>NW_023425344.1:54615853-55865853 GCF_014108415.1 Molossus molossus
AGGAGAGAAAACTGCTTCTCGCAAGAGAGCTAGTTATATTCATTGAAAAATTAAAAGTATAGGAAGAGAGCTTAGAAATACCTTAAAACATCAAAAAAATCTCTTGCACATAAGACTTGAGCTGAGGGAAAATCACTTTTAATTGCATATGTGGGATTAAAATTTTTAACAAGTCTTTTTATAAGGTCATAATTAAAATCTTACAAATATAGTCTCTTCCAATTAGCTTAAAAGTTTCTCTAACAAATTTACTAAATATGGAATTTTATTGATTTTTTAAGATAGAGAAGAAGAGAGAGAGAGAGAAACATCAATGTGAGAGAGAAACATGGATTGGTCACCTCCTGCATGCCCCCTCTTGGGTATCAAGCCCACAACCAGGGCCTGTGCCCTGACTGGAAATTGAACCAGGACCTCTCAGTCCATGGGATGACGCTCAAACCACTGAGCACACTGGCTGGGCTAAATATGGAATTTTTAAACAATAACTTAGCCCATAATGTACACTGCAATTACTTCTGCTCTTTTAGAATGCTTTTGTAATTATAACGTCTGGGTTCAGTGAGTTAACCATACTTTAGTTGAATTTCTCAGTTAGCAGTACTCCCTGCAAGTTATAACCCAATGAGCCATGCTAGAAGGTGAAACCTTAAACACTTATAGTAGTTCTCATGTTATTTCACCTCTCATCAAATCAGTGATAACCTACATGTTGATGGTTATTTCAATAGGAAAGAATGAAGTAAAGAATACAAGTTCCTGGTGGATGTTTATTAAATGGTAAATAAATGAGTTTTTGTTGAATAAACATTTTATCAAATGAAATTTAAAATAAATTTTAAAGATGCTCATGTCCCTTGGTGACTGCAAAATCAGACTTGGGATCGCTATTCTGATATTGACAGTTTTCTAAGATATTTATAAGTATTAATGCAATTGCTTCTTAAAACAACCTTTGAAGCAGGTCCGATTATTAACTCATTTTACAGATAGAGAAACTGAGCTATAGAGATTTTGAGTGAGTGGGGCTGAGATTCAAAGGCAGAAAGTTGGCTCCCAAGTTAATGTCCCAAACCACACGTAATACTGCTTAAATGAAGTGTGCTGCATAAATAAATAGAAACTATGTATCTGGAAATAAATCATTCACATTCCAAGAACATACAGAAGACACTACCACGGGACTGGAGTTAATTGAAACACACTCTGAACTAAAAACAGGAATCCATGAACTCCTGTGATCCCAAACAAAAGGAGACATTTCTGGTTCCCAGAATAGCATAGGCACCACAGTTTTGCTTGAATTCATGCTACCAAGTCACCTAAAAGGTCAGGTCTAGATTCAATGTCTCCCACTCATTTTATGGTATAATTTATGGAACATTTACTGTGTGCTCAGTATCATAATAAGTATTTATAATTAACTGTCAACCCTTCAGAGGAAGATATTTTAATCTCGTTTTACAGATGATAAAACTGAGGCTCAGGAAAGGTAACTAACCCATTGTTAAAACTGTTTATTATTGGTGGAAACAAAATCCCATTGATTCTGTATCATTCCACCACTAAGAAGGTGTTCTTGGTTCAGAATAAGGCCTTGGTTTTGACACTTAGCATAGCATTAGGTGGGCCATGGTAGAGGGGCTCCGTCATTTATTCATCAGTCATTCTTTGAGCACCAAGTAAATTCTAGACATGGTGCTTAGCACTGGAACACAAAAAGGAAAACGCTCTAAGCCCTGCCCTCTAGGTACTCACAGTCACAGAAGTGACATTTAAAGAAACCAACATTTATGCTCCAGGAGAAATAAGTTTTCATAGATACATGCCAGAAAAAGGACATCTAGCTCATACCTGAATGTACCTGAGAAGAGGGAATTAATGCAGGGGTCCAGGAAGAGCTGATGCTTGAGATGCATATAAAACATCAGTGAGAATGAGCTTGGCAGATTATGAGAAGAGCTTGTGTGATGTACCATGCAAAGAAATGCAGACTCTTAGAGGAACATTGACTCCATAATGGCGATGTGGTTAGAGAGTTAAACCAGGGTCAGAGGAGCTGTGGAGGCCAAGGAAATGAGTTTTCATCTCGGACGGAAGGGGACAGCTGTGTATCGAACTTAGGGAGGTAGATCAAATGAAATTTGAAGTAAAACACTATGCTTTTCATTTTAGAAGGCAGTAGCATGAAAGAGCAATTAATGCACTTACACAGGGACCAGTTAGAAAAATGTACTTGGGTTAAGGGCATTTATATTTTTAAATCTCAATATATTCTCCAGTGAACAATTAAATAATTTTTTTTAAAAATTAGCTCTGACTTTCCACACACACAGGAACATTTTTCTTAATTTTTTTTTACATTAGCAATGCTTATTCCCCTCTAAGAAATATCCATGCATATTAATTTTTTAAATTAAATTTAAATATAATTAAAACTGGAAGAAGTCCATGACTCTTAAATCTTCCACTAAGCTAGAGTTTGGAATCATTATTTTGAGATAAGTATGAAAGAAATGTACACAGAATATAAACCATCTGTGAATTTTAGGTCAAAATTATACTTTAAAAAATCACCTTGTTTCTCTATGAGATAAAGTATCAGAGCACTTAAGAAGGACATCTATTTAGAAGAAAATGAATCTTTAAATTATGCAAAAATGTTACTTGTGCCCCAGTAAAATTAAACTTGGATACTTAATCTACTAACAATTGGAAAGAGAACTTTTTCTCCAATTCTCTGCCCTACAAAACATGCTTTGCAAATCTCTTTATTAATAGGACTGATTTCTTTGTACTTAATTGACATCTGCAAAAGTAACTTTTAATTTGACAGAAACTTCTTCACATTTAAATTAATGACAAACCATATAACTAATACAAGAAGAATTTATTTCCATTCTAAATATATGGAAGATGAATTGAGCTATTTAAAGCATTTTTAACACTGGACAGAAACAGTCTTGCTTGTCTAAGGCAGGAGAGGACACAGCCTGCCTGCAAGCATCTGGATAATTCCAGGGTGCGTCAGTTTCTCCCTCAGCGGCTAAACAAGTGCTGGGGTAGGACCAGGGCACTGTGTCCTGACAGATGGCTTGATTAGCTCAGACTTCCCAGTCTTGCGGAGCCCAGGCAGCACCATCCTGCACCCCTTTGCTTGCAGTCTCAGGGTGCTCCACTTATAGGCAGGAGGGTGTCTGCAGGGCCCCCACGAAGTGGCATCTCCCATTGATGCAGTAATGTTTGTATTTCTTGGGGCATAAAGTGTAATGGTCACTCCACATTGATTGTGTGATGCTTATGGAACTTAAAAGTGAGGGGGAAAAAATCAATAAGTCATCTCACTTCAAATACACATTTGTAAGTAGAATCGTATTCCTATCTTTGCTGCCAGTTTTGCTGTAGAATATACCCCCATCTCTCCTTTTCCTTCTCTCTACATGGGAATAAAAGTCACACATTTGTGGCTTTAGGTAATGGGAATTGCGGTGGGAATATTTCATATTTTAATTGGATTTACGTCGTGTTAGAGAAAGGGTAGAGCATAAGTAAAAGAACAGAGAAGACTGTTCTTTACGTGAAGATAATCAGAGCCATGGGATAAAGGCATTAAAAAATAGCAATGTTTTAATTGCTTTTATTTTTTAAACTTAAACACATACATATCACTTTCTGAGTGCCAGATCCTGGTCTGTATACTTTGTTTACATTAACTCATTTATTGCTCATACAGCCTTGAGACGTACTCGCCATTCTAATCTCCTAAGTTGTACAGCTAGTACGTGGCAGGCCTGAGACTCACACCAGGAGGTCTTGCCCCACGGTCCACGCTCTGGACCCTCCACTCTGGCACTCTGCCAAGCCAGCTGTTCCCAGGTGGCTGTCATCTGCTCTCCGCCTGAGGCCCCCGGAAGAGGTGCTTCCCTATATGAAAGATTCTCCCTCTTATTCGACCCCTGGAAAGATTCCCATGCGCTGAAGAAGAAGGAAAATTCTGAAAGCTTCACATCTATGATTTCAATCCTGCATTGCCTGACTTTCTTGTCTTAACTTTTAGGGTTGTGATTGCCTACTTTTTCAGCTGGGCACAGTAATATGTAACAACTTCCTTATTATAGAAAGTTATAATAAATAAGTTTTGTCAAGAGGAACAGTACAGAAACACTAACTCGTGTTGATTCACAACAGACCTGGCTCACACCCAGAGAAAACAGCTAACTAGCCAGCAGTGGCCCAGGGTCAGGCTTTCAATATTCCTGGTATGACCACAGCTTGCAGGACTCAGACACCCGTGGAGCCAGAAAGACCACAGTGATCACTTTGGGAGGGCATTTCACACTAGGTTTGGTGTGGCACCTGGCACCCCAATGACATCAAACAATCATTTTATTAATAGCAATGACTACTCAACTTCTTCCTTCATATTATGTAATGAGTACATGTAATTGCTCAGGGCCACCAGAGAGAGAGGAGTCGCAAAGAACTCTGGATAATCTACACACAGCAAATGCCTACGATGCCAGGTCACAGTTTTAGGGGTGGCAGAATGTTGCTGAGGAACTGGCTGACCTGGTTTTGGTTGATGACTTAATTACCAGCCATGCTGACTGCTGTTCCATGCCAGATATTTCTGCCAGGCATGCCAATCAATGGGACTCTTATTGAAATTTCTGCCAGAAATAAGTGCAAATTGCCTCAAAGGCAAAGATCTGTTTATTTTGGCAAATAAGTTGATCAGTCAACTTGCATTCATCAAGTACTTTCTATCTCCAGAGCCCTGTAGTAGACACTGGAAAACAACAAAGAAATAAAGGATATTCTATCTCTCTCTCTCTAAATTGGTACAATAAAACAAACTCAAGATATTAATGAGCAACCAACGAGCAAAAAACATCCATAGCAACTGCATAAACAGTTGTAGTTCACTGGAAACAGTGGAAAGAACACTGGATTGGGAAGAAGAAAATTCGTATTTTATTTTCAGCTCTACCTTTCATTAGCCACATGGGTCGAAGAAAGCAAATTAAGCTGCCTGAGCCTCAGTTGCCTCATCAGCAAACTGAGGATGATAGCATTTTTGTTGTTCAGAGGCACAAAGAAAAAAATACATGTGGAATTCCTGGCACAGTACCTAGACAATAAAGCCCTCGGTAAATTACTTCTACAATCTTGGAAAGCTTGGCAACTCTAAGAGAAATCTCCTGTCAGAGATTTCACACACCTGTGCCAGGGAAAAGGTGCATATTTAATTAAGAAAAAAATTTTGAAAATGTGGATTTTCAATTTTCCTTTTTCTTCTTATTTAGGAGTTGGTGAGTAAGCAACTGAGGTGTGGAGAATGTCAAGCTCAAAAGCTCAGGGTCAGGGACATGCAAGCCTTATGCAGGGGGCAGAGTTAACGCCAGCAATGGGAGGAACATGAGGGGAGACCCAAGGATGCTATAGCAGAAGTCAGAGACCTCAACTCTCTGTAGTGTTTACACTGAAATTTAGGGAAGGAGAGAGCTGAAGAAGGTTCTTATGAATAAGTTAATGGTACATGTAAAATCTAAACTGGGAAGCATTTCATAAACATATTAGATTAGAGACTGGATCAGAGAAGCAAGATACCAGGGCAAGGAGAAACCAAGACACCCCTGAGCCATGCAGACACATGTGATGTGGGTCTGGAGCAGGGGAATGGAGGGCAACGGTAAGAACTTAAGAAGCAATAACACTTAGTGATAAATCTGCTGTGCTCCAGTAAGGTCTTTTCTACTTGACAAAACACACCTGACTTTCAACATAATCTGTATGGCTCTGAATCCCGACCTTGACTGATTCTGTAGTTGTTGTGCCCCTTTAAACAGAGCCTGCGTTCTCATAAACACCACACAGAGCATGATCCCCAAACTGCCTTAACAGCAGCTGCTGGACTCAGTGATTTGATCAGCCTTGGTTTATTCAACACGCACCTGTGCCAGGGAAATGGTTGCCAGGCCCTGTTTTGATACCTCACAGAGCTTTCTTCTTTGCTAAATAAGCATACCCTTAAATATTCACAGCATTATTTGGATTTGAAAACACTTCCATGCCATCAAGCAGAAAATGTCCAGTGATTTCTCTACGGAACTTTAAAACCTGGAAGAAAAATAAATCACACATAATGGCCCCCAAAATCAGGAAAAAGTAAAGGCTTATCAGAGTTGCACGTTTGGAAAAGCACCTAATACTCAGTTGCTTTCATCTGAAGTTCATGAAGGTCACGTTATTTGAAAGTTGAACAACTGTGACATCTAACATTTTCTGCCTATCATGAGACCTGATGACTTAGGGTGGAGGATGGCAAAAATCTGCATTCCTTTCCAAGGCCATGTCCCAAGGAGAAGGAAAACGTAATCCTATGACAAAAGTAAGATTAGTCCCATGTCTTGGGTTTCTCTGTTGAGAACTGACTGGCATGGCTTTGAAAATGTCACAGGCCTGAAAGACTACCTTGATTCTGGGGGTGGTGGAATTAATTGAACTTTTGTCCTCCCACCTTCCTCTTTTCCAACCAACATGCCCCCAAACAACGCTTTCCTCTGGGAGTGAGTCTGTCCCACAAAATTGCACTGGAAAACTACATCCACTGGGGGGCCAGGTCGCAACAGTCCCTGAACTGGATGGGCACCACAGGTGATACACTCGATCTCTTCACCAGACAGCAAACCCCTAAGGTTCTAATGCCAATTAAGTAAGAAACCTCGAGGGTTACCGCAGGTCAGTGTATGTCAAAATCTGATCCCAACAGTTAGCAAAAGGGCTCAGAAGTAAGAGCATCTTTCTTTGATCATATGGGCAGATAGACAAGAAGTGAATCTTCCTTGGGTGAGGTGGATAGTTCGATGAGAGGTGATGGATTCTCTTGAGCCAAACTCAATTGGAGGAATATAGTAGACACCCAAATCACTGTGTTTAAATATGGATTTTCCCTCAGTTTGATAGATGCTTTGATTCAGCAGCATTGCTCCCTGTTCTTTCTGTACATGATTCTTATTCTCAAACCAAAACAGGATTTGAGATGTCTTTGTGAGAAAAACTCTTCAGAGTTGAAACATTAGGTCTGTTTTTCATAAAACTTTTACTTATTTTTATCCAGTAGTGCTTAGTACAAATCTATATAATGGTTTTTTAATGATATTAATATCAGCAGCTCTTCTGAAAAAAACTCTATGGGTGACGAACAATTATTATTACAATGCCTTTTTGGAATTGTCATTACAGTGCCATAACCTCATAGTCTATCTGACCCCTAGTTAGATGCACAGTTAAATCTCTGTGTAAGGGATTAATAGGGGGTCCCTGCTGACTGTGGAGGTAGATGTCCCACATGTGTTTGCAAGGAGAGAGAGGAAGGGAAACAAATACCTAGAAATTCATCTTCCTACACAGATACCTAGGAAACACCTCATGCACAGAAGAGTTTAAGTGGCCCCAGCAGAGTGTGGAGAACAGTTTCTTCTCAGTCTATGAAGTGAGCCTAAAGCCTCAATCCTCTGTCCTTGGCTTCCAGGCATCTTCCCAGTAGGGGTTTCTTTATATGACAACATTCCTTAAACAAAAGGTGAGAAAGTTTTATATTTTTAAAACTTTCCCTTTTTTTTCTTTTTAAAAGTTTTTATTTTATTTATTTATTTATTTTTAATTCATTTTTGTCACAGACGTTTCTCCTTTGTTACCCACTTGACACCCTACTCCCCATCCCCCCCGCCCCGTCCCCGGCTTTATTGTCCGTGTCCATTGGTTATGCATACATGCATATAAGTTCTGAGGCTTATCTCTTCCCACCTCCCACCACCCCCTCTTCTGAGGGTTTTCAGTCTGTATCCTACTTTCGTGTTTCTGGGTCTACCCTATTCCTCACACTGTTATATTCAGTATATTTCATATATAAGTGAGATCATGTGGTATTTGTCTTTTTCTGCTTGGCTTGTTTCACTTAGGATAATACTTTCCAGGTCTCTCCATGTCATCTCAAATGATAAGAGATCTTTCTTTCTTACAGCTTCATAGTACTCCATTGTGTATATGTACCACCACTTTATCCATTCGTCTACTGATGGACAGTTGGGCTGTTTCCAGATCTTAGTTATTGTAAATAGAGCTGCAACGAACATGGGGGTACAGATATTCTTTCTGATTGGTGTTTCAGGCTTCTTAGGGTATATTCCTAGAAGCTGGATCACTGGGTCAAATGGCAATTCAATTTTTAATTTTTTGAGGTAACACCATATTGTTTTCCATAGTGGCTGCACAGGTCTGCATTCCCACCAGCAGTGTACTAGAGTCCCCTTTTCTCCACACCCTCGCCAACACTTGTTGTTTGATGATTTGTTGATGGTGGCCATTGTGACAGATGTGAGGTAATACCTCATTGTGGTTTTAATTTGCATCTCTCTGATGATTAGTGATGTTTCTCCTTTTCTACCCCATTGACACTATCCCTCCCCATCACCCCTACCCGGTCCTGGGCTTTGTAGTCCATGTCCATTTGTTATGCATACATGCATATAAGTTCTGTGGTTTATCTCTTCTCACCCCCCATGAACCCCTCTTCTGAGAGTTGTCTGTCTTGTACCCTATTTCCGTATTTCTAGGTCAACCCTATTCCTCAGACTGTTATATTCATTATATTACATATATAAGTGAGGTCATGTGGTATTTGTCTTTTTCTGCTTGGCTTCTTTCACTTAGGATAATACTTTCCAGGTCCCTCCATGTCATCTCAAAGGATAAGAGATCTTTCTTTCTTACATCTGCATAGTACTCCATTGTGTACATGTACCAATGCTTTTTTATCCATTAGTCTACTGATGGATACTTGGGCTGTTTCTAGATCTTAGCTATTGAAAATAGTGCTGCTATGAACATGGGGGTGCATATATTCTTTCTGATTGGTGTTTCAGGCTTCTTAGGGTATATTCCTAGAAGTGGAATCACTGGGTCAAATGGAAGTTCAATTTGTAATTTTTTGAGGTAACACCATATTGTTTTCCATAGTGGCTGCACCACTCTGCATTCCTACCAGCAGTGTACTAGAGTCCCCTTTTCTCCACACCCTCACCAACACTTGTTGTTTGATGATTTGTTGATGGCGGCCATTCTGACAGGTGTGAGGTGATACCTCATTGTGGTTTTAATTTGCATCTCTCTGATGATTAGTGATGTTGAGCATTTCTTCATATGTCTTTTGACCATTTGTATGTCCTGTTTAGAGAGGTCACTATTCAGCTCCTCTGCCCATTTTTAAATTGGGTTCTTTGTCTTCCTTTTGTTGAGTTGCAGGAGTACTCTATGTATTTTGGAAATTAATCCCTTATCTGATGAATCATTGGCAGTGATGTTCTCCCATACAGTGGGTTGCCTTTCCATTATGGTGGTTGTTTCTTTTGCTGTACAGAAGATTTTGAGTTTCATGTAGTCCCATGTGTTCATTTTTTCCTTTGTTTCTGTCACCCTAGGTGATGTATCAATGAAAATTCTGCTACGTATAATGTCTGAAATTTTGTTGCCTACATTTTCTTCTAGAATTTTTATGAATTCATGACTCACATTTAAGTCTTTTATCCATTTTGAGTTAATTCTTGTGTATGGTGTAAGTTGATGGTCTAGTTTCATTTTTTTGCATGTAGCTGTCCAATTTTTCCAACACCATTTATTAAAGAGGCTGTCTTTACTCCGCTATATGCTCTTGCCATCTTTGTCAAATATTAGTTGAGCATATTGCCTTGGGTCCATTTCTGGGTTCTCTATTCTGTTCCACTGGTCTATATGCCTGTTCTTGTGCCAGTACCAGGCTGGTTTGACTACAGTCACTTCATAGTATAACCTGATATCTGGTATTGTGATTCCACCTACTTTGTCCTTCTTTTTCTAAATTGCTGTGGCTATTCGGGGTCTTTTTTGGCTCCATATGAACTTTTGAAGTATTTGTTCTAGTTCTGTGAAATATGTAGTTGGAATTTTGATAGGGATTGCATTGAATCTATAGATTGCTTTGGGTAATATAGACATTTCAATGATGTTAATTCTTCCAATCCATGAACAACGTATGTGCTTCCACTTTGTTTATATCTTCCTCTATTTCCTTTGTCAATGTCTTGTAGTTTTCTGCAAATAGGTCCTTTATTTCTTAGGTTAAGTTTATTCCTAGGAATCTTAATTTTTTTGCTGTGATGGTAAATAGGATTGATTTTTCAGTTTCTCTTTCTGTGAGTTCATCATTGGTGTATAAGAATGCCGTCGATTTCTTAATGTTAATTTTGTATCATGCTACTTTGCCAAATTCATTTATTAAGTCCAGTAGATTTTTGATGGAATCCTTAGGGTTTTCTATGTATAATATCATGTCATCTGCAAATAATGACACTTTCAGTTCCCCCTTTCCAATTTGGATCCCTTTTATTTTTTCTTCATGTCTGATTGCTGTGGCTAAGACTTTCAGTACAATGTTAAATAAGAGTGGTGAAACTGGGCATTCCTGTCTTGTTTCTGTTCTTAAGGAAAATGTTTTTAGTTTCTGCCCATTGAGTATGATGTTGGCTGTAGGTCTTTCATATTTGGCCTTTATTACATTGATATATGATCCCTCTATTCCCACATCGCTGAGCATTTTTATCAGAAATGGATGCTGGATTTTGTCAAATGCTTTTTCAGCGTCTATTGCTATGATCATGTGATTTTTAGTCTTCATTTTGTTTATGTAGTGTTATCACATTTATTGATTTGCAAATATTGTACCAGCCTTGCATCCCTGGGATGAATTGCACTTGGTCATGGTGAATAATTTTTTTGATGTATTGCTGGATCCGATTTGCTAGTATGTTGTTCAGGATTTTGGCGTCTATGTTCATCAGGGATATTGGCCTGTAGTTTTCTTTCTTTGTAGTGTCTTTTTCTATATTGGGAATTAGAATTATGCTGGCCTCATAAAATGAGTTTGGAAGACTTCCATCTTTTTGAATTTTTTTAAATAGTTTGAGGAGAATGGGTGTTAGTTCTTTTTTGAATGTTTGGTAAAAGTCCCCCATGAAGCCATGTGGGCCTGGGCTTTTGTTTGCTGGGAGAGTCTTGATTTCATCTTCAATTTTTTTAGTTGTTATTGGTCTGTTCAAGTTTTCTATGTCTTCCCGGTCTAGTGTTGGGAGACTGTGTTTCTAAAAATTTTTCCATTTCGCTTAGATTGTCGAATTAGTTGCCATATAATTGTTCATAGTAGCTGTTAACGATCTTTTGTATTTCTGTGGTGTCAGTTGTTACTTCTCTTTCATTTCTGAGTTTGTGCATTTGGGTTCTCTCTTTGTTTCTTGGTGAGTCTAGCTAAGGGTCTATCAATCTTGTTTATCTTTTCGAACAACCAGCTCTTTGTTTCATTGATCCTTTGAATAGTCTTTTTCGTCTCTCTGTCATTTATTTCTGTTCTGATCTTTACTATTTCCCCCTTGCTCAGGGGGGAGTCTTTTTGTTTGCTCTCTAGTTCTTAAGTTTTAAAGTTAGATAGTCAATTAGAAATTTTTCTTGTTCTTGAGGTAGACCTGTGGTGCTATAAACTTTCCTCTCAGAACTGCTTTTGTTGCATCTCATAGATTTTGTGTTGTTGTGTGTTCATTTTCATTGGTTTCCAGAAAGTTTTTAATTTCGTCCTTGGTCTCCTCGGTAACCCATTCATTGTTTAATAAGATGGTATTTAGCCTCCATGTGTTCAAATGTCTTTGCATGTTTTTGTTGTAATTGATTTCTAGTTTCATGCCATTGTGATCTGAGAAGATGCTTGATATGATTTCAATCTTCTTGAACTTGTAGAGACTTAGTTTGTGTCCTATCATGTGGTCTATCTTTGAGAATGTACCATGTGCACTTGAGAAGAATATGAATTCTGTACTTTGGGGGTTTAATTCTCTGTAGATATCTATTAAATCCATTTGGTCTAGTGCTTCATTTAGAGTCTCTGTTTCCTTGCTAATTTTTTGTCTAGAGGATCTATCCAGTGCTGTCAACGGGGTGTTGAAGTCCCCTGCTATGATTGTATTGCTGTCGATTTCTCCTTTGAAGTTCTCCAGAAGATTGTTAATATGTTTTGGTGCTCCTATATTGGGTGCATATATGTTTATCAAGGTTTTATCTTCCTGTTGGATAGATCCTTTCAATATTATGTAGTGGCTTTCTTTGTCTCTAGTTATGGTATTCATTTTGAAATCTATTTTATCAGATATGAGTATTGCTACCCCAGGTCTTTTTGCTTATTGTTTGCTTGGAAATATTTTTTCCATCCCTTCACTTTCAACCTATGTGAGTCTTTGGTTGTGAGGTGGGTCTCTTGTAAACAACATCTAGATATGTCATGCTTTCTTATCCAATCAGCTACTCTGTGTCTTTTTATCAGAGCATTCAGTCCATTTACATTTAAGGTGATTATTGATATGTACTTATTTATTGCTATTTTTGTTTAGTGTGGTTATATTTTTCTTTCTATTTTTTTCTGCTAATTACAGCAGTCCTTTAAATATTTCTTGCAGTGTTGGTTTGGTGCTAATGTATTCCCTTAGCCTTTCTTGTCTGGGACGCTCTTCATTTGACCTTCTATTTTGAATGATAGCATTGCTGGATGAAGTAGTCTTGGATTCAGATCCTTGTTTTTCGTGACCTTGATTACTTCATGCCATTCCCTTCTGGCCTGTAGTGTTTCTTGTGAGAAGTCAACTGAGAGCCTTATGTGGTTTCCTTTGTAGGTACCCTGTTGCTTATCTCTTGCCACCCTTAGGATTCTCTGTTTGTCTTTAATTTTTGGCATTTTAATTACTGTGTGTCTTGGTGTGGGCCTTTTTGAGCTCTTCTTACTTGGGGCTCTCTGTGCTTCTTGAACTTGAATGCCTTCTTCCTTCACCAAATTAATGAAGTTTTCTGTCACTATTTCTTTGAATATATTCTCTATCCCTTGCTCATTTTCTTCTTTTTTGGGGACTCCAATGTTGTGAATGTTATTATGTTTCCAGTTGTCCTACAGTTCTCTTAAGCTGTCTTCCTGTTTTTTAATTGTTTTTCCCTTCTGGTTTTCTGATTTGTTGATTTTTTTTACCCTGTCTTCTAATTCGCTGATCCGGTCCTCAGCTTCCTCTACTTTGGTCTTTAAATCTTCCAATGTGTTCCTTGTTTCTAATATGTCACTCTTGATCTCTTATTGGTGGTTTTTAATTTCCAATTGGTTTATTTTCAGAATCTCTATGTCCTTACCCATGCTGTTGAGCTTCCTCAAGATCATGGCTCTGAATTCTAGCTCTGTTAACTTGTCTAACTGCTCCACATTGATAACATTTTTGGTGGAGGTCTCTTGTTCTTTCATTTGGCTTTTGTTTCTGTGTTTCACCATTTTGGCTATCACTGTGGGCTTTGGAGCCTGCCAAGTTTTCTTTGTGGGTATTGGTGTTCTGCTGTTTGTGGCTCCCTCTCCTGGGTGTAGATGAGCGATGGAGGACCCACGTTAAACACCACTGTCAAGTCTTACTTTCCTGGTTAGAGTTGCTAGCCCAGGAATGGTACTGTTATCCTCTAGCTTTTTGCCTGAAGGCTCACAGTCCAGGTTACTTGAAGAGTTTTGGGTTGTCAGTTGATTGAGAAAAACTTTCTAAGGTGCTCAGCATAAGAGGATTTCCTGAGGGTGGGGCAGATGCTGGTTGTTAGTTAGCCTCAATTTGCATTTCAATGGCGCTCAGGGTGGGGTTGAATCTCTGAGGGAGGGGCTACTGCCTCTCCCCAGAGCCCTGGGAAGGAACAATATGGCCACCATCTTGCATGGTTTTAACTCAGCAAAAGCTCTGAGCGCCCTCCAAATCCTGAGTGTCCCCACACAGTTCCAGGCCAGTCTGCCCTCCCTCTGTCGGAGCCCAAGGTGAGTGGCTGTGGCTATTTTAGCCTCTGTCCCTGCTCTGCACGGTGGAGTCGCTCGGGACTTTAACCTGAGGGCGCTGCTCACAGCTAAGGGCGCTACCGAGTTGCCAACCATGGGCTCCCAGCCCCCGTCTCACGCCTTTGCACTCCTACCAAGATCGAGTCAGTGTCCCTGGTTATATGGTCCTCACAAGCTGCTTTTCTGTTGCTTTTTCCCATTGATTTGTCTGTGTTTTAGTTGTAATTCCAGTTTGGTCCCAGGAGACGGTCTGTGTAGCTTCCCAAAACTTTTTCTTATCTTGCTAATGATCTCCTTAAGACAGGGGAATGTAAACATGATTTCCTTGAAGAAGTATGAAACTTGACATTTATTATAATTGTCTTACATTCAGTGCCATTTCCTATAGAAATGTGAAAGAGTTGGTTACTCTAAGACAAGAAGAACAGAGAGTAGATCTCACAGATGGACTTGTCATCCCTCCTGTGCGACCAGAATTTGCTTGCACAGGGGGCTGATATTACGTGGTCAGCATGTCTTTTAACCTGAGGGCTGTGCCAACCATTCTGACCTGACAGGAATGGGCTATCACTGAGAGTGTTCTTTTTTATTCCATAACTTTCAAGGGAAAAAAAAAAAAGAGAATCCAATGTTGAAGTGTGAGTATATTTGCATAATTTGTAGGTGGGAGGCAATTGAAACGAATAATGGCCAGGAGGAAAACTTGTATTTCTTTTTGTTTCTCAAGAGTACACACTATGGAATTCTTATTCCTAAAATGCCTCCTTTGCTGATTCTTTCTCAGCTCCTCCAACCTCTACTTTTTGCAATGAATTGGGGCTCAATGCTTTTTCATCTCTTCTCTCCACACTTCCTCCTTCAGTGTTTCTTGGCTTGAAACTCCTTTAAGCTTTTCCAAATTTATGCTTCCATCCCAGATCTGATTTCTTAATGCCAAATGCTCAACTAACATCTCCACTTGGATGTCGAAGTAACATTTCAACTTAACACTTCCAAATGGAATACCTAGTTTCCCTTCAAATCAGGTCTTTCCTCATGTCAGTAAATGGTATCTGCATTCTTTTTGTTATTCAGGCCAAAAATCTTGAGGTCATCTTCACATCTTTCTCCTTTACTCTATATCCAATTAATCAGAAAATCTAACTGGTTGTATTTAAAATATATGCAGAATCAGCACATCATCTCAAAGTCTCAAAGGGAGAAGCTTCCAGATGAGAACTCTGAAAATGAAAAATTCAAACAACTAAACCAGGAGGGAAAGAAAACGGTGATGGAGTGAATGGAAGCTACACAGACGATTTTCCAGGGCCAAACAAGAACTACAACTAAAATAAAGACAAATCATTGGAAAAAAGCAACAGAAAAGCAGCAGGACATGACCATATAACCAGGGACACTGGTAGCAACTGCAGAAGCACGAGAGGGTGGCAGGCAGGGAGCCCACAGACAGCGCAGTCTTAGCTGTGAGCAGTGTCCTCTGGGATATACTACCAAGCCTGCTGCACAGCACAGAGGACCAAAACAGAGCCCTGGACAGGCTACAGCCACTCACCTGGGGCTCTGGCAGAGGGAGGGCAGACTGGACTGGAGCTCTGTGGGGACACCCTGGATTTGGAGGGCGCTCAGAGTTTTAGCTGAGTTGCAGCCACAGAGGAAGGTGGCCAGCTTGCTCCTTCCCAGAGCTGTGAGGAAAAGCAGTAGACTCTCCCTCAGAGATTTAGCCCCTTCCAGGTCAGTAAAAGAAATGCAAATTGAGGCTCATTAACAGCCAGTATCTGTCCCACCCTCTGAAAACCCTCGTACACTGAACTAAGGCCTACATTCCAAGGCTCTCAGTAACTGAGACTAATAACCTCCAGGCAAAAAGCTAGAGGATAACTGAAGCTTTTCTAGGCTTGCAAATCTACCCAGGACAGTAAGACTTGACAGTGGTGTTTAATTAAGGCTCTCTCATGCTCATCTAAACCCAGTATAAGGAGCCACAAAGAGCAGAACATCAACACCCACAGGAAAAATTAGGCAGGCTCCAAAGCCCACTGAGATAGCTAAAATTGTGAAACAAATAAACAAATCTCAAATGAAAAAAACAAGAGAACTCTATCAAAGATGAGATAAATAAAATCCAGTTAAGCAAATTATCAGAGGTAGAGTTCAGAGCCATGATTTTGAGGAAGCTCAACAGCATGAGTAAGGACATCAACACCATGAATAAAGACATAAAAACATTGAAAACAAACCAAGTGGAAATGAAGAATGACATAGCAGAAATAAAGAACACATTGGAAAGACTAACAAGCAGAGTAGAGAAAGCTGAGGACCAGATCAGTGAATTAGAAGACAGGGTAGAAAATATCAACCAATCAGAAAACTAAAAGGAAAAAACAGTTAAAAAACAGAAAGACAGCTTAAGAGAACTGTGGGAAAACTGAAAAAAAAATAATATTCACATTATAGGAATCCCCAAAGAGGAAGAAAATGGGCAATGGTTAGAGAATATATTCAAAGAAATAGTGACAGAAAACTTGCCTAACTTGATGAAGAAGGAAGGTAGTCAAGTTCAAGAAACACAGAGAGCTCCAAGTAAGAAGAACCCAAACATGCCTACACCAAAACACATAATAATTAAAATGCCCAAAAATAAAAGACAGAGAAAACCCTAAAGGCAGCAAGATATAAGCAACAGTTTACCTACAAAAGAAATCCAATAGATTCTCAGCTAACTTCTCAACAGAAACACTACAGGTCAGAATGGAATGGCATGAAGTAATCAAGGTCACGAAAAACAAGGATCTGAATCCAAGACTACTCCATCCAGCAATGCTATCATTCAAAATAGAAGGTCAAATGAAGAGCGTCCAGAAAAAAAAAAAGGCTAAGGGAATACATTAGCACCAAACCAGCACCGCAGAAATATTAAAAAAGACTGATGTAATTAGTAGAAGAAATAGGAAGGAAAATATAACCACACTAAACAAAAATAGCAATAAATAAGTACATATCAATAATCACCTTAAATGTAAATGGACTGAATGCTCTGATAAAAAGACACAGAGTAGCTGATTGGATAAGAAAGCATGACATATCTAGATGTTGTTTACAAGAGACCCACCTCACAACCAAAGACTCACATAGGTTGAAAGTGAAGGGATGGAAAAAATATTTCCAAGCAAACGGAAAGCAAAAAAAAGCTGGGGTAGCAATGCTCATATCTGATAAAGTAGATTTAAAAATGAAGGCCATAACTAGAGACAAAGAAGGCCACTACATAATATTGAAAAGATCTATCCAACAGGAAGATATAACCTTGGTAAACATATATGTACCCAATATAGGAGCCCCAAAATATATTAAAAATCTTCTGGAGAACTTCAAAGGAGAAATCGACAGCAATACAATCATAGCAGGGGACTTCAACACCCCGCTGACATCAAAAATTAACAAGGAAACACAAACTCTAAATAAAGCACTACACCAAATGGATTTAATAGATAGCTACAAAGAATTATACTCTAAAACTACAGAAGTCAAATTCTTCTCATGTGCACATGGGACATTCTCAAAGATAGACCACATGTTAAAGCACAAACTAAGTATCTACAAGATCAAGAAGATTGAAATCATATCAAGCATCTTCTCAGATAACCATGGCATGAAACTAGTAATCAATTGCAACAAGAACATGCAAAGACATTAGAAAACATGGAGGCTAAACAGCATATTATTGAAAAATGAATGGGTTACCATAGATATCAAAAAAGAAATTAAAAAATTCCTAGACACCAATGAAAATGAACACACAACAACACAAAATCTATGGAATGCAGCGAAAGCAGTTCTGAGAGTGACGTTCATAGAACTACAGGCCCACCTCAAGAAACAAGGAAAGATTCTAATACACTACCTAGCTTCACAACTTAAAGAACTAGAAAGCAAACAGAAAGAAAACCCCAGAGCAAGTAGAAGAAAGGAAATAGTAAAGATCAGAGCAGGAATAAATGACAGAAACAACAACAACAACAACAACAAAAAAAAATTTAAAGGATCAATGAAACAAAGAGCTGGTTTTTTGAAAGGACAAACAAGATTGATGGATCCTTAGCTAGACTCACCGAGAACCTAAACACACAAAATTAAAAATGAAAGAGGAGAAATAATAACTTACAACACATAAATACAAAGGATTGTTAACAAATATTATGAACAATTACACGGCAACAAATTTGACAATCTAAACAAAATGGACAAATTTCTAGAGACACATAGTCTCCCAAAACTGGACCAGGAAGAGATAGTAAACTTGAATAGACCAATAACAACTAAGAAACTTGCAGATGTAATCAACACTCTCCCAGCAAACAAAAGCCCAGGCCTGGACAGCTTCACAGGGGAGTTTTACTGAATATTCAAAGAACTAATACCCATTCTCCTCAAACTATTCCAAAAAATTCAAGAAGAAGGAAATCTTCTAACTTCATTTTATAAGACCAGCATAATTATAATTCCCAATCCAGAAAAAGACACTACAAAGAAAGAAAACTATAGGCCAATATCCCTGATGAGCATAGATGCCAAAATCCTGAACAGAATACTAGTAAATTGAATCCAGCAAATCAAAAATAAATAAAAAAATTATTCCCCATTACCAAGTGGGGTTCTTCCCAGGGATGCAAGGCTGGTACAATATTC
This sequence comes from Molossus molossus, assembly GCF_014108415.1. Lineage (NCBI taxonomy): Eukaryota > Metazoa > Chordata > Mammalia > Chiroptera > Molossidae > Molossus > Molossus molossus. The sequence continues at coordinate 54,634,464 of NW_023425344.1, forward strand.
ACAAATAAATAAATGTGATACACCACATAAACAAAATGAAAGATAAAAATTTTATGATCATATCAATAGATGCTGAAAAAGCATTTGACAAAATCTAGCACCCATTTCTGATAAAAATGCTCAGCAATTTGGGAATAGAGGGATCATATATCGACATAATGAAGGCCATATATGAAAGTCCTACAGCCAACATCATACTTAATGGGCAAAAATAAAAGCATTTCCCTTAAGAACAGGAACAAGACAAGGATGCCCACTTTCACCACTCTTATTTAATTGGAAGTCTTATCCACAGCAATAAGTCATGAAGAAAAAATAACAGGGATTAAAATTGGAAAGGGGGAAGTTAAACTGTCATTATTCACAGATGACATTATATAATACATAGAAAACCCTAAAGACTCCATCAAAAATCTACTAGACTTAATAAATGAATTTGGCACAGTAGCAGAATACAAAATTAACATCAAGAAATCAATGGCATTCTTATTCAACAATGATGAACTCACAGAAAGAGAAACTAAAAAACAATCCCATTTATAATCATGGCAAAAAAATTAAGATACTTAGGAATAAACTTAACCAAAGAAATGAAGAACCTATTCGTGGAAAACTACAGGTCATTGAAAAAAGAAATAGAGGAAGATATAAAAAAGTGGAAGCACATACCTTGTTCATGGATTGGAATAATCAACATCATTAAAATGTCCATACTACCCAGAGCAATCTATAGATTCAATGCATTCTCCATCAAAATACCAACGACATACTTCACAGAACTAGAACAAATACTTCAAAAGTTTTTACGAAACCAAAAAAGACCCCAAATAGCCAGAACAATCTTGAAAAAGAAGGACAAAGTAGGTAAGATCATAATACCAAACATCAGGTTATACTACAAAGCTACTGTAATCATAACAGCCTGGTACTGGCACAAGAACAGGCACATAGATCAATGGAATAGAACAGAGAACACAGAAATGGACCCAAAATATTATGCTCAATTAATGTTCGACAAAGGTGGCAAGAACATACAATGAAGTAAAGAGAGCCTCTTTAATAAATGATGTTGACAAAATTGAACAGCTACATGCAAAAAAAAATAAAATAAAACTAGACCATCAATTTACATTATACACAAGAATAAACTCAAAATAGATCAAAGACTTAAATGTGACTCATGAATCCATAGATATCCTAGAAGAAAATGTAGGCAACAAAATTTCAGACATCATACGCAACAGAATTTTCACTGATACATCACCTAAGGCAACAGAAACAAAGGAGAAAATGAACACATGGGACTATATCAAACTCAAAACCTTCTGCACAGCAAAAGATACAATCATCAAAATGGACAGGCAACCCACTCTATGGGAGAGTATCATTGCCAATGATACATCAGAAAGGGGGTTAATTTTCAATATATAGAGAGTGCTCATACAACTCAACAAAAGGAAGACAAAGAACCTAATTTAAAAATGGGCAGAAGACTTAAATAGACACCTCTCCAAACAGGACATACAAATGGTTAAGGCATATGTAAAAATGTTCAACATCACTAATCATTAGAGAGATGCAAATTAAAACAACAATGAGGTATCACCTCACACCTGTCAGAATGGCTTCCATCAACAAATCATCAAACAAGTGTTGACGAGGGTGTGGAGAAAGGGTGTGGGGAAAGGGGGACTCTAGTACACTGCTGGTGGGAATGCAGACTGGTGCAGCCACTATGGAAAACAATATAGTGTTACCTCAAAAAATTAAAAATTGAATTGCCATTTAACCCAGTGATCTCACTTCTAGGAATATACCCTAAGAAGCCTGAAACACCAATCAGAAAGAATATAGGTACCCCCATGTTCATAGGAGCACTATTTATAATAGCTAAGATCTGGAAACAGCTCCAAATGTCCATCAGTGGGCAAATGGATAAAAAAGCAGTGATACATATACCCAGTGGAGTACTATGCAGCTGTAAGAAAGAAAGAGCTCTTATCATTTGAGGAGACATGGAGGGACCTGGAAAGCATTATCCTAAGCGAAACAAACCAAGCAGAGAGGGACAGGTATCATATGATCTCACTTATTTGTGGAATATAATAAACATAACAGTCTGAAGAACAGGGTAGTCCCAGAGACATGGAAGTAGGGTACAGACTGACAATCCCCAGAAGAGGGGGTTGGGGAGAGATAAACCACAGAACTTATATGCATATACGCATTACTGATGGACATGAACAACAAACCTGGGGACAGGGCAAGGAGGGAGGGGAAGAAGAGTGTCAATGGGCAAAAGAGGATAAACATTTGTAACAAAAATTAATTAATTAATTAATTAATTAATTTAAAAAACTATAAAAATACATTAAAAATAAATAAATCCTCAAAAATAAAATAAAATATGTGCAGAATCATCCCTCCATCTCCATTACCCTCGTCTAAGCCCAACATCCTCTTTAAGCTGGAAGTAGTCTCCATGGCAACCAGCTATAATTGTCTCCCTTGTTATAATAATATAACAACTATAGTACACTGAATAATTTCTAATATACAAAGTTTTTGCCGTAGAGACACATAGCATTGTGAATCGTAAAAGCTGTGCAAAGAGTTCCCATCACATTTTATAGATGAGAAGACTGAGGCTCAGAGAAGTGAATAGTTTGTGATCCAGGCACTCTGGGACACTGCTCCAATTTGAATCAACTGAACAGATGCCAAGCTCGATTTTACATAATACTCCACCTGTGTCGTCCCACCCAGGGCATTGTCTACATTGATAGAAATCTGGAACCATGTAGGAGGTAATGAAGCCACTCTGACAGGTGTATTAGGTAGGGTTGTTTAGAGCCTTTTCATATTATCGCATTAAAATTATGCCCCTTAGGTGCTTTCCTATTTAGTCTACAACTAGAGCCAACACAAAAGCCCAGATATTTTTTTAATCAGAAGTTATCTTTTTAGAGTATGTATAAATATGATCAAAGAAAAATATCATAATGGTAAACTGAAATTAATAAATATAATATTACAGAAAAGATTATATTGAGATTTATTAAACTTGTATTAAGCTGCCACTTTAAAAGGATAGCAAGCCATGCCCAGCCAGTGTGGCTCAGAGGTTGAGCATTGACCCATGCACCAGGAGGAGGTCACCAGTTTGATTCAGTATCAGGGCATAAACCCAGGTTGTGGGACCGATCTCCATTGGGGAGCGTGCAGGAGGCAGTCAATGGATGTTCTCTCTATTGGTGTTTCTATCTCTCTCCCTCTCCTTTCCTCTCTTTCTAACATCAATAAAAAAAATTTTTTTTAATAAATGAAGAAATAAAAAGATAGCAAGCAAAACAGATTGAGGCATACATCTTTTTATAAAAAAATGAATCCCTAGAAGACTGACAGGGAAAATATAATAAAATAGGTAAGATAAAAAAATAAACAATAATAATCCCCCTTCCCCAGAAAAACTAGATTGTAAAACAAAATCCCCTGAATACAACTTTTGAGCAGTGATTTTTTTTCACTGTTTTTTTTTAAGTGACAAATTCAATAGTTTCAAATAAAATATTTGAAAGCTCTCTACATATATTGTACTACTAATTTTTAATAATTTATAATGCATGATGTTTATCATTACTATAAAACATTATATCTAAATTTATTTTATATCTATATTTATTTTCATTCACCCACCCTTATTGAATTAAATAAATGTAAATTACCAAAAGGAAATCTTCCTATACTACTAAATGCCAGTAAGTGACAATTTGGAGGACACAGGCTGATCTAGAATGACTACATTCAAAATTTTTCTTTCTATCACCACGTGTATCTGTTGGTGTTATGTCCCACAAATAACCACAAACTTATATTGTCCTGTCTGGGGCAGCGGGGGTGTGTGTGGGGGGGAAGGCGGGGTTCCTGCTGAAAACTGCTCTGTGTAGGAAGAGAAAAGATTGATACTTACAGGCCTTCCAAAAGAATTCACTTAAGCTTCATACCAGATTTGGGAGGGCTGGTTTTACAGGTCTAAAGCTGGAACAGGCAGCAAGCAATCCCTAGTTGGGGATACAAGTTCTACCTTGTGACTCCAGTGTAGCTTTGACCCATTCTTCTCCTGGCAACTGCTCAAATTACAACCTAAAGCATGGAGACACACCTCATTCCATGCATGAGGCCCCAGAGAGGTCAATTCTTTTAAAGTTTATGGTTGGATCCCAGATTTACCTTCCCCCATGAGTAAATAAATAGAAAGAAAGGGGGAGGGGAGGGAGGGAAGAAGGAAGGAAGTCCTTGACCTTGAAAAAATTGAATCTCTAGTGTCAAGAAATTTGGAAGGCATATTCTCCAGGGTGCTTATTTTATTTTTGTTAGTAAATAAAGCCCTTAGGGAAGGTTATTAATTTGTTCAGCCTATTTAGTGTATTAAATTACACTATTTCATACTCTAGTGGCCTGAAAAAGATAATTTACCATTTCAATGGCATGAATGATGAATACTTACACCAAGTTCTGACACTTTACAGTACTGAACACAGATTTAGTATTTTTTGCTTAGGTGTGCTTTATGTTTTATTAGTATCAATGGTAAAGAAAAATAAAATAGTAATGTTTTGTTGCAGGATAGCAGGACTATTGCTGGCTAGGGTGTCATTTCAGTGTGAAAGATACTTGAACATAGGGTCTTGATCCTCAGGGAAGGAGAGACTATCAGAAAGGAAGAGGAAAGGAGATGGTGCCAAAATGTCGCCTTCTTCTGCTCCTCCCTTTTAAAATCTGCGTGCACTGATGGTTGATCCCACAACCTTGGATTTCTCTAAACCTCATACTGGCCCTCTCTGTCAAGTGGGAGCTAGCACAGGATTCAGAAAATTAACAGCTGATTTTTATTCCTCTGAATATATGGGTTGCTTGGAGCACTACAATGATGTGGAAGAAAAATGCATTATACTTTGTTTAATTTAAACAATGGGGAGGAAGGGCCAGACATCCAAACCGCACTTCAATGTAAATGAACGTTTATGGGCCTTTTGGATGTTCAAGAGATACATCTTCTCTACTGAGGTGGTGCATGATTCCACTCACTGACCTTGCAAGAGGAATATAGATCAGACTGAGAACAGCTGTACCCTTTGGTTATTTTGGAGGCAAATATATTAATCACATAAGGTAACACTGGATGCTGCCTTCTGTCTTGGAAAGCTATCTGAGGATGCCTTTGTGTTCCAGAAAATGCTTGGATCCGATTCCACTTCTTCAAAAAAGAGGAGGTGTGATGAAATAGAGACAGGCAAAAAGTTTTCTCCTTGTTTTCACAGCTCCAACAGAGTAAATAAATTAAATAAATAACTAAAAATACAATGAATAAATGAGTAAATGGATAAATAAAAATATAAATGAAATTTCTAAAGCAGCTCTCCGTGAGTCCAAACTCCCAGATATCCATCCAACAACTGATATATGTAAATGGAAGGCTTGTAAATTGTCAAATGCCTGAGGTTAACCACAGTGCTTCTTGGCTCTGGTCCCTCCAAGAGACCAGCAATTGGCTGAAGTAGTAAGGGAAGTTAGAATTCCAGAGCACGTTTGGGTCTCTGATTCTCCCTCAGTGGGTTCCTGGAGTTTAGTGCAGGCTTCTCACTAGGCTGCCTGCAGGCCCTGTCCTGGGGCACATCAGACACCTTCCAGTGCATTCTCTCCCTCCTCCCTTCCTACCTGTTTACTCCCCAAGGCGGAGGGACCGGAACAGTCAGGTGCAACCCAGCAGGTGGAGTGGCTGAGCTGGTCGGAGGGCAGCCCCAATATGAACTCGAGTGTGGGTGTGGGGTAATCTGAGTGGGATCAACCTGGAGACTACCACCACGACGTCCTGCGCCTCGCTGGTGGGGTGTGTGCAGAAAGAGCAGAATAAATAGGAGGCTCCCTCCTCCCAGCGACACTCAGGGATCCGGCGGCCGCCGCCCTGGGTGTTTGCCTGCCCTGTAGTCAGGGTTCCAGCTTGAAGAGTAGTTTCATTTCCTTCTGGCTCAGGGATTAGTTTCCAGGCACCTCCTTGGACGCCCGTGGCCTGGAAAAGGGGCGCAGACGGAGGCGGGAGGCTCGTCCAGGGGCTGTCCGCCCCGCAGCGAGGGTTTGATGGACCGGACCGCCCCGGGCAGCGGCGCCAGCTCCCTGCCGCTGCTCCTGGCCCTGGGTAAGTGGCCGCGCCGGGCACTGGAGACCCAGGAGGAGAGTCTGGGGTGGAGTCGCAGGCAGGGCGAACTCTGATCCGCGCTGGCATCTGGACCCGAGGGCGCACTGGGGCTGACAGGAGCAGGTCAGAGAACTTGGACCACTGGGAGAGGGCGACGTTAAGGGTCTGGCAACAGCACCTGTTGGGGCTGTCCCTGGGGCGCGGGGCGGCCAGAGGTCGGAAGGGATCCTGGGGCCCAGCCGCTGGTGCTGCAGATGTGGGCGCAGAGCGGAGGGCTGGTGTCGCCCAGCAGAGTGCCCTCAAAGCCTTGGAGGCGCTGTTGGGTCTCTATGCACACAAGTGAGAGTTGGTGGGAGGAAACGCAGGAGTATGGGAGACTGGAGGAGAAAGACATCCCGGGAGTAGATGAAAAGAGAATTCCTTGGCTTAGCATGTGGGTTGGGAGAGTGGGCAAGGTGGAGGGCTCTTTGCCTGGTGTGTGTGCCAGAGGTAGGGGGGAGAGGACCCCTGAAGAGACTAGAGCTGGCCTAGGCTTGGGAATGAATTATTATACCTATTTCTTGCTGGGACAGTTGGGAGGAGCTGGAGGAGAAAAGACAACTTTTGAGACCTGACTCTCCTGTTGCTGATAAGGAAGCAAAGAAAAAGGAAGTAGCTGCTTCGCTAGGGCAGGGTCTGTAAAATGCACAGATGCTTTACTTGGAACACAGTCATGTGCTTCCTAGAGCTAGATGCACATTCGAAGGAAGAGTGGTCAGGGGATTTCCTCGTTGTGCGAACATCGTAGAAGGTATAGCCTACTACTCACCTAGGCTCTGTGGTATAGCCTAGTACTCCTAGGCTCCAAGTCTATACAACATGTTACTGTATAAAACAACACGAGATTAAATCAAGCACAAGAGAAAATGATACAATCAGGACAGTAGGTAAACACAAGATGTACGAGGCTGCTGCCAGTGTAACAAACCATACTGTTTTACAGGTCCTTTGTTTTTAATGAGTAGAAATAGTACACGCTAAAATAATGATAAAAAGTGCAGTACAGGTAATACATAAACTTGTAGCAGTCGCTTCTTATCATTATCAAGTGTTCTGTACTATCCGTAACTGCCTGTGCTGTACTTTTATACGGCTGGCAGCACAGTAGGCTTCTTCACAGCAGCATCACCACACCACATGTGTGAGTAATGTGTTGCACTAAGACATTATGATGACTACGAAGTCACTGGGTGATAGAAATTTTTCCGCTCCTTTATAGTCGTATGGTACCACCATTCTATGTGTGGTCTGTTGTTGGCTGAGCCTCCGTAGGTGGCATGTGACTGTATATTGTTTATTATTTTGAGGAGAAATTGCAAGAGGGAAAACTTTTCTTCACTTCGAAGATTTAATCTGGGTGGTTAGGTTGAGGACCACTGGGTGTGGTCACCTGGGTGAGGGAAGAGTGGCAGGTGGGAGGAGTAGCAGGATTCCTGGAACCTGCTGGAGGCCGTCCTCACCACCTGGGGAGACCTACCTGCTGGCAGGGAGAGCTGGAACTGCAGGTGCTGGGCGAGGTTTATGCAGCTGGAAGCCAGGTTCTCTTTGCCCTCCAGTGTGGTAAGGTAGCAGGAAAATCCTGTCACTTCAAGGCATCCCATCTACATTGTGGCCATTTTGAGGGGAGTGAAGGGAAGGAATACCGGCAGTGTTTTGTAGGCTTAGCTGGGGCTGGGCGTAGGGACACCTGGGATTGGAGCATTCATGTGGGAGGAGGAGAGTCTTCACAGCTGACGTGTCTACAGCTTCAAGCCCAGGAAGGGCTGGGGTTTCTCTTATGGAGGGAAAAGAAATGGAATCTAAATGGAAAGTTTCATTTGGCTGCATCCTTGGAGTAAGAGAGGTGGCTAAAAAGGTGCCGTGACCTTGGTTGGAAGTGGATCAGATTTAGGACCATGGTTAGAGAGAAGGAACTGATGTAACAAGTCCTGCAGGGAAGCAAGAGGTCAGGAACTAGCTGATGTGGAGCCTCAAGAAGAGTGATGGGTCTGAGAGGTAAGCCCAGAACCAGCACCGCCGCTTTGCCTCTACGGCACGAAGGTGGCCTTTTCTCCCTACACCTCGCCTGGACTGTTCAACACTCAAAGTGTTTACTGAGAATCTGTTAGTCGGCAAGATGCTAGAGAATATGGCAATGGGGGTGGGATGAGGGCTCAAGAAATTCCTAAGATGAATTTTTAAGATATGATTTCTGCCCTAAAATATGTTAACTTGAAATTAGGAATACAAGACTAACAGATTTGATACAATAAGAGAAAAATCCATGAAACCAAGGAAGGGAGAACTACCTCCTACCAAAGTCTCAACGGTGAGGGGTAGGGGAGTGGAGGATAGCTGCATGGAGGACACGAGTCGGTGCCTTGGAGCTGGGGTAGGATTGATAGTAGGGAAGAGAGGCCAACAATAGACAAGGGTTGGTGATGGAAATAAGACTGCTTTACTGGAGAGACAGTCAGCCAGCCAGAAAGTAGATTTATGAGAGACAGACAGATTATGAAGATCCAAAAAAAGCTACATTAAAATATTTGGACATGGATCAATAAACAGTTAAACACACACCATCATAGGTCTTGAATACGGTAGTGATATAATGCAAACAAAGATTTAAGGAGGTAAATTTGTCAATGGGGTGCCATGTGGGAGTCGGGGGAGAGGGTTTGTGAGCCAGAGACCTGATTATCTCATAGCTGTGATCCAAGCATGAGCTAATTCAGGCCTAAATTAGGGTGATGTGCCAACATGGTAGAATGGTATGGTAGAAATGATTATTCCAGGTTAATGGACATTCTTCCCCCTTTACTATCACATAGTGCTTTATTTTTTTTCTCAAAACCTGTCAAAAAGTGGAAATTAAAAAGCAAAAAAAGCTCTAATCTAGTGCTATTGCATATTCAGGGTTACCTACATGTACAACCGCCCTGTGGAATGTTTGACTTAGAATCTCCTAAAGCTCCACTCTTTACAAAATGCCAAAGGATGTCATTTGTTGGCATCAGTGTTTCCATGACGTGGTCCTCTTTCTCTCATGCACACTGTTCTTTAAGTCTCATCGTAATTTAAGTCACATGTTATTTTACTTACTTTTTGAAAGGCGTGTGAGCAGTGTGCTATATGATGCCCTAGTGTGTTTGTGTGTGTGTGCACGCACGCGCACGTGTGTGTGTGTGTGTGTGACAGTGAAAAGTACCTTGAGAACTGGCACTGAGCAGACGTGAGACCTAGTTCCAGCTCTGTGACTTGGAGATGCTTGCAAGTTATAAATTTCTGGGCCTTGTTCTCATTTGTAAAATGAGGGTGTTGCTTTAGATGAGACTAAGGTTCTCACCAACGTGACACTGTACTGATCTTTAACCAACATTTCCACTGGGAAATTTAAGAGAAAATTTTTTTACAATTGTGTTTAACTTCCATTTACTTATGTTTCTGTGATGATAATGTTTGCATTAAACAGAGATCATTGTTTCATACAAACTTTATCATCCCAGAAAGTATTAGGGATGCTTGATTCTTTAAGAAATATGGTAAAGGGGCAATAACTTTCTTTAAAGTGGGTTTCTTTAATCTTAAATAAATTGGATCATTCTCTGTTATTCTGTTTTTCAGTTTCTCCCTGTTACCCACTTGCTATATAACACTAATGCTAAAATTATAACCAGTGAAAAGGGGGAAAAACATTTCTTTTGAAAAAATAAGTGAGTTTTAAGGTAAAAAATATGTTCTTCTTATTAAAATCTAAAATGTTAATATTTGCAAGTTGGTTTCAAGTTCTACTTGAAAACATGAATGTATTCATGATGTAATATCTAGCTTTCAAGTTATGAAGCAGGTGGCGGCAGCAGGTAAAATTCCCATTGTACAAATGAGGTAACTAAAGCCCCAACACTGAAAGATTTTAGAATTTGTTTCTTCAGCTGTACTTTCGGCATAAAAGGCATTGGGGCTTTTTGTTGTCTGGTTTTGCAGGCCACACCTGCATTTTAACACCTGTTACAAATCAGTTTTTTTGTTTTGTTTTGGTGCGTGCCCCTAGCGGGAACTGAACCCGGGACTCTCTGGTCTGCCTGCTGACGCTTCAACCCCTGAGCCAAACCGGCCAGGGCCAAACCAGTTTTTGTCATTGCTCTATTCTCTTTTATTGTGTGGAAATTCCCAAATAATTCTGGAAGATCCCAATACTGCAGGCACACTTTGTGGTACCCATGATGATGCTTAGCCTGCCAATGTCTGTGCCAGAATTGAAGGTGCAGAGGACAGAGAGTTCTTATGTCTGTCCCAGGGGCCCAGGCCTGTGGCACTACCTCATCCCTGTGGACACTGCTCACCCCAGTACTCCAGTGCTCCCTAAATCCACAGAGAGCCTAGTGGGAAAATCTCATCTTTTCTTCTCATCCTTTAATTGTAGTCAGCTCATTCCAGGACATAGACATGAATATCACTAGGAGGTTGGGCCAGGACAGTCAGAGGACCAAGCACCAAGCTGTACCCCATGTCACCTCTGTTATCCATGAACCATGCTTGTAAGCACCTCCATTAGGATCAGTGTCTTCTCAGGAGGGTCCAGACAAGCCGGAATCTGGGCTGCATCTAGTTTAAGCTTAAGCCATGATCCTGATACACTTGAAATTGCTCTGACAGACCTTGGATCCACAAGGAATCCATAGTCCAGTTGGTCACGAGTGCGCCAAACTACAGCTTAAGAGAAAAGTTATCTGATGGAAATGGGAAATTTGTACTGCTAACGACTGATTGCTAGCTTTCCCAGCCATATTTGTATCTTGGAAAAGGAATTTTGGTAGGCTGAAAGGAATTTCTAATAGCTAGAATTCAAAGAAATAAGGAGATACATTTTTAGATAGTTAAAGAGAGATGGGGTATTTCATCTTAATTAATATCAATTACGTAACAGCCTACTTTGATTATTAGCAAGGCTAAGTTAAATAGCCTTGTTTAACTTGAGGTACTTGTATTCATTCTTTACAGTTTTGAGGGTATGTAGTATATTATTCACTTCACCTGTAGACTAGAAGCATTGATTTCAAAACAGTGGCAAAAAGTCTAACAGTGTTTGTGTTCAGCCTTATTTCAGTGTGACTGAGTTGGTTGAGTTACTAATATAAAATTTCCCTCTTTGGAAAGTCATGGGTTTATTAATTCAGTAGACTTACTTAACTTAATAACGTCATGTCAGAGGGCTTCTAACTCATGTCAGAGGACCTCTTTCTTGGAAGTGCAATACTAATGGATAATGGGTAGCTATTGTGGTATTTTTCAATAGGGGAACAATACAGAGCATGCAGTGGTTTAAATATTGTTTTGGTGTAATAATATTACATTATTACTAATGTAATAAGAGGCAAGTAAAGGAAAGTTGCTGTTAACTAGCCCAGAAAGTCTGGACCAGACAATGAAGAGAAAGAAATAAAATTGAATTAATATTTCTAAGCAAGAAGTTATAGGATATAAAGACAAATCATGTGTGGGCAAGGAGGAGGAAGGAAGAAGTAAAGCTGTTTCTGAGACTGCTAACCTGAGAGGGACAAGGGATTTATGGTACCACATGTGAATGGGAGCTGCTTGCTTTCTGTTGGATGTGAGCTGCTTTGGAGGTATTCAAATGCCCTATGAAATACGAAAGCTGACGTCAAATTAGAATGGTGGCACCCAAATCTGATTGTTCTTTCAAGGAATGTAAAAGGTAAAGGTTATCAGGCCTCTCCCCAGACCTACTGGAGTCTGGTTAATGTGTTTCTATGAATATAACTGTTTAAAGACTTTCCAAGAGAAGAAAACAATTTTTTCTTATAGAATAGTTACAAATAAAAATGTAGATACTGCCCCTTTAGGAAGTGGAGCTTAGTTCTCACCCCTTTGAATGTAAGCTGTAGTGAATTACTTGCTTCCAAAGATTAGAGCATAAAGAGGAGGAAAAATTAGTACCTTTAAAGTGCAAAATCTGGCAAACACTACCTTAACCAAGTGGTCAGGGTTAACATCACCAAGGATAGCAGGCAGATATCACATACCCTCATATGATGATGATGAGAGTAACACTTCTCTGTAGCAGTCACTCTAAAATCTCAAAACCCTGGTCCAATCATTGTAAAAACATCAGACAAACCCCAAATTGAAGGCTGTTCTACAATACACCAGACCAATACTCATTAAAATTGCCAATAAAGTAATAAAAACAAACAAACAAAAAACAAGGAAAGACTGAGAACCTATCACAGACCAGAGGGCACTAGAAATCTTGACAGAGAAAAAAGACATTAATGAAAAGTTGGTGAAATTAGAATAAAGCCTTGCGTTTAGTCGATAGCAATGTATCAGCGACTATCGATAAGTGTACCACACTAATGCAAGATGATAACATCAGAGGAAACGTGAGGATGGGTGGGAAAGCTCTGTACTTGCAACTTTCTAGAAATATAAAATTACAGGCATCCCTCACTTTTCAAAAGTTCACTTTACTTCATTTTTACAGAAGTCCTACCTTAGTACCAGTTTGTACTAGGTGAAATAAATCCGAAGAAGATTTTCTCTTTTGTGAAAAAAGCTGAGGAGCAAAACAGCAGTCAGTGTTTGTTTTGCAGCCAGTGCAGAGGCAGCGGACAGCCTGAGTGACAAGAGTGCCACCAAGCTTGCCCAGAACTACACTCAGCATCTCAGCATCACACCGCCATCGCTTTTCACTGGCTCTGTTGGCATCTGTGCCTTACCTCAATTTATTGTGTGCATCTGTTAGCAAGATGTGTTTGTCCTAAGGTAACTGCTTCTTCACTGTATGCCATGTCAGCTTACAAAAGGTTTCATAGGAATATTGTACTTTGAGATAGTGGGGGAAACTTGTCTGTCAAAAGGAAGTTTATTCTTTTTAAAAAATTAAAAAGTCTTTACAGGAGATTCTAATGAGTAGCCAATTTGAACAATCACCTAGTTAGAAAATAAGGCTGAAATATATATATAAATAATTTTGCTGATTAAAATTTCAGGGTCTAGCACAAAACAGATCCTCAATAAATATGTGTTCAAATCTGAGTTCGTAGGTATTTTGTCAGATTGAATAACATTATATAAAAAGAAGACAAAGGCAAAATCATAGAGACAGAAAGCAGAGAGGCGGTTGCCTGGGGCCAGGAGAGGAAGAATTGGGGAGTTACTGTTTAGTGGGTCTAGAGATTCAGTTTTGCAAGATGAAAAAAGCTGTGGAGATGGGTGGTGGCAATGGCTGTACAGGAGTATTGCCCCAGGCTCAGTTTTTGCCTTAAAAACTTTCCATTCTTTCTATTTTACCATCTATTAGAATAATAATTATCAGTTGGGATCCAATTGTGAAGAGAAGAGTCCTCAGCATAACTATAATTAATCACTAATATTGACAAAATTTCAAATATTTCAGAAGACTTATTTCTAACATTGCCATTCTATGATTAAAAATCATCTCTGAGAAAATTCTCTCATTATTTTTAGATAAATCACAACTATCCTGTAATAGAGGGTAAAAAGACTGACTGGAAGTATGATTTAGAGTCAAGATAAAACTACACACAAGAATAATAAGCTAATTTCTTTTTTAAATTTATTTTTATTGTTGAAAGTATTACAGATGTTCCCCCTTTCCTCCTTTTGACCCCCTCCATCCTGCTCTCATCCCCCAGTAAGTTATATCTCTTATTTGCCTTTGCAAAGCATATCAAAGGAAACATACCCCATTCTTTCTAATTTCTGTTCAACAGCATTCCCCACTATTAAATATGTATTGAATGGTTTTCTAGACTACTTAGATTCTTAATTGGGCATCTGTCTTTCAGGATGTGATGAACAGGCATTGCAAAGCTTCAAATGAAAAAATGTGGTGTGCCTGGTCGCTGTGACTCAGTGGTTGAGCATCGACCCATGCACCAGGAGGTGGCCAGTTTGATTCCTGGTCAGGGCACACGCCCAGGTTGTGGGCCAAATCCCCAGTGGGGGGCGTGCAGGAGGTGGCCAATTGATGTTGTCTCTCATAGATGTTTCTCTCTCTCCCTCTCCCTTCCTTTCTCTCTAAAATCAATAAAGGAAACAAATTTTCAAAAATGTGGTGACACCATGTTTAATGAGCCTTACTTTCATAGGTCACACAAGGAAACTAATTGAATTATTTCACTTCCTCACCATATACATCAAGGACCTTTTTCTTAATTCTTCTTTATTTCAGCTAAACAGCTTTACTTGTTGCCTCCCAAACATACAAAATCATTTCTCTGTCTTTGCCTTTGATCCTGTTTAGTTCCCAACTTCTATGAAAACTTCCCCTATGATTTCTTCACTTAACATATCTCCTCTTTTTGGAATTCCAGTAGAATTATTTTTTGTATGCCTGGCACTTAAAATATACTACCTGATTATCTATCTATCTATCTATCATCTATCTATTTACGTATCTATTTATTTATATCTGGTTTCTGCAAGTGATTTTATTAATGAAGATAATAAGATAATAATGGATTAATATTAAGTTGGGTTGGCTTATCCTAACTCAGTTTATGGACCTAAATTCTGGGTTTTGTTTTTTTCTTCAAGTTTGTTCAGCAGCTACTTCAAACTCTATGTTCTTTTTTTTTTTTTACCATTATTACAGTCTGATGACTGTTTCCTTATGGGTCAAAGGCTGTGCTGCCGCTAGAGCCAAAGGCCAACTCTCACTTTGCACTTGGATAATCCTCTCAGAACAAATTGTTCTTTTTCCTTGGTTCTTTTGCCACCTTTCTTTGAACTATTGTGGAAATTCAGTAAGCCCTTGAGCTTTTCATTTAAAGTATTACAATGTCTGACTGTCTGATCTGGTCCCATAATAAAGGAATAGAAATCAAAAAGTCAAGTTTTGACAATGATGATTTCTAAGAAACTACCTCTAGGTTATTATGGGGGCCCATTCAATTTAGTCATTGTTGTCATATATTTAATAACAATCATGGTGAAGAAAAAGAGGTTAATTTACTGACAAAGGCATTATTGTGGTGTTGACAGTTTTCAGATATATGAGTCAGTTTATATACGTCAGGTTGTTAAATTACTTCCCTCTCTGGGCTTTAAAAATATGATTGTGGAGTACTGTTATAAGTTAAGAAAAAGTGTTATCTATCATTCTTATCCTTAAACAGCAAGATATTGTCTCAACTATTTGGAATAGAATTTTATGTTGGAGGAGAAAGGAGTTCATATTTTGCTTTCCTAATTTTGAATGGACATAAACTATTTGTGAAGACCCTCTCCTTATTTCTCTGCCCTTGTCTCTGCTTCCCTTCCTGCCCTGAAAATCTAGAAGCTTGTCTCTCAGTTTTACAGAATGGGCAGTTCTCCAGGTGCTGTGATTTGAGAGACTTGGAAAAATGCCTCCTTTTCCTGGAATGTGGCTCTCCATGAGATGTCCTGACGTCCAAAATCCTCAATGTATTGAGGCATAAACATCATGTACCTCTTAAGACTCCTGCAACTACCTCCTTTGTCTCTTGCTCAGCTCCCCACCCATACCCAATCACCCCTCATTTTGGACTTGAATACAACATTGTGTCCCGGGACACGAGTTCTGGCTTCTCACTCACCAAGGGACCAAAGATTGAGGGAATTAGCAACGAGGGGGAGACATTTTGTCCAATAGGAAATGAATAAAGAAAGTAATTGGGACAGACAAATTCCTTGTTCATTCTTTTTCTGTGGACTCATTCAAGACACAGTTTCTTTTTTCAAATGCTTTGCATAGCCCCTGTATGAGCAAACACGTCGTCTGAGCAAATGTCTGTATCAGTGGCTCACTTTGGAGCTGAACCCAGCATGATGGGTACTAACATTACTTTGCCTCCTTCTTTTTACTTTATTTCTTCTTCTGTCATTCTCACAGTCCAGAACTTGTTCCTCCCAAATAAAATGATAACCCCTTAATCTGTATCTCGTCTCTGCTTTCTAAAGATTCAGGTGGGACACTTGAATCTAGTGTGTTTCTTTTGAATTAAGTCATTTTTCTCCTTTGTGGGTCTGCTTTCAAATCAAATACATTTAGAAAGGGAACTATGTTGAAGAATTATGTTCTATTTAGAGAAATGTTGTATAAGGATAAGGGAAGGAGTATAAGGATACTGGTTTAGAGGAGGGCAAAAACAACAATAAAAAAGATAGTTACAGAGAAAGATGGAGAACACCAATCTCAAACCTCATCTGTGTCACAGTTTTTGTCTCAGCCAACCACAAGCCCAATGTTAAACATCATTTCTACCCCCTGATACTTTGTCAATTCCATGTTAGATGGGATCTCTTTTTGGATTTGGAAAATGCTCTGTGTATGATATGCATACTCAAGGTTCTGTTTTTATTCTCGACAATAAAGATACAATGGGAAAATTCCCCAGAATGTTGATTTAACATTTAAAAACTTTATTAACTTTATTTTTCCAAAATCAGAGAGATGATTTATAATACACTTGATTTTTAAATAGTATCATAAGACCTGACTCTATCTGCTATATTTGTATCACTGAATCACTGAACAAACTCACTGAATCAGTAATCTCATCTGACATAAACAGTATGCTTAATCACTGGCAGAACTGCACTGAGATTACAAAGGACCACACATGCAGAAGGCATCATAGTTCTATTCATCAGTCAAAGCACATTCACTTCAAACCTCTTTTTTAAAAAAAGCTCTGCAAAGAAATAGCACATGGGAAGACCAACAGTTTTGCTTCACTAAGTACATACATATAAGCAAATGGCTCAGTATGTACTCTATATGTGTGTGTATTTATCGTGTGTAGTTTATTTCATAAAGATATTTTATACACTAAGCAAATCATACCGTGAGTGTAGAAATTTGTCAGTAGCCATTTATAAGAGTAAGAATCTGTTTCACCAGAGTAATTTAAATTATTTCTTTATTTTAGGTCTCTCATAGCTGCTATTTTGTTGAGTGACTACCTTGTGCCAAACATTACCAAGATTACTAATTCATAATTTATTTACTTTTATTTCTTTAAGCACATAGCTAAATCTTTACCATGTAAATTATATATTGTGAGCCTCAGCTTACAGGTGAGAATCCTGAAGTTCAATGTTAAATAACTTATCATAATCACAAAGCTAGTAAATCAAAGGTACATACAAATCCATCTTCATTTGTCTCTAAACCGATTCTCATACCATTAATCTATATGCTTCTCCCTCAAATAAATGAAAATGAATTTGACTATGAAATAGTCCAAATTCTGCTTATATTCATAGATTGATAAATTATCCTTTGATTTACAGTTATATTTTCTAATGGAGGACAGAGTGAGGTTCAAATCCTAAAATAAGATGGATATGATATCATTGGAAATTACTGGGTTTATTAAATACAAGTAGACATTAGGATATCTAAAAAGATGTCCCAATTCATCAGAATATAGGTAAATAGACATTTTGGGATAATGTTATATTTATTTCTAAAATATGAGGTGGGACGAAAGTAGGTTTACAGTTGTGGGTATGCAAAACACAGTGTTTATTCTTGTATTATTACTTATTAATTATTGTATTATTTTTCATATGAACAACTGTAAACCTACTTTGGCCCAGCCCTGTATAAAATGCACTTGGCTCTAAAAATGGAAAATTCAGCTCAGAGATGAGGCAAACACAACGTACAGGACTGTTTAGGTTGGTCACATTTGATCTTTTCAAATAGTTGACCCAGCTGGTGTACAACTTACCTCAGCACCAGCAGTATTTGAGACAGTGGGTCATGCTCCTTGTCATGCTGTGTCTCTTTCAATGCTTGTATTGTTCCCGATGACTTCATTCCTCATGCTGGGTGACAGGGATAATACTTTTCATACATTCCGTAATTTTTAATTTGAGAATGTCAAAGTGCATAAAAGTAAATGGAGCTTTGACTCACTAAAGGAGAAATGGGTTTCTTTTTCTTTTTGTCTTCAATTTCATGAGTGGAGTTCTTATTTAAAAACTAGCCCTGGAAATAGGGACTCAATTTTCAGTCACTTAGAAAATATGCTAATCTAACATCATTTTGTTTTAGTTTGTTTCTTTGCTTTAATACATCTGAGAAATTCTTCAGGTCCTGTAAAGCATGATATTGATATCATATCATGGGATATGATATGACAGAACAAAAGAATAAGAAAACAAAAAGATTGTAAGATATTTGATGAAAAGGGAACTCTTACACAGTAACATTTAAAAGGGCCAGGTTTAAAATATTTTTTAAGGTAAAAAAATAAAAATGAAACAAAACAGAACAATGACAGAACAAATAAACCCATCAATACACTGCAAAAAAAAAATTGACTAACTTTATTTTAATATAAGCTGAATAAACCCCCAGTATATAGTGGGACAACCAAAAGAAGAGCTGATTCTATGGGGCTGCATTATCAGAGACATGGTGTGAAGGCTAAGTGCCCCACTGTATTCTGTCTTTGCCAGACCATGTGAAATGGCACTTAATTCTGACCTTGCATATAGGGGATGGTGACAAAGCTTATGAAGGCCCTGATGTCAGGTAAAATAGTGTTGAAGGAACCAGGACATTTAGCCTGAAGAAAAGAAATTCTTTCAGGAAAACTTGATAGCTAGCTTCAAATATATGAGAACCTATCATTCAAATAGAGATATTAAACTAGTTCTAAGTGATTCTAATGAGCAGAGTAAACTTACAGAAAGACAAAGCCCAGCTCAACATCAAGATGCATTTGTGGAGCTTTAGAAATAGGTGCTTAATAAATTTTTGAATGAATGAATGTGATTGATAGAAAGGAGGAATGGTCTCGCTGAAATTGGATGCCTTAGGAAAGAGTGAAGTCTCTGTACTGAAATTTTAAAGACAAGATTGATTAATTATCCCAAGTGATGATTTTAGGGGAGTTGAAGCTGGTGGGTAAAAGATCTTAATGCCTCTAATGTTCTAACTAATTCTGAAATATATGACTCTCTTGAATAAAAATCTTGTGTTTTCCATATCTAAGTACCATATTTTCTCTAAAATACAATTAATTCATGCTTTCTCTGATAAAGATAAACATTATTATAATAATGTATGTTCCTTTAAAATTCTTTTATTATATTTATTTTATTTTATTTTCATTAACTAGATTATAGGATGGGGAGAGAACCTATGATTTTAATTTTTCTTGAGGAAAAGGTCAGGTCTTGAGTTAATTAACTCAAAATCACATAGTGAATTAAAGAATGAGTCTGGTGATCTTTCCACAATGTAATGCTATGTTCCCTAAGAAATTTTTTAAGAAGTTAAAATTTAAGACTTTGAAGATGTGCAATAGACTTAAAACAGTAGATTCAAACTGAAAGCTATATATTGGATAAAAACTACTGGAAGAGTTTGGAGAGAATTACAATGTTTGTCAACCACAAAAATTTTTCTCCCAGGGACATTTGACAATGTCTGGAGACATTTTTAGTTATGACAACTTGGGAGTAAAAGGAGGGGTGGTGATGGGATGCTACTGGTGTCTAGAGGGTAAAAGCCAGGGATACTACTATTCATCCAACAATGCACAACCTCCTTCAACAAAGAATTAGCCTGCGCAAAATATCAATAGCATGAAAACTGAGAAACCCATTGGATATTACTCATTCATTTTAAACCAGAACTTGGATTTTCTTGAACAGTGAGGTGAGATGTGCAGAATACAAAATGCATTTAAGCTCTCATTCACTCAAAGTAAAGTTATATTTGCCAGAATTGCTAACTTGGACTACAAAGGATTAAACAGTGGTCCCTCCTTATCCAAGGTTTTGTTTTCTGTGGTTTAAGTTACCTGCAATCAATGCCAGCCTGAAAATAGTAAATCAAAAATTCCAAAAATAGACCCAGCTGGTGTGGCTCAGTGGATTGAGCGTTTTCGCATGCACCAAGAGGTCACTGATCCGATTCCTGGTCAGGGTACAGGCCTGAGTTTTAGGCTCAATCCCTAATAAGGGGCATGCAGGAGGCAGTCAATCGATGTTTCTCTCTTATCAATGTTTCTATCTCTCTCTCCCTCTCTCTTCCTCTCTCTTTAAAAGTCAATACAAATATATTTTTAAAAGAATTCCCAAAATAAATAATTCATAAATTTTAAATTGCTTGTGATTCTGGGTGACATTCTGGAGAAGTGAATAGTCCCTTTGTTCAGCATGTCCACACTGTATACACTCTCCGCCCTTTAGTCACTGAGTAGCCATCTCAGTTATTAAATCAACTGTCGATATATCACAATGCTTGTGTACAAGAAACCCTCATGTTACTTAATAATGCCACATAACTTTTATTACAGTATATTGTTATAATTGTTCTATTTTATTATTAGTTGTTATTAATCTCTTACTGTGCTTAATTTATAAATTAAACTTTAGCTAATATATGGGACAAAACATTAAAAAAAAAACCAGAGGGTTCTATACTCTCCAAGGTTTTAAGCATCCACAGGGGATCCTGGGCCATTTCCTGTGGCTAAGGGAGTACTACTGTAATTAGAAAAGAGGCCCTGCCTTTCTGCTAAACTTTCCTAGGTTTTCTGCATTTATTGATCCTTTGCCTCTTTCTATACCTTTGGCTCCCTTTTGCTAATGTTCTCTCACATTTGAAACAACAACAAAAACAAAACAAAACAAAAAAACACCTTTTTTTCCCCTATTGATATTGCCTAATCTCATTGCTCCCTTTCTCAGTTCCACACCTTTGAAGCATAATCTGTAATTATTTGCATCCTCTTCTCTAGCAACATATTACTAGTGCATTTTGGTTGTAAATCCAGTGAAAGTGTTTCAGCTCTTGTCTTTAATTCTCCATCAATCTTTTTATACCATGATCAAATTCTTGTAGGAAAACTCTTTCCTTACCTCTGGGGCTTCTCCTTCGCAGGTGCTTGAGGATGTTTCTCTTCCTGCCCCTCTATCATATTGGTGTTTTAGGATTCTGCCCTTCATCATCTTTCTCTTCTCACATGGCTCTGAGAGACCCACTTCCATGGCATGAAATACCAGTTTATTTTCCATGACTCCCAAATGTAGAACCTATAGCTTTGGCTTCCCTCTAGAGTCCCAGAGCTAATATCCATTTACCATCTCCTAGATAAGCCACAGCCATTTCACATCTCAAAGTATCCAAAGTTGAAATTCTCTCTCTCTTCCTGTCTTAGTCATTTTTGCCCACTATAACAAAATACCACAGACTGGGTAAACAACAGACATTTATTTCTCACCATTCTGGAGTCTGTGGATTCTAAACAGAAGGCCCTGGCAGAGTCAGTGTCTAGAGAAGACCTGCCTTTTGATTTATAGGCAGATGTGTTCTCTCTGTGTGCTCACATGGCAGAAGAGACAAAGAATTTCCCAAGGTCTCTACTATAAGGGTAGTGATCTGGCACCCGCATGACCTAGTCACCCTCAAAGGCCCCACCTCCTAACACAATCACATTGGGATTTTGGTTTCAAATTAATCTATAGCAATTCTCAACCTGTCTGTCTGCTTGTATCTGTGACAATCTAGCCACTCACTCAAACTACAAACTCTGAAGTTATCCCAAATTCCTTTTTCCGTACTTTGTACCCTATCCTACCAGTCACCAAGTCTTATATTTTTTACTTGTGAGTATGTCTCGTGTTCATTTCTTCTTCTCCATACCGTGCCACCACCTTGGATTAGGTGTGTCTGAATCACCTGTATTGGAACTAAAGCAACATTTTCAAGCTAACAAAAAAGAAAAGGTGATTATGTTGTTTCTCACTAAAATTTTTTAATAACCTATTTTAGTTGCATAACAGAATTCAAACTAATTAACTTGGCTCTTAGGCCGTGGGTTTCCTCCATGCTCTCCAGCCTCCTCTTCCATCTCAATTCCCGCACACCTTCCAGAAAAGCTAGACATGTTGTGTTATTTTTGCCATGTTTTTTTGTTTAGAATGTCCTGGTTAATTTAAGTTTATCCTTTTCTTAGAAATTAAGTTTATTTTTTGCCTGGCCAGTGTGGCTCAGTGGTTGAACATCAACCCATGCACCAAGAGGTCATTGGTTCGATTCCTGGTCAGGGCACATGCCCAGGTTATGGGCCCAATCCCCAGCGAGGGGCATGCAGGAGGTGGCCAATTGATGTTCTCTCTCATTAATGTTTCTATCTCTCTCCCTAGCCTTTTCTCTCCCTCTAAATTTAATAAAGAAAAAAATTTTCATTAAAGAAATTAAGTTTATTTTAATAGTGTAATAAATATACATAGATCTTTAAAAATCATATAGTACTAAAAAGTTTGTAACAGCAAATAGCAGATCATTGCACAGTGTCTTCCTGCCTCTCTGCCTCCCTAGAAGTGGCCATTTTCCACTCTTTGGTGTTAGTTCTGCATTTGCCTCTGTCTTGCTAAATAATTTACTTGTGATGCTATTTCTTGATTTGTCAAGTTTAGACTTTACCTATTAGGTTTCTCTCCTCTCATAATTCCAGTATAGTTACTATAGGGGTGATCAGCAAAACATTTAAGAACTGGCACAGCATAGCCACTGATTAATCACAATGATTTTTCTCACATAGTATATGTGGGCAGATATTGGCCCTGATTTTATGACAAATTTTGTTAAATTATCGGTATTTACATTATCATTACCATGTAAAGATTGTCCACTGTTGAAACAGATAATATACTGATTATATTATCATGCTTATACAAATTTTATTTTCTAGAAGTTATTAATTGATGATAGAAAAAAATATTTATTCCTCATTAAAACCTCACTATAACTCCTCAGCTTCTCTATGACAATTTTGCTGCTGGCAGAGTTCAATCTGCACCCTGTTCCTCCTGTATCATCCCTGTTATTGTGCTTTACACTACACTCTAAAGATTTGTGTGTCTCTTCTCATTGCCAGAATGTGAGCTCCTTGAGGTTAGTGATAATATCTGTTATCTTTAAACCATCAGGGTCTTGCACCAGTGCCAAACACATAGTACTTAGTATGTGTATTGAATTATAGATGGAACAGGAATATCCTCTTTGAAGCAAACTTCAGAATTGATTAGATAATTTTGTGAGCATTTCTCTAATTTCTGAGTTGTTTCATACAGATTACAAACTGAAATTCCTTGCAGGATCTAGGCAGTTAAAATAAATGATTGTGGCAAGCCTGGTGGGGTCTGTGGCATTTAAAGATGTCACATGCTACTTAGTTGCAGCCAGTTTTACCATGAAGGAGTTTCAGATTTTCTGCTTTTTCAGTGGGAGCAGAACAATCCAGGTTTAATATGAATTGTCTGGATTCAGTTTTTAAAAACTATGCAGACCAAGAAAATGGTTGTTTAGGCTGGATTTAGTTCATGGTCACAAGCTTATGACATGAATGTAGTTGGGTGGGAATCAGAGGAAAAGTGCTTCGAACATCTCCTCTCCATGGGTCCTCTCCAAGGATGTACCTCTCCCAAGGGGTACACCTTTGCCAGCTGATGCCAGCATGTGGAGTGAGCCCTAGCAGAAGAGAGTCAGGGTACAGGCTTCAGCCTGCCAAAATGTTCAGAGGCCCAGGGCAGGATTTCAAAGGAGTCAGAACTCCTTCTATTAGGTAGAAGTGGAGAATGATGGATTAAATTATACATGATAGTGGGAAAGAAGGCAAATAGACTAAAAGTTGTTTAATCACAACTTCTGTGTTGCCAAATCACATTATTTTATTTAATTTTTACAATAACCTTGAGGAGATACTGTCATTCCAGTTTGCTGATGTTGAATCTCTATTAGATTTGAGTTTTTTAAACTCCCATCATTAGAACAGATAAACTCCAGAATTAAGGCTCCCTGATTCTACCCATGAAGAAAGCCATGTATGAGATTTTTAAAATGAATTAAATCTGTTTTATAATAAAAAACGGATTAAAACTTTTTACTAGAAATTGACATTGGGATTTTGAAAATATGTTTTCATTGATTTTTTTTTTTTTTTTTTTTTTTTAGAGAGAAAAGAAGGGAGAGAGAGAGAGAGAGAAACATCAATGTGAGAGAGAAACATTTATCGGCTGCCTCCTGCATGCCCCCTACTAGGGATTAACCAGCAACCCGAGCATGTGCTCTGACTGGGATTCACTCACTCTACTGAGACACACTTGCTGGGCTGGGATTTTTTTTTTAATTTGAAGGTTTTGTTTGTATGTTTATAGATTAATTTATTAATTCTTTCAACAATGTTGAATATCTATTGTGTTTCTATACCAAAATTACAAAGATGTGTAATATACTACTCCTGTGCTTGAGAAGACTTAAATGATTATTTCTGGTTTGCTTTGAGTGTAAAAGGAGGTGGCCAAGTGTTGGGATAAACAATATGAAAAATCTAGAAATTTGGTGACCTAACTATGCTTTTTAAATTTTTTTTCAATCACTCCTTCTTTTCTTGTTGCAACAAAGAAAATGTACTAGTAGCAAAATTAAAAAGTGCAAATAAGAAAAATTAGGTAAGTCTTCTCTTCCAGTGTGAGCAATGCTCTATCTACTCATCCATCTTTTGGACCACCTCTCTATGTGGGTGTTTTTACACTTATCACACACACATGCAGAAAACACATAGATAACACTACATTTCTGTTCTATAGCCTCCTTATCTTACTTAGGAATATATTGAAATGTTCTATTAACATTTGAAAATTATTTTTTATGTCTGAATAGTATCATACTGCATTAAAATAGTCCCATATATTTAATAAATTCTCTCTTCGTTTTTAGGTAATTCCTATATTTTTTAATAACCCATGTTATACAGAGAATTTTTGTAGCTACATTTTTTTATGTATCTTGAATTAGTTTCTTAGGAAAAATTACTAGACAAAAATTACTGAAGTTAAGTATTTATGCGTTTTTTGAGTTTTTTGCTTTTAGCGTATACAATGCTAAATTGTCCTCTAAAATTGTGTATGAATTTACTCATTACCAGTGGATTTGAGTCTCCATTTCTCTTCACTCTTTTTGATGCTAGTTACCACCTTTCAAAAAATAAAAAAATATTTTCTAATTTGATAGATGGAAAGGAACCTCTCTTTCAAAAGACTTCTTTATGAAAACTTCAGTGGCCTTTGAACTTCCTAGATACTACTGTTCTCTGTTACAGTACTATCACTTGTACTATGGTTAATTTGTTGTCCAGTTACCTGCCTTAGTAGCTTTGGATCAGTTTGAGAATAGAACATGACCCATCTAGATGCTCATGGATGCTTGTTGAACTGAACTGAATCAGAGAACACATGTAGTTAAGCCATTGGCCAGATGTATAACTGTCAACATGACCAATAAGCAAGTTATTCTGTGACTGCCAGTTACAAAATAATGAGCCATTTCATTTAGAATTGATTATATACTAGCACTGTTAAATGCTTTGCATGCGTACCTGGTTGAATCCTCACAACAATATACTGAGGAAGAGAAAATGATCTTCACTTTGCCAAAGATAAAACTGAGAGTTTATGAAACTTATCAATGCATATGGCTGCAAAGTGGCAACAACAGGTCATGAACTCAGGACCACATAACTCCCAAGCCATCTTATTTCTCCTCCCTGTCCTCCCCTCTCCTCTCCAACTTCTTTTCTTAAATCATTATTTACTTTTCAATTTCAGTGGACATACAATATATTAGTTTCAGGTGTACACCCTATTGATTAGACATTCTATAACTTATTAAGCAATCACCCCATTATATCTAGTACCCCATCTGGCACCATACATAGTTATTAGAATATAACTGACTATATTCCCTATGCTGTAATTTACATTCCCATGATTTCTGTTACTACCAATTTGTACTTTTTTAAAAATTATTTATTTTTGTTACGAATGTTTCTCCTTTCCCCCCCAATGATTCCCCCCTTTCCCTCCCTCACCGCCCTGTCCCCAGCTTTGTTGTCCATTTCCATTGTTCATGCATACATGCATGTAAGTTCTGTGGTTTATCTCTCCCCCACCACCCCCTCTTCTAGGGATTGTCAGTGTGTACCCCACTTTCATGTCTCTGGGACTACCCCATTCCTCAGACTCTTATGTTCATTATATTCCACAAATAAGTGAGATCATATGATACTTGTCTTTCTCTGTTTGGCTTGTTTTGCATAGGGTAATACTTTCCAGGTCCCGCCATGTCGTCTCAAAGGATAAGAGATCTTTCTTTCTTACAGCTGCATAGTAATCCATTGTGTATATGTACCACTGCTTTTTTTATCCATTTGTCTACTGATGGACATTTGGAGCTGTTTCCAGATCTTAGCTATTGTAAATAGTGCTGCTATAAACATGGGGATAGATATATTCTTTCTGATTGGTGTTTCAGGCTTCTTAGGGTATATTCCTAGAAGTGAGATCACTGGGTCAAATGGAAGTTCAATTTTTTGAGGTAACACCATATTGTTTTCCATAGTGGCTGCACCAGTCTGCATTCCCACCAGCAGTGTACTAGAGTCCCCTTTTCTCCACACCCTCGCCAACACTTGTTGTTTGATGATTTGTTGATGGCAGCCATTCTGACAGGTGTGAGGTGATACCTCATTGTTCTTTTAATTTGCATCTCTCTGATGATTAGTGATGTTAAGCATTTCTTCATGTCTCTTGGCCATTTGTATGTCCTGTTTGGAGAGGTGTCTATTTAGTTCCTCTGCCCATTTTTCAATTGAGTTCTATGTCTTCCTTTTGTTGAGTTGTATGAGAACTCTATATATATTGGAAATTAACCCCTTATCTGATGTATCATTGGCAATTACACTCTTCCATAGAGTGGATTGCCTGTCCATTTTGATGATTGTATCTTTTGCTGTGCAAAAGCTTTTTAGTTTGATGTAGTCCCAAGTGTTCATTTTCTTCTTTGTTTCTGTTGCCTTAGGTGATGTATCAGTGAAAATTCTGCTGTATGATGTCCGAATTTTGTTGCCCACATTTTCCTTTAGGATTTTTATGGATTCATGAATCACACTTAAGTCTTTTATCCATTTTGAGTTTATTCTTGTGTAGGGTGTAAGTTGATGGTCTAGTTACATTTTCTTTGCATGTACCTGTCCAATTTTCCCAACACCATTTATCAAAGAGGTTGTCTTTACTCCACTGTATGCTTTTGCCCCCTCTGTCAAACGTTAATTGAGCATATTGCCTTGGGTCCATTTCTGGGTTCTCTATTCTGTTGCACTGGTCTATATGCCTGTTCTTGTGCCAGTACCAGGCTGTTTTGATTACAGTGGCTTTGTAGTATAACCTGAAATCTGGTAATGTGATCCCTCCAACTTTGGTCTTCTTTTTCAAGATTGCTATGGCTATTCAGAGTCTTTTTGGTTCCATATGAACTTTTAAAGTATTTGTTCTAGTTCTCTGAAGTATATCATTGTTATTTTGATGGGGATTGCATTGAATCTATAGATTGCTTTGGGTAGTATGGCATTTTAATGATGTTAATTCTCCCAATCCATGAACAACGTATGTCCTTCCACTTTTTTATATCTTCCTCTATTTTTTTTTTTTTAATGATCTGTAGTTTTTAGCAAATAAATCCTTTACTTCTTTGGTTAAATTTATTCCTAGGTATCTTAATTTTTTTGCCGTGATGCTAAATGGGATTGTTTTTTCAGTTTCTCTTTCTGTGAGTTCATAATTAGTGTATAAGAATGCTGTCAATTTCTTAACATTAATAGTGTATCCTACTACTTTGCCAAATTCATTTAAGTCTAGTAAATTTTTGATGGAGTCTTTTCAGTTTTCTACGTATAGTATTATGTCATCTGCAAATAATGACAGCTTCGCTTCCTCCTTTTCCATTTGGATCCCTTTTATTTTTTCTTCCTGTCTGATTGCTGTGGCTAAGACTTCCAATACTATGTTAAATAAGAGTGGTGAAAGTCAGCATTCCTGTCTTGTTTCTGTTCTTAAGGGAAATGCTTTTAATTTTTGCCCATTGAGTATGATGTTGGCTGTAGGTCTTTCATATTTGGCCTTTTTTATGTCAAGATATGGTCCCTCTATTCCCACATTGCTGGGCATTTTTATCAGAAATGGGTGCTATATTTTGTCAAATACTTTTTCAGCATCTATTGATATGATCATGTGGTTTTTATCTTTCATGTTGTGTATGTGGTGTATCACATTTATTGATTTGTGAATATTTTACCAGCCTTGCATCCCTGGGATAAATCCCACTTGGTCATGGTGAATAATATTTTTGATGTATTGCTGGATTTGATTTGCTAGTATTTTGTTCAGAATTTTGGCATCTATGATCATCAGGGATATTGGTCTGTAGTTTACTTTCTTTGTAGTGTCTTTCTCTGGTTTTGGAATTAGAATTATGCTGGCCTCGTAAAATGAGTTTGGAAGACTTCCTTCTTGAGTTTTTTGAAATAGTTTGAGGAGAATGGGTATTAGTTCTTCTTTGAATGTTTGGTAAAATTGCCCCATGAAGCCGTCCGGGCCTGGGCTTTTGTTTGCTGGGAGAGTCTTGATTACATCTTTAATTTTCTTAGTTGTTATTGGTCTGTTCAAGTTTTCTATCTCTTTCCAGTCCAGTTTTGGGAGACTATGTGTTTCAAGAAATTTGTCCATTTGGCTTAGATTGTCAAATTTGTTGTCATATAATTGTTCATTATATTTGTTAACAATCTTTTGTATTTCTGTGGTGTCAGTTATTTCTCCTCCTTCATTTCTGATTTTGTGTATTTGGGTTCTCTCTCGTTGTTTCTTAGTGAGTCTAACTCAGGGTCCATCAATCTTGTTTATCTTTTCAAAGAACCAACTCTTTGTTTCATTGATCCTTTGCATTGTTCTTTTGGTCTCCATGTCATTTATTTCTTCTCTGATCTTTACTATTTCTTTCCTTCTACTTCCTCTGGGGTTTTCTTTTTGTTTGCTTTCTAGTTCTCTAAGTTATGAGGTTAGATAGTCTGTTAGAAATTTTTCTTGTTCTTGAGGTAGGCCTGTAGTGCTATAAACTTCCCTCTGAGAACTGCTTTTGCTGCATCCCTTAGATTTTGTGTTGTATGTTCATTTTCATTGGTTTCCAGAAAGTTTTTAATTTCTTCCTTGATCCCTATGGTAACTCACTCATTGTTCAATAACATGCTATTCAGTCTCCATGTGTTCAAGTGTCCTTGCATGTTCTTGTTGCAATAGGTTTCTAGTTGCATGCCATGGTTATCTGAGAAGATGCTTGATATGATTTCAATCTTCTTGAACTTGTAGAGACTTAGTTTGTGTCCTATCATGTGGTCTATATTTGAGAATGTCCCAAGTGCTCTTAAGAAGATTGTGAATTCTGCAGTTTTGGGGTGTAATTTTCTGTAAATATCTATGAAATCCATTTGATCTAGTGCTTCATTTAGAGTCTGTGTTTCCTTGTTATTTTTTGTCTAGATGATGTATCCAGAGATGTCAGTGGGGTACTGAAGTCCCCTGCTATGATTGTATTGCTGTTGATTTCTCCTTTGAAGTCTTCGAAAAGATTTTTAATATATATTGGTGCTCCTTTATTGAGTGCATATATGTTTACCAAGGTTATATCTTCCTGTTGGATAGATCCTTTCAATATTATGTAGTGGCCTTCTTTGTCTCTAGTTATGGTCTTCATTTTGAAATCTACTTTATCAGATAAGAGTATTGCTACCCCAGCTTTTTTTTCCTTTCCATTTGCTTGGAAGATTTTTTTCAATCCCTTCACTTTTAACCTATGTGAGTCTTTTGTTGTGAGGTGGGTTTCTTGTAAGCAACATATATGTGAGTCATGCTTTCTTGTCCAGTCAGCTACTCCGTGTCTTTTTATTGGAGCATTCAAACCATTCACATTTAAGGTGATAATTGATATGTACTTATTTATTGCCATTTTTGTTTAGTGTGGTTATGTTTTTCTTCCTATTTCTTCCAGTAATTACAGCAGTCCTTTTAGCATATCTTGCAGTGCTGGTTTAGCATATATTCTCTTAGCCTTTTTTTTTTGTCTGAGAAACTCTTTATTTGACCTTCTAATTTGAATGAGAGCCTTGCTGGATAGAATTGTCTTGGATTCAGATCCTTGTTTTTCATGACCTTGATTACTTCATGCCATTCCCTTCTGACCTGTAGTGTTTCTGTTGAGAAGTCAGCTGAGAGCCTTATAAGATTTTCTTTGTAGGTAACCTGTTGCTTATCTCTTGCTGCCTTTAGGATTCTCTCTTTGTCTTTAATTTTTGGCATTTCAGTGACTATATGTCTTGGTGTGGGTCTGTTTGGGTTCTTCTTACTTGGGGCTCTCTGTGCTTCTTGAACTTAATTACTTATTCCTTCATCAAGTTAGGAAAGTTTTCTGTCACTATTTCTTCAAATATATTCTCTAACACTTGCCCATTTTCTCCTTCTTTGGGGAATCGTATGATGTGAATGTTATTACATTTCCAGTTGTCCCACAGTTCTCTTAAACTGTCTTTTTGTTTTTTAATTGTTTTTTCCTTTTGGTGTTCTGATTGGTTTATTTTTTTCTACCCTGTCTTCTAATTCACTGATCCCGTTCTCTGCTTTCTCTACTCTGCTGGTTAGTCCTTCCAACATGCTCTTAATATCTGCTATGTCATTCTTCATTTCCACTTGGTTGGTTTTCAATGTTTCTATATCTTTACTCATGGTGCTGATGTCCTTACTCATGCTGTTGAGATTCCTCAAGATCATGGCTCTGAACTCTACCTCTGATAATTTTCTCGCTGCATTTCATTGATCTCATCTTTGATAGAGTTCTCTTGTTCTTTCATTTAGAATTTGTTTCTTTGTTTCACCCTTTTGGCTATCTCAGTGGGTTTTGGAGCCTGTCTAATTTTCCCTGTGGGTGTTGGTGTTCTGCTGTTTGTAGCTCCCTCTACTGGGTTTAGATGAGCCTGGGTGGGCCCATGTTAAACACCACTGTCAAGTCTTACTTTCCTGGGTATATTTGCAAGCCCAGGAAAGGTTCTGTTGTCCTCCAGCTTTTTCCTGGTGGATAGTAGTCTCAGTTACTCAGTGCCTTAGAATGTAGCCCTGGTGTTCTGCATAAGAGGATTTCCAGAGGGTGGGATAAATGCTGGTTGTTAATGAGCCTCAATTTTTATTTCTTTGCCTCACCTGAGAAAGGCTGAATCTATGAGTGGGAAGCTGCTACTTTTCCCCACAGCTCAGGGAAGGAGCACACTGGCCACTGTCCTTTGTGGTCACAACTCAGCAAAATCTCTGAGTGCCCTCCAAATCCCAGGTGTCCCCACAGAGTTTCAGCCCAGACTGCCCTCCCTCTGCCGTAGCTCCCAGGTGAGTGGCTGTGGCTATTTTAGCGCTCTGTCCAGGCTCTCTGCACTGTGGAGCAGTCTTGGTCTTTATCCTTCAAGGGTGCTGCTCACAGCTAAATCTGCTACTGTCATGGTCCTGTCCTGCTGCTTTTCTGTTGCTTTTTTCCAAGGATTTGTCTTTATTTTAGTTATACTTCCTGTTTGGTCCTGGGAGATTGGCTGTGTAGCTTTATTCACTCCACCTCCATTTTACATCCTCTAAGCCTGTCTTGTGCACAGCTGGATCACACAGGCCTTTCTGGTGCCCCTGCACCCTGCAGGTCCCACGGGTAACTGGATTGCACAGTCCCTGCTGTGTCACACAAGCCTCTCTGGTGCTTCAGCACCCAGCAGGTCCCAAGGGTAACTAGATTGCACAGTCCCTGCTGGGTTGCACAGTCCTCTCTGGTGCTTTAGCACCCAGCAGGTCCTGCGGGTAATTGGATGGCACAGTCCCTGCTGGGTGGCACGGGCCTCTCTGGTGCTTCATCACCCCGCAGGTCTTGCGAGTAATTCCCAATATGTACTTCTTAATCCCTTCGCCTTTTTCAACCAACCAACCTATTACCCCTCTCATCCGGCAACTATCAAAATGTTTTCTATATCTATGACTTTTTTTCTGGTTTTTTTGTTCATTTATTTTGTTTTTTTATATTCAATTATTGATAGATATGTATTTGTTGTCATTTTATTGTTCTTTTTTTATGTTTTTCTTCTTTTCCTTAAAGATGACCCTTTAACATTTCATGCAATACTGGTTTGGTGGTAAAGAACTCTTTTAGCTTTTTCTTGTCTGGGAAGCTCTCTATATGTCCCAAACGATAGTTTTGCTGGGTAGTGTAATCTTGGTTGTAGTTCCTTGTTTTTTATCAGTTTAAATATTTTTGTCAATCCCTCTGGCCTGCAAAGTTTCTGTTAAGAAATCAGCTGACAGTTGTATGGGAGCTCCCTTGTAAGTAATTAACTGATTTCCTCTTGCTGTTTCTAAGATTCTTTGTCTTTAACCTTTTGCATTTTAATTATGATGTGTCCTGGTGTGGGCCTCTTAGGGTTCATCTTGTTTGGGACTCTGTGCTTCCTGCACTTGTATGTCTGTTTTTTACACTGGGATAGGGAAGTTTTCTATCATTATTTTATTAAATAAGTTTTCAATTTATTGCTGTATCTTCTCCTTCTTGCACCCCTAAGGTGTGAATGTTGGTACACTTGAAGTTGTCCCAGATGTTCAATACACTATCCTCATTTTTTTTGGATTCTTTTTTCTTTTTGCTGTTCTGCTTGGGTGTTTTATGCTTTCTTATATTCCAAATCACTGTTTTGGTTCTTGGCTTCATCTACTCTACTGTTGATTCCCTGTAAATTATTCTTCATTTCAGTTAGTGTATCCCTGATTTCTGACTGGTTTATTTTGTTTTTTGTTTGTTTGTTTGTTTTTTATGGTTTTTATGCCTTTTTATGTTTTTAAAGTTCTCTACTCTTCCCATAAGTTTACTGAGCATCCTTATAACCAATCTTTAAAACTCTGCATCTAGTAGATTGCTTGTTTCCATTTTGTTTAGTTCTTTTTCTGGAGTTTTGTTCTGTTCTTTCATTTGAGATATGTTCTTTTGTCTCCTCATTTTGGCAGGCTCCCTGTGTTTCTTTCTATGCATTAGGTACAGCTGCTATGCCTCCTGGACTTAGTAGAGTGGCCTAATGTAGTAGGTGTCCTGTAGAGTCCAGTGGCACAGCCTCCCTGTTTACCTGAGCTGAGCACACCAGGTGCGTCTCTCCATGTGGACTGTGTATATTCTCCTGTTGTATATTCTCCTGATTGCTGTTGGCACATCAATGAGAGGGATGTAACCCCCAGGGTGATTGGCTGGAAGGACCAGCTATGACCAGCATGGATAATCAACTATGCAGGGGCCTACCACATGGAATAGGACTTACTTCATCAGGGGTATGGTGCACATTGAGTCTGCCCCTTGAGTGTGTTCCTTGTGGAGGTGGTTGGGTGTTGCTTCAATGTGGTCTGAAGCTGTTCACTGGGTGTTCTGGCTCTGGGACCTTTCAGAAAGTGTAAGCCAAGGTCAGCCACAGCCTGTGTTCTGCCTGGGGCCACCGCCATGAGCTACAAAGCAATCAATGATGGCTGCGGTTTATGCTGGGCTTGGAGGTGCCCTGGGGAGGCCAAGCTGTGAACCAAGGCTGGCTGCCACTAGTGCCAGCCCTGTGGCCACTCGGCAAGAAGTATGGGGAATGCAGAGGCCAGATATGCTTGTTTGAAGGATTTTAAGAAAGTCTGATACATGAGCCAGGACAGGCTATTCATATGGAAGAGCTTGGGTGGGCCAATAGGTTTGTGGGGTGGGGTCTCAGAATCACCAGGGTAGGTGAACAGTAATAGTCAGATTAATGGAGACTCGGACATGGCTCCTGCCTCCTGGCTTTGTGGGGGAAGGACTCAGAAAGAAACAATGGTCTCTGCCAGCATTTCTGTCTGGAAAAAAGCTGTTCCTCCAACTCGCACCCTGGTGCCAGACTTTTCAGTTCTTCCCATATGTCCCTGATACCTTTTGAGCTGCTGCCATAGCACTAAAATACAGAAGTAGTATGTCCAAGTAAATTTGGGTGCAGGCCCTTTAAGAGGAACTACCTGGGATGCCAGGTGCCCTCAGTCTCTCTCAGCCACAATCCCACTGTTTTTTATGGCCATGAGTTATGGGGACTTCTCTTCCTGGCACTGGAACCCTGGGTTGGGGAGCCTGGTGTGAGGCTGAGACCCCTCACTAATCAGGGGAACCTCCACAGCTGAGATATCTCCCAGTTTTTATTTGCCACATGTGAGTATGTGACTAGCTCATTTTACATCTCTTCCCCTCCTACTACTCTTGATGTGGCCTCTTCTTTATATCTTTAGTTGTGGGACTTCCGTTCAGCTACATTTCAGGTGGTTCTGAATGATGGTTTCTCTGTAGTTTAGTTGTATTTTCGATGTGGTTGTGGGAGGATGTGAGCACTGTATTTTCCTACGCAGCCATCCATCTTGAACAGAAGCCCTCCAACTTCTTATTACAGACATTTTCAAATATATATAAAAGTAGAGAGAACAGCATAGTGAATCTTGATATACCTGCCACCCAGCTTCAACAATGATCAATTTGTGGCTAATCTTGTTCCATTTATAATGTTACCTCATTACCTTGCACCCCCTTTTCTTATTGGATTGTTTTAAAACAAATTTCAGATATATTACTTACATTAATAAATATTTAAATACAAATCTCTATGAGATATGAACTCTGTTATGTTAACGTAAGCCACAATATCAATGTCACACTTTAAACTATAATAATTCCTGCCCTGGCCAGTTTGGCTCAGCAGTTAGAGCATCAGACCTCAGACCAGAGAGACCTGGGTTCAGTTCCCACTAAGGGCATGTACTTCGGTTGTAGTTTGTCCTCAATCCTGGTTGGGGTCATGTGGGTGGCAGCCAGTCGATGTGTCTCTCTCACATTGATGTTTCTCTCTCTCTCCTCCCCCCTCTCTCCCTCCCGCTCTATCTGAAGATAAATCAGGTAAGGATAAAGAAAAAATAAATAAAATAAACGATAACAATTTCTTAATATATCTAATGCCCAGTTAGTGTCAAATTTTCCTGATTAACTCATAAGTAACTTTTTTACAGTTAGTTTTATAATCAGGCCCATGCAAAAACTACACATTGTTTTCTAAGCTCTTTCAACTACACACAGTGTTTCTCTCTACCCCTTACCTTTTCATGAGGCTTTTCTTTCTCAGAGACAGAGATAAGTAAGGGAGGTATCTGAAGTTTTAAAATAATTCCTATGAATTGACTATCTAGGTTGCATCTTTTCAGAAGGAAGGACTCTCAATAGTTAATACCTGAGAAACATGGGGACTGTGTGGAATGCAGAAAGTATGTTGCCATATGGGTTCATTATTCTTTCTCCCTGGATATTTAGTAATGTATTCATGTCATGGCTAAAAACTCTATTTTCTATTTGTATAACAATGTTCCATCTCAAGTTAGGGTCAAGTTTCCTCACTTAAGGTGTATAGTTATGCTGTCTTGAAAATTCTGTCTTCTGCATTGAGCTTTAAAAAGTGAGATATGCTGGCCCGTGTACACATCACCCACTGTGGCAGAATGAATTGGAAATGAAAGCCACAGGCTTGTTATTTTTATAAATGGGTCATGATTTTGATAGAGTATTTCACATTGAGGAAATATTCAAGTTTTCATGTTTGTTTTGGTTCTGTTTTGAACTTGAAGGTCTGGTGATCCTCCACTGTGTTGTGGCAGATGTGAATTCAACCAGAAGTCCTGCAAATGATGGCCATCTCTGTGGAGATGCCAGAGAAGACTGTACAGGTAATGCTTAACAAGAGGTGCATTTGTATTTTATCAGCTTCATCTTTAGTCTTGGAAAGTAGTTTCCCAGAGTTTAATTTTTTATAATGTAGTAACCATAAAAATAGGTAGTTTTTTTAGCCCATACTAATTTCCAAGTACTGTGCTAAATACTTTACATACAGTAATTCAATTACTCCTTCAAAGGCCTTATGAGATGGATAATATTAAGTAACTTGCCAAAGTTTACACAGCTGGTTAAGAGCAAATCTGGAATTCACACTCAGGTCTTTCTGATTTGAGTGCTTCTATTCTTTTTTTTTTTTTTTTAATACTCACCCAAGGATGTTTATTGAATTTTAGAGAGAGAGGAGGGTGAGAGAGAGAGAAAGAAAATGAGAGAGAGAAGAAATTAGAGAGAGAGACATCAATCAGTTTCCTCCCCCAAGTACCCTGACAGAGGGTGAACCCAACAACCTAGGTCTGTGCCCTGACCGGAAATCAAACTGACAACCTTTTAATGCATGGGACAATGCTCCAACCAACTGAGTGACCTGGCAGGGCTAGTGCTTTTATTCTTAATCATAACACTACTTTAGTGTCCACAGATGTGTGCTCCAGACTCTAACACTGTTTTAGACTACATTCATAGAAAGTTAGCATATTCCATTCAAATTATTAGTTTTTCTGTTCCACAATGTAAAAGATGGGAAGAAAGCAATAATTTTTACATATTTTACCTTTGAGATGCTTGAGTAACTATTCTCAAAATTATTAGTCTAAGGTAGGGGTCAAGCCTGTAAAAGATCAGATAATTCTTAGGCTTTGTGGGCTATGAGTCTCTGTTGCAACTGCTTAACTCTGCTCTTTTACTGTGAAAGCATAGACACTATGCAAATGAGTGACTTTGGATGAGAGAAACAGGCTGTGTGTCAGATTTGGTCCTTGGGCCGTAGCTTGCTGACCCTTGGTCTAAGGTTCTGTCTGTCCTTTATAGATTGTATGGTTTGTTCTACACAAGTTGTTTTTAATTTAAAACAAAACATGGGCCAATTCCAAATGTAGGGTGGAGTGGAAAAGAGCCTCCTGTATTCCCTGGAAACTTTTTCAAGCTAGGAGTGTGGGACTTGGTGGTAGGTGCTCCTTTCCTAACACCCTCAGGAAGTTGTAACTGAGCCAAGAACATGCTGAGCAGGTTATCCTGATGTGAGTAATCAATTCCAGCCCTATCTTCTTCTTTCTTCCCTCACACTAGCGGACGGTTTGAAGAGTGCCCACAGACTGTAGAATCCACTGGTATCTTAGGTCATGCTTGTGTGGGTCTTGTCACCCACATATGGAGAAGAACAAGGCCAGCTTTTATGTGTTTGTGTGCCTTTCTTCATTCAGGTTTCAAATGGTAAATGATGGCATTTTCACATTTGTTTTGGGAAATTATTCCATAATTTGATGATTGATAGTGTTAAGTAATCTGCCTCATCATATTCTAAATGTGTTTTCTAATATTTATATTTTAGTAAGAACATCTATCTTTTAACCAATTTTTAAATGTACAATACAGTATTTTTAACTATATGCATACTATTGCAGAGCAGATCTCTAGAAATTATTTTATCTTGTATAGCGGAAATTTTATACCCATTCAGCAAAAATTTCTTATTTCCCCTCCCCCCAAGCTCCTGGCAACCACCATCCTGCCCTCTGCTTCTGTGAATTTGGTTATTTAGATACCATATAGAAGTGGAATTGTTATTGGTGGACGTGAAGTGTCCTCTTCCCCACAGGATGCTGGGAGTTGGGTCCTTACTATATCTGGAGAAAAAGAATTTTCTGAAACTCGCATAGGAAGATTGTGATTTTTATTTGTGTGGAATTATGTCTTTGAGTTCCCAAAGTCCCATTTCCTTTAATCCAGTCCTGGGAGATGTACAGCTGGGGATTCTGTAGAGCTAGAAGCAAAGCCATGCTAGAATTGGGTCTGGTACAACATCAGGTTGTTGCAGTCCGTTAGTCCATTCTGTGGGGCCCACAAAGCTGTAAGCTATGTAGATGAATGCAAGAGAGCCAAGAGAACACACTCCATGCAACAAGAGCCCCAAGAGTCTAAAAGAACATAAGAGAGTGAACTCTTTTGTTTAGGGGATTAAATATCCCAAATCTCCCAGTGCTTTCAGTGGCCGTGCCTGCTCTGGCCAATGATCTGTTCCCAGGCAAGTACCTTCCCTATTTCACCCAGATATTACTGGGTATGTATCTGCTCTCCCCTCTCCAGTTTCTTCCCCCAGCAATCTTCAGAGAATAGACCAGTGGCTTCTTGGAGAGTGTTAAACTGCAGCTTCCTGGCAAAGCTGCACAAATGGCAGGCTTATACTATTTGACCTTCATTTTGCTCCTTTCCAGCTATTCAACAACTAGATTCATTACAAAGGTATCAGAATCTTGTAATATTTGCCCTTCTGTGACTGGTTTATTTCACTTAGCATAATATTCTCTAGGTTTACCCATGTTTTGCATATTGAAGGATTTCCTTTTAAAAAAAAATACTGAATAATATCCCATTGTATGTATATAACACATTTTCTCTATCCGTTCATCTGTTGATGTATATTTAGGTTATTTTTACATCTTGGCCATTGGGAATAATGCTGCAATAAATATGAAAAGTACAGATATCACTTTGATATACTGATTTTAATTATCTTGGGTTAATATCCGGAAGTGGGATTACTGGATCATATGTTTGATGTATTTTTAATTTTTTGAGGAAACTACAGGTTGCCTTTTCAGTCTGTTAGTTTTTTCTTTACTGTGGAGAAGATTTTTAGTTTATTTAAGGTCACACTAGTAAGCAAAGTAGCCTGTGTAAGGATCAAAATTTTTAATTTCCTACCTTTCTAAGTTCTTCCATCTGGGCTAATAATCAAACCTTTGAGACACATTTAACAGGAGAAAATAACCAAGTGTAATATGTATCTTCATGTGCAAGCCCATAGGAATATGAGACTCTATGGCAGTTGAGGCTTATATGCCATTCTGGAGCTAAGGAAAAGAAAAATGTTGAGGTTTGGGACTTCTGAGGGCAGAAAGGCAATTTACATAGTTATGGCGAAGCAAAGGTTTAGTAAATAAAAGTTTGCTGGGCCATCTTTCACAATGGGACAAAGAGAGGCCTTGTCTATCACACACTAACTCATACTGAACTATGGTTATCTGCGATGATATATATCTCCTTTCCTGGAACATGTTCTCTATCTAAATTCCTTTAGGCAATAAAGGGGAAAGGTCAAAATTTATTTCTGAGTCTTTCTTTCCTTAATTACCAGCTTATAATCAAAATCCCAAAAGCCATATTTTGGGGGTGGCAAAACTTTTATCCACCTCAAGTAACAAATTCAGAGAGACTGGCTCTAGAATGTGTTGTTTATCACCATTCTAACTGCTAAAAGTATGTGGGAAGATCAGAATGCTAAATATATTAATGAGGGAAAATTTGAAAATATTTGCTTGAAAGTCAAGTCCAAATAAGGACCAAAGGTTTTTGAGAAAAGAATTAATGTGGAACGGGAACAGATTGTCTCTATCGAGTGACCATGTGACCATGGGCAAATCACTTAAGCTTTCAAAGACTCAGTTTCTAACCTGTAGAATGAAGAAATGAATCAGATGAACTTTAGGAGTTGTTTCTGTTTTTAAAAGATTTTATGATTTTATCTTCAAAAAGCCCCAGAGTTTAAGCATTCCACTTTTAGTTTGTCACTTTCTATTTTGAGTGAGGAATTTATGCATTCCACCAATACTTAGAGCACCTATTATGCAGCAGGCTGTGTTCCACATACCAAAAATGCAGCAATAAACAAAACAGGCAAAGATGACATCAGAGAGATTATGGGGAAAGAGAGGTAATGGGTAGTGTAATGTAGAGCCTTGACGAGGAGGTTAAAGCCTTTAATTATGACTCTGAGCAAGATTTAATAGCACCCATCTAGTTTCCGTATGTGCAGACTAAACAGTTAAAGGGGCAAAAGCAGGGAGACTACTTAGAGGTATTGCCATGGAGACTACTTCCAGCCTAGATATGATGTTGGGCTTATACCAGGGTAGTGGAGATGAGATGAAGGAACAATTCTGCATATTTTGAATACAATCAATTGAATTTTCTGATGAATGAGACATAGAGTAAAAGAGAAATCAAGTCAAGATGACCCCAAGATTTTTGGCTTGAATAACAAAAGGAATGTAGATACCTACTGAGATGAACAAAGACCTAATGTGAGGGGGGAAACCAGGTGTTCCATTTTGGAAGTGTTAAGTTGAAATGCCCATTAGACATCCAACTGGAGATAGTTTGACAGTTCGCACTGAGGAAGGAGATCTAGGATGGAAACATAAATTTGGGAATTTTTACCATAAAGGTGTTTTAGCCAAGAAACACTGAGGAAGGAAGTGGAGAGAGGAGAGGAGATAAGAAAGCATTGAGCCCCAATGCATTGCAAAGTCTAGAGTTTTGGGGGAACTGTAAAAGAACCAGCAAAGGAGAGTGAACAAGGGAGTCATCATAGGCATAAGAATTCCATTGTCTGCACTCCTGAAAAACAAAAAGAAATAGTTTTTCTCCTGTCCATTGTCCTTTGTATGTCTCCCCAGACCCAGCTATGAATAATGTTTATATATATATATATATGTTTTTAAATTGGTTTTTAGGGAGAGAGAGATAGAAACATCGATGTGAGAGAGAAACATCAATCTGCTGCCTCTGCACGACCCCTACTGGAGATTGAGCCTGAAACCTGGGCATGTGCCCTGACTGGGAATAAATCCTGGACCTCTCAGTCCATGGGACTATGCTCAGTCCACTCAGTAACACTGGCTTGGGCCAGCTATGAATAATTTTAAATAAATGCAAATACGCTCTCATTTCTACACTGAAAGTTATAGAATGAAAAAAGGACAGCTCTCAGTGAGAGCCCACTTCTGTCAGGTCAGAATGGTTGGCACAGCCCTCAGGTTAAAAGATATGCTGACTGTGTATAATCAGCCCCTGTACAAGCAATTCTGGTGGCAAGGGAGGGATGACAAGTCTATCTGTGAAGTCTACTCTCTATTCTTCTTGTCCTGGAGTAAGCAACCCTTTCACATTTCTATCGGAAATGGCATTGGATGTAAGCCAAATGGGATTCCTGACTTATAATAAATATCAGGTTTCATACTTCTTCAAGAAAATTGTGTTTACATTCCCATCTTAGGGAGATCATTAGCAAGATAAGAAAGTAAAGTAACTTAAAAAATATAAAAGTATTTTTTCCATTTATTTTTATATTACAGAATTACAGATGTCCCTCCTTTTTCCCCCATTGATACCCTCACCCCATTTTTCATACCCCTCAACACTGGCCTGCACTGCACTGTGTCCACTTATTATGCATATATGCATGTAAGTTCTTTGGTTTATCTCTTCCCGCTCTGTCACTGCCCTTCCCTCTGAGGTTTGTCAGTCTGTTTCCTACTTCATGTCTCTGGATCTATTTTGTTCATCAGTTTATTTTGTTCATTATATTCCACAAATAAGTGAGATGTGATGCTTGTCATTTTGACTGGCTTATTTTGCTTAGAATAATATTCTCCAGGTCCATCCATGCTGTCACAAAGGGTGACGATCCTTCCTTTTTACAGCTGCATGGTATTCCATTGTGTAAATACACCAGAGCTTTTTTATCCACTCATCTACTGATGGGCATTTGGGCTGTTTCCAGATCTTAGCTGTTGTAAATAGTGCTGCTGTCAACATAGGGGTACATATATTCTTTCAAACTGGTGTTTCAGGCTTCTTCGGAAATGGCAGTAGCATTTTTAAATTTTTGAGGAAACACCATATTGATTTCCATAGTTGCTGTGCCAGTCTGCATTTCTATCAACAGTGTACTAGAGTCCCCTTTTCTCCACATCCTCGCCAGTATTTGTTTTTTTTGATGATTTGTTGGCAGCCATTCTGGCAGTTGTGAGGTGATACCTCATAGTCATTTTAAGACACCACTGCACTCGGACCAGCCCTCATAGTCATTTTAATTTGCATCTCTCTGATGATTAGTGATGTTGAGCATTTCTTCGTATGTCTCTTGGCCATTTGTATGTCCTGTTTGGTGGGGGAAAAAAAACATTAAGGAAAGTTGTCATATAAAGAAACCCCTACTGGGAAGATGCCTGGAAGCCAAGGACAGAGGATTGAGGCCTTAGGCTCACTTCACAGACTGAGAAGAAACTGTTCTCCACACTCTGCTGGGCCACG
The DNA here is from genome assembly GCF_014108415.1 of Molossus molossus. NCBI lineage: Eukaryota > Metazoa > Chordata > Mammalia > Chiroptera > Molossidae > Molossus > Molossus molossus. The sequence continues at coordinate 54,676,631 of NW_023425344.1, forward strand.
TAAACCCTTCTATGCACGAGGTGTTTCCTTTTTTAGGTCAGGAATCTGTGTAGGAAGATGGATTTCTAGTTATTTGTTTCCCTTCCTCTTTGTCCTTGAGAACACTTGTGGGACATCTACCTCCACAGTCAGCAGGGACCCCCTATTAATCCCTTACACAGAGATTTAACTGTGCATCTAACTAGGGGTCAGATAGACTATGAGGTTATGGCACTGTAATGACAATTCCAAAAAAGGCATTGTAATAATAAATGTATATCATCCTTAGGGTTTTGTTGTTGTTTTTTTTCAGAAGAGCTGCTGTTATTAATATTGTTACAAAATCATTACATAGATTTGTACTAAGTACTACTGGAATAGGTAAATGAAGGTTTTATTAAAAATAGACCTAATGTATCAACTCTGAAGAGTTTTTCTCACAAAGACATCTCAAAGCCTGTTTTGGTTTGAGAATAAGAATCATGTACAGAGCCCTGGCCGGTTTGGCTCAGCGGTTAGAGCGTCGACCAGCGGTCCTGAGAGACCCGGGTTCGGTTCCCACTAAGGGCGCGTACTTCGGTTGCAGTTTGTCCCCAGCCCTGGTTGGTCATGCAGTGGCAGCCACTCGATGTGTCCCTTTCACATCGATGTTTCTCTCTCTCTATCTCTTCCTCTCTCTCCCTCCCACTCTATCTGTACAAAAAATGGAAAAATGTCCTTGGGTGAGGATTAAAAAATAAAAATAAAAATAATCATGTACAGAAAGAACAGGGAGCAATGCTGCTGAATCAAAGCATCTATCAAACTGAGGGAAAATCCATATTTAAACACAGTGATTTGGGTGTCTACTGTATTCCTCCAATTGAGTTTGGCTCAAGAGAATCCATCGCCTCTCATCGAACTATCCACTTCACCCTAGGAAGATTCACTTCTTGTCTATCTGCCCATATGATCAAAGAAAGATGCTCTTACTTCTGAGCCCTTTTGCTAACTGTTGGGATCAGATTTTGACATACACTGACCTGTGGTAACCCTCGAGGTTTCTTACTTAATTGGCATTAGAACCTTAGGGATTTGCTGTCTGGTGAAGAGATCGAGTGTATCACCTGTGGTGCCCATCCAGTTCAGAGACTGTTGCGACCTGGCCCACCAGTGGATGTAGTTTTCCAGTGCAATTTTGTGGGACAGACTCACTCCCAGAGGAAAGCGTTGTTTGGGGGCATGTTGGTTGGAAAAGAGGAAGGTGGGAGGACAAAAGTTCAATTAATTCCACCACCCCCAGAATCAAGGTAGTCTTTCAGGCCTGTGACATTTTCAAAGCCATGCCAGTCAATTCTCAACAGAGAAACCCAAGACATGGGACTAATCTTACTTTTGTCATAGGATTACGTTTTCCTTCTCCTTGGGACATGGCCTTGGAAAGGAATGCAGATTTTTGCCATCCTCCACCCTAAGTCATCAGGTCTCATGATAGGCAGAAAATGTTAGATATCAGAGTTGTTCAACTTTCAAATAACATGACCTTCATGAACTTCAGATGAAAGCAACTGAGTATTAGGTGCTTTTCCAAACGTGCAACTCTGATAAGCCTTTATTTTTCCCTGATTGGGGGGGGGAGGGGGGGGCAGTATGTGTGATTTATTTTTTTCTAGGTTTTAAAGTTCTGTAGAGAAATCACTGGACATTTTCTGCTTGATGGCATGGAAGTGTTTTCAAATCCAAATAATGCTGTGAATATTTAAGAGTATGCTTATTTGGCAAAGAAGAGAGCTCTGCGAGGTATCAAAACAGGGCCTGGCAACCATTTCCCTGGCACAGGTGCGTGTTGAATAAACCAAGGCTGATCAAATCACTGAGTCCAGCAGCTGCTGTTAAGGCAGTTTGGGGATCATGCTCTGTGTGGTGTTTATGAGAACGCAGGCTCTGTTTAAAGGGGCACAACAACTACAGAATCAGTCAAGGTCGGGACTCAGAGCCATAGAGATTATGTTGAAAGTCAGGTGTGTTTTGTCAAGTAGAAAAGACCTTACTGGAGCACAGCAGAGCACACTAAGTGTTATTGCTTCTTAAATTCTTACCATTGCCCTCCATTCTCCTGCTCCAGACCCACATCACATGTGTCTGCATGGCTCAGGGGTGCCTTGGTTTCTCCTTGCCCTGGTATCTTGCTTCTCTGTTCCAGTCTCTAATCTAATATGTTTATGAAATGCTTCCCAGTTTAGATTTTACATGTCCCATTAACTTATTCATAAGAACCTTCTTCAGCTCTCTCCTTCCTTAAATTTCAGTGTAAACACTACAGAGAGTTGAGGTCTCTGACTTCTGCTATAGCATCCTTGGGTCTCCCCTCATGTTCCTCCCATTGCTGGCATTAACTCTGCCCCCTGCATAAGGCTTGCATGTTCCTGACCCTGAGCTTTTGAGTTTGACATTCTCCATACCTCAGTTGCTTACTCACCTCCTCCTAAATTAAAAACAATAACAAAAAAACGACATATCGTAGAAGTTTTCCCTTAATTAAATAAGCACATTTGTACTTATACAAAATTTTTCTTAGAATTGCCAGGATTTCCAAGATTCTAGCATCAACTCATTTACTGAGGACTTATTGCTCGGGCACTCTGCTGAAAATTCCACATGTATTTTCTTTCTTTTTTTTTCCCCTCTCAACAGCCCTTTTAGGTAGATCCTCAGTTTGCAGATGGGGAAACTGAGGCTCAGGCAGCCTAATTCACTTTGCCAGACACATGTGACTAATGAAAGGCAGAGCTAAAAATAAAACACTAATTTCTTTCCTCCCATTTCAGTGTTCATTCCATTGTTTCCAGTGGACAACAACTGTTTTTACAGTTACTATGGTTGCTTTTACTGGTTGGTTGGTAATTACTATCTTGAATTTGTTCTATCTTGAATTACTATCTTGAATTTGTTGTACGAGAGAGAGAGAGGATATCCTTTATTTCTTTGATATTTTCCAATACTTGCTATGGGGCTCTGATGAATGAAAACTGACCGGTCAATTTATTTGCCACAATTCACTCACCTTCACCTTTGAGGCAATTTGCACTTATTTCTGGCAGAAATTTCAATAAGAGTTTCATTGATTGGCATGCATGGCAAAAATATCTGGCATGGACCAGCAGTCAGCATGGCTGATAAGTAACCAACAAAAACCAGGCCAGCCAGTTCCTCAGCAACATTCTGCCACCTCTAAAACTGGCATCACAGGTATTTGCTGTGTATAGATCACCAAGAGCTCTGCAACTCTTCTGGTGGCCCTGAGCAATTACATGTACTCATTACATAATATGAAGGAAGAAGTTGAGTAGTCATTGCTATTAATAAAATGATTGTTTGATGTCATTGGGGTGCCAGGTGCCACACCAAACCTAGGGTGAAATGCCCTCCCGAACTGATCACTGTGGTCTTTCTGGCTCCACGGGTGTCTGAGTCCTGCAAGCTGTGGCCATACCAGGAACATGGAAAGTCTGACACTGGGCTGGTGCAGGCTGGTTAGCTGATTTCTATGTGTGTTGTGAACCAACACAGGGTACAGCTGGTTAGTATTTCGGTACTGTTCTTCTTGACAATCTTTATGTTTTGAAACTTTCTACAATGTGGAAATGGTTACATATTACTGTCCCCAGTTGAAAAATCAGCGATCAAGACTCCAAAAAGTAAGACAACATAGTCAGTGCAGGGTTGAAATCTTAGATGTGAAGCTTCCAGTATTTTCCTCTGACTTCAGAACAAGAGAAACCCTCTAGGGGTTGAAAGAGAGGGGGAATCTTTCATTCAGGGAAGCATGACTTCTGGGAGCCTCGGGCAGAGAGCAGATGACAGCTACCTGGGAATGGCTGGCTTGACAGAGTGGAGAGTCAAGAGCGTGGACTGTGGGGCAAGACCTCCTGGGTGTGAGTCCTAGGCCTGCCACATACCAGCTGTGTGATTCTGGAAGGTAACTGAGCCTCTCATTAATCAATGGGAGATTTGCTCATTAATAAGTGGGAGGTTACTATGGTGCTCACCTTACATGAGTGTTCTGAGAATTAAATGAGTTAATATAAACAGAGTATACAGACCAACATCTGGCACTCAGTAAGTGCTATGTAAATGTTTAAATTATAACAATTTTAAAAAGAGAACAAGAGGAAAGGAAGAATGTACTTCTCTCTTCAATGCCATCAGCCCCGTGGCTCTAATCATCTTCATGGAAAGAATAACCTCTCTTATCACAACTATGCTCTACCCTTTAAATGACACCAATGTTTCTGAGAAGTAAATTGGTCATAAATCTAACTAAAATATGAAATGTTCCCGCCACAGTCCCCATTACCCAATCTCTAGAGCTATTTTGGAGCCACAAAAGTGTGACTTTTATCCCAGTATAGAGAGAAGGAGAAATGAGGGATGAGAGTGTATTCTACAGAAACTTGACAGTAAAGATAAGAATATATTACTACTTAGAAATGTTTTTAAGGTGAGTTGATTTATTGAACTTTTTTCTTATTTTTTAGCTGCCACCACACAATCAAAGTGGAATGACTACTTCTCTCCATGCCCCAAGAAATACGAGCATTACTGCATCAATGGGAAATGCCGCTTCGTGGGGGCCCTGCAGAAACCCTCCTGCCTGTAAGTGGAGCACCCTGAGCCTGAAAGCAAAGGGGTGCAGGGTGGTGCTGGCCTGGGCTCCGCAGGACTGGGAAGTCTGAGCTAATCAAGCCATCTGTCAGGACACAGTGCCTTGGTCCTACCCCAGCACTTGTTTAGCGGCTCCTCCCACAGTGGCTGAGGGAGAAACTGACACACCCTGGAGTATCCAGATGCTTGCAGGCAGGCTGTGTCCTCTCCTGCCTTAGACAAGCAAGACTTTTTTGTCCAGTGTTAACAATGGTTTTTTTTTTCCTCTTTTAGTATTGAGTTTTATTATTATTTTAATATAGTGTGCATTCAATAATATTTTCTATTAGTTTCAGGTGTACTGCACCGTGGTTGGACAATCATATACTTTACAGAGTGTTCCCTCAATATCAAGGACCCACCTGGCACCTTACATAGTTATTACAATATTGCTGACTATATTTCTTATGCTGTACATTACATCCCTGGGACTGTTTTGTGACTACCAATCTGTACTTCTCAATCCCTTCACCTTTTTCAACCAGCCCCCAAACCCTTCCCCTCTGGCAACTATCAGTCTGTTCTCTGTGTCTATAAGTCTGTTTCTGTTTTGTTTGTTCATTTATACTGTACTTTAGGTTCCATAAACAAGTAAAATCATATGGTATTTGTCTTTCTCTGACTGACTTATGTCACATAGCATAATGCTCTCTAGGTCTCTCTATGGTATTGCAAATGGTCAGATTTGTTCTTTTTTATGGCCACGTAATATTTCATTGTGTATATGTACCAAAGCTTTTTTACCCACTCGTCTATTGATGGGCACTTGGCTTGCTTGTGTGGCCCTATAGTGTAATGGTTATCTCTATTGACTTTGAATTCAGTGATCCAAGTTCAGCTCTCCATAGGATTTGCTCCCATTTTGGTGACATCCTCCAGTGCGCTTCATGTAATTTCTTACCCTTAACCCATTTTGTTTCCATGGTGTAGTAGTTATCACATTAGCCTCACACAAGGATGCTTTTATTTACTTTTTAAATTTATCTGTATTGTTGAAAGTATTACAGATGTCCCCCCTTATTTTCCCATTGACCCTCTCTACCACACTCCCACCCGCGCCCCTCCCACCTTCACCACACTATTGTCTATGTCCATGAGTTATGCATATATGCATATACGTTCTTTGGTTAATCTCTTCCCGTCCCAGCCTCCCCCTTCCCTCTGAGATCTGTCAGTCTGTTCCATACTTCCATGTCTCTGGATCTATTTTGTTCGTCAGTTTATTTTTTTTCATTAGATTCCACATACAGTGATACCTCGGTTCTCGAACGCCTTGGTTTTCGACCAAATCGGTATTCGACCAGGAGATTCGAGAAACTTTTGTGTCGGAATCCGAACAAATATTTGGAACTCGAACTTCCGAGATGAGCCGAGTTGAGCCGAATGGCGTTCATTCGGCCCAGCGCGCCTTGCTTGCGTCATCAGTGTGAGTGCAGAGAGAGAGTCACGCTTTGTGGAGTCCGCTTTCCTATTGGGTTTCATTGCTTCGGTTCTCGAACAATTCGGTTCTCGACCGTCCTCTTGGAACGAATTATGTTCGAGAACCGAGGTATCACTATATATGTGAGATCATGTGATATTTGTCTTTCTCTGACTGGCTTATCTTGCTTAGCATAATACTGTCCAGGTTCCTCCATGCTGTCGCAATGGTAAGAGATCTTTATTTTTTATACCTCCATAGTATTCCATTGTGTAAATGAACCACAGCTTTTTTATCAGTAAGTGCATCTACTGATGGGTACTTGGGCTGTTTCCAGATCTTAGCAATTGTAAATAGAGCTGTTATGAACATAGGAGTACATATATTCTTTCTGATTGGTGTTTCAGGATTCTTAGGATATATTCCTAACATGGTATCACTGGGTCAAAGACTGTTCCATTTTTAATTTTTTCAGGTAACACTATATTGTTTTTCATAGTAGCTGCACCAGTCTGCATTCCCACCAGCAGTACACTAGAGTCCCCTTTTCTCCACACCCTCGCCACCACTTGTTGTTTGATGACTTGTTGATGGCAGCCATTCTGGCAGGCGTGAGGTGATACCTCATTGTTGTTTTAATGTGTATCTCTCTGATGATTAGTGACTTTGAACACTTTTTCATATGTCTCTTGGCCATCTGTATGTTCTCTTTGGAGAAGTGTCTATATAGATTCATTGCCCATTTTTAATTGGATTGTTTATCTTTCTTTTCTAAACTTGTGCAAGTTCTTTACATACTTTGGAAATTAACCTCATATCAGATGTATCAAAATCTCCCATGTGTATTGAATGAAAACATTTTTTTTTTTGCATTTGTTGTTTGTAATTCATTTAAATATGAAAAAAATGTCTGCAAAATTAAAAGTTACTTTTGCAAGTGTCAATTAAGTCCAAGGAAACCAGTCTTATAAAGATTTCCAAAGCTTGTTTAGTAAGGCAGGGAACTGGGAGAAAAGTTTTCAGCTGTTGGTGCATTAAGAGCCCAAGTTTAATTTTACTCAGGCACAAGTAATATTTTTTCATAATTTAAATATTCATTTTCTTCTAAAGAGATGTCCTTCTAAAGTGGTAAGAGCTTATCTTATAGAGAAGCAAGGTGATTTTTAAGTGTAATTTTGACCTAAAATTCATAGAATATTTATATTCTGTGCATTTCCCCCAACATATATTTGTTTTTTATTTCTAAAATAAGTATCCCAGAACAGCAATTCTGATCCCTAATATAGTGGAATATTTGAGTCATGGACGTCTTCAAAATTTACTTGTATTTAAATTGAATTTTAAAACTAAATATATAACGATAATACTTAGAGGAGAATAAGAATTCTCTAATGTAAGGAAATAAGAAAAATGTGCTTGTTTGTGTGTGTTCCGAAAGAGAGAGCTGATTTCTAAAGTTTTTTCATTTAATTGCTCACTGATTTGGGAGAATATATTGAGTTCTTAAAATATTAATGCCTATTAATATGCTATACTTTTCTAACTGATCACTATGTTCTGTACATTTATTGCTCTTATGAAATGAAAACCACAGTGGGTGATCGACCTCTCTAAGATCAATCAACAGGAAGCATGCCCCCTTCCATCTGAGATGAAAACTCATTTCCTTGGCCTCCAAAGCTCCTCTGATCCTGGTGTGACTCTCTAACCACTTCACCATTATGGGGTCAATGTTCCTCTAAGAGTCTGCATTTCTTTGCATGGTACATCACACAAGCTCTTCTCATAATCTGCCAAGCTTATTCTCACTGATGTTTTACATGCATCTCAAACATCAGCTCTTCCTGGACCCCTGCATTAACTTCCTCTTCTCAGACACATTCAGATGTGAGCTAGATGTCCTTTCTCTGGGGTCTAGTCCCACTTTTATGAAAACTCTTTTCTTCTAGAGCAAAAATGTTTTCTTGGAATGTCACTTCTGTGACTGTGAACACCTAGAGGGCAGGGCTCATGGAGTATTCCTTTTGTGTTACAGTGCCAGGCCCATGCCTAGAATTTACTAGGTGCTCAAGGAATGACTGATGAATAAATGACTGAGACCCTCTATCATGGTCCATCTAATGTTATGCTAAGTGTCAAAACCAAGGCCTTAATCTGAACCAGGAACACCTTCTTAGTGGTGGAATGATACAGAATCAATGGGAGGTGGAAAAGCCTAGGAGCTAGGACGCAGGATTTGGAGTCAGATATACTAAGTTAAGATTTTGTTTCCACCAATAATAAAGTTGTTTTTTTTTTAATTGATTTTTTTTAGAGAGAGAGAAAGAAACATCAATGTGAGAAACATCATTGGCTGCCTCCTGCATGCCCCCTACTGGGGATCAAGCCTGCAACCCAGGCATGTGCCCTGACCTGGAATTGAAGCAGGACCTCTCAGTCCAAGGGATGATATTCAATCCATTGAGCCATACTGGCTGGGCTAATAATAAACAGTGATAACAATGGGTCGGCTACCTTTTCTGGGCCTCAGTTTTGTCATCTATAAAAGGAGATAATATCTTCTTCTGAAGTATTAAAAGCTAAGCAAAATAAACATTAATCAAAAATATTTATCATGGTACCGAGCACAGAGTAAATGTTCCATAAATTGTACCATGAGATGAGTGGAAGACATTAAACCTAGACCTGACCTTTTAGGTGACTTGGTAGCACAGATTCAAGTAAAACTGTCCTTCTGTGGTGCCTATGCTATTCTGGGAAACAGAAATATCTCTTTTTCCTTGGAATCAGAGGAGTTTGTGGATTCTGGTTTTTACATAAATACTAGAGTGTGTTTCAAATAATTCCAATCCTCTGTTAGTGTCTACTGTATTTTCTTGGAATGGGAATGATTTGTATCCAGATACATAATTATTTATGCAGCACACTTCATTAAAGCAGTATTACATACAGTTGGTGTGTGAACGTGGGAGGCAACTTCCTGCATTTGAGTCCCAGCCCATTCACTCAATTTTTCTATAGCTGCGTTTCTCTATCTGCAAAATTGGCTAATAATAGCAACTACCACAAAGGTGGTTTTAAGAATTAATCGAGCCCTGGCCGGTTTGGCTTAGACGTTAGAGCATCAGCCTGCAATCCAGAGAGACCCGGTTCTGTTCCCACTAAGGGCACGTACGTTGGTTGCAGTTTGTCCCCGGTCCTGGCTGGGTTGTGTGGGTGGCAGCCACTGGATGTGTCCATTTCATGTCGATGTTTCTCTCTCTCTCTTCCTCTCTCTCCCTCCTACTGTATCTGAACAAAAAATGGAAAAATGTCCTCAGGTGAGGATAAAAAAAAAAAATCAATTGAGTAAATATTTTTAAATTTCCTAGAACTGTGTCTGTTGATTATTCCAAAAAAGTGATCCCAAACCTGATTTTGCGGAGTCCTCAAGGGTTATGGGCGCCTTTAAAAATTATTTTAAATTTTATTTGATAAGAGGCTTATTAAATCTCATTTGTTTAGTTATTCAGCATTTAATAAACATCTACTAGGATCTTGTACCCTTTGCCTCATTTTCACCTATTAAAACGAACTTCAGCATGTAGGTTAGCACTGGTTTGGTGAGAAGTGAAATAACATGAGAGCCACTATAACATGTTAACGTTTCAGCTTCTAGCGTGGCTCACTGGGTTATAAGTTGCAGGGAGTATTGCTAACTGAGAAATTCAACTAAAGTGTGATTACACTAGGAAACCTGGATTTTATAATTAGAAAAGCATTCTAAAAGAGTATCGAGTAATTGCTGTGTATTTTATGGGCAAAGTTATCATTTAAAAATGTCACATTAAGTAAATTTGTTAGAGAAACATTTAAGCTAATTGGAAGAGACTATATTTGTAAGACTTTAATTATGACCTTTTAAAAAAAAGATTCTTTTAAAAACCTTCATCCTATATATGTAATTAAAAGTGGTCTTTTTTTCCCCCCTGTTCCAGGCCCATGTGCAAAAGATTTTTGATATTTCAAGATATTTCTAAGCTTTCTTTCCATTATTTTAACCTCCTAATGACTATAACTGGCTCTCTTGCAGGAAGCAGTTTTCTCTCATAGGTCCTGGGGTCCTTTGCAGTAGATGGCTTTGGGTGTCTTTCTCCTGTGCCTGCACTGAGCTTCACTTTTCAATTCAGAGTTGTGACTGAGCTTTTTTTTTTTAATCTTCACCCAAGGATATGCTTAGAGAGAAAGGGAGAGAAATATCAAATCGATGGTTGCCTTCTGCACATATCCCAACCAGGGATCGAACCCACAACCCAGGCACGTGCCCTGACCAGGAATCTAACTGGCAACCATTCATGCACAGGAAGACAGTCAACCAACTGAGCCACTCCAGCCAAGCTTGTGTTTTATTTAATGTTTGTAGCATTGTATCAACTGCAGTATTGGCATTAAGGGATCTCCTTACTTGTGAAATACAGGCTTTGGGGGAATTAACTCCCTTGGCTCTTGTCAAATACAAACTATAGAAGAGCCTGACAATTTATCTTTTCTTACAAAACAAAAACCAAATCAAACAAAACAAAAAGAGATTGTACAGAAGTATTTTCAAGAAGCATAATTTTCTATATTTTAGATTTATATAATTATGACCATCTCTTTGAGCCTGTGGAGAAAAAAGGAAAATATTTGTAACTAATGTTACAACATATAATTTCAGTTTCAAATTATCTCAAACTTCTTATATACCTTTTAAGCATATGATGCACTTCAGAGAATACTATGGATAGCCCCCAAATCACCTTGAGTTTCTTTCTTTTTTTTTTTTTTTTTTATCCTCACCCGAGGACATTTTTCCATCTTTTGCACAGATAGAGTGGGAGGGAGAGAGAGGAAGAGAGAGAGAGAGAGAGAGAGAAACATCGACGTGAAAGGGACACATTGAGTGGCTGCCACCCGCACGACCAACCAGGGCCGGGGACAAACTGCAACCGAGGTAGGTGCCCTTAGCGGGAACCGAACCGGGGTCTCTCCAGACCGCAGGCTGATGCTCTAACCGCTGAGCCAAACCGGCCAGGGCACCTTGAGTTTCTTGAGTGTTGCTCAGACAAGTCTTGGCTTGGTCAAATAGACCCTTACCTGGATCTCAGACATGGGGCATTGCTGAATTGAGGTGAATCCCGAGACTGTGTTGATAGAGAATTGAGAGAACGAGGGGAGTGATAGCTCCTATGGAAAATCTTGATTTTTTGTTCACTGCACTTTATCAGGCCATGGAGAAGGGGGGCATTTAGAAGAGAGTAGAGGAATGGTGTCCGGATCTGAAAAGGTGGCCTTAGACTTCGAGGATCAGATAAAGGAACCAGAAACCAAGAACTAGAGAGGATAAGACCTATTGTGTTTGGAGGGATGTAGTTGGGGAGGTGGGGACTAGGAGAGCAACATGAGAGCATTACCTAATCTGTGACACCTGTGAGCAGTAGAACTAAAACTGATGGGTGGAAGTTACAGAGAGAGAGGGGGAGAGAGAGAGAGAGATAAATGACGTTGAATGACATTTATAAAGCTTTCTATATATAGGAATTTTCACACACATTACTATGTTGGATCATATAAAACAGCTTGTAATTTTTAAATACATTATTTTAAAAGAACTTGGGCACACTGAAACTGTTCATATTGCTCTATGATGACATGGGAAATCCTGGGGCGGGGGGGGGAGGGTGAATTGCTTGTCAAGTAGGTATTTGAGTGCTTGGGAATGTCGTGGAGGGAATTTTATCATCTTCTCCTTTAAAACTCAGAATCTAAAATTTCAAGCTAAAGTTTAGTAAATTGTCAACACCCTTATTTATTTATATTATACACATTGTTAATATTGTTCAAGTGATGACAGATTTTCAGCAAAGCAAAGAAAGAGAAATTCCTCACCAACACGGGTGTACAGCTAATTAACATTTTTAAAGAAATTGTGTTCTTTATTAATTCCAAGGAATAAAAAAAGTGTCACTTTCTTCATAAAATAGTAGAAATTCCTAAAACTCTCTCATTGTTCCCCTTGTTGTGTTCTTGTTTCATTTTTATAGCTGTGACGAAGGCTATGCTGGGGCAAGATGTGAGCGAGTTGACTTTTTTTACCTAAGAGGAGACACGGGACAGATTTTGGTGATTTGTTTGACAGCAGTTATGGTGACATTGATCATTCTGGTGGTTAGTGTCTGCACATGCTGTCAGTAAGTATTTTTAATTTAATTTTAAGTAAATCTGAGAAATTGTATCTTCCTGACTCTTTTTCTTATCTTCTCTCCTTCCTAGCTTTTCTCTTTTCTTTTTTGCTTTGACTTAAAGACATCACTTTTCTAGGTTTGCAATCAATTATATTGAAGTGTTTATAACAAAACACATGATACATGATATTTGTCATTTTACTGAGCACAATATAATTTAAAAGCAAATTTGTATAGCTCCTAATTTAAAGAAAACATCTATTTAGTCCTAAAGTTAGATATATTTTATGTGTTTGTTAGTAGGCTAAATCAGACTTATATTTTCTCAAGCTGCACCTTGACACACTACCTTTGAAACATAGAAATAAACAAACAAAACTTTTTTTTTCCTTAGCCACATTAAAATAATAAATTTAAGTAACAAAAGATAACCACACTCTTGTTCTTCTCTTCTACTTTTCATTATATACCACAATTTTGGGACTCAAGAAACACCTTGCTTTTGTCTGAGACAGAGTGGCTTGGTATGAACCTTAAGGTAGTTCCTTTTGGAACCCCATCACATTACTTATCAGACTAGAACTCCCAGGTAGTATGCTAACCGGCCTCCAGTGCTGCCTTCCTGTGTGGAGGAGAGCACATCCTGCACTGTTCCCAGTACTCTGGTCTGTGGTCTAGACCAGAAGAGGGCATCCTACCATTTCTTTCTCCACAACCTTCAGAGATGAAGAACACAGAGCTCCTGGGAGGCTTTGAGTTTTGTCCCAACTCTGCCATTGAGTGTCTTTGAGACCTTGAAGAATAGTCTTAACATCTTAAAACTTTAATTTTATTTCCTGCAAAATGAAAGTTTTAAACCAGATAATCTATAAGATTCCTTCCAGCTATAAAATTGAAAGTTATTTTTTTATTTTACTTATTTTATAGTAAAAAGGAGTTTTTATAATGCCAGATTTGGGACAGAGTATCTGTTGGATAGAGCCAGGAAATGGCCTATTTTATTACATTAATTTTGGGTTATACTTTAAGAACATGGGACCACAGTCCAGCTTTCTAATGTATTTGGCAGCTTAATTAACATACACAGAAGTGCTCTTAGTTTTCCTGTGTCTGTTTCTGATGTGCACTATATCTTGTTTACACACTAAATAATGCTGAATCAGTCAATTTTGTAAAACGACTCGTCTGAAAAATGTTCTTGTGCTAACCAAGCTCCGTCAACACTCAGGTGCCATATTCTTTCTATCTAGATATAGCTATACTCTATCCCACTGTTTCTCATTGTAGCTATTAGTGGAGCCTAGGGAAAGGGGTGATTTAAAATAAAACCTCAAATATTTAAGTAAAAAGAAACCTATGCATTCTTAACAGTCTAGAAATAAAATCATAGGCTGCTCTCTTGATGATTAATTTTGTCTTCACATGAACTAACAGGCCCATGCTAATTTCTAACACCATTTTCCAAGTCCTCTTCGAAGGAAAAAGAAAGAAGATATGACAAATGTTGGTAAAGATATAACTCCTGTAAATGAAGATATTCAAGAGACTAGTATTGTTTGATGGTGAGTGTGATAAACCTGGTAGATGGGAAACTACTCAGGTGACATTTACCTGGGGAAATGAGGTTTACTTGCATCTCGTAAATCATTGATTGGAGTTTGACCATGTTTAAAAATGTCTAAAAATAAATAGACTTTTTTCATAGACTGAAGTCAAATAAAAAAATGTTCTCATATCTTTTTTTGGCATGTTATCACAGAGATGTATGCATGTAGGGGAGAAGACATTTACATACTTTTTATTTTTATTTTATTTTATTTTTTAAATTTTAATCCTCACCTGTGGATATGTTTTTATTGACTTTAGAGAGAGAGGGAAACTTGATATGAGAGAAATAGCGATCATTTGCCTCCCTTACGCACCATGGGAATCGAACCTGCAACCTGGGTGTGTGCCCTGACCATGGGGATCAAACCCATGACCTTTTGGTGTCCTGGATGATGCTCCAACCATCTGAGTCACACTGGCCAGTATTATATTTTTGTCTAATGTACCCAGATCAATTGCTTTTCTAATTTTGCATGGTTGTGTAGTTATTTTATATTTTTTCTTCCTCACTTTTGGGCACAAAGAGAGGTATTTTAATTGACACATCTAACCTTGGAAGGAGATAACAATAGTCATGTTTTACCATTAGCTTCATTTATTGCGCATTTACCATACGCCAAACACTCTTCTATGCTCTTCAAATGTTGTATCATTCAGAATCCCAGCAGGAATCACAAATCCTCTGGGATGATCCAATAAAGAGGTTTGGAAGAAAGGACTAGGGTGGGGGTAGGGGGAGGGTTGAGAAAACTCACAGGAACATGGAAGCTCTGGAAGTCTAACAATGGCAGGAGGCTGTACCCCTCCCTTGCTCACAAGGGCTGGGGCTGTGTTCCCTTGGCATTGATAGGTGGGCTGCTGGAAGGCCCACCAGGCAGGAGCTGTTGGTATGGAAGGAAATAGCTTTTGCTGGAACCTAAACAAGGAGGGAGGCAGGAAATGAAAAAAACACCCCAAACTTTCTCTCCTTCAGATCTTCAGTAGGTGCCTTCTACTAGCCAAACCCAAGAAGAACAAGGAAGGCAAGGGAGCCCTTGTGATGCATTCTGTGGAATGAGCCCACTGGAGGGCACTGCAGGGCAGAGAAGGGCTCTAAGGAGCAAACAACACAGCCCTCACCTCTGCCAGGTTCAGTTTGGTAGTAACCACGTCAAGCACAGCTAACCTGGTTTGAAAGGAAGTGTTTGGCACACATGAACTGGAAATCCAGAAGGAAATCCAGAAGGAAGTGTCTGCACACTTGGTTAAATCAGAGGCTCCCATGCAGGGAAACATGATTCTCTCTTTCTGCTCACTGTCTGAAGAGGCAGCGGCTTCATTATTGGCTAGTTCCCCTTAGGGCAGTAGCAAGCGGGCAGCGTGCTTCCACATTCCCCTTCCGCAAAGAAGAGGTGGCGACTTCCATTGCTCTCCCAGCACTACAAAGAATCTCCTTTCCCAGAAACTCCCAGAAAAGTAATGGGGTATACTAAATGCTTCTCAAGAAGTTATAATGCTTTCTTAACTTATTGCCAGGATAACACTAGTGAATTGAAAACAAAAATACTGGTTCTCTCTCTCTCTCTCTATATATATATATATATATATGTGTGTGTGTGTGTATATATTTAGAATACATAATATATTTCTTTTAAATGGCTTGCTCTTTTTTTTCTTTTTCCTACAGTCTGTGAAGGTACCTCCAGGCTGGAGGCAAGTTGCAAAACGCCTTGCTCAATTGAAAATGGACAGAATGTGTCTCAGGAAAACAGCTAACAAAAAGAATCTTAATAATGTATTTACCTTTGTTTGTAACAGTTTGTTGTTTTCTATTGTTTTTATAATAATAATAAATTTTATTATTGTTTAGTAATTGGGAGAAAAGCACCCAGTTGAGAAGGGAAATATTAATAAACTTCCACTTCAGTTTGTCACCAAGAATACTAGTTAAAGAAAACAGAAAAGTAGGAAGGGCTTTAGATCTTAGAAATTGCATTAATAATACATCTACCATTTATCCAACACTTACCATGTGCTGACAGTTTGAAATATATTATGTCCTTTAGTCCTTGCAAGAACCTCTGAGATATCTATCATGATCCTTATTTCCCATATATGGAAACAGACCTAAAGAAGTTAAAAAATCTAACCCAGATTTTCAGAGTTCGGAATTGGTAGCACTGAAACTGGAACCAAGATTTACCCAATTCAACATATGTGCTCTGAACCATTATTTTTGTTCATCAGAGTTGGTGCAACCTAACTCACTAAGATAAGCCAACACTTCTTACTGAACTGTGTTTTGCTATGACTCTGAGATACTGGGGCCATTTTCCTGATTATATGTTGCTGTTCCCACCATGTTTACTGTGGCATTGACTTTTATTATGTTCCTTTGCTCCTTTATAAATGCTCAGAGACATGAATAAATTCTTACGTTAGTAAAGCAAACAGATTTACCCCCTAGACAGGGCAATGAATATAGATATGGGAAGGGATGCCTGACAGTCTTTAAGCCCCAGGTAAGTGTTTATGCTCAGTAAAGTATCAACAGTAGCACTGGAAGATGCAGTTGACCCCAAGATAATGGTCAGTGACAGCATAGCAGAGACTGGTTATGACTACATCCTCATTTTTGTCCTAATAAGTGGTACATGTGAATGCTCTCAGGTGAACATTGTTGCAATGAAACATGTCTATACATCTATTACTTGAGACCATCTTCCCAAATGCTCCTTTAACTCCCTGGTCTATTTAATAAGAAAAAGCAAAATCTGCATTTAGCCAGTATTCCATCAAATATGGAACTTTCTACATTGACAGGCTAGATCTTTTCCAAAGACAGAGGGAGGATGTCCCCCAATTGCTGCACTTTGGCTGCTGTACCTGTCAGCCAAGTAGCTTCTTTTCCAGAATCTTTGTAAATTTTACCTTACAGTGTAGACTCCATACACAAAGTGAAGTGGAGAATTCAGACAAATGGTAATGTTTTATCACCTTCTATCACATCATGATATGAGAGACTGAGGCTGTGCTTCTATGTAACACAGATCTAGCTCCAACATCAATGAGAGCTAAGTCAAACAACTGATAACTTTCTGAATCTATTTCTTCTCTTGATTTAATAGACCTTCTTACAAGTGGTTCATGTTGTACATTTTTCATTTTCAAGTCTTCTTCTGTACGCATTGCATGCCCTTTCTCTTTCTCAGTCTTCTTTGACACTAAGAACACTTGAAACAAATACTTGTTTGAGCATTTAAAAACCAAAACCAAGGTGTAAATGTTTCTTCTTTCCTGACCTGATGTTGTTTGACCAATGGGCTTTCTCAAGACAATTCAGACTGGGGAATTTTGTTTGGATCCTAGTATGTTAATGGTGTCTTTCAAAAATTGGTAGATCTGATGTCAAGAAAGAACTCTGAGGATTTTTATGTCTTTTCAAAATGTGTTCATAATTGTTTTGCATATATTAAATGACTTGAATATATAAACTGTCAATATCACCAAATAATAAAATAAATTTATTTTTAAAACAAAGCAAACACATGTATACTTGGGGATTTTCTGCTACCATGTATTATTAAGAGAAATAAAATTGAATATTAGTGCTTTGAAAAACTATTTTATAGGAACTACCATTAATAACTTTGAAGTAGTCCATTCTGATGAGATATTTTCCATTGAAGCTAAAAAGTCTGAAAGTGTGGTAGACATACCTACGGCATTGTCTGCTCAGCACCCTGGCCATATTTTTTACCCCAGTTCCAGCTGCCATTGGCGGTGGAAGGTGAGCACCTACTATGGGCAGTCCTGTTTTTCCCCATGTGGATCCGAGCAGCAAAGGAAGCTGGCCAGAAAGAACAGAGATGAGACTCAAGTTTTCTAACAGGCTGAGTCCCTAGTACCTGTGTTCTCAAAGTTTAGCCTCATTCTGTTCCTGCCTGTGGTCTCTGTGAGATATCTTATTTTTATAATAAATTCCCCACTTGACTTGCTATTTGGGTTTCTGGACCAAAGATCCAAATTCTAGTATATCATGAGATTGTGGAAACAGTTTCTTAACGCAGAAATAATATCCTCTGTTGAACAGAATATCCAGTTATGGTTTTCACATAGTGCCTTCAAATGTATTAGAGGAACATTTCTAGCCACAATATTCTACTTTCATAAACAGCCATTCAAGATGATGATTGCAGAACATAGAGAGGGAGCAGGGAGCTCAGCAAGCATTGAATGGGCACCTACTAATTCTAGACACACTATACTTCCCACGGTGACAAAGCTAAGGAGAAATAAGACATGGTCCCTTAGGAACCTTACAGTTTAGTGGAAAAACAGCTACTCACTTTTCATCTCAGTTCAACTTGGTGCTCTAAAGGGGGCTGAAGGTATTATAGGATCAGAGAGGAGAATGATTAAACCAGCTTGGAAGGAATCAGAGAAAGCTCCTGAAGGAAATTATATCTAAACTGGACTGTCTGTGGGAAATAAAGCTCTCTGCCTCAAATCCTGGGTAAGGGCAGACATTTCTTGGATTCCTGTCAAATTCTACAGAATTTCTCTTAAATCCTATCAGTGGAGGGACCAGTAGATGTTGTTACAAGGGAATAAAACAAGAGAAAGAATCAAGGTTTCATACTTTGTTCCAGAATACCCCGGGCATGACAGGAGGAAACACAGGAAGGTGAGCTGGGCGGTGAGCTGCTCCTGGGCCCAGTGACGGTACATTAATACGTGTTGGGCTGAGATGGGGGAGAGCTTTTTATTTCTTTCCTGAAGTAAATTATTTGGCCCTTTCACATTTTCCACTTCATATCATTGCTCATGATGCAAGGAAGCCACATAGAAAGTGGAGTAAAATGTTCTGGGTCAGATCATTTGCTACTTGGATAAGGCCCTAGTTTGCGCAAAATTCCATGAAGGATGTTCAGGACATATTCTCTTGTCCATCGCTTTCAGACCAGGCTACTGCCTTCACGGGACCTTTATTTCAGCATATTATGTTTATACTTTGTTATGAATTTATTTAAAAATATTTCATTAGTACCTATTAAGTGCCAACTACCTTTGGTGCCACGGTTATATCAATGAACAAAATGCTTAAAAAATCTTTACCTCCTGGTACTCATATTCTAGTGGATATAATCTTTCATAGAATGGAATTTTAAAAAGGCTTATCTCATGTTACCCAGCAGACTTTGTCATCAGACTTTTAACCTGTACCCCGGTCTTGGAGAATGGAGCTAAAGATGGACACTCCCGAAAGAATTCAGTATATGGCAGATCAGCAGATTGTCCTTGACCCCAAATAATTTACATATTTTAATAATGACGATTAAGAGAAAAAAGTCTAACTCTACTTCTTTGGGGTAAAAATCTTGATTTATACTTTTTGTTTTGGGGGATTCTTTTTGCTCTGGTTGAGGAGTATGGATGCTGCATTTCAGCATCTGTTCTTCAAAGAATCCTTCATGCTTCAAAGCACTTTTCTGCAAAGGAACCCGTTCCATGTGATCAGCGTTGGCAGCTGAGCGGTGATGCTGGAACATAATGTGCAATGGTCTATTCTTGCCTGTTTGTTAATGTTACTGTTCCTGGGAATGTGTATCTTATAGGAATATCTAGTTGGCACTTCTGTAAACTCATTTTTCCCCAGGACCTGTCAGCCATTGGTGTTTGAAGCAGTCTGAAATTCTACATTAGGAAGCTAAATAAACTATATAACTTCAAAAACAACTTTAGAAATTATAGTTAAGAGATAAATTGTTAGGACTGTTTCTGCTATTGAAAATTTCAGAATGTGGCTATGTAGGTATGTGTAATTTACAATTAAAGTCAGTACTTGTATTATAAATAAATGTTAACCAAATGTGTTTTTAAAAACTCTTCTTTATGCATTATTATACTTACTGAAGCTTAAGTTACAAAAAATAAAAATAAAAATGCATGACAGAGATGCTTCAATAGTTTTCCTTAGTTCTTCTTCAATTTATTTGAAAGAAGTCAAACAGCCTTGGCCAATTTGGCTCAGTGGTTAGAGCGTCAGCCCATGGACCAGAGTCCTGGGTTTGATTCCAGTCAAGGGCACATACCTCAGTTGCAGTTTGTCCCCAGCCCTGGCTGGGGTCGTGCGGGAAGCAACCAGTCAATGTGTCTCTCTCACATCAATGTTTCTTTCTCTCTCCTTCTCTTTCTTTCTCTCTCTCCCCCTCCCTTCCACTCTATCTGAAGATAAATAGAAAAATATTCTCGGGTGAGGATTCAAAAAAAGAAGAAGAAAGAAGTCAAACAACATTCTTCACAAATGCAGCACTCCTTAAGGTTGTTTTTTTGTGACACATGTAGTTATTCCTATAGGATGTGTGCAGAATATTACATATTTTGAAACTCTGTGATCCAAACTAGACAACAATTTGTCATATGCTCATTTTTAGCAAAGAGAGAAAACCTTTATCCAACTTGCTCTGTAAAACTATGTTGAAATACTGCTATGTGTCAACTACTTTTAATTAACCTATTTCAAGAATATTTTTAACAACCTAGGAACATTGGTTTACTCAATGAATCAGAACCAGCAAGTCTAAAAAAAAAAATCTCTTACCCCAGTGTATTTTGTTTCTTGGTTGGTTTTAATCCTAACATTGGTCTAGTCTGGGGTACTGTACCACTACCCCCTCTGCTTCCTACTCCAACTGCACATCAAAGTATCTGAACTCTTAACCAAACCAGGGCTCCTGATCATTCCTTAAATGGTATAAGGATGGAAGGAACTTGCTGCTGAACTATTATAATACCAAGTCTTTGATCACAGAACCTTTATTCAGACAGATCTGTTCTGTCACTTACTGTGAGGCCCTGGGCAAATTACTTAACCCCTCTACTGTTCTCATCAACAAGGTGAAAATAAATACTAAATAGTAAGGGCTGAGTGGATTCGATAAGAAAATGCCAGAAAAAAATGTTTAGCCAGCACCTGAAATACTTTAAGTACTCTCTAGATGAGGTTTCAATTAATGTTAGTTATTACTGATATGATCAATAATAAGAGTGATGAAGATGATAATAGTGATATTCTCTAGTAAGTCTTATTAAAAACAAGAGATTCTATTCTGAGCTAAGTCACTGCACTGACACAGTGAAAGTTCTCTGTTTTTAAGGATTTGTGATCCCTGTGGAAAGAATGGCTCCCTGCTCTTGTCCAAACAAGCCAAGGTTAGGTGAATTCCAACTAGCAGTGAGCCCTAAAAAATTTCTTTATCTCTCTCCCTATATTTTTCCTCTCTGCCTTCCCAACTGCCCCCTTGAAAATACCCAGTGAGAAAACTAAGGAAGAATTATTATGTTGCTATTGAAAATAAATAAAGGCCTAGTTATTTTTAAGTTATGCTGAGATAAGTTAGCTATTTTTGGAGGTGGAGTTGAACTTTACTACTTACAGATTCAATATCATTGGTTGTATTAGAAATAGTTTAGGCCCTAGGAATAACTTCTCGTATTTGTTATTCACAATGTGCATACACAGTAATAATTATTATACCCATTTATTGGATGATAAACCTAAGGCTCAGGAAGTTTAAGTACCTGCCACATCATATTACTAGTAAGTCATTGTCATCTACTTCTTAAGTTTGGTATCTCAGACTTTGAAATAAAAGTGCACTGAACTTATATACTTTCCAAATGGAAAGAAACTGAAATGAATTGTTCTGGACTCTGCCAGTTGGCTAAATAAATGATTACTAAAACTGTGATTGATGAAGCTTTGAAACAATTGTAAAAAACTGAACCGGAATAAAATAAGAAAATTGTGTAATAACCACCTAGTTACTGTTTTTTTGTTGTTGTTGTGTTGTTGTTTGATTGCTTTTATTTATTTATTTTTAAAATATGTTTTCATTGATTTTTTTAAAGAGAGAGAGAAAGGGAGAGGGAGAGAGAGATACAACAATGTGGGAGAGAAATCAGTTGCCTCAGTTATGCACCTCGACCAGGGACCAAAACAACACCCTGGGCATGTGCCCTCATTAGGAATTGAACCAATGACCTTTTGGTGCACAGGGTAACACTCAATCAACTGAGCCACACCAGCCAGGATTAGTTGATTAATTTTAAAATTCAAACTTTCAGCCAAATTTAACAGACTTAGCTATTTTTTTAAGTTAAAATATCCAAAAATGGGAAAAAAGGGCATCGAGTAAAACACATACTGAGTGAGCGATATGGCAGGCACACCAGCTTAATGTCATGCTCTTATTGAGTAGTATTTAACTTGGTAGGATCAAAATAAGTTTTCAAACCACAGGATATGAAAAGGAAACAATTTCACTTTTCCTAAAGCTTTTACAAATAGCAAAGTTTTATACAAAGTGATGTCATTTAAAAAACATTTTTTCTGATAACCAACATTAACTACACATTGCTTGAGTCTCTTAACTTCAATGGAACTTCATTAAATTAAATCTCACCAATCTAGAATTTGTCACCATTCAGGAATGGACTAGATAGATGTTTACCTTCAAAATAACTATGAAATTGTATTTTTAAAAATCATAGTGGAGATAGCAATGTTAAAATCCTTTCTGATCCATTAAAAATTGCACGACAGAAGCAGCATCTTTTTTTTCATGGTATAATCATCACCTCATGTGACATCAGGTACATGCTTGAAATCAAACTCATCATTCTTGTAAACTACCTTCAGATTCTAATTCAACTGATTAAATATTTTCAAAAGCTGACAATGAGCACATACACAAAAGTGTTCAAACTACAAGGAGGAAGAGAGAAAAACAGGAGACAATGAATTTTTTTCAAGTAAGAGAAAAGACATATACACAATAGCCATAATAAAAAGCTTCATAAATTCATTCATTCCTCCAATGCATATTCAGCATTTACTATATGCATAGCATAGTGCCAATAATTCAGATTAAAAGAATGAACTAGACTTAGTCTGTGACCCCCAAAATTTTATTCTTTAGTAGAGAAGATGAGCATTTACCTGTACAAAGAATACCTTGCCAGTATGGACTAGGGATTAAATGGATTAGAGAGGACTTCTCAAAAGAGGTGGTGTTTATCTCGGCCTGGAAGAATGAGTCAGATATGATAGGCAAGTATATGAGAGAATACATTCCAAGGTCCAAGCTGATACCAAACTAACCCTTTCCCTGATGGGTCACTATCTGCTTGGAGATGGTCCTAGTAACCTCAGTAGCTCATCAGCATGTCACCAGGAGATAGGGGATAGTCATCTCTTCCTGGTTCATACTCCCCTACTTTTCTTAAAAGTAAATTTTGACTAGACACCTCTATAGTGTATCCATTCATCTCTGGGAAAAATTGGGTATTGTTTCTAAACCATTTAAGTTAAGAACAGGTAGGGAGAAATTTGGACCCAATCCAGCGTCATCTCAAGCCTTCAGTGGGACTCCCAAGCCCTAACTATTTTTCTCTCTACTTCTTCCCTCACACCATTTTCCCTTCAGGTACCCTATCTCTTCCTGTTCCCTGAAATCCAGTATCTCTTTTCTTTAAATCTCATTCTCCTTGTGTAGAGGATTCAGCAAGCAATTGGGAATGTAAACCTGGAGTTCGAGAAAAGTCCAGGTCGAGAAAAGAGCCTTGAGCAAGGGGAAGACATAATGAAGTTACACCTTCAAAAAGAATTGGCATGATTACTGGCAATGGACTAAAGGACCCAGAGGCTGAGGTCATGAGGAGATGCTTGTATCTTGATTTGCAGTATTTTAATGTGCAGTAAGAATGTTAATGGGGGAATGGAGAGATAAGGGTAAAACAAAGATCCACTTCAAAAGAAAATATAGCAGGATTTGACATTAAGTACAGTTGAGAATAAATGAGGAAGGGAGGAGACAGAGGTACCTTTGATTCTGTGAGCAAGAAAGACTGAGACACAGAAATGTTGTGGTCATGACAGCAAGAGCAAGGTGAGATGGGAGCTGACTTTAGGGAGACAAGCCAGGTTCCACTGTGCATCATGGAGTTTCAGGCTGTCATGGAATATCTAAGTTAAGCTGTTTTGCTAGTAGTTACAATAGATACATTACACACACTGGTTGAAAACACAGATTTTGCAAAGAAATAGAACCACAAGTGAATTGTATTTCTGATGGTATAAATATAGAACAGAAATCTTCACCCTCAGAGATGCTGTGAAGTCCTTGAGAAGAAATGCAAATTTGTGTGTTTCAATAAAAATTTAAAAAATGCTACTCATACTCCAAATTGTGCAGAAAAAAATATAATAAATTAATGTGTTCCACTACTACTTAGTTTTTCTCTCCTGAATATTTATATGCTAAGAAGTATGAAAACAAACTAATTAAATGTCCCGTCAAGAGTCCCTTCCAAAAATCCCCTGGCTCCCTTAGAATACAAAGCTAGGCTCTCTGAGAGTTTCCAGCTCCCCTGTTTCCCTCACTCAGGGGGTATGCAGGGGATGAGAAAGGGAACTCTGGCCTCATGTGGACCCTTGGATTGTTCTGGCAGGCATCCACTATGATCAAAGGACATGGCTCCTGGCCCACCTGCATGTGTTCTGCTGGCCTTGGATGCTGAATTCTGAGCAGGTGACCTCATCGTCCTATCTTCTGGCCCAGGCATGATACCAGGGAGCAGTGACCATCCTGTTCTTGCTCACTTGACTTCTCCTATCTTATTGGCTTCTGTCCTCTCAGCCTCCATCTGGCCTCTGACTTTGGTGTTACCTCACTCCACTGTGTCAGGCCACAGGCAGGACATGTAGTTCTTACTCAGTATCCGTACTACAAAGAAACAGATGAATGCAAGAAATCTACCTCCTGGTTCAAGGTAGCTGACTGCTATGGCCAAGGAAAACTAGGGCAGGGTGGTATATGCGGTGAAGCCAAAGAGAAAATTAAATTTGAATTAACACCCTCCCCTTCCATACCATGTGCACATTGCTGAGTGGAGGGTCTTTAGATGTGTCAAACTCTGAAAGTGATCTGTTATGCCCTTAAGTGTTAAGAACTCCCACAGAGAAAAAGGTAGACACATTTAGGTGCTGCCTTGTAAGAAGAAACCTAATAAGAAAAAGGGGCTAGCCAAGGACAGAAATAAAGGAAGGAGATGGGAAGGGAACAAAGAAAGTGAATTGTAAGAAACACTACAGGAAAAGAGGAAAGAAATGAACAGAGAGGGTGACCTGTGGATGAAACCAAGAAAAAGTCAGAGGTTTCAGTGAGTCCGAAGCAGTGATCTATTCTCTAGAGAATATAGAAAGTTACAGTTTCCCATCCACTGCAGATGGGTCCCTTAAAGTAAAGCTTGTAGAGTCAGCTCTTCATACTTGACTTAATATGTATGCACAAGAGTTTAATTATTATCCCGGTTTAACTTAAACAGAGAACCAGGAGAAGGAGCAGGATACAGGCATGACCGGTGATGGTGGCCCAATGGGAGAGGGTGGTGAAAATGATTTAAGATTAAGAAGATATTCTGTAAATGCAAAGATGTCTTGCAAATACTTAGCTGAGAGCCCTCGGTAGGGATGTGAGAAAAGCCAAGGTGACTGATATGTGAGTTTCCCACAAGCCTGTTGTTTTAGAAATCTCTTGATTTAACTGGTTAACTGCAATCTCTCTGCTTAATTATCTTATGCCAAATGATATGATGTGTGGTGGTCTTCATGGAGACTAAAAAAGAAGAAACTGGGTAGCCAGAGTTTGACCATGTTTATCCAGCACTGGCCACTGTCAGCTCTGGTCTCTCCAGGGCACTCTGGAGAACATGTGCCTGTCTGTGCTGAATTAGCTGCTGTCATCTTAGCATGACCACCCCCTTTTCTACTTTCCCATCTGCATTTTAGGGCACACACCTGGAACCCTACTTTTTTTTCTACTTGTAACTGTAGATGAGAATCTGCACACAGTTTGGAAGGTAGAAGGAAACAGAAGCTGTTATTCCTTCACGGTAGTTGTAAGCTGATGTCTGGACAGATGACAGATAAGGTTTGCAGTGGTTTCCAGGTGCGTTCCTGAGAATCTCATCTTTCTGGTTGCACTTGTCCTGACCTTTGATTCCTTAGCTCTTCAAAAGGTTGCACAGCTTCTAATTCTCTGCAGTAAAATTATTCTACATGGAAACCCAAGGGGGTTCTATTTCCCTGATGGAGCCCCAAATGAGGCCTTTGGGTAGTGGCAACCCTCAAAAAACTCACTTGTGTTTGCTTTAATTATTAGTGTTAATAATATTAATATTATTTCTTAAATACATTCATGCCAAGAAGGAAATACCTTAGTTAGGTTCCATGCACTTAAAACCAGAATTTGACATGAGGACTGGAGAGCAACCGTTTAGATGGGAACTAGGTCCATGATACACAAGTGAGGACGTAGGAAAATGACACAGAGAGGGGGGGGGGACTCCAGAAAGGTAGGTTAGTGAGAGAATTATGGCTCTGGACAACTGAGCTTATTCCCACTGGGGTGCATTTGAGGAACCATGTAGAGTTCCCCTTAGAAGTGTCCCACCAAGGCTTGCGTCAAATGGAGTTTTTATCCACAGACACCAGCCTCTCACTGGTTGAGGGGTTTCTCTGGGGGAGACATTAAATCGCCTGGGACGTCCTGCTCACAGATAGAGCCATCCTCCCTATGGGGAGAAAGCCCTGAGGCAGAGAAGCTGACAGATGGAGGCACCTGAGGGGGAAGGCGGAGTTTCTAGATCCATGGAAGTGACACCAGGGGGAGGTGGTGGTGTGGGAAGCTGGCTTCCCTGCCAGTCTGCCAGCCTGTCTCTTCTGCTTCCCTGCAGTGACAGAGTGCAGAAGGATGAGAAAGGAGGAGAGGGGAGGGCAAGGAGATGAATGCCCTGGGAGTATGAAGGCAAGCAGTGAAAATGGTTAGAATTTCTCTGGCACGCTCTGAGAATATCCACACAGCAAAGTTGTGTATATTCACGTCCCCACTCCACCCTCCCTCTCATCTCTCCCTGTTTCACTGTCTTCCTCCTCCTCCTCCTCCTCTTCTTCTTATAATTGATATTAATTTTAATTTACTTTTCAACTAATGCCCACCACAAAGTGAAAAAAATTAACCCAGTTACTTTTAAAGACTTTAGCCTAAGAATTCCCACAAAATAAAACAAGATTTCTTCTTCTAAATGACCTCTCTCAGACTGCTTTCTCCTCAGCTAGGCTGAGCAAAAGCAATCACCTACCTCCAGCAAATACACACAAAATTACCCAGTAGGTTGCCATGGAAACCAAACCAAAAGAGAATAGGAAGATAAGGGTAAATATTAAGGAGTCGTTTCGCCTTAGTGACTACTTTTTCAGATCTGAAATTCTTTGGCCTATGACCAGGTGAACCACAGTTCGCTTTCTGAGGTCCTCCAGGTGAGAACTAAAGCCACGCCTCACCCTAGCTTCTGTGCATTTTAGTGCTTCTTCACCAGCCCCTCCTGGAAATCTCTCTGCCAGAAGCTCCTAAAAGAGCAATCGCAAATGGCCTCTGGTGGCAGCACGTGCGGGTGGGAGTGGTGGACAGGACAAGGGATTTGGAGTCAGACAGCTCAGCTCTGCGGTGCTATTTTCCCACCAGCATTTTGACATGGGAGAGTCTTGTTACATAAGGGTATCCTGACAATTTAGTTCGTATGTCAAAAAACTCTCGTTTTCTTCTTAAAAGATGAAAAGATGAAGAGTGCTTCAAGGACCAGTGAATTTTTCTCTGTACTTTGTACAGCTCATATTCAAATCTGAGATTCCCTTCCTGTTAAACATACATTGCTCAGTGATATCATTAAAATATTCTGCACAAGTAATTCAGAGTGACAAGAATTCCCACCTATTTCCCACAGCTCAGAAACTTCTCAAGAAATTCATCTTCACAGAATTGGAAAGGACCAAGGGACATTATTAGCAATGGTAATATCATTATGTCAATTAGCCAAGAGTTGTTCCTTGAGTTTCCAAGAAAGTGATTTTTACTGGAGCGTAGGGAGGCCTCATGCAGTGAGGTTAGAATCAGAAATTATGTGTTTGTATTTTAGATTGTAAAATTTGTTGGTTAAGTGAACCTGGATAGCTTCTATAGCTACTTACACTTTTTTGAGTCTCAATTTACTTAAAGCCCATAGAATAACTTATAAATGCCTATTTGAACTGTTGCGAGGTTTTCTTATTCTTAATACAAGCTAACATTCATGTACCACATATTATGTGCAAAAATTCATTAAGTCTACTGTGGTAGACTGAAATAAATAGCCACAATATCTAGTAGTTCCTCTCATTAAGAGGTGGGATCTATTTCTCCACTCCTTGAGCATGAGCTTACTTGTGTAAGAATTCATAAGCTCAGTAAAAATCTGTTCTCTTTGCAACAGGACATTAAAAACTGTCTGTATCACCAAAGCTTTGACTGGAATGCCATGTTTGAGACAGACATGCATAGTCTTAGATGTGACCAAGCAGCTTCAAGGAACAAAGATTGACTTACAAAAGCCTCCACGGGAAAATTAGCCTGATACCTTGCTTAGAGGGTTCCCAGCAGCCTTACCAGGAAGACCTGTGCACTTAGCTTTCTGTGCTTTTAATATCCAATTAATTAAAGGAGACAAAGGAATTAAAACACCACAACTTCTAAATAGGAGATTACTTATACTGGAAAATACATCTTCATAAAAACTCTTTGCCACCAAGAAAAGAGGACCATATCAGGTACCCTTAACCAATCTCTGTGCAGCAACAGGGTAGCTGAAAAAAATTTTTTTTTAATTAGTAGGACATGAAACAGGTGATATCTGTTATGGACAGCTATCCCAAGATGCCAGACCAAGTTTATATAATCTACACCTTCACATTTTCTTATTTTAGTTCCTTCCCATTTCATAAAAAAAATGAGAGGCCAAGTATTCACTATAATATTTATTTATTTTTTTTACATCTAATTTGTCTGGAAAGATAACTCAGTATTGGATATCATCATCTTTAAACCCACTTCAAAGGTCAAAATGTGTTACTGGTTACACAGAGAGTCAAGGATATTCAATGCCTGGTGGTATCAACCCCAGTAAAGGTGCCAGATCTGAAAGAATGCTTTTTCTTTGGGCAGGCGTTATCATGAATGAATACATAATTAGAAAATTATAAAAAAACAAAAACTTAGGATAAATTGCTGAATCTACCACCAAAGAAATAGCCAACAAAGAAAAATCTTCAGATTCCTTTGTGTGAATTGTATTAGACAATAGAATTACTGTAGTATATATATGAACAGAAAAACAAGGTATATGCATGATAATTGCATATTTCTATGTATAAATAAACACTTCTGATGAAGTATAAATTTATCTAGACGGCATGAGAAAAGAAGTTACTTGTCTTGGCTCCAACAAGTCTCTACAAAGAACCATAATTTAATGTATTTAGTTACCTTTTTAGTTGGTTGCCACCAGGGATAGGTTTATTATTTTAAAAAATATTATAGTTGGTTTAATAATTCTACTTAGCTTTTTTTTATTGTTATAACCTCCCAATTATGTAAATCCATGAACCAAACTCTGGCTAACATTATACTTGTTCAACAGGTTGAACTAGCTACCCACACCTTTCCAGGAGGAGCTGCTCTTTAAAAAAAAAAAAAAAGGTAAAGATCGTCACTGGTGGTGGACTGATAGCACTCTGTTTTTCTTTCTGTCTTGTTGCTCATAATTGCCCTAAGATATCTCATCACCTGATGTAACCTTAGGCTTCCCTCCTCTGAGGGACATGACCTTCAAGGAGCAGGCTTCCTAGCAACATGCAACACTTCCCTGAACATAAAAAGGCCGTTTAAGCATAATTCAAAACCATGCAGACGTTCACCAGTGATACTTTCTACAAAAGATCTTGATGAAAAGGGACAAATGATAAGAGAAGTATTCGGAGATGTCCTGAATTAAATTCCAGCAGGCCGGAGAGAAGGAGGAAGAAAGAGACAAGAGGAGTTCACCGGTTAGAAGCTGTGGGCCAAGACAGCAAAAGAACGCTCGCGTTCTGAGTGTGTACTGAAACTTTGAATGGATGTCCAGGCAGCTATTTAAGTCATTATCCAGAAAGAATAACTGACTTCCAGAGGCCACTGCATGCTGCTTACACGTGAGCTTGTTGAGTTGTTGCCCACAACCAATTCAGAAGCAGAAAGTACGTCTTTGTGGGCCATTTCCCAATCCCAGAACTCTCTTCACTTCACCGCCTTCCACCCTCCTTATCCATCCCCAATGTAAATTCTTTCACAACCAGTTACATTTTTCTTCCTTAAACACACTGTATGGAAGAGACCCCGGGATTCCAGGACAGCAGACATGTTTGTCTTCTCCATCTGACCCTCCTCCTGGTGGTTCACACTACATGCCCCAGGACCTGGTCCTCTTTCTGGCTAGTATATGGCTCAGCGAAACTTTTCTTAGGACAATTTTTGTTCTGGAAAGTTTTTATTTTTATTTTTTATTAATTAATTAATTTATTTTTGATACAGATGTTTCTCCTTTTCCCCCACTGATTCCCCCTCCCTCTCCCTCCCTGCCCTGTCCCCAGCTTTGTTGTCCATGTCCATTGTTCATGCATACATGCATATAAGTTCTGTGGTTTATCTCTCCCCCACCACCCCCTCTTCTGGGGATTGTCAGTCTGTACCCCACTTCCACTCTCGGGGACTACCCCATTTCTCAGACTGTTATGTTCATTATACTCCACAAATAAGTGAGATTATATGACACTTGTCTTTCTCTGTTTGGCTTGTTTCACTTAGGATGATACTTTCCAGGTCGCTCCATGTCGTCTCAAAGGATAAGAGATCTTTCTTTCTTAGAGCTGCATAGTACTCCATTGTGTATATGTACCACTGCTTTTTTATCCATTCGTCGACTGATGGACATTTGGGCTGTTTCCAGATCTTGGCTATTGTAAATAGTGCTGCTACAAACTTGGGGGTACATATTTTCTTCCTGATTAGTGTTTAAGGCTTCTTAGGGTATATTCCTAGAAGTGGGATCACTGGGTCAAATGGAAATTCAATTTTTCATTTTTCGAGGTAACACCATATTGTTTTCCATAGTGGCTGCACCAGTCTGCATTCCCACCAGCCGTGTACTAGAGTCCCCTTTTCTCCACACCCTCGCCAACACTTTTTTGATGCTTTGTTGATGGCGGCTATTCTGACAGGTGTAAGGTGATACCTCATTGTTGTTTTAATTTGCATCTCTCTGATGATTACTGATGTTGAGCATTTCTTCATATGTCTCTTAGCCATTTGTATGTCCTGTTTGGAGAGGTGTCTATTTAGTTCCTTGGCCCATTTTTTAATTGGGTTCTTTGTCTTCCTTTTGTGGAGTTGTAAGAGCACTCTATATATATTGGAAATTAACCCCTTATCTGACATATCATTGGCAATTATGCTCTCCCATACAGTGGGTAGCCTTTCCATTTTGATGATTATATCTTTCGCTGTGCAGAAGATTTTGAGTTTGATGTAGTCCCATGTGTTCATTTTCTCCTTTGTTTCTATTGCCTTAGGTGATGTATCAGTGAAAATTCTACTGCATAAGATGTCTGAAATTTTGTTGCCTACAGTTTCTTCTAGGATTTTTATGAATTCATTCACATTTAAGTATTTTATCCATTTTGAGTTTATTCTTGTGTAGGGTGTAAGTTGATGGTCTAGTTTCATTTTTCTACATGTAGCTGTCCAATTTTTCCAACACCATTTATTAAAGAGGCTGTCCTTACTCCACTGTATGCTCTTGCCACCTTTGTCAAATATCAATTGAGCATATTGCCTTGGGTCCATTTCTGGGTTCTCTATTCTGTTCCACTGGTCTATATGCCTGTTCTTGTGCCAGTACCAGGCTGTTTTGATTACAGTGGCTTTGTAGTATAACCTGAAATCTGGTAATGTTCTTCTTTTTCTTCTTTTGTTCTTCTTTTTCAAGATTGCTGTGGCTATTCGAGGTCTTTTTTGGTTCCATATGAACTTTTGAAGTACTTGTTCTAATTCTGTGAAGTATTCCATTGGTATTTTGATGGGGATTGCATTGAATCTATAGATTGCTTTGAGTAATATGGACATTTTAATGATGTTAATTCTTCCAATCCATGAACAGGGTATGTGCTTCCACTTTTATATATCTTCCTCTATTTCTTTTTGCAATGACCTGTAGTTTTCTGCAAATAGGTCCTTTATTTCTTTGGTTAAGTTCCTAAGTATCTTAATTTTTTTGCCACAATGATAAACGGGATTGTTTTCTTAGTTTCTCTTTTTGTGAGTTCATCATTGGTGTATAAGAATGCCATCGATTTATTGGCGTTTTGTATCCTGCTACTTTGCCAAATTCATTTATTAAGTCTAGTAAATTTTTGATGGAGTCTTTGCAGTTTTCTACGTATAGTATCATGTCATCTGCAAATAATGACAGTTTCACTTCCTCCTTTCCAATTTGGATCCCTTTTATTTTTTCTTTCTAACTGATTGCTGTGGCTAAGACTTCCAGTAGTATGTTAAATAAGAGTGGTGAAAGTGGGCATCCTTGTCTTATTCCTGTTCTTAAGGGAAATGCTTTTAGTTTTTGCTCCCTGAGTATGATGTTGGCTGTAGGTCTTTCATATATGGCCTTTATTATGTCGAGATATGATCCCTCTATTCCCAAATTGCTGAGCATTTTTATCAGAAATAGGTGCTGGATTTTGTCAAAAGCTTTTTCAGTGTCTATTGATATGATCATATGATTTTTATCTTTCATTTTGTTTATGTGGTGTATTACATTTATTTATTTGCAAATATTGTACTAGCCTTGCATCCCTGAGATGAATCCCACTTGGTCATGGTGAATAATTTTTTTGATGTATTGCTGGATCTGATTTGCTAGTATTTTGTTCAGGATTTTGGCATCTATGTTCATCAGGGATATTGCCCTGTAGTTTTCTTTCTTTGTAGTGTCTTTTTCTGGTTTTGGAATTAGAATTATGCTGGCCCCATAAAACGAGTTTGTAAATCTTCCTTCTTCTTGAATTTTTTGAAATAGTTTGAGGGGAATGGGTATTAGTTCTTCTTTGAATGTTAGGAAAAATTGCCTCATGAAGCTGTCCGGGCCTGGGCTTTTGTTTGCTGGGAGAGTCTTGATTACATCTTCAATTTCCTTAGTTGTTTTTGGTCTGTTCAAGTTTTCTGTCTCTTCCTGGTCAGTTTTGGGAGACTATGTGTTTTTAGAAATTTGTCCATTTCACTTAGATTGTCAAATTTGTTGCCATATAATTGTTCATAGTAGTTGGTAACAATCTTTTGTATTTCTGTGGTGTCAGTTGTTACTTCTCCTCTTTCATTTCTGATTTTGTGTATTGGGTTCTCCCTCTTTGTTTCTTGATGAGTCTAGCTAAGGGTCCATCAATCTTGTTTATCTTTTGAAAAACCAGCTCTTTGTTTCATTGATCGTTTGAACTTTTTTTTTTGGATGCCATGTCGTTTGTTTCTGCTCTGATCTTTACTATTTCCTTCCTTCTCCTTGCTCTGGGGTTTTCTTTTTGTTTGCTCTCTAGTTCTTTAAGTTGTGAGGTTAGATAGTCTATTAGAGATTTTTTTTATTTTTTGAGGTAGGCCTGTAGTGCTATGAACTTCCGTCTCAGAACTGCTTTCGCGGCATCTCATAGATTTTGTGTTGTTGTGTCTTCATTTTCATTGGTTTCCAGGAAGTTTTTTATTTCTTCCTTGATCTCCTAGGTAACCCATTCATTGTTTAATAACATGCTATTTAGCTTCCATGTGTTCAAATGTCTTTGCATGTTCTTGTTGCAGTTGATTTCAAGTTTCATGCCATTGTGATCTGAGAAGATGCTTGATATGATTTCAGTCTTCTTGAACTTGTAGAGACTTAGTTTGTGTCCTAACATGTGGTCTATCATTGAGAATGTCCCATGTGCACTTGAGAAGAATATGAATTCTGTAGTTTTGGGGTGTAATTCTCTGTAGATATCTATTAAATCCATTTGGTCTAGTGCTTTATTTAGAGTTTCCTTACTAATTTTTTGTCTAGAGAATCTATCCAGTGATGTCTGCAGGGTGTTGAAGTCCCCTGCTATGATTGTATTACTGTCAATTTCTCCTTTGAAGTCTCCAGAAGATTTTAAATATATTTTGGTGCTCCTGTATTGGGTACATATACGTTGATCAAGGTTATATCTTCCTGATGGATAGATCCTTTCAATATTATGTAGTGGCCTTCTTTGTTTCTAGTTATGGCCTTCATTTTGAAATCTATTTTATCAAATATGAATATTGCTACCATAGCTTTGTTTTCCTTTTCGTTTGCTTGGAAGATTTTTTTTCATCCCTTCACTTTCAACCTATGTGAGTCTTTTGTTGTGAGGTGGGTCTCTTCTAAACAACATATGAATGAGTCATGCTTTCTTATCCAATCAGCTACTCTGTGTCTTTTTATCAGAGCATTCAAACCATTTACATTTAAGGTGATTATTGATATGTACTTTTTTATTGCCATTTTTGTTTAGTGTGGTTATATTTTTCTTCCCATTTCTCCTGCTAATTACAACAGTCCTTTTCACATTTCTTGCAGTGCTGGTTTAGAATGTATTCCCATAGCCTTTTTTTTGTCTGAGAAGCTCTTTATTTGACCTTCTATTTTGAATGATAGCTTTGCTTGGTAGAGTAGTCTTGGATTCAGATCCCTGTTTTTCATGACCTTGATTACCTCATGCCATTCCCTTCTGGCCTATAGTATTTCTGTTGGGAAATCAGCTGAGAGCCTTTTGTGGTTTCCTTTGTAGGTAACCTGTTTCTTCTCTCTTGCTGATTTTAGGATTCTCTCTTTGTCTTGAATTTTTGGCATTTTAATTACTATGTGTCTTGGTGTGGGCCTGTTTGGGTTCTTCTTATTTGGGGCTCTCTGTGCTTCTTGAACTTGAATTCTTTCTTCCTTCACCAAATTATGGAAGTTTTCTGTCATTATTTCTTCAAATATATTCTAACTCTTGCTCATTTTCTTTTTCTTTGGGGACTCCTATGATGCGAATGTTATTACGTTTCCAGTTGTCCCACAGTTCTCTTAAGCTGTTTTCCCATTTTTTAATTATTCTTTCCTTTTGCTTTTCTAATTGGTTGATTTTTTTCTACCCTATCTTCTAATTCACTGATCTGGTCCTCAGCTTCCTCTACTGTGCTATTTAGACTTTCCAATGTGTTTTTCATTTCTGATAAATCATTCTTCATTTCTTCTTGGTGGTTTTTATTTCCAACTCGTTGATTTTCAACATTTCTATGTCTTTACTCATGGTGCTCATGTCCTTACACATGCTGTTGAGCTTCCTCAAGATCATGACTGAATTCTAGTTCTGTTAACTTGCTTAACTGCACCTTATTTATCTCATCTTCGGTAAAGGTCTCTCATTCTTTCATTTGGCTTTTGTTTTGGTGTTTCACCATTTTGGCTATCACAGTGGGCTTTGGAGCCTGCCAAATTTTCCCTGTGGGTGTTGGTGTTCTGCTGTTTGTGGTTCCCTCTCCTGGGTTTGGATGAGGCAGGGAGAACCCACTTTAAACACCTCTGTCAAGTCTTAACTTTTCTGTTTAGAGTTGCCTGCTCAGGGAATGCAGTTATCCTCTAGCTTTTTTGCATGGAGGCTGTTAGTAATGGTCACCTGTAGAACCTTGGTTTCTGAGTTGACTGAAAAACTCCCTCAGGTGCTCAGTGTAAGAGGATTTCCGGAATGTTGGGCAGATGCTGGTTTTTAATGGGCCTCAATCAGCATTTCAATGGCTACTGGGTGGGGTTGAATCCCCGAGGGAGGGGCCACCACCTTTCCCCAGGGCCCTGGGAAGTAGTAAGATAACCACAGTCCTGCATGGCTGCACTCAGCAAAAGCTCTGAGCAGCCTCCAAATCTCGAGTGTCCCCACACATTTCCAGTCCAGTCTTCCCTCCCTCTGCTGAAGCCCAAGGTGAGTGGTTGCTGCCAAGTTAGCCTCTGTCCGGGCTCTGCGCTGTGGAGCCGCCTGGGACTTTAACACAAGGGTGCTGCTCCCAGCTAAGGGTGGCTGAGGCTGTGGCAGCTTTCAGCTGAGGGTGTAGCACCCAGCCGAGGTCCCAGGACCCAGCCGAGGTCCCAGGACTCAGCCGAGGCCTCAGGTTCCAGCCGAGGCCGCAGCAGGTCCCAGCTGGGGCCGCACGTCCCAGCCGAGGGCGCAGGTCCCAGGCGAGGGCACAGGTCCCAGGCGAGGGCGCAGGTCCCAGCCGAGGTCGCAGGTCCCAGCCGAGGGCACAGGTCCCAGCCGAAGCTGCTGGTCTCAGCAGAGGCTGCAGCAGGTCCAAGCCAGGGCTGCAGCAGGTCCCAGCTGGCGCCGAAGGTCCCAGCCGAAGCCGCTGCAGGTTCCAGCCCAGGCCGCTGGGGACCGTGGGCTCCCGGCCCCCTCTCGCATCTCTGCAAGCCTACCAGGATTGAGTCAGTGTCCCTGGTTATGTGGTCCTCCAAGTGGCCTTTCGGTTGCCCCTTCCTGATGGTTTGTCTTTATTTTCGTTGTAATTCCAGTTTGGTCCTGGGAGATGGTCTGTGTAGCTTCCATTCACTCCGCCGCCATTTTTTCTCCTATGTTCTGGAAGGTTTTTGTCTAACAGATGGATATGTATGATAAGAATCTATGTCTAAATAATCTAAAATATTTCTTTCAGCTAGAATAATAGTAAAATTCTAAGTAATGAGGAAACATTGGTCATCGTTTCTTTTTTAATTAAATCTTTCTTAATTGTCATAAAATAATGGTGCATCAGTCTTATAGTTGGTTTAATAATTCTACTTAGATGTAATAAGTAGAATAAGTTAGATAAAATGCAGCATTTTAGACTCAAAATGATAAACTCCTCAACACCCTCTAGTCTGGGGCCAGCAGTGTTTCAGCAGAGTGGCCTGGTGCCTCAGCTGTGTTACTTTAGGGCCCCCAACATAAGCACTCCAATGCCTTTCAATAGTTTGCTAAAATTCTCATTCATTGAAATTTTTTCTTCTTCAATAAAGTTCCTAGAGATGCTTATATAAAACTCAAAAATTGTTATCTGAAAGAGCTACTGTATTAAGATATTACTACCTTTACCTTCTTAATATAGATGAACTAATTTTAGTATAAAAGTTTGACAGTCACATGGTGAGATGTAACAAGCAATTCCTGATTGCTATGTAAAGCATTCTTAAAGACTGCTGGCTGAGATGTCAGGCTCAAAAGTAGGTCAGCTTGCAATAGCAAAGGAATAGAAGGGAGAAGGATCCCAGCAAAAGGACAAGGGAGAGACAGCCGAGCCAATGTTTGCTTACCCTCTGTTTTATTTATGCTACACTTTGGCCTGCAGGTTAAATGTTCTTCCTTTTCTGCATGGTAGCAGAAAAATTTATAGAATTCCATTGAAAATGCAAACCTAGGTGACTCAATACTGGACTGAGGACCTGGCGTAGAGCTAAATCTGGAGAGAGTAGTCCTTCTTCCTCCACCTCATAGTCGTACAGGTAAATTTAACAGAAATGAGCACTGTAATGGTGTTAATATCTGCTTCTAATTTTATAAAGCACCCTGTATGAAAATAATATGCAAAGAATCTATTTTTATGTTTTCTTACTTAATTTTTATTACAAGCCTATAAAGTTTATCTTCTCCCCTATATATTTTTTTCTCTATTGATTTTAGAGAGGGAGA
This sequence comes from Molossus molossus, assembly GCF_014108415.1. Classification (NCBI taxonomy): domain Eukaryota; kingdom Metazoa; phylum Chordata; class Mammalia; order Chiroptera; family Molossidae; genus Molossus; species Molossus molossus. The sequence goes on from NW_023425344.1 coordinate 54,714,216, forward strand.
AAGGGAGAGAGAGAGAGAGAGAGAGAAAGAAACATGGATGAGAAAGAACATTAATTGGCCACCTCTTGCATGCCCCCCGCTGGGGATTTTGTCCATAACCTGGGCATGTGTCCTGATCAGGAATCTAACTGGTGACCTCTTGGTGCATGGGTCAACGCTCAACCACTGAGCCACACAGGCCGGGCCCTCTCCCTTATCCTTTTTTTAAAAATCCACACCTAAGGATATTTTTACATTTATCTTCAGACAGAGTGGGAGGGAGAGAGAGATAGAGAAATAAACATCGATGTGAGAGAGATACATCAATTGGTTGCCACCCACACGACCCCAATCGGGGCCAGTATGAACCACAACCAAGGTACGTGCCCTTAGCTGGAATCGAACCCAGGACTTTTTGTTCCACAGGCTGGTGCTCTAACCACTGAGCAACACGGGCCAGGCTCTCTCCCATATCTTAAAGATGAAGAAACCATCCTGGCTGGTTTGACTCAGCGGTTAAAGGGTCGGCCCACGGACCAGAGAGGCCCAGGTTAGGTTTCAGCTAAAGGCACAAACCTCAGTTGCACTGTGTTCCCGGCCCCGGTTGGGGTCGTGTAGATGGCAACCACTCCATGTGTCTTTCTCACATCAATGTTTCTCTCTCTCTCTTCTTCCCTCTCTCCCTCCAACTCTATCTCAAGATTGAAAAAGCAAAAATGTCCTCAGGTGAAGATAAAAAAAATAATAATAAAATAAAATAAAAAAAGATGAAGAAACTAAGGCTAAAATAAGTTAAATCTTTTGCTTAAGGACATATAAATATAATGTGTATGACTATTAGTAATAGTATAACTAGGTCTCACTTTCAGAGTCTATGACTCTAGAACTCTAGACTTTCATGGCATAAGATCAGGTCTCCTTTTTGGGTTGTCAAGCTGTGGGGGTAAAATAAAATTGTAGGAGACATAATACAGGTAAATACATACATGCATTCTGGGGAGTGCAACCATATTTCTTGACAGTGGAGTCCTCCAGGCCCTTGATATACCTCCTTCTTCCTGTGAGCCTGCATGTGAGAGGTCTACATTGGAGAGATGACATCCTACCACAGCAACTACAGTAAAAAAGTATTTAACCTCCATAGAAATCTTACACCAACTTTATGTAATGTAGCAAAAGAGGTAGGACTCTGTATGGCTGGATGAATCTGTGTTTGAGATGTTCTAAATCCAGGTAACTAAATTCAGAGGACCTTACAGGAATAATCATAGTGACTAATTCTCCCTCCATTAAGAAGCCAAATTTCTGGAAGAACAAAACTGTAAGAAAAATCTACAGAGATTGTTATGCCTTCCAGCTTCTAATTTGTTCTCAAAAACAAGAATTGTGCTTTAAAATGTCAAATGTAGGAACAATAGAAAGAATACTAAATATCAGCAAAGTCCTGGTCAACTGAATTGCCACATTAATTAGCTTACCATTTGATTACTTTATTAGTAATTTTCCCTGGAGAACTTATAATGAGCCGGGCATAGTGACACTGAAAGATGATATGACCACCTCCTTGGTGCCTTTCCTCTAGGTCACATCCCAATCCTGTCCTTTGAATTTTATGAAACAGATTTCAAGAGGAGATAAGGAGACCAAGCCCAGGATCAAGAGAGCCATTTTCCCTAGTTATAGGACAAAATTGACTTAGCCAGCCTACCTCCTTTACCTTGTACTGTGTCCTAGTCCTCCTGCAATGCCTCAAAGCCTTGAACCAAACAAGTATACAGAACCATGAAGAAAGCAGCACCACCATCCCTTGCTCTTCCATCTAAATGCTTTACCTCTTAGCACAGTGGCCCAATTGTGAATCTTTGAGGATGCCATTACATCCTTGTCTAATGTTGAGCGTCCCTTAGAGATTAATGTAAGTGACCAGCACTTGATCCATGAGAATTATAATTCCATAAGAAAAAACAATTTGAAAGAGTTTTAGACAATACTGTCTTATACATGCTAATGTTTTAAGTAAGAAAAATAAGTGAAAAAAGCTAAAGTAAGGAGGATACTATACTGCAGTCTTAAAATTTGGATCTTAAGGAAGGATATAATCTGCGTTCAAATCTTAGTACTATCCCTTATCAGATATGTGACTTTGGGCTAATAACTTGATTTTTCCAAACCCAAATTTTTATATCTCTAAATTGAATATTATATAGCAGAATCTACTTTAAAGGTTCTTACAAGGTTTAACTGGGAGATTTTAAATAAGGCATGTAGCATGATGGTTAATACACAATAAGTACTCAATATTAACTAGTATGATGATACTCTTGTCTGTATATTCCCATTTATCAAATAGATATTGAATGCTTACATTGTACCAAGCATTATATTAGGAAGTGCTGGGATTAACCAAATGAACACATCAGAAATGAGGGTGTTTAGTTTGTAGCATCTTTCATCCTACTGTGGATGCATTTATTCTGGACAAGGTGAATGGTCCTTTCCACTCCAGCTATTCCATAGGTCTGCTTCACAGATAGGGGAGGAATTTTTTTTAGTTAAGGCTACATGAGTGCTTCCTTCCTCTGCTAGAATAATAATAATAATGAACACTTACTGGGGATTATTGTGAACCAGGCACCACTCTAAGCATTTTATCTTCAATAATGTTTTTAATGCTCAGCAAATATATTGTGAATTTATTATATTATTAACTGCATTTCACAGATGAGAAAATTTAAACACAAAAGTTAAATAAGTTACCCCAAGTCATGCAGCTGATATGTGGCAGAGCTGTGCTATTTTATGCTCAAGTTCTGAACCCTGAATCTTGAGCACACTCTTCAAACCCAATGACCTAGTAGTAAATCATTGACTATGACTTTAAGCAGCTCAAATAGCAGTGGTGAGTGAGGTCAATCCTTTATCCACCTGTTGGAAGTCTTATTTGGGAACAGCAGTATAGCTAACAAGTTCCTCACTTGACTTCCTGAAAAATTTTATCACTTCAAAATATGAGGTAAGAGATGGAAGAATTGCTGCTTTGTATTTATTTTAACTCACAAGGTGCAATTGGTTGTAAAGTTAAAAGCAAAATAAAACATAGGAGAAACATGACTATACGACCGTAGAATTAGTTATGGCCACATAGGCGAAGACTAGAGTCAGCTATGTAGATTCAACTGAAAAGAGACAGGCTTTCAAAGGCATATTAGAGAAAAACAGGCATATTCATACAGCCTGAGAAGCTGGAAAGGGTAAAAGTTTCCAGAGAGTCAAAAGTTCTTAAAAAAACATGATTCCAATTGCATAATTACCAACAATTTCAGTTAAAAATTATATAAAAGCTGGAGGGGAAGTCACAGTCAAGAGCAGATATAAGTGACTGTTACATACCTGTCAAAACAGCATCTGAAAAGGCTGAGGTGTATAAAAATGCCTTAGGACTCACAGAAAAGTTGCCCTAATCATGTTCATAATGAAAACATCAGAGGACCATGGCCAACTGCTCTGTGCCAATAGTGCAACATATGTGCATCATACATGTGCACGCGCACACACACGCACACTATTTTTTTATTGGTTTTTAGAGAGAAAGGAAGGGAGAGGGGAAGAGAGAAAATCATCAATGTGACAGCAAAATATCAATCAGCTGCCTCCTACATGCCCCTTAATGAAGATCGAGTGTAAAACCCGGGCATGTGCCCTAACTGGGAATCGAAGCAGCAACCTTTCCGTGCATGGGACAATACCCAACCAACTGAGACACACCAGCCAGGACACACACACATTTTTAAAAAGTTTTACTTTTACTGTGATTTAATTTTTTCTGGCAAGGATTACAAAAGGGCTTGAGTTTTATACGCCATTAAAATAGACACCTGATGATATATAAAATTCAAGATGAACACAGAATTTTTTTTTCTTTTCTTTTCTTTTTTTTTTTATCATCCTCACCCGAGGACATTTTTCCATTTTTTGTTCAGATAGAGCGGGAGGGAGAGAGAGGAAGAGAGAGAGAGAGAAACATCGACGTGAAAGGGACACATCGAGTGGTTGCCACCCGCACAACCAACCAGGGCCGGGGACAAACTGCAACCGAGGTACCTGCCCTTAGCGGGAACCGAACCCGGGTCCCTCCATAGCACCTTCTTTTAATTTTATTTATTTATTTTTTTATGATTTTTTTTATTAATTAATTTTTGTTACAGATGTTTCTCCTTTTCCCCCCACTGACTCCCCCTCCCTCTCCCTCCCTGCCCTGTCCCCAGCTTTGTTGTCCATGTCCATTGTTCATGCATACATGCATATAAGTTCTGTGGTTTATCTCTCCCCCACCACCCCCTCTTCTGGGGATTGTCAGTCTGTATCCCACATCCACATCTCTGGGACTACCCCATTCCTCAGACTGTTATGTTCATTATATTCCACAAATATTTTTCAGTTTTTTTAATTAATTTATTTTTATTACAGATGTTTCTCCTTTTCCCCCTATTGACACCCTCCTCCCATTCCTATCCCCTCCCCCCAGCACTGTTGTCTATGTCCATTGGTTATGCTTATATGCATACTTTCTTTGGTTTATCTCATTCCTCCCTTCCCTCCTCTGAAGTTTGTCGGTCTGAACCCTACTTTTATGTCCCTGGGTCTATTTTTTCCCTCATCTTATTTTGTTCATTATATTCCACAAATAAGTGAGATCATGTGATACTTGTCTTTCTCTGATTGCCTTATTTTATTTAGCATAATACTTTCCAGGTCCCTCCATGTTATCTCAAAAGATAAGAGATTTTTCTTTCTTACAGCTGCATAGCATTTCATTGTGTATATGTACCTCGGCTTTTTTATCCATTAGTCTACTGATGGGCATTTGGGCTGTTTCCAGATCTTAGCAATTGTAAATAGTGCTGCTATGAACATAGGGGTACATATATTGCTTCTGATTGGTGTTTTAGGCTTCTTAGGATATATTCTGAAAGTGGGATGGACATACCTCATTTCTTTATCCATTCATCTGTCAATGGACATTTAGGTGGTTTCTATATCTTGGCTTTTTTGAACAGTGATATAATGAACATAGATAGGAGTGCTGATATCTCTTTGATATGCTGATTCATTTTGAGGGGATAAATACCCAGAAGTGGGATTGCTGGATCATATGATAGTTCAATTTTTAATTTTTGAGGAAGCTCCCTGCTGTGTTCCATAGTAGCTGTATCATTTTATATTCCCATCAACAGTATGCAATGGTGCCAACTTCTCTACAGCCTTGCTAACAATTGTTTTTTGTTCTTTTGATAATAGCCATTCTGACAAGTGTGGGTTACCGCAATATGAAACAACATGGGTGAACCTTGAGTACATTATGTTAAGTGAAATAGGCCAGTCACAGAAAAACAAATACTGCATGACTCCATTTATATGAAGCATCTAAAGTAATCAAATGCATAGAATCAGAGAGTGGAATGGTGATTGCCAGGGGCAGGGTGAAGAGAGAAATGAGGAATTACTATTGAATAAGCATAAAGTTTCAGTTAAGCAAAATGAATAAGATCTATAAATCGTCTGTACAACATTGTACCTACAGTCAACAATAATATATTATACACTTGAAATTTTGTTAAGGGTAGATATCATATTGTATTCTTACCACAATAAAATGAAATTTAAAAAGAAATAACCCAAGATGAACTTTAGAGATTTTAAGAGAATTTTCAAATCCTTAGATGAATTCATAGTGCTTTGATTCATATGAATTATATTTCAAGATCCTGAGGGCAAAGAACTATTAGTAATCTCTGTGAAATCAGTTCTAAAAAACTGAAGATAAGGAAATATATTTACAGTGATCCCCAAAGGTAAGAACGTATATCTCATAAATGATAAATTGTAAACTTAAGAAGACTGGTGAGAGTTCTTGCCACTGTTTCATAAATAAAAATTCTTTCTGGGTTGTTTTTACCTTAAGCAGAGAGGACAGAGGCAAGGAGAGAGGTAGAAAAGGTGGCTTGCATGATAGATTTCTTCCAATATTTGAAGAACTGTCACGTGAAAAATAAATTATATTCATACTGCTCCTCCCAGCGGTTGTAACAAGAACCTAAGAGTTAGAGGTAGATAAATTTGGATTCAATATAAGAAAGATCTGTTTAAAATTTTAATGGCAGAATTGATTCCCCTGGGAAATAATGGGTTCCCTGGCACAGAAAATAATTTTATTCTAATCTTAACCTGGCTATTCTGAGATTCTAAGCCTAGATGACCTAAAAAAAAACAAAACAAAACAAAAAAAAAAAAAACCTCTCCCTGCCATGAAATGTTAATATAACAATGTCAAGATTTCTTCCTTCAACACAGTTTTAAAATGACCAGATGGTCACTAAGAAACCATTTCTGCTTAATCTGCCACAAAACTAGACATTTCAAAAGTAATTTAAAAGGAAAATTAACATAAAAATGGATAAGAATTCCCCATATTCTAAAACGTAATAATATTTGCATCATAGGAGTCCCTGAGAAGGAAGAAAATGAGCAAGGGTTAGAGAATATATTTAAAGAAATAGTGACAAAAAACTTTCCTAACTTGGTGAAGGAAGAAGGCATTCATGTTCCAGAAGCACAGAGAGCCCCAAGTAAGAAGAACCCAAACAGGCCCACACCAAGACACATAGTAATTAAAATGCCAAAATTAAAAAAAGACAAAGAGAGAATCCTAAAGGCAGCAGGAGATAAGCAACAGATCACTTACAAAGGAAACCCCATAAGGTTCTCAGCTGATTTCTCAACAGGAACACCACAGGCCAGAAGAAAGTGGCATGAAGTAATCAAGGTCATGAAAAACAAGGATCTGAATCCAAGACTACTCTATCCAGCAATGCTATAATTCAAAATAGAAGGTCAAATAAAGAGCTTCCCAGACAAAAAAAAAAAAAAAAAAGGCCAAGGGAATATATTAACACCAAACCAGTACTGCAAGATATGCTAAAAGGATTGCTGCTGTCATTACTAGAAGAAATAGGAAGATATAAACACACTAAACAAAAATGGCAATAAATAAATACTTATTAATTTTCACCTTAAATGTGAATATTTTGAATGCTCCAATAGGAAGACACAGAGTAGCTGACTGAATAAGAAAGCATGACTCACATATATGTTGCTTACAAGACACCCACCTCACAACAAAAGATTCACATAGGTTAAAAATGAAGGGATGGAAAAAAATCTTTCAAGCAATCAGAAAGGAAAAAAAAGCTTGGGTAGCAATACTCATATCTGATCAAGTAGATTTCAAAATGAAGGCCATGGCCACTATATAATATTGAGAGGATCCATCCAACAGAAAGATATAACCTTGGTAAAAATACATGCACGCAATATAGGAGCACCAACATATATTAAAAATCTTCTGGAGGACTTCAAAGCAAAAATCAACAGCAATACAATCATAGCAGGGGACTTCCACACCCCGCTGACATCACTGGATATATCATCTAAACAAAAAATTAACAAGAAAACACAGACTCTAAATGAAGCGTTAGATTAAATGGATTTAATAGATATCTATAGAGAATTACACCCCAAAACTGCAGAATTCACATTCTTCTCAAGTGCACATGGGACATTCTCAATGATAGACCACATGTTAGGGCACAAACTAAGTCTATACAAGTTCAAGAAGATTGAAATATCAAGCAGCTTCTCAGATCACAATGTCATGAAACTAGAAATCAATTGCAACAAGAACATGCAAAGACATTTGAAAACATGGAGGCTAAATAGCACGTTATTAAACAATGAATGAGTTACCATGAAGATCAAGGAAGAAACAAAAACTTCCTAGAAACCAATGAAAATGAACACACAACAACACAAAATCTATGGGATGCAGCAAAAGTAGTTCTGAGAGGGAAGTTCATAGCCCTACAGGCCTACTTCAAGAAACAAGAAAAATTTCTAATAGACTATCTAATCTCACAACATAACACATTGGAAAGCAAACAAAAAGAAGACCCCAAAGCAAGTAGAAGGAAGGAAATAGTAAAGATCAGAGCAGAAATAAATGACATGGAGACCAAAAAAAAAAAATTCAAAGGATCAATGGAACATAGAGCTGATTCTTTGAAAAGATAAACAAGATTGATGGACCATTATTAGCTAGACTGACCAAGAAACAAAGAGAGAGAACCCAAATACACAAAATCAGAAATAAAAGAGGAGAAATAACAAGTGACACCACAGAAATACAAAGGATCGTTAAAAAATATTATAACAATTATACAGCAACAAATTTGACAATCTAAGCAAAATGAACAAATTTCTAGAAACACATAGTCTTCCAAAACTGAACCGGAAAGAGATAGAAAACTGGAACAGACCAAAAACAACTAAGGAAATTGAAGATGTACTCAAGACTCTCCCAGCAAAAACAAACCCAGGCCCGGATGGCTTCATGGGGCAATTTTTCCGAACATTCAAAGAAGAACTAATACCCATTCTCCTCAAACTATTTCAAAAAATTCAAGACGAAGAAAGATTTACAAACTCATTTTATGGGGCCAGCATAATTCTAATTCCAAAACCAGAAAAAGATACTACAAAAAAAGAAAACTACAGGCCAATAACCCTGATGAACGTAATGCCAAAATCCTGAACAAAATACTACCAAATCGGATCCAGCAATACATCAAAAATATTGTTCACTATGACCAAGTGGGATTCATCCCAGGGATGCAAGGCTGGTACAATATTTGCAAATCAATAAATGTGATATACCACATAAACAAAATGAAAGATAAAAATCATATGATCATATCAATAGATGATGAAAAAGCTTTCGACAAAATTCAGCATCCATTTCTGATAAAAACATTCAGCATTCTGGGAATAGAGGGATCATATCTAGACATAATAAAGGCCATATATGAAAGACCTACAGCCAACAGCATATTCAGTGGGAAAAAACTAAAAGCAATTCCCTCAAGAACAGGAACAAGACAAGGATGCCCACTTTCGCCACTCTTATTTAACAAAGTAGGGGAAGTCTTAGCCACAGCAATCAGACAAGAAGAAAAACTATAAAGAATCCAAATTGGAAAGGAGGAAGTGAAACTGTCATTATTCTCAGATGACATGATATTATACGTAGAAAACCCCAAAGGCTCCATCAAAAATTTACTAGACTTAATAAATGAATTTGGCAAAGTAGCAGGATACAAAATTAACGTCAAGAAATCGACAGTATTCTTATATACCAATGATGAAGTCACAGAAAGAGAAACTAAAAAAAAAAATAATCCCATTTACCATCACAGCAAAAAAATTAAGATACCTAGGAATAAACCTAACCAAAGAAATAAAGGACCTATTCACAGAAAACTACTGGTCATTGAAAAAAGAAACAGAGGGAGATATAAAAAAGTGGAAGCACATACCTTGTTTATAGATCGGAAGAATTAACATCATTAAAATGTCCATACTACCCAATGCAATCTATAGATTCAATGCAATCCCCATCAAAATACCAATGACATACTTCACAGAACTAGAACAAATACTTCAAAAGTTTATATGGAACCAAAAAGGCCCCGAATAGCCACAGCAATCTTGAAAAAGAAGAACAAAGTTGGAGGCATCACATTACCAGATTTCAGGTTATACTACAAAATCATTGAAATCAAAACAGCCTGGTACTGGCACAAGAACAGGCAGATAGATTAATGGAACAGAATAAAGAACTTAGAAATGAACCCAAGACATTATGCTCAATTAATATTTGACAAAAGAGGCAAGAGCATACAGTGGAGTAAAGACAGCCTCTTTAATAAATGGTGTTGGGAAACATGGACAGCTACATGCAAAAAAATGAAACTAGACCATCAACTTATACCATACACAAGAATAAACTCAAAATGGATAAAAGACTTAAATGTGACTCATGAATTCATAAAAATCCTAGAAGAAAATGTAGGCAACAATATTTTGGACATCATACACAGCAGAATTTTCACTGATACATCACCTAAGGCAAGAGAAATAAATGAGAAAATGAACACATGGGACTATATCAAACTCAAAAGCTTCTGCACAGCAAAAGAAACAACCACCAAAATGGAAAGGCAACTCACTCTATGGAAGAGCATAATTGCCAATGAAACATCAGATAATGGGTTAATTTCCAATATTTATAGAGTGCTCATACACCTCAACAAAAGGAAGACAAAGAAACCAATTGAAAAATGGGCAGAGGAGTTGAATAGACACCTTTCCAAACAGGACATACCAATGGCCAAGAGACATATGAAGAAATGCTAAACATCACTAATCATCAGAGAGATGCAAATTAAAACAACAATGAGGTATCACCTTACACCTGTCAGAATAGCCGCCATCAACAAAGCATCAAAAAAGTGTTGGCGAGGGTGTGGAGAAAAGGGGACTCTAGTACACGGCTGGTGGGGATGTAGAGTGGTGCAGCCACTATGGAAAACAATATGATGTTACCTCAAAAAAATTAAAAATTGAATTTTCATTTGACCCAGTGATCCCACTTCTAGGAATATACCCTAAGAAGCCTGAAACACCTATCAGAAAGAATATATGTACCCCCGTGTTTGTAACAGCACTAAGATCTGGAAACAGCCCAAATGTCCATCAGTAGACGAATAGATAAAAAGGTAGTGGTATATATACACAATGGAGTACTATGCAGCTGTAAGAAAGAAAGATCTCTTATTCTTTGAGAATACATGGAGGGACCTGAAAAGTATTATCCTACGTGAAACAAGCCAAACAGAGAAAGACAAATATCATATGATCTCACTTATTTGTGAAATATAATGAACATAACAGTCTGAGGAATGGTGTAGTCCCAGATACGTGGAAGTGGGATACAGACTGACTGCGTGGGGTAGTGGGGGAGAGATAAACCACAGAACTTATATGCATTTGTGCATGAACAATGGACATGGACATCAAAGCTGGCGACAGCGTAGGGCGGTGGAGAATCAGAGTGGGGAAAAGGAAAAACATCTGTAACAAAAATTAATTAATTAATTAATAAAAAAAAAAGAATCCCCATATTCTAGACTGTGTTCAAATTTCAACTTAATTTAAAACTATTTTTGTTTTTGTTGTTGGTTTTGTATTATTTTGTTTTGTTTTTGGTGTATGGTCCATAATATTTATATGCTCACCTGCTCCCATTAAAATAAAGCAATAAATACTAAAATATATTTATTACAAATCATGGCGTATTGGTCTCATAAGTGATATAATTTAACAATTTCTTTATTCTTAGCCTATCAACAAGTGGCAGCTAATGTCAATTATCAAATCATTTAAATGTGATTTACATAGGTTAAATTTTGACACAGCCCAAATCACCATCTTTAAGTGATCTGGAGTCTATTTTTAAATGTATGCCTGAGAGCACAAAATGAAGAATTAACACAGTAGTATCAACATAAGATTGCATTTAAGCAGAGTAAATATTCCCAGAGTGAATGATCAAAGAAATCTAAAGGAAGAATTCTTTTTAAACATAGTAGATGTTCTAAGAAGATAGGGTGAAACTTGAAATGTGGTCCAGATTGAAAACTGATATTGAGACTCCCAGTTGTGATGACAAATGACGTTTATGCATCTTACCAACTTCTAACTGCTGTATCTCTTTCTTTGGGCAAACTGTTAAAATAATAAATTCAACAGAAAAAATCCCCTAGAGTGAGTAATTTTTAAAACTTTCTCCCTTCAAATGTTCACAATTTGATATTTTATTTATTTATTGTATACCTTTCATGTATTTAGCATCTTCTTCACCCTCAAAAACCCTTAGAAGCATCTATTTCTATTGCTGTCTTTTGTTGTCTTTGTTTTACAAACAAGTCAAAAATAAGTTTCATCATGCAAGTCTCAGCATTAGAACTAGAATCAAGGTATTTTGCTACTGAATTAAATACATCATCTAGCACACTAAATTTTTCTGCCACTTTAGTGCTGACAATTCTATTAATAAAACCCATTTTGAATTAATCCAGACTTGCAAATTTTCATTGTCTATTATCTCAGGGAAAGAAAGAAATTATGCAAAAGAGAGCATGGTAAAGAAATTAGAACATTTATTATAAAAACTTTCCCTCAATCCTCTCAATTTTTATAATTCCATTATTTGTGAGTCTAAGGCTCTATTTACATTGCATTTATTTTCAACTATCTCCTTTATTATCATCAAAAATATCTTTGCCCATGAATCAAAATGATAGCTCTATAAACAATAAGTGTCTCTCATGGCTTTACAGAGAAAATGTTTCCCAAGGCACTTCTGCTCAGAGAAGAGATTCAAGCCACCTGCACCAACTTAATGGCCACTTATGCAACACCCTGCTCAGAAAGAAGGAAATAAAATAACTAAGGATGGAAAAATATTATCTTCTCTCCCCATCGACTTCATAGTCTGACTTCCTGCTTCATTTCCAATGCTGTTAAATTAACTCAGACCCTTATCATCTTGTGCCTGGAATAGTCTTCTAACTGATTTTCCAGGCTCCAAAAGGATTTCTCTGCTTCAGCAACCTTATATGTAAAGTGGAAGATAGTAATCACTCCTCTTTCAGGATTGTTGTGGGAAATGAATGAGTGAATACATAGAAAGTGTTTGGACTAGTATCTGGCATGTGGTAATCACTAAATAAATGCTAACCCTATGTAAAGTTTTATCCTCTATACTGCAACAACTGATCATTTTACAATGAAAATTTAGATATATCCAGAATCTACCACCTCCCGTCACTACCATTGTTACAATTCTGGTCCAAGCCACTATCATTGCTTGCCTAGATTATTGCAATGGCTTCTTTATTGGTCTTTCTACTTCTGCTTTTGACCCTACAGTCTGCCTAGCTGTTCCTTTGAATTTTAAGTCAGATCATGATGTTCCTTTGCTCATTCTCATTCTCTCCCTCTCCCTCTCCCCCTCTCTCTCTGCCCCACCTCCCCCACTCCCTGGCTGCTCATCTCACTACAGATATAAACCAAAGTCTATAAGTTTCTGCACAGCCCATGACCTCCTTTACATTACTTTCCTATCCTCATCTTAATCTCCACACCCCCTGGTTTCCTTGACTCCAGCTTCTCAGGCTTCTTCAAGATTCTTCACACAAGCCAGGCCTGCTCCCACCCTAGGGCCTTTGGACCAAAGATTCCTTCTTCCGGTGACATCTTTTCCCTTCTTCCCTACAATCTGTGTCATTTACTCCTTTAGTTCCTTCAAATCTTTAAGAACCCTATTTCAAACTGCAACTCTTTCTATACCCTAGTCCTACTTATCCCCCTTTGCCTGAGCTATATTTTTCCAAAGCACATCTGGCCTGTTAACATACTATATAATTTATTAACGATAATATATATTGTCTCCTGCCAATAGAAAGTAAACTCCACAGGGCAGATATTTTTATGTTTATTCATATGTCCCTAATGCCTGGAAGAGTGTCTGGCATGCAACATGTTTAAAACACATGTATCTTATCAAACACTAAATGAATAAATGAGTAAACATGTTGCCACCCTGCTGAATACCCTTCAATATTTCTTCACTGCCTGAGGTCAATCCAGACTCCTTAGCCAGCGTACAAAGGCTCTGAAGAGCCGGCCCCTTCCCATTCCTTCAGCGTAGGTCTCTGATGGTAGCCCCACACTCCCCCACTACAGTGGTACTAAACTACTTAAACTATTTGTAGTTTTGTGGCCCTATAGCTGAACAACTATTCCTGATCCAAATGTCTGTGCTATCTTATCTACCCGGCGAATATCTCCTACCTTTTGGGATGTCACCTCAACTGTGAAGCTTTTCTTGGCTTTCCAATTCCTGGTAGAATGTGTTTCTCTCTCCTTTGTGCCCCTAGTGTATCCTGAAGAGAGTTCTAGCTCAGCAGCCAAGTCAATATATTGGTTACATTTGTTTCCACGACTTTCTTCCTTGACCCCATTATAGGCCACATGAGGGCCTAGCATTTTGCACAGTGCAAACCACGTCATATGGATCACAGACACTCAATCTATACTGCTGCATATTTATAGGAATGAGTGAAAGATATCCATTGGATTCTCCTAGTTCCAATACTGTCTAATAGCGGAGAGTAGGTTAGAATGGAAAGTTCTTCCAGGTCAAAGATTCTGCCCATATGGTTCAAACAAGCTCAGGACTGGTGCTAATGGTTTCACAGAAGATAACAGAGGTGAGGTAGAGAGGATCAAACATGAAGAAAGAGCAGGGGTCTGACCTGGAGGCGCACACAGCGGCCTGGGATACAGTCTCCACAGCTACTGATGATGGCATGGCAGTCATGTGAGTCATATCTGAAGTACCTGGATCTCTGGCTATTTTCTTAATTACCTTAACCCCAGGGAGTCTCTCTTGAGGTGTGGGGGACAGGGAAATGGAAATCACATATGAGGGAAATACTCCAAAGAGTTTCCAATAATGAAAGCTAAATAAAATGTTGAGGCAGGGACAGGTAGAGAGTCAGAGAGAGAGAAAGAAAAGAGAAAGAAGAAAATAAAATTTAAAAAAAAGAACTGCTGTATTGTTTCTTTAACAAATTACCCTTGCAATGTCCTGGTTGTCATTAGCTCAAATCTGAACCCACATTCTTTCTATGAGGACAATCCTTGTGTACTAGTCCCATAAAGCATTTGTGTTGTTGTTGTTGCTACCCTTTTAGAATGGCTTTTAAGTATCTTCCCCTTTTCCCATTGATCATAAACCCTTTTCTCAGTTCAGGCATTTTTCCTTGTTTTGCTATCTGTTCCTTGAGCCAGGGTCACATAACATGCTAACTAAGGTTAATTACTGCATTAATTTTCCTATTTTTCTGATGTGCAATGTTACTTTAATCAACTTCTGTTCAGAGATAAGTTGAATTCATTACTAGAATTTTGTGTATAAAGGTCAGTTAAACTTCAAATTAAAGGCCAATAGACATGGAATAAGAAAAGCCCTCAGTCCTACTGCTGAAAATTCTTTCCAAAACATGGTCTATATCCTCAGTATGTTACGCACCCTGGGCACAGCTCTGGTTCCTCCACCCAAACCTTACTGGTAAAATACGCATCTGCAACATAAACAGACTAGGAGAATCCTCTGCCTTCTTCCCAGGGTGCTTTCTTCACACTTACATCCATTCAATTAATTCATTCAGCAATTGGGGAAAACACCCACTATGTGTCAAATACATTGTAAGGCTCTGGGTATACTATATAAAATAAGACTCCGCTCTCAGAATGTACTATGTAATTAAAGAACAAAAACAAATGAAAGGATTTTATAAAATACATTAAACAAAATAATATGACAATAACAAGAATAATAATAGTTGCTGAAATTTATTAAACGTGTACTCCGTGCCAGCCACACATTGCTTTTCATGTATCTACTTATGTATTTAACTTACTCATGTATTAACTCATATAACCCTATAAAGGCAGATACTATTATTATTCTCTATTTTGAAGGTGAGAAAAGTGAGACACAGAGAGATTAATTTGTTCAACTAGTTAACAAAGGGCCAAGCCCAAATTTGAAACCAGATATATACTCTGAATTCTTAAAAGCAGACCCAGGTGGATGTAAAAACCTTCAAAGTTTTTTTCAGTTGGTCTAATTATTAAGTCTACATGAGACAGGTTAACAAGAAAAAATAATCAAACTTGCATACATACATAGGGAAAACCTACAAAAATGAGTCAGAGTTCCCACATACATGAGAGGTTCAAGGACAGAAAGTTAAAATGAGGTAAAAATGGCATATTGAGCTAAGGATGAGGTAAGGTTCCTTGGGGTTTCAGAGGTGAGGAAGGTCACTGCAGGGCAAAAAAACAAAACAAACAAACAAACAAACAAAAAACAGATGTTCAGTAATAAGTAGTTTTCCCTGCCTTATAGATAGATCAGAAAGGTTATCTCTGATCATTTTTTTTTTATCCTCACCCGAGGACATTTTTTTCATTTTTTGTTCAGATAGAGTGGGAGGGAGAGAGAGAGAGAACATCAAAGTGAAAGGGACACATCGAGTGACTGCCACCTGCACAACCTGGGGACAAACTGCAACTGAGGTACCTGCCCTTAGCGGGAACCTAATCCGGGTCTCTCTGGACCTCAGGCCGACACTCTAATCGCTGAGCCAAACCGACCAAGGCTGATCATTTTTAATTATGAGCAAAGCCTCACATTGAAATTATTTTAGGTTGTTAGTGGGGAGCAGAAGTTTCCATTGAACCTGCAGCATTTTGGTTGCCTTAGTTCAAAATAGTTTGCATACCACAGAGGCACATCTTGGGATGACTCATTCTGAACCCTATACCCAGGACTGCATCTCCAACTCTACCAGAGATATACATAATTACCTGTAATTTCTGTTCCTGACTTATTGGCAATCACTTCTATGGCATACATTAAGTACTTGCTATGTGCCATGCACTGTATTAAATATACAAAAAGGCTGCAAAAAAAACCTCACAGAGCCATGAAAACATGTAATAGTAAAATGGTGTACCTGGCAATATAAAGAAAAGGCTTAAAAAAGGCACAGAAGAGAGAGTGGCCATGTTTTCCATGGTAAAGGTTAAGAATACTTCCCATGGAGGTTGTTTATAAAACCAGAAGAGGGAAAGACTTCCTGAAAGGTATTTAGGGCAGAGGTAATCACCTATCATTTTTCTTTAAGCAAGTCTGCTCTTTCAAAACCATCTTTAAAATGTTCTTCAGATAGTCTCCCCCTTAATTTTTCTGATGGTTAACTTCATATGTCAACTTGACTGGGGTACAGGGTGCCCAAATATTTTGTTGAACATCATCCTAGGTATGTCTGTAGTGGTGTTTCTGATGGAGATCAACATTAGAATCAGTAGTCAGGATGCTCAGGGTAGGCCTCTCTGAAAAGGTGAAATCTGAAATGAAAACTATGGGGCAGTCTAAGAGAAAGATAAATCCGGCAGAGGAAATAGCAAATGCAAAGTCCCTGGAATGGGAAGGTCTTCGTATGCTTGAGGAACAACCAGAATACCAGTGTGACAGGAGCAGAATAAGTAACAGGGAGGATGACAGGAGATGAGGTCAGAATATAGCCATGGGCCAGATAATGGAGAATCGCATGACACTTGCTAAGGGCTTTGGGTTTCCTTCAAAGCTTGACAGAAATTCATTGGATAAGGGAAGTAATGTGAGAACATAATTTATATTTTTACAAGATCACTTTGACTATTGAATATGCAAAGGTGGACTCCTGGAGAAAAGTAAAAGGTAACCACATGGCCCAAATGAGAAATGATGGTGGGTTGGCCTAGTGTTAGTGAGATGTTGTGACATAATAGGATTTGGAATATGTTTTTGGAGTAGAGCTAATGAGACTTGCTAATGGTTTGGATGATGGGATGAGAGAGAGCAAAACTGACTTCTAGAGGCAATTCAATACACATGAAGCTAAAGAAACTCTTCAAGGCCACTAACCTAAAAGGACACTTCCAAGCATTTGGGAGCAGCTCTAGAAATTTCATACTTGTGATTTTATAACATTTTCCTTAAAGAGGACCCTAAGACCAGGCTCTAGAAAGCTTAAATCTCCCTTAGTTCCAGGTTTTTAGTCTAAGTAATCAAGCAAAATAATAATAATAACAAAGTATAAAAAGTTGCTCAACTTACATGTTAAGGTGCACAATTTCTAGAGCTATGCTAACTAAAAATACCTGATACATTGATCAAGAACATCTCATGGAATGCAATTACAAAGCAACTTTATTTTTGATCCCATAGTCCTTATTTTGTTGCTGCCATTGTTGTTTTTTCCTTGTTCCTGGATAAAAACTCAGAAAATGCTTTTTATATACCTTTAAATACCCTTAAATATTTTTAAATTTGATTACTTAAAGTTGCAAAGTCTTAATTCAAAATCAGGATGTCTGATCCTTATTCAAAGGTAAGACTTCACCCTTCTATGCCAGGTCTGGCTGCAAGGCTGAAATCGGGGAGAGGAGGGTGGTTAACTTCTCCCTCTCTCTCTCTTACACATTCTCTCTAGTTAGCCAGCTGCTGCCTCTGATGCCTCTGAGGTTGAAGATGAGGCCATGGGACAATTAGAGGAAGGAAAGAGAAGGAAGCAGAAAAATTCTCACTTGACTTGCACTGTCATAAAAGTTCTTAGAACTTTCCGCCCTGGCCGGTTTGGCTCAGCGGTTAGAGTGTCGGCCTGCGGTCTGGAGAGACCCGGGTTCGGTTCCCGCTAAGGGCATGTACCTCAGTTGCAGTTTGTCCCCGGCCCTGGTCGGTCGTGCGGGTGGCAGCCACTCGATGTGTCCCTTTCACGTCGATGTTTCTCTCTCTCTCTCTGTTCCTCTCTCTCCCTCCCACTCTACCTGAACAAAAAAATGGGAAAATGTTCTCGGGTGAGGATAAAAAAAAAAAGAACTTTCAGAGCCTGGCAGACAGAGCTGGCTTTTCCTTAGGTGGTCACATTTACTTATTGTTCATGAACCTTCCATCACTGGGTGGTCTCCCAAAGTTTCCTTGACTCTTTGGAGTACATCCCTATTCTACCTTGTTGCCTATATCCTAGGAACTTGATGGTACCTCAGCTTCTCTTTGTTTACGCCTGTTTGTCCATTCAAGAGGCCCTCTGGAACTAAGACAGCTCCAGTCCAGCATCCCCACTGTGTGCAGAATACACTGTATACAGTCCACATCTGGCAAAAGGGAAGCACATAGGTATCCTTTCACAGAACCCTGGGGATGCAGGCCAATCCCAGGATATTACTTCATCAGCTCATCCTTCTGCACCTAGACTTCTTCCTTTTGTATCTTCAGACAGGTTTGCCACAGTGACTGTGCATCTCTCAAACGGCAGGCAACTACAATGATCTCAATAAACTCTCAATGATCTCCTGAGAACACGTCATTTTTAGTGTAAATGAAAGGGAAAGTCCACCTATCCCTCCTTTAGAGGAAGGTAGGACTCACAGCACACAAACAACTCTCCCCCCAAAGTGTCCTCTTCTTCCCCCAGTCCTCTTTTCTCTTGTTATAGGTTGGTTAATTCTTGGTGGCAAGAGCATACAATGAAGTAAAGACAGCCTCTTTAATAAATGGTTTGGGGAAAATTGGACAGCTACATGCAAAAAAATGAAACTAGACCACCAACTTACACCATACACAAGAATAAACTCAAAATGGATAAAAGACTTAAATGTGACTCATAAATCCATAAAAATCCTAGAAAAAATATGTAGGCAACAAAATTTCAGACATCATACACAGCAGAATGTTCACTGATACAATGCCTAAGGCAAAAGAAACAAAGGAAAAAATTAATACATGGAACTACATCAAACTCAAAAGCTTTTGCACATCAAAAGAAACAACCATCAAAATGGAAAGGGAACCCACTATATGGGAGAGCATAATTGCCAACGATACATCAGATAAGGGGTTAATTTCCAAAATATATAGAGTGCTCATACAGCTCAACAAAAGGAAGACAAAGAACCCAATTAAAAAATGGGCAGAGAACCTAAATAGACACCTCTCCAAAAAGGACATACAAAAGGCCAAGAGACATGAAAAAATGCTCAATGTCACTAATCATGAGAGAGGTGTAAATTTAAACTATGAGGTATCACCTCACACATGCCAGAATGGCCACCACCAACAAATTATCAAACAACAAGCGTTGGCGAGGGTGTGGAGAAAAGGGGACTCTAGCACACTGCTGGTGGGAATGTAGACCGGTGCAGCCACTATGGAAAACACTATGGTGTTTCCTCAAAAAATTAAAAATTGAACTGCCATTTAACACAGTGATCCCACGTCTAGGACTATATTCTAAAAAGCCTGAAACACCAATCAGAAAGAATATATGTACCCCTATGTTCATAGCAGTACTATTTCAATCGCTAAGATCTAGAAACAGCCCAAGTGTCCATCAATAGATGAGCACATAAAAAAGCTGTGGTACATATACACAATGGAATACTATGTAGCTGTTAAGAAAGTAAAATCTCTTATCCTTTGGGAGGACATGGAGGGACCTGGAGAGTATTATGCTAAGCAAAATAAGCCAGCAGAGAAAGACAAGTATCACATGATCTCACCTATTTGTGGAATATAATAACCAAATAAGCTGATGAACAAAATGGACCCAGAGGCACAGAAAGAAATATGGTTTAGACTGACAAACCCCAGTGGAGGGGGTGGGGATGATGGATGAGGTAAACCAAAGAACTTATATGCATGTAAGCATAACCAATGGACATAGACAAAAATGCTGGGGTGGTGGCAGGGGAAGGCAGGATGGGGAGGAGGGTGTCTAGGGGAAAAAAAAAAAAAGAAACGTCTGTACAGTGTTTCTTCATTTCTCATTAGTCAAAACACAAGTTAGGACAGTGTGGATAAAAGAAAATATATTCTTAGTTATTTTCTAAGCCACTAATCTTCAAACTTCATTGTGCCTATGGACCTACAATGGAGTTTGTTTAAAATGCATACCCCCAGGCCCTGTTTCAGTAGGTCTCAGGTGAGGCCCAGGGGTCAAGCATGCAGGTGATTGATTCTGATTCTTGGATCATACTAGAAGAGAAGATTTCTATTCGCTCTCACATCTTCTCCTCTGCTAGGCAGGAATTGCAAATTATAATTTGATTTGGTTTGCAGAGTGATCATGCTATTACATTTTCTCCAGATCTAGGGATGATGTCTCTTGATTTCTAATTGGCCCCTAACTGGAGTCACAACCACTAGGGTGACAATATAATGAAATTTCCCCAGTCCCCTGCTTTGTATCTTATCTTTTGATTATGTTGTTCACTTGAACTCATTTCTCATCTTATTTTATCTCATTTCTGCTTACGGAGCAGACTGCTGATCCTGGGACTATGACTATTAAGGAGACAGGGTAGGGATTTCTTTTCATCTTTAACTGCCTTTAATTCCTATAGCTGCATTTCTGAAGATATGAGCCATTGCCCAGAACTCCCTGTTACCTCTTTATTATCAAAGAACATTTGGACTTCTGAGGTCATAATTAGGTTGGCCAATTGATTGAGAGGATTTTACTAATGGGAAAGCTTAACCTAAAGTAGACAAAGGAGAGAGCCTAGTAGGGTCAACGTTTCATAAAGATTGGCTGATTTCATTTCTGGTGAGTTCCCTCTTCCTGTTATGTCAGAGACAGGGGGAGAGGGAAAGAGAGAAAAAGATCTCAACAAGCGCTCGCTCTCATGTCTCTTCTTATAGGGGCATTAATCCCACTTTGAGGGCCCACCATCATGATCTCATCGAACCCTGATTACCTTCCAAAAAGCCGCACCTCCCAACAATATTACACTGGGGGTTAGGGCTTCAGCCTATGCATTTGAGGGGACACAAACTCTGAAGCCATAATACACTCTCAGCTCTGCTGAAGTATCTGAGAGTGTAGGCTGTTTACACACGGCACACAGACAGGGGCATTCAGAAAAAGCCTGCAGGAGAGAATGCACTTTGAGTTTTCTTGTTTCTTGTTCCTAAATCAAAAGCAACTGCACAGCTTCTCAGACTCTGGAGCCATGCCTATTCAGTTTGGGCCTTGCATGAATATTTCATAAGCAGTCATACTGCCGTGGACGGCGATAAGACTGCTGGAAAGGAGGTAATGGCATCACTATCTAACTCAATTTTAGCTTATTTATGAAATCAGGGCAGGTCCTAGCAGCTAAATAGAAGGCAGAAGGTGAAGAAAAGGCAGATAACTGGGCCTCTCAAATGCCTCATATAAATAATATTATTCTGTCCAAGCCACATTCTCTAAATTCTGTAACTTCTAGTTACAAAAGTCTAAAATTAAACTTAGGTTAGATTATTTTCTTAATTTTAAAATTAAATAGCAAATATTTATAAGACAATATTTATAACATGCATAATAAATAAAGAACAACAATAAAATAAACACCATGTACCTAGTGTTCATTCAACTTGAGAAATGGAATATTAGCAGCAATTTTTGACACCTCCTCTGTGTCTTTTCTGACCCCATTCCTTCCCTGTTCTCTGTGTAAAGGAATTTTCTGGGTTTTTTTAGGTTAAATTTAGAAAAATAAATGATAATAAGAATATAGCACAAAGAATGAAAACAAGACTTATTTTTTTCATTTTCTCCTGTTATATAAAGTTTATTTGTCAACAAGTCCAAAAATGAGATGGAAATGAAATACATAAAATTCCAAAAACTTCCAGTACAAAATTAGACTATGACACAGGCTATAATTTAATGTCACCAAAAGCAGTTCATCCTAGATGACGTCAGCATTATACTGAAACCTTCCTAGAGTGATGGTAATAGTAATATGCCAATCACTGTCATAGGTAAATATACATGCATAAATATTGCTTTTTAATCAACAACAGTTTATATATTATAAATTATATTACCCTCACTTTACAGAAGATAGAAACCGAGGCTCACAGATGTAAAGTAACTCTTTCAAGGCCTCCCCATGAGCAGGTGATAAGGCTGGGATCACAACTCAGGACTGCACAATTGCCCCGGCCACAACGCCACCTCCCTCTTCTGCTTCCCAGAGTGACTGCCAACGTCACTGATGATATTAACAACATGAGAGTGGGAACAGGCAGAAACAACCACCTAAAATTTTAAGTAAAAAAGCTTAGCATTTTGAGACTTGTCACTTGTTATGAGAATATATTAAAATAAAGATGGATAATGTTGCAAAAATAAAGTGTCAAGATGGAACCTAAGGAAAAAGCATTCGAATCTGTTCTTGTTTTTGGGGGGGTAATAGTGCTGATAAAGCACTGTCCCCTGGAGAAAGACATGAAATCCAGTGAACATAACATTTAATAGCTAGACAGGAAGGCCAGTTTAGGTTCTGCAAACACTGAGGCATATTCAGAAATGCAAGAGGTTTATTGGAAAGGTGGGGGAGGAGCAGAAGGCCCTGGAAAAATGTCTTGGTATGTTGGGCTGCAATAGCAAAGATACCATAAAATGGCTGGCTGAGAGGCAACAGAAATTTACTTCTCATAGTAATGAAGGTTGGGGAAAAAGCAAGGACATCCTCCCTATCCCCTACCTAACAGACTAATCATCACAAAAGAAAAAGAGGGAAGGAAAAGCAAGGCTGGACAAGAAAAGCCTTTCAACCATAGGTCAACCTACCACCTGGAAGAACAAAGGGAGGAGAAAGCAAGATTGGGCAGGGAGAGCCTCAGACTACAAGGCAGATCTGAGAGATTTCTGCCAACCCAATGGGCCATTCCAAACCCACTGGCAGAAATGGCAAGGTCCCAGACTCCCCACCCTGGTCACTCATTGACTGGGGGTTACCCAAGAAGAGAATGGCCTCAGTTCCAAAGCTTTGGTAGATCCTCAAGGGCTTCAAATGGAAACTGCATCATAATTTATTTGATCTTTATTTATTCATATTGTAATCAGACATATATATTGTTTTGGTTATTATGTATAGTGTCTATATGAATACAGGTGAGATAAAAGCAAATTTACAGTTGTTCACATGAAAATAGTACAATTAATAAACAATAATACAAGAAGGAGCTGTTTTGTGTACTCATGACTGTAAACTTACTTTTGCCCCACTCCATATTCTTGTGCAAATCTTTTAGTGAACAGAGGCACACATTTTTGTTTTCTACATAGCTAGCAGTGGAATTATAGATCTGCGTGAGGAATATTGGGGGGTATACCCAGAGATAGTTTTACTAAGCGCACAGATCGCTTTCCAGAATCCCTGCAAGCATTCACTCCCACTGCCGTGCAAGAAGGTTATATTTTCTCCACATCTTCCCAACACTTAATACATGTAACTTTCTAATTCCTGACAGAATTAGGAAAGAAATGTGCTATTTTTTGTTACTTAATATGCATTTATAATAGTAAAGGGAGCTCTTCTTTATATATTTATCAGCCATTCCGTTTCTGCCTTTATGAATTGTCTCCTCATATCTCCTGCCATTTTCTTTAAAGTCTTTTTCTTTTTGTTGACTTGCATAGTTTCTTATACATATTAAATGTTCATCTCCTGTTGGTATTGAAATATATCCTTCCAGTCTGTTACCCAGATGTTACTTTTCTATGAGGTCTCTTCATTGTACAAAAATATTTAATTTTGCTACATTTAGTCACAGTCACTGGCTTTTCTTTCTTTTTCCTTTTTTTAGCCTTTATTGTTTGAACTTCTAATTTCTCATTTAATAATGCTTAACCTACCATGAGATCAACAAGAGTTTTGCAATTTTACCTTTCATAATTCAATCTTGAATCAATTTTTTAATGTTGTATGAGGAAACCAACTTTATTCCTCTTCTTGAAGTTAGATAATTTGTACTGATTTATGATGTTATTCCCGATACATAATAAATATCCATATAAACATAGATCTATTTCTGGGCTCTATTTATTCAACACTAGTTATAAACCACCACTCAAAGGATGGATCTTCTGCTCTTTAACTTTTCTTAGTTATTTGTAGACCTTTATTCACATATGTAAATTTTAAAATTAGTCAGCTTTCTCCCAATAGATCCTACTAACATTGTGCTGGAATTACATAAAATTTTTAGATTAATTTTGGGAAAATTGGTATATTTACAATACTAACAGTCTAATCTATGAACATGGGCTTTCTCTACACTCTATTTCCTAAGGATTTTCTAAGGACATTTTGAAATAGTTATAGACTGTTACAGTATCTACTGTTCTTCTACAAAGAAATACAAAAGTGTAAATAAAATGTTTTATGGGAAAGAGACAAACAAAGTTTGTGTTTAAATTATAAGTGAGGATTTTGCTTATCTGTGGCTTAAAGAGCATAGAGGTGGTGAAAATAATGTAAGCTAGAAAGTGATGGCATCAGGCAGAACAGGAGTTGAATTCTATATTCTTTGTTTACTAGCTGTAGGAATTTGAGCAAATTATTTAATCACTTGTGCTTCGATTTCTTAATATCTGGAATAAAACAATACCTACATATAAATATGATGTGTAAAATGTCTGGGACATACCCAGCCAGTGTGGCTCAGTGGTTGAGCATCGACCAATGCACCAAGAGGTCACTGGTTCAATTCCTTGGTCAGGGCACATGCCCAGGTTGTGGGACAAATCCCCAGTGAGGGGTATGCAGGAGGTGGCCAATCAATGTTTCTATCTCTTTCTCCCTCTCTCTCTAAAATCAATAAAGAAAAAAATTTTTTTAAGTGCCTGGGACATGGTAGATATTTGATAAATGTCAGTTTCCCTTCTCTTAACTTTTCCCCTAGGAATCAGTCTTACAAAAACACTAACATTCATTCTCCAGCAGTTTTTATAAGGGCAACCTCATCTTTAGGTCTATCACCCTCACTCCTACAGTCTTCTTTCATGCTCAGGGTGAGAAAGTAAGTCTTAGAAGAAACCAAAGATTGATGCCTCCCCTTCTTTATCTTCCTGTCTCATTCAATTATTAAATCCTCAGGCCTTGAACACAAATGACCATAATTTTAACCAGTCATATATGATGTACCAAATTCCTTGTCTTCTCCACCCCAGAAAGAAGTCTCAGAGTATTCCATATTCTTAATCTCACATGTAATTGCATTCAATATTTCATGTACATTTAAATAGCCTTTTAGCTATCTTTTATTACATTGTTCTGTTTAATTTGGGGCATGTATTTTTCAAGTTGTAATTATATATTCATGTTAGTTTATGCATTTGTTACCTCCCTCCTCCACTAGACTATAAGCTCATGAAAACAGAGACTCTAATTATTTAATTCATCATTGCATGCCCAGGACCTGTACACTGCCCAGAGTATGCATTCAATAAATGTATGTTGAATGAATGAATGTATTTTTATTAATTATCTATATCCAATTTATTGTCAACCAGAAAAACCTTCAGGATTTTCTTTATTTGCAGACTTTATAAATTCACTTACATTGTTTCTTCATATCCACATTATTAAATCAGATCTTTTAATTTTTTAAGGTAGAGATTTTAAATGATGAAACTACACAAGGAAACACTAGATACTACAACTTCCATTGAAATGAAGTCCTCTCCTTCCATATAATTTTTTCATAAATGAGGTCCAACCACAAAGCATAATTCTATATACAAAGGGGGTATTAAATATTGTTGTTTAAAAAACAATTGAATTATTATTTAATTTTTGACTCTAAAGTTGAGATGATTGCAAGGAAGTAACAGCAGTGTAAGAGAAAAAACTTCTGGTAATTAACTGGATACCAAAGAAACTGTTACGATTCCAGAAAATGTAGATGAGATGGGATGCATGGGTTGTATTCCGCTTTGTGAGACATTAATACAAATACTGTACAATTCCCAACACATTTCCAAAATATTCACACATATGAGCACTCACACAATAAAAGTCCTCCATTAAAGTTCACATGGTTGTTGAATGTGTATACCAGGGGACCAGATTTTTAGGGCTGTTAATTGGTACAACTTGTATTTGAAAGCCTATGAATGCCAGATTATAGGGGTCTGGTGAGAGGAATTGCCATGTTCCCCTAGGGATCCCTACATTCCCACACCCTCTGAGTTTTGGAGGTCACCATAGCAACATCTGTGTACATCATAGCTTCTAGTGGATGGGACACAGCTGCTAAGCCCTACTGGGGATCCATCACACCCTGTCTGGCTGCATATTAAGTCACAGTGTTATTCCAAGATTTCTAAGACTCTATGAGCCCTTGAGCTCATCCCCAGGGAAATAATTAAAGTCACACTGACTTGAGTAGCATATGGGAGAGCAGTATGACATTAGCCATTTTACTGTTGTAGGGTGACAGTCATTTCAGAAGGCAGCTGACTGCACCTGAGATGCATGGCTTCTCCAAGAAGTCCAGAGGAAAATGTACTCAGCAGTGATATCCAAGACTTAGTTATCCTAGCCAAGGAGGCTGCGCAAATCCCTGTGATGCCAGATCATTAACCACACTTTTTGTTAGGAATGATAGGCCTTTTCTGATTGCTGTGAGTTAAATTAAGAAATGCAGGCTATTCCTCTGGTACCTGGATAAATATCTCTGGGACTGTCCAGTTCTCAAAATGCCTAAACACAATTGGGAAAATGCATACTACACAGATAACCAAGCGGAGAAAAAGAGCCCCACATACGCTTTTCACAGGCTGCCAGATCTAATGTACCATATGATCTGTCATCACGGCAGACAGTTATTAGGTAAGTTTTCATTTCACATGGATGATCCTCTAACTATCAACCTAGTATACTCATTAAGACCTCTACTTGGATGTGTTGAAAAGCCAGCCAGCCCTTCCAGTACATATGTTCAGGCTGTGCATTGCACAATATGTCATGTCTAAGAGGCCATTGTTGACATCATGTACATATGTTAACATCTGAGAGCACATAGGCCAATGTAGAGATTCAGCCTGTCAGCCAAGTCCTGGATCAGTTGGAAAGAATCTACATAAACCTACACTGGAACATATGGTCATCACATACTTGGGAGAACATGCATGTACACACTCATTAGCACATACATATGTGCACAGCTATACCATATCATAAGCTCACTTTGGGTATTTCCTGAAGTCATATCTCTTGCCCCTCTTGCCCACTACTCTCAGAATCCTCATTCCCTACCCAACACCATCCTAACCTGACCCAGTCATCTCACTTGTGGTGAAGAAGAAGTGTGCAAGCTGCTGGTGTCTGCTAGTGTCTAGAGTCATCCAGAGAGTGGAAAATGTGAAGGCAGGACTACAGCTTGCTGGGGATCCTGAAAGCAAATATTGACAAGGTCAAAAGTATATATAAAGAAAAGAACAGCCCTGGCCGGTTTGGCGCAGCGGTTGGAGCATCGGCCTGCAGTCCAGAGAGACCCGGGTTCGGTTCCCACTAAGGGCACGTACCTCGGTTGCAGTTTGTCCCCGGCCCTGGTTGGTCGTGCGGGTGGCAGCCACTCGATGTGTCCCTTCACGTCGATGTTTTTCTCTCTCTCTCTTTCTCTCTCTCCCTCCCGCTCTATCTGAACAAAAAATGGAAAAATGTCCTCGGGTGAGGATAAAAACAAAATAAAAATAAAAAAATAAGAAAAGAACAAAACTAGATCATCTAGAGCAGTGGTTTTCACCTGTGGGTCATGACCCCTTTGGGGGTTGAACAACCCTTTCACAGGGTCCAATTGTGTTTAAGGGTCACATACAACATAACAGTAGCAAAATTACAGTTATGAAATAGCAACAAAAATAATGTTATGGTTGGGGGGTCACCACAAGATGAGGAACTGTATTAAAGGGTCGAGGCACTAGGAAGGCTGAAAACCACTGATCTACAGCATAGTGTCAAAAAGGAAATTTTAGAACTCAGTTCTCAGGATTTAATTACAAAGAATCTTTATGAAGACAGAAAGGGAAGACTTAGTAAGAAGCCCACATGACTCTGACAGCATGTCAGTGAGCCAGGATTTAAAGAGAGAAGAGGTATGAGGGGCACTCAGGATCTGGGGGAATGCGAAACAACAAAAAGAGCTTATACCAACAGTGTCAGGGTGGCAGGCTGGGACCATCACAAGGAAAGAATGATTCACTGCAGGGTATAAAAGTAAGTTACTTGCCTAAGTTCTCACAGACACAGGTAAGTGGAAGAGTCAGGATTTGAATCCAGGTCCATGCTATACTGAAATGATACTGCTCCTCACAACCAGTCAGTCAGTTAGTTCTCCTGGTGGTGTGGCCTCTTCTCTTGTTCAGGCTATCAACTAGATAACTTCAGTTTCTCCAAAGCATGGGCAAGAGCACAGGCTGAACGTACACGGGAGTCAACAGGAGCTTCACCACAGAGTGGACGCCTGCCCATGGGGCCCCTGAGCACCAGTGTTCAACAATGTAAGCACCATGGCACTAGAACCAAAACATTGGTGCTTGTGGACTGACAAAACTAGACAATTTTCTCTTTCTGCTTGGCCTGAGAATTGAACTGCTCTCTTTTAAACCAAATAGGCCCTCAGGACTCTGGAATAATTGTAAGGGATGGTGAGAATGGAGAATAGGGCCAGGGGATGAAGCATTGAAGGATCCAAAATGTGCTTCCTGAAACCTGGGTGCTACAGAGATTAACAGGGAAAACAAAAGATATTTGGTCCATTATTCCTAGGAAGCTAGCTAAACAGATCATATTGACTAAAGCAGTAAGTATTTAATGAAATAGTGAGGAGTACTACCTACTTTTTTTACTTTTCTGATAATTTTTTATCCAGTACCTGGTAACATCCAGAACACAAAAATGCTAACAAGTCAAACAAAAAAATGGGTACTGGCACTATTAGGTAAGTAGCAGAGCATCAAAAAATACTAGCTGTATGTGAATGCCCCCCACATGCTAGAAATTAGGTCAGGATAATTTCCTCAATCACTCCTCATTGGCAAATTAAGAATTTGGACATCTGCCATGTAGGCACTGAACCTACGTCACTAGCATTATATAAGGGGAAAGGTTACATCAGCTTCGAGGAAATTAGTGTTCGTCACTTAATTGCATCGCCTTACAAAATCACATAAGTTTTTATTCCAGTGACTTTTAAACCACGTTTCTCCAACTTTGAATTCAATTCCCTCCTCTGTAAAAAGAAAGTAATACCTACCTCACAAGCATTTTATGAGGATCCAATGAGATCATGTTTGTCAGCAACATAAATATAAAGCTTTGGTATTATTATTGTCATTGTTGCCCATTCCCTTCAGAACACACACTCACTTTATGCTTTGAAACCAAGTAACCATGGGGCTCTTTCCACGGTCCATGAAGCAATGTGCTTGGAAGCCTCTCAGCAGACAGATTAAGTCAGACATCTATGTGCCCCTTCTGACTCCTTGAGCCCTCTGCCATGTACCAAATAAGAATGATTCATGTGAATGTTTCATTCATAAGGTTCTGTAAGGATTTGATATGAAAGACACGGTGTGATAACATAAGGACATTTTTATTTATTTTACTTATTTTATTGTACTTATCCTTGGAATTCCTAGGAGCCATTATAACATCTGAATTGATTGTACATGCTAACAGTGCCACCACCATCTGCACAGTGTGTTACTCAGAAGTACATCAACAAAGATTTGCTATGCAAATAATTCAATGGGCAGACCATCAAGGCCATTATGGATAATTCAGAAATCGAACAGTCATGAGCTCTTTGGGGTTGGGATTTTATGATAGATTTATATGGATTCTTTAGTTTGTCTGTTTGTTTTTTATTTTGTTTTATAAGAATTCTTTAAGGGTTTTCTGCTTTTGCCTTCAAGGGAGAATTGTCAGATTTGATCAATAAAAATACAGGGCACATAGTTAAATTTGAATTTCAGATAAAAAATAGATGTGTTTAAAGAGTTGATCACTGATTTTTGTTTTAATCCAAAACAAATAATTTTCTAAAGCTGTTTTTGGGAAAGAGGCATGACATAATGTAAGGCAGCAGTAAACCTAACTTTCTACGTTGATTTTTTTCTCTTAATATATTCTGCCACTAGAAGGAAATGAATGTTTTTAAAGATGAGAGTCACATCTTTAGGATGAGAGTACTAGCATATGATGTGTACAGCAGCTAGGAATCAGCAAAACCAGTTAAGGTCTTGTTGTCCAGGAAAGGAGAGAGGTTTGAAACTCAGAGACAGAAATATACGCATTAAAGAAGGAAACTGTGTGAGAGACATTGAGATGGCAAGTCTACATGCCGAGGCATTAATTAAATGAGGAGGAAAAGAAAAAAATTAAATGTCAAACATATATTTCTCTACATTTAGTAAAATATAAATTGCACGTGAAGAAAATAGGGAAATCAAAATTAAAGGCTGATTTTGAGGATAAAGGTTGTAAAACATCTTTAGGACTTACAAAATTATAAATGTTTTATTAATTAAGCATATCAAAAACAAAGTCATCTAAATTCGTATGGGAATTTAGAATGCATTAAAGTCACTTTCTAATAAAAGTCGAAAATAAATGCACATTCAGATGCACACACACACAAACAGAATTTCAAACATAAAGAAAAAAAAAACTATATAATTTCCCTGGCATGACAAGTTCTGATTGCAATTTTACTCATTCAATTAATCTTTCTTCCAAGAAGGAAAAAAGCAATCGTTAGTATTGTTTCATTTGCTTAGTCCAACCAACATTTATTAAGCACTGACTCGAGGTCCTGCACTGCTCCACATGCTAGAGATATACAGATGCAGATCAGCAGGGCACATGCCCTCACAGAGACTAGCAGGTGCACTGAAGACACAAGATGTACATAAATACAGTACATCATCCCAGGGGAGATGAGTGTTAAGATGAAAAATAAAGCAGGATAAGAGTTAGCGAATGACTGCGTTTCTGGGACTCTATCTCAGAGGAGATCAAGGAAGGTCTCTCTGGTGAAGTAGCATTTAAATAAGTTTATGGATGAAGTCTGGTGGAAATGCAGCCCCGGAAGGAGTAGTACCAACAACAAAGTCCCTGAGGCCAACAGGTAGAAAGTACTACTTGATACAATTCTTCCCTCCCCATTCTTGTTGTGGCTCCATTCTGGACAGAGTTTACTCTCACCAACTTTAGGCTCAGGTGTGAGTTTTGCTTTTGGCCCAGTGGTATAGAAGTGGATGTAATAAAATAACATGTGTCCAGAAGTTTAGGATGTTCTCATGTGGTTTGGCCTCGTCTCTAGCATTTCTGCCTTCTATCTTCAAAAAAAACCATGCCCTGGTGGTTGCCACTCCCGGAACGAGAGTCCCATTGGGCACATCTGAACCTGACCTACAGCCCAACCAACCCACAAAGCCATGAGCAAGAAAAATATTCTCATTTGAGATTTTTGGAGGTGAGGTTGGGGGATTACACAGTATTAATGCTGCAGAAATGTGACTAATACAACAGAAATGAGCTTGAATGCTTGTGGGGTAAGAAAAGACAAAATGGCTGGAGCAGAGTGCAGTGCAGGAGGGGGGATGCTTAGACATGATGTCAGGAAGCACAGACATGGGCCTTGTGGGCCACTCTAAGCAGTTCAAAGTAGAAATGTCTTCCTAATAGGAGTTTAAAGTTATGTTTTCAAAAGATCTTTCTGGATGTTATGTGAAGAATAGGATTAAAGGAGACAAGAGTCGGGAGGGCTGCCCTTAAGAGATATATTGAGCCCTGGCCAGTTTGGCTCAGCAGTTAGAACATCGACCTGTGGATCAAAGGGTCTTGGGTTTGATTCCAGTCAAGGGCATGCACCTGGGCTGCAGGTTCGATCCCTGACCCCAGTCAGGGTCATGTGGGAGTGTGGGAGGCAACCAGTTGATGTGTCTCTCTCACATCCATGTTTCTCACTCTCTCTCTCCCCCTTCCCTCACTAAAAAAAAAAAAAAAAAAAGTCAATGGAAAAAGTTTCTCGGGTGAGGATTAACAACAAAAAAAGCTGTTTTGACTTGTCTAGGCAAGAGATTGTGAATGTGGCTGTGGAGAGGGTGAGAAGTGATTCCATTTGACATGTATTTGAAGGTTGAGCTGGCAGGTTTGTTATGTTTTGCAGGTGAGGCTGCAGGTCAAGAGACAATGGAGAGTGACTGCCTAGAGTTCAGGCCTGTGTAACTCCCTAGAATAATACCAGCAAGCTTCTGGCTCTATAGGAGACAAACAAAACATAAGATATGTTTCCCATATATTGAAACCTTATAAATCACACTTGAATTTTAAATTAAAATAGGCTTTGTTTTAGGATAAAATAAAATTAAGATCTTATAATAAATGTTGAAGATTTCAAGGAACATGTTACATAAGAAATAGCACTGTTCATATATACAGTACACACAGATTTGTCAACCAATATTTGCCTACACACATGATTTCCACCATGATTTATATCTACCTTAAAGTGTGCAGACACTCTGAGTCCTGTGTGAGTTCCTGGTGACTCTAATTTGCATTCGGATGTTAATAGCAGGAACTAAAATGAAGGCATAAGTGGGAAAGACTTTACACAGAATATGCTGATGTGGTCATGTGAGCGAGAAGGTAAGCATGGCTTTAAGGTTGTTGGTGATGCTAACTGGGGAAAGTTATATTCTGGGGAAAAGAGAGAGCAGCCTGCTTGGTAAGGAAGTTTTAGAAGAGTCATGTTCAAGATGACAGCAGAGTATTATGTAAAAATGAGCATCAGTGCCCTGGCCAGTTTGGCTCAGCGGTTAGAGCGTCGGCCTGCGGTCCGGAGAGACCCGGGTTCGGTTCCCGCTAAGGGCACGTACTTCGGTTGCAGTTTGTCCCCGGCCCTGGTTGGTCGTGCGGGTGGCAGCTACTCGATGTGTTCCTTCATGTCGATGTTTCTCTCTCTCTCTCCTTCCTCTCTCTCCCTCCCACTCTATCTGTACAAAAAATGGAAAAATGTCCTCGGGTGAGGATAAAAAATAAAAAAATAAAAATGAGCATCAGTGCCTGAAGACAAAAGACTGGAATAACAATAAAAATCACCAGCAAATCCCTGAGTGGTATGCCTCAGTTGGTTGGGCATCAGCCCTTGCACCAAGGGGTTGCCAGTTTGATTTGATGTTGTGTGCTTGCATTGATGTTTCTCTCTCCCTCTTTCTCTAAAAACCAGTGGGAAAAAAAATTTTATGTCCTGACCTGTGAAGTCATTTTCATGTTCATATTGTTAAAAAATTTTTAATTAAAAAAAGAAAATAAAAATAATCAATCACCAGCAAATCGTTTCTGAGCACTTATTAGTTGCTTGGCACTCATAAGCAGGTGGCATATGTTATCTTACTTGACCCACATAAATCCCCTGAAAACCCACATAGATCCCAGTGAGGAAACTCAGGCTGGGAGAGTCACATAGCTTTACAAGTAGCAGAGCCAGGTGGATGGAGCCATCCAGTCTGATTCCAGAGCAGATACTGTGTTATGGAGGCCAGAGTTAGGGACAGGTGCAGAGAGCTTAATGAATTAAGTATGCCCTTGGCCTCTTCTTCATTCACACTTAGACTGGTTTTCATTAGCACTGCTGCCGGGTATCTGCTCCCAGTTTGTTTTTTCTCTCCATCCAAGCTTTTAAACTCCTGGAGATGTGTCATGTGAATTCTTCCTCCTCAGTGCTTATGGGCACAGAGTTGGACATATTTATTCATTCATAAAACAACTTTTTATCAGGGACCGCCAATGAACTAAGCACTTCACTAGAAGAGGGAGCATATCTAAAGGACATCCTAGGCTTTTCACTCTTGAGGAGATACATTCCATTAAAAAAGAGGGAGATGTGAGCTCGTCCTTATAGTACAGTGTGATGACTGCTTGTAACAACAGGTGAAGGGCCGGTGCTCAGAAAGTAAGAGATGCCTTTGTTCTCTTTGATCAGACACTATAAAAATGTATTAATTTCTGATGACTATCATCATACAGTTTGGGGGACTACAAACTGAGCAGCTTAAAGCAACAGAAATGTATTTATTCTCTCACAGTGCAGGAGACCAGGTGTCAGCCTGCCTCCAAAGGGGCTAACTGCGGATCCTTCCTTGCTTCTTCCATCTTCTGATAGCTTTTGGTGTTTCATGGCTTGTGGCAGCATAACTCCAATCTCTGCCTCCATCTTTACGTAGCCTTCTTCTCTACTTGTGCCTATCTGCATCCTCTAGGGGGAGATCTTATAAAGACATCCGTCATTGGATTTGGGGCCCTCCCTAAATCCAGGATGATTTCATCAGGAGATCCTTCACTTATTACATCTGCAAAGACCCTATTTCAAAATAAATTCACACATTCTGAGGTTCCAAGGTTCACATCCTGAGAAAAATGAATGGTCTTCCTAATCAAGAATAACTCTGGCTGCAAGGGACAGAAAACCAACTTGAGCTCATCTGGACAAAAGGGGGAAATTGGGGCTCACATACCCAGAAAGGGAAGTAGCATGATAAGCAGAGCCCCGATGCCACCAGCTCATTTCTCCCTCATTGTTTCTCACTCTTTCTGGTCTGCCTCTATGTCAGCTTCATTTTTCACACCCACAGAATGGCCTCTCCATGAGGCCGGACACAGGGCCACCCACAGCAATAGCACTCGTACCCTTATATCTTCAGAACAGAAAATCCCAGGGAAGAACTAATTGTGCTGGTTTTTCCCAGAAGAAGTGAGTTGTGCTATATAAATTAGAAAGAAAGAAAGAAAGAAAGGAAGAAAGAAAGAAAGGACGGAAGGAAGGAAGAAAGAAAGAAAGAAAGAAAGAATGATAGAAAGAAAGAAAGAAAGAAAGGAAGGAAGAAAGAAAGAAAGAAGAGTATGTTCTCAGATGGCCAAAAAGGAATAGAAAGGGCTGAGGTCTTTGCAATCTAAAAAGTCAAACAAAATTGTTATGTCTTAGAATTGTTGATAACTATTTATAAAAATGACTGTCATTCTTACAATAAAATAACAATTTAATGCTATTTAAAACACTAATAAAAAACAAAGGGAACAATTAACTCATGGGAAAATATAAACTAGTTATCTATCTTGAAGAGAAGGGTAGAGCAGAACCTCTGTTTGGTAACTAAAGGTCCTCATAAGGATTTCTATTTGAACTTCCTATGTAGGATGTGAGTATTGCAGGGGTTGCCAAACTTTTACTGTCATGGGCCAGTTAATAAATACAGGAATGAGCAAAAGTAGGTTTACAGTTGTGAGTACATGCAACAGAGAGTTCATTCTTGTATTATTTATTTCTATTACAGCTGTAAACCTACTTTTGCCCACCCTATGTTTTAGGTTTTGTGACCAAGAGGCAAAATTAAGAATATTATATAGATACTTATATAAACATTTAAAATACAATCACTTAAAGCAGTAAGAAATAATTCTTGGCTCCTAGATCTCATAAACGCAATTCAAATTTGCTCTTCATGCAATTACTTGTCAACCCCGGTGTAGGCCGTCAGGCAGTAGTCCATCAAATTCTGCCATTTAAACTTAATCTTGTTTTTCTAAAACTCATAATAAAATACTTTTAGAGATGGTTAGAATAGCATCCATCTAGTTTGATTTTTCCATTTACCCATAACAAAGTGGCCCAGAGCTAATGAAGCAACCTGCTCATGGTCCTTCAGCACTAGCCTGTAGCAGAACCCAAACAAGATTCCCTGTGTTCTTTGAACTCCTGATCTGTGACCTTTTCCTTTTTGCCAGGATGCATCTTACAGATTAATTATTCTCAAATAACCAAGACCAAACTACTCAAGTTTAAATGCACAAACATACCTACTAAAGTTGGGCCTGATCATGTAGTTGGTCCCAATTCAAAGACTGATGGAAATGACAGGGTAACTTGAGCAAAGACATGTAACAGCTGTGGGGAGGAGGTTGCTCCATTTTTGAAGTGCACTTTGTCAAGTCTCCAAGGCACTGAGCATTACCCCAGACCACCCCAATCTCCCCAACACCCCAGAAAGGCAACAATGATACCGGAAACAATGACAACAATAAATATTTCTGAACATTTAATCTGAGCCAAAAACTTTTGTTAGATTTTATGAGCATTTATTCATTAGTTAAGACTACAAAAAGGAACGTAAAAATGTTGTGGGTTTTTTTGTTTTGTTTCGTTTCGTT
The DNA here is from genome assembly GCF_014108415.1 of Molossus molossus. Taxonomy (NCBI): domain Eukaryota; kingdom Metazoa; phylum Chordata; class Mammalia; order Chiroptera; family Molossidae; genus Molossus; species Molossus molossus. The sequence goes on from NW_023425344.1 coordinate 54,750,819, forward strand.
TTATCGCACATCATCAGGAGACATATACAGGCTGAACATGTTAATGCACATTGCATGACCCAATTCATTTGTCATTATTGAGGTTAGTTTTTAAAGCTTATAATTTATGGCTCTGACATGCCATTATAAATTAAAACAGGGTGGGTGTCCAATATAGCTCACAGGAATGACACTCCACTCATGTAGCACAAATTCTCAAAGGTGGAAAGCAGCCAATATGACACATAAACCTTTATGTATGATAACTGCTTGTGTTCCTTGGCATGCGACACACTTTTTTCACAAGGCACCTCCCGCACCCTCACTAGTGGGCAATTCACTCTCGTCTGTTCATCAAAATCTCACATCTGGTACCAGAGATGCTTACAGTGAGACCACCATGGAAACAGAAATTGTTCCTAAAGCAGTTTGGAAAATTGGAGTTTATTTATTGCCAGAAAGCAGAAGAACTGGAAAAAAATTGTTTTTAACAATAAATAGAGAAAAAGCCAGTTTACATTGTCTAAAGAAACAGAGAAAAGTATTCTAATGACAATAAAAGAAGCATATAAAATGCCTGTCCAGCCTTACCCTTCACTCAATTCAAACTATTTTCTATTTTCCTTATGTCCCATATGATTTCCAGCCTTGACCCAAGCTAGCCTGGGTACCTCGAACTCCCTTTTCCTCTCCTGATACCTCAGTCAATGGTTCTCAATTTTTTTCTAGACAGAGAAAACTGTGGGTTTCCACAAACTTCTCATGGATGACAAGGGCTCACATCAGCAGTGCGAAGTGATGGAGGCATCTCGCCAAAGAACCACATGGCCTTTGACAAAGTACCTTAAATTAAACAAAGGGGCATGCAAGCTCCCATCTGAAAATGGTCAGCCAATTGGCACCAATTCAAACACTAACGGAAATGCCCAATTTGGGGTGCAGTGTGGTTAAGAAGGAAAGGTAAACAGCCCACTGTGATACAACTCAACAGAGCTACAGCGCAGCTGCTGTGTAAACAGTGCAGCTGGGAGGCTGCCCCCAGGGCTAGACCCCCTTCAGCTAGGCAGATCAGCTCTGCAATGGTCCTCCTGGTCCTCCGGAAACGCACTCCTCAGTCTTGGGTGGTGGATGAGAGCCAGAAAGGAGCTGGCTTATATAGACAGAAGGCTGTGCCTCTGCTCCTGGCCCCTGATCAGTCAGAATAGAGCAGCTCTGATTAGTGAGATCTGTGCTGTTTGATTAGATGGAGAAAGCCTCAGTTGTACTGGTTGTAATAGGACTTCAGGATGTCCTTTATAAGGTTGGCTCAGGTGGCAGAAACAGTGTAGGCAGGAAGTTCAGTGTGCAGAAAGACATGTTAGCACAGAGGCTTCTCCACAAAGAGTAGTTTGCATGAGAGGACTCTGTGCAGAAAGGGTTGCTAGGCTCTTTTCTTTCTTTAATTTTTTAAAAATCTGAACACAGTTAGCCACCAGGAGCCCTTCTTAGGCTTCAGGGTTCACAGAATCATTACTGCAGGCCACTGGCTCTCATTCTGACTATACAATAGGATAACCTGAAAAGTTTTTAACAGATCTAATGCCCAGGCCCAACCCCAGATCAATTAAATCAGAATCTCTGGAGGTAGTACAAGGGCACTGCTAGGTTTTAAAAGCTCCATGGGTGATTCTGTCAGTTTTGAGAACCAGTGGTGTAAATTCTAAATTCTACCCTATCTCCCAAGACCTCAGCTTTCGTAAATCCCCAGATGCAACATCAATAAATACTGCTCTACATTATCTCTCTGAAGCCTATTTGGGGTCAAATGTGTTTCAGAATTCAGAATGTGAGAGGGAAGTCCTGTGTGTGTGTGTGTGTGTGTGTGTGTGTATTAAAATGTGTAACACCTTCAGAAGAGTCTGGTCCAATACCCCATAATCAAACACACTGACATTCGTTAGTGAAACAAACAGCCATACAAAGTTATACAAATAAACTATAAATAGCCTTATCTTAGCCAAAGTCAGGTCTTGTTCCCAAATAAGCTAAGTAACATTTTTCCATTTACAGAGTTTTGAGATTTTGGTATTATGGAATCGTAGGCCGGCCTGGGTTAATCAAGCATCTCCCTTCCCTGAAGTACGTACATTAATCACAAAGGTGAGCAAGACTTGACAAGCTTACAATCTAATTGGAAGAATAACAAGAGGGATGTAAACAACCAATTACAGTCAGGTCAACTTTTCTCAAAGCATGCTTCCTTAGTACAGTGGTTCTCAATCCTGACTATACATAAAAATATCCAGGAACTTACAAAAATATTGTCACGACCACATTTAATTATGTCCAGCAATAATTAAATCAAAATTGGGAACATATGCTTATTTTAAGCATGAGTAGTAAATTTAAAAATAATTATGAAGAAGAAAATAGCATCAGAAGAAAGCAAGCTTTAATGACTAAATATAAGTAAAAGTGGTTTTGACATCTGTGCTCTGGAGACAGGGGTTTGAACACTTGGGAAAAAAACCAGGATGTGGGAGGAGGCTATGAGAGATATGAAGCAATGTTGAGACATTATTCAAAAGAATAAATTTGATTTTGCTTATGGAGCAGGTTGACATGGGTAAAGGGGGTGGTGGTGAAGATGGAAAGAGACTTGAGTTGGGGCAATGGGCACAACATGCAATACGCACATGATGTTTTATTGTACACTTGAAACAAGTATGACTTTATTAACCAATGTCACCCCAATAGCCAATCAAAAAATAAACAAATTTAAAAAAGACTTTATGTACTTTTCTTTCAGCCAGTTGTTCGCAGTTAGGTTGCGAAGATGGACTGGCAGCTGAAGAATTTGAAAGAAGCTTCTCAACTACCCCATCTTTTACCGCCATCCCAACACCAGTGAAGGCAACTTCTCTAAATCATCTACATTAATGTGGTAATTCATTAGAAAACTAATTTGTGGCCCTGGCCGGGTTGGCTCAGCGGTTAGAGCATTGGCTTACGGTCCGGAGAGACCCGGGTTCGGTTCCCGCTAAGGGCATGTACCTCGGTTGCAGTTTGTCCCCAGCCCTGGTTGGGTCATGTGGGTGGCAACCACTCAATGAGTCCCTTTCACATCGTTGTTTCTCTCTCTCTTTCTCCCTCCCACTCTATCTGAACAAAATATCAAAAAATGTCCTTGGGTGAGGATTAAAAAAAAAGAAGAAGAAAGAAAACTAATTTGTGACAATTCATCCATTTTTTGAGCTATAACTTAACTCTTTTATTATGAATTAGATTTTTACATATTTATGCCTACTTTTCTAATTATATTATAAACTAGAAAATAATTTCTAATTATAATCCCCAGTACAATTTCCTCCAATACCTCCAACACTGAATTTAGATTTTCAGTAGTTTGATTTTATTTTGCACCCAAACCATGTACCTCCACTGAGGCACACAAAACTGGAAACAATATAAAACAAAGAAAGCAAGAAACATATAAATGATTGTTTTTTCCTGGTCTAAAATTATGAATGCTCACCCTCAACCTAAGAAGTAGAACAGGGAATGTAAAACCTGAAGGTGAGCAGGGGTACTATAGATCACTAAGCAAAACAGAAGGCAAACAGCTAGATGGATGAGTTTTTTGAGCACTCATTCTGAATCCACATGACCTATGCTATTCAGTGATTGCAAAAGAAACTTCATAAATAATTCTCAAACAATGGAGGAGAAACTTGAACAAAGTTACTAACAGAAAAGCTTAGACTATTAACAAAAAGGGGAACAGCCACTGTTAGCTGAGCACACAAAACTGAGAAATGTAAGCACATCTTGATACCAATGAAATGACTCGTCAAAAGAGAAGGCACAGGCAATCTGAGTCTCCAATTTTTTTTTTTCCTAAATCATATGAAAGCACCTGGCACAGAGAGAAACCTGTTGGTGTGCTCTGTGATGGTTAGGTACAAGCACATAAAAAAAAAATCTAGATCATGGCACAACATTAGTAACAGTGGGTATATCTGGAGAAAGACATACAATAGGTCAAGGAATCAGGGCTCAATCAGAGAAGCAGACCACTAGAAAAAAATTATATACGTTATAATTATATTATATATATATATGTGTGTGTGTATATATATATACACATTCCACCAAGAATGTGAATCAGCAGATCAGCAACACCGAGTGTGAGCTACCAAACGGCTGCTGCTTTCTTCTGCCCCCTGCACCTCACACAAGAATCTCTTTTGTGGCCCACTCTAAGCAGAAGCAAAAGAAAAGCAAATTCTGGAATATGTAGTTCAGCCTAGTCAAGATGACACATTACAAAGCTAACAAAAGTTCTTCAATTTCCATTGTTTAAATTGAGGTGGGGGAGAATGTATTTTATTTAAGCTAATTTTTTAATTTTTAAAAACAATAAAATCTTTCCTGGCAGGTTTGGCTCAGTGGTTAGAGTGTCAGCCTGTGGACCATAGAGTCGTGGGTTCGGTTCCCGCTAAGGTCACATTGCAGTTTGTCTCCGGCCCCGGTTGGGGTCGTGTGGGTGGCGATCACTCCATGTGCGTCTCTCACATGAATGTTTCTCTCTCTCTCTTATAAGTCATGAACTGCCTAAAATAAATGGAAGTGAAAAATGCCACTCACCGAAAAGGAGAGACTGTATGTCTTCACCAGTTACTTTTTATAAAATTCAGCCTTTTTATGAAAGTTAAAAGAAACTACTGGCACTTCTTAAAGGTTTTCCTAAGTTCTAACCTTGATAATACGGGGTTGGTATTGTTTTTATGCAGCTCAAATGAATGTGAAGACTGCATTAGGGTGAGGCAATAGGAAATGCAGGTCCAGTAATGAGAGGTTATTGTATCCTTAGCGATCATTAGTATTTTATATCTTATACATTTGCATAGTACTGGCGTATTAACATGAAGAACTTTGAAAATCCGGTTTTCCAAGCCATGGATCAACATGAAAGTTGTCCTTTGCCAAAGTTCTAAATGTTGATCTAATCTTTTACTTATAAGCCCATTCACCCTATGGCAGATGACCAACGAAATAAGGCCACCGGCCCTGCATTTATGAAGATTAACCCTTTAACAAGCAACAAAGTTTTCAGATATGTTATTTAACTTCACCTTCACAGCAAACCAATAAGGTCATTAGTGTTTCTGTTTTACTAATGAAAAGAGGGCCCAGTAACTTGCCCAAGGCCTATCTGTTTCCAAAGCACATGTGTTACCACTGTAGTAACTTACCTTCATCCACCTCTGTTCTTGACCACAGCCCAGGGTCTACCTTGCGCTAATAATAACAGCCATACTGATGGAGCACGGACCTTAACAGAGGTTGGTTTAAATTAGCAAGTTTCAATCTTTTCAATCTCGTAGCACACATAAACTGATTACTAAAATTCTATGGTGCATCAAAAAATATATTTTTGCCCATCTGACAAAAAAAAATAGGTATAATTTTGATCAAATTACAGAAAAATAATAATAATAGTAATTGCTTACCCTTTTCATTCCCATGTGAATTTTTAAAAAAGCAAATGCTTATACTTGTATATAAATATTTTTGGTACCAAGAATTAACCAAGAAAACACACCTTATTATGTGACATGAACAATAAGATTCAACCATATTATATGACTTATATACTTATGGTTCAAGACAGGGTATTTGCACCAGGAGGCTATTGTTTTGTTGGCTGTTGTCATTTTTTGTTTGACACTCTAAGGAAAAAGGAAAATAGTCAGGTATTGCATGTTTGAAAACTTCTGTGGCATACCAGTGTGACATGGCACACCATTGAAAATTGCTGTTCTAAATAGTTTATGGCATTATAATCACTTAATTCTTAACAGTTTTCCCATGAGATAAAGGCTACTATTTATTATCAGCTTTATATACAAATGGAAAGTATGCTTCAAAGAGGTTCCTTTGGTAAGGAAAGGAGAAACTACTTAAACCCTATAGTGATATGATAAGAGGGGGAAGAAATTGAGGTGGTTCAATTCCCAATACTGCCACCTTCTACATTTTCATTTTAAGTGAAAATAAAACACTCCAAGTCCATGCACTTAACCAACTTTATTTTTAACCTTGATCTCTTTACATTGAATTGTCTCCTTCTTTTGGCTCTCTCCAATTTGGGGGTTTGCTCTTACCTTTGAACTTATCAAACATGTTTTCTCTTGCTTGACCCATCACACACTACAAGGAGTTGGGAGGTGGGTATCTGGGGGGAAAAAGGAGAAACATCTATAATAAAAATATATTAATTAATAAAAATAAAAAGAACTTGGACTGACAGTCAGCCTCTAACTATAAAGACACTCCTGATGACCTTGTGCACTACATTCCACTTCAGAACCCAAGGACCTGGATCTGGTCCCTGCTGCCTCTTAAGAGGGATTAGGCCACAGGCCAGAACAAACTTCCCGCTGTATCCCTCCCACAGGTGCCCATATGCTACCCTCTTAGCACTCCAGGCTCCCACTGGGAAATATCACCGAGGCCTGTCCCCTCTAATCAGTACTTGCTAGTTAATTTTCTCTGGTTCTCAGTCCAAACAGACTCACCTTGGTTGGCAGTCATGTTCCCTGATTAGAGAAAGCTAGCCAAAATACTAATGTGGCTTGTTGGATCACTGGGCATTAAAGAGCTAAAGCAAAGTTCCCTATGAAACATTTAAATACTGTTAATATATTGACAAAACACCAAAAGGAGCTAGTAAGATATAATGCACACTACGATTAAAAAAAGGTTGTCAAAATTGGTTGAGGATATTCATTATCTGAATCCTCAAGAAATGAGTAAAATGAGTTTATGTGCATTTGTACTATATAACAGAATAGAAAGTCAAATCTATTAAATTAAAAAGTTAATTTAATATTTATGTTAAACTTATTTATTAACTTATATTAAATATGCTAAATGTATTAAATGATGTTGATTCTCTTAACAAAAAAAGACCACAGATATCAAGTTGAAACATTGTTAATTTTATATTTTTGTTAATTCTTTAAATGCAGAGAGTATTTTGTGTCAGTTATATATTGCTTAATATTAGAAATGCTATTGCAGTATCTGATCATGTATGAGACCTATTCCTCTATTTACTATTACAACATTCTGTGAACATGCTGTTTTGCGCAGGTGTATTGCAGCACAGAGAAGAACATAAAACTGAGGCTTCCCAGTGTTCCAGCAGCTTGCATTCGGCCATTGAAAGAGTCTTTATTTCACCTTGTACAGCACACTTCTCAATTTTTTAAGAAAACAGAGGCTACAATTGATTATTTCTTCTTAGAAGTATTTGATTTGTTTACTTAAATTAATTTGAATGCTCTGTATTTAAACTTTCTTTCAGGCACAAATATATACTTGTGTAGTATAAATGTTTAACAAAAACAAAAGATAATATCACAAACATGTTGCAAGTTTACAGACAATACAGACAAACAATGGTAAATAAATGGTTTTTACTTTACTCTGAAGATTCATTTGTAAATCTTTAATGTGGGCCAACCTCTGGGTTTCTATATGTAGTTTCTTAGGAATTTTGACTCACTTTTTTCTTAAGTAGATTATCTCAAAATAATAAGAACAGCCAAGAAAATGTATTTTATGTATTCCTTACACATATACTGTAAGTACATTTGACGAAAAATCTGTTTCCAGAAACGTCCTTCCCCACCCTACCCCTTCCAGCAGAGCATCTCATAATATCTCAAAGTGCACTATAATTCTTTTTAATATTTTTTATTGATTTTTTTTTAGAGAGAGAGGAAGGGACACAGATAGAAACATCCATGTGAGAGAGAAACATCCATTGGCTGCCTCCTGCACTCCCCCTACTGGGGATCCAGCCTGAAACCTGGGCTTGTGCCCTGACCTAGGATCCAACCAGACCTCTCAGTCCATGGGAGGATGCTCAATCCACTGAACCACACTGGCTGGGTGAGCACTACAATTCTTAAGTGGTATGAACAGTCTGGGAAATTCTAGGTTAAAATATTATTCCTCAATAGTAACATATGTGCATTCAAACTTCTGGAACAGTTGCCTTAACCCAAAGCCCTGAAAGATTTCTGAATAGAATGACAGCGACCAAAGCAGATCAGAGACTACTCAGCTTTTGGTGTTAATCCAGCCAAAACAGTTTCCATCGTTGAGACTTGGCTATCAGGACTCTGAAGTAAAGCCATGAATACAGTTATGGCCAACTGGTAAAGGGGAAGGATTCTGAGCTTGAGTCAGATAATCCAGGCTTTAAGTTCCTGTCACCTTTAGCAAGTTATGTTCCTTCTTTGCTACTGATCATCTGTACAACATGCATAATAATAACATCTTTGTATATTTTTAATAAATAATTTGAGGACCTAGTAATAATTTGAGGACACTCTGCTCTAGTAATAAAAACATAGTTTAGAAAAAGAAAATCATGTATCCTTAGGGAGCTTATAGTCTACTAATAAGAAGATAGACCATTAATAAAGAAACAAATAAACTAAAAAGATAATTGTTACAGTTTATGCTAAGCACTATGAAGATAACAAAAGTAGTTAATGGAATAAAGTCATATCATCAGCCATGGTAACCACTAGCCCCAGGTGGCCATTTAAGTTGAAATCAATTGAAATTAAATAAAATTAAAATTTAGTTCCTCATTTGTAGTAGCCACATGTCAAGCCCCCTGTAGCCATGTGTGACTAGTGGCTATAATACTGGACAGCTCAGATACAGAATTTCTCCATCATTACAGCAAGTTCTGTTGGACAGCACTGTTTACTAGAGTGACAAGAGAAGTTGGCACTAGGTGTATTAATATACATGGACAACTGTGCATTGAGAAAATAAAGCTGTAGTAGGGACTCGATACGTTGGAATTATTATTATGTTAACATATCTACCTTATGAGTCTATATTCTTTTATTTTTTTCTCAGTTTATCCTTGAATTTACAGAGCATTGGAATAGACTCATTTAAATGCAGCTTGTTTTTACTTCTAAATCATAGACTACTAAGACCTGAAATTTTTGCTAACAATTTAGGCTCAATACACTTAAGGAAAAGATCATTTTCTCTGCATAGTTTTCTTGATCTTAAAAGAGAGATTTCTTCCTAAAAATTTGATGAATGATAAACCTCAGCAAGCAGCCAAGTACCTTAAGCAGAAAGAATAGAGGGAGCAATTTCTTAAGGGTTAAAATTTCATTTGAAGTCAAAACACATGAGACTTATGAAAGGTCTTACTTTGAAAAGCAAACTCTTCTGTCCTTGGTTTTCCGTAACTCTGGCCCTGGTATGCTCCATCTACCATGTCTTAAAGATCTTTATGATAACAGAACGTGACCTTGCGCTATATTCCCAAAACGCAATGTGTAAAGTGAATCATATCTCCCAGTGAATGTTATTTTGAGAATGTTTTACTTAGATAAAGGAAAACAGCACCAATATATAACACAGCCATTGTATATTTATTGAATTCCTCAAACATGACCATCATAAGAACTACTCAATAACTAAAAATTGTTAATAGTCATTTAACCATAGTCTGCTTTGCATTTTAAAATTCTGAAAAGATAATAGTTAATTGCATGATCAATTTATCTTTGCATATATATTTAAGAAGCACACACAGGTGAATGTACACCAGTCAGATTTCATTTCTATTTCTTTGAATATGATTAAGCAGCAACATTGGCTATGCCCCAGCCAGGAATTTAGCAGAATTAATGCAGTGAAAGATCCATAAGGAAATATATTTCCCACTAGAGCTGGAGGATTAGTTGAAGTCCTGTCAATCTAACAGCAATGGTGTTAATACCTCTAAGTGTGAAACTTATAAACTACTCCTCTAACAACCATCAAAGTTTTGTTGACCAAATGGTTAACCATTGCATTAAGAGAACTGAGGAGTGTTAATTGAACCAGCAGGGAGCTCTAAAAAGAATTCTTCTCTTTTTTGGATTTACCATCTGGTGCCCTTAGGGTAGGCAAAGTGACATGTTAACCATGTATGTGGAAATCATGTCTAAATGTATTAAATAAACAAATGTGAGATGTAAAGGCCCATGAGAGGAACCTAGGTAGGTTTGGCTAGCCACACAGCTGCTTCCAGGACCAAGGGTGGTTGCTCCTAGATCCATTTAAGAAAACCTGTGAGATCCCTTTATCCTTCTCTTTTTGGACTAATCACCCAGTGAAGCAAGCAAATTAGTCTATGCCTTTTTATTTACAAAAAAAATCTTAAAGCTACATCTTAAAATGCTTTAAGAGATGCACTGTGTCCAGTTATATAATAGAGCTCTGGTTATTGCACACACTGCACAATGATTTGAATTGCATCTTCTTCCACATCCCACCAAAAACTCATTGAAACAAAACATAAGCCCTGGAAGAAATTAATGAGTCTTTAGAGTCATACAAGAAATAACACGCTTTTTGTCTCAGCCACAAAACCCATTCAAAAGTTGAAAAGGCAGTTGCATGCTGGAGCCTCCTGGATTATTCCTGATCTCAACAGTGAAGCAGTTGGTCATGACCTTTTGCACCCATTTTCTATAGAAGCATATTTACTTGACAAAGGTTCAGGAGAGATACCTTAAAGAACGTGTTAGTTTGAAAAGAGTTGGTGCTGATACTTTACTATGTCCACCCGTAACCATACATATACATTATTTACAATAATTTTTTTCTTTGTGGTTCCAAAAATATTACATGTTCATGCCTTTGAAAGGAGAAAACATACAGAAAGCCAAAACCAGAATCATGATGTTTTACTTGTTTTTTAATAGGTTCTGTTCACTTTGTCATAAATAATTTCTCACACCATTAAATGTTCTTATAAAGTGCACAATCAAATGGAACAGTCTAATGTTAACAATTCGTATTTTTGAATGTTTTAGTTCCAAATTTGCCATTATAAATTATACTTTGAGGAACATGTCTATACATAAATCAGTCTCTGTGTGTTTCTCTCAAATACACTTTCTTTAATGGTAGTTCTGGGTCAAAATACTTTAAGTATTTTTAAAAACTTTGATGAGATGGTTCAAATTCAGACCACCATTCTGAATTATGCACAACAGAAAATGAAAATAAATAATTCTGTGGAGTATTTACTGGCAAGAGCTTAGCACAAAATGGCCACGCCTTTGCTTTGATAGAAGGCTCCACTGCAAGGGCAATGGATTTATCATCATGTCCACCAGATGTCAGTCTAAAACAGAGCAAAGTGAACTAGACCCCAATAAGGAAAAGTGAAATCCACTCAGCCTTATATACTTGGCTACCCTGTGTTTTCTTCAGGTTGCTAGCAAGATTGGACCTTATAAAATAAGATAAAAACAAATTAATATTATCAATTAGATCAAGCACAAGTACACTGGAGGACTAGATGTTTTCCAATGGACTTCAGGTGCAAGGCCACTAATCTGTTTTGCTTTGTATTTGTGTAAAATCTACACACACATTAGCCTCACAGTTGAATCTTTTTAATATCAAAGGCATCGATTTTTATGGAAGCAGCCAAACATTTTATGCTAATGAACATATTGTTCAACTAGCTCACAATGAGACAAAGTCTCCTGGGATAAAATGAAATTCTTTAATTAGATGTCTTTGACTTTTTCTACTTAGTGGCTAAACAGGGAGTGTCACCAAATGAGTAAGAATGGCCACTATGAGATAACCCTCCACAATGACAGTGTAGAGGCATCATTATTTCTTCTGACTTTGTGGGTGCTGCCTTGCTTCCTTTGCTCCACACTCTAATGCATTTGGAATCATCAAAGATATGGTAGGTGCTTCATATCCACCGAAAAGTTCTCTATAGCTAACAGTGATGTCACAGCTGGTACCAGCCAAAATGTAGTTGGAGATTCTAGTCAATGTACTAGCACAACTACCTGAGCAAAAGATTCAGAAAAAGGAAAAAAAAAAAAAAGCACAAGAATGCTTCACATCTGTGCCAATACTATCACAATTAACTGAGGCTTTAGTCTAAAACAGTGGTTCTCAACCTGTGGGTTACAACTCCTTTAGGGGTCGAATGACGCTTTCGCAGGGGTCACCTAAGACATAACAGCAGTAAAACTACAGTTATGAAGTAGCAACAAAAATAATTTTATGGTTGGGGGTCACCACAGCATGAGGAACTGTATTAAAGGGTCACAGCATTAGGAAGGTTGAGAACCACTGGTCTAAAATATGCTAAGGAAATTAAAAGAATGTGTTATCAATATTGGTGTTTTTACCATAAAAACATCAAAACCACGCACAAGAATGGGTGGTCCACTATTTGAGGAGAAAGATACTAATATCCATTAAGTAATAAACCCTTCATATAAGCAAAGAAGGTGCTAAAAAATAGGGATAAAGGAAAAGTCCTAAATCTATTTTCAAGTAATTAAATTGTACAAAATAAAATTTTCATGAAGCTCAAGTATTTTATTTGATAATTGGGTAATGCAGCTAGCAGTTAAAAAAAGAGAGAGAATCTTCCCTTAGCTACATTTGTAGAAATGCAGTGAGTGTCCTGTTAAAGGAAAAGTCTTCTTCACTAACCAGAACACACACAGATTGTTTTCTTCGGGTCAGGGAGATGACTAACTAGACTCTATTGGACAAAAAACAGAACCATGATCTCAAAACCACGTCCTTTCATCTAAGAATGATTTTTCCTGAAGAGAAGACATAGGTAACAATATGATAGTTTCCTTCAATATGCCATATTTAAAAAGGCAATGGAATCTAGCCCATCTTCTCAAGTTCACAGAACTAGAATCAGTGAGTTAAAGTCACAGGGAGGTTGATTTAAATACAAAGTCAGAGCTCACAGCTCTGTGGTCTGTGCTCTACAAATGGGTATGGGTTCAAAGACAGGTGGGGCCACAAGGTCTCACTCAGCTCACCGTTATCTTTGCACCATGTAGCCAATGGTGCAGCAAGCCCTGCACCCACAGTATGAACAGCCCAGAAGGAGCATTGTGATAGCATTTCCTCAAATGGGTGCTTTCAGTTTGCTAAGTCTTGCACATTCCCACAAGGAGTAACCATTTTTATTTGCCACAAAGGCATACTTGTGTCAAGGCCATGTTCAAAATTTACTGTGAGATCTAACCAACAATGGAAAGGCTGTGTGAGTGCAATGAGCTCATGAAAGTCTTTAACAACCTGAATGATCATTTTGGCAAGAATATTATCTGATTTATGAATCTAGAAGGAAACTGATGCCTGAAAGTTTTTCCAATTCTAAGATATAATTTCTTAAGAAACAGATCATAAACCAACCAAGAATTGTGCATATAGTTATCACATCCAAGGGAAGATTTTATAATGTTTTAAAGAAATAGCTGTTGTCAGAGTACTGTTAGTGAATTGGCATAGGTAAAGATACCAGCTGTTTGAATTCCTAAAGCAGAACTAAAGCCTAAATCAGTAGACTTTCAGGGGGTGAGGAAGGGGATTCATGCAACTTTGATGAATGAGGGAGAAAGGACCGTGCTAAGGTCAAGTTGTATCGGGATTTGAGTCAAGAATGAAAGAGGAAAACCAAGTCATCTCCACAATATGAGTTTTTGGAACATGGGAAAAGCCCTATGTATAGAAAAACACCTCTTTAAATTACTATTGGATTCCGGAATTTTAATAATTGAACCTTTTTAAAAGAGGACCACTCTCTTCATGCTGAAACTTTCTTTTTTACTCTTTTTGGTCATGATTATACACTTTCCTGGTTCTGCAATGGCTGTTCTCAATCACTTTCCTAGACTCCAATTTTGCTGGTCATTCCTAAACACTGATATCCTTCTGGGTTTCAATCTTATACCTATGGCTCTTCCTCCTCCCCAAGCAATGCCTGGTGAGCAAAACTGATCCAAAGTGCTACTACTCTTTGAATAGCAGTAACTTTCCAAATATAAATAAATTTCAGACTAGACTGACAAACAAATGCCAGCTGGACATCACTGTGATGTTCCACAGGCCCTGCAAAATTCAGCATGCCCCTTCAGGAAACCACATTGTCCTTCCCCCACACTCCACTGTCAGACCTCCTCTTCTTTCTGTAGTAATTATTTCCATTGACACCAGAATTCAACCAAACCAGAAACACAAATATATCCTCATTTCCCTCCATTTTTCTTATATACAATATCATGCTCACTGAGTTCCAGTAATTCTAGTTCCTAATGTATCTTATTCTCTTTACTTTTACCTTGCTGCCACTGTATTATCTCAAGCCTCATAGTTTCTAGCCTGTACTATAGCAACAGCATCCTCCTATTTGTGGTGATTTTAAAATGTGCCCACAAATTCTTTACACTGCTCCCTCTGAAAGATAAAACCCAATTATGCTGCCTTAAATGCAGACTGGACTTGGTGACTCATTTCTAATAAACAGAAAACAGTGGAAGTGACAGTGTGTGACCAGGTCATTAAAGCCTCATTACTCTCTAGTAATGATGTCTTTAAGATCTCTGGTTCAGAGGACATCAGTTGGCATGCCATGAAAATCATCAAGTTGATCCTATGAACTGGTCCAAGAGACATGGAACTGGAGCCCTTAGCTAGTAGTTGGCAGGGAGCTGAGGCCTCTTGACAGAGACCACACAAGTCTTAGAAGTAGTTCCTCCAGCCTCAGTCAAGGTTTCAGGTAACCACAGGCCCAGTCATATTCTCATTGCAATCTCATTAAAGACTGTGAACTAGTCACCCAACTACACTGCTCATAAATTTCAGACCCACAAAAACTATGAGACAATAAATGTTTGTTACTTTAATTCACTAAGTTGGGGGGGGGCGTTAATTTGTTATGATGCAAGAGACAACTAATACATGACCTATCTCCTTAACACATCTCAATTTCATCCACTTTTCACTATCTCCATGGACAACCCCCTCCCCTCCCCATATTCACTTTCACTCCCTCCATTCAATCCACTAAAGTCTGAGTGGTTATTTCAAAGCATAAGTCTGATACAATCTATTCCCTACTTACACTGAAGGTGGCTTCCCATTTCTCTTAATATATAGTTAGAAATGTTTAACAAGGTCATATATGACCTGGCTCCTACCTTCATCTCCCACCTCCTCAGCTGCCACTCTCCAACCACAGAAGATGCCAGATATTTCCTACGCCATCACTCTATTACTTTGCTAGGGCTGCTATAACAAAGTACCACAGGCAGGATGAATTAAACAACAGAATTTTATTTTCTCACAGTTCTGGAGACTAGAAGTCTAAGATCAAGGTGTCAGCAAGGTGGTTTTCTCCTTGGCTTGCAGATGGCTCTTCTTCTTTTCTCTGTGCATTCATACCCTTAGTGTTTTTCTGTATGTCCAACTTACTTCTTGTAAAGATACCCATTATATTGGATTAGAACTCACCCTAACTGCCTCATTTTAACTCAATCACCTCTTTAAATACTTTATCCCCAAATACAGTCACATTCTGAGGCGCTTGAGATTAGGGTTTCAACATATGAATTTGGGAGTAGGGGGACAAAATTCAGCCCATAACAATAACCTTCATTTTTACTGTCTCCTCTGCTGGAAATGGCTCTGCACTTCAAGGCAGAGAATAAGGATGCAGAGTGTGTGGTGAGGGGAGAGGATGGCTGGGGGAATACAGGAGAAGAAGCACCAACAGGAGAAGGAATGAAGACTAATAGACCTCAGGTCAATACTGCCAACCTCACAGGTTTGCTAAAAAGAATGTATTCAAGCATGGACAGTTCCTGCCTTCCATTGCAGAAAAGGGTGGAAGAAAGAATATCACAGTCTCAGGGGCAAATGAAACTTTAGAACATAGGACATGCAGGGAAGCAGCCCTTCCTACCAAGATAGGATCATAGCACAGAAGTCAGTATGTTAACTATTTGGCCTCAGCCTAAGAAGAGAAACACAAAATGCCATACAGATTATAAAAATACACACTCTCATGGCCACTATCAAAGTTAAATTAGCTCTGATAAAGTATGTCTGCTATAAATGAGTTAGAAAGATAGAAGGAAGAATTGTGTACACTTTCAACAAGAGAATCTAAATGTAATTGGATGTTAACTAGATTTTAATACATACATACATACACACATATATACATACATAAATGTAAATTAGGGGTATTTCTTACCTCATAAACTATTCGTATTTTTAAAAACACCTGCTCAGGCATAAACAAAAAACAAGTGCTTTTATTTGCTAATCTTGAGTTACAAACACTACCCAACTAAGAAAATACATGTGTGTAATTATTCTTACTTTTAGTGAAAACCTTGTCAGTGTAATCTCCCCAACCTTAATTCCAAGTTTTCTCTGCATGGCCTACAGTATGCTGTCAGTGTTTTGAAGCATGTGAGGTATAGTAGTGCTGACCTGAATTTGATATTTTCCAGCTGGCTTTCAATTATAAAAAGTTGTTACATCGTAGACTCTCATTGAATGTACTTGTAAAACTAACAGCCATCCATTCTGTCATAGGGTCAAACCCAGGACTCTAAGCACAAGTGCTGCTTTATGCCCTTCTGGATAGTTTTTTACGATTGCCTCTATCCCCTTATAGTTTTCTGGTGTGACATCAAATGGAGTGTCTGTGTTATTCTCAGGAGTATTAAAGATATAGTGTGCGTTTGGAGGTAAGAGTAAAATGGAATTCAGAATTCCAGAAGTGGAACAATTGTACAAAATGATAAGATCACAGGTATGCCAAAGAATGTAGATTTCTTCAGTCTGGATAATAATTATTGAAGTAAAGAATATCAGAAAACTTTGAAGCCAGGCTGGTAGATTATTAAAAGCCATGACCCTAAAGTCACCCATGATGATCAGTTGAGGAGATAACATAGAAAGACTGAGGCTACAAAGAAAGACCAGAAGTGAGTAGACTTGAATGATACCAAAGAAGATGAAAAGATTAAGACGGGAGAATTTTGCTTGAATGGTGGTAAGTATTGGTTAAGACGGATTTATGACAGTTTGACAATTGATAAAGTTTCAATACCATCTCCAGGCTCCATGGTAGATAAAACATTGTAAATGGAGTCCATTTCATTGAAGAAAGCCTCAGTGAAATAGTGACTTTGAACTTGGATGACACATACACCTCAAAATATTATTACTTGAAATATTCAAATAAATAATGTCAAATAAAATTTAGGAGCTTAAATTACCTGAGTCTTAAATTTGGAAGGAGTTTTAGAGCTATTTAGTTCAATCTCACATCAGTACAAAGGTAGCTGTCAATGCGTTTTCATCTCGAGTTGAAGGTATATCCCTGGCCTGAGTTTTCCTTGATTAAGTGACTGTATGCGAGAGAACAGAGTGAGAGAAAGAATGGTTGATAACACATTGTTCCAAATAGATCGATTCCACAGATTATTTTTAAATTCTCATGTTTTCCTTCATAGTCAAGTACAAGGTGCCTCTTTCTCAAGAAAGAGTTCTTGTAATTCTACTTATACACTGACATGCTGCACACAGGATGTCCCAGAAAATGGGTTAGAATATCAGAGAGCTAGCATCCCACAATTTGCAAAAGAGAGTAATATATATGTTTACTGCACATAATTTCTTGGCTTAAGTTTTTTTTAAATAATACCTCTGTACTTTAAGAGAAAAAGGAAAAAAATGTACACCTCTCAAGTCAGGCATGATTCCTTGATGTGTTACTGGCCTTCCAGAAATCTGCCTAACCCAGAGCTGCAAAGATAATAACATTCTTTTTGCATTGGGGAAGTTGTTGACTTATAATTACATCTGACTGAACAAAGTACATTGCTATCTTTTCCCCCTCTCCCTCTTCTATGAGAAACAAGAGGGAGAGGGACTTACAAGCAAAATGATCTGAAAAGTGCTCACTGCTGGGAGGAGAAGCCTCCCTGGATCTGGCAATTTGTCACCCTGACATTTACTGTCTGATGGGCACCAGCTCGCTGAATTTTGCAGAGAGCTAGACCAAGTATGACAGACTTCTTTGGTTGTTAGTTGGAGAGCTCATAAACATGGGTATTCATTGGGACAGGATATTTTGCAGAATAAAAAATAAGGTTCTGAATAAGTGAATGCAAATTATGTGGTGGGGAAGAATACCTGAGATTATAAAGGCCTCATTTATTTTTATTAAATGGCAAATGCTTCCCATGAACGACTCCCAGAAATAACTAAGTTTGAGCAGCCATCTGGATTCCCCTTGAAGTAGAGACAATTAATGTGAGAATGCAAATAACTGTTAATAAGCAAGGATCAGTCTCTACCAAAGGTATACTTATTTTTCTGGGGTCAAAAAAAAAAATCAAATTATCCTAGAGGTGATAGTTTTCAGAAATATATGGTACTCAAATAAAGTAAAGCAGCTGAGATTTTTTTTAAAGTACAACTTTCTTAATTTTCTATACTTGAACTTGGCTTACCAGCCCCAACTTTCCTTACAAACAGAAATACTTAATGGTACTATTTCAAGATAATTGAATTCTTGTGGTTTACTACTCAGGCTCTTTGGTTTATTTCTCTTCAGCCCAGGGTTTCTCCCTCCCTAATCCTAGGTGGCATCTGGATTTAGGGCAGTTCATGTAGCATCCCAGCAGCAGTTGGTGGGTACGTAGGGTACATTTGGTCTGTGCACTCTCCTCTGTCCTATTAAAGAAAAACTTATCCTGACACTGGCTAAATGTTAAGAAAGACTTTATTCACCACTATTACAACAGGGGTCTGCAATAGGGAAGAGAGATTGAACTCAACTCTGAACTCAGCAAGGACATGTGGGGATTTATAGCCAAGAACAGGGTTAGGGGCTCTGTGGATGAAAATTACTAAGAGCAAATATCAAGGGCAGGGGGATTCTTGTTACAGGAACCTAACAGGATTATTACTAAAGACAGGCCAAGGACTTACACATCGAAGGTAGGAGATGAGGAACTTGGTCAGGTATCTCAGGTGGGGGCATGACTTGGCTGGGAAAGCCAAAAACAATACAGGGAATGGGGAGGAGGGTCAATTGGGGGAAAATGAGGAAGATCTATAATACATTCAACAATAAAGATAAGTTTAAAAATTTTTTTAAATTGAAAAATAAAATATAAAAAAACAGTACAGGACCAAGGTCAAGGCCAAGTCAAAAACATGGCTCAGAGGAGCCTGACAAAAGTTTGGTCAAGGAGGATCTTTGTCAGTCTCTGCCAACCTCCACTGAGGCCTACTTCATCCTCACTGGTCTTGGGACGCAGTCACTTTTCTCTCAACACAGCTGCCTAGACCCTCAGCCCATTGACCCTCACTTCTCGGTCCACTCATTCTCTGTCTTGCCAACTTCACTGCTGAAGTCTTTCCTTGTCAGCCACCTCTGTACCTACTTGGGGTTCAGGGATGCTAATTCACATTCCCACATCACACTGGGGTGCTTAACACCCTGTGGGGATGCCTTCAAATCATCCAGCCAGACATCTCCCACAGCTATTGCTACTGGAACATGTGAGTGTTTGCAGCTTATCTTCAGGACTTTTTGACTCCTTTTTGAAAAGCCAAGAGTTGTCCCTTTTATTAAAAGATCCCCCATAATTTACCAAGGGCTTCCACTCATGTGGGCTAATAAAGGAAGTAATTATTCCGAATCTCCCAAGCTTTACCTCAGAGCTCAAGGAACTACTGGGAAAACCTGTGATGTAATTGGAATAGAGAGGGGACAGGGGAAAGAGAACAAATATTTTCTTCTCTTACGGAATTTTTTTCAACTGATGGCATTATCATCCAGGACTGGCAGATATTCCACGTACATAGGATAGTTCTGAATTAAATTCTATGGAATTATTTTTAATGTATGAGGTATATAGTGGTATTTGATTCTAAACCAGGAAGTCATCTCTAAACATAATATTCTCTCTATATAAGTTCAGTGTATCGCGGTCTGGTAAGGACTGAAGTGGAAAGAAATCTGAAGTGGAAAGAGTACTTGTCAAGATGTCAGGTGGTCTGAGATTTGCCTAAGACATGTCACCTAGGAGCTGGATGGTGTTGGCCAAATTATTTACCTCTTTCAACCTTGGTTGTGACGTCTGCCAAATGATAGAGATCTAAATATGTAAGCTTCTTTTCTTGTAGTGATACTGGATGACCCTGTTACTGGAAACTGGACTCCCAGCTCCAGGCCAAAGAATATGTGGACAAGTGTGGGCATGTTCGGCAGACTTCTGTGG
The DNA here is from genome assembly GCF_014108415.1 of Molossus molossus. NCBI lineage: Eukaryota > Metazoa > Chordata > Mammalia > Chiroptera > Molossidae > Molossus > Molossus molossus. The sequence goes on from NW_023425344.1 coordinate 54,770,972, forward strand.
CAGCCTTGGCAGGAGCACCCAGGTGATTCCTGGGAGAACATATCCCTCAGGAAGAAGCAGCCAGACTCCAGGATCCCGAGAGAAAACAAAGCCTCAGTTGAGAGAAAAGTGGTCATTTTGAAGGCGTAATAGTGTTTATCATTCTTATTTGTCTCCTAACTCCTTGTCTAAGTTGAATGGAAAGGTAATGAATTAATTAATAATAAATTATTAAAAACTGAAAGACTGGGTTCACTAAAAAAAATTCTAAAAAACATAGTGTTGGGTGACACTTTTAACAAACTCTGTCACAAAATGAGAGTGGACACTTCTTTACTTTGCCAGAGCCAGTGCAGAGGTGTTAGCATTAGATATGAGCAGGGCAAAGGAAGGACAAACCCACCAAAAACCATGCTTAACTAAACAAGGGAAAGGAGAACAGAAAGCTCAAAGCAGCCATCAAAGTTAGACAAAAACAGGTAAATAAATGCAACAAAAATGACTCCCAGGACCAAAAGGACAAAATTTTATAAGATACACAAAATTCTAAGAAGCCTACCAGTTAAGCAGATCCACAGAATTATGGGGGGCCCACTGGTTAAAGGACAAGTGGTGCAAGGAGATGAGGACACAGTGCTGGAAGGACAAGAATAAGACAGAATCCAGGACCTAGACCCATTCAGGGCTCTCCTCCTAGAGTTGCCCATCGGAGAGACCCTTGGATGTATTTTTGCTTGAAAAGAGTTTTGCCACTTGCTGCAGTTCCCAATTGATATATTCCATCCTTTTGGTTATTTTGAATGTAGTATGGACTGGCCCATAGCCAAAGTCAGGCCATGAAATGAAAATACAGGACTTTATTGGAATATTTGGAAAAGAGACATTCTTTTTTACTAGGATTACAAATAATGAGAAAGATGGAAACATAAAGCCACCAGAAGTTGGCGATGGTAAACGCTTTCCTCAGAAAAAAAGCGAATGTAGAGGGAAGTAGAGCTAAGAGTTTCGAACAATTAGGCAAAATTTGTAGATAAGGCAAAGAGTTAGTTAACACATCTTTTCAGGGATGAAGACATCCCAAGAACTATCTAGGAAAATGAACTTAGGTTGACTCACTCTTCACTATTGAGTAAAGACCCAAAAGCAGTGAAGTCCCATGTTAACTCGTACATCTTTGTCTGGTTGAGATGCAAACGACGTCTGTCCAAAGGAACAGATCCTCCCAAAGAGTCCAGTTCATTGTTCTCTTGGACAGTCACCAGTTTATGTATTCATCCAGCAATCTTATTTTAGCATGCTTTTATTGAGTTGCCTATAAATGCCAAACTTCTCAAATGATTTTTGGGCCAGTTTTAATATCTTTATGATTCTCTCATAAAATCTTTGACATAGGTTCATTTTATATTTGCCTAAAAGTGATTATTTTACTTTTAAAACGATTTTATTCTTTAATACAAGATAGAGAGCGAAAAAGGAAATAGAGAACAAGTTCTTAGCACTTCATCTCAGTACCTGGGTCCCACTACTCCTGCTTCTAGACTATATGGTCCTTTAAATTAATATATCCCGTATTATTGACAAGCCAATGTGAGCTGGGTTTCTAGCTTTTGAATCCAAGATCCTGACACTCAATTCCAATGTGCGGGGGTTTTTTCCACATACCACCAAGCAAATCTCTGACATTAGCAGGGTGTTCTACAATTCAACTCAATTCAGTGTGTCCAGAGACGGTATCAGATTCCACACGTCACCTGCTCAGTCCCACAAGACTGCCTTTCCCATCAGATGCCACTTGCAAGCCCAGGTGGTCACATGGGCCTCTGACCAACAGGCTGTAGATCAGAGGTTCCAACGACCCCCTTCTTGGATTTAGTTAATTTGCTAGATCAGCTCACAGAACTCAGACAACATATTACTTACTAGATTACCAGTTTGTTATAAAGAGATAGAACTCGGGAGCATCCAGGTGGAAAAGATGTGCAGGGCAAGGTGTGGGGAAGGGCATGGGGCTGTATGTCCTCTCCAAGCTCTCCCAAATCTCTGGGTTCACCACCCCCCAAACTCTGCAACCCCTGTCTTTTTTGGGTTTTTATAGGGATTTTATTACGTAAGTGTGATTGATATAACTAATTGGCCTCTGGCAATTGTTTCAACTTCTTGTCAGGAGGGTGCGACTGAAAGTTACAGACCTTTAATCACATGTCTGTCCTCCTGGTAATCATTTCCCATCCTTAGGCGAATTCCAGGTCCCCTCAGTAACGGGGCAAAGATACCTTTATGGCTTGTTACGTAGGAACAAGGATGAAAGCCAAAAATATACTTCGTATTATAAATGACAATATTATAGTATCCAAGGTGACCTCTATACACAGGAAAATGTAGTCTGATACCAATTTGAATGTATAGCCTATGAGATCTGAGAAACATGGAATTACTTGTTAAAATAGAATTTTTTTAATCTTAATTTCAGCTGACGTCCCCAAAACTATAAATACCATGTACCACTACCACAGTGTACCATCATTAAGGCTGAAGAGGCAATTCTGAAAATGAGTTTTATGACCCTTAGCTGTAGCTTATGAAAAGAGGTTGAGAAAAGTGTGGGATATTGGAAGGCTGTGCTGTGTGGGATATTGTGCTGTGAGCTCCCATCTTATGGGGGAGGAGTTAAAGCGACCTTTCTCCTGACCTCGAGTCAGGAACCACTCTGAGCGAGCTATGTGGACAGCTATCTGAATGACAGCTGAGAACATAAGAGACATGAGACTGCAGCTGTTTACTGCTCTGAGAGAGAAATGAAGGTGTCATGGCTGCACTGGGATGGGCCTGTGTTCCCAGGGTTTGTTAGGGTGAAAACAGCGCAAATATTTCCTACAGGTTAGATGTGGCTCATGCACAAGAAAATTAATGTGACATTTTCTTAGATCTTGTCTATGAAAACTATCTGAAGGTCCAAGGATACCTCTGCAGAAAGAATCTAGAAGGGTCCCGCTAGCTCCTTAGGGGTAAAGGAAGGAGTCGTAGCACTCAAATGAAATAATTGCCTTCTCTTGTGCTAAATGGACTTCAGGCAAGAGATTCTAGTTAATGGGACCACCTTATTCTTCAATCTCCTCACTTGGTTTGGGCACACTAAGTCCTGAACTTAGACTGAATTTTGGGACAAAAGGGTAACCAGAAAATTCATGGGCCTTCGTTTAAGTTTCATTTAAGTGGATGGGAATGGACCATTCCTAAAAACTTTAAATTAGGTCTGAATGCACTGCACAGAGGGTAAATTACATTGCTTTCATCACATTCCATGAGTCCTGCCTGGCTAAACTAATCATTACATACCTATGAAGTCTTTTTTTTGTAGATCTTTTTTATTGATTAATTTGAGAGTGAGAGAGAGATCGATGTGTTGTTCTATTTATTATGCATTAATTGATTAACTCCTGTATGTACCCTGACCAGGGATCAAACCTGCAACCTTGGCATATCAGGACAACATTCCAACCAATTAAGCTTCTCAGCCAGGGCCCCTATGAAGTATTTATATTGCCTTCATTGTTAAATGTTTTCCTATCACTTAAATGCTTCTGAAATCAGGGTACAACTTGCCATTAATATGTACGTGTAATGTTATGGAAACAGTATCATTTTTTCCAGGTAAAAAATGTGTTATTAGCTTGATAGTAAGCTTTAGAATAAGAGAAAGGTGATAATACAGCAACAACCCTGCAGTCCCTCAGTACTCCGTTCCCACCACCATGTCAGGAACTGCATAGATCATATTTTTATAATAAAATCTGACAACCTAGCCGAAGGACCTAACTTGTGTTTGAGTAACAATCACATTTCCACAATCCCAACAATTCCATTAGCAGGTACCAGTCATCAGCTGAGGTGACAAAGTCGTGATTGCCACGCTGTCCAACAGAAAGGGCTAGAGAGCCTGGCAGATTCCCCAAGCTCCACTGATGACTTTGACAGTGTTGCTCTCAGGGAACCCAAATGTCAGGGCCAGCCAAGTGTCCCCAGGTTCAGGGAGCAGGAAAGAACAGGACAGCAGAGATTGCCTGGGCTGCAGAGAGGTCGTAATGCCAAAAAATGGGGTGGCCAAAAAGCTACCCAAACAAAATAAATCAGTTTCATTAGATGTTGGGGGCAAAAAATGATTAAATTTTCTTTCACAGGTATTTAGACTCCTGTGGAGACTCTTTCTGGGGGAGGAAAGCAGTGACAAGACAGCAAAGTGAGCTGTTTTATGTCCTTTTACCTTAGGCCTGTCCCCACCCCCGAGTTGAGCACTGTATCTCTTCTTTCCTATATCGAACATTTGTGAGACCTGCTGAGCCGCAGACCAAGATTGTGCAGTCAGTTCGCAGAGCACAAGGAGAAAGAGGCCAGTGGAGGAAGAGCTGGGCAGCTGGGATGAAGGAAGCTTCTCATGACCATCTCTGTTTCTCCCTGCCCCACCAGGGTAAATGCACAAACATACTCACTCCACTCCAGATGACCTGGCGCTTTGACACCTTCACTTGTTCCTATCTGTCTGTCCCTTCCAAATCTCTATGTCAATGCCGGTCATGCACTATGTCTGCCCATTCAATTCAACTCATTTTTAAAATGGCACCTATTTTGCCATTGACACAATGTAGACTATGCTTAAGATGACTCAGACAAAATCTGCCCTCAAAGAACTTACAGCCTCAGAGGGGAGACAGTCATCAGTGTAAATACATGGCATTAAATAAGTGGAATTAAAGAAATGTTATACAAGAGGGGCAAAATCCACAGAAGCACATAGTTCATGTATTATTGGTATTAGGGAAAACTAGAAAAAAAAACTGAATTTGATGAGGCACGAGGAGAACAGAGGTCTGCATGTAAGGGCATCTTTAGGGGGAGGCAAAGAGAGTGGTCAAGAGTATTTCAAGGAAACGGTGCGTGGAAAGAGGCAATACAAGCAGAGATGCAATGTGTGCTGAGGTTGGAAATGAGCTGTGGTCTGATCACAAAAGGTCTTGACTAACACTGAGAAAGTTAGATATTATTACGTTATAATGGACAGTAAAGATGAACACAGGCTCCTTCCTATGCCTTGGGAAGATAACTCCTTTGACACTGTGGACATTGGATCACAAAGGCAAAACTTTAGAGACAGAAATTAGTTCTGTGGCTACTGCAATAACAGAGCTGGAGAACAGTAAGGACTAAACTAGGCAGCAACAACAGTACAAAGAGGTACATTTGACCATCATTGCATCAGGAAAAGCAAGAGGCCTCAGTGAGTGACTGCAACTGAAATGACCTATTTCACCTGCTGGGAACACAAAATATTGTCATACCATGTATGCTGCAATTAAATGCCTCAACACTCATCTCACACATCAGGAGCATATCTTTGTCTCCTTCCTTGGTAATCCCCAGAAATTCCTAGGGAATTTCTTATGACCAAGAAGCCAATCTTGTTTATTCCCAAGTGGCAACCAAAACTAAAGGCAACCAGGAAAATGTCTTTATCAAGCTAAGTTTATTAGACTCCATTAAGACAGAAGAGCACCTTGATAGAGTATCAGTAACATCTTGGAAAAGGAAGTCAGAGAAGGATGTTTATAGGATTTAGAACTGCTGGGCTATTTTTAGGTAGGTTGGGTTTATGCAGTAATGACACAGTAACTTTGGGATGACATGCATAGAGAAGCAAAGGTCTTGAAGCAGATCTTAAACAACCTATCGGTCTTATTTCTTGGAAGTGAATATTTTCTAAAACAAGAGGTAAAGTTATTTGTGCTCATTCTCAGAATTTTACACCACAGGGAAAGGAAAGTATACCCAGTTCTTTTTTAGCATAGAAATGGGAAATTGTTTTGGATTCAGTTCTCATTTTACAATTGTCTCTGGGGATAATAAGAAAGGTGCAGCAGTAACAGGAAAAATGTGGGATTATCCAGAGTTAAGAATTGGCAAACTGTAAAATCGTGGTGAAGATGGTGACGGAGTCGAGCCTGTTAAAGAGAACATAGATGAAACAGCAGAGCACAGAAAGGCCGGTGAAGACAGAAAAGTGTCCTAAGACTAGTAGAAGCAGAAAAGGAGCAGAGACTGAAATAAAAAGTATTAGATTCAATGATAGTAAGAATTTGAAAAGGTTAAATAATAAGAGGGTGAGTTCAGAAAGGATATCATATTTTTAAATATGAGGAGTGAGAAAAATTATTATACTTTTATAAGTAGTAGTCTCCTCTTACTATACCAATATTTATATAGTAGCCTAGAAGAAATAATTTTTTGGTACTTTCCCCCAGTGTTTTGACTGGTAAATTTATTCTCATGTTTTAAAACCAGTCCTATCTCAACTGTGTGACACTTTCTTGCCTTTCTTTGATATCTCCTCTGATCAAGCAGCTCAGCTCTGACTCGGTCTCCATAGTGATTCCTGTCTCAATACATTGTTTATACATCTAAGGGGAGAAAAAACTACAATGCTTTTAGAAAACAAATTCAACTGTAGACACTTTTGTTTCTAGAGCAGTGGCAAAAATTCTCTGCAGAGAATCTTCTATTTAACAAAATAGGTTCGTAGTCTCCTCATGCCTGTGACCTCCGGAGTGTGATTAGCTGTGGTCAGTGAAAGGCCTAAACTCCACATCTGGATCTGTTCAGGGCATAGAAAATAGAATAGCCATGGAAGACAGGACACAAGAAAAATCGTCATTGGAGTCATCAGAAAATTGGAGTGAGGTGACTATAAGAATGTAAGCCTATGGAATCTAAAATAACAATGACAAAATCTTACCAAAGGTGATGGGCTTCTCTGGGATGTGTAGTAAGTATCTGAATAATTTTTCTTAAATTTCCAAGGAAAAGGGATTCCAGCTGCCATCTGGGATGTATGCATAACTATATACGTCCCACTTACTATATGTCAGTGTGCATATGGAAAAAATGAATCAGGCTTATAAAATACAAGTTGCTATACAGTATTTTTAAATCATAATTTATTACTATTATAGTGATTCTTAATTTTCTATAGCATATAACATATAGGAAGTGGTCAATAAATATTTGTTAACTGAATGGGTAAAAGTAGCTGCATTAAAAACAGTTCTATTTTATTAGGCAAGAAGACAGTGTGAGAAAAGTGTTTTTGACGGTGTGAGGAAAGTTTCAAAAGCAGGAGATCAAATCTTATACTTCATGTTCAAAGACCTATAATAGCAAAGGAACTCAAATATTTATATGTCATGTTCTGCTCTTGAAAATATAAATAATGAAACTGGGATGGCAATGCTGCACTTATCGAGAGAAGGCAAAACACAAGGGGAAATGAAATCCTGATGAAAGAATATAGGTCTTTGCAAAGATTGTAGGAAAGAGCTGATAACCAGGCTGACAAGCTTCATCTCAACAGTACCATGTCACTTAGGTAATTAGTTTTATGTCATCTCTGAGAGGCAGACCACAGCAACACCTATAGCAAGCAGAAACCAGGGGCAAAATTTTTTTCAATCAGATTTAACTAGGCTATAATGTTTGGCATGACAGTAGTGTCCAAAGCCTAGTTTCCTATTCCAACACTGGCAGGGAAGAAACCAGGGCTGCAAAGGAAATTCTCCACTGACCTCCTTGGAATTATAAAGCCTTGTTTGTATTTTATTTCACTACCCACCTCTCTGCAAAAATAAACAAACAGACAACAACAAAAAACCCACCAGGCATACACTTGCTATTATTTTTAACAGTATCCTTTTTTTGGAAATTTTCAGATAACAGTAGAGGCATTCTAGAAAATTAAGAATTATTATATTAGTAGTAAATTGTGATTTTAAAATAACATATAACAGCTTTTATTTCAAACAACTAAATCATGGTTTGCATACCAATGGAGTCTAAAGCAGTAAACCTTCCAAGAATTTGATTTATAGGCCATAGTTATAATATTAAAGCACTCTTCCATGCTGAAGCAGTAAAATGAAGATTAAGGCAAGGTTTTCCTTTTCTTTATTTATAGAATCAATGCCAGGAGAGTAAATTCAAGATGATAGAAAGTATTGTCTACAAAGTAGATCTGAGGTGTGAAAATTACTTCAAGCCATAAAAATCACTCCACATAAATATGTAACCTTAGCACCAGCCTGCTGAACACAGTAGGAGAAACAAACTAAATTTAGAAGTCAAAAGCTGTTTGTTGGGCTTTTCTTTATTGTGCAGAGTTTCTATAGCACATACAATATGTAAAAGCCTGCCATACAGACTAGTTTATGGGGAAATATGGTACTGAAATAATTATTAGAATATTTCATGGGAAAGGACAAAATTTGTAGTCTTGCCCTTCTGAAAAAAAATCAACAGTGCTCCCACTTCTCATTTTTGGAAAAGAATTTATAATACTTGACACTAGATGGTTTTTGCAAAGTGCTTTAGAACCTGGGTAAGAAGACTGCTCTCAGACACAAAGCACTAAACATTTTTTCTTTCTCTTCTTATTGTAAAAAAATAAGGGCATCATCCAGCCCATCATGTCATTTTGCAAAGCCAGATGAATTGCTTGTTTTCTTCCCCTTCATATTTCCCAGAAGATTTCTAACCAAAATTTCAGAAAACATTTGTCCTTCATTTTAACAAAAGACCTTCCCTCACTATCCTCATAGCAAACTTTCATGTCTGAGGCTGACTTTATCATTTCACTACTTTTATGCCCATTGTTACAGATACCCAAAAACAAAAGTAAGTCATTTACTAGTAACTGTAGAAATAGTGAAGACTGCTGAAATCAGACCAAACGAGGCTATCTATGTATTCAGCGTTAACTATAGCAAGGAAGCCAGCCACCACCACTTGCACTTAACAGAGATTCAAATATGGACAGAGAGGTGAGAAAGCTTGTAGTGGGGAAGAAGGGGAACGCTTCAGTTATGACCTGCTAGAGGAGGGAAAACTAAAATAAAAGCAGGACATCAAATGTAGTTGGTTTAGGGAGCATATTTGGCTTTCTCTTGTTTGTGCTGAGTCAGAGCAGAAGCAAAAAAACAGGGAAGCTCGTAATGACTGCCCATTGTGGGACAATTGCTGGAGAGGTTGTGGTTTAGTGTCCAAGGCTGTTTGCAGAAGGTTGTGAGTCATATGATATGGTCTGGCCACTGTCTGTATATTCAGTTTCTCATCTCCCATATTGGTCAGTATCTTACTTGTGAGATGTTAACCTGTGCATGAAAAGCTAGAGATCCAACCACTGCTCATTGCTCAGGGTTTGTTCAGCCTCCTTCATAACTGACTGCATAGCAAGACTGTCTTGATCTTTTTCTTATATCATCACGGTGATTATTTGACAAGAGAGTGGCCATTCTGGGTAGAATGCAATGGTCCAACATAATGACCATTATGACTAAAACAATGAAATACATGAAACCAGGAATTCCAATCACCCAACACAGGCCAAGAACAAATTCTATAGACCATGAGGATCAACCCTAGGAAGACAACTAGCTTTTTTCATTATGGTTATGTATAACCTGTTCTGCTATGTTTTACCATTGACACAAGTAGAAGCCACAATGACTAGCCAACAAGCAATCAAGAACAATGTGGTTGTCTATCACTACTTATGCCAATGAGTTGAGACTGATCTGTATTTCATCTAAATCAGAGGTGATATTATTAATAAATTCTGCCAAAGTTAGTGATAAGATTTTTACAATCATTCCCATTTTTTTGGATTCCTGCAGATGGAAACACTGCTCTGATTGTTTGCATAAACAATGAGTCAGTAACCCCCCAGGTAGACTACTTGAGTAATCAAGGGCGGCATTGTTTTGAAGCTTGTGTCTGAGTCAGAATTTCCAGACTTGGTAATTTATGGAATTAGGTTCTGTGCACAAACAAGTCTCCAGGTCCTATTTCTAAAGTGCATGAAGTGCTAGTCTGAGGCAAACAGGACCAGATATTCTGGACACAAAGAAAGTAGTTTAAAGTAGAGGCACTTGGAGAGCCAGGGAAAAGAGAATTGGTTCATGGCAGGACGTTGAAATCAAGATTCTACATTAGTTGTGTTATATATTCGAATCTCTGTTAGCCTCTTAAAGGTGGCAAGTATTTGATGGCCACCTTGTGAAGGCTATTGGGTCCAAATTTAGAATCACCTTTGTTTTTATCAGCAGATTGCAATAACGTGTCCTCTTTCTAGAAGAGAGGGAGACTACAAAGTTATAGATTGATTTGTTTAAGATTACTTTTCCATGTTTAGGATGCAAGTGGAAATGTCATTGGTTAAAATTCCCTATGATCTCATTGGATGAAACCACAATTTACCAGAGGTTTAATCAGGAGGATCCAGTGATGGATGGAATGTCCAGCAGCCAGTAAGACTGAAGTCAGTGACTACTTTTTGAGATAACCTAATAGTGACATTAAAATGACTGTGTTTTGATGTAACAGTTATCACAAAGAGGAAAGAAAAGAGAAAAGGAGCTGTTGTAGGTAGATGAAAATTAAGGACCTATAGAAAATGAGAATGATTATAAGGGAGAAGTGGAAAGCAAAATAGGCATTATTTGGGGATTCTGGTCTACTTCTTGGATGAATCTGTCCACTTTCTGAGATCATTGGCTTATTCTGAAGATCTTAGGTTACTGATCTATGTCTGAAGATCAGCAGCTTCTAGACAATCTCAGAATCTTCAGTTTCAGGTTGCCTTTTGGAATAGGCTTTTAATTGTATGGAATTATGATTACTTCTTTAGTTGTAAAATGTGGAACCCAAGGCTTGACTTGCTGAAGTTTCACTGCTATATTTGTTGTTATCAATACTTGATGTGGTTCTGTACAATGAGGTTCAAGAGCAGTTTTCCTCTAATGTCTCTTCCAATAGACAAAATCACCTGGTTGAAATCATGAAGAGGCTCTTTAGAAAGAAATTTTGGGAAGGTGGCTTTAACCTTTTGGTGATGGGACTGAGTGTAGTTTCTAAGCCACTTATAATATTTTACCGTGTCTGTTCATAGCAGGATGAAGTCCAGTATGAGAGGTGAAATTCTTACATATATGGGCCTCCCATTTATCAATCCATGGAGTGATCACCAACGTGACCCCAAGGGAGAGTAAGGCCATACGGGCTGTTAGGAATACTTTTGGCCATAGAAATTGAAGGATTTATGAAAGCTTAGTTAATTTGAATTTACAAATGATATTGGTTCTTTCAACCATTTCAGAAGACTGTGGATGATAAACGCAGTGTAGTTTCTCAGTAACCTTACTGGGTTATTTTATAATAACTCCTATGAAATATATATACTGGTCACTTAATATACAAGCTAGTATACCCCAGATGGGAAACACAAAATCTAGCATCTTTTTAGCAACTATAAGGGCTATAACTTTTTCACCAAGAAATGCTTCGAATTGTCTTGAATATAAACATTAAAACTATAACATATCCAAATCCTAGGGAGGATGAAAGCTGGACAAAATCCATCTAAAGGTGTTCAAGGGAGCTTTGGGTTCAATTTCTGGTTGTGTCACACCTTTAGAGTTTTCCCAAGACTATATTTGTAATAGGTAACACATGAATTTCAACCATCTTTTTTTTCCTAATCCTCACCCAAGGATACTTTCCATTTATCTTTAGATAGAGTGTGGGGGGTGAGGGGGGGGGAGAGACATCAATGTGAGAGGATTGGTTGCCTCTCACATGACTCTGACCAGGGCCAGGAACAAACCAAAACAGAGGTATATGCCCTTGGCCAGAATCAAACCTGTGACTCATTGGTCCACGGGCCAATGCTGTACCACTGAACCAAACTGGCCAGGACCTTCAGCTATCTTTTTAAAGTTTCATAGAAATGTTCATTTAAGATTCTAGTAACCATTGCCTGTATCATATTAAGTAATTCCATGGATAAATGTAACTAGTGTCCATTTGAAATCGTCTGATGTTACCAACTTGCTACCTTGAGAGTGCCAGAGATAATCTGAGTGAGGCATACAACCATGTATTTTCTCTTCTTGTTTTTCCAAATCAGGAGATTAATGTTGATATTTTATAATGGTCTTTTTGAATTCCTCCAAAGATTTATCTTTTGGGGCTTAATGAAGATCATAACCTTGGTTAAGACTGCTTGCTTTTAATAAAAATTTTTTAGGGGATTTCCTTCCGTTTCTCTATTATCTCTTTATTTTTTTAAATTGTTGACACTGTTACAAATGTCCCCATTTTTCCCCCTTTGTCCACCTCCACTCAGCCTCTGTCTACCCACCCCTGGCCTTCACCACTGTGTTGTCTATGTCCATGGACTATGCATATATGTTTTTTGGCTAATCTCTTTTTCTTCTTTTATTTAGTCCCTCCTCCACACCCATGGAACAGATCTGTCAGTCTGTTCCATGTTTCCATGCTTCTGGTTCTATTTTGTTCATCAGTTTATTTTGTTCATTCAATTCTGTATATAAGTAAGATCATATGGTATTTGTCTTTCTCTGACTGGCTTGTTTTGCTTAGCATAATAATCTCCAGGTCTATCAATGCTGGACTTCAACATTTATAGTAGCCACCTCTCTGGGGAGTAGGAGTGAATTTAAAATTCCCTAATTGTTATTTATTTTTTATTAGGTTTCTAGCAAAAGTGAGGAATTCCCTTTGTTTCCAAAATATCCCAAAGTCATGTATTATTCCCCAAACTTACCTGTTATTTGTATAAATGTTTACTCTCTAGTGTTTGGATAGTTTACAAGCTCCAAGTCCGATAAATTCTGCCATCTGATCTGATTTTATTTCAGATTGAGGACCATCTAAAGGAGATCTTAAATTAATGACAGCATATCATGCTTCATAACCTCCAGATTTGGTTTTAAGGTAGGATTAAGCCATCAGCAAATAATATTACATCAGGGTTCTCCATGGGAGAATCTAATAAATCTGAGTGAGGTATATAAAGTTCCCTCACTGAGGTCATACAATTGTGCAATTCCCTTCTTCTGATAGATGCAAAAAAGTAGCAGTGTTCATGATGTTACAACAGTGAATAATAATGTGAGAGGGTGAAAGTAACAAATCTCATAGGAGGTAAATTGGCTGACCAAAAATTATTGTGTATTCTCAGATAGTAGTAATGTCTACACTGTATGAGGAACAGAACAAAGAACCTAGGACTAGCTCAGCAGAACCAACAACAAAATTTTCAGTGCTAGCTACTGCTACAAATAAGAGGGCCTTTGCAACCAGGTCAAGATTGAGGCTATCATAAGTTATGATTTTGATGTCTTCCATCATGTTGAGTTTAAATCACAGGGTTTATACATATCATTCATTTACAAATAAACAAAAGGGCTATTCGTAGTTAGAAAGGCTGTTATGGGTTAAATTTTTTCCCACCCACAAAAGACATGTTGAAGTCTTAAGCCTCATAGTTCAGAATGTAACCTTATTTTGAAATAAGGTTGTCCTAGACGTGATTAGTTAAAAGGAGGTCATACTGGAGTAGAGCAGGTCCTTTATCCAAAATGACCAATGAGAACATGGCCATTTGACAATGGAGACAGAGACTGGAGGACTGCATTGATAAGACAAGGAATACAAAGGATTGCTGGTAAACATGAGAGGCCAAGAAGAGGTAAAAAAAGATTCTCCCTCACCGGCTTCAGAGGGAACATGACCTTGTCAACACCTTGATTTCAGACTTCTAGCCTTCAGAACTGTGAGACAATAAATTACTGTTGTTTTAAGCCACCTGGTTATGATACTTGCTACAGCAGCCATAAGAACCATAAGAAACTAATACAGATAGATCCCTGGGAAGGAGGTTGCTGAAGAGCCTTCTTCAGGTTCCAGATCTATTCACGTTTGGGATCTAAGAAGAGAGAGTATCTTACTGAAGACTTAGTTCATGAATAGGCATCATAATTCAGGGGGTGGGGGGCACCCAATGACTACATTATCTAGTTAAACTTAGAAATCTTTTCAATTGTCATTTTGTGAGGGGTTTGGATAAGTTTGCATAGTCTTTATCAGGAGAGAGTGTTTTTCCCTCCTTAGAAAAGTCATGTCCTATATAGGAAGGCACCTGGAAGAGCATGAGAACTTATTAGGGAAATGAGTTTAATTTATTGTTGTAGAGTTGGTCAAACTGATCATTAGATTTGGCCAAGGAATCTTTTGATGGAACAATTTTTAAATTAGCATTTGATTTGGAATACTTAACAATACTGTATTGTGCACTTAAAATTTTGTTGAGGGTAGAGCTCAAGTTATCTCACCACAATAAAAATAAAATTGTAATTAAATTTATATATACTGTCACAATTGAAAGGTGGCTTTCTCAATTACCATTTATGCTAATAGAGTTTGGAATTTATTTAAAAATTATTCAACATCAAGCAAGTACTACTTTATGAGAGTAAATGTAATATCTAAGTATGAATCCCTATAACTTGCTTTTTTCTTGTCAACATGTTTTGATTAATGTTGTTCTACATCACTAAACATTTTTTGTCTACATCAGAATCTAGTTTTTTCGCTATGAAGTTTATGTTTAGGGAAAGGAAGAGTGTTCACAATAAGAACAGAGTATGTGGAGCCTCTGAGGGCCTTCAGCAAGGGTTTTAGAGATAACTGCCTTTGTGACCTGAGAGTGGACATCTGAGAGGGAATGTATACTCAGCCTTCTGATGATTCAATTCTGTGTGTAATTTGTAGGTTTTAGGGTTATACTTCCATAATCTACCTCAGGGCCAACTTATTAAAGATTGTATTTTGTTTACCAATAAAAAGAATTTGATTAGGAAGTCTCCGCATAAAAATGAAAATACTGCTCATTGGGCCTAAGAAATCTATTCCCTTTCTTTTCTAAGGGGCCTCTCAATAAACAATTTTGCTGTTGTCAAATGCTCTCTGGAGTGGTCATTGAAAGTTCAAATAATCCTTAGTGGAGTGATACCATTTGAAAATATAGTTGCATGAATAATGATGATAAGGAAAGTACATATAAGACGCAGGAGTTTTTTCTGAAAGAGCAGAGCATTTACACTTAGTAAACTAATGAAAGCTTGCAACATTTGGCCAAAAGTAACATGTATACACCTTGGGTCTTGGGTTTCTACCTCTAAATGCAGACCCAACAATGTGTGTCCCCATATCCATGTTGTGGGATTTTCTACAATGGTTTTTGTCTAAAAATGGTTGCTAGTTGTTCTTCTTTTAAGAGGGACTGAAGTTAAAAACAACTTATGTTGCCATCCTAATGACATATGCCAAAAACTACTTTTCAAATGAGCCATTAATTAGAATTATTAATATCTAATAATATTAGATATTCTTCCAATCTCATTAGTTTAAATAGAAGGGGACTTGCTATAATATAGCATAGTGTGAAGTGAAGTAATATGCAATTATATAAAATCCCATATGATTTTAATAATTATTAATGTGAGTACAGGGGTAATAAGTTGGTATTATTATTTTTCTATAAAAATGCACATTATTGAACAGTATTGACATTTTATTACTAAAATTTCTAAATAAAAACAGGAAGTAAAAGGTATAGTTAGATTTAATTTTTTTTCTTTATTGATTTTTAGAGAGAGAGGATGGGAGAGGGAGAGATAGAAACATTGATGAGAGAGAACATCCACTGGCCATTTCCTGCATGGCCCCACTGGGGATTGGGCCCACAACCTGGGCATGTGCCCTGACCGGGAATTGAACCAGCGATCTCTTGGTGCATGGGTGGATGCTCAAACACAGAGCCACACCAGCCGGGCATAGATTTAAATAAAAGAATATTTTCCAGTACAATAAAACTGGGTTGAACTTGGGAGCCTCACAGATCTCGTTTAGCCCCTCCACTTTGATGGACAGCTTACCTTTGTGTAAAGTTTAATATAAGCCAGGCATAGTTCTAAGCACTTTAAAAGGTAAACTTCTTTCATGTGATTCTAATGACACTTATTGAATGCCTGTTGTGTGCTTGGTCCATTTATAGCTATTACCTCTTTAATCCTCAAAATAATCTGGTAAAGTGGCTATTATTATTCTCTTTTTAAAATGACAAAATTGCCCTGGCCAGTTTGGCTCAGCGGTTGGAGCATCATCCTGCGGACCAGAGAGTCCCAGTTTCAGTTCCTGCTAGGGGCACATACAAAAAATATTTTTTTAATTAAAAATAAATAAAATGACAAAATTATATTGCTTTAATACAGTAGAAGTTGGTTGCTTGCTTATAATGTAATTTAATGCAGGTATTCCTATTTGGTAAGAGGGCATTGCCTCCGTGGTGAATTTAGAGCCCAGGTTCCCTCTGTCTTAGGAAGAGAGGAGAAGAGGACAGTAGAGAACTTTCATCTACTTCTTAAAAGTCCCAGCCTGGGAGAGGCATAGATCACTTCTGGCCGCACTCCATTTGTCTTGTCTGGGCACTCTCCTCCCAGTGACAATGCCACACGTGAAAGAGAGTCCAAATTTTTAGTTGACAACTAACATATGACTAGCATAAACATATAATTAATTAATCCAGATAATTAAAGTTAAAACAACCCTAACTACCAAAAAGATAGGAACTCAAATTCTCTGGTCTGCACATTGTTAGTTAATTATACAACCTTTTGCTTAATTTTGCATGTAAAATCATGGCTCAAATAAGGCCTTCTTCATACTGTTAATTTGAATTATTAAGAGTAAAATCCACAAAGCTCTCTTCAGTTTTCTTGAAGCTATTGGGACTTTATTGTGTTATTATAATAGCTTTACTTAATGGTGTGTCAAAATTGTACAAAAATGACCTAAGTGTTTTCAATGTTGCCTTGGTTGCCAACATTTCATTTTCTTCTAATCCCCAAGTCTACCCTTACTCAATTATCAGTGTCATAACCTAAGATAGCATGACTGCATACCCAGAAATAGCTTCGTGATAATATTTTAAAGTATAAATAATCTAAAATAGAATAACACTGGGCTTAAAACTACATAGTTCAATGTGTTTGTATTAGCACAAAAGAGAAGAAACAATACAAGGACTTCTAATTGCTTTTAGTAAACTCGTGTCACATCTAAAAACAAGAATTACAAGTTGATCTTTTTCGATGATTTATAAGCATAAAATATTATTTAAATAACAGCAAGTAATTACCCACTGTCAAATGAAATAAACAGGAAAAAATATTGAAATTAATAGTCAAAATTATTATAGATCACGGTCTCTGCTTGAAAGGACTATTAAGAAATGGATTCTTGTTTTAATACAAATGCCAATAGAATCACATTTTCAAAAGATAATAGTCTTGTGAGGTCACGTGGGTTTAATATGTCGAATGTTTGATGCTGACCGTCAAAAGTAGGTAATGCTGATTCTTTAAGGTAGCTAGTACAATGACTGATTCCCCTCTCCTGAACAGCCACTATACCTCCATCCAGTGGCTGCTGGTACAGTGAAGAAGCAGTTATTCATGTCACCACTGGCAACCTGTCACAGCCTCTCTACTTCAGGGAGTACATTAGTTGTGCTCTTCAGTCAAAGGCAATTGGGTTGACCTAATCATTTATGTGGCTTTATTTTCCTTCCAGAAAAGTAACTTGTTATTAATCTAAGGATTAAGAGATATGGGAGAAAAATTTAATAGAAAAGCTACACTACTGCAAGTTTGCTTTCTAGTATGAGTCCTGTTTAGGATGGCAACAACGTCAAAATTGGTTAAATATTGAGATTAGGTTTTATAATACCGCTGGTGTTCCAGTGGTTACTCAAAAGGGTGTATTTTTATTAGCTTGAAAAGAATCAGAGCTATCCACACACATCCCATCCCCAGAAGATTTCTATCTTCCTCAGTCCACTCGTTTCATATTTCTACTTGTCAGGCAGCATCTGTTTGCCTTTGGGACAGCACGTGACAAAAATCAGACCAATCAGACTTGTCCACCTGAGATTTTTAATCTTGTGTTGATAATCTTAACAACTAAAAATTAATGGATATAATCCTCTTTGATCCTCCTGAAGGGGCTTAATAAAGAAACAATTTTTTAGTTCCTGCTGCTTAAGAGGACCCCTGGTTCTTGAGGCCTGATGGTTAACTTTTCCTTCCATTTTGAACTACTCATATCCTTCAAATAAACTCACCTTTAGCATACGTTAGCTAGAATCAACTTGTGTGGCTTGAAATCCAAGAATCTGACAATAAAAAGACTAAATTTTGTGATCAAATAGTCACCCAAAGACACGTAATTTCCAGGATTCAAATGAATGTAATTTTTACAGCTTTAAGAATTGGACGGTTCTACCAAACAGAAGCATATGAAGAAAGTTCTGTCAAGTTCAAAGGATTTACAACTATGTTAAGAGCCAAGGAGATGCCGAATGCAGTCAAGCCGCCTACATGGTAATAAAGATTTCCATGAGCAGAGCAGGGAAGTAAGCTAACTACATGGGTGACGAGATTAAACACTTTACATTATAAAGTCCTTCTGATAACTTGTGTTACAAACAAGAATTCAATCATCATGTTGGCTAATAACTTTAGCCATTACATATGTGATAAGGTATCCCTAAAATGTCTTAGGATTTTATAAATGTTTCTGTAATGGATGAACATATTCTGAACTTAGGACGATTTAGAATTAATTTTAAAAATATTTTGGAGGAGTATATCTATAATAAACCAACAATGTCATGATAACAATATCATTGTGGTTTGGGAATCTATATATTTTGTATTTTATGCACTTCAACTATTTCAAATAATTTGACCTATTATTCTATTTTTTTATTTATTAATTTGTTTTTGTTACAGATGTTTCTCATTTTTCCCCTATTGACACCCTCCTCCCCCCTCCATCCCCAGCTTTCTTGTCTATGTTCATTGGTCATACATACATGCATGTAAGTTCTGTGGTTTATCTCTTCCCCCAGAAACCCCCCTCCTCTGAGGCTTGTCAGTCTGTACCCCACCTCTATGTCTCTGGGTTAATTTTGTTCAACAGTTTGTTTAGTTCATTATATTCCACAAATAAGTGAGATCAGGTGATATTTGTCTTTCTCTACTTGGCTTGTTTTGTTTAGCATTATACTCTCCAGGTCCTTCCATGTCATTTCAAAGGATAAGAGACCTTTCTTTCTTACAGCTGCATAGTATTCTATTATGTACATGTACCAAGTTTTTTTATCCACTCATCTACTGATGGACACTTGGGTTGTTTCCAGATCTTAGCTATTATAAATAGTACTGCTATGAACATAGGGGTGCATATATTCTTTCTGATTGGTGTTTCAGGTTTCTTAGGGTATATTCCTAGAAGTGGGATCACTGGGTCAACAGTTTGTTTAGTTCATTATATATCACTTAGGTTGGTGATTTTAAGTAGAAAATTTCTTAGTTTATATGTTGCCAAAATATTTCAAAGAACTTGAGTGTCACTATTTGCAAATTTAATTTACTTGATTTAAAAGAATTATTCAAGAATTTAGAAAGGTACATTAGTAGATGAGTGAATAAATAATCTGTGGTACATTTACACAATGGAATACTATGCAGCTGTAGGAAAGAGAGACTTCTTACCCTTTGAGACAACATGGAGGGACCTGGAGAGTATTAAGTTGAGTGACATAAACCAGTCAGAAAAGGACATGTATCACATGATCTCACTTATTTATGGTTTATCATAAACAAAATAAGCTGTTGATCAAAATAGATCCAGAGTCATGAAAGCAGGGAAGAGACTGACAAACCTCAGAGGGATGGGAGTGGGGGTGGACAGAAAGAGATAAACCAAAGAGCTTATATGCATATATACACAGACATTAGTTTAGGGAAAGCAGCAGGGGGATGGGAGTGGGGAGGAGGGGGTCAATGGGGTAAATAAGGGGGGGACATATGTAATAATTTCAACAACAGCAACAACAAAAAGAATTTAGAGAGGCCTGGCCAGTTTGGTTCAGTGGTTGGAGCGTTGGCCTATGGACGAGAGAGTCCTGGGCTCTCTGCTAGTCCTGCCCCGCTAGGGGCACGTACCAAAAAAAAAGAATTTAGAGAGGTTTTGTTCATTAAGCCTGACAACAGAAACACCTAAAAGGGAATTTAAAATATTAAATCTATAATTGTAGTTTAAAATACCTTCAAATGTCAATGTGCTTTGTGTAGGAAGCTATATGACATTTGACTAATAGATAAAATAAAATTTGTAGGCTGAATATATAAATTTTTGCATTTGTAACTTTAATAAATAGTATAATATTTTTATGCTCAAAACAATACCCTCCCCCCCTTAAAAAAAAAAGTTACATTGACAGAATCCAGAAGGATATATGATAGCAAGACAGATAATTCAAGCATCTGGCCCTGAGCACTTTAAACTATTTCTCTTTTAAAAATTATTATCATTACTATACTTCTTTCTCCCCCTGCCCTCATTCAAACAAATACTTGATCCAGTTTTCATTGCCAGCTTAACAGAGAGGAGGCAGGGAGGGAAGCAACAATCAGAAGGAGTTTAGTAATCTCCCAGGCCTGCAATACCAAGGAACTAATCCCAAAGCCGGGAGACGATTAGGGTACAAAGTATCTAGGCCAGAATCATGAAAGGAAAATGATTTCTCTAAGACCAGAAAAATAAAACCCAGGATTGTAGGGAATAGGTTGAATCATGAGAACAGAGAGTTCTGAGGTCTAAATACAGAAGGGACTTCCTAGGCAAAGCCGCTAGGGAAATGGAAAGACTTCAGTAATGAAATGCTTACCTTTGTGAAAAGCTAAGCCGCCATTCCTACACCCCCACATGAATGACAGCCCCTGGATTTGAAGAGTTATGTGGAGGAAAATGATTGATTCTCAAAAGTAACTGGATTTCCAAACAGATGACTCAATAAGCAGATGCTCTCACCCCCACTGCAAACTTCAGCATTACATAAGATTCTGGAACTATGGTGGGAAAAAAAAATCCAGAAAGTTGGGGGAAAATTGTAATGACTAGGGCTAAAGTCGTGTACCGACATAATGAGATGGAAGGCTTAAAATAGAAATCGAGTTGGACAAAGTAAAGGGAAGAAAACACAAAAGGGGTGGTGTGTGGGGAGGGGAAAGAAACTAATACAATACAAAGACATCTGTAAAAAATATAGAGCCAGTTATTCTAAAATACTGCTTCCTGGTGCAAAATATCTTTAAAATGCTGGATAAACTACTATAAACTTTTTATAAACATATATTGGACTTACAAGAAAACAAAGGAAATCTCCAGCTCCCCTTTCCCCCAAAAAGAGAGAACCAAGCTGTAATTAGGGTGGCCAGCAGTTCTCTGAGTTGTAGATGCCCTCAGTTTAATGGCCAAATGGGGAATAAGCCATAAGGACTTGGCTTGCATAAATTGGAGTAATAGGATTACATGTCTTACATAAAGTGAGGGCCATTGAAGAGTGATTATAACTTAAATAAAAAGGCAGGCTAGAAAAAAAAAATGTCTAATGGTAAAGGGAGACACAAAAGATAATTTATCTATCAGGGACTCAGCTGAGCTCCATATAGGGTAAAATGATAATAATAATAATAATAATAGAGAAAATAGTTTCCCTCAGACATCAGAACCATAGCCGTGAGCTCAAATGGATATGGAGTTTGAATAGACATTACATAATTCAGGAAACCCCAGGCTAATGATGTGAAGTTGGAGGTTTGGACCAATCCAGAATGTCTAGCAGAAATGAATGCAAATTTTCTCCAGAGCAGAGGTGGGCAAACTGTGGCTCGCAGGGGCCTGTGAGCTCAGAGTGTTTGGAAAGAATTAAAAGAAGATTTCATAACACTTGAAAATTGTATAAAATTCAAATTTTAGTGTATATAAGTCAAGTTTTATAGGAACACAGCTACATTTATTTGTTTACATGTTGCTTATGGCTACTTTCATGCTAAACAGACGGATCCGTGTTGACTAGTGTGATAGACAGTGTGTATGGCACTCATGGCTTCTCCCTGCTGCTCAGTGCACTACAGACCACAGTGATACTGGAGTCATAGATTGGCAGCATTGTGAGTGTCACACATAGCAGCATACCACCACATTTTACTTCATTATTCTTTACTATTGTGTGCCCCTCCATGTCAAAACAAATAAAAAAGAAAATGAACAGTAGACTCTGAGCATCACATGTTTTTTTATTTTAATATGTTTTTATTGTTTTGTTTTGTTTTTTTAGAAAGAGGAAAGGAGAGATAGAAACATTGATGTGAGAGAGAAACTTCAATCAGCTGCCTCCTGCATGCCCCCCTACTGGGGATCAAGCCTGCAACTTGGGCTTGTGTGCTGATCAGGAATAGAACCAGAACCTCTCAGCCCATGGGACGTCACTCAATGCACTGAGCCACACCACTGGGCAGGAGCATTACACTTTTAAGGCACAATGGAATGTGGATTATTTCATTATCTAATTAAACTGCAAACTATTTCTGTAAGAATACAATATAGGTCAATATTACCAGACTAAATAATTGTCACACTATAGCCAATGCACAGTATTCCCAAAACAGTTAGAAAAATTAGAAAATGTAAAACAAATATCTCATTAGAGCAGAATTTTTCCACAAAAGTTAAAAATCAAAATGAAGCTACAATTGAAGAAACTTTCTAAGTGGCTCATTTGTTAGCCTAGCAAGAAAAACTGTTTACTAATTGTGAGTTAGTTAAACTGCATTTAATTATAGCAGCCAAGAAACAGTGTCCAGAGAAATAAACTTATTTGGATGATTAGACTTTCTGTTGGTCAAAGAATTGAGGACATTAGGAGCATCTTTGATAATCAACTTAAAAACATCAATAATCAACTTTAAATGATTTCTATGGTTTACCTCAACAGATGTTACCAATACTACTGAGGATTCAATACTGAGTTTGAAATGACTGAAACATTAGGTTCTATGAATGGTTTGAGTAAAACTACCCTCAAGAATATTTTCAAAGATGAAAAAGCACGAATTCAGTACAACCTGAAGTGAATCTACTAAGATATGTCACAACTAATGGTGGCAAAAATATGTGTACAGCAGGGGGAAAAATGCTTAGTTGAATAAATTTACAAATATTGTGAAGATGTGCTTAAAACCAAGGCTATTTAATGTACTTTTACCTTATTTATGGCAATTATTGGAATTTGTCATGTATTATTAAGCCATAGTGTCAATGGTGAACTTCATTTGCATTCATGGACTTAACCATTTTCAGTTCCATAGCGTTATGTTGTTGTTGTTGTTCCAGAAATAGAAGCTGAATATCCTGAATTGCTGTACCATATGTTAGTGTGGTAACTTTGCAGTGGTGTGGTTTTATTGCGATTTTTTTTTTTGCTCAGATCTGAGAATGAAATTTTCCTGAATGAGACCTGTTCTCAGTCACTATCACTGAACGCTGAATGACTTTGGAAATTAGCTTTTGCTACCCTCTGCATTAGTCACTTTCTTTGTGTTGCATGTGACAGAAACCCAATTTGAACTAGCTTGACCAAATGGGGAAATGTATCAAAATGCTCAGAGTACTGATAGGAGCATGGGTGTGGTTGCACCTCAGAGCAAATGTGACTAGAGACTAGAATGCCACCAGGCCACATTTCTCCCACTTCTTCTTCCCTCTGAGAGTCAGCTTTCTATGTCCTATTTCTGACTAGTTTCTTCCACATGCTGGAGTGGTCCACTAGCGTAGCAGAACCCTGTAACTTTATCTCCAGAGAGCAATTATTAGTGAAATTATCTGGGTTCAAGTGTAAAAATCCTGGGAAAATGCATTAAGTAGGGCAAACAAAATCTGATGTCCACCCCAGATCAATCACTGTGGCAACCAAGGCAGGCTGCACGGGAAGATGCAGCCGCCACTGGGACCATCTGCACAGAGAAGGGGAAAGTGTCTTCCCTGACAAAAGTCTACTCTATACAGATAAAACAGTTGATCTTAGCAATCTCCTAAGATGTTTCAATAAACCAATAGTCCCCAACATGTGGGCCACAGACTTCTAGGTGTCTCCAAGTTCCTTTCAGGTCTGCAAAGTCAAAACTATTTCCATAATAATAATAATAATAATAATAATAAGTTGTTTGTTTGTTTGTTTGTTTACATTGGCATGTTGACTTTTGCATTGATGGTGCAAAAGCAATTGTGGTAAAACTTCTGGTACCTGAACAAAAATGAAGGCAGTAGCATCAAATTATATTAGTAGTAATTATATTCTTCACCACTATGTATGTTCCATTTAAAGGGGTGGGAGCAAGTTTCACTTAAGAAGGTCTTATGAAATCCTGATCTTGAATACATATTTTTATATCTATGTAAATAAATGGGATGTATGCATAAAGTTTGTTGGTTGCATACCAAAATGAGGTGACTCAAAGAAATGCACTTATGGGATAACTTCCGTTGCAATGGGAACTAATCATTGTTTCCATGGAACACATTTTTACCTGAAAAATGACTAGCAGACAAACTGTGGGTATTTAGACTTGGGTATTTGTATGATATTTTCTCCATAAAGTTAGCCTGTCACTTCAAGTAAAAAAATGAACAGTTTTGGTGCCAATGATAACATTCAACCCTTGAAGTGAAAATCAGAATTTTGACAAGCTTTTATCCTCCACCATTAACTTTACAGCTTCAAAGCATTTAAATACTGGTGGAAACATTAACAAATATATATTGTTTGATATTGGAAGATCTGTATAACTCGGTGAATTAATATTTTCTATATGACCAATGCATGAGATAAAAAAATCATACATAGGTAAAAGATGCATTCAAAAGTACAAGATACACCAAAGGATTTTAATGTAAAAATAATACCAAAATTTTATTGAGAT
Source organism: Molossus molossus (assembly GCF_014108415.1). NCBI lineage: Eukaryota > Metazoa > Chordata > Mammalia > Chiroptera > Molossidae > Molossus > Molossus molossus. Next base: position 54,795,742 of record NW_023425344.1, read on the forward strand.
GCTTCACATTCCACATTGCTGCTAACTTTTACGAAACTGCTGCTTGTTGAGTTTTGGTGCAATATAACAGAAGAAGAGCTACTATTATCTGGAAGGGCCCTCAAAATGCCCCTCCACATAAACAAATAGTTTGGGGAGTTCTTGATCAATTTTAGGAGCATAAAGGCATCCTAAGACCAAAACGTTTGAGAGATACTGCTCTAAACTATGCCTACATAGACTTCTAGAGAAAAGTGATATTGTCACTGCCTCTGAGTAGTAAGGATTCTCTAATACCACAATGACAATGGGTAGATTTTACTATTCATAATCATTTTTCATCGGCAGCATAATTGTTCCCTACCAAATTATAGCAATAAGCATTTATTGAGGTTCTGTCTAGGGTCTGTTCTAAATGCTTTCCATGCATTCAATCCTTATAATAATCCTTTTAAGCAAGAGATCAGTATAATCATCATCTTCATTTCATAGAGGGGAAACTGAGAAAGAGAGGTTAATGAGGGTTAGAAGCCATGCAATCAGCAAGTGTTAGGCTTCCAAGCACTCCAGTGTCAGTGAAGAAAGCCCACCAGCACTGCTCTGTACTTTTACAGAACATATCCATGAAGCAAGGCCATGGACTGGGCCAATGCTCTATAGCTGTATTGCCCATTATGACAGCTACGAGTTACATCTGGTTATTAAGTATTCAAAATGTGCCGAGTCTGAATTGAGATGTCTTGTAAGTATAAAACACACACTGGATATCAAAGACTCAGAATGAAAAAAAGAATGTAAAATACCTAATTAATATATTTATTTTCATTATATGTGAAATGATAGATATTTTAAATATATTGGGTTAAATAAAGCATATTGTTAAATATGCTTTGAGTAATTAATTTAATTAAATTTACCTGTACTTTCTCTCTTTTTTTCTTTCTTTTTTAAATAAGACTTTGGGAAATGCTTAAGTTATATACTTGTATGTTAGTTCCCTGGACAACACAGGTGTATAGTATCAACTCAATAAAGTTTAGATTTGTTTGAATTATGGATTTCATTCTGTGCATTACCTCCAAGAAGACTGTTTATTTCTTCCTGAGATATTTTAAGGACTTTCTCTTCAATTAAAATAAAAATTAATGACCTGTGGTTTAGTGTCCTCAAAGAGCTCCAAGCAACTTTATTTAAATAAGGAAAACAATCATGTTTCATTATGTTCTATTAAAACTGCCCTTCAAGTAAATATTTCTTGGCAAAGTTCCAAATTTACCCTTTTGCACATATTGCGTAACAGTTTTTAGTCTTTTTAGCCATTAGTATTTTTAAAAAGAGAGAATCAAGTTAAAAAGAGAAGAGCAAAGTGATGTGAGGAAGTGTACCAAAACCCATGGAGACATTTTTGCAGCTTGGCTTGGGAAGAGAAATGAAGCCAAGGCAAAATACAGCAGGGTCTGGAGGCTGCTGCGTTCCTGCTCTGGTAGAAGAGTGTGAGACTGGGAAGGAGCTGTCAGAGATGATTTAGAGCTCTCCCCTGCAGCTCAGTTGTAGCAGGAGTGGAATTACTAAGGGCAGAGCCCAAGTCACAGACTGTGCGTGTGAAGTAGCCACAGCAGGCACTAATGTTTTCTCCTTGTATTTTACATCCCCCCAAAAAAGAGTTTAAATGTACCCCAAAGTTTTTCTTCTAATAATAGCTAACATTTATTGGCAGTTAGAACATGCCAAGTTTTCACATGTGTAATCCATTTAATCTTCCCAATAATGCCAGGAGAAAACTGAGGCATAGAGGTGTCAAGTAATTTGAGTCTCTCAGTTAGTAGATAGCAGAGGGCAGATTAGAATCCAGTCTTCAAGGGTCATGGGCTAACCATGAGAACTCAGCCTAACCACTGCACATACTGCCTCACCCAGCTCTGTCAGCCATGGTATTGTCTCTCCAAGGCCACAACGAATCCCAGAGTCCAAAGCTAATGCTTCTATATTATCTAACATATATTATATGACTTTATTTATAAATTATGATAAATACAGGATGTCAAAAACTAAGTCAACCAAGGGTAATTTTCCGTAAGGTGTTAAAAGTCTACAACGCTAGAAATTCATTTTAACAGTAATAAAAAGAAAAAGTGTAAGTCAGTAAAAGTCAGATTTATTTTAGAAATTTTCCCAGAGGAGCATTATTAAAGAACCAAAAGAATTCTATAAAGACACTGGCTTTTGCTGTAAGGGGTGATTAAAGGGTTACATGCAAATTTCATCCTTGACCCCATCAAGGAGTACAAGTCACCCTGCTATAGTATCTCATAGCAGCTTTTGGTTTCCTTCATACTTAAACTCTCTTCAAGTATCTATCAGGTTTTTGTGTGTGGTTTTATTTGTTTGTTTATTGATTTTTTTTTGTAAAATTGGGATAACTTTCTATAATATAAAGTTTAAACAGGTTACATAAAATGCTTGGAATAATAGAAGAAACTCAATAAATGTTGATGGGTACTATTATTTATATCATTTAACATAAAATTATTGCATATATTTTTGTGATTGTCTATTCAATGTTTGACTCTCCATTACTAGAATATAAGTTTCCTAATGGCAGGAACAATTAACCATTGTGGCACACATCACAACTCTCCTCTGCTATCCAAATCTCCTCTCTATCTGAGCACACAAGCAGATTGTGCTTCCTTGATTTCTTCAAGTTGAGCATAGCCACTAACTTGCTTTAGCCAATGAAATATGAGCAGAAACTTCCAGGTGGAAGGTTTCAATGATGCAGTGACTTCCTACTTCTCTCTTTCCCTTTCTCAGTGAGTGTGGAAGCAGGTTTTAATCTGGAGGTACAACCCTGAGTCCTGACATGGAGAACAAACTACCCTGGGGAGTAACCAGGATCCACAGCAGACTTTGATAAGAAAAAATAAATCATTATTGCTTAAGCCTCTGAGACTTTGGGGTAGTTTATTATAGCAAGATAATCAAGCCTACCCTGACTATTACAACCTATTACATTCCCACAGTCTAGCATAGTGTCTGGTACCGAGTAGGTGATAAAATGTGTTTTCACTAAATTGATAAATTAAAAGTTTTAATCATTAATACAAATACATAATTTTGTTAAAGAAATTATTTCAATTCTATTCTGCATACAATTAACAACCTTGTGCCCTGGCCGGTTTGGTTCAGCGGTTGGAGCATTGGCCTGCAGACCAGAGAGTCCCAGGTTCAGTTCTCGCTAGGGGCATGTACCAAAAACAAAAAACAAAAAACCTTGGACATTGTAATTGATTAGTATGTGGGTATCACCATCCTTTGGGTACCAAAAAATCATCTTAGATATCAAAAACAGAATCACACATGCTTTGTACTCTAGAGGGACTTCATTAAAGTTTTGTTGAATTTTAGTTGAATCATTTTTTTTCTGTGAAATGATTTTGAAACATTTTTTATTTCTGTGATAGAGTCACCTACCTAAATGGCCCTATTTAAAGGTACCAGTTCCTAAGTAGTAATCAATAAACTCCCAGCAAACAAAAGCCCTGGTCTGGACAGCTTCACAGGATAGTTTTACCAAACATTCAAAGAAGAACTAACACCTATTCTCCCCAAACTATTCCAAAAAATTCAAGAGGAAGGAATACTTCCAAGCTCTTTTACTGAGGCTAGCATAATCCCAATTCCAAAACCAGATAAAGACACTACAAAGAAAGAAAATTACAAGACAATATCCCTGATGACATTGACACCTAAATCCTCAACAAAATATTAGCAAATCAGATCCAGCAATATATTTAAAAAATCATTCACCATGATCAAGTGGGATTATCCCAAGGATGCAAGGCTGGTATAATATTTGTAAATCAATTAATGTGATATACCACATAAACAAAACAAAAGATAAAAATCATATGATCATATCAATAGATGCTGAAAAATCATTTAACAAAATCCAGCACCCATCCCATTTCTGATAAAAACTCTCAGCAAAGCAGGAATAGAGGTATCATCTAAACATAATAAAGGCCATGAAAAGGAAAAAAAAAAAAAAACCTACAGCCAACATCATATTCAATGGACAAAAACTAAAAGCATTTTCCTTAAGAACAGGAATAAGATAGGGATGTCCACTTTTACCACTACTATTAAACATAGTACTGGAAGTCTTAGTCACAGTGATCAGACAAGATGAAAAAAATGAAAGGCATCCAAATTGGAAAGGAGGAAATGAAACTGTCATTATTTGTAAATGACATAATATTATACATAGAAAACCCTAAAGACTCCATAAAAAAAAAAAAAAAAAAAAAAAACATTAGATTTAATAAATAAATTCAGCAAAGTAGCAGGATACAAAATTAATGTCCAGAAATCAATGACATTCATATACACCAATATTGAACACTCATAAAGGGAAACTTAAAAAAATCTCATTTACCATTGCAACAAAAATTTAAGATACCTAGGAATAAATTTAACCAAGGAAGTAAAAGACCTGTTCTCAGAAAACTATAGGACATTGAAAAAAGAAATAGAGGAAGATATTTAAAAGTGGAAACATATACCATGTTCAGGGACTGGAAGAATCAACATCATTAAAATGTCCATACTATACAAAGCAATCTACAGATTCAATGCAATCCCTAGTAAAGTACCAATGGAATATTTCACAGTTCTAGAACAAATACTCCAAAAGTTTATATGGAACCAAAAAAGACCCTGAATAGCCACAGCAATCTTGACAAAGAAGAACAAAGTTGGAGGGATCACAATACTGGATATTGTTATACTACAAAGTCATTGAAATCAAAACAGCCTGTACTGGCACAAGAACAGGCATATAAATTAATGGAACACATTAGAGAGCCCAGAGATCGACCCAAAACATTATGTTCAATTAATATTCGACAAAGGAGGCAAGAGCATACAATGGAGAAAAGATAGTCTCTTCAATAAATGGTGTTGAGAAAATTGGACAGCTACATGCAAAAAAAAAAAAAAATGAAACTAGACCATCAACTTATACTGTATACAAGAATAAACTCAAAATGGATAAAAGACTTAAATGTAACTCATGAAACCATAAAAATCCTAGAAGAAAATGTGTGTAGCAAAATCTCAGACATCACACATAACAGAATTTTCACTGATACATTGCCTAAGTCAAGAGAAACAATGAAAAAAATTAATAATTGGGACTACATAAAACTAAAAAGTTTCTGCAGGGCAAAAGAAACCAGCATGAAAATGAAAAGAGAACTCACTCTTTAGTAAAACATGTTTGCCAATGATACATCAGAAAGGAGGTTAATATCCAAAATATATAAAGTTACACATACAACTCAACAAAAGGAAGACAAAGAACCCAATTTAAAAATGGGCAGAGGACCTAAACAGACACTTCTCCAGAACAGATATACAAATGGCCAAAAGACAAAAGAAAAAGCACTCATTTCACTTTTCATCAGAGAGATACAAATTAAAATGACCATGAGGTATCATTGCACACCTGCCTGAATGGCTGTCATCAACAAATCATCAAACAACAAGTGCTGGCGAGGATGCGGAAAAAAATGGTACTCTAGTACACTGCTGGTGGGAATGCAGACTGGTGCTGTCATTATGGAAAACAATGTGGTGTTTCCCGAAAATATTGGAAATGGAACTGACATTTGACCCAGTGATCCCATTTCTAGGAATCTATCCTAAGAAGCCTGAAATACCAATCAGAAAGAATATATGCACCCCTATGTTTATAGCAGCACTATATACAATAGCTAAGATCTGGAAACAGCCCAAGTGCCCATCAATAGATAAGGGGATAAAAAAGCTATGGTACATTTACACAATGGAATACTATGCAGCTGTAAAAAATAAAGATCTCTTACCCTTTGTGACAACATGGAGGGATCTGGAAAGTATTATGCTAAGCAAAATAAGTCAGTCAGAGAGAGAAAAATACTACATGATCTCACTTATTCATGGAACATAATGAACAAAATAAGCTGACAATCAAAATAGATCCAGAGACATGGAAGTAGGGAAAAGAGTGACAAATCTCAGAGGGAAGTGAAAGAGGGTGGTGGAAGAGAAAAATCAAAGAACTTATATGCATATATGCATAACCAAAGGACACAGACAATAGTGTGCAGAAGGCAGAAGTGGGGGTGGGAGCCCTGGCCGGTTTAGCTCAGCGGTTAGAGCGTCGGCCTGCGGTCCAGAGAGACCTGGGTTCGGTTCCCGCTAAGGGCACGTACTTCGGTTGCAGTTTGTCCCCGGCCCTGGTTGGTCGTGCGGGTGGCAGCCACTCGATGTGTCCCTTCACGTCGATGTTTCTCTCTCTCTCTCCCTTCCTCTCTCTCTCCCTCCCACTCTATCTGTACAAAAAAAAAAAAAAGGAAAAATATCCTCGGGTGAGGATAAAAAAAAAAAAAAAAAGAAGTGGGGGTGGGGAAGAAAGGGTCAATGGGTTACACCTGTAATACTTTCAACACTAAAGATTAAATACATAGATACATACGTACGTACATACATACATACGTACGTACATACATACAATAAGGCACCAGTTCCATACAGAAAGGCCCTGAAAAATCCATCTGTGTGTGGTCCCTGCCTCCATGACAACCACAACGTAGATGCAGAAATTCTTCATAATCAGGTTGATTATACCAGAAACCAGAAAGACCTCTGGTTAAAAGCATTCGGAGAACATGTTTAACAAATTGAATTTGCAGTTTCTCTGGCCAGGAAGGAGGGAAGAGTGATGGGCACTGGTTATACTAATATCATTTACTTCTCATTCCAAAAGGAATTAATAAAGTTACCAAAACAAAAGAAAAACTATGAGCCCAGTTTTTCTTTCTGGTTGGAGAAGCATGACAAGTTCTACAAGTAGTAATGGTCATCAGGCAGAAGAATTGACCTTGTCACAGATAAAGTGAAAGATAAAGAGGCCCAAAAAAGTGAAAAGATAAAACCTGAGGCTCTGGTATATGCGAAGAAGTCACAGAAAAACAAAGCTGTTCTCCAGTGCTACTAATGGTCCTGAACAAATCAATTATTTTGGAAGGCCCATTAATTCCTGCAGTTTCCCAGTTCTAGTGACTAGGGGACCATCAGGCTCATAGTCACATAGATATTAGGCAATAATCTGACACCTGGTGTGATAGAGGTATGAGAAATAAGCAAGTCTAAGGTAGTGGAGGATTAATTGAAAGGTCAACTTTGATCTGTGTGAACACACAGAACTCTGGGGCTTTGAAGGAGTAGAATACAGGGGATGAGCCAGGGAGCCTTGGCAGGCATCTTATCTGTACCATTAGCTAGTTGTATGACCTTGGACAAGTACTTAAACCTCTCTGTGCTCCCATTTCCTCCCCTTGAAAATGAAGCTGTAAGAGTGCTCATCTCAAAGGATTGTTGTGAGAACCTGACTTGGTCAAACCTGTGCAGCACAACTGTCCAGCATTCAGCAATTTCTCCGGAAATGTCAGCTTTTGCTATTACTGCCCTAGTGCATACAAACTGTTCGATTATGGGTCCAGCCCTTACCAGTTATGCAACATTGAGCACATTACTTCTCTGTGCCTTGGTTTTCTCATGTGAAAAATGGAATAATAATTATTATTTTGTCATAGGGTTGTTACATGGAGTGAGATACAACACCTAGTCTGATGTCTTGCTCAGTAATCCCATGATCAGTGTTATCTGACATTAGTACTATTTCTTCTAGTAGGAAACCAAATAAAACAACAAACATCCTGGCTCAGGCACCAGGGCATGCAGTGGGGTTGAATGTGTGTGGGGGGTTAAATATATAGGCAGGGATGCTTGAAGAAATGATGGGAAAGTTTCTCGTTCTAGGAAAGAAATGTGTGTAATCTCTTATAATGGTGGGTTTGACTCTTCAAAGTGATGTCTAAGATGGTATATGTCACCTGTTTAAAGACTATAAGTTCTTGCAAATAAATAAATAAATGAATAAATAAATAAATAAATAAATACTAAGATAAATTCCTGAGGGCAGAGATCTGCTCACATTTTTTTGCATCCCTAGTCCCCAACACTGCTCTAGACATTGCAAACATTTGCTGAACCTAGTCAAAACGTGGGTCTCGCACCCTGACTGTCCAGCAGAGGCCGCCCTGGGCTGGCTCCCAGGACCGCTGAGCTGGGAGAGGGAAGGCCAGGGGGTGGCCTTGTCGTCGCCTGGGGGCCCAGGTGGGAGGGGTTTGGCAGAGGCTGGCGCGGGGCGGAGGCGGGCCCCGGGCTCCAGCAGCTGGGATGGAGCAGAAGCGCGCTGGACGCGGGAGGATTTGCAGCTAACGGAGTAGCGCTGTGTTCCCCTGGTTTCCTGGCCCGACTCGGATCCTCACGGGCCTCCTGGCTTCCACCGCAGCCCGTTGGGCAGAGGAGGAGCGGTCCTCTCCCGGTCCACTCGATCAGTTCCGACAAACTCTCCCGCTACCCGCGTCGGACTCGGCAGCAAGCACCAGGACACCATGATCGGCAAGACTCTCTTCGCGCTCTGCATCTTCACGGCAGGTACTTTCGGGCGCTGTCCTCCCGAAGGGGCAGGGTGCGGAAAGGGCTGAAGCTGGGAGACTGGGAAGTAAGTACCCGCGCGCAGGTGGCCCAAGTGGTGCGAACCTCCGGGGTTGTGCAGAGCGACGTAGGCACTTGGGTTTGGGTTGATGAGAGCTTCTGGAGATCCTGAACCATGCCGGATCGCGGGGATGACAGGGTCCATCCTGCCGCAGCCCGCGTCGGAACAAACTCCGGGCTGAGTTTGTAGAACAGGTGGCTGCGCGACGCGTTTGAGCCTCGGGTGGGCGACACTGACTGCTATTCGGGGCTTCTCCGGTCTTGCAAGCACACCCTGGCAGAGTCGGGCACCACACTTCTTGGTGCGGTTCAACCTGGGGAGGGATGAACAATGGAGAAAAGGGCGGAGGGTCTGGAAAGGGGTCCGCGGAGTGGGGGGGAGTCCTACCTGGAAGGCTTTAAGCAGTGGCTGCGCACCCGGAGACATTGGTTTGCGTTAGCTGAGACTTGGCGGTCTCTGGTCTCAGGCGTCCGTTTCTAGGGACGATGATGGGGCATTCAAGTCCCATGGAAGCTGCCCTGGCCCAGTTCAAGCTCACGATCGCCGCTGGGGTTTGCAGTTTAACCCAGTGGTCCGGAGCCTCCAAAAATGCGTGCCATAGCAGAAAACTGTTAACTTTGCTAAAACTAGCACCCGCCTTTTCACCCACACTCCCCGACGCACACACATCGCCTCAGACGGCTTCCCTGCTAGCACCTCGCAGGTCTTGCACACAGCAGGAGCTTGGAGAGAGAGGAGCAGGAGGACTCAGCTAGCTCGGTTTGGTGGGGGTTGGGGAGAGATTCAGAACAACGCTTTGAGTCCGGAGTTGGGATACCCGTTTTTTGCAGGAAATGCAGCCCAACAGGGACTACTGAGTATGGACAAGGTACGGTGCAAACAGTAGCTTGGGTGCGCGTACACCGGTATGTTTAGACAAGAACGTTCCAAAGTCACATACATACGCCTATTTGACTCCTGCTGGCAGTCCGTGTACGGTTTTCCTCCTGAAATGCTTGGGTTGCTGTAACTGTGTACATAAGTTGCTACAATCCCTTGAAAAGAAGCTAGGGGTTTCCTGGCAGCTCCCAAAGGATAATGCAATTTTGAGGAAAAGTTTCCCAACTTGAGGCTGTAGCGTGCATTTTTCCTCTACTTGCTGAACATCTGAGAAAATTCCCATTTCTCTCTGGTGTCTGCACCTGGAGCTTGCACAGTTTGAAGACGCGTCCTCAGACGATTCCCTAACAGTCTCCTGCGACTTTGGCTGCGCAGCTCCAGGCTGGCCCGGTGCACCCGGATGCCGGCAGGTGTAACCCGGGCATCTAGCACTACGATTGCCCTGCTTGGCAATTCCCGTAATCCTCCAAGCAAGAGATGTTTAGGAAGGGACATAAAAGCTGCCTTTACTTTCTCCTCACTACAAATCCTTTTGTGAGGCTCGAGGGAGACTCAGAAAACCTAGAGTGAGACTGTAGAGCTAGTAGGTAGGTTTGTTTGCTAATTTTATTTAGTGGCGTGACTTTTTAAGATATATACGTACATATCCACACACACATATAAAACAGCGCTGGCAGTTGACAAAACCGGGATTAATACTACTAGGCAGTGTATCGTGACATTTCCCCCCCTAACAAGCTCAAGATTTGTTTTTTAGCTTGTTTTAGAGTTCAGCCCCGCTATTTCCAGAAAAGGAATAAAATGCCCTGTTCATTGCCAGAGTGAGGAGGCTGGTGGCTCAGGGACCAGGGAGCAGGCTCGTCTCCATCCCCGCACACTGTGTGGAGAGCAGAACCAAGCAGATGGCAGCCTCCCAGTCCTGGAGCTCTTCTGACCCTGGAAGACATAGTTATGCTTCTGTGTACATCTCCCCAGGAGAATGATGACGCCTCATTCTTCTCTCTGAGTTTGCACCTCTGAAGGAATCTCTTCAGGGGTCAGTGTGGTGTTGGAGCTTCTTGACATAAACATCTACTGAGGTTCTTTGCATCCCAAAGTAACGTGTTTACAGAAACTAAAAAAGTGCTTTTAAAAGAAGAAATAGATGTCCTGGTAAATGGAATAGGTTTGAGGGTTCTTGAAATGACAGTGGCCTGCCTGCTTCAGTGGCTCACCCCAGCTCCCTTGGCAAAGCTCTAATTTGTTTCACTGGGCAGTTGCTTCTTTTCTGTTTTCTTCCCCCACCCGACTCCACCCACTCCAGCTTTAGAGGCTTCAAAACTCCTAAGGTGATACTATCTTGAGCCAGGAATGGGGTTTGGCAGAGAATTGTTTTGTGGGGCTTTTTTTAGCTTAATAAATCAATATATACATAACATTTCCTCCAACTTGCATAATGGACACTTGCAAATATGTGTGCATTGTCCTTCCAGCAAAAGTAGAGCTCTGATTTACCCACTGCATTTTTAAAAGAAGGAAGAGAGAAACCATGGACTGTTTTTAGTTCTCTCCAAGTTAATTGTGGTAGAAAATTAGGATGGCTATTGTGCAAGCTGTTCCCCAACACCTCTGATGTGCGTGCAAGGCATACAGAAGTCCTGCCTCCAAACTAAAACACAAGCCAACCTGCAAGGTTTTGCAGCAGAACCCAGAGTGAGGGAGGATGACTGGCCACTGGAAGCTTCCATCTTCATCCCTCTCCCTCTCCCTTCTGGATTATCTTCCTTCATTACCACCACCATCACTGCCACCCTCCCATGTTCTATGCCCCAGTTTATTTAAAAAAAAAAAAGTCCCTCACTGAGACATCTGAGATATACTGGAACTTTCAAAAGACCTTTCCAAACACTCAAGAAGGACAAAGGGGAAAGAAGCATAAATGGAGGCACAATTCCTGATGATCCAGCTTTTCCTGCTCTGGGTTCTGCCCTGTCTGCCCCTAGTCCCTCCTCCAGGGAAACGACTGCATCCCAGCTCACTAGATGGACCTGCTTACTGGCCCCTTGGTGATCAAGGCCAGGAGCTAGATTCCAGTCTGCCATTCAGCTAGAGATCCTGTTTGTGTTCTGGGCCTGTCATAACTCTTCTCCAAGTGACTAACATCTAGAATGTCCTTGTCCTTGAACAAAGACCCCCCCCCCCATCCTACTCACTTAGGGCTTTGTTCTTACCATCATAAGCATATTGAAGCCTTATCATAAGTCTTATCACAGACATGTTAAAATATGCACACATATTTACGGGAACTGCAAGATTGCCTGCATTGGTTGGGAGTGGAGTGAAGGGTTGTTTCTGTTCCTTATCCTGGTTACCTTCTGTTCCCCTGAAGTCTGAGCCACAGTTCAAGAAGTGACACTTCCCTCAATTGAGAAGGTGGACGCTCTTCCTTGTTATCTGATACATGTACTGAGGCAGAGTTGCAAAGTGGGAAGCACAGAGATCCTGCAGCTAGATTGCCTAGACACAAAGCTAAGTTTTACAGCTTACTAATTGTATAATTTAGGGCAAGTAACTTAACCTCTCTGAGTTTGAGTTTTCTTTCTTGTTTGTTTGTTAGTTTGTTTGTTTTTATCCTCACCCAAAGACATTTTTTGATATTTTGTTCAGATAGCGTTGGAGAGAGAAAGAGAGAAACATCAACGTGAAAGGGACACATTGAGTGGTTGCCACCCACACGACCCAACCAGGGCCAGGGACAAACTGCAACCGAGGTACGTGCCGTTAGCGGGAACCGAACCCCAGTCTCTCCAGACCCCAGGCCAATGCTCTAACCGCTGAGCCAAACCAGCCAGGGGTGAGTTTGAGTTTTCTTATCTACTAAATTGGGGGATTAAACCTCATAAGGTTGTTGAAAGTGTTAAATGCTGAAGATACCTACAATACCTGGGACACAGTAGGTGCTCAATAAATGTTAGCTATTGTTGTTGCTATTATTCTTATTAATAAAGTTTGCTATATTGGGCACCAATTAGGTCATGCTCTCCAAAAGCCAAGCTTCTATGTTTGCTCTCGGACAATGTAAATCAAAGATTTCAACTAATATTCCCATGCAGTGCCAGCTGTTCTAGCAAACCCTAGTATGCAAAGTAAGAAAAGATTCAGCTCAACCTACTAAATGCCTAATTTGAAAAGGTGAATAACATGCCAGCTCAGATTTAGCACAACAGGCCCAAAAATGCTCAGTAACAAACAGAATAAAGTTTGACCAATGACTTTATTTTTCCACAAAGTCTTTTGGAAACTGGTATGTTTCAAAAACCCAAGTCAGCTAAACCTTAAGGTCAGGTTCTCAGAGACACAGATTTTGGATAATTCAGATCAAACAGCCTAGGAAAAGACAGTTCATGATGTCTTAATGATCCAGACTGGCTCTCTTCAGTACCCAGAATTATATTGACATGATAACTAATTTAACTTGAGCATTTGGACCTGATCAAATTATGTTTGTGTTTTAATAAGAAAAATAATGGCCAAGTATTTTCATGGTTTGAGCAGACTTTTTAAGCAATAGGTTTTCCAGGGTGGAGGATGTTGGGGGGAGGATAGCACCCAATGGAGAGACATTTAAATGGCGAGATGTTTAAAACATATTTTTCAAGAGTGATTGATTGTCTTAACACCCAAATGGAAGGAATCCTACCATAGCATTTACCACAATTTGCTTTCTTTTGGAAGTATCTGTCACTGAAATTGGATATGTTAGTTTAGGAACCAAATATTTGCTTTGCTAATAAGAGATTGAATGAAGCAGTTGCTTGGAAAAAGCAATCTTTGATTTAGGAGACGGAGGCAATTCTAAAAAGAGGTGGGCTGAGTATGTGTGCCTTATGCAATGACTGTTTTTTATTGGGAATGCAGAGCTAATAGGTTATCATCCAGTTAATGTGCAAGCAGGATGACTATAAAATAAGACTGATTTGTGTATGTAGTACACGGCATTAGTCACAGATTAAATTATTTAAATGACAAGGATTGACATAATGTCAGACTTTCTGGTCTGTGGATCTTTAAATGTTCATCATAATCCTGTACAACAGCATAGCCTATTTCTTTGATCTCTTCTAATGTCATTTATAAACTTGAGACTTTTGCCATTTTAAAATCAATAGAAATCATTCAAACAAAATAGACAATTACATAATTTATTTCAATTATATAATGTTTTTCACTGGTGCAGGATGGTATAATGTTGATGGAAAATAAGCTGTTTTAATTTTCCTTTGGCTAGTGTTGTCAGATTTAGCAAATAAAAACACAGGTTGCCCAATACAATTTGAATTTTCAAATGAACAGTGAATTCTAAGTATATCCCTCCCACACAATACTTGGGACATTACCTTAAATTCAAATTTAACTGGGCATCCTGTGGTTCATAGAGAAACCCTACCTTTGGTTTTTCGTCTGTGGTTCATCTATGCAATGGGCTTGCTATTTAGGTTAGCTTTATTTTGAACCCTACCTCGCCCAGCTGTAGTTGCCCTGCAGCATTGCAACAGTAACAATCTGTTCACCGGAAGATGCAGAGATTTCAGAGCAGCTCTCTCTCGAAGAGCAACTACAAGGATTAGGATTCAGAGGCAGCTCTCCAATGAGATATTTGGAATCAGACTGCATATCCAGTAATAGTGCATTGTTGTGTGTTTCTGATGAATTGGTGGGATTTCTGTGGCCTCCCTGAGGCTACGTTACCAGACCCTCTGTAACCCTTCCTACTCACAAAACAGTGTATTTTAAAGGGTGGCAATTGGCTCCTGCATAGAAGCTGGAACTAGAAGACTTCTAGAATCCAGCTGGCAGCCGATTACAAAAGAAAATTATAGAAGAGCTTTGGATTTCAATGATCTCTTCTGTGCCAGGATCTTAACTCATCTCAAAAATACTAATGAGATAAGGTTTACATATTCCTGCAGGACATGTCCACTGGTATCACTTGAAATCTGTGGCTATATAGAGCCTGAAGCAGCATATTAGACCAAATTTCAAAGGAGATAAAAAGAAAGTCATTTATGCTATTGGACTCTGGTGGAAATGTATACCTTTCATACCCAAGGCAAAATCTGTGAGTAGGTATCTGTTAAGAGAGAAAAAACTGTGGGAGGTGAACCAGGTGTGATATTTGGAAAACATGTTTATTCAATACCAAATAAGATGAATGGTAGAAGGCAACTTTGATGATAATATCTTCCAGTTACAGTCCAAATTCTGACACCTGATTTTCTTTTCCTTTCGTGAGGAAATAAGGACATGGGAACTTTAGTTCAGGCAGTGAACATGAAAAGAATTAAAGGAGAGAAGGTTTTATTTATTTATTTGTTGGATTTTTGGCCATGGTTATAAAATTCCAGCTATCATTCCAACTTCCCATTGGTTGGAATATATATATATATATATATATATATACACACACACACACACACACATATATGTTTGTGTGTTTGTGTATATGTTTTTTTTAACCCTCACCTGAGGACACCTTTCCATTTTTTGTTCAGACAGAGTGGGAGGGAAAGAGAGGAAGGGAGAGAGAGAGAGAGAGAGAGAGAAACATCAACGTGAAAGGGACACATTGAGTGGCTGCCACCCGCACGACCAACCAGAGCCGGGGACAAACTGCAACTGAGGTACGTGCCCTTAGCGGGAACCGAACCCAGGTCTCTTTGGTCCGCAGACCAACGCTATAACCGCTGAGCCAAACTGGCCAGGGAAGAACATATATTTTTGTAGATGAGATTATTAAAATACATGTTATCTTTTAAATGCTTATATTCTTGTCTGCTTTGTGTAGTCCAGAAGCATAGACTCATTACTAATAGACTTGATTCACACCCTGCTGTACCCATGATTGTCTGTGACTGGTGCCGTCTGCTCCTTATGAAACATTTTTAGTTTCTGTTGGAAAAACTATTGTGATCCCACAAATAGATAGCATTGAACTTTTATTTGATTGTTAGACACTTTATACTATATTATTCTTGCTTTTTTCTTTTTTTTTTTTTCTTTTGGTACGTGCCCCTAGTGGGAACTGAACCCCGGACTCTCTGGTCCGCAGGCTGACGCTCCAACCGCTGAGCCAAACCAGCCAGGGCTGATTCTTGCTTTCTACTGTGATTTGGATCCTTTAGGAGGAACAATAACAATTATTATGAGAATAAAATGGTGCTCTCCTTATTCACTATTCAAAAGCTACAATGTACAGTCTCTATGTGTTTAGGGAAACGTCTAAGACTCCAGTCATTCTAAAAAGAGTTAACGCCACGTGTCATATATGAGAGGACTTCAGTACCTATCACATTTACAACATGAGGGGGTCCCGCTGCCCATTTATTCAACAGAAGGTCCTAAATAAATCTGGTGGACTGAACACCTCTCAGCCTGGGAAAAGAGGCAAGATATTTGTGGGCCACACACTCTGCCAGACATGGCAGCTCTTGCTGTTGATGGATCTGCAGAGGGAGAAGCAAGATCAAGATGGATACGGACATCGTCCAGCCAATGGGGAGCCCTGGATGTTTTGTCTTAAAAATGACAATTGTTGATGGAGATGGCATTCAAGAGGAGAGATCCCTGGAACTCTCCCTTTTGAGGAACTGTTCAGGCAGGTCTAAGCAGGAGAAATGATTATCAATTTTTGAGGCTAAATGATCATTCATCATTTACATTTTAGAAGATGTCAGTGGAGAAGGATGTGTGATATTAAATTACATGTAGAAACTGGGTAAGAAATGGACAGTAGGAAGGGGCCACTTCTCTTTGAGAAGTTCTGCATAGGATACGTGGGAGAAGCTGGGCGTGGTCTCTTGTAAGAGATGACGAGAATCGCAGAATAGGAGGCAGTGATAGCTTGAAATTATTTAGGGCTACTAAAGACCCAACCACCCCCCTGATGGTGCTGCTGGGAATGAAAAAAAATGCATCAAGTTTTATTTTTGGGGGGCAGGATAAGAGATTCCTCCTCAACTATTTATGAATATAAAACCTATTTTAGTACACCTTTTTAGTTTTGGGAAAAGTTACAAACAGAACCTTTTAGATTAAACAATGTGGTGACACTTAATGGACAGTAATTAAAGCACCCTTGGCAGTGTGAAAGGTGGCAAAGAATGAGCAAATGCCCCGAGATCAAGAGGAATTCTCTGCATGTTGGATCCATTAGGGAGGGTGGAGTGGCCTGGGGTACTCACTTGCAGGCAGCCTTCCTAGAACTGCACTTCAAAAAGAGTCCTATTTTGAGCATATTCTTCTTTAAATGCCTACAGAAAGAGAAAAACAGCCCTGATATTTATCAGGTAAAGATAGGATTTATGTTACTTCATATGAGAAGCAGCGTGGTGCAGTAGAGGGGCTTTGGAAGAAGACATGAAATGCCAACTCTGGGATCTTAGTTTCATTCCCTGTAGGGTTATAATATACATGGAGC
Organism: Molossus molossus; assembly: GCF_014108415.1. Classification (NCBI taxonomy): domain Eukaryota; kingdom Metazoa; phylum Chordata; class Mammalia; order Chiroptera; family Molossidae; genus Molossus; species Molossus molossus. Next base: position 54,812,664 of record NW_023425344.1, read on the forward strand.
ACTGTGTGAGTAAATATTCAACAAATGTTATTAAGGAAGTGTACCAACAGATAGAAGGTTTATTTCACCTTACCTTATTTGCTTGTCTGCCCCTCACTTCTAGATTTTAGGGTGCATGAGAGCAGAATTTTAGCTATTTTTGTCCTTGCATTTCCCTCAACATGTGGAACAGAGCAAGACACATAATGAGGGCTTAGCAAATATTAGTTAAATTAATTTTTCATTGAGAACCTACATGTGCTAACACTGCGCAAGGCTCTGGAGATACAGCAATGAACAAAATAGACAAAACTAGACCCTTGGGGAACTTACATTCTTTGAGAATAACTAATTTTGATTTGGTCAGAAGAAAATCAAGAGTTACATATTCTCATCACCATCTCAAACTCAACATGTCCAAATATGAACTCCTGGAATTCCCTCCCCCGAGACGCTCTACCTGAAGCCTTCCCCATCTTGATTAATGGCAACTCCAACTTTCTAGTTACTCAGGCTAATCATGAGTCATCTTTGAGCCTCTTTTTCTGAATACCCCTTATCCAATCATTCAAGAAAATGTTTGTTCTGCTTTTTAAATATATACAAAATTCAAACATTTTTGCCACCACCATTGCTCTTACTCTGGTGTGAGCCACCCTCATCTCTCTCGAGGAGTGATGCAGTGGCCTCCTTGCAGATCTACCAGCTTTTCCTCTCCTCCTAAGGTCTGTCCTCTGCATAGCAACAGTTGACCCACTGGAAATGCATCAGATGATGTCACTGCTCTGTTCAAAGTTCTGCAATAACTGTCCATTGCACTCAGGGTAAAATTCCAAGCCCTTAAAATGACTGTCAAGACCTGCTTCAGCTGCTGCCCCATCCATTCTAGGCCTTGGCCGTCTACCTGTCCTTTACCCACCCTATACCAGCCACCCCAGCTCCCTTGTAGCATGCAGTGACTCGTTCCTCTGTCTGGAACATACATTCTCCAGATATGCACATGGCTAATCCCCTCACCTCCCTTAAACCTTTGATCAAATGTCACCTTCTCAGTGGGACTTACCTGACTGACATTTAAAAATTGCATTCTGTTTCATCTGCAAATACCACATTCCCCTTGTCTCCTATCTGCCTCTTACCTTTACTTTTCCTCTAATGTGAATCTTTATCCATCCCTTCACCTCTCCCTGCTTCCTGGGATGTTGTCTCTTGTTTGCTGTGGTATTCCCAGTGTTAAATACTGTGGGGCACTTAAGGGGTACCCCAAAATGTTTGCCAAACTAAATGATTAAAATGCATTTTTGTGGGCTGGAAAAATGGAAACTTAATCCAAAATTTTCCTTAGATCGCCCAAAAATGACACATTGGCAAACTTGCTTACTATCAGATGCTTATGTCTAGTGTTTCCAAATAGCTTTTTAGAAAAAATGAGCCAGGTATTTAGTTTTCATTGAGGGTTACAAAAGCTAAACTTTAAAATCAGCTCTTTTTGGAGCTGTGCACATACAAAAAAAAAAAAAAACACTTCTTTTTTGAATGTATGCCTTTTTTCTTTTGCCGCAGATAGCATTGCAAAAGAGCTGAAACTTCTGAAACTCTCTGGCCAATTAAGAAAATGTCACCTTTGAGCACAGCCAGTGAAGATAAAGAGCCCTCCTCTATTAGAACATTTTTGAGCATTTTCTGAATAACTGAAAATAGCCTGATGATGACAGTGATTTGAGTCTGAGGGAAGCAGCACCAGCAATTTCCCAGTCATGTCTGGGAAAGTTAAGTGAAGTCAGACGCTGAGTGCTGAGAGAGTCAGTCAGTCACTAAGATACTGAAGAATAGAATGGGAGTATTCTTGGCCCTACAGACTCTGCGTTTTGCTCTCATTGGTGATTCTGAGACAGCAATTGTGCATTAGTCCAAGCAAAAAGTAGAAGTAAAGTCCTGACTAAAATCAAACCTGTATCCTCCTGACCACTGTTATCAACCCTGCAGGGCTGACACCCCTTGGCATGGCTGCCGTTAAAATCACCCAGCCTCATCATCCCACAAATGCTCGTGGTACTCTCTGGCTTTGATAGGAATATTTAATTACCTAGCAGGTGCAAAAAAGATATGAGTTTAAAAAATAACAACATATTTGTCTTGAAGCCTTAGGGATACTGGTAAAATTTCAGATTATATCAACTTGAAGAGCAATCTATAAACAAACAAAAACAGGAAAAAGATGATACTTTATATTAAAAGCATGGGCCTTGCTTGTTCATTGAGGTCCACGTGCTCATTCTTGAAGTGGGAAGGCACACGGCCATCTTGAAATGCAGCAGCACAGCACGGACTGTAAACAAAGGAGAGTAACCCTGACCTTGTGGGCAGGACCAGCAGGGGACTGTGTCTGGTGTTGTGGGTGTGACATTGGAGGATGGGTGACCATTCCCCCACCTCTCCTCCAGGGGAGATGCCATGTTCCCTGATTAAAATGAAAAGTAGGGCCTAAGTTCTCACCAGAAGGAAAAGGAACACCCATTGAAAAGAGAAGGCTGAGGATACCCCAAATCTCAAAGGCAAGTGTGGCTGCTGAAGGAGAAAATATTACTACATTACTGAGAATAGAGTTTTATTTGGAGGTGGCGGTGGGGGGGGTTGTTATCAGAGAAAGGGGAGGTGTGGTTTTTGAGATTCAGAAAGTTACAGCCAATTTTTTATTAAAAACAAAATTAGATGTCACCAAGTGACAGCTGTCTCTTGTTTTATTACAGTTTGTAAAAGCTGCACTCAAGCACCGATTTTTTTTTTTTTAATTTTACTATGGAAACTATAAACATACACAGAAATTGACAAGACTACAGGGGTGGGAAAAAGTAGGTTCATTAAAGACAATAAAGAACTCTGTGCCAGAGTGTGCTTGAATGTAGCAAGTAGACTACAAGTATGTGCGACTAATGAAGGCTGGCAATTTGAACACTTATGAGATTATACCTAAGTGCACTGTGCCACTGTGACATGCTTTTGAATTAATAAAGCTGTGGTAATAATCATAACCACATGAACAACTGTTAACCTACCTTTGTCGACCCCTGTATATCTATTATCTGTCCAAACCTAATTTAGAGTCTTATTTGTTTGTTCTGGTTAAGAACTTTTAATAATTGGAAACAATGTAAATGTCTAACTGTATAGTGCTAATCAGATAAACTAGAATACAAGTTCAACGTTTTTTCAACCGGGCAACACTAAGCAACTGCTTAAAAGAATGAGGTGGTTTATTTATGTACTGACAGGTACAAATGTTTACAATATATTGAACTAATTTTGTAACCTAATATTTCACAATATATTGAAGAAGTAAGCTACAGAATAAATTGTACATAGTAATAAAATATTTAAAACCGTATGTTTATGTGATAAAATGACTAAGATGGATACAGTGGTTTTCTTTGGGTTCATTTAACTTTTTATGCTCTTTTGTTTTACTTGAATTTTTAAATTGTTTGTATTGCCTTCATGATTAAAAAATAAAGATATTATCAATATTTTAAACCCTCTTTATCAACAGTTAATGTGGCCATATAACTGCTACATGGCTATACCTGTCTTTAAAATCTTGATTCAAAAACCTTCTGACTGAGCCTTCAAAAATATGACCTTAGAAAAGCATATAATCTCAGAAAGGTTTACAGAATATCACTGACATAATGGGCAAGGAAGGTTCTGGGAATAAATTGACTTAAAGTAATATTATATTTTCTATAACCAGAGTGCTACATAAATCATTGATCAGGACAAACATCTTCCATGATATTTTAAGAGGCTCTGAGCTAACTGATCAGTATTTAAGCTTCTTTGTTAGTTTTAATGTCTTCAATTGTCACTTATGGGAGCAATTTTAAATGAAAACATTATTCTAAGCTTTTCTAAAATGTAGTTTGTCAACTTAGATATCAAATAAGAAAAACAACCCTCAGAAGAATAAATTATTTGTTTTTCTTTTGGCAACATTAAATTTGTCATATCATCTTTTCAATAAAATAATCAATAAGATGTGGTGCAGACAAATGCTGGAGGATTCATTATTAATATGCCATGGCATTATCGCAGAGCAGTGTGCGTGTGACTGGAGAGAGGGCTGGAACAGAAAGTACTGGAAGAGGCTCTGTGATCTGGACCAACCCCTGCGTATTACAGATAAAACTAGACATGTTGGGGGGGGGGTGGGATTCAACATATTAAATTTTTAGTTATACTAAAAATTGTCACGTTATAGTATATTAATGTCACGTTATAGTATATTAATTTCATCTGCAACTTCATCTAATTCTCCCAACAGCCCTATGAGATAGACAATACTATTCCCACTTAGTAGTTCAGATCTCTGAGTCTCAGAAGTTAAGTAATAAGATGTAGATCACACATTGGTGTGAGAGAGCTAAGCTTTGAACCCAGGTCTGGTATCTTCTACCCACCTCAGCCCTTACTACCTTGAACTGTCATATCAGTTGATAAATTTTTTTGTGTAAATTTAGTCTCTAGAAGTTCTCCCAACTCTGATCCTCTTCCCCATTCCACAGATACCGTCTTCTTGAGAACCTTATCATCCCTTCCTAGACCGTCACAGTAACTCCTAGTCACTGGTCACCATTTTCCTTCTCACAGTTTCTTGCTGCTTTTGGGACTCATTGGGTGAGGCCAGATTGTCTGCTCCCTTGCAGAAAAGGAGAAGCAGACACTGATCTACCTCAGAGCCCTCAGGGTGCTTGGATTGTGGTTGGTAAGTTCCATTTCCACTGAAAGGAATGAAGGTTCCTAAGTGAAGTTGTTAATTCCATATCTGGATTACGACATGTTTATGATGAACCTGAAATATATTGTTATACAAGACAGCAAGAATGTTATCAAAGACTACTAGGCTTCTGTTGCAAAACAAACAACAACAACAAAAACTTAAAATTGCTTTATGAGGCTCCCATGACCAAAAATGGAACAATTTGAGCATCAAGAAGGATAATTGCACTATTCAATCATATAGTTTAAACTCATGAGTTCATACTGATACCAGAAACAAAACAATAATAGCACAAAACTGCATTGATCTTCATTGGAAGATGCTAATAAACCAACACATTATTTTGAAAAATAATAGATAAATGGAAAGAATTAATTATTATTAATTGGTTGATCTTATTTTGCCTTTATGAAGTATACCACTGGGTGACCAAATATTAAATGATGAATGATCAACAGTCTCTATATAAGAATTCCAGTGATTAAATGAAGATGGCACAGTAGAAATAGAATATCACCATATTGAATGACCTCATGAGGTGGTAGATCTTGGCATTGACCATCAGTAGCTGTCAATATCATGAAGTGTGAAACAACCAGATTCTATATATATCCCATGACAGAAGAACACACCATCTCCTATAAAATAGTGTTGCCACATTGAAAGGAAACTACATCTGATCAAGCCTTCACATCCAACAATCAAGTTATAGGAAACACAGAAGACCAAGGAAGATGTTAAATAACACCACAGGAATAAAGTCAGCAAACTCCAGACTACAGGACAAACAACAGGGTTTCTTTGACAAATAAACTGCCAAGAAAAAGAGAGCAAGATTGGGGGTGTGGGGGACATAACAATTGTGGATCTTCATGATCATGAATCAAAACTAAACTGTAAACATAAATGATGGCATTTATGAAATAATTGTGAGTTCAATCATTGACTAGATATTTGATGATGTTATTATTATTTTCAGCATAATAATGATGTAGCTCTTGTGTTTTCAACCAAAGTCTTTATCTTTTATAAATTCATACAGTTATATTTAGATATAAAATGCTATGATGCCTATGATTTGCTTAAAAATAATGTGGGAGTGAGACAACAGGTGGGATTATTAGAGAAAATAATATTGAGAGTTAATTCTTGAAACTGAGCAGAGGGAACATAAGGGTTCATTATACTATTTGTTCCCATTTTGTAGGTGATTAATTTTTTCTATTATAAAAATTTTGTAAAAAGAATCTTCCAGAACTCCCCATTCCTTAGCAAGTGGCTTAAGATCTGAATTAGACACCGAAAAAAAGAAAGAAGGTGCAGGTAATGATGATGTGAAAAGCTGAAGAAACATATGGATCATTTAGGTTTGGGAAGTCTTCCCCAAGACAGAACATTTGCCACATACCTTCAGGCCTTTGCTCATGCCAGTCCTCATCCTAGAGCATCCTATTCCTCCATTCTCTGCCACCAAAACTCTCCATCCTGCAAACTCAAATTTCCCCTGATGTTGTTTGCATGTGTTAGCCCCAGAAGACTTCCAGCCATTGGAGGGCAAGAATCCTGTCTTAGTTTCATCCCTCCTTCCCATGTACGAGTACATTCACCGGGTACTCCATACCTGTTGAATTGGACTTAGGTAACTGAGGCTCAAAGATGTGGACCCTGACTTCTCCCATCTCATGAGTGGCTGAACTTGGACTAAAAATCTCATGTACCTAGGAATATAAGTCCTGACCTCAACGTCTCCAATACCCCTTCAGCATTGTGCACCACACTCTTCCCCTTGAAAGTTAGGATTTCAGATTCATGGTCTCTGAGGAAAATAACATTAACTTAGAGGAGCTGAAAGTTTCTTCCGTATTGCCATGCAGTGGCAGATAGAGAGCATGGAGCCTTGGCTGAGTGGCCAAAGGGCAAATATGTTTTGATTGTGGAAAGTGGCCTGGGAGCTGGGACACAGCCGGGACAAGGAGTTGCAATGTGACAAGCACCATGAATGCACTGGACTCCCAAAGGCCCCCAGAGAAGCACAGGAAGGCAAGGAGATCCCTGAAGCCTCCTTCATGTGATCACACATCAGCACGTGAAATCTGAAAAGGAACGATAATCTCTTTCCAAACAAGCTTGCTATATTTGGGCCACCACCCTTACCTGCACATCTTTATGAAATAATAGTTCACTCTAGATAAGTGAGTCCTGTAAAGATTGTCTTTTAAAGGATCCACAGGTAGAGAGAACTTAAAAAGAGGTGTGCCCTCCTGTATTGGATGGAAAAACCTTCTCCTGTCCTTTCAGTCACCCAGCAGCAGAGGCTGCCAGTAAGTGTCCTGTCCCCAAACATGACTCCCCCTCAAACTGCTGTGAACCACTTGCTCCCCTTGAACTACACCCAATCTGCCAATCTTGGGATAAATATAGACCAACTATTGTCTTAGTTTACTAAGGTTGTTGTAAAAAATTACCACAAATTAGGATGGCTTAACATACCAGAAATTTATGCTCTCACCGTTCTAGAAGCTAGAAATCTTAAATCAAGGTTTCAGTAAGTCCATGTTCCCTGGAAAGCCAAAGTCAGGAGGGAGGATGTTTCCTAGCTTCTTTCAACTTCTGGTAGCCCCAGGCATTCCTTGTCTTGGAAGTATCAACTGGAATCTCTACCTCCATCTTCAAGTGGCCTTCCTCCTCCAAGTCTGTCTTTGTCCAGATTCCCTTCTTACAAGGACACTGGTCATCCAGTCATGTGGGCTTAGGACCCACCCAAAGTCAGTATGACCTCACTTTAACTTGATTGCATCTGCCAAGACCAGATTTCTATATAAGGCTACATTCACAGGCACTAGATTTTAGGGTCAACATATATTTTTTGTGGGAACACAACCCAAACCAGCTATATTTTGTTCACATCCAAGCCATGCTCATGAAACACCCTCCTCTCCACTGATAAAAGAAAGTTAATAATGTAATCAATTATAAGTTACATTTACATTCAAGATAGCCTCTGCTAACACCACAATAATTTTTTTTTATTTAGTTATTTACCTATTTATTTATTAACAGTCTTGATGGTAGAAGGCTGGTTGAAACTGTTTAAATCAGGTGTTTTCTTAACCAGAGTGCTGTGGACATTTGAAGGGGACATAACACATGGAGAGAGCTATACCAAAAAAGTGTCCTGGTCCCTGGACACTAAATAACAGTAGTACCCTACAGGCATTGTGATAAGCAAGATAAAAGAAGGGGGGAAAGGAAGAAAGGAGGAAAAGGAGGAGGGAGGAAATGCCTTCACATATTTCTAAACTTATCAGAATCATTGAAAACTAACAGTCTAAATTAAGGAGATTTTTAATGGCCTTCCTCAGAGCCCCGCACAGAATGGGTCATGCTAAGCACCAGCAGTTCTGATTGGTCAGCCGGGCTGCTGACTGCAAGGTCTCTAGGTGCGTCAGGACGTTCTGATTTGGACATGGCTAGTAGCATGTGTACTGCTTGGGAGGCATGTGCAAATTTTAAGGGCACTGTTTCACTTCTTTGCTATGCTTAATACTATCTATTTTTTTCCAACATTGTACATGAGGTAGAGTCAAAAATAGAATCAAAAAAAGCAAAAAATGGCAGAAGGTAAAAATAGCCTCTGTTCTTTTTTGGTATAAGCTCATTGCAAAGTGGATATAATGTCTTTCCTCTGTGCACAGGGAGGATATCTTCTTTTCAGTTTTTGAAATTTAATTGATTGGGGTGACATTGATTAATAACATAAGTTTTAGGTGTACAGCAATTACTGGGTGTGGGACATAGGAGGACACAGGAATCTTTCATTGAAAAATGTAGAAATTATGACATTTGAGAACAGTGAATTTATGTTTGCCTTTGTGTGTGTGTGTGTGTGTGTGTGCGTGTGTGTATGTGATGTTATACACAGAGATTGGCAAAAGTAGGTTTATAGTTGTGAGTACATGAAACAGTTATTCTTGTATTATTTATTAATTATTATATTATATATTTGTATTACAACTGTAAGCCTACTTTTGCCTACCCCTATATGTATATTTGTGGGTGGGATGTATTTCCCTTCTTTCTTATCTGCTTCCTTCCTCACTAAAATAATTAGAAAAATGTAAAAAGGGGGAGACCAGTGGTACTGGGAAGAATATATTTTTCTGGGAAATGAATATTCAGTGGATTCATACATTTTCTGGAATATTTAAAATTCATTTTTTTCTTCCCATCAAAAAAAGCAAGATATTATATACATTTAATGGCTATACTCATATACATCCATGTCTTCTGATTAGTAACTAGGATGTTTATTAAGTAGAACATGAATATTAATTTGGTTCTGTAGCTACTTATTTAATGCTTTCTTTGGAATCATAGCTTTCCTTACAAGTTAGAGTAAAAGTCAACATTTGAAATTCTTTCCCCTGGAAGAAATATAATTTCACTTATTAGGAGATTTAATTGCTTAGCTAGTTTTGTCTATAAAAGCAAGAGGAATATCTGAAGAAAAGTGAGAGGTCTACTGTCTAAAGCCTTTATTGATCTGGGTTATTCTTAAAGGAATAAAAAAAATTTTTTAAGTTCTGATACTAAAAACAAAGCTCTTGATGAGAACTGAGTTCATGCTGAGATAAAAAGTTACAAAGCAAGAGAACAGCCTCATTATGTTTTAAAATCCCAGGGAGAGTCATTGTTTTGCCAAAGCAATGTGGTAAGACAGCCTGGGACCCAACATCGGTGCCCAGGAGACTAGGAGTAAAAAGCTTTAGAAGCTTTGAATTTAAAAAAAAAAAAAAACAATGAAGATTAAAGGAGTTAATCAGGAAATCTGAGGTTATATAAGGGTGAGCAGGTCAACCAGCTCATATATCTGGCTTGGAGCACATGTTTGCAATGACCAAACTTTTCCACGGAAGATTGTACTTTATGATAATCTTCCAGAATGAAAGAAGTGACAAGAAACATTAAAGTTTGAAAAGTGACCCCAACCGCCACTGACACCTGAGAACATCCTGGCCTCTCCAGAGGCATCTGACTGAGGAAAGCAGATGAGCCAGCTGGGGCTCGAACCCTGAAGGGACGGACAGGAAGAGGAAGAAAGTGGGTCATGTTTGGTGAAGCAGCCTGTCTGTCTTGGCAAGTCAAGGTGGCCAGCTTGGAGGCTGCCACCCCTGTGGTGGCTGGCGGCCACACATCAAGTCCTCCTCCCCAGAGGTGGCATGGCTGCCACTCGAGACTTCACATGGCACCGAGGCAGAAACTAGACAAACATCTGGAATATAGCCTCTGAAGCTCTAAGGCTTAATACTCACAATAATTCTTCTCAAAATTAGTGGAAAGCGATCATTCACTATTTAAACAAGAACCACTCAGGAAAAAAAAAAAGCTTTCTAGGATGGTGTGTGAAGGGACAGAAATTCTAGGGAAGTGACCCAACTTCTTCTTAACTTAATTGGGGTTGAGTTTCTAGGAAGGCACATAAAACCTGAATTAGAGAGACAGTTCCTTGTCATGTACCAGTTGATAACTCATTAAGTGACATCATTCACCTCCTTTCTTTTTATTTTATTTATTTTTAATTTTTAAAAAATATGTTTTTATTGAATCCAGAGAGAGGAAGGGAGAGGAAGAGGGAGATGGAAACATTGATGAGAGAGAAACATCGATTGGCTGCCTCTTGCACGCCCCCTACTGGAGATCAAACCCACAACCCAGGCATGTGTCCTGACTGGGAATCGAACCAGCGACCTCCTGGTACATAGGTTGGTGCTGAATCAACTAAGCCACTCTGGCTGGGCCACCTTCTTTTTTAAGCTATGCTTATTCTAGTCAAATCTTACTGACAGTAGCAGCTTGGATTTGAAAGGGCACCTATGTTCTTTGCAGAGCACTTACTGCAAGGTTTTTAACAACCCATATTTGCCCTGTGTTTGACTCATAATGCCCAACAAAACATGCCGCTGTTTGACATTACGCAGCAAGCACTGTGTCGCTCAGACCTTGTTGCAGACTCAGTGGTTCTACCTGCTCATTTTATTTTCACTTCTGACACTGATGGCCTCTTCTAGCACAGTGTTCAGAAAACACAAACAAACCCTACTGCACCTGCAGGACAGCAATTTCCACCAGTTGTGATGACAGTGAATAAGTGACAGGTACCAAGTCCCCATCTGTGATAGGAATGTGGGCCTTCATCACCTGGACTCCTAAATGTGACAATTATAATGTGTACACATTTTCTTGATTTTATTTTTATGAAAATATAGTTTTCTTAGCAACAGAGTTAAGCAACGCTTAATTTTTCTTTATGATGAGGAGTTTGGCAGAACATAGGCAATTAGCTAGGAGCCGTGTAAACTCAGGAAACCTGATTAAGGGTTAGATAAAAATTCATCTAAAAATTTAGGCTTAAGCCCTGGTGAATAACACATCTTTCTAAAAGCATTAGCAGTTTGGCTTTAAATGGGACATTGGGTTAATTCAGTCTCTGCTTCCCTGCTACACAGCATCCTTTCAAGGTAGAAATTCAATTTATGGTAAGGAAAATGGATATGATATGCATGAGCTTGTCTTTACTTAACAGGGATGATGAATGTAATGTTCTGGTAAATAAAATATTCCAAATAATTAAGCTTTCTCTATATAATGTAGTTTGTCACTTTTCAAAAATGGGAGAGAAACATATTTAAAACTATATTTAACATTTACAGTAAAGTCACTAATAAACTCCATGTCTGCACTTGTCATCTGTTAAATAAGAATATTAAATCAGAAGAGCTTTAGTATCAGCTCTTTATGATCTAAAATATGATTCACCTGAGGTCAACAAATAATGTAGATGATCCATAAATGAGCACCAGGAAGTCCACAAAACACCCAAAACTGTATTCAGTATTGCGTGTACATACTTATGTACTTTTTTCCCTTGAGAGAAGATCCATAAATTGTATCAATACTTGAACTCTGGGTCCCCAATAAGGTTAAGATTAAGAACATCTAACATTCATTCTGCAATGAATTTGACCCTTAAGTGAGTTACTTTTTCTTTGAAAATTCATAAGCCTCCTCGGGATGGTCTGGTGCTTGAAGGTGTCCTTATACCAACAGTAATACCGGCTCAAGTTTCTTTGGTCCATGGTTTTCAACCTACAGGCTTCTCTTGCAAAGAGCAAAAGCAAAGCTTGTACTTTCGAGTTGTGGATAAGGAAATGGGGTGGGAGCAGAATGGCTCAGGGATGTGTCATAGAGGTGGTCAGTGAGAGCCCTGCGAGTCGGTCAGGGATGCTTTTACTTCCTGATCCAGTCTTTCCATTGTAGTGTGCTATGCAGAGTGCCACAGAAGCTAAATTGTAATGCACACAGCTCCGCATTTTAGAAAACACCTTTGTTAGTTAAGGTCTTCAAACTCTAAGCCTTCCAAAAAAACTGATCTAAAACTAATCTGACTAATGGCAAATATGAATTTCAATTTATAAATGGAAAATACTACCCTGTGCATACATTTTTTTCAGGCTCCTGCTCGTTAAATTCTAATAAGAACTTTTGAATAGCGCCTTGTGCTTTCCACAGGACTTTCAGGTACAAAATGACCCACAAGCCTTACAAGCTATTGGCAGTCAGCTAGCACCCCCATAATGTAGATGGAGAAAATCAAGACTCCTAGGAGTGAGGGCACGTGTCACAACCACAGAGAAAGGGGCAGAGCCAGAATGCAATGATAATCCCAATTTTGCACCTGTTCATTTTACCACAGCTGTCCCTACAATGTCTTAGGACACTGGGGGTAGAGAAAGGGTTCACAGGCTGGGAAATATGTTGTCAGGTGAGATCATTTTCATAGACTCATGCGTTGGAGAGCGAGTTGTGTGCAAAAGAAATTCTACAGTAAGATAACAGTGCATTTCCTGGAGTCTATATTTGAAGGACAGATATATCTCTGACCAGCTTTGAGAATGGAAGTCCTCCAGACTTCTGGAGGAAAACTACTGAGACTGAAATCCTTCCCGGTTCTAAATGCAGCCCACAAGTTTTTACCAAAAAAAAAAAAAAGGTGGATTTGTATGTTGTTTATTTTCTCTTTCCAGAACACTACATAGCCTACTTCAAAGCCTAGAGACTACGAGAGAGATTTAAGACAAGAAAGGGCTATTGTTGCTCCCTGTCTTATTGGCTCTTTGCAAATTCCATAGGAACCGAAACCCAATAATTAGCCTATCATCTTTTGCCAATGATACACCTTTTTCCTAAGCAGTTCTATGACATTAAGTAGCTGGCAGAGATGTTTATATGATCTCTGTGCTGAAGGCACATTATAATGCACTGGAAGATACATGATTTATGTATTTTGATCTTCATTTCTAAGAGATTTACAACTGGGCATAGATATATGAAATAATAGAGAGTGCTTTGCCGGTACAAAGGGAAAAAAATCACTCAAGTTCAGCTAGTCTGATTCCATCACCACAGTGGTAGAAAAACAGCTCAGACAAGTTTTCATTCCACAGCTGCAAAAAAACTTGGGTTTGGGGCCATGACCCTGCTTTTGAATTCCAACTCTGCCATTTAGCAGACAAGGGAAAGGGTAACTAGCATTAAGTCAGTAAGGTGCCAGCCATGTATTAGGCATCTCACAGACATTTTCTTCTCCGAATGTACAGCAGCCCTGGAAGGTTGGTACTACTGGTCTCTATTTCCGAATGAAGAAACAGAGGCTTAGGAGGTCCAATAATTTGTCCGAATCCACAGAGCTAGTTGCACCCAAAATTGAACCCAGGTCTCTCTACCATTAAACCCATGCCCTCCGTGAGTGCTGATGTCATACAGGTCTCTAAGCCCACACAGTCCTCTGCAGTTTCTAGAACATTCTGGCAGGTCCTCCTTCTATCCTGGGCTGTTCACAGTCAGTGCAGCTAACTCTCACTCATCCTTCAGATCTCCTATAAATGTCAGTCCCTCTGATAAGCATTCCCTAACCCTCCCCTCAAAGAGTAAATCAGCTCCTATTAACACCTGCAAAAAAAAAAAAAAGAAGAGGAAAAAACATCCTCAAACTATATATACCCTCAGTAAGTCTCATCGCATCCTTCCTTGATGTTTTCATTATAATTCTTGTCATAATGCTTGAAATGATACCTTATTTTTAAGATTATATGTTTAATATCTATCTCCTTAGATCGGTGATTTTCAATTGGTATGCCCCAGCACACCGGTATGCCGCAAGAATTTTTAAAACATGCAATATCTGACTATGTAGTCAGGGGCACTGACCTTTTTTCCTTTAGACTGTCAAATTTAAAAAATGACAACCATCAACACAATAGCTGTCCAGTGTGAATGAATCAAAGTTATACACACTTTTTTTTGTCAGATTGGCAAAAAATATATTTTTGGTGTGCTGCAGACTTTTAGTAACTGGTTTAGTGTACCATGAGATGAAAATGGTTGAAAATCACTGCTTTACAGTATAGATTCTATGAGGGTAGGGACTATATCTATTTTATTTATCCTATTCCTAGGATCTAGTCTAGTTTCAGACACTTAGTAGGAGCTTAGAAAATATCTGTTTAATTCAAACACAAATAATAAAAAACTATCATAGGTAGGAACTAGCTTATTTAGCAACAAAACACACAGAATAATTTTTTGTTGAGTGAGTGAATGAATGAATGACCTGTCCTCCTGAGGTCTCTAGGTTAATTTCGACTTCTCTGGGAAGTTCAGGGGTAGTGCTGCATACAGACCATTTAGGGCACAGTGAGGAGCGAGTGGTGCGTGAATTTGTGTTTGCCTTGTAAACATGACTTCGAAGAAAGCCAATATTGAATCTTTAGGCAAAACAAGCCTCTACTCACCCATCCTGATGTCCAGGTACTTGGGCCAAGACAATTTGCCTTAACTCTGAAGTTTGTCTTGCACGGGTGGACATTGTGTTGAAGTCATTTCTCACCTGACAGATTGTGGGTAGAAAATATTTTAATAAAGCTTCTTTAATATAAAAGAAAAAAATTATTTGTGATTGGAAAAAATTATTTCTTATTTATTATCCCTAGGTGACTTTTGTGCAAATAGGTCTTTAAAAGGGCCTTTGCTGAACCAGATGGTGGGTGCAGAGATACATTAAGGAAAGAGTTGGGGGCCTAGGGTACAGATGGACTGGAGTTGGTGGGCTCAGAGGCTTCTGGGCAAGCGGTGGCTACATGGGCTGACCTTCCTGTGGAAGTGGGAGGAACACTGATACGAGAGGGGATTTTCGTTAACTGGTGCTGTTGCATGCCATGTAACTTTCTCCTCCTCACCATCTCCCACTCCCACCATGAAGTCTTCAATAAAACCCCTCACTGATACCTTGGAGTGTGGTTTCCTTCGGATAGCTATGGAATCTGAAGGATCCTGCTCTGAGGTTAGCAAGC
Organism: Molossus molossus; assembly: GCF_014108415.1. Taxonomy (NCBI): domain Eukaryota; kingdom Metazoa; phylum Chordata; class Mammalia; order Chiroptera; family Molossidae; genus Molossus; species Molossus molossus. The sequence goes on from NW_023425344.1 coordinate 54,827,826, forward strand.
AAAAGCTGCCATACTTACAACACTCAGAACACAAAATAATTCCCCAAATATGATCATGAGAGAAAAAGGATACCTCATTTCTGTGGTATTCTTTCCAAAAGTCCATAACCCCAGTCTCATGAGAAGACATCAGATAGACCCAGATTAGGGGACACTCTCTTGGACACCTGACCAGTATCCTCAAGACTATCAAGATGACGAAAACAAGGATGGAGGGACTGTCACAGATCAGAGGAGATCAGGGAAACATAAGGATGGAATGCAATGTGGTACCTGAACTAAATCCTGGAACAGACAGAGGATATTAATGGAAAAACTGATGAAATCCAAGTAAAGGCTAATTAGTAATAATTACAATTAAATTGAAAAGTTTAATTAATAGTAGTGTAACAAGTGCAATTTCTTGGTTTTGACAGAAGACATTAATGGGGGAACTAGATGAGAGACTATCTCTGCAATTTTTCTGTAAATCTATAATTATTCCAAAATAGTTTATTTAAAGGTAAAGCCTCATTGCTAAAATAGCCAATGTTTTCTGTAAATCTAGAATTATTCCAAAATAAAAAGTTTATTTAAAGCCAAAACCTCAACACTAAAATAGTCAGTGTCGGCTTTTTGTTGAACTAGTGGGAGAAGCAAGTAAAATAGCAGAGTTTATTTAAACTAAGTAGTTACAAAAAGGAAAACGGAAGCTCCCTGCTGAGCAGACAGTGACATCTCTTGTCACCAAAAGGCCTGACCTTTGGCTCCCCCTGCAGTACAGCATCACTGTCAAAGAAAAGCCTACTTGTCACAATGGGAGGAAGGCTTTACTCGAGACTCTCGCAATAGGTGTCAAGACCATCTAAAAAAGGAGAGCCTGGGCTCAACTCTGAATCCAGCAAGGACTTGTGGGGATTTATAGCCAAGGAGCAGAGTGACGGGGTCAATGGAAGCAAAATCATGAAGAGGAGACATCAAGAGTAGGGGGATTCTTGCTAAACCAACTTAACGGGAATCTTACTGAAAACAGGCCAAAGATGTCCACATCAAAGGTGGGGGATGAAGCCCTGGCCAGTTTGGCTCAGCAGTTAGAGCATCAGCCTGATGATCAAAGAGTCGCAGGTTCGATTCCAGCCAGGGCATGTACCTCAGTTGCGGTTCGGTCCCTGGCCCTGGTGGGGGTCATGCAGGAGGCAACCAGTTGATGTGCCTCTCTCACATCAATGTTTTTTTTTTCTCTCTCTCTCTCTCTCCCGCCCTCCCTCTCTCCTTCTCACTTTCTCTGAAGATAAATGGGGAAAAAAATATCTTCAGGTGAGGATTAAACAAAAAAAAAAGGTGGGGGATGAGGACCTTGGTCAGGTATCGAAGGTGATCAGATATCAAAGGTGAGGGGATTCTCACTAAACTGACTTGGCAGAATTTTTGCTAACACTGGGCTGGGAAGGCCAGAGACACAAAGGGGAGGGGGAAAGGGACCTCAAAGTCAAGGCCTAGTCCAGAGGAGCCTGACTAGAGTTTGGGTAAGGAGAGTCTTTATCATCACTAGTCATGCTAATGCCATCTGATTTCAATCGGAGTAGTGCCTTTGCCACCAGCCTTGCTTGACTCGTATCCAGATGATTTGGTTGCATCTGTAATCTTGGCCTGCTATAGTCTGAGAGCAGACTCCACCTGTGACTTCATATCCAGCATCTGGATCTTGGCCACTGACATGGCCAGGTTAATGTTATATGAGCCATTTTCTTCCCCAGTTGATTGGCTGGTAGGTCTGGATACAGCAAGCTCTGAGGATCTGGCAGGTACTTTTGCAGATGGTTTGGTACCTACAACTCACCAGGAAGTTCTTTCTCACAGCAAGAATCTTATTTTTCCAGTCAAAATATCCTTAGGCAGATGTGAGAACCTTACAAAGAGTGCAAACACAAGTCCCATAAATCTGCCAGGTTAGGTGAAGAAGATGAACTACATGAGGGCTGTATTTCCCATCCATCACATGTGTTCGCATTAGTATATCCAGGGGTACAGGGCTTTGCAAAAAATTGACAAGCTCCATCTCCACTTTGCATTCCTCATGGTGTTGTAGAATGTCAAGGTCGTCAGCTGTGTAAGTCCCAGCGTAGTATCTCTCCATGTAAAGCCAAATGATAAAATGAGGACAGCCAGGCAATTTCAGGCAGAACCAGTTTTGGGTTTTGGCCTGTATTCTGACCTAAAATTATCTTCACAATAGCCCTATTTCTCCAGCTGGCTTTGGCTGTGGGGCACCTTAGAGCTCCATCTGCAACAAGACAGACTGTATCACGGAAAGCTTTTGAGGGGACAGTTTGTGGGGGACAGATGACAGAGGTTGACATTGGCACATGGGCTGAATTGGTGAAAACTTCAATTCAAATCTGTGCCTTTTATTTTTTTAGTTTCAATTCCAAAAACAATTTCACAAGCTAACACATTTTGACTCTCCCAGCTTCTTAAATAAATTCTGAAAGGACATGAAAGAAGGTCATAAAATCCAACCAAATGCATGTCTACCTGTAAGGTCCTCCTGTTCTGCTGTTATTTAACTTGTGGTTTTTCCTTGGGGGGTATCTTAATATATGGAGAAGGTGAAAGAGTTGCTAGAATATTGGGCAAAGTGTAACCATTATTAAGCAACACGCTGACAGATTGTCAAGTGATACCCCAGTGCTTTGGTAGTGACTTAAGCATCCCACCAGCACAGTGGGTAAAGCAGCAAACATAGGATTCTGATGTCTTGGAAGAGGCTGGCAAGGAAATATAGGTGTTTCATTATTTTTGAAGTATTTGCAGGGTTGGGTTTCCCACTTCCTGTCATTTTCCTTCTTGCAAAACTCTTTAATTTTAACGCCATCTCTTAGCCAGCTTCCCAAATAAAATTAATGTATATCTATGACTTCATTTCCTTTCAGCTGTTTATAATATTTAAGGACAAGCCAACCATAATTTATTTATAGAATCTGATCCCATTTCTGTTTCTCTATTTTGTCTCCTAGAAAGCACAGGAAAATAGCTCTAAACATATCAGAAAAATTAGACATTGAACTTTACTTTCCCTCAAATGCTACAAATAAAATTAGGGCATTTGTCTCAAGAAAAAATTAAGGAAAAGAACAGTGAATCATTTGGAAATCAGATTACTAAAACATCAGGTCTAGATAATTAAGTTTGTACAGGTCAGGAAAAAGGAAAGTTGATTTATTCTGGTTTTATGCCTCACCCCGTATGTGGGTGCTGTATTCTGAAATAGGGCTTTTGTGCTTCCTGAATTCCATCCCATGTCAACCTCAAGTGAGATTTAAAATTTTTACATGTCTTATCCTAATTATTTGTCAGTGTGCATAGGAGAAGGAAAAACAATACTGGCATTTAAATGAACTGAAACAGTAATTAATTGTGATACCAGCCTCCGTCCCTTTGACGGGGTTCTGCTGACAGCAGAGAGAAAAGGCTGTGTTTTGCTAATTTCTCCTTCATTTTTTTTCAGAACAAAAGAAGGAATTTTTTTTTTTTGATTTTTTTATTTCTATCTCCCCTTTACTCAAAGGTGGCAAAATACATGATGTGGTTTCACTGAACAGAATTAAACCAAGTTTAAGTTTGGGAAGGTATCAAACTTGTATCCTAGAGACACAGACAACTGGTAAGATCTTTGTTTTCTGTTTATTCTGAGAGTGGTGGTGTTTTCTGATATTTAAGAAATACGGTGTTGCATTCAGAATGTTTCCAATCACATGATTGACTATGTCATTCCAATGTCACTGCCTCATGCCAGAACCTATGAGCCTGAAACTCTGAGGGTAGAGCTTGGATGTTGCTTAATTTTATAACATCACCACATGGTTCTAATGTACATGTACAACCCAAGGGTGAAAAACACAGTTGTAAAAATATTTCTTTGTAAAAGAAGAAAAAAAGAAATGCAGTGAAAGACAATAGTAGATTATGAGCTGGCTTGCCAGAGTTGTGCATGTTCAAAAATAGAAATAACCTTCCAGACAGAGAACCAGACTAGACTGAATACAGGCACTCAGTAAGCCGTGTTTGGGCTGCCAGTTTCTCCTTGCCGGTAGATATCAGCAAGATCGCCCCGGTGGGTGTGTGCAGGGATTCTCTAGAGACCAGGGAGAGAGGGAGGGGGAGGAAGAGCCACCACCACCCTCCTACTGTCTGTCTCACTTTCAGGAGTGCCCAGAAGGAGCCAAGCTCACAGCCCCTTGTGGTGGTGTTGGGAGGTCCGGGGCCCCTTCCTGGCTCTGTTAGGTTGCTTCGAGTGTGTTTGCAAGCATTTTGAAGGAAAGCACAGACCTCAACTCAGACTTAACATACAAGGAGGCACTTAAATGCAGGGAGCATAGCACAGCACCCAGAATGTTATATCATCCATGTTGCTGACATACAAGCACCAAATCTGAATGCAGTTGCCACACCCACTTTACCCAGGGCTGGCACATGTGTCTCCCACAGTGGCCCTCCATAGCCAGAGGAAGAAAGAGAGGGCAGATGGTCCCACATTTCATTACAAGATCTGAAGTGCCCATCTTGTTCATGAAAACAGTCAGTCTCAAGAGGAAGGTTCTGTTTTCTCAAGCAACTGGTCTAAACACACAGCTCTGAGAGTGTTTGCTTTCTTCACAAGGCAGGGAGCACACACACACACACACACACACGCCAAAACACGAGATGGTGGCGTGATGGAACCAGACACCTCGTGAGAAGGCAATGCCTTTGTTCCTGTCTCAGCATGGGCCGCTCCTCTCTGCCAGGCGCTCCTCAGCACCTTGCTATCAGGCCTTGGGCAACAAGAGAGTAGCCCAGGAGCAGTGGGTTTTGTTTCCCACAGTTTGAGATCATGGTGCACCACACTGTCATCTTAAGATCTGTGGGCTGAGCTCTCAAGCTGCTAACAGGGACCAAACGAATGTGGATGAAACCTTATTTTATAGATCAAGTCATCGGCATCCTCAGAAAACAAGGCAGTTCACAGCCAGAGGACCAGTGTCCACTCACCTGCAATCCAAGCGCTGGAGTGCTCTGAATTAAAGGATGATTATCCCAGCACAAGGAATCAGGGAATGCCTCCCCAGGCTAAACTTAGAAGTGATCATGGTGACAAGAATTACACAGTGTCTGGGGTTCCCAGAGCATCAGATAGATGAGCCATTCCAGGCCATTCCCCTCCAAGCCCACTTAGTGCCTTGATGCCAGCCTGGCCAGGGTGGGCACTGCAGGGGGAGCTGTCCTCTTGTGAGGCCTTGTCCATCTTCTCAAGACAGAGGGGTTTCTGGGCCACCTGGTGCTGGAGGGTGCACCTGACAACGCATTAGTGGCAGGCCAGCAGGCTTCCACCGTTACGTGGCGGCACAGGAGTTGTGGAGGAATCAGCACACTTGCTTTGGGGCGGAGGGGGCTAGGTCTACAGGAAATAAAATTGTCCTTGCCTCTCCCTCACTTCCCCGTAAGTCTAGATTGAGTAAAACACCAAGTCTACCTGCCATAAGAAGCTCTTTGGTTGCCAGGCATGTGGATTACCTACTTGACAGATTTTCCTGAGCACACTTTAAACCCAGGGGCACCATCTTCCCCTCTGGCAAACGTCTACCCAGGCTGCTCCCAACCTGTCTGCATGTGTTCAAGGCAGCCATTCAATTTTTATAGTATCACAAGCAAAACCTAATCAGGAGCAAATGTTCTGCAGACAAATTAAGTTCTGTTTTCCAGAGATAGAGATCAATACCTTGAAGTGAGAGGCCACATATATTCATGGGAGCCGCCTGGTAGGAGTCACAGGTCTCCTTTCCTGCCTCAGCTCCTCAGAAGCTCAGGGACCTTGAGTAAGTCACCCACCCTCTGGACTCCAGGTTTCTCATCTGTGAAATGAAGCTACACAGAGAATGGAGAACAGAAAGAAATCGAGGCCTGAGTTCTGAGCATCTGGGGCAAGTTGCTTACGACATCTCACCAGTGCTCAGACACCACTTTTAGTTCTTTCCTTCTACCCTCTGCAACTGGACGCGTCTCACAATCAGTGGCCTACTGCAGTTTATTGGCAGTATCTGCCGCTCTCTTCGTGCTACACAAGTAATGATACGTCTGGTCCTCCCTGCATTTCAGGTCATGTTTCTGAGCTGGGTTTGCTTAGCTGAGAACGAAGCAAGGCAAGCTCTAAGGTGCTGGATTCTGCTCTTGCCCATTCCATCGCTTTTATCCATTAGTCAGGTTAATGAGGATCTGGCTTAGCCTTTGCATAACCTTACTCCTGATCCTAATTTTCTCCCAGGCTGGTCTAGACGCTTCTTTCCAGGAGAAAGTCCTCAAAGTTTCTGAGAAGTCCAACAGTCTTCCCACAGCCCCATTTGCTGGATGGTGTCCATCCCTTCCAGGACCAGAGCACAGCCACAAGCATAATGATTGTATGTGACAGGTACTTCTTTATTCACACAGAGCTCCTCGAGGTCACTGGTACTGGGCGCCTGGCTGGGGTGGTGCAAGGATGAACAGGGGTATGGACAACATGAGTGTCCCTGTGTCCAAGCAGGGCAGGGGTGAAGGGCTGATCCTCCTGAGTCATGCCCTGCAGAGCAGGCTGCCTGCACCACCTTCCTGAGGATACAGAGACGGAGGAGGAGGAGCTGAATGCAGTGCCCATGGCTCTTCCACGAACTTGCCTCACTTCACTTTTTCAGGTTTGGCCCTGGAGAATTTGTCTTTTTAACTAGAAATGTGTGCCTGGACATTTGTGGATGCTGAATTGCAGTTCTCTTTGGGCTCTCTTGGCCCCGGTTTTCCTTTGCCCTTTAACCCTTCACCTTCCAGTTCAGCAATCCTCCAAGACCTACTTCGCGTCTGTATTCCCTGTGTCGTTGATGTCTTCCTGGTTGCTTTTTTTTTTTCCATCTTTTTCTTCAAAGACTGTCTGGACCATTAAAAGCTAACCAGTCAGTATGACATTATTGTCTCCTGCCCTGTTGGAGAAACTGTTCCACAGTCACCTGGGATCAGTAGAGAGACCTTCGAGCCCTTCTGAATTCCAGGCGTCCCACACTCTAGTTAAAAATGGTGGCTTAGCCCTGGCCGGTTTGGCTCAGCGGTTAGAGCGTCGGCCTGCGGTCCAGAGAGACCCAGGTTCGGTTCCCGCTAAGGGTACGTATCTCGGTTACAGTTTGTCCTTGGCCTTGGTTGGGTCATGCGGGTGGCAGCCACTCGATGTGTCCCTTTCACATTGATGTTTTTCTCTCTCTCTCTCTCCTTCCCACTCTATCTGAAAAAAGAAAAAGAAAAAATGTCCTTGGGTGAGGATAAAAAAGAAAAATTAGAAAATGGTGGCCTGAAAATGTAAAACCTCCTTAGATTGCACACCAAAGCTGCACTTTACAAAATAATAATTTAATGACTTGAAGCAGGATTTAGCAACGTTTGCCATGCCTTGGCACCTGTAGGAAATAATATTTGCACAGCGCACCAGATTTGACACTGTGCAGTATCCAGGACCAGTTGCCTAGCTGCCCTGAAGACTTAGGAGCTTCATGTCCACACACTCACCTGCAGCCTCTTCTTGGCACCACACTGGGAAGCCTGATATAAAGAGCTGTCCTGTCACTAACAAGCAGAGCTCACTGAAGGAGCAGAAAGAAGTAGTCACTACACATTATATATGTTCAAGAAAGTTCTTCATTATTTGGGAGCATTATTCTTAGTACTAACAGGGTTCCTTAGGTTTAGATAATAGCAAAATGAAAATCATGAAGTATGAGAAGAACTAATGTTTTTTAAAAAATATGTTTTTATTGAGTTTTTAGATAGAGAGGAAGGCAGAGAGAGATAGAAACATCAATGTGAGGGAGAAACATCGATCAGCTGCCTCCTGCATGCTCCCTACCAGGGATGGAGCCCGAAACCTGGGCATGTGCCCTGACTCGGAGTCAAACCGGGACCTCTCAGTCCGTGGGATGATGCTAAACTCACTGAGCCACACCGGCCAGGCGAGGATACTTTTTTTATGCTCACTAATCTAGGACATAGCATTCTAAGTGCTTTATGTGGCTATCTGGAAGAATCCCAGCCACACAAGAATGGGGTCCTATCCAGCCCTCAACCTATTTTTGTTTAACTTGTGAATTAGAATGGTTTTTATATTTTTCAAAGGTTGTTAGAGAAAAAAAAACACACAAAGACAAATATGCCTAAAACCTAAAATACTATCTGGTTCCCTACAGAAAAAAGTTTGCCAACTCCTGTCCTACAGGATGGCAGGAGGTAATGAGACCAAAAAACACCCAAAAGACACGAGTAAGCAGCAAGAAGACTGGCTTGCCAAAACTCCATAGTTGCTGAAAGTAACCAATGAGACTCATTAGATAAGAGCAAAAATGAGTTTTATTTACAGCACAGCCAGAGGCGAGAGCATCACATGGGAGGGCTGGCCCCTGCCACTGAATCCCACAGGACACGATGGGACCAGATGACGTCTGTGTAGGCACTTGTGCTGCAGCTGAGGAATCCAGGACCAAGGGCTCAGCACCTTTTACGGCAAGTAGTGAGCAACCCAGGCTCCCCCTGGGGAGTTAGTAGTCAGATGGTAGTCACTCCATCTCTTTGACCTATTTAAGTAGCTGCATGACTAGCTATAGAAATGTCTCAGTGTCAGGGGATCATTGGGCCTTGCAGTCTGGCACACTCAGCAAAGAAGTGTACAGATGCTTGGGCCTAAGGCAAACTACTTTCCCAACAATGGAGTGTCCCTTTTATCCTCACCACAATCCCATTTTACAGATGAAGAAACTGAGGTTCATAGGAAGAAAAGTGGGAAAGTAACTTGCCAAAGGTTGCGTAACACCTAGTTAGTGAGCACGATTTAACCCTAGCCATCTAAATGCAGAGCCCAAACAACATACAATTGCCTCATTTCATTCAACAAGAAGCCAAGAATCAAAAGGACTAAACTCAAATTATATACTAATAAAAGTATTCATTCTTGTGCCTTCTTCCTTTAATAACAGTAATGCTAAGAGATGGCATTTTTACGATGCATCAGGCCTGCCATGCATAATCTATTTAAAGATTTACATGTGTCCAGATGACAATGGAAGTTTGCCAAAAACTTTTCTGGTAAAAAAATTGATTTGGCTAGGTTCTACCTTTCCCAGTTGTTTTGAATGTTTTCCTTTGCAGTTAGAAAAGCAAAATACAGATTTATTTACCCTTCTCCAGCTAATGTTCAAACTAATTACACTAAAAGCATTAATTGCAAATGTTATGAACAGCAACTCACAACAAAATATTTCCTCATAATTTAACCAGGCCCATCAATTTAAGAAGTCCCAGACATCTTCTTCCAAACCCTTTGTATTTTTCTCTCTCTGTTTCCACAAAAAAAAAGTAACTGATTTGCGTGGACAGTATAGAAGCAGTCGCAAAGACATGCTGTGTGTGTGTGCCTGTGTGTAGCAGCTAGCACAAACAGCAGAGGAGGTTGTGGAAATGAGAATAGAGGACATGCACGTGAACTTGAAAGATAAAGCTAGGTCTGACATGGGGTGCAAATGAAGGGGAAGGGCTGTTGTATGTGACTTCTGGGCTGCAGGTCATTGAAACCCCTGACATTTTTTAAACAAAGGGGGAGAATTTAATGAAAGATATTGGTCTTCCTTATAATATCCAAAGGCAGAGAGTTCAGACAAGCCTCAGGTTAGAGGAGGAAATCTCTTGATAAGGAAACCAGCACTCTGCTCTCTGAGTCACAACAGTAATGTCACTAACAAGCTGGGCTCTGGACTCCGACTGCTGGATTCACATCCCTGTTCTGCCTCTTCCATTCTCTCTTTGCCTCTTCATGGTAACCATGTGGGTTTGGTTGCACTTTAAGAGAGTTAAATGAGATAGTACCTGACATATACTAACTTCTCAATAGTGTTTGCTTCTCTTTCACGATTGCTTCATTCCCTTTCGTCTGCAAATTGGCTTCCTCTTCTTTTCTTACACACACAGGAAGATGTCCTTCCAATTTAAACATTAATTCTGACAGACAACCTGGTGTCTCAGTCCCAAGTACAATGTCCTAGATGAAGGCATCTGATTGGGCCAGCTTTTGGGTCAGTGGGTCAAGGGTCTGCCCCAGTCAGCTGCAGTTAGAAGAGAGGACCACAGTGTTTGGGTGTGACTACAGGGGCCCATTTCTTTGATGTGACACAGAATTTTCATAACACTTTTGTATCTATTATTCATAGTTATAAATGAGAGAATAAAAGTTCTAGGAGTCCTATTTATAGACAGTAATTATATTAAGGAAAGATGTGTGTAAATCAAAACCCATTTTAAGTAGCATATAAGAAGATCATGAAGTAAAATTATTTGTAGAGACTCCTTTTAAATGTGAACTAATAGCTACACCAAATATTCATTTTGTAAAAAAATAAAATATTTGAGGTGTTATTTAAGCCAGATTATGTCAAGGTCAGGAAATAAAATTATGCAGTTTTAAAGTCTACTGCTCAGTTAGGTTGATTACCTTTAGAAGAAACTGAATTTGACAAATTTTGTGTTGTTTTTGTTCTCTTCTGGTTGATCGATAAGAACAGTTCTGTTCTGCTTTGAAAGGGATTAAAGCCAGATACAAAGAAGTAAGTAAGCACTTACTTTCTCCAGGGATATTAAAAGATCTCTGTCCTCCTTTCAATTATTTGAGACATAAACAGATTGTCAGGATCCTGACTCTTGTTTGAACTGCATTTATTTCATTAATTTATAAAAGAATCCATTTCTATTCAATTCAGCATTTACTGTGTGTCATGTAAGGCCCTATGCTAGGTTCTGTGAGGGAAGCCAGGAGGAGTAAGATGTGATCTGTTCCCTTGAAAACCTCACTGTGAGAAACAGCCATGTATGCAGTGGGCCTTTCACAGTGCCATGGGAGAGATGACTAGACCACCTTCCAGTTAACTCTGTAGCATGGGTGCTCAGTGACTTCTTGTTGAATACATTGACTAACTGGTACACCAAGGTAGGATGATAAAAGTGCTATTGAATAAGTACCACATGTTATGAAAGTATAAAAGAGAAAGAGTCATTCATTCATCAACTGTATAATTCTTGTCTGCTAGGCACTGTTCTGAGCTTGAGCACATGGCTATTACTTCTGGCTGGAAACTGAGAAAATGACATGAAGGGGTTGGCATGCATGCTGGATCTTAAAGATCAGATTCACAGATGTAAACAGGCATAAATGGGCCTGAGAGAATTCCAGGGGAAGCTAGAAGTTCAGTTTGGCTGCAGATGACAGGTGTGAGGTGAGGCAAGACGGCTAAGATTACAAAGGTAGTAGAAGCCAAAATCACTGAAGAAAGGGCCTTCAGTGTTGGCGGACTGGCTTGGACTTAGTTTTGTTGACAGTGGGGAACTACTGAAATTTTGGAAGAGGGAATTCACATACACAGGCCATCCCTGAAGGAGTTTTACCTGGAAATACTGTGTGGGGTGGATTGGTGATGTCAGAGGCGAGGGAATCAGGCATGAGACCTTGCAGTAGGGAGTAATAATGGGAAGGTAGAGAGAAAAATGAATAAGAGAACCACTGGAGTGTCAGAATTCATTAACATACAAGAGACATCATAAATATAAAATAGTTGGGACTAGAAAGCAGACCAGGTGAAGAAAGTAAGAAACCAAGGTGCTAAAGAAACTCCTGAGCTTCAAGTTTATCTAACCAGGAGACTGAAGCCACCACTTCTGAAAACAGGGTCAACAGGGGAAGGATCCAATTGGCAGAAAAAAATGAGAAGATGAATATATGGGGCTTGAGTTGAGAGCAGAGTATCCACATGGAAATCAATAGCACATCCATTGATAGGGTTTTTAACTTAAGCAAGCAAACAAGGCCTGGGAGCCAAGCCATTATGGGTCCTGAAGGGAGTGCCTTTCACCTTTATTGATATCTTCATCTATAAAACCAGTTTTTCCAGCTGGAAGGAGGAAGAATTTTGTAACTACGATATAAATAGAGATTGGTGAGCTCCTCCAGAATTTTATTGGCCTCAGCCCAACACAGATCTAGCCAGAGATGAAATTTAGATATGTAGAAATAGTACCAGAAATAGCAAATGGACCTCAGACTTAGTCTGTAATCCAAGAGACAGGGACTTAGGACCATCCAAGGAAAGTCTTCGAAAGTCACAACCAGCTGAAATGAGAAGACAATGAAAATCAAAGCAGAGAGTGGGAGCTTAGAACCAGGAGGTAGGGAGATAGCCAAAATAATGGGTGTCAATCAAGCACAGTAATTAGGATAACCAGACTAATGTTGCCAGATGGCAGTTTTTCACCTCTGTTCACCTTTAAAATATTTGGCACATAAATTCCAATTTGAGGCCCTCTGGTGCTGTCAATTTGCCACTAAGTTTTTGACAAAGATATAGCTAAAGCCATCAGATTGGGTGATACTGTGAAGAGGAGCTCCTATATTTATAGAATGGGAAGAAGAACTAAATATGGAGAAGACAGAGTTAAGAGAAGGACTAAAAGGATGCACTGTTATGGAAGCACAGGGAAGACACTTCACTGCCAACCCTTCCAAGAGACCATGTAAAGAGGAACATATCCTTTTCAAGATGTACACAGCACTCTGCTAAGGGTAAAAGGAGTCAGATAATATGGGCTCTGCCCTCTGGGAGAACTTTTTCATGGGCATAATGGTTACATGAAAATTTAGGGGGTGGGGAGAGTAAACTGTGTTATAAGTTACTAAAGCATATGAAACAGATTTCCATTTCTGAACATGATGGAGTAACAGACCAGATTTAACTATCTACCTTAAAAAACAATGCAATGTAAAAGAAAAAGGGGGGGGGGGAAAAAAAAAAAACAACACCACATGAATCGATGGCTTTCTGATATTGGACAATAGGTAATAATTTCTAAGAGATGGAAAACAAACAAGGTGAGCCCTACAATTTTCTCAGTTTGATACCCGGACAGAGGTTCCAGGATGGGGTGCAGAGCAAAGGAAATTAGGCAGAGCAATGCAGTCTCCCTGAGTTAAGGAGGCACAATTGAGAATTTTAGGGTGGAACAAAACAGCTAGAATTCCCAAGGCAAAGAACCAGAACGAGAGAGAGAGAGAGGGGGAGAGAGGGAGAGAGAGAGAGAGAGAGAGACTAAGAACCTGAAGAAGGCTCCTTTCAAGTCCTAAGATGAGAACTGATTAGTTGTGTGGAAACTTCCTGAAGTTGAGGGGGAGAAAAATCACCAAATAGGACTTGACAGAAAAATTGCTGACCCTTATTCAGGAGTGGAAATAATGTGTGTCCGCAGTAGCCAGAGGAGAGAAACATAGTAATGCATGGGGCATCGGGTTGAGTACTCAGAAGGATATTGCCTAAGTATAGGAAACAAATTAACACTAGTCTAAGGCTTCTAGGAGCTAGCTCCTCTTCACAATATCACCCAATCTGGTAGCATTAGCTGTTATCTTTGTCAAATACTTAGTGGCAAGTTGACAGCACCAGAGGTCCTCCAACTGGAATTTATGTGCCAAATATTTTAAAGGTGGTCCCACTTAACAAAAATTAAATGCAACCTATGAAAGGATCAAAATGTTTCCAAGTAATTTAACCATATCCCAGGACAAAGTTTTAAAAAAATTAGTTAAAATTATAACAAAGAAAAATTAACACCCAGCAACATAAAAATTACAATGTCACCTAATCAAAAATTATCAGGCATATAAAGAAGCAATAAAATACAACGCATAACGAGGTAAAAACTCATTAATTATAATAAATATACTCCATATGTTCAAGGAGATAGAGGAAATGAGAGATGTGGGATGTTGTTTAAAGAGCCAAATCAAATCTATGAAGAAAATTACAATTTCTAGAATGAAAAATACACAGACTGGGACTAATAGAACCAGACACAGAATGGGACTAATAGAAAAATTAATATGTTTGCAAACAAAGCAATAAAAATTTTCCAAAATGAGACAGTGAGAAAAAAAAGACTTAAAAATTAAATGAACAAAGCAGCAATCAGTTTTGACACAAATTCAACTGGCCTGATATTCATGCCCTCGAAGGAAAAAATACTTGAAGACCTAATGACTGAAATTTCCCCAAATTTTATGAAAACTATAACCTTAGAAATTTAACAAGTTAAAAAAAAAAAAAGAAAAGAAAAAAAAAAACTCCAAACAAAAGAAACAAAGAAAATTACAGCAAGTCACATTTTAATCAAATGTTTAAGCCCAATAAAAAAGAGAAAATTTTTTAAGTAGCCAGAAAAAAAAAAAAAAAGGCACAATTAATAAAGGATAAAGATAAAAATTACAGCAGACTTCTCACTGGAAACAATGTAAATCAGAAGAAAGTGAAGCAAAGGCATTAAAGTACTGAAATTCTAGACTGAAATTAAAGTACTGAAATTCTACTGTCAGTCTAGAATTCTGTAAGCAGCAAAAATTACTTGCAAAAACAAAGGTAAAGTAAAGATTTCTTCAGGCACACAAAAGCTGAAAGAATATGCTGTCAGCAGAGAAGCAGCGTAAGAAATCCTTCAGGCAGACAAAAAAAAAAATGATGCCAAATAGAAATCAGGATCTACACAAAGGAATGCAAAGCTCCAGGAATTGTCTCTTTTAAGCAAAACTGAAAACAGTATGTTGTGCTTTATAATACATGTACCCACCCCACCCCACCCCCAAAAAATAGTATGTAGTAGTAAGCTACTAAAATAGCTCCCAGTGATTCCAATTTCCTGATGTAATCCACTTTCCTGTGTGTGGGAGGGACCTAGAGACTTGCTTCTAATGAATGGAATACAGCAAAAGTGCTGGATATCACATCCAAGATGAGGTTATAACAGACTGTGCCTTCTACCTTGCTTGCACTTGCACTCTGTTTCTTGCTCCTTGCTCATTCAGATGAAGCAATCTACCATGCTGTGTGCTGCACTGCAGAAAAGCCCGTGTGGCAAAGAGCTGAGGGTGGCCTCTAGCCGACAGCTATGAAGAAACTGCAGTCTTCAGTGCAAAAGCTCACCAGGATCTGAATCCTTCTCATCACTATATAAATGAACTTAGAAGCAGATCCTTCCCCTTGAGCTGCATGAAGCTCTGGACACCTTGTTGGCAGCTTTGCAGAGATCTGGAGACAGAGGACCTAGCTAAGCTACACCCTAGCTCCTGACCCACAGAAACGGAAATAATACATTTTAAACTATTTCAGTTCTGGGGTAAATTGTTATGCATTAATACATAACTGATACACCAGGAGAAGGGAAATGGAATATATATGAGTATAAACATGAAATATTTATTCGTTATTTTACATACCTTTATAAGATAATTGAGTGTTTAAGGCAAAAAATAATTTTATAACAAATGAAGAGAAATGTATGACTTTTTTTATTTTTTTGGTGACAGATCAGTGGTAGTCTGGGAAGAGGGCTGGGTGTAAGGAGGAGTGGGATGACAAAGGGGTACAAGGAAACATTGGGGAATGATGGATATGTTCATTGCCTTGATTGTGGTGATGGTTTCATAGGAGTGTACATATGTCAAATTGTATCAGTTTTGTATACTTCAAATATGTGCATTAATTGTACCTTATTTTTATAGTCAAAAAATATATAAATAAAAAAATAAGGAACAGGCGATAGAAGTTTAGAGAAGGGAAATGTTCATGTGGGTTGTAGTTATTATAAAGATTATTATAAAAACCTTCACAGGGTAGAGGCCCTACCAATAGAGTCAGGCTTTGGTAAAATGATAGAACAGGGCAAAAGAGCGGCAAGAGCAAGAAGCAGGAATTGATACGGTGTGTGCAGGAGAAAAATAAGCCCATGCCCAGCATTGAGCATAGTAGGCCTTTGGAAGACAACAGTCTTCCCCAATCTTTCAAGGTTTTCTTCCTGAAAACCTTCACAAGGCAAATTTCTATAAGTCTAAAACACAATTACTATTAATTTCAAGAGACGTTGAGGTTTCTTGAACCCTGAAATTAAACCTCTTATACCAAAACACCACTAAACCCCCTTTTCCAACAGACACTGTCACTTCAGTAAATGATATTAGTTGTCAAAGCATGGCCTCCAAGGCCATTTCCCTTCATTAATTACTCTGTGATAAAGCTAAATGCCTTTGTTCAGCTCATTTATAGCTATTGAATAACATACATTTAAACTTTGCTGTCCTTTTCTTTCTTTAGCCCACAAAAGACAAAATAAATCAATAAAAGCAAAGCAAATGGTGCATAAGATTATCACTGTTATAGACCTGCAAACCAGAAATACTGGGAATACCTCACCACGGGGAAGATGACCTCATAGGGGCTCTTCCTGGCATTCGGCTACTTGGGATGTAACACCATCCAAAACAGTTCTCAGAAATGTGACTAAATGCATCAGCACAAGCCAAAGCAGATAGTACATGAAATTCCTTGCAAATTTAAGTTCTTGTAAACCAAAAGGGCATTAAGTATAATGAGAAATAAGTTTAGAGAAGAGGAAATAAGACCAGGTTATGGAAGAGTTTTAGTTATTAAATTAAGGGTTTTGGACTTAATTGGGAGGCATGTGAGACCCAGAAAAGGAGAGTGATATGATGAAAGATGTCTGAAGGTTAATATAGAAGTCATGTGCAGAGTAGAAGTAGAAAAGGAAATAATAAGATGGGAAGGCTGTTTAAGATGCCATCATGGGGCTGATGGAGTAAGGTGTGATGAGGCTGTGAATAAAGAAAATAGCAACACCAAACACATTTAATGATAATAATTAGTATTTACCAAGTGCTTCTTATATGCCTGGCACTGTGCTAAGTGCTTACAGATATTAGCTATGCATTTACTGTGTGTTTACTGTGGGATGTATACTGTTATTATCCCTATTTTACATTTGGGAAAACTAAGGCACCAAGAGAGAAAATAACTTCCCCTGGTCACAGAGCTAATGAGGAACAAGCCAGGGTTTGAACAGCGCAGTTTGGCTCCACAATTCTATGTATGCTCTGCAGACCCTCAAGTCTCCACTGTGCACAGGCCCCATGACAGGTGCTGAGACATGAAAGGAGCCCGGTCTAGGAGAGGTCCTAAAACCACTCACTTCTCTCATGTCCATGGCCACTCCCTTCACCCAGGACCATGGCTTCTCTTCTCTAAAACAGCCTCGAGCAGTTTTCCAGGCTCCAGACTTGCCAGCTTCTGATCGGGTCAATACACTCACCAGTGTCATCTTCCCAAGGCCCAAAACTGATCACATCACCCTTCTGCTCAAAATCATAGGGATAAAGTCCAAAGCTCATACATGTTTTGTAAGGCCCTACCTGATCTGGTCCCGGGTCATTTGCATCCTAGGTTTCAGACATATGACTTCATGCTCTCTCTTTTCTGGGATAGTATACATGCAGCTCCTTTCGTTTAAAATGCTGTTCTGTTTTCCCTTCTTCTCACCGTCCCTTTCTTCCCAAGCTAACTTCGACTCATCCTCTACATCCAGTCTGAGCGGTCACTTCCTTCAGAAAGTCTACTGGAACACCCTGAACCCCACGGGCCTTGGGCCTTTTGATGTGTTTGAACAGTACCCTGTACCATCACTAGCTATGCAGCATTCTTACCTCATGCTTAATCATTGGCTCACTCCGCTGAATATTAAGCTCTGTGAGGACAGTGGCCTTGTTTATTAATTTATACCAAGACTTAGCAGGGCACCTAGTACATAGTGGGCTCTAAATAATTCTTTAGAAGTGAAGGACACACGAGCATTGATTTTGACAGGGAATAGAGAACAAAAGTGAAAAAGAAATCAAACTGTCTTCCAATACATTAAACCTAACTAGTACCACTGGCAGCATCAAGGGAGCACAGCGGGGAATTGTTTTGGAATTGCTCAGTTTAGATTGGGACCTAATGAATATGGTGATACAGTGTCTGAATCAGGCTCATTTGGAAGGCTGGAGATTCAGAGTCGCTATTTCCTGGAGAGTTGACCACTTTTTAAAAATTTTGTATTCTTATGTATTTATTGTTAATCCTCGCTGGAGGATATTTTTCCATTGATTTTTTAGATAGAGTGGAAGTGGGAAAAGGAGTGAGCGAGAGAGAAACATCGATGTGAAAGAGACACATCGGTTTGTTGCCTCCCACTCAACCTGACCAGGGCTCTAACAGCTGAGCCAAACTGGCCAGGGCTTGACCACATTTTTTAAAAAAGAATTTTTCTTTCTTCCTTTTTTTCTTGGTGGTGTTTACCTAGACTGACTGTGGCTTTGTAACAGTAAAACAGAAATCAAAGTTATTACCAAGTAATTAAATTAATTAATATTAATTATTTTTATTACCAAAAATAAATCTTAATTATCGCCAAAATTAACATTATACATAGAAAGGAGCATTATTTTCCCTGTATGGTTTAGAAAGTTTTCTTGTATCTCCTGCTGTTGCTTACTCAGATCGTGAATGAAAGGGCAGATTTCAGAGAGAGAAGCCAAAGCTGAAATGCTCTTGATTCAATTACACAGCAAATAGAAATGCTACTTCTGATCTTGCAAAGAATAATTTTGGCTTTTCCATCTATTGTTATTTGATAAAGACTTAATGAAAGGTGGATTTTCTGGATGAAGACCTGTGAATGCAATTACAGCCCCATCGCCACACCAAGCCGAGTGCTTCTGCTTCAGTCCGCAGACACCTAACAACTGATAAGTGCTCTGAGCTAAGATGTGAATTTGGCATGCTAAAAGCAGCTCTGCGCTACAGAGAAGGCCTGTCAGTAGTCTGGCTGTCACATAGCTCCTGCCAAAGTACATGTGGGCGCCTGTCCTACGGCCTGAAGAATAACCCACCCATTTCCTTTGGGTAGCTCTGTGAGGAACTTCTATGTTTGACTGGGCAAGCTAAAGTTCTTCCTCTCTGATAGATCATTTAGAAAGGTGTGTGTGTGTGTGTGTGTGCATCTGTGTGTATCTATGGCTTTGTGTGTTCATGTGTAGCTTAATATTTTACTACAAACAATGTACTCCATTGGTAGCCTCCATATCGACAGGGATAAGATCCTCCTTACAAAAAAACCCGAAGGCCTACTGGAATAGTCATACATCTGGGCTCAAACCTTCTTGTAAGCTGTGTGACTTTGGATGAATTGGTAAATAAATTTTATTATTACTTTTTTTTTTATCTTCACCTGAGGACATTTTTGCATTTATCTTCAGATAGAGTGGGAGGGAGGAAGAGAGAGAGAGAAAAATATCGATGTGAAAGAGACACATCGAGTGGTTGCCACCCACACAACCCCTACCGGGTTGGGGGACAAACCACAACCAAGGTATGTGCCCTTAATGGGAACCGAACCCAGGACTCTCTGGTCTGCGAGCTGATGCTCTAGCCACTGAGAAAACCAGCCAGATCAGAAATTTTATATGTACATTTATTTCAGATGGGAGGGAGGGAAGGAGGGAGGAATCCTGTCATTTGCAACAACATGGATGAACCTGGAGAACACTGTGCTAAGTAAAATAAGCCAGGCAACAGAAAGGAAAAAACTGCATGATCTCAGTTACGTGTGGAATCTAAAAAAAGTAGAATACTTAGAAGCAGAGAGTAGAATGGTGGTTACCAGGGGTGGGATGGAGGAAATGAGATGTTGGCCAAAGGGTATAAAACTGTAGTTTTATAGAATGAATAAGTTCTAGAGGTCTAATGTACAGCATGATATGTATAGTTTATAATACTATATTGTGTGCTCAAAGTTTGCTAAGAGTAAACATAGATTTCAGGAACTCTCATCACAAAAACAAATGGTAAATATGGGAGGAGATGCTATGTTAATTAGTTTGACTGTAGTAATTATTTCACTACATATATATATATCAAATCATCATATTCTACACCTTAAATATATGCAATTTTTATTTATTTTTATTACTATGTAAGTTTCAGGTGCACAACATAATTCAGTGTCTGTATATACCACAAAATGATTACCTCCAAAAGTCTAGTTACTATCCTTCACCAGACAATTGACCCCCTTCCCCACTTTTGCCCACTCACAACCCCCTTTCTCTCTAGTAACCACCTATCTGTTCTCTGCATCTATGATCTATTTGTTCTCGTTTTGTTTTAGATCTCACATAAGAATAAAATCATATGGTATTTTTATTTCTCTTTCTGACTTATTTCACTTAACATTATACCCTCAAGTTCCATTCGTGTTGTTGTAAATGGCAAGATCCGATTTCTTTTTATAACTGAGTAGTGTTCCATTGTGTATAGCATACACAACATCTTCTTTATCCATTCATTTGTTCATAGACACTTAATTTGTTCCCATATCTTGGGTGTTGCAAATAATGCTGCAGTAAACATAGAAGTGCATGTATCTTTCCAAATAAGAGTTTTAGTTTTCTTCAGATAAATACCCATATGTGGAATAGCTGGATCATAAAATAGTTCTATTTTTCATTTTTTGAGGAATCTCCATACTGTTTTCCATAGTGGCTGCATCAATTTACAGTCCCGCCAACAGTGTATGAGGGTACCCTCTTTTCCACATCTTCTCTAACACTTATTATTTCTTGTCATTTTTATAATAGCCATTTAACAGGTATGAGGTGATATCTCATTATGGTTTTTATTTTCATTTCCTTTATAATTAGTGATGGTAAACATGTTTTTATGTACTTGTTGGCCATCTGTATGTCTTCTTTGGAAAAATATCTATTCAGATCCTCTGCTCACGGTGTAATTGAGTTATTTTTGTTGTCTTTGAATTGTACAAATTCTTTATATATTTTGGATATTAACCCTTTATTGGATGTATGATTTGCAAAAATCTTCTCCCATTTGGTAGGTTACCTTTTCATTTTAATGATGTTTTCCCTTGCATTTGGAGTCAGGTCCACAAAGACATTGCTAAGACCAATGCCAAGAAGTTTATTGCCTACGTTTTCTTCTAGAAATTCTGTAGTTTCAGTTCTTATATTCAAATCTTTATTCCATTGTGAGTTAAATTTGTGCATAGTGTAAAAGAGTGGTCTAGTTTCATTCTTTTGCATCAAATTTTTTTTTAAATAAAATATAAAGAACTTGGATAAGGAGAAGGGTGATGACAGAAACAAGGGAAGCCCAGAGGAGCTGGCTTGATGGAGAAAGATACACCAGTTGCTAGACTTACTGACTTTGAGTGCAAAGCCCAAAAGGCATGTGGAGACAGAAGACTGGAACACAGATGACACAAGGCTGGATATATACACCTGGGAATCACATTTAAAATAAAGCCATGAGGTAGAGCTGTCTTTGCCTCAAATTAAGTACGTGTGCATTTAAGGTGTCACTGTATACTTCCAACATTGCCAGAGAGAACATGGAATATTTTAAAGTGGTCCATGAGGCAGAACATGGGCAGAGTTACTTTTTGAATAATTTATTTCTAAGTAGCAACACTTATAAAGCTATTCTAAATTATTCTTCAAGTTGAGCTATAAGCAGAGCCAATTTTTATACAGCTTCCGTAATTCACCCAAGTTGGCGCACGTCACCAAATTCTGTCCTCCCAGATCAATGTGTTTGATAGCATCTGCCAGCAGTAGCTGTGGGGCAGCATTCTAACGGGGCCCGAAGACTTTCATCAGAATGTGCTGTACTCCAACAACAGCGCCCGTGGCACCTCCCCAGTAGTGTTGCTGACACTTTCCTTAGCGGAGGTGGTCATTCTGCAGGTATTTAAGAGATACTGAGAGGAGCAGCAGTTGGAGGTTGGTTAACAAATGGAACCCTAAAGACCAAGTAGTGATTTATTTTATTTTAAGCTGAGATACAAATTCCTTGAGTAAGGAGAGCAAGCAGCTTCTTTCTGGAGTAGTGAATGTGTTAGGAAACAAGTGCATAAGAGAGTCTGGTTTTTAAGCAAATTAAAAATCAGAAAGCTTCCTAGACAGGTGAAGTTGAGGAGGTAATTAATCACTTTAAATGAGGATTCACTATGGAATTTCTCCAAACTGCTCATTTCCCTCATCATGTCAAGTGTTTGATTCACATTCATTACCCATAACATCTTTTACATGAAGCATGGTTCCTCATATTGATTTCAACTGATTTAGTTCATTATGAGGATCATTTCTGCAGAGGGGATTCACTCCTATGAAATCAATCGCTTACCTTAACAACATGTAAACTGGAAATAAGATGTGTCTCCATTTAGCATATGTCCAAACCTTTGTGTGAGCCACAAGCTTGCACACGAAGTGGTTCCTTCTGTCCCTAGGATGATCTGCCCATCTTGGACAACATGTTAGGACTTGGACCACATCCCATGAGAAAATAAAGCACACAGTTCTCTCCTGGAGTCCCTGGTGATGAGCTGGGTCTTGCTGTACAGTATGGTTCCAGCCACAGCCTCCATCCTCCACCAGTCCTAGTTCTGAAAATGATGCCCCCACCACCCCCTAGCAGAGAGACCAAGCGCAGCACTGAGGATTCCTTGTGAGTAAAAAACAGTTGATAACCAGGGAAATTGTCTCGAAGAGAAGCAGCTTGTCTAAGAAATGATGGCCTCAGCACCCACTAAAACCAAATAGAGACTTCAGAGTTCCAACTTCTGCCTCAGCCCTTCCAGCCTAGATCACTTAAGCAGATAACAAAACCCATTCTCATTTAGATGTATATAGAGGACAAAAAGAGCTAAAGGGCAGAAATTATAATTAATGAGTACCTTATTTTAGTGTGTTCGTTAATATCCTGCTGGTCCCCTTCACCCATTCATTTATCTCCTTCTGTCTTAGTGAGTTTGGGTGCTATAACAGAACATCATAGACTGGGTGGCTTATAAACAACAGACATTTATTTCTCACAGTTCTGGAGGCGGGGAAGTCCAAGATCAAGGCATCAGCATGGTCTCAATCTGTTGAAGGCCAGCACCTCTCTCTGTGTCCTCACCTGGAAGAAGTTTGCTAGGGAGCTCGGTGGTGTCTTTTATAAGGGCACCAATCCCATTCACAAGGGCTCTGTTTTCATGACCTAATCACCCCTCAAAGACCCCATCTTCAAATATCATCACACGAGGGTTTAGATTTCAACATATGAACTGGGGTCTCTGGTGGGGGGCGGTGGACAGAAACAGCATTCAGACCGTACTTGACGCAACAGCCAATCTGTGTGGAGAAAAGCTGGTAGAGGAGGAAACATGACTGTGCTGATGTCAGAGGTCATTATTCAGAAAGGTCAAGTACAGAAGGCATTAAGCATCACCATATATGAGGGGAAAAATAAAGCCGAATTGCAGCTGCCAATGAAAGCCTATAGGAACTAGAAAATACGTTTCTTTCTCTTTCCGTGTGCCTTTCTCCATACCACTTAGATGCCTACGCGCCTTGGTCATAGCTGGTACTCAGTACATGTCGGTTGAATTAGACCTAAACAAACAAAAGTCTAATCAATTTTTTTAAATGTAAACTGCTGAGTGCTGCTTCACATTTTTAAATAACTGCAGGGTGTCATTCTGGTGAGTGTGTTCTTGCTTGTACCTCATTGCACTGATAAAGGCAGGCTGGCTTTCTAATGATGACAAGGTCCAGGTCCCTGGTTGTTGTTGGGCGCTATTTCCTCTGCGTCCTTAGCCTGAATCTCATGCATGTCATATCAAGATTCATGGACATTATCCTGTGATTAGTCAAATGGCCTACTAACTCTCCGGTAAGAATGCCAGGATGCGTCAGCCTGGGGTGCTCCTAAGAAGTATCGCTCTAGAGGCAGATCGCCGTGGAGCTGACCACCTTTAGTCATGGATGGGGCCCTTAGCTGAGCTGGAGACACAGCAGGGGAGGAAACAGGCAGGTGCATTTAGGCCAAGAAGGCCACGCTACAACTGCACCAGCGCTGCCTCGGCCATTTGGGCAGTTCTGAGTCTATAGAAAGATCCTCTGAAGTAAGTGGTTCAGAACCAAAAGAGGCTGATATTATGGGCTCTCATAAGTTCTCATAGTTTCCAGGGGCTGCAGAGGATGAGAAATGACTCGATTGTGTGATTTGGACCTGTAGGAGGTGGAATCAACCAAGCAAGAGGCCACTGCATTTTACAAACACCCAAGCACACAGCCTTTTTTTTTTTCTTTTCAGTCCCTGGGAAATCTTTTGAAACATCAGTAACTGACTGAACAAAAAGGAGAGGCCCCTGGAACTGAATTGGGCTCCCAGGCCAGAGGGTGTAGCCAGTGGGCACATGAGTATAGGGAGGGGAGAATCACAGCTTCAGCTCTGGGTCCCCAGAGGAGTGACTACCTTTGTTTAAAGTTGGTCACCACGTCACCCAATGCGCTACCTGCATTCCCTCCTTGCTTAGGAAGGACTGAAATTCCTGCCAGAAACATGAGGCCTGAGAAGGGGAGTCTGCCCACCACAGCTGCCAGGGAAACGTGTCCAGGTCAGTCTCCATCCTGGGTTCCAGTGGGCCCAGGCCCAGCTTTGGCCTACACTGCCCCAGGAGATCTCTGGTCCTGTTGTCTTGAGGTCACTACAGGGATCTCTGGGAGTGGACCGCAGGGCTCTGGATGGAGCACAGACACATCTTAATTTATAGTAGTTCCGTATTTAGACATGCTCTGTGTGAGCTAGTGTGTGTAGTCTTGCCCTGGGCCCCACACATTTTGGAACAGGACCCATGAAAAGGAACCTGAGAACCTGACTTTGTTATTCAGAAATGCCCTGCTACTGAAGGAGGTGTGAGGCCTTCTTATCCCATTCCACTACTTAATGCACTCGCCCATACTCACCTTCAACTGCAAAGCAGCTGAAGAGAAGGTACTAGCGTCCCTACATGGTCTCTCTTTCTCTCCACTGCTCACCTCGAGAACCCCTAATATGGCACCTTCAGAATATCAGGCACCTGTTGGCGTCCTTGCTCAGTACAGCCTCCTCCTGAGGCTGGGTAGCTCACGTCCGCCAAGCTAAAGATAACGAGCTGGGTGGAGAGGCACATTTGACTGACAAAGACAGATGTTGATTCTGAGTAAAACAAAGACAATGATATATTTTTTCCCAGAAAGTGCAACATTCTTCACAAATGTTATTCTCTCATTAGCATTTGCAGCACCCACAAGAGCCTGGTGACACCATTAACTTGGTTTTATGGATGAAGAAACTGAGCCACACAGCAGGTCTGCAGGTTCTGATGCACAGCTGGAACACAGAGCACTTTTCCTCTTTTTGGACTAGAATTGTATCTCGTTTCCATAAACAAAATACTCAGGAGAATATGGCTTTTCTACTTCAAACAAGTATCTTCTTAAACACAGTTTGATGGCTTTGGGGCATACACATTCTGTCTAGACATATGATAGCTTTCAAATACCATATGGTTGGACCAGACTGATCAGTAATGGCTTTGCAGATGTTAGATAAAACTTCTGGAGTGTTGGGGCCCTAAGCAGCCCCAACAGAACCTGAGGCAACATGGGGAATGTGAGTGTGGGGGTCCAAACAGTGTCTTCACTCAACCTAAAAAAATACTAAGACCTAGCTTTCCTATTAAAAATGATAATAATAGCCCTGGCCGGTTTGGCTCAGCGGTTAGAGCGTTAGCCTGTGGTCCAGAGAGAACTGGATTTGGTTCCCACTAAGGGCATGTACCTCGGTTACAGTTTGTCCCCAGCCCTGGTTGGGTCATGTGGGTGGCAGCCACCCGATGTGTCCCTTTCACGTTGATGTTTCTCTCTCTCTCTCTCTTCCTCCCACTCTATCTGAACAAAAAAATGGAAAAATTCCTCAGGTGAGGATAAAAAAATAAAAATAAATAATAAATAAATATATATATATATATATATATATATATATAATGTTAAGAGTATTTTTACTCTATCTCTCTCTTTCTCTCTTGTAGAATGCTTGCTGAAGTTTAGTCTATTCAATGCAGGGATGGTAAGTCCAGCCCCTGTTTGAACCAACTGATTGATAGCCTGCATTTCAAGAGCTGGTGCCTCTGGTCTATGTCATGCACAGAGAGAGGAATTCCCTGAGCTCTCCCAAGCAGAAATGAGCACGCAAACATAGCAGAAGTTTGTTTAGAGACTCATCCAAAATTTCACATTAGCTGGTGGTTTTTATGGAATTTACAAAGGGACAGTGCACTTCTGTTATCATGGCCCAGCAGATGAGCCAGAGAACATTCCTGTTTTCAAAGGGTAGAAAAATCCATGCTTTACCTTTTCTGTGCCAGGCATTAAGACACAAAGAAAATAACACACAGTCCCTATTACTAGGGCTCCCAGCCAGATGGGAGACAAGCATGGAGGGAAATTATGGCTCAGTATAGTGTGCGCTACAATTAAAGTTTGTATGGAGTGCAGTGACTGCACAGAGTTCTCTGTCAGGTTGGAGAATGTTCACAGAGGAGTTAAGGCTCGAGAGTTCTCATAACTGGAGTGGTGAGACAGGAGTTAGGGTGAAAAGAACAGCAGGTGCAAAGGCAGGGAGGCAGGCAATCGGCATATTAAAATATAGATAGTCAGGAACACACGGTAACTCAGATCAGATTGCAGGGCTCGTGAGGGGGTAGGGTCATGAAAGGTGTTCTGTACTCTGCCAGGGAGCTCAGGATTTATCCATAGGAAAATCGTGTTGTAGGATTAAAGAGAGGTAGAATGGTTCAATATGGTCAGATGACTTTTTTAAAGATCACTCTAGCGGTCCACAACTAGAGAATTTATTAGGGGAGATCGAGAAGACTGGTGATTGTCTTAGAAGCATGGGGCCCAGATATCAAAAACACCCTTGCATTTTCTAGTACAATACAGTAGAGTGGTTAAAAGGTTAGCCTAGAGCCAGACCGTTTCAGGTTCAATCTTCAGCTGTGTCATACAGTAGCTGTATGACCTTGGGGAAGTTACCTAACTTTCCTGAGACTATTTCAACATCTGGGAAACCAAGATAATAATGGTTATTATGATTAAAAGAGATGATGCATGTAAAGTGTTTAGCACAGTGTCCTGCATAGAGCACTTAGCTCACATACACACACACATTTAAACTCCTACCATGGGCCAGTCAATGAGGATACAGGGTGAGCAAATCCCTACAGTCCCTATTCCACATGAATCGTAGAGTCTATCGGGGGAGGCAGGCATTAAACAAAGCTTCTCATAAGCAATTACATAGTTACATGCCAATGTCAGTGCTATGAAGTTATACAACATGCTTTGAGCACATAAGTAGTTGGGGAGGGGAAGGTGGACTGAATCAGCAAAGGCCCTTAAGCTAACACTGGAAGGATAAATAGGAATAACTCAGGCAGAGAGAAGAGGGGGAGTTGTTTAGGTAGAAGGAATAAAGTAAAGAGCCTGGTGTGTTCGAGGACCTGGTGGGGAGCAAGGCTGGAGAGGCAGAGCCGGGCTGGATCACAGAGAGCCCTCCGGGACTCACTGAGGATTTGCAGTTTTATACCGAATACCGGGAGAAACAAGTGCAGCGTCTTTTCCTCCCCTCAACCCCCACAGGGGGACATGGTCCAGCTGGCCTTTCAGGAAGCTAACGGTTGGCTGTGTGGTAACTGTTAGTAATTACTTAGCGCACAGACCTTCAGCAGCCGCAGGGCCTCTGCCAGGCTGGCCTGGCACGATCCACTGAGACCATAGGCTACACTCGGGCTGACTTGGCAGCAACAAGAGAGGCCTTGACTGCGTTTTGATCGCGTTTCACTGAATTTGCCAAAGCTTCGTCACATGTTTTCTCAGGTACTGGACAAGCCAAGGACAGGAAAGGACATGTTGGGGGTGGGGGCTGGGGAGAGAGAGAACAGATGAGAGCAACACAGGTAATCAGGCTGCCTGGGACTCTGGGGCTGGCCCAGGTTGCTGTTCATGAAACTCAGTAAAAGGTGACAGTGCAGGACACTTACTGTCCACCTGCTGTCAGTGTTACAGACTCATATTCCTGACAACCAGTTGAGCCAAAAACACGTTTGCACAATGCAGACTCGCTCCCTGAGAATGTCCTGTAACTCCTCTCAGCACTGGGAGAACTCACCTATCTGTCTCAGCCATGAGGCCCCAAATCCTTCCTCCTAGCCAGGCAAGAGAGCAGGGATCAAGCCAGATACAGTTCTTTCCTACACCAAACAGATGTAAACTGTGATATTGGTCTCCCCCATGAAGGACAACATACATGGAAATGAATAGTTTTCTATACAACTACAAATCTGCTTTTCTTCTGAACAACAATCTGTCAGCTATTCTTGCAACACGAAAACTGATCCAACTTCAGGAAAACAGTTATTTGTAAACAGAGAGGAATTTCAGCTCTAGTTGGCCACCATACCTTTTGACCTCCCATTTGGGCCACGTCGAAGAGATTTCCCTCCCTGAGTCAGTCTGCTTCCGGCGCGTGGGTCTGTCGCCGCCCCGGCAGAGCACACGGTATGTGGCAGTCTCTCTGTTTTGGAACAGTGCTCATTCACCTCTAATTTAGAGATTAATGGGTTCGATTTCTTCTACCATTTTCCCAAGGAAATATTAGAACCAATTCTTTTCTTCATGGGAAAGTGACTCTATTTTGGGTGGGGAGGCGGATGGGGTGCTACATTATTCTAACTTCTTCAGTGCCCAGTCTCACGTGGGCTCCCCCTTGCTTACTCTGTGATGAGAATTGCTACAGTATTTTCTACCATCCTTTACTCAGGCAGGGCACAGCGTGGTGGTGGGGGTCAGGAGGTGGGAGTTCTAGTTCTGACTTTGTCCCTACACAGTTTTTTCCAAACAACACTGCCCACTTCTTCCTCTTAGATGCATGAGTTTCATCACATCGTCTCCCCTCTCCATGTCTGTTCCCTCACTCATCCGGTGAGAGGCTGTACTCACTCATCACTTAGGCCCTCTTTAGGTCTATTTTTTTTTCTTCTAAATCCTGAAGAAATATATACATTCTTGGCTGTTTGACGTATTCAGTTTGGTATTCCTGTAGAAACACAAGCCCTGCATGTGAGAAGGCAGAAATTATATTTTCTCAGTGATTTTTAATGTTGAAGCCCTAATCCCCACTGCGATAGCATTTGGAGATGGGGCTTTGGGGAATTAGGGTTAGGTGTGGTCACAAGGGTGGGTCCCTCATGAGGAGATTAGTATCCTTATGAGAAGACACCAGAGCCTGGCTGGTGTGGCTCAGTGGCTGAGCGTCAACCCATGCACCAAGAGGTCACTGGTTCGATTCCTGGTCAGGACACATGCCTGAGTTGTGGGCTCGATCCCCAGTAGGAGGAGGCAGCCACTGGATGTTGATGCTTCTCTCATTCATGTTTCTATTTCTCTCTCCCTCTCCCTTTCTCTCTCCAAAAAAATCAATAAAAATTTTTTGAAAAATTAAAAGAAGACACCAGAGAGCTTACACACTCTCTCTTTCCCTCTTTCCTTTCCTCCCTCCCTCCCCTGGCACACACAAGGAAAGGCCACTCCAGAACACAGCCAGGAGGCAACCACTTACAAGGGAGGAAGAGAACTCTCACCAGAAACTGAATTGGCCCACATTGCTTGGACGTCTAGCCTCCAAACTGTGAGAAGTAAATGTATGTTACTAAAGCCACCCAGTCGATGGTATTTTGTTCTGGCGGCCTGAGTGAACAGCAAGAATTCTCTAGACTAGTCATGGTGCCTGAGCCTTGGATATTTTCATTCTGAAAGAAGACCACTCTTATGCAGTCAGAGCAATATGGAATGTGCCATCAAAAAGGAGAAGCAGAGGCTTTTATGTTTTCAATGTTTAATTAAACATTAAGGTTTAATGTTAATTGTTCAAGTGAAGAGAACCAGTATTGTTACATGATCTCATGCATGGTTGTTTTGTTAGGAGTAGGAATTGTCTGAACTAGACTGTAAAGTACTTTAAGTACTCAGTAGGTAGCCGTGGGAAATGAATGACCACCTCCAGTCTTCTTTGGAGGGTAGGAGTTATAAAAGTGTATTAGTCAGGCCCTGGTCAAGTAGCTCAGTTGGTTAGAGCATCATCTTAATACACCAAGATTGTGGGTTTGATTCCCAGTCAGGGCACATAAAAGAATCAACCAACAAATGCATAAGTAAGAAGAACAACAAATAGATGTTTCTCTCTCTCTCTCTCTCTCTCTCTCTCTAATCAATAAATAAAAACATTTTGTTAAAGTATATTAGCACTGGCCAGGGCGACTTAGTGATTACAGTGTTGTCCCACACACCAAAGGGTAACTTGTTCAATTCCCAGTCAAGGGCATGTACCTGGGTTGCAGGTTTGATCTGGGACCACACTCAGGGTACATGCAGAAGGCAACCGATGGATATGTCTCTCTCATACCAATGTTTCTCCCCTCTTCTCTCTTCCCCTCCCTCCCTCCCTTCCACTCTCTTTAAAAATCAATGGAAAAAATATCCTCGGGTGAGGATTAACAAAAAAAGAATGAAAAAATATATTATAATTAAACAAGAAAATAAGTGCCTCCTGCAATAAAAGCAATTCCTGAAGCATGTCATTTTTAGCACTATAATGATGTCCATGGTACAGCTTTTAGCTCCACTGGAAATGACAATGCAAGTGTCACTCTAAACATCATATATCATAAGTGGCATATTGTGTGTTCTCATCCTTTCAGACCAACTCAAATGTCTTCTCTTCTGTGACTTTTCTAAATGACATTCGTAGATTTTTACATTCCATGATCCCACATAGAATGCATTCATCTTTCCTCAGGGCTTCCATTGCAACTTGCTTTCACCTCCGCAAGGCATTTATCATATCATATTATAGGAAACGGTGTCCTTTCTGTCCTGCTAGATAGTGAACTCTCTGAGGGAAAGGCCATGGACATAGAAGCTACTCAATAAAAGCTTGAATGAAGAATGAATGAATGAGTGAATGCTCCTTTATATATGACTCATTTCTCATTTACCTCACACTTCCAAAGACTCTGACTCAGCCACCTGACTGAAGCTCTCTCTGCCTCCATCTGCCCATCTATTATATGATACTGTGAACAATAGTAAACATTGTCATTTTTGTTTTTCTGACCTCAGAATCTTTAATAAGCCATAAGACCTATGCAGAGCCAGTAGGCTCTAAAGGCCACATATAAAGATGTATGTGACCTTATTACTTTAAAAATATCTGTCCCAACTGTTGTTTTGTCCATATTATCCTCAACCAAGGACATTTTTCCATATTTTGTTCAGATAGAGTGGGAGGGAGAGAGAGAGAGAAACATCAATGTGAAAGGGCCATATCGAGTGGCTGCCTCCTGCACGACTCAACCAGGGCCAAGGACAAACTGCAACCGAGGTACGTGCCCTTAGCGGGAACCAAACCTGGGTCTCCCTGGACCACAGACCGACGCTCTAACCATTGAGCCAAACTGGCGAGGGCACTGACCAACTCTTTTTAAATAAAATAAAACCAGTTACCTTTATAACAATCCAAATGTTAAACTTAGTTAAATAATGAGCAGACTATGTTTTCAAGATAGATTCTGAAGCAGAACTTTCCATCTGCTACTGATTCCATTGTGTGGCAGAATGAAGAAGGAAGCAGTTTTATCCCAAGTGGCTGCATGCCCCTCATACATCTTTTTTCTCTTCTTTTATGCTGGAATCCTGCCCATGTTTTACTTCTTATGAATGTTGATCACGGTTGACCATGTCCTACATGCTACCCCCAAGGAAATCTCCTCGGAGCATGGGGGGTTAAACTGTCAAAAACCTAACAAGACTGCAGGCAAAGGGATATGTTATGGTAGAATGACATAGAGTGAGAGTAACTTTTTAAGCAAGGTTCTTGGTCTCATATAACGCTAGGGAGGCAGCCATCTCTGAGTCAGCTATGATGGATATGGCCATAATAAGTAGTATGTATAAGAGACTAAAGAGATTCTGGAGTGTTTTTTAAATGAAGTTCTTAAATTAATTTATTTTTCCTACCTCCCTCCCTCCTTTCCTTCCTTCCTTCCTTCCCTCCTTCCTTCCTTCCTTCCTTCTTCTCCTTCCACAAGTACTTAATTGAATATTTAGTATGACAGAGGCTTGGGGGGAAACAGCAGTGAATAAGACCAGGCCTCTGTGCCCTATAGAGCTTACACTCTGGTAGAAGAAATAAAAGATAAGTAAATAAATAATTTTTAATTTCAGGAATAAACTATTTTATGAAAAAGAAAAATGAACAAAGAGTATGGTAATTTTTAAAAAGGAATTAAACATAGAATTACCATACGATCCACCACTTCCACTTCTGAGTGCGTATATACCCAAAAGAATTGAAAGCATGGTCTCAAACAGATGTTTGTACACTCGGATTCATAACAGCATTGTTTATAACAGCCCAAAGGTGGAAGCAACCCATCAAAGCCCAATGATGAATTAATGGACAAAATGTGGTCTATACATATAATGGAATATTATTCAACTTAAAAAGGAAAGCAATTCTGACACATGCTATAACATGGATGAATCTTGAAGACTTTAGGCTAAGTGAAATAAGTTAGTCACTAAAGGAAAAATACTGTATGATTCTATTTCCATGGGGTTCTTAGAGCAGTTAAAGTCATAGAGACAGAAAGTAGAACAGTGATTTCCAGGGGCTGTGGAGAAGGAAGAATGGAGAGTTTTTGTTTAATGGGTACAGATATGTTTGGGAAGATGAAGAGGTTCTAGAAATGGATGGTGATGATGGTTGAACAATAATATGAATGTACTTATGCCACTGAACTATACACTTAAAAATGGTTAAAATGGTAAATGTTATACTATGTATATTTTAACATGGGACAACATAGGAGATAACTTTGGAATTCTGTTCTGATTACAATAGAATACCTTTGAAGGAGTTTAATCAGTTCAAGAACATGATCCTATTTACCAGTTTGAAAGACCATACTGGCTGCTATGTGAAAAGTAGATTGAAAGGGAGGAGACTTGGAAGCCACAAAACCAACTAGGAAACTATGGCAATTGTCTAGACGAGTGACTGGTGGCTCAGATGATGTTGAGATAATGGGGCAAGTGATGAAAAGTGGTTGAATTAGGATATATTTTCAAGGTAGAGTCATCATGACTTGCTGATGGATTTGATGTGGGGTGTGAGGGGTGATGTCTCAATTTTTAACTGAGCAACAGAGTGAAAGGGGGTACCATCCACTGAGATGAAAATGGCTGTAGCAAAGCTTGTTGAGGAATGGTAAGGGGCATGGGAGGCAATTAAATGATGTTCTATGTAAAAATTAAATCATAAACCCAGATGCTAGCAGAGTGCTAGCACGTATAAGCCATTTCTTAAATACGTGAATGAATGAAACAATGAATGAATTGATTAAATTACAAGTAAGTGGGGGGAAGGAGGAAGGAAGAAAACCAATTCTAAATTTTACAAAGTATGAAGACTATCTTGCCAAAAGACATGATCCTAAAGACTTCAGGCTAAAATTCAGAAGTACTGAGTTCCAGTTTCAGAGAGTATATCTAAACCTCAGATCCTCTTCTCAGCTTTTATTCCGGAACCT
Source organism: Molossus molossus (assembly GCF_014108415.1). Lineage (NCBI taxonomy): Eukaryota > Metazoa > Chordata > Mammalia > Chiroptera > Molossidae > Molossus > Molossus molossus. Next base: position 54,861,297 of record NW_023425344.1, read on the forward strand.
CCTATCTTTCCTCCTTTGCAGGGAATGTGCTCACACATTTATTCATCCCAGCCAGTAAGCCCATAGCCCTTGCATCCCTCTGTGTAAACACAGAGCTCACAACCCTGGACAGGAAACAGCCAATCAGTAAGCTCCTCCAAATTTCCATTCACCAACCATGCCTTCCCCAACCCAACACACACCCTAGGCATCCCAACAGGCTTGTGGAGCTGGGCCCTCAGCAGTCCAGACCAATTCCCACAGAGTCAGTCCCCCAGAGAGTCTCAATTTTTAAGGGCTCCGTTTGAAGCAAGCAGGAGACAAGAGTAGCTTGTTCCATGAATTAGCTAGACTTGCTTTGACCCACTAACTGCTCTTACTGAGCCTCCAGTCTGGTTTCTACTGATAGATGCAAAGGAAGGGGAGAGCAATGAGTGGGAATAAAATATGTCAAAGTCACCTTCACAATTGAGGCTGCACAATGCAAAATGAGAAAGACCTGTGAAAATGCTGCAAAACAGCCTTGCCTCTCAGGTTTCCACCCATTAACTGATTTTGTACTGGCTCTTCCACAGGACTGAGGGTACAGAGCATGCCTACATCAGCCCTCTTGTCTGTTTCTTTTCCGGAAAAGAGTATCTCACCAGCGACCTTCTGGACAAGCTCCCCACAAAGCCCTCTTGCCTCTCCCACCAGTGGCATGCCCAGCAGCTCAGTTACAGCCTCTTCAGTGCAGACATCTCTACCCCCCAAGAATGTTTTAACAGAGTCCACAGAACAGGAAACCACCTTGACTTGGGAAGGCACAAACACAGACAACTTATCAACAAGCAGTGGGGTCCACTTAACATCCATACCCACCAAACACAGCTCAGGCATTCCAGAGGCAAGTGTGCCAGCCACAGGGTCGAAGTCCCCCCCTGAGTCTCCTGCACTCCCCTCCCCTCAGGCTCCAGCCTCATCACTTCCAACCTTATCAACCTTACCACCCCCAACCCTATCAACCTCACCACCCCCGACCCTATCAACCTCACCAGCCCCGACCCTATCAACCTCACCACCCCCAACCCTATCAACCTCACTACCAGAGGTTTCTTCTGTCTCTGACAACGCCAACCACAGCTCCACTGAGACCAGTATCAAGACCACAGGAGTCCCAACCACACCAGAGTCCCCAGCACAGGAACACAGTTCTGGCCACACGCCCACTCCCCACGCCACGTCGGAGCTGGTGCCTATGGAGACAACGCCCCAAACAACTGTGCCAGACAAATGTATTCTGGTAGATATCACCGCCTCCCCGAAGATGACCATGGAGCACGCACTAAGTTCAGGTGAGTCTCAATCGAGAACACTACTAGCATTGTGATATTAAGAAAGCAGTTCAGTTAACCAAACACAATTGATCAACTTTGAGTTTTGGAGTGTAACACCTGAGCTGAAGTATAATTCCCAAGAATTTCCACAAGAGTGCAAACTTCATAGTCACTGAGTAATTTCCACATGATATCTCATTAATTGTGGCCAATTGCAGTTTCATGATTTGTCTTTACATATGTCACAGGGAATGTAAATGAAAGAGACTAAAGAGTAAAAGGATTAATAGTATGGCTTTTGGTCAAGCTTCCCAGGTTTCAATTCTGGCTCTTGACCTCGGGCAAGCTACTTCATCTCTTGGTGCCCTTATCCATCCTCATCTATAAAATGGGAATAAAAGAGGTTCTACGGCATACGGTTCTTGTGGAGATTAAATGAGATGATATAGAAAGTGCTTAGAACAGTTCCTAATGGGGAGTAAGTGCTCTGGAGATGTCAGCTGTTGTAATTTTGCTCAGTGTACTAACAAAGTATTATAAAACATAGTCAAAAAAAAGTAAGGTGGAGGTGTAGAGAACTTGTTTATTTTTTATAGTCATTTATATATTTCATGAGAAACATGATTAATTTTACAGGATGTAATATTTGCTTTTATTTTCCCAGCAACGCTGTGAAGTTAGTATTATTTTTATCTTGATTTTGCAATCTTAGAAATTATGCTGGAGAGAGATTTAGGGTCTTTTCTGAGGTCTCATGAATCTGGCATTGGCATGGAAACTGTAAACTTTAGGGCAGTAAACAGGAAAAGGATTTAGTGGGAACATTTGGAATCTTGGTTGCGAAACAGTGAGGTGAGAACAGCCAGAAGGTGAAGGGGAAACATGGAGTGAGAGGGGAATATTCTGTACAGACCACCTGGGGTCAAAGGAATGGCTGTAAGAAGAAATTAACATCTCTGAACAAATGATAAGTAATCACTATGAATAGAACTGTTAGACTGTGGAGGTGGGGAAAGATAGAGCTAAGATTAACAGGACATAACTCCTTATGGAAGAGCTCACAGTCTACTAGGGAATAAAGTCCCAAATAATTGCGAATACTTATTTCAAAGACCCAGTATATCAGTGAAAATCCCAACAAGAAAGTGAGGTGTAATCCAACTGGCATAAAGGAATTAATTACAAAGGTTTGGTTGGGGTACAGGGGAACCACGGGAGACCATAATGGCAGAGCTGTATGAATCAGACCTAGGAAGACAGAAGTGTAACCAGAACCCAGAGGAGAAAGTCTTGTAGAATAGACAGCCTTCAGAGGAGCAGTGACTCTTGGTTGAGAGACACAACTAACCCAAGGTTAACCTCCTGAGAGTTAAGGGAATCAGTGCTCTGCCCTCACTCTCCCCCTTCCCTTTGATATACAGCCCGAATCCAAGGACAGGGAAACCCATTGATGTGGTCCATACAGGTCAGCCTCCTGGAGGCCTGGTCAGAGAGCAAAGTGGGGAAGTGTGGGAGTGGATCTGGAGAGGCAAAAGGGAGAAATCTGGCACAACAGATCCAAATGTGGATTCCTCTGTGCAGTCCCCATCCCATCAGCACCTTTCATACTTCCAGCCAGCACTTGTCACACTGCATTTAGATGTGCAGTTTCTGTCTCTGTCTCAACCCCCATATCCCCTTGTGCTTGATGTTTTCCATGCTCCCAACATGAGAGAACATCTCTAGCATAGTCCATGGACCTGGAGCAGAGTGGGTGTTGACTTGACTCAGTATCCGAAGGACTGTCCCTAACAAAGATGCTGCCAAAGGACAGGCTTGCAGGCAGTGGTCCCATCTCTTTTCTCTTTCCTGGTTCTGCCCTCAACCCCACCTCTGTGCACTGCTTCTTCAGTTTTCTAACTGAGCTTCCTTTCGCTGTTGTCTACTCACTCCAGTGCACTCTAGGCACGGTGGATCCAGATTCGGAACCTAGCATGCAAGATGTCCATAATCTGCCTGGCTGGGTGGCTCAGTGGTTGAGCGTCAACCCATGCACCAAGAGGTCACTGGTCCAATTTCAGGTCAGGGCACATGCCCAGGTTGTGGGCCCGATCCCCAGTGGGGGGCATGTAGGAGGCGGCCAACTGATGTTCTCTCTCTTTCATGTTTCTATCTCTCTCTCCCTCTCCCTGTCTCTCTCTCTAAAATCAATAAAGAAAAAGAAAAAAAAGAAAAAGAATCTCTATAATTTGATCAATGTTACTACTTTCCACAAGTGCCCTACTTTCATGGGCTAGAGTATCTGAAATACTCCTGTTCTAATATTCTGGCTTGTGTTTTAGATCATGTATCTTGATTCCCTTAACTCTAAGCCAGCAGGGTCAAGAGGCAAAAAATTAGTGTCAGAGCTGGGTCATGATCCTTTATAGATCTAGGGAAGATGCAGCCAGTAGGAGCTCCAGAGTAAATGAATGAAGGAACGATTGAATGACTGGAAAAAAGATAAATGTGGCAGGTTAAAGGGAGATTGCTGAACACGGGCCAGACTCTGTTTCAAAGAACAGAGGATTTATCCCCTATGATCTATTAAATCAAAAAATGTGTATTGTGCATCTCCCAGGACCCTGTGATTGATGCACAGAAGCATAAGGAGTATAAGACATGTCCTTTGATATTTCATAGTTTAAGTAGAGAGAAAGGGCCCACGTCACTCATAATATGAATGAGAATGAACCGAGGTAAGTGGAGGGATCTTTGGGCAGATGTGATACAATCTGCTCATTTCAAGGGTGAAGAAATTATGTCTCAGTAGTTTGGAGCACCTCACCCAAGGTCACACCACAACTGTGGAAGAGCTGGGCCCAGAGCCCAGATCCTTAAACCACAATCAAGTCTTCTTTCAACACCCATCACTGCTGCACTGCCCCCTCTCAGCCCCACATGCCAAGTGGCACCTTGAGACTGTGCTCACAGGTTACTATTTGAGGATGGTTTTGCCTAGAGATCTTTGTGCTGCCTTAATAGTGGCAGTAATAACATCACAGTTATTTCGCATGTTGTCTTATTCTGTGCAGGTTCACACAGCATATTTCTATTAATCCAAGAATTCATCCATTCGTCATCACTAATGAGTAATTCTAAAAGAAGGTTAATGCTAATGGAGTTAAATTTGACCAGAGGAATTAGGGAAGATTTCATGCTGGTGCTGAGTTGTAGGAGATGAAGGGAATTTAGGCCTAAGGAGTCAATTGGGACATTTGAGTGCCAAGGTAGGGAACCAGTAGCAATAGTAGTTAATGCTGCACACACCTCAGTTGTAAGCACCAAAACTGCCCTTGTCAAGATATCCAGTGCCTTCTCCTTTTCCAAGTCTGAGGTTAATTCTTAGGCCTGGCTTGACCTGAACTATCAGCAGTGTCTGACGCAGACGGTCACTGCCCTCATCGTTAAATCACTGTCTCCCCTTGACCCCCAGGACACATTCTCTTCACCCACCCCATGACTGCTCCCTTAGCCTCTGTTTCCTTACTTCACCCTCATCTTCCTGCACTGGTGCAGCCCAGGACCAGTACTGCCCTCCTCTCCCCCTGACCTCTCTATACTCACACCCTCTCCTCTCCACACTCACCCCAGAGATGATCTCATCCTGTCCCATGACTTAACATGCCATCCATATGCTGATAACCCTGACATGTAAAATTCCATGCCTGTTTTGTTTCACTAAACTAGAGACATGCATATCCAGCTGTCTAACTCAGACTCCCCACGTGGAGGCTCATAGGCACTACACACTTAATATGTATAAGATGAATTTCTGTTTTCCTCGCCCCTTGGTCTGCTCCTCCCTAAGCCTTTCTCTCTCTTCTTTCAATTCCTCACCCAAAAACCTTGGACTAATTCTAGATTCCTTTCTTTTTCACATATTCCGCATCCAGTCCATCAGAACCCAATCTCCCCTCACCTCTCTGTCATCGCTCACACGTGCAACTTCAATATTCTCACAACTGGTCTCACTATTCACCCCACCCGTGCCAGAGAGATCCTCTTTCAAACCCAGGAGAGATCTGTCCTCAGCTCTAACACTCCGACTCCTTCCACTGGGTCAGGGCAAAGCCCAAGTCTGTCATGCCCGCCGTGTTCAGCGTGACCTGAACCCACACAACCTCCTTCCTCTCACTCCCTTTCTCTTTTACCTGCAGACACACTGGCGATCTTACTGTGTCTTGAACAGACCAAGGATGCTTTTGCCTCAGGAGCTTTGTACTTACCATTTCCTGTGCCTAAAACATTCTCCCACCAGGTCTTTCAGGGCCTACTCCTTGTCAGAGATGACAGCTAACCGAAGTCTTGACTGGTGAAAGGGAGCCTTTACATGCACTCTTGTCTGAAATAGTAATCCCATCACTGTCGATCCCTTTACCCTGCTTCATTTGCCTTTGGATCACTTACTGCTCTCTGATTTTATCTCATTTATTTGGTGGGTAGGTGTCTGTTTTCTGCCATGAGACTCCATGAAAGCAAGGACCTTGTTTACAAAGAGGAAGATGTATGTTACATCCAACCCCTAGAACTGAGCACCAATAACATTTGGTTAATAGATGAATGAGAGTCAACAACCAGTTCCAGGAAAGATATTTAATCTTTCTGAGCCTCAGCCTTTTCATCAGTAAGATGGGAAAAGAACAGTATCCACATGACGGTGTTATTGTCAGGTTTAATTGAAATAATACATTTGCAGTATAGTAGCTATTGAGCAATGGCTCAGTCGATACCTATGATTATTATTTTACTATGATTTACTGTTTTATGATTTATCATTATTGTTACTATCTTGCTATTGCTCTTCTTCTTCGTGTTGTTGTTACGTTATCATAATGAAGGATGCCTACCATCTTCAAAAACTTTTATTGAGCTTTTACAATGAGTCAGGCACCTGGCTAGGTAGATTCAGCAATGAATAAAACAGTCACTTCCTCATGGAGTTTACAATGTTAAATTGTACACCACATGGCAAATAACCTAGCTTGGTGGATCCCAGACTTGTGTGGAGGGGAACACTGCAGAAAAGCAGGAAGGAAGATTTCAGGATAAGTGTTAGAGGACCCTGAATAGTTACCTGGCCACCAATAGTCACCAAAAGCTTTTGACCAGGAGAAGGAAATGCTGAGAATTATATTGTAAGAGGATTCAACTGGCAGAAATGTGTGTGGTAAGTTTCAGGGAGTTCAGGTTTGGAAACGTGTAGACCAATTTATACTTGGTCCGTGGCTTGCCATTGTCACTGACAGACCATGTCACTTAACTACTCTGACTTTAAGAGCTCTTAGCTATACACTAAGTACAAGAGAGGTAATCTTTCAGGGTCCTTTTGGCTTATTTTACCATGCATATTATTTATTTCAATTATCCTGTGTAAAAGAAATGAGATTCATATTCACATGAGGTTTACTGAGCATATACATGTTCTAAGGATGGAACTAGTGACTGAGGTGAGCTGGCAGCTATCTGTTCTACAGGTGAAGAAATAAGCCCAGGAAGATTAAGTGACTTTACTCAAATTCACACTTGAGTGACTGGGCCAGAACTCAAATTCAGTTCTCCTGACTGACCTTGAGTCAAGTGTTCCTTTCACTACACCCATCCTACCTGAATTTGTAGACGTGAAAAGCAGGGGGAGGACCAGTGGCCGCCAGAACTTCGGTGGAGATGAGGGACAGGGGATGGTGTCCCGTGCCGAGTGCTGCCAGCTGGGTCTCGGGAGGGGCCGCACTATGGGAGGAGAAGCAGGTGGTAGTAGCAGTCATTCCATGCGACTGTCCAGAAAAACGAGTTTTGATTTTCACTTTTCAGTTTTTGTTTTGCTTTTAAAAGAAGAGAGAGTACTGTGATGTGTTAAATTTGGGTCATCTTGTGTTATTAAATCAGAGCTCTTCCAGGGTGGAAACTATGACTACGGACTGTTTCTGGCTCCTTAACTAAACAGAAAGGTGCTGTGCACAGTTAGGTGCTGTGCACAGTTAGGTGCTCAGCAAATGCTTCAGGGGTTAACTGGTGTTGCACAGGTTATATTCAAAACATCATCAATTCTTACATATGCAAGCTTTAAAATCAGAGTCATGCCACTTGTTGCAAAGTGAATATTCTCTTTCGTCTGTAAAATCCACTTGTCCGTTGGTGCTGTGCTAGCCTGTACTTAGCATTACAAAAAGGAGGACACATACTTGTGAAAATTGGTGAAGGCCTTTGAACTTTAAATTGCTAGTCTGAACCCCAGTATTTATTCAGCATGAACTGTTCTAATCAGTACCCTTAAATAAAGGGCATTAAGCAAGCACAGACATCTAGACATCTCTGTGTCCGTACCTGCAAGGGATTTTCAGCTCCACATGACATCTCTTTATTCCAGATTAACTCTTAAAATTAATACAAATTGGAAAAAAATTAACTCTTGAAAAAGGTGAAAATAATTTTTTTAAATTTTTTTTCTTAATTGATTTTTAGAGAGAGACGAAGAGAGAGGGAGAGAGAGATGGAAACATCAATGAACAAGAACATCGACTGGCCGCCTCCCACATGCCCCCCACTGGGATTGGGCCCACAACCTGGGCATGTGACCTGACCAGGAATCGAACTGACAACCTGTTGATGCATGGGTCGAATCTCAACCACTGAGCCACACTGGGCAGGCTGAAAATAACTTTTAAAGTAGACATAGAAAAATCTTAGGAGTAAAAAATGTGTATTATAGTAAATTAATGACCATCATATTTAGATGACATTTAAAAAGTATGTTAAAAGTGAAAATGACCATTTAATTTTTTTTTAAATCATAGGTGAGAAGACCATGTAAAAGAATGTTAATAAAGCCCTGGCCAGTTTGATTCAGTGATTAGAGCATCAGCCCATGGACCAAAAGGCCGTGGGCTTGATTTCTGGTCAAGGGCATGTACCTAAATTGCAGGTTCTATCCCCAGCCCCGATCTGGGTCATGCAGGAGGCAAGTAGTAGATGTGCGATGTGTCTCTTTCACATCAATGTTTCTCTCTCTCTCTCTCTCTCTCTCTCTCTCTCTCTCTCTCTCTCTCTTCCCTCTCTTCCTCACTCCCTTTCGCTCTATCTAAAAACCAATGGAAAAAATATGTTCTGGTAAGGATTAACCAAAAAAATATAATGTTGATAAACATTTACTGATTAGATTCTTTTGTAATGTCCAGAATATATCAGGAAGCAATAATCCTAAAGTGTATTATATCTATGTTAGGCTCAGTTTTACAAATATTTTATCATTGCATGTGCTCAGGCCCAGCATCTTACAGTAAAGGGTGCCATTATCTTTTCAGTTCACTGTCCTTCACTCCCTGGGTCCTCTCCATCACTGAGTACTATTGATTTTGAACTCTTAGTAGCTCTTGATTCATTTACTTCTCTTCACCTTTACCCTCATGTCAAAATTCCCATAATCCCATAATCCCACCATATAGTTTCCTAACTAGTCCATCATTTCTCCCCTGTACTCATTTCACATCTTGCCTTTTCTTCATGTAGCAGCCAGAACAACAATTAAACCCACCTCTGATTGGGTCATGCACAACCTCACTACCACCAGCATCCCAGCCCCTATGGGGCATCCCGCTGCTCCTAGGATGAAATCCACAAGCCCACAGGGTCAAACCTCTGCCTGCCATCCCTGACTCATCTTATCCCTGTACCCCACATGCCGACTGTCTCTCAGTTCCATGAACCTGCTGAGCTCCCTCTTGACACAGGGCATTTCCTCATTCAGATGCTTCTACGTAGAGCCCACATCACGTCACTTAACCTGGTTCATTCCAACTCATTGCTTGGGTCTCAGCCCAAACATCGTCTGTTCAGGAAGTCTCTGCTGGGGCCCCCAGTCCAGCTCTGGTTTCCCAGTTACAAACCATCACAAGTCAAGTGTATCTCTTCCTTCCAGTGTGTGATTATTCACGTGCCTGTGTGACAGTGTTGTTCATGGTTTACACTGCCTTTCCAAGTATCTGAAGTAGGACCTTGTCTGTTTGGGCTTACAAATAGATTCCCAGTAACTAACAGTGTCTGACTCAGCATAGGTGCTCAATAAATGTTTGATGAATTTGTAAATGAATGACTTTGAATCACTAAGTATCAAGCTTTAGACTATAAATTCACATGCTTTCTTAGCTTCATAAATCCTGACCTCTGAATTGAGAATTAAGAAAAATTAAAGATCTTTACCTGTTGTCTTCACCTGTTCACACAGTAAAAACAAAAATATCATAGATGGGGTGACTTAAACAACAGAAATTTGTTTCTCACAGTTCTGGAGGCTGGGGAGTCTAAGGTGAAGGCACTGGCAGGTTCAGTGTTTGTTGAGGGCTCACTTCCTGGTGAGCCATATTCTCTCTGTGTCCTCACGTGGTGAGAGGGGAAATGAGTTCTCTGAGGTCTTTTCTCTAAGGGCATTAATCCCACTCACTGGGGCTCCACCCTCATAATCTAATCACCTCCCAAAGGCCCCATCTCCTCATACTTTCACATTGGGGGTTAGAATTTTAACACATGAATTTGGGAGGACGCGAACATTGGGTCCATAAAAATGCCTGTGTACACAAAGACACTCCTCTCGTACTCCATCCTCATTACAGGCTATGGAAAGGGTTCTGCTGCTGTTCAGGGCTCTGCCCACCCCAGTTCCACCATACTTCTTTTTTCCCACTACGCTGACTCTTACCTTTGATCTCCAGGGACTTAAGGGCTGGCAAGTTAAAAATTGTAAACTCTCACTCAGTTTTTTTTTTTTTCTTTTGTGCTCAAGTCTTTAAACTTGACTACACCCCATAGCTTGCCAATGCCAAGTAAACTCCCATAAGTAGCTCCAAGGGTCAGATTTTATTTTAGATAAAAATTATTCTGAATTTTTTTCTCCACTTCTTTTATTTCTCCTTTGATTTACTTTTACTACTTAAATATTAATCTGGTTTTGAAATAGTTCCAAAATATCCTTTGAAAAATATATGTCAAGGTAATAAAATCAGCTCATTACCATTTCTGTCATCTACTAGAATACAACTCCCTACCACATATTTACAACATAAATATGATGTGGTTTCATTGTTTCAATGTCACCTTTCATTACATTTGGAGAGTTTCTGTCTTTGTGGAATAATTTTTTTCCTGCTTCAAATGCTCTCACCAGTTATATATGACTAAAATGGCTTTGGGAATGCTTCACCGAGAAAGCGAGAGTTCACCTATAAGCACAGCTGCTATCATTAATGAATCTATGGCTTGTTGGCTCATTGAGAAAACTAATTGGAAAATGCCTGATTCCATATTCAGACTGAATCCTTACTGAAATCTTCTGACTCAAGAGCATGTCTTTTCAGTTACAAAAGAATAACAGGAGAGTAAGAATGGATCAGCACCAGCCCATCATCTCCATCAAAAAAGGATCTAAAAATCCCACCCCAGTCAGGAACGCTATATTCAGAGGACACGTAATGGATACCACCATATTGCTATTTCCTCAGCACAACTTGTTTCTCGGTTCTCAGGAAAGAAAAATATTGGCCAATAAGAGAAGATTTTATTTAACAGTATCTTGCTTTTATCATTAGACTCATGGCCTTCAGGGGTGGACTGCAGGTTCAAAAGCGAAGATGAATTTAGATTAAAATTATATCATCTCAATAAGTCCATGGAAGTGGGTCATCAAAAACACTTTTTCTTATTTCTGTTTGGAGAAATTATGGGGTCATTTCAAAGCCAGGCTCTAGGAAAGCAAGAATGTTGCTAATAGTACACACTTGGGCATTGGACTGCCTGGTTCAGACCACACCGAAGCCATTTGCTAGATGGGAGACTTGGGCCATTTTGTTCAACACTGGGTGTCCCATTGTCCTCATCCATAATATGTGGTTAGTAGTAGTACTGTGCTTGTTCAGGATTCTTATGAGGGTCAAATGAGTCAAGTACATGAAGTGTCTCACATAGTACTAAATAAATGCTAGCTGTTGTTATTAAAGTTGGGCCCTTACTTCTCATTGTGGAAACCAACAACATTTGGCTCTTCTAGACTCTGATTTTCTTAACTTGAAAAGAAAAAGAATCTTTGTAAAACACTTTAAGACTACCAAAGGGATTATTACTCTAAGTATTCAATAATAAAGATCCATTTAAGCACATGCCTAGAACACAATACACAAAAGGATAATCCAAAAAGTTATGAAAGAGAAAAATAACTATGTTCACATGTGGAATAGTAATACTTTCACGAAACTTGGGAAATACAAAGCAAAGGGTGTAAGAGTGCAAATGACTAGAGATTTTTCTCTGGGGGAAAAGAAGTCTCAAGGGAGGGAGGAGACAAAGGCTGAGCTACAGGACTTTGCTGAGGCCCCACTGGCCCCTGGGAGTGCCAGTTAAGAGCTAGAGGTTGCCTTCTTCCCTGATCTGGTATTTGGAAATTATTTTCTTTCCAGGGTTTTTACTCTAAAACCATGGGGCCTGAATCTAGAGAAGATTAAAACTTGGTAAAATACAGTATCCAAAAGCAGGTTCCTGCCTGGCCTTGGTGATTAATTACATGTAGGCAAAGCTAAATGGACTGATGGCTCCTGCAAACTCCTGCATCCTTGGGCTGCAGTAATTATACTGATGCCACTGGCCTTGGCCAAGGTGTTGGGACAGGTGATCTGAAACTGTGACTCTTTGCTCCATGCATGTATTCCATAATTAAAATGATAAATTTGCATACTGCTTAGCAAACAGCATTAGGACTCTGTCTCGAGCTCTGACAAGTACCCCCTTCCTTCTCACTTATGTCCTTGGAAGCAAGAAAAATTCCAGTGTGGAAGGTCTTACTTGCTAAGACTGGTGAACACTGAAGAACTCTGAGCCTCCACCTGCAAACTAGACAAGTCTCACAAAGGACATATGCCAGCTTTTCCCCTCAGTATTGTTCGATCCATGGCCATGCCTCATTTTCATCTTTGAAACTCTGAAGAGCCAGAGGAGGAAGTAACAGCAAAAGCCAAACCCTCTTTCAGTGTTCATGAAGATGAATGGCTGCTCTTAAGCAAGACAGCGGCACGCTTCCTGTCACAGTTGCCCCTCAAAGTGTCAGTCACAAAGAGATGACTTCAGAGTTGAGATCCCCAATCTTCCCTTAATGCTGAAAGCCAGAGGCTACAAAAGGCCAGCTCCTCAGCCTACACACACTCTCTCCAGTCCATTGCCATGCAGCCACTTGTTCTGAATTGAAAATACCCCAGGAAATTTAAAATATAATGTCAGTACTAATTGAATCAAGGATACTCAGATAGCAGAGAGATGTAGGGATCTTTTTCCTTCTTTCTGACTTGACTCCTGAATAGTAATATCTATGTCTCTGCTCTGGCTGGTGTGGCTCAGCGGTTAGAGTGTCGGCCCTCAAACCAGTGAGTCTCAGGTTCGGTCAAGGACACGTACCTCCGTTGCTGTTCATCCCGGACTTGTTGGGTTGTGTGGGAGGCAACCAGTTGATGTGTATCTCTCACATTGATGTTTCTCTCTCTCTCCTTCCCACTCTACCTGATTATAAATGGAAAAATATAGTCAGGTGAGGATTTAAAAACAAAAGAAATATCTATGTCCTCCAATTGAAGAATTTAGATGACCTAACTTGACAGCTGACCCACTCACGCCATAGATAAGAATTTTTAGAAGAGCAGGAGAGTTCTCCTTATCCAGGAAAAACAAAGAGGGGGTTTTCTATTCAACCCAGCCCTCCTCTCCATCCCCAGGAGATCTGGAATGAGGCTGATACAGACTTGAGATTCCCACGCTTGTCAAGGTGTGCTTCTCTTAGCCCAATAGAAGTTATAATCCAGCACAGGCTGAATTATATTTATTAAGTAAAGTAGCTTTAAAATAGTTATAATAGGCTTATAATGCCAGGCACTGCGAATTTGTCCTACAAGAGAGAGATGCGAAGGGCAGAAACTGACATGGTGCGTGTTAAGGGACAGACTTTTAACATCGTGCACCTGGAAGTGAAGTCCTTGTTCATGTCTGCACTGCAGCTCCTGGGAGTGGCTGAGTCATATTTCCTCCACCAAGAAGCAGTATTCATGAAACTGCCACGTTCCCTGGAGCAGTGGCAGGTGTCGCCACTGGTGCTGCTGGTCCCAGCTCCTGCCCTGTTTTCCTGGCCTCTCCCAGGTGCTCTGGGGGCAGCTGATCTACCCCACTCCTGCTTCTCACCACCCCAGCCTCTTTGTGAATCTGGTTTCCCTGGGAGCAATATTCTCAGAAATATGGTTGAAATCCCTCCATGGGTAGTATGCAAGAGAATGAACCTTGTTTATTCCAATAAAAACTATTTTTTATTTAATGTGAATTTGATAAAAGAATAAAACAACACATTGAATCATGATTGCATAGCTGTCATTGCTTAGGGTGAGGCTATGTGTAGCAAGTATCTAAAGAAAAACAATGACTTGGTTTAAAGACAGACATTAAGAAAATAATAGTATAGGTGGTGTGGACAGGGCAAAATCCATGAGAGTGATATGGAGATGCTGGAATTTTAGAAGCACTGCCCTGAAGTTGAGGCTGGTATCTTGTCCTTGTTTGTTGCCTCAGCTACAAGTGCTTTAAGGCTTTTACTCGAGATGAAACCAAGGGGTAGAGAATTTGAAAGGATGCAAACCAGGTATCAAAAGGTCTGAGTTCTAATCCCAACTCTGGCACTAATGGATTCTGATCTCAACCAAATTTCTTCATTTCTATAGACTTCATTTTATCATCTGTAAAATGAAGAGGTTGGATTCAATGAACCATCTTAGAATTTTCTTTCAACAATAAAATTGCATTATTCCATTGGTCCTGATACTGTGCTGAAAACAAAATTTGAACTTGAGATCCTCACTCATTTCTAATACCCAAGTTGGCTCAAATTTCCTCTGGATTCAAGGTTCTTGCCTGGATCCAGAGTTTTGTGGGTAAGAGGTGCCCTGAGGTTAATCGGGACCTTTGTATTGCATTCACAGGGGACAAAGCATTTTAAATATGCTAAATTATAAAAGCACTCTACAGGAAGCAAGTGTACCATCAAGTTCAGCTTACAGGAAACATCAGCTGTGTGAATGATTGAATGGATCCCCATTTACAGGTAGAGATAGGGACCCAAAGGAGGCCCTGGAAGCCGGAAGGTATAAAGTGACTTGCCCAAGACTCTCTAGTTCATATGTGTACTAAGCCAGTCTCCATGCCAGGTCTGCTAATCACAGAAAGTGGGGAAACACAGGTTTGGGGAATCCAGCCTCCATGGTTGAATCCTGTCTCTGCCTGCTAACCAGGTGAGCAGATTTTTTAAAACTGCTTTATTTCCTCAACTCCAAAATGGAGATACCCAAACAGCTCTGCCTAGCTCAATGCTTGGCACAGGGTAGCCACAGTAATGATGGTTTCTATGACTTTTATGACCAGGATTGTTTTTCTTAATGTTTCCATTACTATTCTTGGCAAAATACTACAAATGTCCCCTGAGAACTGTTGTTAAGCCAAGACTGAATTTGGAGCAGTCTTTGAGGAGAGTCTTTTAATAGAATTCAGATGGATGGCCACATATATTTCAGGAGAAATGCTCATTCCCTGCAGGCTTGCTTTGGTCTGGGCCATGACTTTAGACCAATTGAATGAGAGGAATGCTCCCTGACATTGATCTGGGACGGCTGTGTAGTCATGGGCTTGTCCTAATGCTGGGGGAAAAGGGAAGAGGTGTCCCCTTTGCTATTCTTAGAAATCCAGTCTAGTTCACACATTACAGATGTCAAAGGAGAGCTGGGATCTGGAGACTTAAACAGGTAGTTACAATAAATTCCCTGTGGGAAAGAAGCCTCATTTGTATTGGGAAAGATTGTACTTGTACACGATGTGAAGAAACTCTAAAACCATGATAACCAGGAACTATGCATTAATTGCAAACCTGAGCTCCCTGCGTCCTTCAAGCCCAGCCGATGTTCCCACATGAGAGAGAAATGCAGGGAGTGGAAACACCCACGTGGTTGGGCAAGGGCAAATCTATTATTGTCTCCACAGAGGTTTGTATTTTTGTATACACTATTAACTGTGTGCTATCTACGTAGGTCAGATGCTTTCAGACAAAAGTAAAGCCAGCCCTCAAACCAGGTCTCCTGATTACAGGAAGTGGAAAAATATAGATATTGGGGATCCTGCCCCAAAGTTTCAATCCCAAATCTGCTCATTGACCAAGTCTGCCCACTAACTAGTTTTTAAGTAAGAGCATAAACATGAGGTAAAAAATTCCAGTTATAATAACATTTGACTCATTTTGATAGAGTTTACCTCTGCCACTCTGTGTGAAATGACTAAGCAATACTTCAATGTTTAAAGATTTGGGGGGATGGGCAATGGGGAGAAGTTCCAATTTACTGAGACCAACTTAGGTTGTCTTAATTAGAAACACTCTGTAGCATATTTGCATGCAAGCTGTATGCCTTATAAAGGAGTTTTATTTTTGTATCTTGACTGAAAAAAAGCTCAATTTAAAAAAGTAGCTGTACTTTCAGCAGAAATCAGTTATTTTATGGATTTCTTACTTTGTGCCAAGACAAAGAAGTATACTTGGTATCTTTGTCTTTAGGCCTTGACTTTTAGTCTAGAGGGCAGGCAGAACATGCTACATAAAACCATTAGATGTATATAGTATACCTCATACATCTTTATCATTTTGTATGCACATGCATAATTACTCACAGCCACACATGTCGGTATTAGTTATATACTAGAGTAAGTTAACTAAATTCTGCCATACAAAGTAAAAGGGCAAACATCTAGGAAAAAAAGTGCTCCAAATAAGCAGATGTGATTGGAATGATTTTCAAGAGGAAACTGGACTTAAGAAGGTTCTTGCAAATCATCCCTCTGCCCAAACACTTCTAGGGTTCCTGGTCCCCAGAATGTTAAGCCCAAATACCACCTTTGGCTTTCAGAATTCTCCATGATTTGGTCCTAAGTACCCAACCATTTCATGGTCCCTATTAATTTTCATTATACCCTCTTAAGTAGCCTGGGGCCTTAGTTTTGTCCTCTCTGTAAATTGTGTGACCTTGGGTGAGTCACTCAGTGAATCCCTCAGTATCACAGCTCCTTATCGTTACAGTGAAGGGGCTGGGCTGTTCATAGATCCCAACAATCCCCTTCATTTATGCGAATTTACAAAGCACTTCATTTCACTGGATCTACCCCACAGTCCTATGAAGTGGAGAGGACAGGGATAATTTTATTTTTAGATAAGGTCACCAGCTGAGGTGCTCTGTCTCCAAGTTTATTGCTAACCCTTCAGTCTTGGAAACTGTGCCCCATCTAGCTGGTTGCCACCTCAAACCTTCATTGCTCTCTGTTCAAGTCCTGCCTATCCTTCAGGGAACAGCTTCATCCCCACCTCTTTCCAAGACTGTTCCAGCTTTTATACACAAACACACACACACACACCCTAGTTGGAGGCAAAAATACAGAGTTGGGTACCACCCACCTCCCACCTTACCTGTCTGCCTATCTGTTCATCCATGCATCCACTCCCCTTTATGGTTCCCAGCGGCTGACGCTGGTCTCTGCAGCTGGGTAGTAAAACCTCAACACCCTGGCCTGTTGCCCCCCTGCACCCTGCACTGTCCTAGCTCCAGGGGAGCCATTGGAGCTCATTCAGGAGAAGCTGTGGCATTGATGTGGGGTTACAGAGAGGTAAGCTTAGCTTCCCCTGGTGTGGGGTAGAGTGGAAGGAAAGCAGGAGTGAAATTTAAGCAGAATTCAAGGCCAGAAGTCAAAGCAACCTTCAATAATGGTGAAAGTAGGATCCAGTTAGGTGGATGTATCCAAAACGGAAGATTTTTTTTTTCACTTTTTCTCCCCATTTCACAACATGCATACACATGCATGCATACATAATCCAAAGCAAAAAAAAAAAAAAAAGTATACCCTGGGTTATTTACAACACTGCAATACACAGCATTTGGCAGCAATTTGGACCACAATACAAGCTAGAAATCAATGACATGGACCATCTTAGGCCACTGCTGTGTGACTGTTACCTGCTTCTAAATAGTCCTCCCCCCAATTAAGCTAAAGTATTGAGCTTCAACCCACCTTCACTAGCACATGCAAGAGGACCCAAACCATCACCCAGCCCCAGGTTTGGCCTGATTACTGGAAGCCAACAAAAAGCAGACAGAGGATGTACCAGAGTGGCAGGTTTTACCCACAAGTCGACACAGAGCAATTGCTAGTGCCCGGTGGGGCAGGAGAGCCTCGTGGGTACCAGCATGGACTCTGGAGCCTGCCCGTGTCCTGGTCCTTCTAATTGCGAACCATGTGGTTCCAGGCCCTTGGTGTCTCTGTGCCTCAGTTTTCTCATTTGTAAAATGGACATAAGAAGAATACCTACTTTATCAAGAATTACTTGACTTGAAATAACTGAAGCTCATAGAACAGCCCCTGGCGCAGAGTAATGGGAAAGTGTGCGTGGCTACCATTTTTGTCATTGTCTGTTACTTCTATCGTCATTGCTATTTGGAGAAAGGAGTTGCGGTATGAGACTATTGCAGTGAAGAAGGAGCCTTTTCCTAGTGAAATAGAGACAGTGGGGCACCGTGGCCAGGGCAGCTTCCGCCCCTTTCCTCAGCAGTCTCTGTGCCTCCTCCAGCACATACACAGACACTCGCTGTTAAAGAGAAAGAATTCCTCTGGGACAAAAGGTTCCTTTCCTCTGGGTGACCTTGACTGGGGAGCCGCCACACACTCTAAAATGGCCACCTGCTTCTATTCTCCATTTCTCACCTACTCCCTGGACCAGGAAAAGGAAAAAAAGAGCAAGCATATTGAAAAACAGTCAAGAGGGTTGTAAAGATGCTTCTCAAAATAGATCAGACACGCACAGACCCAGGGACTTGCTCAAAGTACTGACAGGGCATTCTAAATAAGCTGACTGTTGACTTCCCAAGGAGAGTGTGCTTCAGGGCTCATGTACAGATCAGAGCAAGACACTTACCTTTTCATCACCCCTGGAAACTTCCCGCCATCAGTCTTCTGCCCCCAGTTCTCTCAGAGGAATAACAACTTTTTAAAGGGCTAGGACCTGCAGGTTGGGTCTGCACTCTCCCAGTGCCCGTGGGCGGGGCTTCACTGTGGGGCCACAAGCACCTCCTACCCTCTCACCCCCATTCCCACTGTTTATGTCCTTCCTACCCCCCACAATATAGCAAAGTAGCAGTGTGGGGTAACCCTTCTCCTTTCTACAGCCCATTCCAGTTTGAGATCAGGCATTGAGGACCTGTCTGAAGTCTTGGAGTGGGAAATTATCTATGTGGGCTCAGCAGAAAATGAAGAATATCGAGTCTTGGACTCTTTTGGTGGCCCTGTGCCTGCAGGAAGGCAGGCGTTTGTTTCAGGCCGGTGCACCTCATCCAGGACTCATTCCAGGTGCAGATGCAGTAGGTGTAATAGTTGTACTCATCACATGCACCTATCAAAGTCAAGAAGTTTTTAGAGTTGCCTATTATGTGAATAATGAATATACTGAGACAGAATTAAGGGGAAATCCACCAGTAAAACCAGACATTTTAAGCTTCAAAGGAACATTTGGCATCTAATCCCAGAGTCACAAGATCCCACATTAGTTGGGAAGATAACAAAGAAAAACTGGAAGATGCAGGGAACAGCAATCCAAATCTACAATCCCATCTGTCAGCAGATGCATTACCTCCAGCATCAAAGGAATGGTCCACATCAGAAAACTCACTAAGTGTCATGTTTGAATATCACACGGACTGCACGTGACAACCTACTATCCCTTTAATACAAATTAAGCTATAAAAACACACAGAGCTATTTCTCTGAAATTCCCTAAATCATAGTTACTAAGACACAAGGTGAAAATTTTATTTTTAAAAAATCCTGTAGAAAGTTTATAGGAAAACCAGTATTTGAGCAAATTGTGGAATATAAGTACAACTATTTTTAAGTCATTTTTTTCTCTAATGTGCTCTTTTGTTTGTTCTGAAACTAATCTGATAAACCACATGCATATTACTTTCTTCTCTATATGTAATGAAAGCTCTTGTAAAGAGATCATTAGACCAAGTTTTAAGGATATCTTAGCCTCCTGGACAATAATCTTTGGACTACTATTTTACTGGCCTTCAAAAGAACAAAGTTCACTTCAACTAAAATGTTTCTTCCAATAACATATAGTTTGGTTTAATTTAAGGGGTGAATATCCATTATTTTTTGGCATGTCCTTAGAAAAGGCATTCGAAGCCAACTATAGGCTACCAAGAACTTCAGGATCTGATTTTCCAGGCCATCTGGAAGCCTGCCATGGCTACTATGACAGCTCACATAATGTTAGACAGCATTCGGTTTGGTTTCTAAGATAATAACAAGTATGGTTAATTGTTTATAAAGTCCTCTGGCTATGGCTTTTGTTTTTATGACAGATTAGGATATCAGAACACCCTGAATCACACATCATTAGTACCCAGTGAATTCAACATGTCAAGAGCAGATACAAATTCCCAGAGTTTAGGAATAGGAGAATATAATGACTTAGAACTGTTCATTAGATTAATTTAAAAAATACTATAAACTTAACTCTTTAAAATTGTTTTCATAGATCATCTGTTGGCAGCATTTATATAAAAACAGTGGATTGGGGAAGGTATATTTAGCTTTATCATAACAGATAAGTTACTATTTTGGAAATATATATTTCTTCCACACATGAAGTGCTCTTCTTCATATCCCCCAACACTCATGCAGAATAAGATTAGACATATTTGCAGTAGACACATTCTAGATAGCTTTTTCAGATAAGCCTTTTAAAAGCAATCTTGGAAAGGAATTCATTAACTAAATGAGCCAAAAAGTTCTTTTTCTTTGAGGAGAGCTAAGTCCTTCCTCAAAAAGTTTCTTATGCTCCATTAAATGAAGTGTAGGATATTCTCATTGCTCTTACTAAAGCAAGACATCAACCATGTGATACAGAGCTGTGCAGAGCCTTTACATCTAAAACTTTTATGCTGCACTTTTTAAAGCTTTTATTTTGAGGAAGGGAACAGGGAATTTGTCTGAATATGGAGTTTAAGTTGTACATATTTCCTGTCACTCGGCCTTTTACTAAAAGAGTGAATTTGTGAAGCAAAATTTTGCTAAATGTTAACATTTGAAATTTAATATTTAATATATCAGATTATTAAAATACTGACCACTAACTAGTTCACAGATTTTAAAAATAAAATACACCCTACTGTTAAAAGTAAATTAGTGAATAGCCTAAAAGAGCCTAGGAAAGCTCTTTCTCTCGGAGGTTGTTCGGGTTCACCCCCATCACAACCTAATATTGTCATTTTGAACATGATTGACAAGTATCCTGACAAAGAGGTCAGATAAAACATTTTTTGAGTGTTTAAAATGAGGGAAAAATAAAATGTCTCAATGAGAAGAGTCCCTAGAGGAACATTTGAAGAATTGGGAATATCGCTAAACCCAGGAAGACAGGAGGGCACCTTAGGGAGAGAAAGTTTGGACAGAAGAGTGAACCCCTTCTGAGTGCGGAAGACTTCCTGTTAGTATGGCAGAGAGTGGGGGGTGTCTGTGGCAAGAGATACAAATGTAGGGAGAAAGACCCCTTAAAATGATGCCACAGTTTTTTCCAGGACTGCACAGGGCACAGAACAGAGTCAAAGCAGGTCAAGTGATGATCTCCAGGGCAGCCTCCGTCTTCAAGAAGTCTGAGCAGGTCCGACCAGAAGCATGGTCTTCTGAGAGTTTGCCCTGGCTACTTCAAGGGCATTACCTGACTGTATTCAGATAGTTATTCCTTAAATAACTAATCGCAAAAGTTGCAGTTATATTTTCTCTTTTTTTTTATCCATCCGACATTAAATGAATGAATTAAGTACTCACTATGAGCTAGAGACTGTAGGTAGGGCTAAGAGGGTGGTAAGAAGGGGAAAGAGCTGCAAGATGAATATGATTAGAATCTGCCTGGGGAAGCTCACCAGTGTTTGAAAGAAGCAGACTGGAAGAGCTAACACACAACAACACTGCAGTTTCCTTGGGGCTGCCAGGAACACTCCTCAGAGGGGTTGATATTTGATTGTCAAGAAGGAAGAGTGGGAGTTGGCCAAGCTGAGAAAGGGGCCAGGGAAGCAACTAGTACACCATTGATTAAAAAGGCAAACCCGCCCTGGCCGGTTTGGCTCAGTGGTTAGAGCGTCGGCCTGCGGTCCTGAGAGACCCGGGTTCGGTTTCCGCTAAGGGCACGTACCTCGGTTGCAGTTTGTCCCCGGTCCTGGTTGGTCATGAGGGTGGCAGCCACTCGATGTGTTCCTTTCACATCGATGTTTCTCTCTCTCTCTCTGTTTCTCTCTCTCCCTCCCACTCTATCTGAACAAAAAATGGAAAAATGTCCTCGGGTGAGGATAAAAAAAAAAAAAAAAAAAAAAGGCAAACCCTGGAATGAAATAGTCCTGGTTCAAACGTTAGCTTAATCATTTACCAGATTATAAAACCTGAATCAAGTCTTCACTTTCTCATCCATAAAATGGAAATAATTGTATTCAGCTCATAAAGAGAATGAAATGAGATGATGGCTGTAAAGTTCTTGGCACAATGCCAGCCCAAAGTAACCATCTGCAAATGTAGAATAGGTTATTCATCAGCCTATTCTGGATTTTTGTTCTGGGTTGTTATGAAAGTGGTAAAATGGCACCCAGCCTTCAGAAAGACCCAAAATTAAAGATAGCTCCTGCTCATGGATCTGCAGCAGCCCTCTGGTCAGGCAGAACATGTTGGCCTGGTGAAATGTGCTAGTGCAGTGGAATATTCTTGTATCTTGGCTTATGACATATACAGGTAAGTTAACTTCAATTCTCTCTTAATTCTTCTGGCTCCTGGGCTTTATTTACAGTGTGAGTCACACCTAGTCTGTAACTTCAAATCCCAATGAGGAAGAACTGTAACGTCAGGCACCATCCCACCCCCTCTCCCACTGTCCTGCCCACCAAGTGTCCACACCTTCCTTTATAGGGCACCACTGCCCCTGCCCAGCTATTCCTTCCTCATGTTCTCTTCCCCTGCCCCACCTTGAAAAAAGAAAGAGGAGGAAAAGGGGAATTCCAGTTAAGCTTAAACAGAACTCAATAGGAAATGACATTTGTTTTTAAAAGAAGGAAATTAAGCCTTTTCTGTTACCACTTAAATTGTGCTAATGTTGACTCAGCCACCCCTTCATATGTTCAATCTGTAATGCCCTAAGGTGTGGAACTTCCCAGGGGGAGGTTCCCAGCTGCTTCTGAAAGTAGCAGCTGCTGTGGAAAAGACAGGGAGTTCAGGATACAAGACCTCTTTGGCAAGGGACTGATTCAGGTCTTCTAGTTCCAGAGGACCCTGCTACCCAGGCGGGTCCAAAGTACAATCTATTTTACCTGATAATGTTTCAGCCTCATTTTAGGTGATACCAACCCTCAGACGTGCCCCATTGCTTAGTTGCCCTCAAGGACCCATCAAGTGAAAAATCACCTGCTAATTTCAGCTCTGGTCACGTGGGCTATTTATGAACAAGGAAAGGTGGCCTTAAAGAACCCCATTTGAAGACTGGGGTTACACTGTCTTCAAGCCACCAGTCACATCGAGGAGAAGCAAGTCACTCTATCTATCACTTGCTATTTTTTAAAAGAAAGAACAGCACTTGAATTGGGGAACTGCCTGATTTATCTTTAGAAACAGGTGGTATATAAATAAATTCAATAAATCACAGAATTGGAGGAGATCCAACTGTTCAGAGTTAGAGAAGAAACTTTGAAAAAAGGTCAAACCTACAATTCCCTCCATTAAACTGTCCCTAGGGCAAGAAAGAAGTGTTATAGAGAAATCAACTGTATCCCATTTTTTTAAAAGGGGGGAATTAAATTAAAAAGTCCGTTTTTCTAATTACTCCTAATTGCAATCACTGTATCCTTTTGAAACCTGAAATACTCCCAACACCTTACCTTGCAGTAATACCTCCTCTCACAAGCTCCTAAAAGAGCTGTCAATAGGCTTCTGCGAACTTGGAATTGTTCAATTTCAGCACAGTTTGGAGGCCAAGATGCTAAGTACTGCCTTTGAAAGTAGGAGTGCAAACTTTTCATAGGCGCTCTGGCCTTGAACTTTCTCTACTGTTCAGGTCTGCACATTTGAGCACTTGGTGCTATAATTCTACCTTTCCAATAGCAAGAAAGGGAAGAGAAGTGGATTGATGACTCATCAGGCTGTAAAGGATTCCAGGAGCAAAGAGATGGGCATGTGAGTGTCCAAAGTGTGGAAGCTCTGAAAGGGTGTGATACAGTCCATCTGCGTGGACACACTGAGCTCTGGCCTTAGTCTCTACATTCGCAATGAACCTCCTTGGCTGTCTTTTAGAAATTACAACCAGCAGAGGTATGGATGTCTGACATAGCCTTCTTTCGCCCAAAACTTTTGGGGAGTTACTAAAAAGTTGATTAGTAGACTGATATGCTTCTTAGCTCTACTCTAATTCCTTTGAGGGAAGGGCTAATAAGAACAATACACAAAAGATGGGAAAATAAAAGGAGAAATGGCAAAATAATCTACAAATAATAAATCTCCAAAGATGTGGGGCAGACCCATCACCTTTGAGACCTAGTCCAGGGAAGATGGCACCAGTCCAGCATGATGCATTTGGAGAGGACTTTAGCTTGATGCCCATGGCATCTCATTCAATCCTCTGAAAACTGTGAGTGAGAGCAGAGCGGCTCTTTCTCGGTTGCTGCAAGTGAGTGGTGTACCAGTGGACAGGGTTAAAT
Organism: Molossus molossus; assembly: GCF_014108415.1. Classification (NCBI taxonomy): domain Eukaryota; kingdom Metazoa; phylum Chordata; class Mammalia; order Chiroptera; family Molossidae; genus Molossus; species Molossus molossus. The sequence goes on from NW_023425344.1 coordinate 54,885,439, forward strand.
CGCTTGTGATCACACAGCTAATCCTGGAGGGACCACACTTGAATTCACATATTCAGACCCCAGAACTCTGATGCTCTTTGCAATGTGTCTCAGGGCCCTATTCATTTGTTGAAGTGGTAAATAATTTCCCAGTGGCCTGAAAGAGTAAATGGGGTCCCTAACACCAGCATGAGAGCCAAAAACTCACTTTAACTATAGGGGACAAGAGCTCAATTGATTCTTGGCATGTCTAAGGTGAAATGAAACTGAAGTATGTACGTTAATAGTCCAAAGCTCACACAAAAAGAGTGTTGTGCTTCAAAGCAGTAATCTTTGGAAGCAATGTGGTTATTCTTCCAAGGCTACATGCTCAAAGGTTTGGGTTTTGTTTTTTGTTGTTTTTTGTTTTTTTTTTAACTGCTCATTAATAGTTGCCTTTGAAACCAGATTTCAAACTACAAAATAAAACATTTATGTTACTTGTAATTGCATCAGGTTAATTCTACAAACAAAAAGTACTGTTCCTTCCAGACTTGGCCCTGTTTTTATACCAAACTTGACTTTATTCTCTATAAAATCAAATTCACCTTTCAAGGATGAAAACGGGACACATTTGCCAGAGAGGAATTTTTTTTAAATGCTTAGATTTGAGGGCAACATTAAAATTAGTGCCTCCTACCAAGATGACTCTTTTGAAGTGGACACTACTGATATAGCTGTGCGATTCTGGTTTATTTAAAAACCATCCTCATTACTTTGTAGTAACCCTTCAATAAAACATCCTAAGTCTCCCAATCTTTTGCAAGTGATAGAAAGAGGAGCCAGAGCCTATAAAAGAAGAAAATGGGGTTTTAGGCAATTTTTAATCCCCCACCCCTGTAAATAACAGCAGCAGCAGCAACAGATTGGTGTCACTCTGAAGACAGTCAAATATTACTGTGGACTCTTCTCTGATCTCCCAGCCAGCCAAAAGGTCTTAATAAATACTGGCCATTTACCAAAACCTCACCTAGCATGAAAAGCATTTGTATCATAGAATAAGACCCTGGGTTGTGTTCCAGCTCTGACTCTACTCAAAAGGATCTGAAGTGAATGCCCTTCCTCATCTTCTTTCCCGTGGCTTTCCTCCTTCGCAGGCAGCATCGCCGCCATCACAGTGACCGTCATCGCCGTGGTGTTGCTGGTGTTTGGAGTCGCAGCGTATCTGAAGATCAGGTGAGAGGCACCTTGCTCTTCTTCATGGAGAAAAGGATTCCATGTTGTTGGGCTCCAGGCAGAGAGTTGTTTTGCTGAATGATTGTTTTTTATTAAGTATCTTAGCTCTCAGATGTGTTGGCAGGGAAGGGAAAATATCCAGCGTACTCCACAGTGGACAGGAATAGATGGTCCAGTATCTGAACTTTGGCAAAGCAGAAGAAATTAGCTAAATACCCAGCATGATGATGTAACGGGACGAGAAGGAACCAGCGTCAGAGGATAGAGGCCTCACCTCTCTGCCCTTAACTCACCTCCTCACCCTGAGGGAGGAGCCACCTGACGCCTGACCCTCCAGTTGTCTCATCTAGAAATGGGGCACAGGGGTGGGGTCAGTGGTTCCTAAATACTGAAGTTCTGAACACTGGTGTGTGGATGTGTACCCAGTCTGTAAGGACTTTTTCACGGGTCCTAAAGCAAAATGCTGACCATATAAGGAAAGTGTAGCATTTTCTATAAAATTCTTTCCCCCGCCCCTGAGATTATGTCCTTATGTTTTTGGTTTTAAAATATCTTTTGTTATGAAATGATCACAGATGGTAGCTGAGTTTTTTACTCTTTTTAGCCAAATAGAAAGTTGCAAAACTCTGAGCCCCACTTGTATTGTCTACTGCTCTGTGAAGTCCCAAAGTCTCGAAACCCATTACTCACAACAAATGTCCTTCCAGCTGTAAAATGCCAAATGGCAAGTGACAGTCTTACTTGCCAGTCTGTGCAGTGCCCGTAAAAAGGGACAGAAGAACACATGCCACCATGGTGAACACAGCCACTCCTTAGAAACAGCCAGAGCCATCTTCACAGAAGCTCCTGTGACCCTGTCACTGCCTTCCTTAAAAGTCACGAGGGGCTTCCTCAGGCACTTAGAATTAAATCCTAACCCATCACATTGGCCATGGAGCTCATTCAGGGCCCCATCCCTGCCCACCTCTTCTCACTCATCACCTGTCTCTCCTTTTTGACCACTGAACTGCAGTTACACCGGCTTTCTGTCCAATGCTCGCAATGTGCCAGGTTCCTTCTTCCCTCCAGGCTCTTGGTCTCTCTCCCTGAAATCCTTTTCCTCTAACTGTTCCTCATGCGTGGCTTTCAGATCCCATCCTTCAGGACACTTCTCTTCCACTTTGTTTCCTGCTATTAATTCTCTTATTTTTATTCTGCTGTTAATCACTGTTTATAATTTCATTTGCTTTTTATATATTTATTTCTTTGTCTCTTTTCCCAACAACAATGTAAGCTCCATGAGGACCCAGCATTATTTTAAGCAAGTGCTGGGCACAAAGAAGATGCTCAAAAAAAATTGAATAAGTGAACAAATAGAATTCAGTTACTCGGGCACTGTTGTGTGCACACACGTACACTCCTGACTGACTTCTCCACAACTGTGCTTCTTCCTCAAGATGTGTGTACAACCAGTCCTTCCCTCCTGCCCTGGTTCCCCATGTGGCACTCACGTACTTAATTTCTTATCCCTATGCAAACATCACCTCTGTTGCACTCTCTCCTGGCCCTCTCTCATCACCTCTAGTCACCTTGTCCAGACCAACACCCACTAGGAAACTTCCCCCTCCTCCTTCCCTTTTATCTCCCTCCACTTTTTGTTCTAAATGTGTACCAAATCAATCTAGTGATGGTGTCAAGTATAAAAGTGCCCTGTAATAGCACCTGTATCTAAGGTACAAAGAACAGGAAAGCCAGGTTTGAAAGAGAAATTTGAATTAAAGGGCCAGCATTACCTGTGTTTAAAAGCCTTTATAAAAGTGTCTTTAAAGTCTCCTTCACATTTAAAAAAAGAAAAACAACTTTCTTTTCATTAAGTCTATATTTCCTGGAGCAGCATACTTAATTTTATGAATTATATCTTATTGAATGGTACTCTTTTTCATCTGGTTTAATTACTAGTTTATTGCTACAGATACACTGTATTTTAATTATGAGTGAAGTTGGCTTTTACGAACTAGTCCAGGAACCTCAGGCCCACTTTATAACAAAGCTTCTCTTTGTATTGGGGGAGTGCTCACTAAAGGCACCTGTGGATTAATTTAGAGTCATTCTGGAGTCACCACTGGTGAGTGTCCGCAGGGCTCTGTCACCAAGAATATGACCTCCACTAGAGTGTGGCTTAAAATAGAAAGTCTTCCCTCTTGCCACACACCTACCAAAAATGATGCTGAAATAGCCTAAGAACTCTTCTTCTTGACATCAGTCAAGAATCCAAGTTGACCATCTCAAAGCTCCCACCGAATACAGACAGGCAGTCTGGAACAGTGATTAATAATTCAGATTCCAGAGCAAGGAGACCTCGAGTTGAATCCCAGCTCTACCATGTTTTAGAGCAGGTTCTAGTGTGAACCAAGCATGTTATAGAGTTTCACTCACCCTCACTTCCCTCAACTGTAAAATACCTCCTTGATAGCATTGCTGGGAGGATTACTGAATACTGATTCCCAAGTACATAGCCCTGCCGTCATCATCGTTGTCATCAAGGTGGTCAACTGGAAGGGACCCCAATAATAGGGTAGTTGTTTGATGATGATTCTGAGTGTTAGTCATGTGCCAGGCATCCTGCTGAGCATGGGGACAGAGAGATCACATCAGTGATGAGACACAGTCCTGACATCACAGGATTTACTGTGTTTGAAAAATTTTGTTAGCAGGCCATTTAAATATGTTCTAATGAGTGCTAATTAAAATTGTATAACATTTTATTTTTTAAATTTAAAATATATTTTCTCAAGGCATTCCCAACACTAGATATGTGCGGTGAGCAATTAAGTCGAATTAGTCATGGTTCTCTCCCCTAAACAGGTTCTCCCTCTGACATGTAGAAAGGCCCCCAGTGGTATAAGGATGCTTTCATCTTTGGCACTACAAACTTAAGGATGAATAAAGTGATCATATCTCTATTTAGAAACCCCCTAAGGAAAACCCCATTTGGACAAAATAACATAAGGAGGTTAATAATAATCATGAATCTTAAGGCTGCACTAAAACCCCTTCAAGTGTTGTGTTGCCAGATTCTTGGAAAGCCCTGCTAATCATTCATCAAAAATATATTTGGCTCAACTGACAAATGTGTGCGTATGCATGCACACGTGTGTGTGTGCGTGTGTCTACCTAAGGCTAGGTTTTCCTTTGGCTGGAAATTTATTTCATTTCTCTCATCCCACATTTCTGAGAACAATTACATGGCAAGAAGTCTGTTGTCTGTGGTTGTTTAGCTCACTTGGCTGGAGTAGCAAATAACTGAAATCACAACCCATGAGGGAACCATTAGCTTCTGGCCTGAAACATGGGCTATGTCCCTGCAAATGCAAAAGAAGAGTCCACTTGAGAGAGCAGCCTCACAACTGGGAAAAGGGAGCACCCTGCAATCTCTGCTAATAGTATTGTGGTAGTTTCATTGTTTCCCAAGTTCTGCTTCCCTCTAAAGCAGTGGTTCTCACCCTTCCTAATGCCACGACCCTTTAATGCAGTTCCTCATGTTGTGGTGACCTCCAACCATAAAAGTATTTTCATTGCTACTTCATAACTGTAATTTTGCTACTGTTATGAATCACCATCAGAAATATGTGTTTTCCGATGGTCTTAGGGGACCCTTGTGAAAGGGTCGTTCGACCCCCAAAGGGGTTGTGACCCACAGGTTGAGAACTGCTGCTCTAAAGGCATCAGTAAACTCATTAACCATCTGTTCTCATACTCCTATTCTTGGGGGATCATGATCCCTAGTTTTGTCACAGTGTCCCCTGCTAGAGAGCTACATAAGTCTGAGACCTAAGCCACTTTGGGATGCAGCTTTTAGAAATGAACCTCCCTGAACCTTCCAGGGCTCTTCTCTATTATCTGTTGAACCCTCCCCCACCCCCACCCCTGTTTTAGCCAGCAGCAGTGTGGTATATTTGGAGGGAGAAACATGGGCTTTGTGGTCAGGTTCTACTTCCCATGTAGACAAATTATAATCTCCCTGACCTTTAATATTTTCATCTGCAAAAATAGAGCTAATAAAACCTCTCTTTCAAGCTTGTTTTGAAGATGAAGTAGTAAGTGGAGATAGAGCCAGACAACATGGTGGTTAAGAACATACACCCCGGAACAGGTTTATTCATCAGTCTGTGTGCGGTTTCTTCCTTTGTAAAATGGGACTGTACAAATACCTCAATGGGGATTGTTAAAATGATGAAATCATGATACAGATAAAGTACAGTGCCAGGTGTGAGATGAGAGCCATGGAAGGGCTAACTACTGTTGTTGTAATTATTGTTAAAACAATGCTGACTCTTCAGGTGCTTAGTAAAATGGTAACTGCCAACAGCCCTTTGAGTGGGCACCAGGGAATCAGAGGAGAGAGGAGTCCTAGGAGCAGGGGGAAGATGGCACAGCGGCTCTGTTTCTGATGTTCCTTTTCAGCAGTTTCAACTGAGCTTTTCCGAAATGCCTGCAAAGTTGCAGCTGTATCTTATGTTCATAAATAGAAACCATCTCTGAGCAGTCTTTATTCCAGGGCATGTTTGCAACTTTAAAAGAAAGCAAAGGCCTTGCCTACCTCTTGCAGAAGAGTGTCTTTAATTAGTGATGATTGAAGAATGAAGTAAGTCGGTTTGGTTTTGTTTAAATTGGCTCAAAACCATTCAGCCACGAGATAATCCCCTGCATAGGAGACCATATCTGCTATCACCAGCAACGTGGATGCTGCTATAATTAGGTGTGCGGGTTAACCTAGACAAGAAGGGGCCGTTCCCTTCACAAAAATAAATGTGATGTTGAGTTATAGACACAACAGGGCCTGGCTCTGAAAGCATTATGTTAGAAGTCACCTGTTTTGCTTTAAGTCTTCTGGTGATTATATTTTATACAACTGGATTCTTTCTGGTTGTTATTAGGTTTCAATAGTAGGCCCAGCCAGTCATAAATGCTAAGATCTTCTAGACTTTGTGATCTACAGGTTGCCTTTTTCAAATCAGCTTTGGCATTCTGAAGGTCTAGGCAACTTGATTCTCTACCTCAACCTTTAATGTGCATAGGAATCAATGAGAGAGTTTATTAAAAACACAGTTTCCTGGGTCTCAGCCCCATGGGGTCTACTTCAGTAGGTCGGTGTGGGGCCCATGCATCGGAATTTCTCACCAGCTCTCAGGTGGTGCCAGGCTGCTGGTCTGATGACTAGACTTCAAGTGAGTCTACTCTTCCTTCATCTCCTAACACTCCAAGCACACACTTAGCTCTAGAGTTTCCCAGATAGATGGCCCTGCTCTTCCATACCTCTGTTACTTACAACATGCTGAGCCTTCTGCTGGAGGTATTTGGGCCACTCTTTTATATCTGGCTGATTACAACTTGTCTAGCTCAAAAGGGACCTGCTCCGGAAATCTCGTCCCCACCCTTTCTCTACCACGTTACCTCCTTTGTACCACTCACTTCTCTGTACTGGAGTCGTGTTCTCTGCCAGTCTCCTCCACCAGAAGGATATAAAGTCCCCGGGAGTACCTGGCATATAATAGTTGCTTTATAAACATTATTCCTTGAGTGAATGATTCTGGATAGGAAAGTTTAAGGGAAGCAGTATTTATGTTCTCCAAATCAGGACAAACTAGGTTTAGTGAAGGGGAAGTCATGGGAATCTGTTCAACCACACACTCGCACCAGTTACCTCGTGACTCTGAACTTGTTTACAGATAGACAGGTGTTCCAATGTGCAGGCCCTTTTGTAATGAGTGTCTGCCAGTATGATATCTAGCAGATGATTTTTTAAAATTAAACATAAAATGTCATCGGTCCTGTCCTGGCTGGTTTGGCTCAGTGGTTAAAGTGTCAGCATGCAGACCAAAGAGTCTTGGGTTTGATTCTGGTCAAGGGCATGTACCTCGGTTGCAGTTCATGGCTGGCCCTGGTCAGGGTCATGCAGAAGGCAACCAGTTGATATGTCTCTCTCATGTCAAGGTTTCTCTATCTCTCTCCCTTTCTCTCCCTCCCCCTTACCCTACCTGAAGATAAATAGAAAAATGTCCTCGGGTGAGGATTAAAAAAATAAATAAACTTTTTATCTGTCCCTTCAAAGTAAATATGGTTATTTAAAAATTAGTTTGCAAGTAACTGCTTTTTACAAAAAAACCTAGACTATGTAAAGAGTATTTTGAAAATTATATTTAGAAATGTTCCCATCATTAGGATTTTGGTAATAAGATAATGAAACTAATAGAATTCCTGAACTGTTATATTCATTCTGCCACTAACTTGCTATGATAACTGTGGTCAAATAAAATCACCCTTAATGGTCACAGTTTTCTTGGCTTCAAAATTGTAGCTCACATTTCTTAGTTTTGACAAATGTGCCATGGTTATGTACTATGTTAACCTCAAGAGAAGTTGGGTAAAGGGTATATGGGAATTTATCTTTGCAATTTTCCTGTAAATCTAAAATCATTCCAATATAAGCAGTTTGAGTTTTTAAATTATAGTTCAATAGCTGCCACACAGATGTGTTATCTGCCCTAGAGCCTTTGCACTTGCTATTCTTGCTGTCTGTAGGTTAGATCTCAGGCATCCATGTGGCTCAACCACATCTTCTTCATGTGTCTGCTCAAATGTCATCTTAGTGAGACTTTCCCTGATCACCATCTTCAAAATTATAATCCCCACTTCCCCTTTGGAGTTCTTCACTTCCTCTTCTCTACTTTATTTTCCTGCATTGCATTTATTACCATCTGCCATATTATTTTTTATGTCTTATTTATTGCGTCTGCCCCCGCTAGAATGTAAGCTCCCTTAGGACAGAGATTGTGGTCTGTTAATTCACTGAAGTATCCCCCAGGCCCCAGAATAGAGCCTAATAGATGGTAAGTTTTCAATGAATAGGTCAATGAAAGGAGCCATGCAGGAAAATGACAATCAGAGAAAGAAAGCCACCAATGGACACAGAAGAAGGAGAGAGTGCAGCTGCCAATCTAGCTTTGCTAATGGATGATAAGAGTCTATGGCTGAATTATTAATGACTAATGAAATACACGTTCAGCTGTGTTTTCACAACACTAAGCCATATCTTCTTCATCTTTATATCCCTCCTTTTCAGCACATAACAAACACTAATGAATGAAAGACATGACTCACTTGACTAAAGAAGAGAGGAAAAGTAATCAAGTTGGACCCTTGATGGGGAACTGGTGTTGACCCTTATAAAGAAGAGAGTGTTTTCTAAAATACGTTTGTTTTAACACACGGAAAGTAAAACCTCATTCATTTTCAAAGACAATTGAGTTCCATTACGTACTGATGCTACAGTTATCTTAAAAGATACCATTTTGGGCCCTGGCCAGTTTTGCTCAGTGGTTAGAGCATCGACCTGTGGTCCAGAGAGACCCGGGTTTGGTTCCCACTAAAGGCACATACCTTGGTTACAGTTTGTCCCTGGCCCTGATTGGTGGTGCGGGTGGCAGCCACTCAATGTGTCCCTTTCATGTCAATGTTTCTCTCTTCTTCTCTCTCCCTCCCACTCTATCTGAACAAAAAATGGAAAAAAATGTCCTCGGGTGAAGATTAAAAAAATAAAAGATACCATTTTGGTCCTGGCTGGTTTAGCTCAATGGTAGAGCATTGGGCTGCAGACTCATGAGTCATGGGTTCAGCTGTGGCACGTACCTTGGTTGCCATTTGTCCCCAACCCTGGTCAGGCAACCAATCAATGTGACCCTCTCATGTCAATGTTTCTCTCTCTCTCTCTTCTTCTCTGCGCGCCCCCCTCCACACACACACACATTCTATCTGAAGATAAATGGAAAAACATCCTCGGGTGAGGATTAAAAAAAAAGATACCATTTTGTAGTTGTGGAGAAGGCCTTAAACTACAGTGTCACCATCACATGTACCAGTTGTCACCAACAAGGATTCAGCAGCTGGGAGGGGGCAAATGGGGAGGACTGCTTCCTGTTAGAGCCACACCCCTTGAGAAGGAAGCAATGAGGCAAGGACTGAACATAAATCATTCCCTGTTTTGACTCCTCGGGCTCTGCTCTTAGCTAACTAAGCCATGCAAAGCAAAAAACATTGACAGTAAGCACAGCACTGATTAGCAGGGACTGGGAGCATTGTGCCCAGTACTTTAAAGCCACATCATCACATGGGAGAAATTTAGCCGTTTCCTCTTCCTATATTTAAGGTCAAAATGGTGGCTTTGACCCTTTGTGTTCTTTAATAAGATGTTTCACTTTGCCATGGCCTTATTGCACAATGAATTGCCAGCGGTCGTAACTCCCTGCTGGCAATGACCAAGCAAACTCCATATATACTGTTTATGTGCTACTAAATGTATGCAGCTATCATCAAATATTTATAAAAGAACGACTGCATCAAGAGCAGCCTATTAGATGTTCAGAAAATGAGAAGAAACGTCTGCCCCCAAGAGGTTTGCCATTTAAAGGGAGCCAAGGCACAGCCAGTAGAAACAGAGCGATGCTGAATGGGTGCCAGTCTTCACTAAGAGATTGAGTAAACAAAACTGCTTTGACCCAAGATGCCATTAGACGAGGCAGCGCTGTGCTATAGAACAGGGAGGCCTAGGTTTTACTACCAGCTCTATCATTGAATCACGTGGACAGAGTCATCTAGATTCCTTGAGCCCCACCTTCCTACAATGGGACTCTACAAATGCCAGTCTGAAAACCTCCCCCATTTTTATCTAAAGCATGCCATGATTTAAGAAGTTGCGACCTAGAGAGAGAGTTTAAAGTGATCATTAATTATTCTCCCCTTATCACATATACACTTACACGCACACATATACGCTTTCTAAATATGGTAGGATTTAAACAAACCTGGCATGAATCACAGCACACTCAATTCTTCTTGTTTTTCCTCATTAATATATTAAACAAGCCCTGTGAGTTCAGTACATTCCCAAATATAGTTTATCTACATCTCTTGCTTTGCTATCCTGTTATCAGTATTTTGCTCAACTCGCTGTTCAATGAAATGAGAAGGCTAAGAAAAATGAAAGACCCATCTTTTTTCTTTATTTTACTACTGCTTGTACAGTAGATGCTTCTTCTAATAAAGCGGATTCAGGTACAGCTCTGATCAAATAGTCTTACCTAAAATAACCATTATCAGTAAAACCTGATGACCAGTAGATTTTTAAGCCTCTAACTTCACTCCAGCATGACAATAATTTTTAATAATTCAAATAACAATAATATAAGAAGCTGGTTTTATAACTTGGCTTGGGGCATAGTTGCAGGAGTTCCTGGTTGGAGGGAGACTCACTTTTCACTCTGTGTCTTTTTTTTTTTTTTTTTTTTTTTTTTACTATTTACAGATTTGCCTTGTGCTTGTAAGTTTCATTATAATAAAATTATAAAGCAATATTGGCCAACATTTATTGTGTATTTACTATGTGCCAGGCCTTTTATATGCATTACCTCATTTAATCCTCCCAACAACCCTAACACAATTTTTTTTAAGTTTCTCCATTTTATAGATGGAGAAACAGGGGGTTAAAAACACATTCAAGAACATACATCTATTGACCCTACTGACATCTTAAGGGAATAAAATTATATGATAGAAATAAAAATGGTGTGAGAAGTTAATTTGCCATACAAAGGTGAGACAGGAATGCCCTGTCAATAAAGGAACATGTTTATTGGGTAGATGTTGGCCAGACTTGCAACACTATGTCATGCTGAAATTTAGGCTCACTTCCAGTCTTATAATCCCCAGGTTTTCACTTGTCCATTCTACAGCTTCCACTTTCTCAACCCTCCTGTTAAAGGGTTTGATTACAATTGGAGGTTTTAAATGTGGGAGGAATGTTGCTGATGGATAGCTAGTGACCTCATTTACCAAAACTGGCCTCTCCATTCAGTCACTCAGAAGATCAGTGGTGTGTTATTTGTGATCTTTTTCGTCCTCACACCCACAGCAATGAATGTGGACCCATAAATAAAATAAAACGTATTGTGGAACAGCTTCAAGTTTCCAGATGTATAGACAGTCAGCTGAGCCAGCCTTCAGGACAGAAATCAGGATTTTGAAGGCTAAGAGTTTGAAACCAGCACATCAAAAGTCTGTTTTTTTCCAACAGATCATCTCTTGTCAAATACCTGGAACTAAGCTTCACAGAGTAATAACAATTATTTTAGCAACAAATATAAGTATAGTAAATTCTTTCTGTGCTTCTCAGGTTATATTTTCATTTTGTTTAATTTTTCTATCTAGTTAAGGCAAACATTAGGGGGACTGGGCATGTCTATCTGTACTATATATAGCACAGCTGATTTTCAGTGGCAAGCTGTCATTATTCACACGTTAGCATGAGCCTCAGAGACAGCGCATGCTCATTTTGTGATGTTGTCCCTATCCTGTCTTTACTTTCTGTCTTCAAATGGCCATAGTCCTTTCCAGGAAGCTCCCAATTTGTGAACAGACTGGCCTTTCAGGATGCATGTTTTTCTAATCACTGTTTCTTCCACCAACATTTACTGAAGACTTACTATGTGCCCTATGTGCCAGATATTCTTAAGGGGATAGAGCTAAGAACAAAGAAAACAGGCAAATACAGTGATACCTCGGTTCTCGAACATAATTCGTTCCAGGAGGACGGTCGAGAACCGAATTGTTCGAGAACCGAAGCAATGAAACCAATAGGAAAGCGTGACTCCACAAAGCGTGACTCTCTCTCTCTGCACTCACACTGATGACGCAAGCAAGGCACGCTGGGCCGAATGAACGCCATTCGGCTCATCTCGGAAGTTCGAGTTCCAAATATTTGTTCGGATTCCGAGACAAAAGTTTCTCGAATCTCCATTTGGTCGAAAACCGAGGCGTTCGAGAACCGAGGTATCACTGTAATCCCTAGTTACAGTACAGTTAGAGGAGAAAGGCAATAACAAAATAGGTAAGTAAATGATATAGTATGTTAGAAGGTGATGAGAATTATGAGAAAAATAAAGCAGGGAGTGCCTGGGTGGTGGGCTGGGGTGGGGTGGGAGCTGCAAGTTTAAATGGAGTTCTTAAGGAAGGCCTTACTGAGAAGGTGACTTTTGTACAAAGACTTGAAGAAGATGAGGTAATGAGCCATGTGGAGATCTGGAGGACAACTGCTCCAAGCTGAGGGAACCAGTAAGTGCAAAGGCCCTGAGGCAAAAGTATGCCAGTCATGAGTGGGAAGAGCAAGGAGACCAGCATGTTGGAGCAGAGGGAGCAAGAGAAACTGGAGTGGTTGCTGATGTGCTCAGAAAAGTAACAAGAACTTTGCAAACCTTTGTAATGACTTTGGCTGACTTCAGTTTCTCATAGAAATAATATTATATTGTGGGACAAGTTCCCAGAATGACCCACCAAAGCTTGTGAAACCCATACTGCCATTGAACTAGATGCTAATCAGACTCTGGGAAGCTGAGCTCAGAGCACTGGACTTAGATCCAGGAGGTAGAGGTTTGACTCATAGCTCAGTTGGTTGACTGGGCATATCAATTAACATCTCTGAGCCCCATTTTCCTCATTGGAGAAATAAGGATAAGCAATATCTACCCCATGGCTTTATTCTGAGGATCAATTAAAACAAAACATAGATGCATTTGTAGACTGTAAAAGGCTATATGAATATCAGAAGGGGTGGGAACATTCTTATTTCAGGGAAAATTTAAGTCCAGGACCTAAGTCAAAATGCCAGGAATGCAACCTTCCCTGTTTCCCATTACTTCTTTTTTTTTTTTTTTTTTTTTTTTTGAGAGGGAGAGAGCGATAGGAACATTGATAAGAGAGAACATTGACTGGTCGCCTCCTGCACATCCCCCACTGGGGATCGGGCCCACAACCTGGGCACGTGCCCTGACCTGGAATCAAACCTGTGACCTCTTGGTGCATGGGTTGATACTCAACCACTGAGCCACACCGGCCAGGCTCCCATTACTTCCTTTTAAATAATCATGGAAATGGCCCTCTCCTTCTCCAGCACTGAAGGTCAAGGAGAAAAACAGGATCCCAACAGAAGGTGCTATCTGGGCTCCCTTCTGATCAACTGCAACTTACAGGGTGTTTGTGGACTGGGGCCTCCATTGTTGATAAGTCTGTTGCCAAGGGGTGGTCATAGTGACGAATCACGGCTTCCCTCTTGTGGGCCCTGTGATTCTCCCCAGTTCAGGCTGCAGGGCATTAGGCTGTCCAACGATGGGCAACTTTCCCAAGTAACCACAAGTGTCTTCTCCTTCCCACCAGGCATTCCTCCTATGGAAGACTTCTGGATGATCATGACTACGGGTCCTGGGGAAACTACAACAATCCTCTGTATGACGACTCCTAACAAAGGAACATGGCCTGGGATGAGGGATAACTGCTCTTTATTTATAAGTGCTTATCCAGTAGAATTAATAACAAGTACCTGATGTGCATTGAGCGACAATCTTAAGCCCTGTTTTATTGGTTTGGTTGCTTCATTTTCCTCCCTCTCCTTTGGCTGCTATAACTTCCCCTTTCTGGTACAAAAAGAACCATTATTTAAAGGTATGTGGAGACTGACTTGCAGCTAAAATGGGCCAACCTTGAGCGCTGTGCCAGACCACCATGATGGAGGCTTCTGTACCCACCACAGGACCCACTGTGAGGACAGAGGAAGAGGAATCCAGTTGTTTTGATAGGGGTTACTTTTAGGGAAACTTTTTGTTTGTGGTATATCTTAGACTTTTATTTAGAAAATTACATTAAATCTCAATCAGTGGGGAGGAAATGAGTTCTGGGAGGATCTCACCCTGCAGGTGAGGAAGCAGGGATTTCTCAGATTCCTTTTTAATATCTATTTATCTGGCTGTGTCTGACAGGACCCTTGCTGGGCTCTACAAGCTGTATCCCAGCCTCTTAGCTGCCTAGTTAATGAAAGAGGAACTGGAAAGTGCCCCTGAGGAGGCCAGCAGGCAGAGGGGCACAGTTGCAGGTTGCCTCATATCTCAGCATACCTTCTACCTGTTCTCCCCGCCAGGCCACCTGTCTCTGCTAAGGATGCCTGCCCTAGTCAACACCAGCTGGGATCCCAGCCCACGAGCTTTCAGTGGAGTTGCGGTTCCTCGGGAGAAGGCTAGAAGATGAACTTAGTTAGAGATGAGAAAGCGGGAGGCATGTAGAGGGAGTGTACAATGAGGGGAATGGAGGAGGGAGGAGCTGACATGCACTGAGTACCTCACTAGGTAAAGTGGGAATCAGTCTCATTAACTGTCAGAGGCATCCACTGGTTGGAGGAGCCCATAGATTCCTTGCTTTATGCCCACAAAACAACTGGTTCACTGCCAACTGTCTGTTGGATAATGGCCGTAAACTGTTTTCTAAAAAAAAATTTTAAACTATCTACAATTGCTCAGCGAGGCATTTCCATAGCAAACAGACATGGTGGTTAATCCATTTATTTTTCCCACCCACATACCTTATTAATTCTGCCCTCTAATAAATCAAAACCCCTGGGTGGAGAGTCTTTAAATCACGCACAACAGATTTTGAGAAATAACTGATCATTTTTGCAGGTATCCACTGATTCCAGTGGTTCTCATCCACCAGGCAGTTTTGCACCCCACTCAGGGGTGGGAGGGACATACAAAGACATCTGGTGACATTTTTGACTGTCACATCTTGGGGCTTCTACTAGTGAGTAGAGACCATGGCTTCCCTAAACATTCTACATTGCACAGAAGAGCCCACAAAAAGAATTATCTGGCCCAAAGTGTCAATAGTGCTCAGCTGGAGAATCCCTAATGTATTTCAATGCCCATCATGACAGAACAGGACACTCCCAGATTTTTAATTAAATAAAATGTATTCGTTTTTTAATCTCAAAAGTGTTTAATTTGCTAGCTGATGGATTGTTTTGAGCACGCCAGGTGCCTTAAATTTGTGTGTTCAAGATGGCTCTGTGTCATGGTATAACTCTGTCCTCCTACAACACCTGATATTAGTAACCAGTGTCTGATGTCCTGATTTCATGGAGGAGAAAATATACATCAGATCCCCTTCCAAACGGTGTTCTGTTGTCTAACAGTGTCATAAAGAACTTGGCACTGGTCAGTTTTTATTTCTAAACTTGGACCTGCTGCCACAACTCTGTTAGTTTCCAGAAACTTGACCCGCAGCTCATCCTGTCACTCCTTGTGACCAGCAAAGTGCTGGCATGCAAACCACCATTGCTGTGCTGTCCTAAACCCCTGTGGTGCCAAAGACACCAGGGTCCAGGCCATGTCCACAAGCCTGCCATCGCACACTCTGCAAGAATTTATTCCTAAACACATAGGCACCACAGGAACATGAGCAACCTCCAGAGGAATTTCACAAAAGGAGTGGGCAATGAGGAGTGGAATGCTGATATCTCTGATTGTTTAAAACCAACAAAAAAAATTGTTTACGTGGACATGCTCAGAAAGATGGCCAGGAACGACAAATGGTGCCCTCGCCAGCAACACTTGGCCTGAATAATTGTCCCTCTTCCCTACCCTCACTCCCTGCATAGGCTCTAAGTTCGGCAAAGGATGATTCAATAAAAACAGAATATCCCATATTTTTCTTCTCCCTCAGTCAAAAGCATTTTGACAAAGTGTCCGTGAAACACCTTGTAGAGGTGCACCTCTGGACATTGCTTCCGTCATAATCACTGGATCAGAGGAACCAGCCTCTTGCCAAGGAATTCTGACCTACATAAGCCACGGACTCAGCCAGCATGTTTCCTTACCAAAGGCTGCAACTGTGCAAGAGCAGCTGATGGTTTGTTGTTCTTATGAATTTTCAAGTCCTTATGGAAAAGGGAGAGATCTGAACCCAAAGCAGGTCTCAATCAGCAGGCAGATATACACCTTCCTCCAAGGCGACAGCTTTCTATCAAACTCTCACACTCTTTGTTATGTTAGTATAAAATACCAATGGGATGAACTTTATTTTGCCAAATGCATTTTCTTTTCTATTTTTGAGTTGGCCAAAGGATTTTAGCAACTGAATTCAACTTGCTACACACACACAATATATATAGATAATTGATGACCTTTACCTCAGGGAGAGTCTGTCCAGCTCTACCCAAGGGAAATAGCTCCAGTGAATTTAAACAGCCACATGCCATCCAGGGACAGGACTATTCAAAGCATTAGAGGAATGACAGAGCAGGGGGGAGGTGAACAGCCTCTTCTAAACTATAGCTTGCAAATGATGAAATGATAAAATTCAACTTTGTTTTCATTTCCCATGGCCCCAGTGAAGTCCCCTGCTCTGTTTGGATGTCTGTGTCTTCATTTCTTAAATGGGGGTGATGTTTTCACAGTGACCTCACCCATGCTACCTCACAAATACGTTGTGAGGACTAATGAAATCATGTCTACAGTGTTTTCAGTTTCTGCAAAAGAATATTTATAGACATTTTAAGTATTTTAAGTATTACATAGATATATAAGTGATCTCAGTTTCTTGTTTGTTGTTATACTGGTGTGTTGTTTTTACTTAAATCTATAAAATGACAGCTGTGTTGTAGCCACATCAGATGGCTATTCCAGCTCCAGGCTACCCCCAGTACAGCTGACTGACTGAGGGTTAACCATGCCTGGAACTACAAAGGTTAGTTTCCATCTGCAAATGAAAGATGGCTTGAGGCATAGGTCTCACAGACTATTGAGTTAGGATCCAGAAGGTTAGGGTAGGACAGTATGGATACCTGAGCACTAACAGTAATAGACCTCTGGCTTTTACCATCCTGGGGTCTTCTGGATTCTTTGTGGAGTTGATTTTGGTTTGATATCATCTGTTTGCCCTCCATCTTGCTTACAAGGTTGCATAGTTCAATTCCTTGCATTTGGGAAATGAATTTTGCAACTGGGCCAGATGCTAATTTGCACGTTGATTCACCTTCTTTGCCTTTAACCTCTTCTTGGCAAATGAATGTACCATTTCAACTTTGATTTTAAAGTGCTAGTTGGTATTGGTAATAGTGCTAACCAAGAGACCAATGCCAGATTGCTTTCTTGGGGTGAGTTAGCCACATCATTTAAAGATGGAAAGACCTGCAACTTTTTTGATATTTGATGTAATTGTATCTACATTTGTTGTAAGACTTATTGTATACCAATTATATCAATTAAAGGTGTTAAAAGCTTGTGTCTGACAGTGATGATTCATGTTTTGATATGTTTTATTACTCAAGCCATTAAGTTGATATGCCCAATATTGCTTATATTAAGTAGCCCTGGCTTGTTCCTATAGAAAATTTGTCCCACATTAATAAATAATATTTTCTGCAGAGCAGGGAGGTCTCTCTGATCTTGAAAAAGAATTGAAGGATATCAGAAGTGAAGAAACTATAAACTATATAACAATATACCATCCCTTATAAAATAAATATTAAAAAATAATTTGATTCAATGAACAGATGGTGATGCATAATCAAATCACATAAAAGCATATTGGCATTAGTAGTACATTCTATAGTACTTGGTTCATTCTCTTCCAAGACATTACATTTGACATACCCATCTTTATTGGACAGTTATATGGCAAAGAATATCAATTATATAAAACATGATTTCAACACCCAAAAGCTAACCAAAGACCATTCTGGTTCTGAAGAAAAGAACAACACCAAAGCCTGTGCATTTTGAAACCTAGGAGAGGAATGGATCCACATGCAAACTAGACCTCATTGGTGTCACAATGCATGTAAACTTCAGGCCACATTTAATACATTTAGGTACCTGGCTTCCAGGAGCACAGCATGCAAAGAGTCGAGACAGGGAATGGGAAGAAAGCAAGGAACAGGTCCTTTCCCAATGATTATTTGGTATTTCTTGAAGACTTATATGGGCATGAAAACAAGTAAGACTCCATTATTTGAAGCATGCCTGAACAGAAATAGTCAGAAAGCACTTTAAATGCACACAGAAAGGAAAGACTTAATAATAATATGTAGTGTTTATATAATGTGAGTTCTTGGGTCCAAATCAACATTTTTCCCAGTATTACAGCTTTATCAAGTCAGATCATAATCTGTTTTGATTATTTAGTAACCTATCTACAATCTTTTACTCTCCTGAAATGAAACAGTAATAACCAATTGCTAGCTATATTTTGACTGTTATCAGAAAACACTGAGTCATAAATGACACTTAAAAAGCACTGATTAAATGGGGGGGGGGGGGAATCTGTGAGAGGTATGATCTCTTCTCTTAAAGGATCTAGCCTTTGGCAAAAGTAGAATGGACTGCATTTACTACACTAACATGGCATTAATCAATCTGAGTTAACAAAATGTATTGTGTTTCTATTTTAAGCAAGACATTGAATATGTACTATTTTTTTAAAAAGAAGGCTTCTCATTAATATTTATTATGGACTTTAGATGACTGTGGCATGGTCTAAAGTAACTTTGCATTAGCTGTAGTGGCCATTACCCTTTTTCCATATTACAGATGAGGAAACTGAGGTTCCAGTATATTAAACTCATTCATGCCTGTAATGAATCCTATGTGCTCCACAGTGAATCAGATGGCTCCTGCTCTCCACACATTTACAGTTTAGTAGGAGTCAGAGTTGGGATTCAAACTAGGTTCTTCTATCACCAGAGGCCTTGGTCTTTTTCTACCCTAGGAATTGGTATCTGATGTAAGTACAACCAGTTCTTAAGACTCTCAAACCTCTTGCTAAAAAGGGACCTTCTACCTTTTGCAAAGTCCTCCTAAGCTATTTTGGGCAGTCTTGAAGGTGTCTGGCATTGAGCCCACAGCAAGCCCAATCATCTCCCAAGCACATGTCTGCTGACTCCTGCTAGGCTGTGTTCTCTGCCAAGATGGGCAGACTGCCCCCACCCATTCTGTTAGGGCACCAACACAGGGCCCCTCTGTCTCCCAGAGTTTTAGTGAACACTTTTGTCTTAGTTTCCACTTGTGTCCTCCCTGCTTTCTACAGGAGTTAGGTGTGAGTCCACAGCAGCCTGGTGTAAGGATGCTGCCCTTGGAATCGCTTGACCTCCTCCCCGAAGACTCCATCATTGTGCCAACCTGTCTGTCCTCGGTCATAACAATAATGATAGCTTACCCTCCCATGGCACTTACTATGAGCCAGACACTGTTCTAAGAACTTTACATGAATTATCCTCCCTATGAGGCAGATGTTATTAATATCCCCACTATACAGATGAGAAAACTAAGGGCCAAAAATGTCTAAAAACTTGCCCAAGGTTACACAGCTAGTAAGTGATGGGGCAGAATTCAAATGCCGATGGTTGGCCACCAGAGTCCATGGTCTTGACCACTTCCACAAAGCCCTCACTTTACGCCGGAAGTTCCTGACACACACACTCGCCAGCCATCAAACAGGCCCATCCGTGTCTGAACCCCGTGTGGGACAACCTGAGGCCATGGCTGGGAACCCACCAGAAGCAAGGTTCCACTTGAAGAAATGCTTCTAGAGTGGCCAGAAGGAGGGGAGGGTGCTCTTGGGGCACCTGGCCTGGCAGACTCTGAGCTGCCTCTATCTAGAGTCTGGCACTTCCAGCCAAAGTTACCCACATGACATCCCCCAACTCAAAAGAAGTGGCCTCCAGGATGACCCTTCCCTTGTCATCAGATCCACACAGCAGCTGTGGTGAGACTGTCCAGACCACTGTCTTGTTCTCCCACTAGCCACTTCTCCCTTGGCACCTAGACAAAATCCACTGCAACAAACACTGCTGGGAAGAGTGTTGAAAAGTTAGAGTCAGTCAGAAGCCAGGTGTTATCGTGTGGTGTGAGAGACACATGCCCAACCCAGCCCCTGTGCCAGGACGTTCAGCTCTGTAAGGGTGTTTCATCACGAAAAACAGACAAACTCATTCCTCCATGGGTTCCTGGTTAGGTATTAAAGGTTTACTCCAAAGTCAAGGATTTTATATAAAAATTAGAGTCTCACAGAAACTTTGCAAGAGCAGAAAAAGAAAAGGTGAGGGAAGCCACTAGCTGGCACCTGCCGGAATTCTTTGTTCTCTGGGAAGCTGCCACCTTCTCAGCAGTGAGGCAGGTGGTCCTCAGCTCACCGGGAAGTCGCAGTGGCCTCCGCACCTGAGGGCAGCAGTTTCTGGAAAATGGCTCTGCCTTTTCCATATCTCACAGGAGAAGCTCTTGCAGACAAGCTCTAGCCAGAACCACACACGAAAGGGGAATGTAAGAAATGTGGTTCCTGGCTCCTCCTCTGCATTGCAAAGGAGATCTTAGAAAAGTGTGGCAGAGATGCTGAACTAAAAATAGGCAAATGAGCACAGTCCTACCTGAGATGAGAACTTCCCAGAAAGGATAATAAGGACATCATGTTCTCCCTGATATGATGCAACTGTCTCTTACACAACTGAGGGTTCACTTCCCTGCCCCCTAAAAAAGAAGTGTCCCATATGCTGCTCTGGGAATATCCTCTCCTGGTTCAGATGTAATCTTCCTTTGATATTCTATGATTTAAATGCAAAATTATAAGGTTAACCACTTTACATTGGAATTGAGGGGGGAAGAGAAAAGAGAGAAAAAGAACTCACACACACACACACACACACACTCCTATATGCACATAAAAGCAAGAATGAGAATAAGCAGTTACAAAAGACTTTCTTTCTAAAATTAGTCATGTGACCATGTTGGTATTTATAACTTTCTCCTTCTACTAGCCATTACATGTTTCTTTTGTCCTGAGTCAACATCTCATCTGGTCATGGCTCTTTATGTGTCCCATAACTTAACCTGCTGTAGAAATGTAAAAAATAGGGATTAAAAAAGAGAAAGAGAGCTACTGAACTGGATACTCCACTATTTCAAAATTTTAAAAGAGGGAGGGACTCACATTGCATATTATGTACCAAATACTTTCCCCTCCCGACTTTCATTGCTCTCTCCTCTCTCCATTCCCATCCCTCAAGCCCACCTCATCCATTCCCAACAAATAGGGAAAAAGGTAGGAGGGAGAAAATAGAGAAGGGGTTCAAATCATTCTCAGCACGTAGCATGCTGCATGCAGAACCCTGGGTCATTCCACACCTCTATCCACCCATCAGGTCCTCCCAGCTCCCCCATATCTGCTTGGGGTCTCCTCAGGAGAATGATACTTTCTTCAGAAAGCCAGAACTTGATAAAAGACCTACTAGGACAAGTGAGGCAGAGTAAGAGCTTAGTTTTCTTTAATTTATTTACTTTCAACATAGCAGTTACACAGACCATTCCTCCCGATCTCCCTCCTCTCCCTTTTTGAGGAGACTCGAGGCTGCAGATGGTTTGCTGAGCCATGAGAGCAAGCTCTTCAGCTCAAATGCAATAAAATGAAACAGGATAAGTAACCCCCAAGGGTAATTACTCTCAGGACCTTAGGCCCATGGGCTGTTGGAGGGGTTATGGCCTCTCCTCCTGAATAGCCATTTCTGGAAAGCAGCCAAACTCACTAAGCAGCCCTACTCAAGGGGGCATGACCTTGAGGCCTTTGCCTGTCCCCTTCCAAGAGTTCCCAGCATAACCTCTAGAGCGGAGAGGCTGGATTTATGTCTGTCTCCCACGGACCAGTTTTAATGTTCCCATGAATTCAGGTAAATCCCTGAGCTAGCTTCTTGGGGGCTGATCTCCTGAGTTATCCAGGGCACCGACATGTGGCTCCCCAATAAAGAAAGGCACAATCATTCTTTCCTACCCTCCCTGAGAACCTGAAAACTGAGGCAGCTGGTTCCCTGCAAAGTAACAGGTTCTCAGTCTAACCACAGTCAAAATCATAAGCAAAGGAGAACTAGTGGGCTAGAGATTCTGCCAACTTTCTTCCTTTTCCTTGACTCCTTCTCTATGTTTAGGACACTAGCTGTAAGAAGAGAGGGGCAGTGGGAAACCCAGGCTGCTGCCTGATTGATGGAGGCTTGTGAGATTTGAGACCAACATGGATTCATTTGCTCAGGAAGAGCCTCAGTGTTTGCTCTATTAAAGGCCCCATGAATTCTCCTCTTAAGAAGTAGACTGTGATGGAATTTTAGTATTGAAAGCAAAACTTACATTCACTCACTCAGCATTCAAAAAACAGTGTTCATTATGCATTCTAGATATATAAACAAATGAAACAAAACACAATCCCCAAGATAATATTCATCCTCAAAATTCTTTCAATACTAAAAAAAGCTGTGCTTCTATACAAAGTGATGGGTACCAGGTGGAGGAATGCACAGGGTACACTGGGAGGACAGAAAAGGACGTTTTGAGAGGATCTAAAATTGTTTGGACAAGTTTGTATTCATCTCCCTTACTCCAAATGTTTCCCTGCATGTCATTTTCCCACTGTCTACCTCATCAAGCTCCTGGACTTGAACTAGTCCCCTGAGCTCTTCCTTTGAAGCTCCATCATTTTCCATTGGTCAGAGATTTTATCTTGGAAATTTAATTTTTTCCTCCTAACTGACCCTTTGGAACTAGGAGGATTGGCCTCTCCCAACCCTGATCACACTCAGATCAGCCCTCTCTTCTAGTGTTTATCATGCCCCAGCGATGTCCCAGCTAGAACCTGACAAATATTGTCTCCAGTTGCAGAAAGAAAACAAAAGAATGAGGAGAGAGGGGAGGGGGAAAGAGAAAAAAATAATCTTTTCTTCATCTTGCCACAATTTCTTAATGATTAACATAGAACCAAATTGGTTTTCCTGACTGTGTCCTCTGATGGAAGGGAGAAGGGAAATAACATTTATTGAATGCCTGTTATGTGTCTACACTATGAGGATCGTATTAAGATCTTTTAGAGACCAGGAAACTGAGCATCAGAAAGGCTAAGTGACCTTTGCATGGTCACATAGCTACTAAGAGTTTCTATTTCAACTGTGGAACTTTTTACTCCAAGCCTATATTCTATCTAGTATAGCAGTTCTTCTCAAACATTAATGTGCATGTAAACCACTGGGGATCTTATTAAAATACAGATTCTGCCCTGGGTGGTTTGGCTCAGCGGTAGAGCACCAGCCTTCAGATCAATGAGTCTTGGGTTCGCTTCCAGACAAGGGCACATACCTCAGTTGCAGTTCATCCCTGGCCCTGGTTGGGGTCTTGCGGGAGGCAACCAGTCGATGTGTCCCTCTCATGTTGATGTTTCTCTCTCTCTTCCTCCACATTTAAAGATAAATAGAAAAATATCCTCGGGTAAGAATTTAAAAAAATATATGCAGGTTCTGCCCTGGCTGGTGTGGCTCAGTTGGTTGGACACCATCCCATGCACTGAAAGGCTGGTGGTTTGATTCCTAATAAGGGCACATGCCCTGGTTATGGGGCCCCATTCCCAGTAGGAGAGGGTGCAGGAGGCAGCCAATCTCACATCAATTTTTTTCTCTCTCCCTCTCCTATCCTTTCTCTCTAAAAATCAATAAAAAATCTTTTTTTTTTTAATAAAGATTTGGATTTATAGGTCTAAGGTGAAGCCCAAGAGTGTTCTTTTGTGATCATTGTCCATATGGTGCTGAGGCTAGAGGTTACTTACTGGCTGCCCCGATTTTGAGCAGCAAGGCAATATAAGACGCAGCCTTCTCATAATCCCACATAAACCCAAGGCCTGACAGGGAGCAGTTTTCAACAGGAGTGATAGTACCATCTCTTACCGCAGGGCAGCATGGTTTGAGTTTGATTTTTAGTTGTCACTATGACTGATAGAGTTACGAACATTTAGTATCTAGGAGTGAAGAATGTTAGAAATCCTTCAACGTATGATAACCTGGGGTTGATTTTCTCGGGACAGTCCTACAAAACAGAGTTGTCCCACCTAACATTCTACAGCCTTCTCATGAAGGAACCCTGAACAGCAGCGTGGTGGTGCACACAGCTGTCAGAGTGATCCCTTCCACTGCCTTGTCTCCATTACTTGTTGCCATTCATTAGAAACACCAGCTCTGCCTTCCAGCTGTTCTGCTCCAAACTGTCATCACTGACAGCTGCTCTGCAGAATATCGCTGCTCACAGGAGGGCATGCTAATGTCTTGCTTCCTGAACTCCAATGTGTCAACAGAAAAGATGATCCAAGATGGGTCTAATCAGAGGTCACATATTTCTGGGTGACCCCAAAGAGCACAGGGATGCTCTATTACACACATTTGGATATTTAGAGAAGCATGTAGACCAGTTGACAAATTCACATCATTTTGCATTCCACGAGAATTCAAAAGGTATTTATTGAGAAGATGACAGAGGAGCTGACATCACTAAGCTCCTTCTAGGTGTCAGGAACTGGATAGACACTTTGCAAACATTATTTCACCACTTCCATAGCATGGGGTAGTCATTACAAACTCCAATTTTGGAGCTAGCATATTTGAATTCACTTCAGGTAATGACTAGTTGTATTACCTTGAAAATAATATTTAACCTCTCAGCTACTTAGTTTTTTTGTCTATCAAATGGGGATCAAAATGGTACCTGCCTCATTAGGCTGCTATGAAAGTTAAGCAAGTTAATACCTGTAGAATGCACAGAACAGTATCTAACACAGACCATGCTTGCTAAATAAAATAACCACACAAGATAAATTATTTTCCCATATTTTACAGATGAGGAAACTGAGGCTTACCCAAGTTTACACAGCTACAATGTGGTGGAATGTGTCTGATTAACCACAATAAAAACTAATATTCACTCAGAACTCATTATATACCAGACATTATTCTAAGTGATTTCCTAGCATCAATTCTATTACTCCTCACAACCACCCCAAAAGATAGGGCTTATTATTCCCCTTTTACCAAATGAGAAGACTGAATTGCCTGAGGGTACGTATTTGGCCAGTGGCAAATCCAGGAACTGAGACTGGGAGGTAGGGTGGGATGGCTCTGGAGACTGGGTGATACAGTTCACATTTTCATGCCTTATCCATTTCCCCACCCTCCCCTGTTGGTCATCTCCTGTGTGCCCAGCACCGAGTTAGGCATATTTTGGAGTAAGAGGAAGTAAAAATCACAATGGTTACTGTCAAGTTAATAATTTCACGCCATATCTTTATCTTCTTGTAGGATAGCTTATTGGCAAAGCAGCATATGAAAATAAACCTGCAGTTCAGTCTCAGTTCTGCTAATTACTAACTTTATGACTCTGGGCACATTACTTAATCTCTCTATACCTCAGATATCTAAAAAAATGTAGGTGACAATACTTACTTAACAATGGCATTTCTAAAAACTAAAGAAGATCCTTTATGCATAGTACTTAGTAACTGTTAATCCCATTCCTTCTTTTCCTTTCTCTATACCTCAGAAGAAATGACAAACTGGAATTAGAAATGCAGATATTGTTGACACATGATTTACAATAAAGTTTCTGGAAGATAGCTAAAAGCGTCTCAGTTGACTCTTGAATTGGAGTTCTGTTCCTGAAAATCCATATCATATCATTAAAATGTTAAGTAATCATGGAAACGAAAAACCCCAAGCTTTGGATTCATACTGAAAAACATATACTTAATATGTAAAACCAAACATGTAATATAAATCTACATTTGAAAGTATCTGGAGGGGGTGAGTTGGTCATAGGCTAATTGGTTCCTAAAATATATAAAACCAGTGAAATGTGGACTGCAAAATGCCTTCTCTTCCTGCTAGATTTTTTTGTAGTTAGAATCCACAGTTTTCACTATTCTAGAGGCACTGGAAATGTTCAATATTTGACTCACTGGGGACAAAATTTTTCATTGATCAGTTAATGAGTATGAATAGTCAACTCTAAGGGAGGAAGGTGACTGCTCTTATTGATCTCCAGCTCCCTTTTCAAAAATATGAAATGTCTATTTTGAACAGTCGCCTTCATCTTTGAAGACTTCAGTCAGTTTGTCCGAATATCTGTTCATGTCTATACATCAGCCGTTTTAGCTTCCCCTGAAATCTGAGAATTTTCTAGCTAGTTCTCCTTCTGAAGGATTAAACCATTCTTTATAGCATGTATCACCTGCATTTGATTGTTTCTCAAGCTCTGTTCATAACAAGTGACAATCAATGTGCCTTTGCCAGAAAGGAGCAAGCCCCTCACCAATCCTGAATACATGTCAAGTTTTTTTCACCTCTCAAATCAACACACTACATTGTCTTATCACTAATTATTTGCATTGACTTTATTCTAAGAGCACATTGATTCAGTTTTTAGTTAATCATAAATACAAGTTTCTTCATTATGGTCAAAGTGCTACTTATGATAGCACTTAAGACTGGACTTCTTCAAGTTAAGCCATCTTAAGTCAGGTGGTGCCTATTTCCAAATATTCCATTAATCACATATGATGTCTTTGCTCAAAATGAGGATTCTGGTCTGTTAACTAATCCTACTAACATCAATTCTCTCAGAGCTAGAAAAAGATTCCAGGTCTCAACTGAGTTATTTTTGGCAGTAGGTAATTCCATGTTACAGAGACAAAGTTCTTTGCATAATCAAGTTTTAAAATGTCAGTAGCAGTTTGGAAGGCATTAAAGTATTTCTAACTTTTGAGAAAGCTTCCAAATATCCTAAAGTTTGTTGAACTAGCCTAATGAAGTCAGATAAAAGCTGAAGTTTTTGTCAGTCTGAAGGGGATTCCAATGCAGGGCCTGGATGCTGAGAGCTATGTCTGCACATTTCGTCCTAAAGTATGTAGCCCTTCATCCAGAAAAAATAGCCCAGCCTTGGAAAAATTGAAGTCACGAGCTTGAAAAGCTTAAACAAACAAAGAGAAGTCGTGAAAGATGTTTATAGTGTTTTAATAAAAAACCTATTTATATTTAGCATATTTCCAACCCAATTCTCCACCAGCATTAATTGACCCTTCTAGGAATGTGGGAGATTGGAGAACAGAATAGTCTTATTTTTGGAAAGCAAGACTAGCATACTTCAAAGTCTTCTGCTGTACAGCATGTAAAAGAAGTAGGAAAAGTGAAAAAGAAATGGCCGTTGGTCTGGACGACATATAAAGACCAGGTCCAACAATAGTCGTGCCTACAGACATTTTACAAATGAACATGTAAGAATATTTTCAACCTTGCTAGCAATTTTTAAAATTCTAAATAAAACTAATGCACTATTTTGTGTAATACATTTATACAACAGAAAATAAATCTCCAGCTTTAAAAGCCAAGGGGGGGTATAGGTGGAGGTGGAAGAGGGTATAGAGAAGATAAATGGTGATGGAAAAAAATATAAAGAGGAAATAAAAGCCTAGGTATCTAATGCCAGAAATTCTGTGATAAAACTGTTAATTCATATATTTCTAAAGGGATATAATTTGGCACAAACTTTCTGTCACAGGTTGGGAAACACACAAAGCTGTCAATGTAATTGTCACCCAGGAAATGAATTGAGTCAATATTCCCAAATGTGCAATAAATATGCTGCCTTCAGAAACTGAAGATACCTATCGGTAATTGTGTTCCTTCCTGGTAACAGGAAAGATGCAAAACTCTGCCACTAACTCAGGCCATTACACTTCTTCTTAGGGCTTATTACCCATTTTTTGGAACATACTGTATTGAATTTCTGTTGTTGCGTTAAAAAAGTTACCACAACTTCCAGTCAGGATGGTAGTGTAGGTAAACGCGGTTTCGCCTCCTCCACAACCACATCAAAATTACAGCTAACCTACAACACAACCATCATTCAGAATGGCCTGACATCGAGCTGAATGGAAGTCTTACAACTATAAAACTAAAGAAGCAGGAGCAGCCACCTCAAGACTGGTTGGAGGGGCGGAGGCGCAGACAGGCTGGTTCCTCACCCATGTGTGACAGATAAAAATCAGGAGGACACCTCAGCTGGGAAGGTCCTCTCTGAGGAGTGAGGGGTCCCCGTCCCACACCAGTTGCCAAGCTTAGGGTTTCAGTGCCAGAAAGAGAAGTCCACCATAACTTTGGGCTGGAAAACCCAGCAGGAACTCAGACAGAGGGAGGCTGCAGCTGCTAGAGCCCCAGGCAGTTCCTCTTAAAAAGCCAGTGCAAGGATTTACTCAGATGTGCTCCTTATAAGCTTGCAGGGGAGGCAGCATGAGGGGCACCAGACATATACGGGGAAGAACTGAGCTGTTTGGCCTCGGGATGAGGAATAGAGAGGCAGCTTTCTCCTGAGCAGAGGTACTGGCATAGGCTGATGTTTCTTTGGTGAGCCCTTCCCCGGGACAGCAGATGGCCACCATAGCTGGGACTCCAGCAACCTGGCTCATACTGTTTGCCCCGCCCTGGTGATTCCCTGAAGCCCTGCCTCACCCAACTTTCGGGCCCACCCAAGCTGTTTCCAAAGGCTTTACAATAGGATTAGCCTGTCTTGGATCCTGCTTCAGAGTTTCCTAAAATCTCTCAAACAAGCAGCATCTGGTCTCAGTGAACCCCATACTTCTCATTAAGTGGCCCGAGGCCTGGCACTAGAAGCAGCCAGCCTTGGTTCACAACTTGGCTTTTCCCGGGCACCTCCAAGCCCAGCACAGGAAGCAGCCATCAGCAGATCACTTTGTATCTTATGCTGGGTGGCCCCGGATAGAACACAGGCGGTGGTTGACCTTGCCCCAGAGCCAGCACACCCAGCGGACTACTTCAGACCACATTGAAACACCACCACCCAACCACCTCCAGAAGTGACATACTCAATGAGTGGAATCAGTGGATACCAGAGCCCTGATGAAGTAAATCTTGCTCTGTGTGGTGGGCCCCTACACAGCTGATCCTCCAAGGTAGTCAGAGGCCAGAGGTCAGTGGGCACAGCCAGTCCTTGCCTGAGTAAATCCCTCCCATTGACGTGCCAACAGTAATCAAGAATCAATTACAATAGAAGGGTGTACAGTCCACACTTGGGGTGCACCTCGAGGGACCAGCTGGGGCAATCAGGGAGACTGTGCCACTGGACCCTATAGGACACCTACAACAATAGGCCACCCTATGAAGCCTAGGAGACATACCAACTCTATCTAATACATAGAAACAATCACAAGGAAGCAGCCAAAATGAGGGGACAAAAAAACATGTCCCAAATGAAAGAAAAGAACAAAACTCCAGGAAAAGAATTAAACAAAATGGAGATAAGCAATCATATGCAAAGTTCTGAAAACAGGTTATAAGGTTGCTCAAGAAATTTGGTGAGACATTCAAGGAACTTAGTGAGAGCATCAACAACATAAAAAAGAACCAGTCAGAAATGAAGGATGCACTAACTGAAATAAAGAATAATTTACAGAGAATCAATAGTAGAGTACATAAAGCCAAGAAGCAAACCATCGATTTGGAATATAAAGAAGCAAAAAACATCCCATTATAACAGCAAAAAGAAAAAAGAATTAAAAAAAAAATGAAGATAGTGTAAGAAGCCTCTGGGACAACTTTAGGCATGCTAATATTCACATCATAGGGGTGCCAGAAGAAAAAGAGAAAAAATGAGAAACTGAAAACCTATCTGAAACAATAATGACAAAAAACTTCCCAAACTTGGTGAAGGACACAGACATATAAGACCAGGGAAAACAGAGAGTCCCAAACAAGATGAACCCAAAGAGGACCACACCAAGACACATCATCATCAAAATGCCAAAGATTAAATACAAAGAGAGAATCTTAAAAGCAGCAAGAGAAAAGCAGTCTGTAACCTTCTAAGGAGCTCCCATAAGACTGTCAGCTGATTTCCCAAAAGAAACTTTGCAGACCAGAAAGGAATGGCAAGAGATATTCAAGGTGATGAAAAGCAGTAATCTACAACCAAAATTACTCTATCCCTCAAAGCTATCATTTAGAATCGATGGACATATCAAGAGTTTCCCAGGCAAGAAAAAGCTAAAGGAGTTCATCACCTCCAAACTAATATTATATGAAATGTTGAAGGGTCTTCTTGAAGGAGAAGAACAAAAATATAAACAATAAAATGGCAATTAATACATATCTATCAACAATTGAATCTACAAACAAAATAAGCAAGCAGAGCAGAAACAGACTCATAGATACTGAGAACTTTTAGTTGCTTGCCAGATGGGGGGGTCTGGGTGGTTGTGTGAAAAAGATGAAGGAATTAAGAAGTACAAATTGGTTGTTAGACTGATGAACCTCAAAGGGAAGGAGGGAGAGAGGATGGGATGAGATAAACCAAAAAACTTCTATGCATATATGCATAAACAATGGACACCAACAATAGTGTGGAGAAGGCTAGAGGGGGGTGGGATTGGGGAGGAGAGGGTTAATGGGGAAAAAAGGGGGGACATCTGTAATACATTCAACAATAAAGATGAGTTTAAAAAAAAAAAAGAAAAAAAGGTTACCACAGACAACAGCTTAAAACAACAGACAGGTATTACCTCACAGTTGTACAGATCAGAAGACCAGGTAGTCTCAACTGGATTCCCTGCTTAGGGTTTCAGAAGGCCAAAGTCAAGGTGTTGACTACATACTATCTTAGTTCACCACTGTTAAGATGTTTAACATTTGCGTGCCACAGGCTATCTGTGTTCTACCTACCATCAGCAGATTGCACTTGCTGCCTAATATTTTTCATAATACGCTGAACGTAATGCACTAAGTAACCACTATTTGTATTTATAACTTTCACTATTCTCTCTGAAATTAAAGCCTGTGGCCTACTTTACCACCAACCATTCCATGTGAATAAAACAGTGAGTAATTTCACATTTCAATGAAATCACTTTTACTTGCTGCAAATATGAAATCTCTTTTACTTGCTGGTCCTCCTTTAGAACTAATTTTCAATGTATGTTTTCCTATCTACATCATGACTTACAATGTTATTATTAACTAAATGAACAAAATCTCCTATATCATGGGTTTTCAGGAAGAAATAGAACAAAAAATTGTGAAGCCATTACCCCTCAGATATAATGAGACAAATGTCAGCAGCTATTTGAAACTCTGAAATTGTGGTTTTATAGAACTGCAAAGCAAAATATTTACTGTTATTATGTACTTATAATAGTAATTGGTCCTTCACATTTTATTTCATTGATATTGAGCAATACACAACAGAGCCATCTCATGAAGAAATTTTACCGATAATCCTCAAACATCATGTTTATCATTAACTCTGTGAATAATTTTACAAGTTTTTTATTATCTGTGTGATAAGTACTCATTTTTGTCATCCGTTGTGCAACTTTAAATGATTTGTCTTCCATTTTAATCTATTAATTTCCTTTAGCAACAAAATGTTTTAGTATTGTACTAGGAAGCATAATTTGGGGCTTATTCTGGGAAAATTGATTAGTTTGCTTCAGAGGTCATTTGTGGAAGAAACTGCTATACAATCAATGTCCATTCTCCTCTTCCCTTAGTATCAGAACCTCAAATTATAGATGGACACTATGTTGCTCAGATGGAGAACTACCTACCCACCTCCCTTGCAGTTAGGATGGTCATGAGACCAAGTTGAGATATAAATAGATGTGTTTGGGAAGGACTCTTGGGAAATATCCTTGAAAGGGAATAAGTGTACCAATCCTTACTTCTTCCTGCTGGAGAGAGCGGGATTGTGATATCTGGAACTCTAGCCACCATCTTTGACCATGAAATAACTGTAAGAGCAAAATGGTAGAATGGAGAGGTAAGAGCCTGGGACTTAGATGACAGCATGGGCCTACTATATCAACCCAAGACTTCTTTGAGAAAGAGTACTTAATCTCTCCCTATTCAAGTCACTGTTACTTTATTTTAAAATAATTTTTTTTCAGTCACAGTTGACATACAATATTATATTCTTTCAGGTGTACAACTCAGTAATTAGACATTTATATATACTACAAAGTAATTATTGTGATAAATCCAGCACCCATTCAACACTATACATAGTTATTACAACATTATTGATTATATTCCCTATGCTGTGCTCTACATCCACATGACTATTCTATAACTACCAATTTGTACTTCTTAATGCCTTTACCTTTTTTCACCCCTCCCAAAACCCCCATCTTATCAGCAACCATCAAAATGTTCACTGTATCGATGAGTCTGTTTCTGTTCTGCTTGTTTATTTTACTTTTTAGATTCCACATATAGGTGAAATCCTATGGCATTTGTATTTCTCTGTTTGACTTATTTCATTCAGCACAATGCCTTCTATGTCATATGTCCATTCATATTGTTGCAGATGGCAAGATTTCTTTCTTTTTTTGTGGAAGTGCCCCTAGCGGGAACTGAACCCGGGATTCTCTGGTCCACAGGCCGATGCTCAACCACTGAGCCAAATTGGCCAGGAGGAGTTTTCATTTATTTTTATGGATGAGTCATATTCTATTGTATATCTGTACCACTTCTTCTTTATTCATCCATCTACTGATGGACATTTAGGTTACTTTCATATCTTGGCTATCGTAAACAATGCTGTAATGAAAATATAGGTGAATATATATATATATATATTTTCCACTTAGTGTTGGGGGTTTCTTTAGATAAATACTCAGAAATGGAATTTGTGAGTCCTTCTTTGTTTCTTATTATGTATAGCTTTTGTTTTAAAGTCTGTTTTGTCTGGTATAAGTATTGCTACCCCAGCTTTTTTTTTTATCATTTCCATTTTCATGAAGTATCTTTTTCCATCTCTCTACTTTTAGTCTGTGTGTATCTAGATCTGAAGTGACTCTCTTATAGTCAGCATATATAAGGGTCTTGTTTTCAGTCACCCTATGTCGTGATTAGAGCATTTAATCCATGTGCATTTAAAATAATTGTTGATAGATATATATTTGTTGCCATTTTATTTTTTTTAATCTTTTTTTCTTCTTCTTCTTCTTAAAAAAGTCCATTTAACATTTTGTATAATACTGGTTTGGTAGTAATAACCTTCTTTAGCTTTTTCTTGTTTGGGAAGCTCTTCATTTGTTCTTCTATTCTAAATGATAGCTTTGCTGGGTACAGCAACTTTGGTTGTAGATCCTTGCTTTTCATTACGTTTAGGATTATATGCCAGTTCCTTCTAGCCTGCACAGTGTCTGTTAAGAAATCAAAGGACAGTCTTATGGGAGCTACCTTGCAGGTAACTAACTGCTTTTCTGTTGCTGCTTTTAAGATTCTCTCTTTGCCACTAAACTATTTTTTCCTTTCTTTTTCTTAAAATTAATTTTTATACAGATGTTTCCCCTTTTTCACCCACTGATTTCCCCATACCCCTCCCTCCAAACCCTGTCACCACTTTTGTTGTCCATGTACATTGTTCATACATACATTCATATAAGTTCTATGGTTTATCTCTCCCCAACAGCCCCTCTTCAGGGGATTGTCAGTCTGTACACCACTTCCACGTCTCTAGGACTACCCCATTCCTCAGACTGTTAAGTTCGTTATATTTCACAAATAAGTGAGATCATGTGATATTTGTCTTACTCTGCTTGGCTTGTTTCACTTAGGATAATATTTTCCAGGTCCCTCCATGTCATCTCAAAGGATAAGAGATCTTTCTTTCTTACAGCTGCATAGTACTCCATTGTGTATATGTACCACTGCTTTTTTATCCATTTGTCTACTGATGGGCACTTGGGCTGTTTCCAGATTGTAGCTATTGTAAATAGTGTTGCAATGAACATGGGGGTACATATATTCTTTCTGATTAGTGTTTCAGGCTTCTTAGGGTATATTCCTAGAAGTGGGATCACTGGGTCAAATGGAAGTTCAATTTTTAATTTTTTGAGGTAACACCATATTGTTGTCCATAGTGGCTGCACCAGTCTGCATTCCCACCAGCAGTGTACTAGAGTCCCCTTTTCTCCACACCCTCACCAAAACTGTTGTTTAATGATTTGTTGATGGCAGCCATTCTGACAGGTGTGAGGTGATACCTCATTGTTGATTTAATTTCGTTTCTCTGATGATTAGTGATGTTGATCATTTCTTCATATGTCTCCTAGCCATTTGTATGTCCTGTTTGGAGAGGTGTCTATTTAGTTCCTCTGCCCATTTATAAATTGGGTTCTATGTCTTCCTTTTGTTGAGTTGTATGAGAACTTAATATATATTGGAAATTGACCCCTTATCTGATATATCATTGGCAATTATGCTCTCCTATACAGTGGATAGCCTTTCCATTTTGATGATTGTATCTTTTGCTGTGCAGAAGCTTTTGAGTTTGATGTAGTCCCAAGTGTTCATTTTCTCCTTTGTTTCTGTTGCATTAGGTGATGTATCAGTGAAAATTCTGCTGCATATAATGTCTGAAATTTTGTTTGCCTACATTTTCTTCTAGGATTTTTTATGGATTCATGAGTCACATTTCAGTCTTTTGTCCATTTTGAGTTTATTCCTGTGTATGGTGTAAGTTGATGGTCTAGTTTCATTTTTTTGCATGGAGCTGTCCTATTTTCCCAACACCATTTATTAAAAAGGCTGTCTTTACTCCACTGTATGCTCTTGCCACCTTTGTCAAATATTAATTGAGCATATTGCCTCAGGTCCATTTCTGGGTTCTCTGTTCTGATCCACTGATCTATATGCCTGTTCTTGTGCCAATACCAAGCTGTTTTGATTACAGTGGCTTTATAGTATCACCTGAAATCTGGTAATGTGATCCCTCCAACTTTGTTCTTCGTTTTCAAGATTGCTGTGGCTATTTGAGGTCTTTTTTGGTTCCATATGAACTTTTGAAGTATTTGTTCTAATTCTGTGAAGTATGCCGTTGGTATTTTGAAGGGGATTACATTGAATCTATAGATTGCTTTGGGGAGTATGGACATTTTAATGATGCTGACTCTTCCAATTCATGAACAAGGTATGTGCTTCCACTTTTTTATATCTTCCTCTATTTCTTTTTTCAATGACCTGTAGTTTTCTGCAAATAAGTCCTTTATTTCTTTGGTTACGTTTATTCCTAGGTATCTTAATTTTTTGCTGCAATGGTAAATGGAATTGTTTTTTTAGTTTCTCTTTCTGTGAGTTCATCATTGGTGTATAAGAATGCCATCGATTTCTTCATGTTAATTTTGTATCCTGCTACATTGCCAAATTTATTTATTAAGTCTAGTAGATTTTTGATGGAGTCTTTAGGGTTTTCTACATATAGCATCATGTCATCTGCGAATAATGACCGTTTCACTTCCTCCTTTCCAATTTGGATCCCTTTAATTTTTTCTTCCTGTCTGATTGCTGTGGCTAAGACTTTCAGTACTATGTTAAATAAGAGTGGCAGAAGTAGGCATCCATGCCTTGTTCCTGTTCTTAAGGGAAATGCTTTTAGTTTTTGCCCATTGAGTATGATGTTGGATGTAGGTCTTTCATATATGGCCTTTATTATGTCGAGATATGATCCCTCTATTCCCAGGTTGCTGAGCGTTTTTATCAAAAAAGAAATAGGTGCTGGATTTTGTCAAATGCTTTGTCAGTGTCTATTGATATGATCATATGATTTTTATCTTTCATTTAGATTATGTGGTGTATCACATTTATTAATTTGTGAATATTGTACCAGCCTTGCATCCCTGGGATGAATCCCACTTGGTCATGGTGAATAATTTTTTTGATGTATTGCTGAATCCAATTTGCTAGTATTTTGTTCAGGATTTTGGCATCTATGTTCATCAGGGATATTGGTCTGTAGTTTTCTTTCTTTGTAGTGTCTTTTTTAGGTTTTGGAATTAGAATTATGCTGGCCTCATAAAATGAGTTTGAAAGTCTTCCTTCTTCTTGAATTTTTTTAAATAGTTTGAGGAGAATAGGTATTAGTTCTTCTTTGAATGTTCGGTAAATTTCCCCATGAAGCCATCTGGGCCTGGGCTTTTGTTTGCTGGGAGAGTCTTGATTACATCTTCAATTTCTTTTGTTGTTATAGGTCTGCTTAAGTTTTCTATCTGTTTCCAGTTCAGTTTTGGGAGACGATGTGTTTCTAGAAATTATTCCATTTCGCTTAGATTGTCGAATTTGTTGTTGTATAATTGTTCATAACATTTAACAATCTATTGTATTTCTGTGGTGTCAGTTAGTATTTCTCCTCTTTCATTTCTGATTTTGTGTATTTGGGTTCTCTTTTTGTTTCTTGGTGTCTAGCTAAGGGTCCATCACTCTTGTTTATCTTTTCTAAGAACCGCTCTTTGAATTGTTTTTCTGGTCTCCATGTCATTTAATTCTGCTCTGATTTTTACTATTTCCTTCCTTCTACTTGTTTTGGGATTTTCTTTTTGTTTCCTTTCTAGTTCTTTAAGTTGCAAAGTTAGATATATTAGATATTTTTCTTGCTTCTTGAGGTAGGCCTGTAGTGCTATGAACTTCCCTCTCAGAACTGCTTTTGCTGCATCCCATAGATTTTATGTTGTTGTGTGCTCATTTTTATTGGTTTCCAGGACGTTTTTAATTTTTTCCTTGATCTCCATGGTAACCCATTCATTGTTCAATAATATGCTATTTAGCCTCAATGTTTTCAAATGTCTTTGCATGTCCTTGTTGCAATTGACTTCTAGTTGCATGCCATTGTGATCTGAGATGATGTTTGATATGATTTCAATCTTCTTGAACGTGTAGAGACTTAGTTTTTGTCCTAACATATGGTCTATCTTTGAGAATGTCCCATGTGCACTTGAGAAGAATGTGAATTCTGCTGTTTTGGGGTATAATTCTCTGTAGATATCTATT
This sequence comes from Molossus molossus, assembly GCF_014108415.1. NCBI lineage: Eukaryota > Metazoa > Chordata > Mammalia > Chiroptera > Molossidae > Molossus > Molossus molossus. Next base: position 54,922,169 of record NW_023425344.1, read on the forward strand.
AAATCCATTTGATCTAGTGCTTCATTTAGAGTCTGTGTTTCCTTGTTAATTTTTTGTCTAGAACATCTACCCAGTGATGTCAGTGGGGTGTGGAAGTTCTCTACTATGATTGTATGGCTGTTGATTTCTCCTTTGAAGTTCTCCAAAAGATTTCTAATATATTCTGGTGTTCCAATATTGGGTGCATATATGTTTACCAAGGTTATATCTTCCTGTTGGATAGATCCTTTCAATATTATGTAATGGCCTTCTTTGTCTCTAGTTATGGCCTTCATTTTGAAATCTACTCTGTCAGATATGAGTATTGCTACTCCAGCTTTTTTTTTTTGCTCTCCATTTGCTTGAAAGATTTTTTTCCATCCCTTCACTTTCAACCTATGTGAGTCTTTTGTTGTGAGGTGGGTCACTTGTAAACAACATATATGTGAGTCATACTTTCTTATCCAGTCAGCACTCTGTGTCTCTTTATCAGAGCATTCAAACCATTCACATTTAAGGTGATCATTGATCTGTACTTATTTACCACCATTTTTGTTTGGTGTGATTCTATTTTTCTTCCTATTTCTTCTAATTACAGCTGTCCTTTTTGCATATCTTGCAGTGCTGGTTTGGTGTTAATATATTCCCTTAGCCTTTTTTTGTCTGGAAAGCTCTTTATTTGACCTTCTATTTTATTTTATTATTTTTTTTTATCCTCACCCAAGGACATTTTTCATTTTTTGTTCAGATACAGTGGGAGAGAGAGAGAGAGAAACATCGATGTGAAAGGGACACATCGAGTGGTTGCCACCCGCATGACCAACCAGGGCCGGGGACAAACTGCAACCAAGGTACGTGCCCGTAGCGGGAACCGAACCCGGGTCTCTCTGGACCGCAGGTCGAGGCTCTAACCGCTGAGCCAAACCTGCCAGGGCTTGACCTTCTATTTTAAATGATAGCCTTGCTGGATAGAGTAGTCTTGGATTCAGATCCTTGTTTTTCTTGACCTTGATTACTTCATGCCACTTTCTTCTGGCATGTAGTTTTTCTGTTGAGAAGTCAACTGAGAGCCTCATGGGGTTTCCTTTGTAGGTCATCTGTTGCTTATGCTTCATTGCCTTTAGGATTCTCTCTTTGCCTTTAATTTTTGGCATTTTAATTACTATGTGTCTTGGTGTGGGTGTGTTTGGGTTCTTACTTGGGGCTCTCTGTGCTTCTTGAACTTCAATGCCTTCTTTGTTCAGGAAATTAGGAAAGTTTTCTCTCATTATTTTTTCAAATATGTTCTCCAATCATTGCCCATTTTCTTCCTCTTCGGGGACTCCTATGATGCAAATGTTATTACATTTTCAGTTGTCCCACAGTTCTCTTAGGCTATCTTCCTGTTTTTTAATCATTTTTTCCTTTTGGTTTTTTGATGAGTTGATTTTTTCTACCCTGTCTTCTAATTCACTGATCCGTTCCTCAGCTTCCTCTACTCTGCTGTTTAGTTCTTCCAATGTGTTCTTTATTTCTGATATGTCATTCTTAATTTCTACTTGGTGGTTTTTAATTTCCAACTGGTTAATTTTCAACATTTCTATGTCTTTACTCATGGTGCTCATGTCCTTACACATGCTGTTGAGTTTCCTCAAGATCATGGCTCTGAACTCTATTTCTGTTAACTTGCTTAACTGCTCCACATTTATCTCATCTTTGGTAGAGGTCTCTTGTTCTTTCATTTGGCTTTTGTTTCTGTGTTTCACCATTTTGGCTATTACAGTGGGCTTTGGAACCTGCCAAATTTTCCCTTTGGGTGTTGGTGTTCTGCTGTTTGTGGCTCCCTCTACTGGGTTCAGATGAGCCTGGGTGGGCCCATGTTAAAAACCACTGTCAAGTCTTACTTTCCTGGGTAGATTTGCAAGCCCAGGAAATGTTCAGTTATCCTCTAGCTTTCTCCTTGAGCTAGTAGTCTCCGTTACCCAGTGCCTTGGAATGTAGCCCTGGTGTTCTGCCAGTGTCCCTGGTTATATGGTCTTGTCCTGCTGCTCTTCTGTTGCTTTTTTCTGAGGATTTGTCTTTATTTTAGTTGTAATTCCCGTTTGGTCCTCGAAGATCATCTGTGTGACTTCTATTAACTCTGCCTCTTTTTTCATATCCTCTAAGCCTATCTTGTGTGCAGCTGGGTCACACAGGCCTTTCTGGTGTCCCTGCAACCTGCAGGTCTTGCGGGTAACTGGATCACACAGTCCCTCTGGGGATCTGGCTCTATGACTACGTAATGTCCTGCTGGGTCACACAGACCACTCTCGTGCTTCAGCACCCCACAGGTAAACTTTATTTTTTAATGCTTACTCGAGGACACTTTGCACTTATCTTCAGATAGAGTGGGGGGGAGCAAAACATCAACATGAGAGAGAGACTTCGCCTGGTTGCCACCCTCATAACCCCAACTGGGGCCAGGAACAAATTGCAACCGAGGTATATGCCCTTAGTGGGAACCAAGCCTGGGACTCTCCAGTCCATGGGCTGACTCTCTAACCACTGAGCAAAACTAGCCAGGGCTGCCTTTAAATTTTTGCATTTCAATTATGATGTGTCTTGGTGTGGGTCTCTTTGGGTTCATCTTGTTTGGGACTATCTGCACTTCCTGGACTTGAATGCCTATTCCCTTTGCCAGGTTAGGGAAGTTTCCATCATTATTTTTTCAAAATAGGTTTTTAATTCCTCACTCCCTTCCTTCTCCTTTCAGCTCCCCCATGATATGAATGATGGTACACTTGATATTGTCTCAGAGGCTCCTTAAACTATACTCATTTCAAGTCACTGTTATTTTAGTGTTAATTTCTTACATGCAGTTGAAAGTATTCCTATTATACTTTATTTTTAAAATATTTAAAAGCCGTAATGATTTCATGCTTCTCTTAGACAATATTTTTCAACAGACAATATACTACATATTAGGGAAAATTAAGTTGTCAGTCCAGTAATATTCAAATTTCATATATTTATTATTATGCTTTCTAATAATACTTTTTTTCTTATGTAAAATCATTTCCATGATTTTCTAGTTCCAGCTGATAAAAATTCAGTATATGTTCATTATATTCACATTCTATATTGAGAAGTTCTTTTCATACACTGTGAGTTATAGTATTTATGTGACTATTGTTATCATTATACTTTTACTTTGATAAATGCTATTAAGCCTTTGCATCATTTTGATAAAATCAAAATATCATGCAACAATCAAAATGTAAAAATAACAAACATAAACAATAACACCAAATAAAACAAAATGGTAGAGAAGGGCTGGGGGAAAATATTCAACTTGCCAGAATTTCTATGTACAAAATTTGTAATGGCCTCACCTTCAGTTTCAGTGTGAGAGGGACAGAGGACCTGTGAGTGTGACAATTATAAAGTAAACATTATTGGTGTGAGAGCACAAATGAATGCACATGCCTGTCATATAAGCTCACTTCTGTAAACTACCTAAAATGATGTCAAAGAATGACATTAATTAAGATGTTGGACATAAATTCGAGGCTAAGGTAGCATCTACATATTTTAAAATCTGTAAGATTAAGTCAAAACTACTCATTAAGTTTTGGCAGAAACTGAATATAAGAGTACAGATCAAAGAAAGTGGTTGTGGACAAATAGAGGAGGACAGAGCCACCATACCTGCCTAGTGTATGGCAGCTGGGATTGCAGGTTAGGCTCCTGCAACCCACAGATCCTACTCACTTCTACCTTTAAAACCTCCCTCAAATAAAGTGGCATTCTGGACAGCTTCCACATATTTGTGGAGAGCATCTGCTCCTTGTACATTCATTTGTTTTAAGCCAGACATGGCTGCTCACACCTATCATATTATCTCTGTGGATCTCTACCCTTCCAGTCAAGAATAAGAAAAGGTCACATTCCTCTGCATCCCTTACCTGAGCCAAGAGAAATGGGGAAGGAAGGAATGCCTAAATGTGTAAAGCAATCTTGCTTCTGCCATTTATTATTGGTCCCTGCAGTCTGAGACAAAAATCTCTCTATGTCTAGAAAAGTGATTGAGAACTTTTTAAAATTCACACCCAACAAAAACAGTAATGAAGATGAACTGAATGTTAACAAGGACAGCTCACCTACTACGTGTCATTGGACACAAGCAATACTTTTAGAATATTTTGGTTTGTTAGGAATGAAACAGTATTTTCTGAAGCCTGTAATTAATTTTGCATAACAAATATGTAAATATATACATAAACAAGTGCACATTGTCCGTCCCCCCCCCCCCCCCCCCCCCCCCCCCCGTTAAATTGCCACTCTTTCTGAGGACTTCCTGATAAACTACTGGGATAGTCTCAGGAACCCATTCAGACCTCCTGGATCTCTGAAGCAGAAATGTCACAATGAGAGCAGAAGAACCAGGAGCCTCCAAAATATCACTTTGATGCAAAAGACTAATAAGAAGGGGCTCTACACCCAGTGCACAGCACTGAAACAAACTATTTCGAAAACTGAGTACCTTCTGAATTCCTCAGGAAAACTGAAAATCATAGCAGCCTGTCTGCAGGTCCTTGGCAACGTCAGTCTACTCGCTGAGCTGGCTATACATGGCAGCTGCCTAGGAGAGGGGGTTGTATACTAAAAGGGAAAAAAATCATGTTGTGCATTATACTAATCATAACTCCAAGCAGGTTTACTCTGAGCACTGAGAGAAAAATTTATCGGCCAAGTATAGTTGTTGTTGTTTTTAACTCCATCAAGATTTTACCATTCCATGCCAAGCATATATTATGACTGCCCCTGGGCTGGGGGAAGAAGGGTGTATTGTGGCTTTAGTTATTCTATCCTGGGAACTATTCAGTTAGGATTCTCTCTACCCAGCTCCCCTCCCAGCCCCCCCACCCCACCATCATCCTTCTGGCTAGCAGACGTAAGCCATCTTCTTGGGCATGGTCATAGGAGCCAGAGGGATGAACTGAAGACCACAAACAGAGTCACTGCATCTGGCTGCTCATAGATGGTGCCCTGCACAGTGACACGGGTACACTTCTAGGCTCTACATTGTCAATGGGACCCCTCAGGTTGTACAGTGTGGTGACCCTGGCCCTAGAGGTCCTCTGCCTTAAGTTATCATCTCCTCCAGTCTACTCTAGTGCCTAATTCCTACTATTCTTCAAAATCAGATGTGAAAACATTTTACAAAGGATAAAGAACTATGCAGATCTAATGTATATTAAGGAGTGTGGTATTGTTCCCAGTAGCCCCTTGTTAACATACATTGTGTTATCTAGAGGTACTAACTTATTAACATATTAATCCATTCTAATAAGTTGACATGATATATTTAAAAGCCCTTAGCAAATTTTAAGGAATGCTGCAATGTAAGGTATTTGAATGATAATAGTGAGTGTCTGGGCAAAAAAAAAGCATTATAGTCTAATAAACAACAAAGCACAAAGCCAGATGAAGACAAGTAAGGTTTAAAGGGAGAAAGAGTCATGGTTAGCCAAGACATGGCATTAGAGTAGGGGCAGTGACCATAGAAACAATAAGTTCACTGCAATATCCCATGTGGGGGGTTAGAGAGGCTCCAGAGAATAAATGGAATTGCCAAAAATAAACTGCATCTCCTTAACAATTTATCTTTTGTAATCACAATCTCATTCTATTTTCCTCACTCTCTATCTTCCCCAATACCCATTCCTATCAGATTTCAATTTGTTAAAATAACTAAACTTAGTTCACTCACCAGAGCTGTTAAAAGATTTATTACATGTTCAGATCTCCTTGAGTTTCCTCCGCTGGGAATAAACACCCTACCCACTTTATTCTCTTAATGAAATCTTAATAGGGCTGACAAATGAAGGCACCTTCTCCAGTTTGCTCCCCGGATTTCTGCCCCCTCCGCCCCAATGACCATGTTTTCCACCAGTGTACCTTGTTCATAAGGTTATCTCATCATTTTTCTTCCCCCTTCCCCCAACTCTCTAGATTTTAAATCCCTTGAGACAGTGCCAGCATTTCATCCTTCTTTCCATTCCCTGATGCCTAACAAGGAAGATGAGTCGTGCTTTAAACTACAGTGAACTCCTCAAGCGAGCGGTCTCACGGTTATATCAGCAGCCTTGAGTAAGGGGGTAGGGTGTACATTGTATTAAGAAAAAATTTAAGAAACCTAACCTTAAGTACTAAAGAATCTTAACACATATCTCTCCTCAACAAATTGGAGATGACACTTATTACGCATGTTCTGGGTGCACTGGCAGTATAGAAGCACAGGTCTGAAAGAGTCCAGCCTTCTCACAACAAAGTTGTGAGCCAGTGTCACAGGGGCTCCAAGCAGAGGTGCAAGGTAGACAATGAAACTTAAATTCTAGTGGGAGGAGACACATAAAAAACCAATGAATATACTGTAAAATCTCTGGATATTTTAATTACTAGTGAATATTTAAATTTAAATCCAAATTATAATCAATAAAATCTCCCCCTTGCCAGTTTGTAAGGAAACTAATGCATGATGACATTAAAATCCTTCTCTTTTGTAACAATGTATTTCAAGTGTGAAGTAGGAGGCCTGACCCCTTTAGATATTAATTTGTATAACTCCATAAATTTAAGAGCATGGTTAAAGAGTAATCTTTGGCATTCCTTGGGGGGAAAATAATAACTTAAAGCTAAAAGGAGTTAGCTATAAAATGGGAAATATTGGTATGGTGGTTTTTCCAGGTCAACTTGGTAAAGCTAAAACTACATTTTCCAGAATTCTTAAGCCTTATATTATGCAGAATTAAAATTCATCAAAATTGGAATTTGCATGGAATTTGGAAGGTGGAAATGGAGCAGCAGCCATTATTCTCTGAAGGTCATCAAGCTTAGATTTAAGTGACAGACATATTTGCAGGTGACAGTGGGTTCCATACTGTTGTTTCTCTCTTTCATTAAAAGTCAAGCTCTTCGTCCTGACTGCTCACCCTGCTATTTAACAGAGATCCCAGGTTCATCAACAGATATGTGGCTGTGGATCCAGACAGGCAATAGTTTCCCAGAGACCTCTCCATCGGCTTCCCTTTTGCTCTCACTTTGGCAGCTTGTCTTTCAAATTGGTTGGTACCTTCTATGATTCTCCAGCTCATCCTTCAGACTTTCAATTCCCCAGCCTCCCATACCTGTATAGGGTCTAATTCCTGTGATAAATCCTATACCCTTAGCTCAGAAAGGTCAACTTCCTAAATGAACCCTTGTGTTACAATTAGTTAGAAAAGATCATTCAATTCCATAAATATTTGTTGAGCATATATCTTGGACTGACTGTCCTCACTTACACTAATCTCATTTTATCATCATGACATCTATGTGAGGTTGACATCATAACCCAACCCTACAGATAAGAAAACAAATGCTGCAAATGATTTACTGGCTTGTCTTAGATAACCCAGCTAGAAGAGAAAGATGAGGAAAGCAAAGCATTTCTCCTTAGTTTGCCATTCCCTGCCCCACCCATCTCACACACGCTTAAACACACCCAGAACATTTCCAAGACCAGTTGGAAAAAGACATGAATGACTTTATGGCTAAAGAAATTAAGTAATCAAGTAATTAGTGAAATGGGGTCTAAGGCTAAACAAGAAGCAGATGGGGTGGGAAGAATGAGGCATGCTGGGAACACCACAAATTCTCACAACTGCACTCTAAAGTAGACTACTGTTTACAGATTAGGGATCAAAGAAAGTATAACACTTCAAGGCAACTAAATCAACATAAAGCAAATCTTCAAACACTCCAGTTCTTTAATAGCAGAACATTCAGCCAGAATTCTGGAAAAGCCACTTGACTTTCTCCAATAAATAGGAAGAGTGAAATGGGGTCTAAGGCTAATCAAGAAGCAGGTGGGGTGGGAAGAATGAAGCATGCTGGGAACACTCCACAAATTCCCACAACTGCACTCTAAAGTAGACTACTTTTTACAGATTAGGGAACAAAGAAAGTATAAAGCCTCAAGGCAACTAAATCAACATAAAGCAAGTCTTCAAACACTCCAGTTCTTTAATAGCAGAATATTCAGCCAGAATTCAGCCACTTGACTTTCTCAAATAAATAAGAAGAGAAAGGGAGGGGGAAATGATGACTAGAGAAAGAAAGAACAAAAAAGAACTAAAAATGAGAGTGATAGAAGAAAATGAGAAACAAAAAGACAAAATTGGGAATGAAGCAAGGGAGGTTGGCAGATGATCTCTCTATTTATTATAAGAACATTTCGCCCAGCCTCTGTGGCTCAGTGGATTGAGCATTGTCCCATGGACTGAGAGATCCCAGTTTGATTTCCAGTCAGGGCACATGCCTGGGTGGTGGGCTCGATCCCCAGTAGGGGGTGTGCAGGTGGCGGTTGATTAATGTTTCTCTCTTATATCGATGTTTCTTTCTCTTTCTCCCTTCCTCTCTCTCTAAAAATTAAAAATAAAATAATCAATAAAAACATATTTAAAAAAAAAAAAAAACACATTTCTAGGTCACTTACTCTAGGTCTGGAATTGTATAGACTCTGGGTATATAATATGAATAAATCACCTCCCACTCCATGAAACCTACATTTTACTAAGTAAACCATACATTAACCTGTAAATTTAACCATTGCTGTATCATTTGCAATTTACTTTAAATTTCTTCACAATAATTTGTGATATAGAGGTGGGCACTTTAATCTATAGTCTAAGACTAATACTGTTGTAAGTAGCTAGTTATTAATAGAAAAGGGAAGGCCAGACATTATAGCCATATCATTGGGACAGCTTCACCAGGAACCTACAATTTCACACTCCCTAGGGAACCACAGGCCTGTTCCCCACAGTTCACTGGGGGAAGGGGTCCAACAAAGAGGAGATAGACACATGTGCAGTAAAGTCGGATGACACAGGGAAGCTGCATGTCAGTAAATCCTGGCAACAGAAATCATTGGTCAGAGCGGGCAGGGCCACTACAAGCCCGTGAAAATTTGGAATACATAATCTTCCAAACAAAGGAATTCTTTCTCTCTTGGCTCTTTGCTCTGTGGTTCCTTTGGCTTTACTCCAGCCTATGTTCCCTCCATAGTCGTGTGGCCCTGTGGACCCCACACACAATGGACTAATGGACTACATCAGGGAACACAAACTAAGCTAACTTGATGCTGGACTGGACACTGTTCCAACATGGAGCAAAAACTCTGGACACTGGCTTTGATCCTAGCTCTGTTGAAGCCACAGCTACACTTTTTCTGTGGCGTGACTGAGGGAAATGGGACCTTGGAAACTCAGGGGTGTAATACCACAGAAGTGTAGCTTTCTATAATACCTCATCCTCCCACAGGAGCCTCCAGAAATTATTATTCCAGAAGCACCCCAAGAACCCCATTCCCACCAACAACCGATAAAGATGAGATCTCCCTACCGATAGCAGGAGTAAGTTGGTTAATACCTGAATTGCCCTATCAGAAATACACACTCCAGGATGGTTACTTTGCATTTGAAAGACTCTAATCAAAATCCACATTCTAGGAACAGCTACCACAAGACTTTAGTTATTTTATTATCTAATCAACAGGAGGAAGTTTGTCACTTAGTTTAATAAATGTTGAAAATTATTATTATTTTTTTCGATGAAGTAAATGATCTTGCAACTATATGGAATGTCTAAAAGCATTGGATAATCACAGCCACCCTTTCCTAAATAAATATAGGAATCTAGTAAAGCTAAGAGCCTTGTATCTATTTTTTTTCTATCATCGTTTATACCCCCATACTGTCTTATACCTCCACCCACTACACTCAGCCCTGTATCTTTTAAAATGATGCTCAAGGCTTTGGTATTTTTTCTGGTACCATATCCTACCATTTAGATAGTATTTGATACTGATTAAAAATTTAGCTGAATCTTTCTGCTAGAATATTTTCACGTTTGCCTCAAATGAACCCTTTAATTATAAGCTCATCTGGATGTATAAAAAGAGAGCTAGGATTTCACTGAGCTTACAGAATAGGCTGTGTGAGAGCTTTTGTGTCTGCTTGATGATACTTGTAGTGCAGAATCCATTTTGAGACTTGCCTTCAGTGAATACACTGCTGGTTGTGAGTTCTGGAGATGTAATAATTATAAATTACCAAGTTAGCTTAGGTCATTTTACAACAGCAATTAATTTTAAATGTTTTAAATGCCCTAAGGGAGAAATATAGGGTTGCATGGAAGCATATGACATCTCTTCCTGATCTGATCTAATAAATCAGAGTTAGGGGTACACTGGGGGGTTGTGAATGCCTTGTAGGTAAAAGATCAAAGAAGGTTAGACTATTTAAGGCTCAAAAAAAGCCACCTGTGATAAGCTGATTCAGGAAGAGGTGATATTGGTTAAATAAAAATGAGGCCAAATCATTCAGGGCATGTTGGCAAAGATTTTAACTAGATGAAATTAAAACAGGCTGAATAAATGAATGAGATGTTTCAAAAGAAAAACCAGAGGAGCGAATACTACATCTGAACACATGAATTCTTTCCATTTAAAATTAATAAATGAGGGACTTCTGGGCAAGATGGCGGCGTAGGTAATGCAGTATCACGTCCTCCCGAAACCACATCAAAGTTACAACTAAACTACAGAACAACCATCATTCAAAACCACCTGAAATCAAGCTGAATGGAAGTCCTACAACTACGGAATTAAAGTAGCAGCCACATCCAGACTGGTAGGAGGGGCGGAGGCACAACGGGCTGGTCCCACACCCACATGTGTGGCAGATAAAAATCAGGAGGATACCTCAGCTGGAAAGGTTCTCCCTGAGGACTGAGGGGTCCCTGTACCACACCAGGCACCCAGCTCAGGTTTCCAGTGCCAGGAAGAGAAGTCCCCATAACTTCTGGCTGTAAAACCAGTGGGAACTGAGGCTCATGGAGGCTGACACGGCTGGAGCCCCAAGCAGCTCCTTAAAGGACCCACCCAAGGACTTATCGGACTCACTCCCTCTAAGCTTGGAGAGAAGGCAGCTCGAGAGGCATCAGAGACATACAGGGAAGAACTGAACTCTTTGGCACTGGAGCGAGGGCTGGAGAGGGGGCTTTCTCCGGGACAGACATGAACTGAGGCCTTTGTTCCTTTGGTGAGCCCTTCCCTGGGGCGGCAGACAGTCGCCATATCTGGGACTCTAGCAACCTGGCTCACACTGGTAGCCCCGCCCTGGTGACTCCCTGAGGCCCCGCCCCACCCACCTTTCAGGCCCACCCAAGCTGTTGCCAGTTGCTTAACCATAGAATTGGCCTGTCTTGGATCCTGCTTCAGGTTTTTCCTAAATTCTTTCAAACAAGCAGCATCTGGTCTCAGCTAGCCCCATACCGCTCATTAAGTAATACACAGAAACAAACACAGGGAGGCAGCCAAAATGAGGAGACAAAGAAACAGGTCCCAAATGAAAGAACAGAACAAAGCCCCAAGAAAAGAGCTAAGCGAAATGGAGTCAAGCAACCTAACAGATGCTGAGTTCAAAATACTGCTTATAAGGATGCTCAATGAACTCAGTGAGAACCTCAGTGAACTTAGTGAGGGCCTCAAAAGCATAAAAAAGGACCAATCAGAAATTATGGATACACAGTCAGAAATGCAGGAGGCATTAACTAAAATAAAGAATAATTTGCACAGATGCAATACTAGGGTACGTAAATTCAAGAAGCAAACCATTGATTTGGAATATAAGGAAGCAAAAAACGCCCAACCAGAACAGCAAAAAGAAAAAAGAATCCAAAAAAATGAGGATAGTGTAAGGAGCCTCTGGGACAACTTCTAGCATGCTAACATTCGCATCTTGGGGGTGCCAGAAGGAGAAGAGCGAGAACAAGAAATCGAAAACCTGTTTGAAACAATAATGGCAGAAAACTTCCCTAATTTGGTGAAGGAAACGGACATACAAGTCCAGGAAGCACAGAGAGTCCCAAACAAGATGAACCCCAAGAGACCCACACCAAGACATATCATCATCAAAAGGCGAAAATTTCAAGACAAAGAGAGGATCTTAAAAGCAGCAAGAGAAATGCAGCTAGTTACCTACAAGGGAGTTCTCATAAGGCTGTCAGCTGATTTCTCAAAAGAAACTTTGCAGGCCAGAAGGGAGTGGCAAGAAATATTCAGAGTGATGAAAAGCAAGAACCTACAACCAAGATTACTCTATCCTGCAACGCTGGCATTTAGAATCAATGGTCATATAAAGAGTTTCCCAGACAAGAAAAAGTTAAAGGAGTTCATCACCACCAAACCATTATTATATGAAATGATGAAGGGTCTTTTTGAAGAAAAAGATAAAATATATGAACAAACAAAATGGCAATGAATACGTATCTATCAACAATGGAATCTACAAACAAAATGAACAAGCAGAACAGAAACATTCTCATAATACAGAGAAAATTTTGTTGGTTGCCAGAGGGGAGGGGGTTGGGGGAATGGGTCGAAAAGGTGAAGGGATTAAGAAGTACAAATTCATTGCTAGACTAACAAACCTCAAAGGGAAAGGGGTTGGGGGTGGGAAGAAATAAACCAAAGAACTCATATGCATAACCAATGGACCCAGACAATAGTGTGAGAAAAGGTGGGAGGGGGGCAGTAATGGGGAGGAGGGGGTCATTCAACAATAAAGATTTTTAAAAAATAAAAAATAAATTAATAAATGAGACTACATCAAACCAAAAAGCTTATGCACAGCAAAAGAAACAGCCATCAGAATGGAAAGGGAACCCATTACTTGGGGGAGCATAATTGCCAATAACACACCAGATAAGGAGTTAATTTCCAAAATATATAGATTACTCAACAAAAGGAAGACTAAGAATCCAATTGAAAAATGAGCAGAGGACCTAAATAGATACCTCTCCAAATAGGACATACAAGGGGCCAAGAAACATATGAAAAAATGCTCAACATCACTAATCATCAGAGAGATGCAAATTAAAACAACAATGAGGTATCACCTCACACCTGCCAGAATGGCAGCCATCAACAATTCATCAAACAACAAGCGCTGGAGAGGGTGTAGAGAAAAGAGGATTCCAGTACACTGCCTGTGAGAATGCAGACTACTACAGCCACTATGGAAAACAATGTGGTGTTTCCTCAAAAAATTAAAAATTGAACTGCCATTTCACCCAGTGATCCCACTTCTTGGAATATATCCTAAGAAGTCTGAAACACCAATAAGAAAGAATATAAGTACCCATATATTCATAGCAGCACTATTTACAATTGCTAAGAGATGGAAACAGCCCAAGTGTCCATCAGTAGATGAGTGGATAAAAAAGCTGTGGTATATATACACAATGGAGTACTATGCAGGTGTAAGAAAGAACAATCTCTTACCCTTTGAGACAACATGGAGGGACGTGGAGAGCATTACGCTAAGTGAAATAAGCCAATCAGAGAAAGGCAAATATCACATGATCTCACTTATTCGTGGAATATAATAGACAAAATTAGCTGATGAACAAAATAGACCCAGAGCCCTGGCCAGTTTTGCTCAGTGGTTAGAGTGTGGGCCCATGGACCAGAAAGTCCCAGGTTCAGTTCCCACTAAGGGCTTGTACCTCAGTTGCAGTTTGTTCCCAGCCCCCATTGGGGTCATGTGGGTGGCAACCAGTTGATGTGCCTTTCTCACATCGACATTTCTCTCTCTCTCTTCTCCTCTCTCTCCCTCTGCTCCATCTGAAGATAAATGCAAAAATGTCTTCAGGTGAGGATAAAAAAAATATAGACCCAGAGACATAGAAGTGGGGTTCAGACTGACGAACTTCAGAGAAGGTGGGCAGTGGGGAATAAAGAGATAAACCAAAGAACTTATATGCATAACCAATGGACATAGACAACAATGCTGGGGGTGGGATCGGGAGGAGGGTGTCAATGGGGGAAAAGGAGAAACATCTGTAACAAAAATAAATTCATTCATTAAAAAAATCTAAAAAAAAAAATTCTTTCTATTTGACAACTGAAGACCAAACTAAAAAGGAGATGTTACTTGGAGAACCTTGATCTTGGACAACTGAGAGAAGCCTCCAACCTTAACAAGGAAGATTTGTTAGTCTGATCAAAACCTTTTAGGTAAACTAGGATTCCCTTTTCTCCATGTCCTCTCCACGTCCTCTCCACGTCCTCTCCACGTCTTCTCCAGGACTTGTTGTTTGTTGATTTGTTGATGGTAGCCATTCTGGCAGGTATGAGGTAAACCTCATTGTCATTTTAATCTGCATCTATCTGATGATTAGCAACATTGAAAATTTTTTCATATGTCTCTTGGCCATTTGTATGTCCTCTTTGGAGAAGTGTCTATTCAGGTCCCCTGCCCATTTTTTAATTGGATTGTTTGTTTTCCTTTATTAAGTTGTAATAGTACTCTATATATTTTGGAAATTAACCCCTTATGATGTATCATTGGGAAATATGTTCTCCCATATGATGAGTTCCCTTTTCATTTTAATGCTTGTTTCTTTTGCTGTGCAGAAGTTTTTCAGTTTAATGTAGTTGGTGGGAATCCAGACTGATACAACCACTATGAAAAACAGTATGGAGTTTCCTCACAAAATTTAAATCTTTTTTTTTTTTTTTTGTGGTACGTGCCCCTAGCGGGAACCGAACTCAGGACTCTCTGGTCTGCAGGCCGACACTCAACTGCTGAGCCAACTGGCCAGGGCTCCTCACAAAATTTAAAATGGAACTGTCACTTGACCCAGTGATCTCACTTCTAGGAATATATTCTAAGAAGCCTGAAACACCAATCAGAAAAAAAATATATGCACTCCTATGTTCATAGCAGCACTATTCACAATAGCTAAGATCTGGAAACAGCTCAAGTGCACTTTGGTAGATAAATGGATAAAATTGTTGTGGTACATTTACACAATGGAATACTGTGCAGCTGTAAAAAAAGAAATAAGGATCTCTTACCCTTTGAAACAGAAGGGAGGGACCTGGAGAGTATTATGCTAAGCAAAATAAGCCAGTCAGAGAAAAATGAGTATGACATGATCTCACATGTGGACTCTAATGAACAAAATAAACTGATGAACAAAACAGAGCTAGAGACATGCAAGGAGGGAACATACTGATGAATCTCAGAGGGAAGAGGGAAGGGGAGGGTGGGAAGAGATTAACCAAAGAATTTATATGCATATATGCATAACCAATGGACACAGACAATAGTTCAGTGAAGGCATGAGGTGGGGTGGGAGTGGTGTAGAAGGGATCAATGCGGGGGGGGGGGGGGGACATCTGTAATACATTCAACAACAAAAATAAGTTTTGAAAAAATATTGAATTTAAACAGCAACACAATACTTATTTTGAACTTATTAAAAGAGCTCTTTTAGAATTAGACATTTGTTTTTAAAATCATATATTGATCTTATTCATAAGTAAAATAAATTAATAAATTTATTTATAAAAATTGAAGGATAAAAACCTTTAGGTGAGTTCTTCTGGCCTTTTATCTTTGTTCTTAGGCATTAAGTTTATCTTAGTTGGCAATGGTGTTTTTGTACCAGTGTACAATTAGCCCACAGCTCCTCAGCAAATAACGAATTTCATTCATTTGCATAATTGTTTCCTTTATAAAAAATAATGAGCCATTATGCACATAATGAAAGCAAGTTTAACAAATGGAGGCCAGGCTGACAAGAATCACATGAGAAGGACAAGTGAATTTAACATCAAGGCCAGTCTGCTAAGCATTAGACCAATCTAATATGCACTCTCCTGGGAACAGAGGACTCCTTTAGGGCTTCTGCTTTGGGATTTGCACAAAGGTCAGGCTTCCTGGAGAAACCATAATTTGATTTCATACAGCCCTTCTCCTTCTTTTCTCCTTTTCCATTTGTCCTTCTCAATGAGAACTATCTGCTTTGCTTGTTATTAAAGCACTCTGCAACAAATCCTCTCTTTTCCCCCTTCCCTTGAGTCAGATATTTTCCCAATGAACCTAACTAAAAAAAAACTAATAGAAATAAGCACAGTTCTTTAAGCCTAAGAAGTCCAATGATAAGATTTATGGAAACCAATATTTCCTTCTTCAAATAGCAATATTCTTTGATCACAGAATGGCTAGAGAAAGGCAGAGATTGGTAAGTACCTTTTCTCCAAGCTACAGGTGGGTCTCCTGGTCTTGTGACTTCTAAGGGTTTTATTTCTTCTGATATGAGTGGTTTGTTCCATCTTAGCTTCTTATACAGATCCTGGCGGTTTTCCAATCCCATAGATTGAATGTCCCAGTTCCAGGAAGGTACTATCAGTCAGTCATGCTTGGATATACCAGATTTCTAGATGATTAAAAGGTCATTGATGAGTAATACAGTAAATGTTCCAGGTCTCCCTAGCCTGAATTCTGTGTGCCTTAGGGCCTTGTTAGTCTATGTGTGGTCTGAGAAGCAGCTGCATCAGCAGAAAGCTTGTTAGAAATCCAACATATCAGGCCCACTCAAGACCTACTCCAGATATACTAAATCAGAATGGACGCTTGAACGAGACCTCCAGGTAATTCGTTTCCATATTAAAATTGAGAAGCAGCAATCTTAGGACATTTAGTGGGAATTCACTCAGTTTATTCTAGAGTATTCGCTCACCTCCTATTCACCTGTTTGGTGAAAGAGGGCTATGGGGATGGCCGACAACGCCTGACACTGCGCAGATAAGATTACAGCAGTTATTAGTCACGGGTACTCACTGCCTGGAGGCAAAGAGGACAACACACACCTCACAGCCACACAGGGGTTGTACTAAGAAACAGATGAACAACCAGGGCCCATGGCAGGTAGGAATTGTGTTATCAAGAGGGTGAGGACCTCCCTAAGTCCCCTAGAAGGATGTGATTGGCTTGTACAAAAAATTCTGTGGGCTGGCAAAGAATGGAAACCTGCTACTGAGCAGTAAGTGGGAACTGTACCTTGTCCATTTGATGATAAAGAAGGGTTTTTTAGCTTGGGGACCTTATCTGCAGGAGTAGAGTTAGAGAGAAGCTTGTTGTTAGGACATTTAAGAGCCTTTACTCAGCCCCCTTGATTTTACCAGATATATTACATGATTTTACCAGGCAGCATGTAATATTGGACCTTAATTTTAGGCTTTATACCACAGAGGAGAGCTATCTTATAAAAATACTTATTAATTCCATAATATCAAGCTATACTCACATAAATGACCGAGCATAGTGCATGGACTAAGGAAAATGTTCCGTGTGTGTGTGTGTGTGTGTGTGTACCACTCCCATCTCCTTTCTTTCTTTATTTTAGCCATATACAACCATAGCCTATAATGATTCAGATCCTACCAACATTATGTGAATGCCTAACATATGCCATGCACTATTAATTGCTCTCACATACATGATCTTATTATAATATTCACCTCAACACTATGACTCAGTTGTTCTTAACCCCTGTTTTATAGACCAGAAAATTGAAGAGAACTTTACCCAGTCAAAATGGACTGTGTTTATGATATCTCACTATGGCATTCATCAATACAATCTGTGACCTGTTATAATTATATAGTGAGAATCTAATAACACTATAGAATCTTTATAAATATATAGATGCCAGGCACAATCTGTAGGAAATCAGCAGCAGAAAATAAAAACTGAATTTATTTGGCTAACTCAACCATATGAACAGCAGGGAATATAGGCAGGTATAAAATGTTTTGGACTTGACTTGCCAGCCTGATGCAGATAAAGTCCGACAGTAACTAGAAATTTACTTGAAAACAGCTAATTGAAAGAGACAGTCTAGGATATATAGTAACTATTAGTTTTTCTAGGTTATCTAAGTTCTATTTGACTAATTTAGATCATCAGTGCACCTGATCTACATCTTTCTAGTTCCCGAAATAAATGTCCTCACCACCTCAGGGTTAGAGGTGGTGTAGCACAGAATTAGTAGCATTGACTCTGAATCTAAACTTCCTAGGTTCAAATCTCAGATTCTCTGCTTTCTGGCTGTGGGAACTGGTTCCAGTCACTTAACTTCTTTGTGCCCTATTTTTCATCTGCAAAACACAGATAATAACAGCTTTTATTCACAGAGATGTTATGAACATGAAATTAGTGTGTATATATATAAAGGACTTACAATAGTGCTTAGTACAGAGTAAGCATTATTGAAGTGAAGGCTATTATTATTATGAATCAGTGTTATGTCCTTGACTCACATAGATAGTCAATAAAGTAAAGTGATTATGTGACACTTATCCAAATAAATGAAACAAAATAGATAGCCCAGGAAAAGACCTCAGTATATGTAAGAATTTAATTTACAGTAAATGATACTTTTTTAATCAGTAAAAAAAAAAGATTGGGTTATTTACTAAGTGGTGTTGGGAAAATTGGATAAGTGATACTTTAAGTAATCATGACAGCACCACGTACTATGGATTATCAATGTCTTATTTCCCACAGCAAAAGAGAGAAAGAGAGAGATCATTGATATATTCATCATATAAGTCAGAACTCATTGTAAAGTTTTATTTCTGTGGTCCCTCATGGTACCATTCCTGTAATCCATTAGGGCACTGGCATGATACAGATAGCATATTCAAACAGGGAAGTAGAGAAGAGTTTAGTTAAGACACTATGACAAAAATGTGGTAGAAACCACCAAGAATGGTGAAAAACCACAGTCTAGCAACAAGAGATTGAATACCACACTTAGATCTGAAGAGATGGAGTGGTTATCAGAATGCAGGAAGACCTGTAGTTATTGAACAGTCACCTAAAAGGAGCTATGGCCTTGGTAGAGGAACTCTGCCACTACCAACCTAAAGCTTGGCAGGGAGGGGGACATGGAAATAAATACTTTGCCTCTATTTCTTCTGGCACCCCCTGGATTTCTGGAAGCAAGAGAGCCTGATTGCCCCAGTTGATGTGTCAACTTCCTGGGGCACATGGGAAGGTGAAGAGATGAGGAGGGGAGGGGAGGGGAGGGGAGAGGAGGGGAGGGGAGGGGAGGGGAGGGGAGCGGAGGGGAGCGGAGGGGAGCGGAGGGGAGAAAAGAGAAGAGTAAACCTTAAGGAGTAAACAGAGAATATCCAGCATACTCTATAAGGAAGCAAATGTTTCATTCCAAATAACTGGGGGAAATAAGCATTATCTTCTTAGTTTGCCAAAGTCTCTTAATGACCAGAAAACATCAGTCTTGTATAGAATTAAATCCTTATCTATTACACTGATAGAAAGCATATTACATTTTGGTCACTGTATCAATGGCACCAAAATTTAAAGAAGACAGCCACATAACCTACATCTCTTAGACTTGCTCATATTATTAGTAATTCCTAAGTTACCTTAGTGTCTATAACCCCCATCCAGATGACTCCAACCTTTGATTGGATTTTGAGATATGTAAATAATAACCAGCTATCAGAAAACTAAATTAAGCCCTGGCCAGTTTGGCTCAGCGATTAGAGAGTCAGCCTGCAGTCCAGAGAGACCGGGTTTGGTTCCCCCTAAGGGCACGTACTTTGGTTACAGTTTGTCCCCGGCCCTGGTTGGGTCGTGCAGGTGGTGACCACTCTATGTATCCCTTTCACGTTGATGTCTCTGTCTCTCTCTCTCTCTCCCTCCCACTTTATCTGAACAAAAATGGAAAAAAATGCCCTCGGGTGAGGATTAAAAAAAATAAATTAAGTAAATTAAAAAAAAGAGAAAACTAAATTAAGAAAACAATTCCACTTACAACTACATCAAAAAAAAAATAAAATACTTAGGAATAAATTTAACCAAGGAGGTGAAACACCTGTGCACTGAAAACTATGACATAAATGCAAGAAATTGAAAAAACCATAAATAAATGAAAGAATAAATATTGTTAAAATGTCCATGCTATCCACAGATTCAATACAATTTAGGATAAACAATCCTAAAATTTGTATGGAATCACAAAAGACCCTGAATAGTCACAGCAATCTTGAGAAAGAAGAGCAATCCTGGAGGCATCACACTTCCTGATTTCAAACGATATTACAAAGCTATAGTAATCAAAACAACGTGATATTGGAATAAAAACAAACACATAGCTCAATTAAACAGAATAGAGATCCCAGAAATAAATCCATGCATATATGGTCAATTAATTTACAACAAAGGAGTCTAGAATATACAATAAGAAAAGTATAGTCTCTTCAATAATCATATTGGGAAAACTGGATATTCATATGCAAAGGAATAAAACTGGGCTATCTTACACCACACACAAAAATAAACTCCAAATGGATTAAAGACCTGAACATAAGGCTTGAAACTGTAAGACTCCTAGAAGAAGACATGGGGGTCAGCTCCTTAACATTAGTCTTTTAATGATTTAACAAAGGAAAACCAAAGCAAAAATAAACAAGTGGGACTACATCAAACTAAAAATTTCTGCACAGCAAAGGAAATAATCAATGAAATGAAAAGGCAACCTATAAAATGGGAGAAAATATTTACAAATCATATATCTGATATGGGCTTAAAATCCAAAATATATAAAGAACACATACAGCTCAATAGGGAAAAACAAACAATCCAATGGTAAACCTCAGAAGAAAGGGGGAAATGGGGGCAGAAAGAGATTAACCAAAAAAGTTACATGCATATGTGCATTAACCATGGACACAGACCAAAGGGTGTCAAAGGCCTGGGGTGAGACAGAAACCGGGAAGAGGGGAGCAATTGGAGGAAAAAAATACTCTCAACAATAAAGAGTTTTCAAAAGGTAATTAGAGGATCTGAAGAGACATTTTTTCAAAGAAGACATAAAAATGGTCAACAGGTACATAAAAAGGTGCTCAACATCACTAATCATTACGGAAATGCAAATTGAAACCACGATCAGATCTCATCTCACACCTATCAGAATGACTATCACCAAAATACAAGAGATAACAAGTGTTGGTAAGAATATGGACAAAAAGCAATCCTTTGTACTGTTAGTGCAAATATAAATTGGTGTCTCCACTATGGAAAACAGTACGGAGTTTCCTTAAAAAACTGAAAAATACATCCATTATATGATTCAGCAATCTCACTCAAAAAGAAATAAAAACAGAGTATCGAAGAGATATGTGCACTCCCATATTCACTGCAGCATTATTCACAGTAGCCAAGATATGAAAACAGCCCTGGGCGGTTTGGGTCAGCACTTAGTGTTGGCCCACAGACCACAGAGTCTCTGGTTTGATTCCCGGTCAAGGGCACATACCTCAGTTGCAGGTTCAATCCCTGACCCTGGTCAGGGTCATGTGGGAGGAAACTAATCAATGATTCTCTCTTTCTCTCCCTCTCTCTTCCTCCTTCTCTCCCACTCTATCTAAAAATCAATGGGAAAATGTCCTCAGGTGAGGATGAAAAATATATAAAAGATATAGAAACAACCTAAGTGTCCATCAATGGATCTATAAATAAAGACTATGCGACATGTGTGTGTACAATGGAGTATTATGTACTGTGTGCATATATATAGCATATATGTATATAATGGAATATTATTCAGCTCTTAGAAAGAAGGAAATCTTGCCATTTGCAATAATATGGATGGATCTTGAGGGCATTAGACAAAGTGAAATATGTCAGACAGAGAAAGAAAAATACCAAATGGTATCACTTATATGTGGAATTTTTTTTAAGTCAAACTCCTTAAAACAGGGAGTAGAAAATTAGTTGCCATAGGCTGAGGGTGAAAGAAATAGAGATTTATAAAAGGGTATAAACTTTCAGCTATAGGATGGATAAGATCTGAGGTTAATGGTAAGTATAGTGGATAATACTATTATATAATTAAGGCTAGGTTTTCCTTCTGCATAAGGTTTTTTTGTAGTGTAATGTCTTACTCATAGTCTACCATCAAATATTTTAGGAGTATCTTTAATGTTTAGATAGTATATTAGCAGCATGCAATACTTTCATCATAAGTTCTCAAGCAGAAGGCAGTCTATTGCAAGGATCTTCTTTTCTGCCAGTTATTATAGGCTGTTTTAAGTTAGAAAACTAAATAGCCACACTGAATACTGTAGAAATGCACTTAGCTCAGTAATACTTGAGTTGTTGCAATATTTGATTATCCATTTGGTTGTTACAGAAAAATTCTTAACTGTAATTGATGGTTGTTGCCGTCATAGTATATTGCCTGTATTTCTACCTCTAGTCATGGGCTTTATGTGCTAGATTTTAATACCCTTGAGCCTGGGCAAGTGCACAAGTCTTTTTAAAAGAAACATGGTTTACTTGCACAAAACTGATCAGTTTTGAGAGATCGTTAATGCCCTTGAAGTGATTTTTGTGGGTGTGAAAAAAATGGTGAGAATTTGAATTGGTCCCTCTTATTATAGTATTAAAATTAAGTCTACTTAATTTATCAAGTCATGTTCATGCCCTGATTTTATATACTTGTATCTATCAATAAACAGTGTGATACTTGAAAAAAAAAGAAAGAAAATACAGCAAATTACTAAAATAAGCACACAAAAATTGTTAAGAAAAGTTTGTATGACTGTTTCTTTTACATTTAAAATGGCAGATGAGAGAAAGCCAAGATGAAGCCCTTTATAAACATTGCTCAAGACAGTACCTGTAGGTAATATGGACTTACCCAAAATAATCTATGTTATGGTTAATTTTATGTGTCAACCTGGCTTGGCTATGGTGCCCACTATTTTGTCAAGCACTAGTCTAGATGTTGCTGTGAAGGCATTTTTTAGATATGATTAACATTCACGTCGGTAGAAGCAGATTACTTTCCATAATGTGGATGGGTCTCATCCAATCGGTTAAAGGCCTTAAGAGCAAAGACTGAGATTTCCCAAAGAAGAAAAAAATTATCCTCAATACTGCAACATAGAAACCCTGCCTGAGTTTCAGACTCAAGACTAACACAGCTCTTCCCCGAATTTACTCTCTCTCTCTCTTTCTCTCTCTCTTTCCCTGTCCCCCACCCCCTCCTTTCCTCCCTCCCTCCCTCTACCTCTCCACACCCCCACATATATATACAGTGCCCACCTTACAGAACATGCATTCAAGAATTCAAAGACCGGGCCTCCAAAGGGGAAGAGAGAGAGGAGACTATTCAACAGCTACCAAGGACAAAGAATGCACAGCCATCTAATGACAATATCCATGGGGGAAAAACTTTTCTGTCCTTCTCATTTTTCTCCCTCTATCATGCCTTCCCTGGCCAGGTTAGGATAAGAAACCACGATTAGCAAGATAAAGAAGGAGGGCTGGAAGTCCAACTTGGGAAAGGAGAAAACAAGGGGACACTTCCTCTTCCCTACCTTCCTGCCTAAAGAAAACTATCAGCCAGGGGAGTGGAAACACTTCAACTTTAAATCAAGTTCAGAATTTAGATAATTACATGGGACTGGATATCTTAATTTCTGAATTAAAACTGAGGCCGTGATTGCCCTGGCCAGGTAGTTCAGTTGGTTAGAGGTTTGTCCAGATCCACCCAATTTCGGGTTTAATCCCCAGTCAGGGCACATACAAGAATCAACCAATGAATGCATAAATAAGTGGAACAACAAATCGATGTTTCTCCCTTCCTTTCTCTCTCAAATAAATAAATAAATAAACCTGAGGTTATGATTGCACATTTTTTATTGTTATTACGTAAAGGTAAACCATGGCAGGGAAACACTTCTTCCACTGACTATATTTTAAACAGTGAGAAATAAAAAATAAATATGCTTTTGAACATATCCCAAGAGTCTTGCCTATTCAAGGTACTAGTTACACAAGTATATTTTATGATTGAAAAAGCCAATATTAAATTTAAAATATCAACTTAATGAATATTTTTATATCTCTTATAAATCTTTTTTTCTTTTTTTTCAGTGAAAGAAAGAAAAATAGAGCAAGAAAAAAAGAGAGGAAGGAAGGAAGGAAGGAAGGAAGGAAGGAAGGAAGGAAGGAAGGAAGGAAGGAAGGAAGGTCTTATAAATCTTAATTGACTACATTATCTGTTGTACCACCTAATAATGTCTTTTATATGAGGCCTCTGGCCCCAAAAAGTTAAATTTTCCAGAAAAAAAAGTATATTTTTAAATTTGTAATAGAAGTTATATTACCTCTATTATAAAAAATATTTTTGCCAACCTACTACAAGTTAGATGTATGCTAATGATAACAAAGTGGACACTGCTTTTGCCACCCAGAGCCAGTGGCTGGATGGGGGGGCAGTTATCACATAAATAAATTTAAAATTTAAAATTTTGATAATCATTATAAGGAAAAGTGTTGTTGAGAATGTAACAGAGAATGGCAACATAGATCAAGAAGTTTTGAAACTATTCTCTGAGAAAGTGACATTTAGGCCTAGACCTGAAGGAATAGCAGGAGGCAATTAGCTCAGCAGAAAATAGGAGAAGAGCATCCACAGAGAGAACAGCGTGCCCCTCCCACACCCCCAAGAAATGGGCAAGGCCCTGGTGAATTGAAGAAAACTGGCTGCAGTGTCAAGAGTGACAGGGAGGGTGCTCATAAAAGGGGGGAAGGAGAGCATGCAGGGTTCCACCTGTGTATGTGTAATGTGTATTTGTGTAGAACACATTAAGAATATTGGATTTTTTTAAAACTTTATTTTAATTGTTTACACTATTACAGATGTCTCAGTTCCCCCTACCCCCACCTTTGCCCACCCCACCCTTCCTGCCCTCCCACTTTCCCTGTGGCTATCACCACACTGTTGTCTGTGTCTATGGATTATGCATATGTTCTTGGGCTAATCCTTCACTTCGTTTCATCCAGCTCTCCCTCCTCCTCCCCTCTGACATCTGTCAATCTGTTGTATATCTCTATGCCTCTGTTTCTATTTTGTTCATCAGTTTATTTTTGCTCATTAGATTCCACATATAAGTAAGATCATATGGCATTTGTCTTTCACCAACTGAACTGGCTTATTTCACTTAGCATAATAATTTCCAGTTCCAACCATGCTGTCGAAAAAGGTAAGATTTCTTTTTTTTTGTAGCTGCATAATGTTCCATTGTGTAAATGTACCACAGGTTTATTATCCACTTATCTAGTGATGGGCACTTGGGCTGTTTCCAGATCTTGGCTATTGTAAATAGTGCTGCTGTGAACATAGGGGTGCATATATTCTTTCTGATTGGTGTTTCAGGCTTCTTAGGATATATTCCAAGAATTGGGATCACTGGATCAAAAGACAGTTTCATTTTTAATTTTGTGAGGAAACTCCATACTGTTTTCCATAGTGGCTGCACCAGTCTGTATTCCCACCAACAGTAGATTTTATCATAAATTCAGTGGGAATCCATTAAAGGGTTTTAAAAAGGAAAAAGACATAGTTTGATTTGTGTTTATAAAATGATCACTTTGGCTGTAGTGTAAGCAATGGCCAGACATTCAGGCTGAGAGACTGGAGAACTAAAGAAAACAGCACAGACCACAGCATTAAAACTACAAATAAGGAACTTAACCATTTGGCCTGAGACAGACTGGTAAGCTACAATTATCGGTCTTTATCAATGTCACAATAACAGCCCTTCTCAATGTATATTCTTTCTGACAATTACATTTTTAACAAGAATTCATCATCCAAATATTAACAAAATTTTACATTTTAAATAATATTTAAAATTAAATGCTAATGATTCTAACTTATCACCCAAACATTAAATAATAGTGAAAGCATTTGTGTTAGAAACACATGGTCTCTTGCTTTAACTATTTCTAAAGTTATTCCACCCATTTTTATCACTCTTATCTAGCCCAAACTTAGATGATATGCTGGTGCCAGAAATTGCACAGATCCCTAAATCAGACAGACAAGTACAACAGAATGTCTTGGTAATGGGTTCTGAAGCATGCCAGAGAAACCACGTTAGAGCTGGAATAAACTTTACTGTTTTAAAAGAGAAAAAATTTAAAAATAATAATAATGACTCCTGGGCTTCTGACATGAGCAACCAAGTAGATGGAGTTGACATTTGTTAAGACAGCATGGACCAGAGGGGGCTGATGATGGAACACACAGGTTTCATGCTGAGTTCGAGATGCCTAAAATACGGGGTGGGGCCATCAGGTTATAGCGGTACTATGGATCCAAAGTTTAGAAGAAAGATCCAAGCTAGAGATAGAAAACAAGTTAAAATTTTTGGAATATAAATTATATGGAAAACCTTGTTAGAGGATAAGATTTTTTTTTTTAAGTGTAAAGTGAACTGAAAAGATAGCCCAGGACTGAATCCTAAGCACTCCCATATTTAGAAGCAGAGTCAGGAGAGAGTATGCAAAAGACACTGAGGAATAGTGGTCAGCGAGAGATACAAAACAGGACCAATGTGTCAGGAAATAAAAAATATTTTTTAAATCTTCTCCCTATTTGCATTTAGGAAATTTATCTGGTTCTCAGTTGTGGCAGTTAATTCACCCCACATTAGGCATATTTGGGGTACTAATATTTCCCTGCTACCTGTAAATCGAAACATTTCACTACCTCGGCCTGTTCATCCCCTGGTTGTGTTTCAGGCAACAAGAGTTTCGCTGAGTTTACTCAGGAAAGCAAAGGAAGTCTAAGAGCGAGTGTGCAGCTATAAAATCGGCCTTCAAATAACTTCCACACCTACACTCCAGAATGAACTTTGTAACTTCCATAATGGAGGAGATGGCGCAGGGGAGGGACTAAGTAAGAGGGAGGTTGGAAAACAAAGAAAAAAAGACAGGAGGAGGGTGGGTGTGCAGGAATTACTAGAGGAAAGTCTCTTCTGTTAGACTCTTATCTTTAAAACATTTAGCTAGGCTTCAAATCTTTAGATGCGGCAACGCCTGTTTTAAAAAAGAATGATCTCAATTTGGCATGCAAATTAAGGTCAACCAAATAATTTAGAATGCCTCCACTTGCTATGAGAAATTTACAAAGAAAAAAGTAAAAGTTATCAGTTCAGCATTCCTCCTGTTTTAAAAAGAGAACTGGACCATTCAAATCATTTTCAAAAAGACTGAAATTTTATCTAAGGCAAGCAAAATCACTGTGACCTGAATGTTTAAGTGACACTAATTGTAGATAGTGTGTTAGTGACAGGTCAACTATATTGAAGAGTTACATTATTATGTAAAACATGTATAATTAATAATGTGTTGGAGACTTATATGTACAATATTTACATACATTTTGTAACACTCAATAAAAGATATCTTCAATTATTTTAGATGTCTTTGTTGTTGTATTTTTTCTTTTGACATCAAAAATTATATCTATGGTTTATTTCATTCTAAATCAGGAACTCCAGAGTATAATATTATTGCTCTTTTTAAAAAGTGGTTAATAATACAGACTTCGGAATTATATCTGTGCTTGAGATTAGCTTCTACAACTTGCTAATTATATCACCTTGAGCCAGTTACCCAGTCTCTCTAAGCCCTAAAGTCTGCATCTGTAAAATGGGTATGCACCTCACAGAGGATTTAATTCTGAGGATTAAAAGAGATAAAGGATATGACATACTCAGATACTTAATTTATGTTCCTAATCACTGCATTTTACTGCCTTCCCAGATCACCCTCATAAAATGATCCTCTCATAAAATGATGCTCTATGCAGAAGTAATACATTTCCTTGGTGACCTCACACTGGACTGGGCAAGGAGGTAGGGCTTATGTTATTGTCATTGCTGATATCAAATAGTGTTCTGATATTAATAATTGGAGGATATATTGGAAATATTTTAGCTATTCAGGTAAAATAAATCTTTCAGATTTCTGTGTAGGAACATGAGCCAGAAAGAAAATCAATATGGTATTGACAGTCATGCTGAAGGCCGAGAGAGAATGCCCTCACCTATCCAGATTGGATTTTTAGACACTATATCACTGGAGAAAAAAATCTACCTTCTTGGGTTTTTTTCTTTTCTTTTTGTCAGTAATACATCTTTGAAATGTGATAGAGGCAGCCCCAAGCACCATAAAAGAGTATATATGGGCATCATTACAAGAATTTGATGGTAGCAAGCATATTGCCATATACACAGAATAGAAAAAAGAAAAAAAGATGCCACCTCAGCCAAGCCTAGCCTCCCACCCAACCCAGAGCATATCTGTATATGTAAGAGCTATAATATTAAATGATTCCCATTGCTAGCCACTGAGTTTGGGGATTATTTTGCAGCAATAGCTAATTGATGCACATGCTATCAATAGATTGAGCTTGACATTATTTATGTTACTTTTATGAAAAAGTCTTGTTTTTTACAGTTATGAAGGTAGTAACAAAGATCAGCTACAAATGCCATTTTTGAGAAAGTTATTAAAGGTATTGCTGAGAAGTCAAACAGGCTCATAGGGATATTTGACCTTATGTATAAGGAGGAGAAAATCTACTGCTGATATTTTCAGCCTGAGTTTTTGCATTAGTTTCTCCAGTCTCAATCTTAGCTTTCTGTGTCCACTGTGACCTACTATCTGCTCCATCAGTGCTACCCAAGTTTAGCCAGCCTACCCACCAATAGCTCTCATCTTTTATTTTCTCTTCCTGAGCCATTTATGACAATCAATTGCAATTTTCTGAAGCAGACCAGGTCTTTATTGTTTATGGGAGCCTATTGTTTATGAAGCAGTCTCTTGAATATATATGTTATCTTCAAAGTATTAAATAATAATTATGGTGGCTATCCATTGGTAGCAATCTGAACTAGATGCAAAGCTATTTATTCAAAGTGAAGGCTATGTCATTAATTAACAAATGATGGTCTCCTTCTATATTCACCCTTCTCTATCATCACAATTTTTCAGGTTTTCAGTAAAACTGCAATGAAAAGTTAAGATAATGATCTCTGTGGGGGAGAAAATCACCAGCATAGAAAAGCTATCAAAAGGTGATATATAATTAATCAGCAGGTATATGATTATTTTTATTTCTTAATTTAACTTGCTATACAATGTTTCCATGTATGTATATAGATAAATGCATTAATTTGTTTTCCTATTTCAAATAGATTGTGAGCTTCTTAAAGATAATAACTATGACTTCTCCTTCTCCATGGCCCTAGTGCCCACTGGTACCACAGACATAATAGATGCTCAATAACCATTTGTATGACTCATGGGAGTGCTTTATTAAAAATCTTTCTCACCCTTGGGGCACTACAACACTCTCAGGGAGGTGAGTGGCAATGGTTGTTTTAAAGTGATTAACCCTCAAGTAAAAGTAACAGAAAACATCCTCTCCTATGTGCCCCTGTCAGTTGCAAAATAACCTGTTCTAAAATGCTACAGAAGTCCTTCATTTTATGACCTTTTCCTCTTCCTCCTTTGCCCCACCTCCTACCCCAATTGCACACAAAAATCAGGCATTTGGGTAATATTCACATATGCAACTTTTTCACTCAATAGTTTGATATGGAGAAAAAACATATTTATAAATTCTATATTTTAAAATTTATAACAAGATTAATATATAAGGCATACCTATAATTTAGATATTTTTACATAGCATAAATATAAATGTTAAAAGTGAATCAATTTCAACTCTATATATTAAGTAAATAATAGGCTATATAAAGATACTGTAAAAATTAGCAAGCTCACATGCAAATTCAAAGATTGAGGAAAACAGGACCAACTATTTCCAAAGCCTTCCCCAGCCCTCAGATTGTTTTTTAGAGTCTCATGAAGAACTTTGATCTCATACTTTCTGGTGGGGAGGGCAAGATAGGGAGGAGGGTGTCTGAGGGAGAAAAGGAGAAACGTCTGTAACAAAAATTAATTAATTAATTTAAAAATAAAAATATTTGCTCCCAGTGCTGAACATGAACTGCTCTCTCAGAAACAATAAGGTAGATCAAAAAGCTGTTTCTTGCCCTGGCCGGTTTGGCTCAGCGGTTAGAGCATCGGCCTGCGGTCCTGAGAGACCCAGGTTCGGTTTCCGCTAAGGGCGCGTACCTCGGTTGCAGTTTGTCCCTGGCCCTGGTCGGTTGTGCGGGTGGCAGCCACTCGATGTGTTCCTTTCGCATTGATGTTTCTCTCTCTCTCTCTGTTCCTCTCTCTCCCTCCCACTCTACCTGAACAAAATAAAATGGAAAAATGTCCTCAGGTGAGGATAAAAAAAAAAAAAGCTGTTTCTTAATTCTCAATAAGGGAACAGTAATTTTTAAAAAAACATTTTTTATTTTTGATGACGACAAAGAAAATGGGTATTATATGAATTGACTATACCAGGAATTATATGAATATACCGGGAGAGTATCACTAAGAACAGAATTCAGATCTTGCTCTCTTGGCATTGACAGTTTTGTTGGCACCAACTAATGGCATAGTTATGACTCAAAACATAAATGAGCATAATTTTTTTTCTTAATGACTAGCACATACACATTCAGATTCAGATAGAAACAGCAGCTGCTCCCTATAACTACTCCAAGTTAGATGAACAGATGGCAGACTTCCTCAGGGAATGGAAAGATTTAGGGCTGTCCCATAGATAGAAATTGCATAAAGTTAGAACATCAGAAGTGTGTGTCATAACTACAAATGCATTTCAGAATTGCAATAGAAAAAGGGTCCTATATGCTGCACATGACTCATGGCTATGGTTTTTGTATTTAAAATATTAATGTTCCTGCCCTGGCCAGTTTAGCTAAGTGGTTGGAGCATCAGCTCATGGACCAAAGAGTCATGGTTCAATTCCAGTCAAGGGCACATACCTTGGTTGTGATTTGGTTCCCAGCCCTGGTCAGGGTTGTGCGTGAGGCAACCAGTCATTGTGTCTCTCTCACATCGATGTTCCTCTCTCTTTCTCTCTCCCTCCCTCCCACTCTATCTGAATATAAATGGAAAAATATCTTTGGGAGAGGATCTTTTTTTAAATATTGATGTTTCAGAGACCAAGTATCATTCAACTTGATAGATGATAGATAGATGATAGATAGATAGATAGATAGATAGATAATAGATAGATAGATAGATAGATAGATAGATAGATAGATAGATAGATAGATAGATGACTATTATACTCAAAGAGATGAAAGTTTCTTCTGGATGAGTTTCCCACCCTTAATTTTAATATAACCACCCTAACATCCTCATATGAACACAAAATTAAGTCCTAGGATTCGGCAGCTCTTTCCTTCTTTGATAGCAGTCCAGAGAATTCCTGGTTATTTGTTGTTATCCATAAGGCAAAATCAAATCTAAGGGGGAAAGAAGGAGTTGTTGTTTAATGGGTTTAGAGTTTCAGTTTTGCAAAATGAAAATGTTCTAGAGATATGTTGCACAACAATGAGAATATATGTCACACTACCAAACTATACACTAGAAAAAATTCAAACCTACACTAGGAAGCATTGGATATTAAGTCTGAAGAGCCTCCAATAATCTTGGATTAAAATAAACATTGAAAAAGCAAAATAAGAAAGTGAAATAAAAAGCATGTGCCATACATTTAAAGATGCATCCAGCTGATGCCCTCTGGAGGTAAGCCCATTAAGAGGAACATAAGGCAGAAGATTCCAAAATGGCAGCAGAGTGAGTTTAAGCTACACAGACCACCTCCCAGGACCAAACTGGAATTACAACTAATAAAGACAGACAAATCATCAGGAAAAAGCAACAGAAAAGCCACTGGAGAGGACCCATATAACCAGGGAAAGGAAAAAAGGACACTGAATCGAGCCTGGGAGAATCTGTGGAGGTGCAAGAGGGTGGGCTGGGAGCCCACAGACAGCAGCTGTTTTAGCTATGAGCAGCTCTCTTGGGGTTAAAACCCGAAGCTGGCTCCACAGAGCAGAGGGCTGGGACCGAGCACTAAATTAGCTACAGCCACTCACCTTGGGCTCTGGAAGAGGAAGGATAGACTAGACTGGAATTGTGTGGAGACTCAGGAGCCTGGAGAGCTGGGAGGGGACAGGGAGTTTTGTGCTGAAACACTCCCTCACAGGACAGTAGGCATATTACTCAAAGAGCCCCTTCCCACAGCCCCAGGGAGAAGCAACAACCCCTCCCTCAGAAATTTAACACCACCCAGCTAAGCCAGAGAAATGCAAATTGAGCCTTATTAATGACCAGCTTCTGCCCCACCCTCTGGAAATCCTCTTAACTGGAACACCTGAGGGATTTTTTCATTCAGCTGAGGGCTACAACCCAAGGCTTATCAAGTAACTGAGATTAATAGCCTCCAGGCAAAAAGCTAGAGGATAACAACCTTTCCTTACTGGCAAATCTACCCAGGGAAGTAAGACTTGACAGTGGTGTTTAACATGAGTCCTCCCACACACATCCAAATGCAGTAGAGGAAGCCACAAACAGCAGAACATCAATACCCACAGGAAAAATTGGGCAGGCTCCAAAACCCACTGAGATACACAAAATGATAAAACAAAGAAACAGGTCCCAAATGACAGAACAAGAGAACTCTATTGAAGACAAGATAAATGAAATGCAGTTAAGCAAGTTATCAGAGGTAGAGTTCAGAGAAATGATAATGAGGAAGCTCAACAGCATGAGTAAAGAGCTCAGCACCATGAGTAAAGATATAGAAACATTGAAAACCAACAAATTGGTAATGAAAAATGACATAACAGAAATAAAGAAAACACTGGAAGGAATAACCAACAGAGTAGAGGAAGCTGAGAACTGGATCATTAAATCAGAAGACAGGGTAGAAAAAATCACCCAATCAGAAAACCAAAAAGAAAAACACAATTAAAAAACAGGAAGACAGCTTAAGAGAACTGTGGGATAACTGAAAACATAACAACATTTGCATTATAAAAGTGCCAGAAGAAAAAGAAAATGAGCAAGGGTTAGAGAATATATTTGAAGAAATAGCAACAGAAAACTTCCCTAATCTGGTGAAGAAAAAAGGCATTCAAGTTCAAGAAGCACAGAGAGCCCCAAGTAAGAACCCAAACAGGCCCACACCAAGACACATAGTAATTAAAATGTCAAAAATTTAAAGACAAAGAGAGAATCCTAAAGGCAGCAAGAGATAAGCAACCGGTTACTACAAGGGAACCTCCATAAGGCTATCAGCTGATTTCTCAACAAAAACACTACAGGCCAGAAGAGAATGGCATGAAGGAATCAAGGTCATGAAAAACAAGGATCTGAATCCAAGACTACACTATCTAGCAACGCTATCATTCAAATTAGAAGGCCAAATAAAGAGCTTCCCAGACAAGAAAAAAAAAAAAAACACCAAACCAACATTGCAAGAAATGTTAAAAGGACTGCTGTAATTAGCAGAAGAAATACGAAGAAAAATGGAACCACACTGAACAAAAGTAGCAATAAGTAAGTACATACTAATAATAACCTTCAATGTAAATGGATTGAACACCCCAATCAAAAGACACAGAGTAGCTTATTGAATAAGAAAGCATGATTCATTTATATGCTGTTTACAAGAGACCCACCTCACAACAAAAGACTCACATAGGTTGAAAGTGAAGGGATGGAAAAAAATCTTTCAAGCAAACGGAAAGGAAAAAAAAGCTGGGGTAGCAATACTCATATCTGATAAAATAGATTTCAAAATAAAGGCCATAACTAGAGACAAAGAAGGCCACTACATAATATTGAAAGGATCTATCCAACAGGAAGATATAACCATGGTAAACATATATGCACCCAATATAGGAGCACAAAAATGTATTAAAATCCTTCTGGAGGACTTCAAAGGAGAAATTGACAGCAATACAATTACAACAGGGGACTTCAACACCCTGCTGACATCACTGGATACATTCTCTAGACAAAAATTAACAAGGAAACAGAGACTCTAAATGAAGCACTAGACCAAATGGATTTAATAGATATCTACAGAGAATTACACCCCAAAACTGCAGAATTCACATTTCTTCTCAAGTACATATGGGACATTCTCAAAGATAGACCACATGGTAGGACACAAACTGAGTCTCTACAAGTTGAAGAAGATTGAAATCATATCAAGCATCTTCTCAGATCATAATGGCATGAAACTAGATATCAATTACAACAAAAATATGCAAAGACATGGACTCTAAATAGCATGTTATTGAACAATGAATGGGTTACCATGGAGATCAAGGAAGAAATTAAAAATGTCCTGAAAACCAATGAAAATGAACACACAACAACACAATATTTATGAGACACAGTGAAAGCAGTCCTGAGGGGGAAGTTCATAGCACTACAGGTCAACCTCAAGAAACAAGAAACATTTCTAATTGGCTATCTAACCTCACAACTTAAAGAACTAGAGAGCAAACAGAAAGAAAACCCCAGAGCAAGTAGAAAGAAAAATAATAATAAAGATCAGAGCAGAAATAAGCAACTTAGAGACCAACAAACAATTCAAAAAATCAATTAAACAAAGAACTGGTTCTTTGAAGAGATAAACAAGATTGATAAACCCTTAGCTAGACTAACCAAGAAACAAAGAGAGAGGTTACAAATACACAAAATCAGAAATGAAACAGAAATAACTGACACCACAGAAATACAAAGGATCACTAACAAATTCTATGAACAATTACATGCCAACACATTGGACAATCTAAGCAAAATGGACAAATTTCTAGAAACACATAGACTCCCAAAACTTTAACAGACCAATTAACAACTAAGGAAATTGAAGATGTAATCAAGACTCTCCCAGCAAACAAAAGCCCAGGCACCAACGGCTTCACGGGGGAGTTTAACCAAACATTCAAAGAAGAACTAACACCCATTCTCTTCAAACTATTGCAAAAAATGCAAGAAGGAAGTCTTCCAAATTCGTTTTATGAGGCCAGCATAATTACAAATCTGAAACCAAATAAAGACACTACAAAGAAAGAAAACTACAGGCCAATATCCCTGTGAACATAGATGCCTAAATCCTTAACAAAATATTAGCAAATCAGATCCAGCAATACATTAAAAAAATTATTCACCATGACCAAGTGGGATTCATCCCAGGGATGCAAGACTGGTACAATATTCAAAAATCAATAAATGTGATACAACACATAAATAAATTGAAAGATAAAAACCATATGATCAGCCCTGGCTTGTTTTGCTCAGTGGTTAGAGGGTTGGCCCAGGGACCAATGAGTTGCAGGTTCAATTTCAGTCAAGGGCATGTACCTCATATGTGATTCATCCCCAGCCCTGTGTTCGGGTTGTGGGGGAGGCAGCCAGTCAGTATATCCTTTTTATGTTGATGGTTCTCTTTCTCTCTATCTCTGTCTTCCTCTCTCTCCCTTCCACTCTATCTAAACAAAAATGAGAAAAATGTCCTCAGGTGAGGATAAAAAATTTTTCAAACTTTTGATCACATCAATAGACTCTCAAAAAGCATTCAACAAAATCCGGCGCCTATTTCTGATAAAAACGCTCAGCAATGTGGAAATAGGTGGGTCATATCTCAACATAATAAAGGCCATATATGAAAGACCTACAGCCAATATCACACTCAATGGGCAAAAACTGAAAGAATTTCCCTTAAGAACAGGAATAAGACAGGGATCCTCACTTCACCACTCTTATTTAACATAGTACTGGAAGTCTTAGCCACAGCAATTAGACATAAAGAAAAAATAAAAGGGATCCAAACTGGAAAGTAGGAAGCGAAACTGTCATTATTTGCACATGACATGCTATTGTATATAGAAAACCCAAATACTCCATCAAAAATCTACTTGATTTAATAAACAAATTTGGCAAGGTAGCAGGACATAAAATTAACATTAAGATCAACAGCATTTTTATACACAAATAATGAACTCATAGAAAGAGAAACTAAAAAAAATCCCATTTACCATTGTAGCAAAAAAAATTAAGATATCTAGAAATAAACTTAACCAAAGAAGTAAAGGACCTATTTGCAAAAAAAAAACTACAGGACATTGAAAAAAGCTAAAGAAAGATATAAAAAGTGAAAGCACATACCTTGTTCATGAATTGGAATAATTAACATCATTAAAAGGTCCATACTACCCAAAGCAATCTATAGATTCAGTGCAATCTCCATAAAAATACCAATGACATATTTCACAGAACTAGAACAAATACTTCAAAAGTTTAAGTGGAACCAAAAAAGACCCTGAATAGCCACAGCAATCTTGAAATAGAAGGACAAAGTAGGAGAGATCACAATACCGGATATCAGGTTATACTACAAAGCCATTGTAATCAAAACAGCTTGGTTCTGGCACAAGAACAGGCATATAGATCAGTGGAACAGAACAGAGAATCCAGAAATTGACCCAAGACAATATGCTCAATTAATATTTGACAAAGGTGGCAAAAGCATATAATGGAGTAAAGACAGCCTCTTTAATAAATGGTGTTGGGAAAATTTGACAACTACATGCAAAAAAAATGAAACTAGACCACCAACTTACATCATGCACAAGAATAAACTCAAAATAAATAAAAGACTTAAATGTGACTCATGAATTCATAAAACCCTAGAAGAAAATGTAGGCAACCAAATTTCGGACATCATACACAGCAGAATTTTCAATGATACAATGCCTAAGGCAAGAGAAACAAAGAAAAAAATGAACACATGGGACTTATCAAACTAAAAAGCTTCTGCACGGTAAAAGAAACAACCATCGGAAGAGAAAGGGAACCCACTATATGGGAGAGCATAATTGCCAATGATATATCAGATAAGGGTTTAATTTCCAAAATATATAGAGTGCTCATACAACTCAACAAAAGAAAGACAAAGAACCCAATTAAAAAATGGGCAGAGGACCCAAATAGATACCTCTCAAAAAAGGACATATAAATGGACAAGAGACATATGAAAAAATGCTCAACATCACTAATCATCAGAAAGATGCAAATTAAAGCAACTATGAGGTATCACCTGACAACTGCTAGAATGGCTGCCATCAACAAATCATCAAACAAGTGC
The DNA here is from genome assembly GCF_014108415.1 of Molossus molossus. Taxonomy (NCBI): domain Eukaryota; kingdom Metazoa; phylum Chordata; class Mammalia; order Chiroptera; family Molossidae; genus Molossus; species Molossus molossus. The sequence continues at coordinate 54,958,991 of NW_023425344.1, forward strand.
TGGTGAGGGTGTGGAGAAAGGGGGACTCTAGTACACTGCTTCTGGGAATGCAGACTGATGCAGCCACTATGGAAAACAATAAGGTGTTTCCTCAAAAAATTAAAAATTGATCTGCCATTTGACCTAGTGATCCCACTTGTAGGAATATATCCTAAGAAGCTTGAAACACCAATCAGAAAGAATACATGTACCCCTATGTTCATAGCAGCACTATTTACAGTTGCTAAGATCTGGAAACAGCCCAGGTGTCCATCAGTAGACGAGCACATAAAAAAACTGTGGTACATATTCACAATGGAATACTATGCAGCTGTAAGAAAGAAAGATCTCTTATCTTTTGAAACGACATGGAGGGACCTGGAGAGCACATGCTAAGCGAAATACCACATGATCTCACTTATTTGTAGAATATAATGAACAAAATAAGCTGAGGAACAAAATAGACCCAGAGACATAGAAAGGAGTATGGTTCTGACAGACCTCAGAGGAGGGGGCAGGGGGGATGGATGAGGTAAACCAAAGAAATTATATGCATTTATGCATAACCAATGGACATAGACAACAATTCTGGGGGGCTAGCAGGGTGGGATGGGGAGGAGGGTGTCTGGGGGGGGAGAGAAACATCTATAACAAAAACAAATTCATAAAAATTAAAAAGAATAAGAGGAACATAAGGAAGCTTTGACTGAGCAATGGGTGATGGAAATTGTCAGGAGAAACAAAGAGCTCTCTTACAAAGAATTTTTAAAAATCACATACCAAGAAAGTCACTTATATAAAAGAAAAGCCTTGACAGTAAAATAGAGTAGAGGATGGTAGGTTTAATGGAAGAATAATGAACAAGATGGAGAGACACACCTGAGGTAATTTGACTACTGTTTAGATGGGAGCACACAGAGGCCTCATCAGGAGGCCCCTTCAAACCTTACTATCTTCTTCCTTTTTTCCACCCAATGCTTCATCATTTATAGTTCTCATTTATAAGAAAAAGCCAAGGCATAATTTTTAACCAGTAAATTGAGAGTCCAGAGCCTTAGATTCTTTGGACTGTGATTAAACAACAGTTCCCCTTAAAACTCTCTCCATTTCCTCATCTGTAAAGCAAGAGGAGGACAACCTGGGGTCTAGGGTCTCTTCCTGCATTTATAGCCACTGATTGGCAGAATGAAGGATATCAGCAAAGTTAGTTGTGATATTTGGTTCTCTGCCTCATCTCTTCATCCTATGTAACATGCTACCTGACACTTCATGGAAAAAAGATCTTGAAATTACATCTGGGGGATGATGAGTCTATTAGGTGTTGCCAGGGTTTTAGGCATTGAGAAAAAATAAAATTTGAGAAATAATAATATTATACCTTATAGATAACATGATGAAGAGGGAACAAGAGAAAAAATAAGTATAACTATTCTATGTACAAAGAACTCTTAAAACCCAACAATAAGAAAACAAATAACCCAATTTTTTTTAAATAATGGGCTACAGACTTTAACAGAAACCTCACCAGAGATGCACAGATGGCAAATAAGCATATGAAAAGATGTTCCACATCATATGTCATCAAAGAAATGCAAATTGAAATAACAATGAGTCCTGCCGGTGTGGTTCCATAGATTGAGCATTGTCCCATAGACTGAGAGGTTCCACTTGGATTCCGGTCAGAGCACATGCCCAGGTTGTGGGCTCGATCCCCAGTAGGGACATGCAGGAGGCAGCTGATCGATGTTTCTCTCTCATATCGATGTTTCTCTCTCTCTCTCAAAACAAAAACAAAACAACAACAAAAAAAACAATAAAAATAACAATGACATATCACTCTATACCTATTATAATGGCCAAAATCTGGAACCCTTATGACACCAAATGCTAGCAATGATGTAGAGCAACAGGAACATTCATTCATTGCTAGTTGAAATGCAAAATGCTAGAGCCACTTTGGAAGACAGTTTAGTGATTTCCTACAAAAATTAACATACTTTACCACACAATGCAGCAATATTACTCCTTGATATTTACCCAAAGGACTTGAAAACATGTCCACACAAAAACCTGCACATGGATTTTTATAGCAGCTTTATACATAATTGTCATAATTTGGAAGCATCCAAGGTTTTCTTCAGCAGGTAAATGTATAACTATACTCCGGTATAGCCAGACAAAAAGGAAATTAGCTATCAAGCCATGAAAAAACATGGAGGAATATTAAATGTATATTAGTAAGTGAAATAAGCCAATCTGAAAGGCTACATATTTTATAATTCCAACTATATGAGATTCTGGAAAAGTAAAACTATGGAGAGAGTAAAAAGATCAGTGGTTACCAGGAGTTGAGAGGGTGGAGTCAAATAAGTGGGACACAGAGGATGTTTAGGGCAGTAAAACTACTCTGTATGATACCACAATGATGGGTACATGTCATTGTACATTTGTCCAAACCCATAGAACGTACAACACCAAGAGAAAATCATAATGTAAATCATGGACTTTGGGTGATGATGATGTGTCAATGTTGGTTCATCAACTGTAATAAATCTACCCAACTGGTGAGGGATTTAGGGGAGGCTATGAATGTGTAGGGAAATCTCTGTACCTTCTGCTCAATGTTGTTGTGAACCTAAAGCTACTCTATAAACATGTCTTAATAAAACGTTTTAAAAGAATAACTAAATAAGATTACTAAAAGCTAATGAACATAATCTATAAAATAGATATATTTGGAAACAGAAGAGGATAGGAGTACAACACGGTGCTAAATCGAAGGGAATGAAGTGATTTAACAAAGTGTCACAAAATGCAGGAGTACTATCTTAATTTACCAACAACCCAAGACAAAAAAAATGCAAACAGCACAAGATAAACAAATTGATATTTCTCAGGAAACTGATGAAATAAGTATATTCTTTTTTAAAACATTCAAAAATTATTTTAGCCCTGGCCGGTTTGGCTCAGCGGTTGGAGCGTCGACCTGCGGTCCGGAGAGACCCGGGTTCGGTTCCCGCTAAGGGCACGTACCTCGGTTGCAGTTTGTCCCCGGCCCTGGTTGGTCGTGCGGGTGGCAGCCACTCGATGTGTCCCTTCACGTCGACGTTCCTCTCTCTCTCTCCCTTCCTCTCTCTCCCTCCCACTCTATCTGTACAAAAAATGGAAAAATATCCTCGGGTGAAGATTAAAAAAACAAACAAACAAAAAATTAATATTACATAGTTTAGATACTCTGGTTCTTTCTATAGCTTAAACGTCTTGAGTCAGGAAATCAGTATAGCCACTAACTAATTATGATCATTATTCTATTCCTTTCTCTTTAATTGTTATAAAAGAAAATAAAAGTTACTTTATTATATACTCTAATTCAAGAATTTTTCAAATATTTTAGTTGCATTTGGCTTGTAGCCAAATTTATAGCAATTATCTTTTCTGTAGTTAGCTTGTTTTGGTACTGCTTCTTTAAGATTTTTTTCATTTTGTTAAATGTTTTTCTTTATTAATTTTAGAGAGAAAGGAAAGGTGAGGGAGAAAGAAATATCGAAGAAGAGAGAGAACATCAATCAGCTACTTCCTGCATGCCCCCTCTGGGGATCGGCCCACAACCTGGGCATATGCACTGACCAGGAATCAAACCAGTGACCTCTAGGGGCATGGGTCGACACTCAACCACTGAGCCACACAGGCCAGGCAGGTTTTTTTAATTCTTGACCTCATTTTGATTTCTTTCTTGGCCAGACAGAGGATGTAGTCAAGAAAGTTTTTGATGAGGAAGACGCTGGTGAAATCGTTTTGACGTCCCTGAATATCATAGAATGTCATTCTGTGGCCTAATAGGCAACAGCACCCTGACTGGATGTTTCTTCTTGGAACACAGTATTTTCTCTCAAAACTCTGTTGCTGCCTTTATCATCTCTTAGATTTGGTGTCTCCAAAGAAAATCATCTGAGAAAAAGCATCATTTTTGTTTCCTTTATTAGTGTTATGTTTTGCATTCCTTTTAGCTTGAGGATTTTTTTCCTTGCCATGTGATCCATGAAAATTGAGAGAACGTGGCAGTTGTACATAGTGGTTTTAAAAAGCTTCCCAAAAAAGAATGTATTTATACCTATGTATGTTTATTATAAATTTTACTGATAAATGGATGTGTAGCACAGAAATTATAAATATAATAAAATATATTATTTTCTTTATCCTAAATCCAATATAGATAATTAATCTTCACTGAATAATATCCTTGATTTTTACTGAACTCTTATTACACAGACATACTATGATGACAACCAAAAAATGAGTGTGGTTCCAACATGAAAATTGGTTGATAGTTTCTTTTACATTTACAAAAAGAAAGCAAAATCAGACAAACTTGCCCTGGCCAGTTTGACTCAACATTTAGAGCATTGGCCCTAAGACTGAAGGATCTCAGGTAGGATTCTGGTGAAGGGCACATACCTGGGTTGCAGTTTGATCCCTGGCCTCAGTCATGGTCATTCAGGAGGCAGCCAATTGATGTGTCTCTCTCACATCAAGGTTTCTCTCTCTCTCACCCCCCCCATACACACACACAACACACACACACACACACACACACACACACACACACACACTCTATCTAAAACTCAATGGAAAAATATCCTCAAGTTAGGATTAACAAAACAAAAGAAAGACTTATATTAGAACTTCACTGTCTGTCAATGACCTGACTGACGTCTTTTCTCAGTATGTAATCTTTAAATTCTAGAAGAGTATTTCTTCAATTTATTGTGCTATTCTCAATATAATGGCTATAGACATAGCACACTTTTACATTTAATCTCCATGATTCACGTTTTCTCCATCTACTTTCTGCAATCCAGACAATCGACAAAACAAACCAAGCCCTGATTATAGCATTTGTTGATTTCAGTGGTGTAAATACTCCTGCCATGGCTAATTTCAAATGATCACTATGACATCATGGAGCACAGAGTTGGGAAGGTATGCAGCAGCTCACCTCAGTATTGTGTTTCCTCCATAGAGATGCAAAGCTGTGAGTAACCTCAAGAGCACATATGATAGTAAAATGTAGTAAAATAATTAGGGAGTGACATTTTGAGTATTTATGGCCTTTTAAAATAAAAGTTACTGAATTGCAAGTTTATAAGTTTTCATTTTTAATAATGACAAGTGCACAGAATTTCTGATAATTTTTTAAATCAGCTCTTGCTCTGGCTGGGTGTTTTAGTTGCTTGGAGCATCTTCCTATACACCAAAAAAGATCATGGGTTTGATTTCTGGTCAGGCGCATACAGAAGGCAACCGATCAATGTTTCCCTCACACATCAATGTTTCTCTCTCTCCCTTCCTCTCTCTCTAACATATCCTCAGGTGGGGATAAGAAAGAAAATTCAGCTCTCTGGAGCTGGCCCTATGCTGGGCTTGCAGTGTTGATTTAGCCTGGAATGTGGAGAGCTAGATCTCTCTCTCTCTCTCTCTCTCTCTCTCTCTCTCTCTCTCTCTCTCTCTCCTCTCACTTCTCTGTCTCTCTCTCCCATTCTCACTCAATTTCCCAATAGTTCTTTGATCATGTTTTTTGTTCTAGTTATTTTTGTTTCTGCCCCCAAGAAACACATATGATTCTGAAAGTAAATCATTGATTCTCTATTTTTATGCCAATAATCCTCACTTTTATGTTTATTTGTTTGATTTACCTTTTTCCCAGTGAGCCTGAGAAAAATCTCTAATGGTTTGAATCAGGTTTCTGTAATATCAATTCTGCTTTCTACTGCTCTTGCATTCTGAGATTTTTGTTAACTTCTAGCATCTTATCATTATACTTTTGATTTAGACTTCTCCAGAAGCACTTTTGTTTTTAAACCATTGTGGTTTAAAAGAGTGGTCTGTTGTCTCCAGAAGTTACACTGTATAACTATATTGAGGAACACAAACCCCAAAAGAAGCACAAAGGAGAAAGGTTGAAAATCCAGTAAGTTCAGTATAAGTTTCTTACATGTGAAATGGATTACAGTCATCATGAATGAACTGTTATTATCTCCTATACTAACCAAGTTCCACATCTTTTTACAAGTATCTAAAACTTATCTTACCAATTTTAATACAGGGATGGGCAAACGTAGGTTTACAGTTGTTCATATGGAGAACAATACAATTATTAATAAATAACAATACAAGAATAAACTTTGTGTTTTACATACTCACAACTGTACACCTCCTTTTGCCCACCCCTGTACTAATAAAAATGGTAATGTTTAAATTTCAGACTGATAAACTTAAGCATTCTAATAAAATAATTTGACAAGGGCACCCTCTTTGATTTATTATTTTATTTTTGTATTGGTTTTAGAGAGAGAGGAAGGGAGAGGGAGAGAGAGAAACATTGATGTGAACTAGAAATATCAATAGGCTGCCACCCATACACACGCCGACCAGAGGATCAAACCTGCAACCTGGACATATCTCCTGACCGGGAATCGAACCTGCAACCCTTGATGCACAGGATGACACTCCATCCAACTAAGCCACACTGCTAGGGCTTAAGTGACAAGAAAACATAATAGAGGATTTTGTACCTAATGATAAAAAGGAGAGACTAATCATACTGAGTCTTAGTAGAGAACATTACCTCTAGCTAACAAGTTAGCTAACAAGGCTCCTTTATAGTTTGCTCATTTATAAACTCAGTGTCCTTATAAAACAGAGCAAGGAATTGACAGCCCAGTTTCTAAATAAACTTCGTATTGTTAGGTTTGAAAATTTTTTCTTTTAGCCTTTCTTAAAGTTAATTCTCTTTTTAAAAGAAGACACATATTTCTGATTTCATATTTTTCCCTTTGTAAAGGGAGGCTTATATTATTTTTTTCACACACATATTTTTTTTCTAGCTCAGTCTTATATTTCCTTATGAGTTTCTGTTTCTATTTCATAGAGTTTGAGTCTTCTGGAATGATATTAAAAATTCACATTATTTAAAAAAAAAAAAAAAAACTTTTGCTTTCTTATTTTTAAATATCTTTAGATACATACTCTCCCCATTCTCAGAACTGTACACTTTCAATGACACTTGAGAATGTTTTTCTTCACTCACCTTTCCATAGTCTATATTGTTGCCCTTGTTTTTCTCTTTCTGTATTCAAAATTGAATGAGGAAAGAGTCATGTTTGCCAGAATACCTGTCCTCCTGAATGCTAGTTCTTAGATGTACACCTGAAAAACAGCTCAGTAAGCAAAGCCCCTTCCTTCATTTCTTGTGTAGGACAGGCCTTCATTATATGCAACTTTACTCTTCTGAATTAGAATTATCCTCTAATCCCACTGTTTGATTCACTGATACTCTGAATTACTATAGTATGTTAAAAAATAAAAATACCCAGGATATAATGCTGCCTGGTCTCTCTCCCTAGTTCTCTAGTCTTATTTGAGAGAACCAAATTTCTCCAGATTCAAAGCACTCTCTCAGTCCCATAATGCATCCTGCTTTGTTCTTTTCTAGGAATTTTAGATTCTGAAAGTTTGCAAAGACATAGCACATTGGGTCTTTCAAAAGTAAAATTCATGAAATACAGGAATGAATAGCCAGTTTTCTTTTTATGTATATTTTGTTTAAATCCTCACCCAACGTTATTTTTCCATTTGTTTTCAGACAGAGTTGGGGAGAGAGAGAAAGAGAGAGAGAAACATCAATGTGAGAGAGACGCATCAACTCGTTGACCCTCACCAGGGCCAGCACTGAACCACAATCGAGGAATGTTTCCTTGACCCGAGTCGAACCTGCAACTCTGGCTTATGGTTAATACTCTAACTGCTGAGCCAAACTGGCCAGGGCCAGTTATCTTTTTTAATATTTTTATTATTATTATTTAAGAGTTTTTATTGATTTTTACAAAGGAGAGAGAGAGAAAGAGAGAAACATCAATGTGAGAGCACATCAATCGGCTGCCTCCTACACACCCTCTATGGGGATGAAGCTCACAATCTGGGCATGTGCCCTTGACTGGAAATTGAACTAGCAATCGAACTGGCAACCTCTGGGTACAGGGGATGATGCCAAACCAACTGAACCACACCGACCAGGGCCAGTTATCTTTCTTAACAAACTGGAGCTTTTGTCCAGGGACTAGAAAGTAATAACATCTTCTTCTGTTCTTTCAGATAAATAAAATAATACCATTTTGTAAGATTAAATGTAGACAGATCATCTATGCTTTCCTAAATACAGATCCATTGACATGTATGTATGTATATACAGATAGTATCTATCTATCTATCTATTTATCTATCTATCTATCCATCCATCCATCCATCCATCCATCCATCACTTAGATATATTTGATCAAAGTTCAACTAAACATGGTTTCCATATTATCACTAAAGTTGTGTCAGTTTAAAAAGAAGCTGAGAGCCTTGGCCAGTTTGGCTCAGCAGTTGGAGCCTCAGCCTGCGGACCAGAGAGTCCCGGGTTCGGTTCCCGCTAGGGGCACGTATCAAAAGAAAAAAGAAAAGAAGAAGAAGCCGAACTAGTATGTGAGTGGACATGAAGGTGGATGACCAAACTCGTGCAGTGCAGAGACGTGGAGCTGTGGGTGGGGAGCAGCCGGCTACCATGGTAAGCAGATCTTCTGGACCACTGGACACCCTGTGTCAACACAGACCAGTGCAATAGCAGAGCTGTTAAGGTGCTGGTTTGGGAAAACGCAAATGGCCGGGAGCTCAGCACCATCCCCCACAGTAGCCTGATCAGAGTCGAGATATACCCCCAGCAACAGAGGCTGGGGAGCAGACACTTATTCCCAGGCAACAGAAGCACAGACCAGCAGCAGAGAACCATCCCCAAAAACTACAGCAAAGGCTGAGCAGGAGCTGAGCCCCACTGGGCAGCAGCACTCCCCAGCCACCAGCAGTGGGACCTGGGGCTCCATCAGGGCCTGTGCAACACAGCTGCCCACAAGAGCATTGGCGAGCCAGGGATCCATAGGGGCCTGTGTGACCCAGCAACCCACAAGAATAGTGCAGAAACGGGGATCCAGAGGACCTGTGCGACCCAGCAGCCCATAAGAGCGGTGCAGAGCCAGGGCACCAGACAGGCCTGTGTGACCCAGCCGCCCAAGGTATGGGCAGGAAGTGCGGCTCCAGCAGGGCCTGAGCAATACAGCTACAGGTGGCACCAGTGACCAGAGGGAAACACAGCTTCAGAGGGGCCCACACAATCCAGCAACAGCATCTACCAGGACACACCAACACCAGCCCCCAGTAGTCAATCCTTTAGGATCCACAGCAGGCAAGAGGTGACACGCAACAAAACAGTCTGGGAGGCACAGTAGCGTTATTTGATATACAGTGAGCTGCCTACATATCCAAACTTCCCTCACCAGGTCTAGACCTACCAGACGACTAAAATGGGGAGACAAGAAACAACACTGAAAGGAAAGGAAAAGAGGAATCACTAGAAAAGGAACTATAGGAAATAGAAGAAAGCAACCTGTCAGATAAAGAATTCAAATGATTTTAGGATTCTCAAACAATTTGTGAGAACTACAAGCAAGTTAATAAGAATTATGAAGAGCTCACTGGGAAATATTTCAGCTTAAAAAAAAAAGGTAGAAGCTAAGCATAAACATCAAGAGGAGCCTTGGCTGGTTTGGCGCTGCAGTTAGAGCGTCGGCCTGCGGACCAGAGACTCCTGGGTTCGTTTCCTGCTAAGGGCACATACCTTGGTTGCAGTTTGTCCTTGTCCCTGGTTGGGGTCGTGTGGGTGGCAGCCACTCGATGTGTCTCTCTCATGTTGATGTTTCTCTCTCTCTTCCTCCCTCTCTCCCTCCTGCTCTATCTGAAGATAAAAGAAAAAAAAAATGTCCTCAGGTGAGGATAAAAAAAAAAAAGAGGAAATAAAGAATGGCATAGCTGATATGAAAATTACCTTAAAAGAGTTTAATAGTAGATTAGAAGAAGCTGAAGACCAAATTAGCAACTTAAAAGACAAGGTAGAGAAAAACACCCGAAATACAGCAGCAAATAAAAAAAAAAAAAGTTTAAAAAGCAGGAGGAGAGTTTAAGGGAGCTGTGGAGCAATACAAAATTTAACAACATTTGCATTATAGGGATACAAGAAGAAGAAGAATCAGAGAAAGGAATAGAGAACCTGTTTGAAGAAATTATGACAGAAAACTTCCCTAAACTGGTAAAGAAAAAAGTCACACAAGTCCAGGAAACACAAAGAGTTCCAAGCAAAATGAACCCCTAAAGACCCACAGCTGGACACATCATAATATAAATGACAAACATTAAAGGCAAAGAAAGAATCTTAAAGAAAGCAAGAGAGAGACAGAAAGTTACCTACAAGCAGCTACCCATTAGACTGTCAGCTGATTTCTCAATAGAACCACTGCAGGCCAGAAGGGAGTGGCATGAAGTATACAAAGTAATGCAAGGCAAGGGTCTGAATCCAAGACTACTCTATCCAGCAAGGCTATCATTCAAAATAGAAGGATAAATAAAGAGCTTCACGGATTTAAAAACAAAAAAAAGCTAAAGAAATTTACCACCACCAAACCAGCACTGCAAGAGATGCTGAAGGGACTGTTAGAAGAAGAAGAAGAAGAAGAAGAAGAAGAAGAAGAAGAAGAAGAAGAAGAAGAAGAAGAAGAAGAAGAAGAAGAAGAAGAAGAAGAAGAAGAAGAAACACAGCAAGAGAGAGAGAGAGAAAGAGAGAGAGAGAGAGAGAGAATTAAAATGCAACTAATAACTATCTATCAATAATAACTTTAAATGTAAATGGCTTAAATGCTTCAATCAAAAAACATAGGGTAGCTGATTGATTAAGAAAACATGACCCATATATATGCTGTCTACAAGAGACCCACCTTACAACAAAAGACTCACACAGGATAAAAGGATGAAAAAAATTATCCAAGCAAATAGAAATAATAAAAAAAAAACGTGCTGTAGCAATACTCATATCTGTCAAGATAAAACTTCAAAATGAGGGCCATAATAACAGACAGAGAAGGTCACTACATAATATTAAAAGGATCAATCCAACAAGAGGATATAACCCTGGTAAACATATCCGCACCGAATACAAGAGCACCAAAATATATTTTAAAACTTAAAGGGAGAGATCAATAGCAATACAATCACAGTAGGTGACTTTAACATGCCACTGACACTACTGGATAAATCTTCTAGACAAAAAATTAACAAGGACATAGAGTCCTTAGAAGACAAACTACATCAGTTGAACTTCCATGATATTTATAAAATATTTCACCCCAAAGCTGCACAATATACATTCTTCTCAAGTGCACATGGGACATTCTCAAAGATAGACCACATGTTAGGACGCAAAGCAAGTCTCTACAAATTCAAGAAGATTGAAATTATATCAAGCATCTTCTCAGATTACAGTGACATGAAACTAGAACTAAATTACAATAAAAGCAAAACCATTCAAACACTTGGAGGCTAAATAGCATGTTATTAAACAATGAATGGGTTACTGACAAGATGAAGGAAAAAATTAAAAACTTCCTGGAAACCAATGAAAATGAACACACAACAACACAAAATCTATGGGATGCAGCAAAAGCAGTCCTGAGAGGGAAGTTCATAGCAATACAGGCCTACCTCAAGAAACAAGAAACATTCCTAATTGACTTTCAAACCCTACAACTTAAAGAACTAGAATGTAAACAAAAAGAAAAACCCAGAGCTAGTAGGAGGAATAAAATAGTAAAGGTCAGACCAGAAATAAATGACATAGAGACCAAAAAAACAATTCAAAAGACCAATGAAACAAAAAGCTGGTTCTTTGAAAAGATAAACAAGATCAATGGACCTTTAGCCAGACTCAACAAGTAACAAAAAAAAGAGAAACCAAATAAACAAAATCAGAAACAAAAGAGGAGAAATAACAACTGACACCACAAAAATACAAAGGATCATCAAAACATATTATGAACAATTACATGCCAACAAGTTGGACAATCTAGGAGATATGGACAAATTTCAGAAAACACACAGTCTCCCAAAACTGAACCAAGAAGAAAGAGAAAACTTGAACAGACCAATAAAAACAAAGGAAATTGAAGATGTAATTAAGAAACTCCCAGCGAACAAAAGCCCAGGCCCAGATGGCTTCGTGGGAGAGTTTTACAAACATTCAAAGAAGATCTAATACCCATTCCGCTCAAACGATTATAAAAAATCCAAGAAGACAAACACTTCCAAACTCATGTTATGAGGCCAGCATTATCCTCATTCAAAAACCGGATAAAGACACTATGAAGAAAGAAAACTACAGGCCAATATTCCTGAAGAACACACATGCCAAAATCCTTAACAAAATATTAGCAAATCAGATCCAGCAATACATCAAAAAAAAAAGATTCATCATGACAAAGTGGGATTCATCCCAGTAATGCAAAGATGGTACAATATTCACAAATAAATAAATGTGATACACCACATAAATAAAATGGAAGATAAAAATTGTATGATTATATCAATAGATGCTAAAAAAGCATTTGACAAAATACAGCACCCATTTCTTTCTTTCTTTTTTTTTCCCTTTTTTTTTTTATTGATTAATTTTTGTTACAGATGTTTCTCCTTTTTCCCCCACTGATTCCCCCTCTTCCTCCCTCCCTGCCCCTCCCTCAGATTGTTGTCCATGTCCACTGTTCATGCATACATGCATATAAGTTCTGTGGTTCATCCCTCCCCCACAACCCCACTCCTTAGGGGACTGTCAGTCTGTACCCCGCTTCCGCGTCTCTGGGACTACCCCATTCCTCAAACTGTTATGTTCATTATATTCTACAAATAAGTGAGATCATATGAAACTTGTCTTTCTCTGTTTGGCTTGTTTCACTTAGGATGATACTTTCAAGGTCCCTCCATGTAGTCTCAAAGGATAAGAGATCTTTCTTTCTTACCGCTGCGTAGAACTCCATTGTGTATATGTACCACAGCTTTTTGATCCATTCGTCTATTGATGGACACTTGGGCTGTTTCCAAATCTTAGCAATTATAAATAGTGCTGCTACAAAGATGGGGGTACATATATTCTTTCTGATTGGTGTTTCAGGCTTCTTAGGGTATATTCCTAGAAGTGGGATCACTGGGTCAAACGGAAGTTCAATTTTTAATTTTTTGAGGTAACACCATATTGTTTTCCATAGTGGCTGCACCAGTCTGCATTCCCACCAGCAGTGCACTAGAGTCCCCTTTTCTCCGCACCCTCGCCAACACTTATTGTTTGATGATTTGTTGATGGCGGCCATTCTGACAGGTGTGAGGTGATACCTCATTGTTGTTTTGATTTGCATCTCTCTGATGATTAGTGATGATGAGCATTTCTTCATGTGTTTCTTAGTCATTTGTATGTCCTGTTTGGAGAGGTGTCTATTTAGTTCCTCTGCCCATTTTTTAATTGGATTCTTTGTCTTCCTTTTGTGGAGTTGTATGAGCACTCTATATGTATTGGAAATTAACCCCTTATCTGATATATCATTGGCAATTATGCTCTCCAATACAGTGGGTAGCCTTTCCTTTTTGATGATTGTATCTTTCGCTGTGCAGAAGCTTTTGGGTTTGATGTAGTCCCATGTGTGCATTTTCTCCTTTGTTTCTATTGCCTTAGGTGATGTGTCAGTAAAAATTCTGCTGCGTATGATGTCTGAAATTTTGTTACCCACAGTCTCTTCTAGGATTTTTATGGATTCATGAGTTACATTTAAGTCTTTTATCCATTTTGAGTTTATTCTGGTGTAGGGTATAAGTTGATGGTGTAGTTTCATTTTTCTGCAAGTAGCTGTCCAATTTTCCCGGCACCATTTATTAAAGAGGCTGTCCTTACTCCACTGTATGCTTTTGCCACCTTTGTCAAATATTAATTGAGCATATTGCCTTGGGTCCATTTCTGGGTTCTCTATTCTGTTCCACTGGTCTATATACCTGTTCTTGTGCCAGTACCAGGCTGTTTTGATTATAGTGGCTTTGTAGTATAACCTGAAATCTGGTATTGTGATCCCTCCAACTTTGTTCTTCGTTTTCAAGATTGTACAGCACCCATTTCTGATAAAAATGATCAGCAATGTGGAAATAGTGGGATCATATCTCAACATAATAAAAGCCATACATGAAAAACCTACAGCCAAGATTATACTCAATGTGCAAAAACTAAAAGCATTTTCCTTAAGAACATGAACAACACAGGAATGTCCACTTTCACCATTCTTATTCAACAGTACTGGAAGCCTTAGCCACAGCAATCAGACATAAAAAAATAAAATAAAAATAAAAGGAATCCATATTGGAAAGAATAACAGACTTAAATGTAACTTGTGAATTCATAAAAATCCTAGAAAAAAATGTAGGCAACAAAATTTCAGACATCATATGCAGCAGAATTTTCACTGATACCACACCTAAGGCAAGAGAAACAAAGGAAAAAATGAACATATGGGACTACATCAAACTAAAAAGCTTCTGCACAGCAAAAGAAACATCCATCAAAATGGAAAGGCAACCCACTGTACGGGAGAGCATCATTGCCAATGATACATCAGATAAGGGGTTAATTTCCAAAATATATAGAGTACTCATACAACTCAACAAAAGGAAGACAAAGAACCCAATTAAGAAATGGGCAGAATAGACACCTCTCCAAACAGGACATACAAATGACTAAGAAACATATGAAGAAATGCTCAACATCACCCATTATCAGAGAGATGCAAATTAAAACAACTATGAGGTATCACCTCACACCTGTCAGAATGGCCGCCATCAACAAATCATCAAACAACAAGTGTTGGCGAGGGTGTGGAGAAAAGGGGACTCTAGTGCACTGCTGGTGGGAATGCAGACTGGTGCAGCCACTATGGACAACAATATGGTGTTACCTCAAAAAATTAAAAATTGAACTTCCATTTGACCCAGTGATCCCACTTCTAGGAATATACCCTAAGAAGCCTGAAACACCAATCAGAAAGAATATATGTACCCCCATGTTCATAGCAGCACAATTTACAATAGCTAAGATCTGGAAATAGCCCAAGTGTCCATCAGTAGATGAACGGATAAAAAAGCAGTGGTACATACACAATGGAGTATTATGCAGCTGTAAGAAATAAAGATCTCTTATCCTTTGAGACGACATGGAGGGACCTAGAAAGTATTATCCTAAGAGAAACAAGACAAGCAGAAAAAAGACAGATACCACATGATCTCACTTATTTGTGAAATATAATGAACATAACAGTCTGAGGAGTAGAGTAGACCCAGAGACATGGAAGTAGGGTACAGACTGACAACCCTCAGAGGAGGGAATGGGGTGGAAGGAAAGAGATAAACCACAGAACTTATATGCATATACGCATAACCAATGGACATGGACAACAAAGCCAGGGACAAGGTGGGCAGGTGGGGAGGAGGGTGTCAAAGGGGGAAAAAAGAAGAAACATCTGTAACAAAAATAAAATAAATTAAGTTATTATATTAAATTAAATTAAATTAAAAAAACAGGCTTGCATACAAAGCAGGTTTTCCAAAGCCCTACAGCTGTATTTGGGCTAATCTTACATTCATTTGCCCTCTTATATACAGAATAAGCACAGAAAATATATATTTAGGTAAATAAATGTATTAAAATTTTTCAAAAAAAAACAAAAACAAAATATACAGAGTATTCATACAACTTAACAAAAGAAAGACAAAGAACCCAATCAAAAAATGTGCAGAGGACCTAAATAGACACCTCTCCAAATAGGACATACAAATGGCCAATAGACATAAGAAAAAATGCTCAATGTCACTAATCATCAGAGAGATGCAAATTAAAACAACTATGAGGTATCACTTCACACCTGTCAGAATGGCCACCATCAACAAATCATCAAACAACAATTGTTGGCAAGGGTGTGGGACTCTAGTCCCTGCTGGTGGGAATACAGACTGGTACAGCCACTATGGAAAACACTATGGTGTTACCTCAGAAAGTTAAAAATTGAACTTCCATTTGACCCAGTGATCCCACTTTCTAGGAATATAACCTAAGAAGCCTGAAAGACCAATCAGAAAAAATATATGTACCCCTATATTCATAGCAGCACTATTTACAATAGGTAAGATCTGGAAACAGCCCAAGTGTCCATCAGAGATGAGTGGAAAAAAAAGCTGTGGTACACAATGGAGTAAGAAAGGAATATCTCTTATCCTTTGAGATGGCATGGAGGGACCTGGAGAGTATTATGCTAAGCAAAATAAGCCAAGCAGAGAAAGACAAATATCACATGATATCACTTATTTGTGGAATCTAATGAACTAAACAAACTGATGAACAAAACTGACCCAGAGACATAGAGGTAGGGTATAGACTGACAAACCCTAGAAGAGGGGTGTTGGAGGGGGAGAGATAAAGCACAGAACTTATATGCACGTATGCATAACCAAGGGACATAGACAATAAAGCTGGGGAAGGGGTGGAGGGGATGGGGAGGAAGGTGTCAATGGTGGAAAAAGGAGAAACATCTGTAACAAAAACAAATTAATAAAAATAATTAAAAGAAGCTGAGAGTAGGGGTATGGATGGATGATGGATGGATGGATGGATGGATGGATGGATGGATGGATGGATGGATGGATGGAAAGACAGCAAGAAAGAAAAGAAGAAAGGGAGGAAGAGAGGAAGGTAAGGGAAAGAAGGAGGAGAGGAAGGAAGGAAGGAAGGAAGGAAGGAAGGAAGGAAGGAAGGAAGGAAGGAAGGAAAGGAGGGAGGGAGGGAGGGAGGGAGGGAGGGAGGAAAAGAAGGGAAAATTTTGGAAATTAATATCCTCAGGGGCAAACCTCAGCCAACAGGGACTGGAACCAAAGATTTAAGTCCCAGATCCCCTATGCCTTTGTGGGATACTTCTGAGATCTATACATGGCTCTTCAAAGGGTCCCCAGCAGGACTGAGATCTAGATGCTCACAGCTCATTAACACACTCTTGATCGGTTTTTCCTTAGTCTCTCACCTGTGTTCACAGCCTCTCAAATAAACTACTTGCGCTCAAGTCCTTATCTCAGTATTGCTTTTGGATGAATCCCAACCAAGACACAGTTTTAATAAAAATTTTACATAATTAATATTTGCTTTGGTTTGGGTTAAGAATTTAGCCTGAGATTTCAGCTAGGACAATAATATATTATTAGTCTTCAGATGGCAATGGGCTCTGTTATATTTTTTAATTCCTGTTCCTTATTTCCCCTTCATCCTTTGTTGGCCTCTGCTGGATGAACCTGAGTTGATTAGAGTGATTCACATACCCATGACCTCCTCTGATTCTCTCATTTCTCCCTCAGCCAGTCTGGAGAAAGACAGTTCTTCCTAGGATGTCTTTCCATACGATCAGCAGACGCAACAAGCCAATGAGATAGTTTGTACTAAAATATTAATATCAATGCAATATAATCTATCCTCAGAGACGTAACAACAATGAACTACGGAGTTACCATAAAACTTATCTGGGAGCTTACTCTAGTTGCAAAATCTCCATTAAAAGCTTTAGAAGAATCATACATAATACGTGACAAAAACCCTAGGTAAGTGTACACATAGCTGAATGGTATGTGCAGAGGCAGTTGAAAGCCTCCCTTGAGTGATTTCCACATTTGAATATTTTTAGGGCCACTGTAAAGTTTTCACTTTGTTTCAGAGTCATTTTGATTATTTACTCTCTAAAGAAGAGGAACAAGACTACTGTTTACTTTTTGTAAGTTGGGAGATACTATATTAGGAAAGCATAAAGGGAATCATAGAGGACCCAGACATATCTGGAGAAAACTGTTCCAATCTATACTGCCCACGGCCCAAGACTTGCTGCTGTTGCTATTTCATTTACAAAGAAGCAGATGGCACACAAGAAGCCTTCTCCTATGTTTCACTTACTTACAACAGAAGCCCTAAATCTCTGGCTTTGACTGGTGTTCCCATGACTAAGTTATCTAATCCACTTGCCTTTTAAATTTAAGTTCAAATGAGGGTCATCCCAAAGTCAAACAAACACTACCCAAGATATCCATGAAATGATTGGCCTCGGGGGCATTCAACCTCAGAGGGACCCTGCCCAATGCCAACAAAAAATTTACTCAATTTTATACAAAACCTCAGTGAACACGAGGGTGGGTCAGTTCCTCCTAGAGACTGAATATGTTGATCACTTGCAGAGTCTAAGAATGAATTGTGCAGGAGTGAAGTGTACTTGGATTCCAACATCACTGTGACCATTCTATGACCAAATTACCCAGGCACATTTTCCAGGCTGGTTTGAATTTTTCTTCCTTATCCTTCACCTGAAGTTTTACTTCCAAAGGAAACAATATCCTCAGACCCAGGACGTCCTTTTCACAGAGACTTAGACACAGGTATATAGTAGCATCATTAAAACCACAGGCTAAAAGCAACTTTGCCCAAACTTACTGCAGAAACAAGGCTGGATTAAGAAGTGGTTAGGTGTCCCATGTTGGAGATCAGTGGGCTTAGAACCCAATAAATGATAACTAATACTTATTGAGCATTCACCATGAACCAGACACTGTCCTACACTCTGTGGCACATTGGCGTTCCCACAACCTACCCCATCTATCCCGTATGCTCTTCTCACAGAATGATGTTGACATGTCTCCTAGAAAGTGATAGGATCTGTGACCTTTCCCCTTGAACCACAATGGACCTTACAACTCCTTCATCCAATAGCATATGAAGAAAGTAAACCTATGATTATTAAGGCAAGTTCATAAAAGGTGGTACACATTCCACATAGTTCTATTGGAACACTTGTCTTCATGCTGTAAGAAAGCCCAAGCCACATGGAGAGTTCAGATGGAGGTATTTCGATCAACAGCCCTAGCTGATGCCAAGATGACACCAGCCCCAGCCACCCAAGCAAGTACATGATAGACCCTAAATAAGAAAGGCCCAGCTGAACTTAATCAACTACTACAACCATGAATAGTAATAGTAAAATAATAGTAGTTTTAGCACACTGTTTGGAGTTATTATGTGGTAATAAATTATTGGAATATATTTTTTAATTTATTTGAGTTTATAGGAACCAAGTGTAATAGGTATTATTATTCCTACTAGATGAGGGCAAACTAAGGCATTGAAAAGTTAAGTAATTTGCCCAGGTAAGTGACAAAGCTTGGTTTAAAACTCAAGCAGTCTGGTTTATTAAAGCTCATGTTCTTAAGCTATATTCCATGCTGCTTCTTTTATGCTCCTCTCCCCTATAAAAAGACACTGAGATCCTCTCCCCTATAAAAAGACACTGAGAGCAAACAAAAAAGTGAAAAATCAGTGCTAAAGGGGAAGAGGATCCACTTTCAAGGAGGTAGTATCCATCAATTCAAAACTGCCTTTACCTGTGAGTTATGTCCCTACCAGGGAGCCTGGGTAAGTACCAACCTCTTTGGGAAACTGGCACCCACCCCACTGTGCGCCTGCAATGCCAGGGAAGCCTTTCACTTCACTTCTCCCCTGCCTCGTCTCCTTTACCTGAAGAGTTATGCCCCCCTCCACTTCACCACAGAATGCCCCTCTGGATAACATCAATTCTCTAGGGTGCTTTAACAAACCAACAGTCTTTTTTTTTGCTAAATCTGAAGCCTGAAGACAGGAATTGTGTTGACATTCAGCAGCAATTCCACAGTAGCCAGCTGGGAGCCTGACGTGGCCCCTGGACTTATCGGGGTGGAGGGTAAAGTGATTTGGGTATGACCCTCAGAGAGGAGTCGAATCCAACAGTCATATTTACCATACCATGTGAAAAGTGCCAGGAATTTGTAATAATATCACCTGAAACCTCACACCTGATGCCCCCCACGAATCAGCGCTCTAATGTGATGATTTCTGAAGCTGCGACTTGGTACTTCAGAAAGACTGGAGCTGCCTATGTGAGAACAGGCTTTGTGGGGTGAGGGACACTAGATTAAGGAACAAGTTTCATAGAAAAATCATGTCTAAGTGTTTGTGGACAAAATTCAAAGCCAGCCGGCACCGCAGGGACGGCCAGATGAAAGGAGAGCAGGCAGAGGGACAGCAGCCTGGCTTTCTGCAGAACAATCATGTATTTTCCTCAGGAGCGACAGAAATGACTCCAGACTGTTCATTTTAATACCAGTCTGATTACTCCTGCACACGGATTTCACAGCACTGGCAGGAAAATCTATCAGCGTTAAAAAGACATTAAATTACTGAGTCTCAGACAGGCAACTTCAAATTAAAACTACTGATGTGAAAATAAAAACCCAAATGAATCAGTACTTTCCTTCTAGTTTCTTCTAGTCCCTTCCAGTGCCTGAGATCTATCCAAATGAGTCTGATGAGGCCCTCAGGCTCCTGCCAAACCCCCTCCCCTGCCATCCCCACCCTCTCACTCTCGAGCACTCCAGGGTTCACCTGCACGCGTACCTCACTTAACGTTAAGGAACATTTCTTCAAAATCGTGTGCCAAGCTGTGGAAGATATATCATATTCCCTCCCTCTTTGTTTGTTTGTGTTTCCAAAGTCTTTATCTTTTTATCTAATAATTCATCAAGTGACTGTTCTGCCCTCACCCCATACTTTAATTCTAATATTCTCCAAGCTATTTCTTCCCCCTCCTACTAGAGTCTACACATAACCACACTGAGGGAGGCAGGGTGTGGCTTTGTGATTTCCCATCTCCTGGTTGACAGTTCTGAAATTCCAGTAGTTTTTTGGGGTTTTTTTTTACCACTGAGTGTACCCACAAATATACCACGTAGTCCACAGTGACTTGAACTAAAATTTAGTTCAAGAATTGAAACACATTCTTCACCTACAAGCATTTTGCTTTTCTAATGAATCTATCTTTAGGGCTTAATGCAGGAGCCAAATCTCAACGATCAGGTCATTAAAACCCACAGCACATGTAGAGTGTGGACAGGTGCTAAATCGTGTCTTCTGGCCACATTCCATTTTCAGTAATGACAGTTGGCACCTGCAAAATCCCTTCTGTGACACGGAGATGAGATCTGCAATTGTTTTGCCCTGTTTAATAGCTGAGATGTTGGCCCGAGGAAGCTGCCTCACGTGGACGTGGTGTTTAGTAGAACCCCCTTCGAATCACAGCTCTCAGAAAACGTTTTCTGAAGCATGGAAGCCCCCCTTCTCAGTCTCAGCACAAAACAAAGGAAGCTGAGGCACCAAAAAACACCCCGTATACTGCATGGATCTCCGCTGCCTTGACAAGTACCTTTCCTGTCTCTTCCAACACCAAGGAGGATTGCCGAAATCTGACTGTTTCTTCATGGTTATGTTCCTTAACCTTAATAGTGGAAATGGCTTTGACTTCCCAAGATTGGAAGAGAAATTGTCTGTGAAGAAAAGCATTGATGTGGTACATCCCTACTGCTCAGCAATAAAAAGAAACAAACGAATGCATGCAATAATCTAGATAAATTCCCAGTGCATTATGCTGAGTTAAAAAACAAAAACCCAATCTCAAAAAAAAAATCATACTGTGTGATTCATTTACACAAAATTCTTAAAATAACAAAATTTCAGAAATGGAAAACAGATTATGGTAGTTGTCAATGGTTAAAGAGTGGGTTGGGCAGGAAGAGAGTGGGTGTAGCATAACAGAGAAGCATGAGGGATCCTTGTGATGATTAAACTATTCAGTATCTTGATGGTATCAATGCCAATATCCGGTTGTGATATTGTGCTATAGTTTGGCAAGATGTTACCATTAGAGGAAACTGGGTAAAGGGACCTCTGTATTATTTCTTACAACTTTATGTGAATATACAACAATGTCTAAATGCAAGTTTAATTTTAAAATATCATTGAATTGGAACAGACAAGATCAGGCTGTAGCTCAGGGTCTGCAATAAAAAACACAAGCCAAGTCACTCAGCCTCTTTTGTCTTCAGTTTCATCATCTGTGGAAAGGGATTGGACAAGATCACCTCCAAAGTCCCTACAAGTTCAACAGCTAAGTGATTTCTGAGTTATCTCAGTCCACAATACTCTGAAACAGCAGGGCCATCTGAATTATCAGGCTACCGTAGCAGAGTAGGGAGCATACATAGTCTCTATAAATACTATTTTTGGAAATAATTTGACACAGAAAAAAACTGAAAGTGAGTGCTATTCTCATTATTACAGTGACTTGTTTAAAAAGAGAAATATTTTATGCAATAGTGTGATTAAGCAGTGTATTTTGTTTCCTATACGCCAAGAACGATAACCAGCATTTCTGCCATTTTCTTGACATAATACACCCACATCACCCCTTCATTTCCTGGTCTCTTTACATTGTTAAACTATTCTTGTTCTTAATGCTTTACTCTCTAGGGAACCACAAATACAAAACAGGAAGTTCTTTAATATAACTTGCCATTTTAGAAGGAAAAAAACCCAAGCAACTGATTATGTAATGAAAAATTCAGTTAAATTGTTTGGTTTTCATGTCACCAAATAACCAGCATGCTTTTATTCATCATGTAATATTTTATTTAACATCAGACATATAATCAATATTAAAATATCAACCAAGCCCTGGCAAACTTGGCTCGGTGCTTAGAGCATTGGCTTGTGCACCAAAGGGTCTCGGGTTTGATTCCAGGTCAAGGAACATGTACCTGGGTTTCAGGTTCGATCCCCGGCCTGGTTGGGGTACAGGCAGAAAGCAACCAATCAATGTGTCTCTCTCTTTCTCTCCTCTCTCCCTTCCATTCTTTCTAAAAATCAATGGAAAAAAAATATCCTCAGGTGAGGATTAACAACAACCACAACAAATTTTAAAGTCAGCCAAGTGAGTAGTCTATTATCTCAAATCATCAACCTTTACTATTTTCTGAAAAGGGGTCTTTCTCAATGCACATTATTTCTAGGAGCAATAAGCATTGTTAAAGAAAGCCACATAGAAGGAACAATCACAAAACAAAATGCAGTCACCACCGTCTGTGTTTGAGAAATTCAGAGGGTGCTCAGGCTCATCTTTCATGACAGAACTCAATTCAGTCTTGAACTGCACTATCCAAATAACTCAAGTGTATCATCATTCTATCTTCTAAACTTATACACGTTATAATTTATCCACATTTGACGACTCAGCAGCCACCATAAAATGTTGCTCAGTCTCAGGTAAGGATAGGCATGACCTCATTTGCTATGGAACAGTGCTGAGGTACAAGTGCTTGAGATAGTCTGCTAATGGTCTTAGTAGATTCGGTGGAACCTCTTGTGATCTTGTGAAACACAATGGGTGCCACTTTAAATTTTTTAAAAATCCCCACTATCAACTTAATGAATCCATTTCTCTCTTAGTCAGAAAATGGTCTCCCTGGCTTTCAGCAACTATCATTTTTCCATCTGGAGTATTTTCCCCTAATGATTTGTCTTCTACACTAAAATCTTTTCACTGTCATTAATTTTTTAAGATTCAGAAGCTTCTATATTGTTTTCAAAAGTTTGTACACTAGTTTTGTAATGCCCATTGTTATGTGCCTATTCAGCTTTTGGCCACATTTTATATTTCTTCTATGTCAATCAAGAATTTTGAAAATAAACATTTATATATTTCCCATTGTGTGTAAAGTACATTTTATTTCACTGCATTTATTATCTGAGTATAAAGGAACAGACTTAAATATTTCAAGAATTGATATGTATCTATTCCTACAAGATTTATCCTAAAAAAATTTTTTTCTATGCTTTTATATCATGAGAAATTTTGCAAAAATAAGATTAGGCCATGATTTTTTTCTCGACTAGTCTTGAAATGTCACATTTAACATCATTTCAGGTATAAACAACAGCAATGGAATTATAAGCACAGCATATTAATGAAACCTATTATTTTCTACCAGATGTATCTAGCTTCCCAATACCACTTTAAGATAGGAAAGTAATTTTTTTTAAGAACATATGACTCACTTAATTGTGTTTACTTTTAAAATTACTGTGACTTTGCAAAGATCACTGGATCATAAATGAGAGATCTTTGCAGTGGTTCACTTTGAAGCACTAACGGAAAACTACACTTGGCTGTAGGGTTTTAAGCAGATGCTAAGGATCACAAAGCTTTATTACTTTATATTAGCCAGAATAGATACATTTTATTAAATCTCTTCTCTAAATTGATTAAATCTTAAAATTATAAAGGACTTCTTTTTTTTTTTTTTCCCTGAGGAAAATCTGGCCACTCATCCCATGCTGGAAACACTTCCGCATCCCACTGCCCTTCCTTTCAACAGGGAAGGAGAGGGAAGTTAATTCAGTGTGTCTCAAATCAGAATCACCTAAGGTGCTTCTAATATTTCAGATTCTGACCAAATCCAGCTTGGTTAGGCACAATTTTCAGGGGATTTTGGTAAACTTTGGGCACCTCCAACAGTTAGTCACAGGTGAAAGTTATAGGTTTCCTCCCCAAAACCCCTCTGAAAGTAAATCTCAGTCTG
Organism: Molossus molossus; assembly: GCF_014108415.1. Lineage (NCBI taxonomy): Eukaryota > Metazoa > Chordata > Mammalia > Chiroptera > Molossidae > Molossus > Molossus molossus. The sequence goes on from NW_023425344.1 coordinate 54,983,438, forward strand.
AATCCTAGGACACACACCAGCACTTCTCAGCAAACATGCAACAATTGTACCATCAGTTTGGCAAAATCCAATGGAGTTCCAGCTCTCATTCCCTCTAGGTGTGCTGATCGAACCTTCCATGGACAGTTCGCTGGAGGCAGAGCGAGCAGGATTCTGACAGCAGGCTTCAGCTATCTAATCAGAGTCAGGACATCAAGAAGTCTCCAAATCAGCAGATGAAACAGGCCACTGAGGAATCAAGCTCTGGGTATCATGTCTGAGGATGCAGCCTACTGGGCCTGCTGCATGTTTATACCCTTTGTGGGCAAGAGCAGCAAGGGTCTCTACAATATTTCCAGAAAATCCACATATAATGAAAACTATTTCATCAAGAAATTGGCCCAGTTCTAATTAGTCAAATTATCAAAATTCCCGGTGTTATTTGAAGATAACTATATTGGAATGTCTCTGGGTTGTGGCCTTTTGATTAAATGCTAGCTAACCTCTCTTCCCTTGAAGTGTATATTTCTAACCAAGGCAACTAACCACAACAAGAGTAGAGATTCAAACTGACATGGACACACATGTTCATATCACAAAGTCTCTGCTGAAGTACTTTAAAGAAAATCCTAAGACCTGCTGACTCAGAATATCTGAGCCTGAAAATCTGCATTTTTATACAAATGCCTGTATGATACCTACGCACACTAGACTTTTGTGAACCACTATCACAGATGTTATAGGGGCTCTGAGTGAAACAGTCCTCTGTTAGAATCCTGGCTCTTCCATTTTATAGCTATGCATCTTTGGAAAATTATTTAAACACTGTGATTCCATTTCCTTGTCTATAACATGGTCATAATAATACCTAGCTTACAGGATCAGTGTAAGAGTTCATTTAGGCTATACAAGGAAAGTTTTTTGGCACAGCGCTTTGTACCTATCATAATTTAAATTTATATGAAATACATTTAGTTTTCTCTTCTCCAGATTGCCCTGGGTAGTGATCTGCTTTTTCTATATCCCTTGAAATCAGAGTCTCCATCCTGAATAAGCTGTCTTTGTTGTTATTGGAGCAGGGACTTTTATAACAGGACTGTAGTAGTCATTGTTCTAGGAAGAACTTCTACAAATGCTAAACTCAGAGCAAATTTTTTTGGAGATCACAGCACATGATTGATTTGCTCTTAATAATAATACAGAAGTATTCTTTACATGTGTTGCTGCAAAGTCAAATTTATATGTTCTGAACTTTGGGGGGAGGTAGTCTGTTGTAAGATTACATAACCTGTTGAATTGCATCTTGTTGAATACAGCAAATCAAGATATATTTGAATTCTTATTCTGTCGTGTAATCTATCTACTCTCCTCCAACCTCATATAATCTTTAAAAATTTCAAGTCTTTGATTTTACAAAATGTTGGACATACCAGAACGTACCAACCAAGTTGAAGTCATTACCCTTTGTGAGGGGTTACACCAGAGACTGGTCTCTTCCATAGTTGTTGCATTCAACCAGTAGTTTCCCATTTTCCCATGAGCAAGAATGTGTCAAATTCCTTGACACAGGCCAAAGAATACTATGCCTATTATAGTATCTTGCTCTATCAGACTATTAATTTTCACAGAGAATGAAAGTAAAATTAGTATCACATGAATTTTTTTACCTTTATATTTTCAATTCCAGTTGACATTTAATATTATTTTATATTGGTTTCAGGTGTGCAGCATAGTGGTTAGACAATTACAAAATTTACAAAGTGATCCCCCATTATTTCAAGTACCAACCTGGCACCATACATAGTTATTATAATAGTATTGACTATATTCCTTATATGTATATGCTATATGTAAGTATATGCTATACTTACAACCCTGTGACTATTTGGTAACTACCAATTTGTACTTCTTAATTGCTTCACCTTTTTTACCCAGTCCCTCAACTCCTCTCCCTCTGGCAACCATCAGTTTGTTCTCTGTATCTATAGATAAGCCTATTTCTGTTTTGTTTGTTTGTTTGTTTATTTTGTTCTTTAGATACTGCATATAAGTAAAATAACATGGTATTTGTCTTTCTCTGTCTGACTTATTTCACTTAGTATAATACCCTCTAGGCCTTTCCATGCTGTTGTACATGGTAAGATTTCATTCTTTTTTATGGCCAAGTAATATTTTATTTTATATATGTACGACAACATTTTTATCCACTCATCTATTGATGAGCACTTGAGTTGGTTCCATATCTTGGCTATTTTAAATAACACTGCAATGAACATAGAGGTGCAAATATCTTTTTGAATTAGTGATTTGGGTTTCTTTGGCTATATACCCAGAAGTAAAATTGCTGGGTCAAAAAGCAGTTCCATTTTTAATTTTTTTGAGGAATATTCATACTATTTTCCATAATGTATGCACCAATTTGCATTTCCACCAATAGTGCACGAGGATTCCCTTTTCTCCACATCTTCACCAACACTCATTGTTTGTTGATTTATAGATGACAGCCATTCTGACAGATGGGAGGTGGCATCTCATTGTGGCTTTAATTTGCATTTCTCTGATAATTTGTGATTTGAGCATCTTTTCATATGCCTATTGGCCATCTGTATTACATGATTTCTTTTATTAAAATAATACTGGGATTCAGAAACTCCAATTTTTGTTTCTAAGTAAGAAGTAGGTTTTAACTCATGTGCCAAAAAACAATTAATTGGTAGTTGGTGCCTGGAGCACAGCTTTGACAATGATTCTAGATCCTATCTATACATAGTAGTCAAGAATGCCATGACTGATTATTTAGTAATGTCTTCCACAGATATACAAGATAAGAAAGTGGTAGCACTCCTGTAACATATTTATATATCATCCTTGGCCTGGATTTTGAAAATCTAGCCCTTAATTTACTAGATTCTAAAATTGTATCTGGCCTGCCATTTACAGAGTCCATTTTTTTCCTCCTGTACACAGAATGATATATACCAATTTCCCATTGTGCCAATGTCTATGATTTTTCATATTTCTTCAAGATTGGTGAAATATTTCAGTGGTGTGATTCATGAGTTTTCTTAGTACTGTGGGATGTAATTCATCTGGATGAGGAGATTTTCACTTAATTATAATGCTTTTTTTAACTTATCTTTTAAGTTTTTTCCATCACCATTTTTTCCCTCCATGCCCTCTTCCACAAGAAAAGTGTTCTATTATACTGTTTTCAACTATATTGGGCTTCTAGTTATCTGTATTATTTTTGACTGTTTTCAATTAAATGATTGGTCTCTATGGCAGATTTTATTTCTAAAGAGAGCCACAATGCTTCCATCCCACATCCTTTATGCATAATGTGACCTTGACAGTTCACCAACCTGGATAGATCTTTGTAATTCCCTCAAACTGATAGAGTGTGATAGAAGTGATATTGTGTGACTTCCAAGTTGGGTTATTAAAACAATACATACTCCCTTCTTGCTCTCATGAAACATTCCTCTTGGAACTTAAATGCCATTCTGTGAGGAAGCCAAAATTATTCCATGCAAAAAGATATATGGAGAGGCCATATAAATGTATTATAGTCAACAGTCCAGTTGAGGTCTTAGCCAGCAACCTTTATCAACCATCAGGCATATAAGCAATGAAGCCTCCAAGTGATTCTAGCCCAAAGCAGTAGAGTTGCTGTCAGCCTTCAAATCTTACTAACTAAGGCCCCAACATCATGGAACAGAGAAAATTGCCCCTACTATGCCCTGTTTGAATTTCTGAACTATAGGATCCATGAGCATAATAAAAAGGCTGTTTATACTACTACATTTTGGGGTAGTTTGTTGTTCAGCAATAGTAACTGGAACAATCTCCTTGACAGAATACAAAAATGCAAAATAGAAACTCTTTCTTTAGATGTCATTGTTTCTCAGTTACTGCCTGCATGGGAAACACTTGATATGCTTATTAAAATTTATATTTCTACACACACACACACAATGGTCCTAGAGCAACTATATCAAACCCAAAGGAATGGTGGGATCACAGGCCTTGGAGGTCGGAAGTATACATGTGTTGAGTGTGTTGAGTGCCCTCTGTATTAGGGAAACCTGAGCACAGATTGAGAAATCAATGCCTGATCGCTCCAGAAACCACTGGCACTGTTTCAAAAGTTCTAGTACCAAAATTCAAATTTTATATTATTGAACAGCATTCCAAAAATAAATTAGAATCAGATAGAAATGAAAAACATATTATTTCAACTTGAAATGATGATGCATGAGAGGAGAAAGTTATTATTCAAGACCACAATAACATCTTTTTTGTTTTTGTTTGTTTTATTACTTTGTTTTTGTTACTGATGTTTCTCCTTTTCCCCCATTGACACCCAACTCCCCATTTCCCCCACCCCATCCCCAGCTTTGTTGTCTATGTCCATTGGTCATGCATACATGCATATGATCTTTTGTATTATTCTGACCCCTGAATTCTGGGCCTGCTCTTGGCCACTCATTGGTGGTTTAGGAAGGAACTGTCCAGCATCACTGCTTCCTGAATGAGAGCCATTAAACTCAGTGGAGGAAATCCTGCCTCAGCCTCCAACATGTGTTCTAGGACTGACTGAACTTCTCCCTTAGAGAGAAGTCAAGGCCCTCACTCATCTAAACTCCACAATGAACCACAGACCCTCAAACATGAATGTGTGCTAGTGCCACATTCAACAAATGATGTAGAATGAGGTCAGTCTACTCAACCTGTTTGCCAACTATAATTTCCATAACCCCTGAAACATAGGAGAATTTAAAAGCCTATCTTTTGCCCTGGCCAGTTTGGCTCAGCAGTTAGAGCATCGGCCTGCGATCCAGAGAGACCCGGGTTTGGTTTCCGCTAAGGGCACATACCTCAGTTGCAGTTTGTCCCTGGCCCTGGTTGGTCATGTGGGCGGCAGCCACTCGATGTGTCCCTTTCACATCGATGTTTCTTTCTCTTCCTCTCTCTTCCTCTCACTCTATCTGAACAAAAAATGGAAAAATGTCCTCAGGTGAGGATTAAAAAAAAAAAAGGAAAAAATAAAAGCTTATCTTTTCAAGACAGCAGAAATCATACTCTCCAAGAGTCTTCTTGCCTGCTCATTAGGTTCAAAGAAGAACCTAAAAAAACTGCTCAACTATGCAAGTTGTTATGATTATCACTATGTCTGTAAGGTCTGCTCTGTAATATAAGAATGTTAGGTGATGATTGCCAGGAATTATTTAACACTAACAATTGTGTGGGTACAAAGTTGACTGCTTCTTTGTAAGTAGTTACTTGTTGGAGGTGTACTAAAATGATTTTTTTCCTTTTTCTAAAATTTAATGACTGAAAAGTAGTTTTGCAAGAGTAAGAATCTTGCCATTGATGCCATAGACTCATGCTCACAAAAGGTAGGGACTAGATAATTGCTTATGAAATGGTAATCATGTTTTAGATGTTTTAGAATTAGTATATTTTAAGATCAAGTTTACAACTTTTAATAATTTATTCCATTTTCAGGTTGATTTTTTAAATAAAGAATGTTAAGAAAATAGAATGTCTGTGCAGACAGTCATTCAGATAACAAATTATTGGACTACATGTTATAGAAGATTTTTAAAATGTAACATGATAAAGGTAAAACATGCTCCATATGGCCCACTCCATGAAACAGTTAGACCACTGCATTTATCATCATATTTTTACTTTTGCTAAGCAGCTCTGCAACTTACATTTTCTAAACAATAAACTATAAAGACCAATCCAAATTTTGAATTTTCTGGCAAAACATTTTTCTGTTCCTTTTTGTCTGCAGGCATTTTTGTCCTGCGGGCCATACATGGTTCATATTTGTTCATATAAAAGACATGTTTTATATTTTGATTCCTGTCTTCTGTAGAGGATGTTATTTAGATTTGCTCCTTGGATTCCAAGTATGTGAGATAGTATCAAATGGTAACTATGGTGACAGTAAGCAGAGTTCAAATATTAGCAGGGTCATGTCATTCTTTCCCACAGTGTAAAACTCACATTTTAAGACGGATCTGATATCTAAAAATATATCTCAGGACAGCTCATGTTGCCATTTATGGGAAAATATGACTGAGTCAGTTAACTAATCTTCCTATTACAGAAAAAGAATCCCTAGTTGGTAAATTAAAAGAACCCAGGTTAGGGAAATAAAATGACAAAGGCAAAAGGAGCATTTTTCTTCTCTTCCAGAGTAATTTTTGAAGCTTAGAGCTACCCCTGAACCAACAGGAATGCAAAACCAGATCCAGAGATAAGGCCTACCATAAAATAATAATGATTATGATGAAATAAACGTATTTGACAGTACTTATGATATATCTGCATACACAGTGGCAAAGTGGTCACTAAAGAATTCCTCTGAATGGGACTTTCTCACAAACCAATCAGCTACTGTTTAACTACTTGGCTTTATAACTTGTCGAGACCCAGGACAATCAGTGGCCCCAATCACACCATAGAGTTGCTGGTTCATAAGATGACTGTGCACATGGCCATGGCTCTGTCTGCCCCTGGCTGGCCCTGGTCATGTGTGAGAGACAAGCATACTTCTCCTTATGCCCACTTAGAAGTTTATACTGAGAGGCTTTCTTTTGATTTGATCCTTGGGCTTCAGTTTAGGCAAATTCTGAATATCAGAAACGGCAACCAGAGTAAAAATAAAAATCTATTAAGTATCCAGTCTTATTACTTAAACAAGTTTGATGCAGCTAAACTTTTAAATCAGGCTTTACTAGTTTATTGTTTTATTTCTCAATCTTAACGGGTTTTTTTTTCACCTCAGCTCCTTAGATACCCCAAATTTCCATCACAAATTTTTTCCATGCTTTTATTCTAAAACTGAATTAAAATTATTTCTGTCATACAACCAAGTATAATCAACTATAGTGTATTGTTATACATTAGATTCTCAGATTTTATTCTCAGACCTGACAACCAATTTTCCACAATCTAAGAGTTTAATATCAATTCATCACATTCTACATATTAACTATCTTACTATTTTATTTGTCCATATACAGCAATAAATCTGGAGGGGGGAAAAATTTCTCTTTCAACTTCATTGGACATTAAGGAAGATTGTTTGCTCTGCCCCAGTTTTTGGGCCTTACTTTCAAGTTTGGGCCATGTATCTCTAGGTAGTAACATTAATCTGTTTCCCATTTACAGGCACTTCCTCCAGCTACATGGCATGGCCCTGTTCTCCCTGGCTCCTTTCACAGTGTTAAAGCTTGCAAGTGGTTCTACCATATGTGCAGAAACAACCTAAGACTGACACACAACAAAGACTGGTGAAATGTTGTAGCAATATAATGTCTATAATGTTTACATAGTATAAATAAATGTGTGTGTGTGTATGTGTGTGCATTCTTGTGTGACCAGCACTGTGAAAAGGAGTGTGATGTAGTCGGAGCATGTCTCTCAAGAATAAACCTGACTTGGTAGGTTAGGAGTAAACAAGACAGGACTGAGGACTCTTGTGCGGTTCTGGAAGAAGGATTGGTGGTGAAAGGGAAAACACAGCTAGTATGGAGTAACTGGAAAAGGCACATGCAGTGTGATACCTACAAAGAACAGCCTTAAGATGAAGACAGCAAGCTGGTTAGACTGCAGGACCACACACATAGAACATCTCTTCCTAGAAACAGCTTGTACCGTGAGATGCTTTCACAGTAGGGAAAGCGGTCTTGTGATCTATCCAGGTAACCACATGGGAAACATCACAAGGAACTGGGATAATGAGGAACTGTGCATTTTCAAAATTTCTGTCTCTGGGAAAGAAACTTAGGGAGGGCGCAACTATAGCGAAAAAATCTACAAGCAGTGGACTTGGGGCCTTTCTATTTAGCAGACAGGGCACATTCAGTCTGGGATCATGCTAAATCATTTTTTGAGGGAGGCCAGTATTCCAAGTTGTTGATTTTAAAGCAAGAGATGTGTCTCTAGCTCTAGGGCAAAGCTTGGAGGCACATGCCTTCTTCACTTAGCAGAGTACCTATGACTGAGGTGTAGGACATCAAAGGCAAATTTCTTAGAGGGCCAGTTCAGTGATCCCGGCAGCCGGGCCCTGAGACAGCTCGAGTGTAAGCTCAGTAGCTCTACCTTCCACACATCTGAGAATACACCCCGAGAAGTTCCAGTGCCTTTTATTTACCCAAAGACATGAGTCAGCTCCTTTCTCTTTGCCAGTCTCTCATTTAAGGCAATGAAGACTTAGCGCTGGCCAGTTTGGCTCAGCGGTTAGAGCATTGGCCTGCGGTCTGGAGAGACCCGGGTTCGGTTCCCACTAAGGCAGTGAAGACTTAGAACTCTGTGATACAGATATTAGAGAGGTTTACAGCACAGTATTTTTTATTCTCTATTCAAAATAATACCAAATAATAATGAAATATCTCTATTTCTAGTTTTTCAGCCCTCTGCTCATGAAACTTCTTTTCTGGAGTTATTTTTTAAAGTGTAATTATGAAGACCAGCATATCAGGACTGTTGGACGAAGTGGTTTCTTTTCCCAATACGCTAAATGACATGTCTCCCTCTTGTACACCAAATATAAGTGACAGTGATGAGACCCCATTATAACCCTTCTCATTTGAGTGCTAAGAGGTGAGACTTCCTCTATATCTAGTAATTCCTCCATATCTACAAATATTAAGAAGTAGCAAGTGACATGACATGGAGAAAGATATAAAGATTGTGAAGATGTCATGCTTTTTTTCCTTCCTCTATTGTCAGTTATACAGATTGTAGCTTAGGAGTGCAACAGCCCTCGCCTTGGGGGTACTATGAGATCCCATGAGAGTTTATCAAGTCCATAGGATTTTCAGATGAAAGAAAAATTGTCACAAGTCAATAAGAGACTTTAATTCCTGAAGCAGGACTGTCCAGCATCTTCCAGCATTCCAATTATGGATATAGTAATTTATGATGGAGTTATTTGCTTGAATGGACGGTGTTTTTCCAGCAATACAACAGAGATGGGAGCGCTGTCAGGATGCCACTGTTCTCCCTCCCCACACTTCCCAGTCAGCATGGGGCTCTGTGCCTCGTCCTCCAAATGCCTGTGAAAAGATGTGAAATGTGTCCCTCTCCATCTGAGGTACTTAAAAGTAGGTAATTTTTCCATAGTCTCCCTCCCTTTGCATCAGCAACCCTATAGAGGGCTGGGATTCCTGAGTCACAGGAGGGTGGGACGAGGCCCTGGAGCACCAGGGAGTCTGCACTGCACTTTGTGTGAGCGAGACTCAAACTTCTGCAGTGTTTAGCCACTGACAGTCCAGGGCTCATTTGTTCCGATACTTAGTTTACCCTAACTTGACTAATTCAAAGGGAAGTACATTTTACAAGTTTACTAGTTACTGTCCCAAGCAGTGCTTTTGCACGTCTGTGTGTGACAAACTCATTTCAACTTCAAACACAAGCATTCCCAGTGAATGAAGCCCAGGTCAGAACCCAGGCTCTGCCACTAGTTGTCCGACTTTGGGTGGGTTACATAACTCCACGAGCCTCAGTATCCACATCTGAAAAAACGCAGTTAATAATATTACTTAGTTCATAAAGTTGTTGTGAAGATTAAATGAATCAACATGTCAAGCAGTATGGACACATCAAAAGCACATGATAGATGTTATTTTAGACTTTCATAATAAAATGTTGGTCATAGAGCTCTGAAAAAAATTGAATTAATGTGCTATCAGGTGAAGAGGGGATGGTAATGATGCCATGGCCAAAGGTGATGGTTGTCAGGTTGAAAATGGTGGAAGTTCTGCTGCTGGTTAGGGTGGCTATGAGTGGGATGGTGGTGGACTGTGAGTCCACTGAAGAGCCAGTGGGTTTTAAACAAGGTGGGCTGATGCACGAAATAGACCCAGAGACGTAGAAAGAAGTATATGGTTCAGACTGACAAACCTCAGAGTACGGGGGAGGGGGAATGAATGAGATACCGAAGAACTTATACGCGTGCATGCATAACCAGTGGACATAGACAACAATGCTGGGGGAGTGGGGGGGCGGGATGAGAAGAGGGGGCCTGGGGGGAGGGGAAGGAGAAACATCTGTAACAAAAATAAATTAATAAAAATTGGAAAAATAAAAATAAAATCAAGGTCTGAGAGCATAAACCTTGCCAGGAAACAAACGCACAGTGCAAGGCCAGGTTTACATAGCTCCATTTTTCTACCTTCACTGCCGTGGCAGGTGTCCTTTGAAGGACTATGATAAACATCACCCACATATTTAGCAAATTCCTTCATTGAATCCTTTAAGGAAAGATGGAATGTGCTGATTTCAGAGCTGTGGGCAGCATCAGTAAATGGAATAAAATATGTCCATTTTCTGGCCTGGAGCAGAACCACAGTTGTCTCTCCTCCCTCTAACTCAAGTTATACAAAAACTGAGGGACCAAGGGTTGCTGTGGAGCCTTAACCAGATCAAAATTAAGGACAAGTACGGTGGGTTTGTCACCACTGCCCTAGCACTAACTGGCGAATATCAACCTCTAGAAGTAGCTTTCTACTGAGAAGGTGGTGGCACTTGGGATATAGAAATAAAACACCTCTCATAAGTGTCAAGTATTAATTAAAGAACAAATAAAAACCATCATCTACTATTTTTAAAACTTAAAAAAAAAATTTAAAGGCCAAGTATGTAGGAAACATATTGTATGTGGGAGGGAACGAGGTAAAGATTGCTAATGGGAAGAGGCTTCATACCTTAGAGAAGGCAGCCATCTGGAAATCCCATCTGAGTTTTTGAAGCAGAACTACGAAGCTACAAAAAGTAAGAGTGATGGGACTGTGTGATGAAAGGATTAAGTAAATGTTTTCCTGACAACAAAACAGCAGAACAAATTAATTTCCTCTTTCCCCTTAAGACCTGTTTCAGGAAACAGGATTTCTGCTCTTCTCTCCACCTCAGTTTTTCAATATAATTAGCAAACAGTACAAGGATAGAAACCACATTCTTCTATTGCAGGTTCCTGGAAAGACATATATGTCAAGGGGAAGAACAATCCTGGTCACAGTGTGTTAGTAACTTCCTTTTTGTTGACAGAAAGCTACATATTTTTCATAAAGAAAAATTTTTTAAAAGCCTGTCTCTTCTTGTTCTTTACTGAAGCTTACAAAGTCAATGATTCTTCAATGGAAATCAGGACAGATGGCTGATGCTAGTTTTCTCATTTTACAAATAGGGTCCCGGAGCATAAGCAGTGGTCACAGAACCAGGACGAGAACACAGCTTTCCTGACCTGTGTCTAATGTACAATCTTTTTTTAGGGCATATCTGAAAGCAAACAGTTGTTCTGGGTCTTTCACATCTGATCATAGCCTCAGATATGAAGTCTTGGCTTTCCCAATTCAAATGGAACCTTCTCAATCTTTGCTGATAAATGCAATCGTAGTGTTATAGCCTCCAAAAGATAGGCGGGCATGGAAGGCAGACTTAATAAATGTAGGTATTTCTCTTACACTTGGGTGCCAGGATTCATTCCTGAAGTGATTAATTTTTTTTTTTTAATTTTCACCCAAAGACATTTTTGCATTTATCTTCAGATAGAACAGGAGGAAGAGAGAGAGCGAAACATCGATGTGGGAGAGTCACATTGACCGGCCACCACCTTTACAACCCCAACTGGGGCCAGGGACAAACTGAAACCGACGTACGTGCCCTTAGCAAGAACCAAACCCGGGACTCTCTGGTCCACCAGCCAATGCTCTAACCACTGAGCCAAACCAGCCAGGGCCTGAAGTGATTAATTTATACAACAGTGTTTATTGAGAGCCAACTATGTGCTAGATACTGTTGTGATGATACTTGAAAGAATTTAACCAACATTAATGACCAACAATTCAAGTTTTACTCCTGTAAGATGTCAACCCTCCTGTAAAAGAAGCTAATCCTTAAAAGAAAAGGTAGGGGGAGGGAAGGAAAAACAAAGGAGGCAAGCCCAGCTGGTGTGGCTCACTGGCTGAGAGTCGACCAATGCAACAAGAGGTCACTGGTTCGATTCCTGGTCAATCAATGTTCTTTCTCATTGATGTTTCTATCTCTCTCTCACTTTCCCTTCCTCTCTTTCTAAAATCAATAGAGAAAAAATCACTTAAAAAAAAAAAAAAGTGAGAAGAGGGGAAAAAATGAAAATACCTAATCAAGTGAACATTGTTCTGTGTACAGTGTCACATTTGAGAACTCTGATCAGTCAGCTCACTAAATTTGGTAGGATGACCACATGATGCTGTAATGCACCCAGGAATAACTAAAAGGCAAGATTTAAAACTAAACGTGGGAGAAAAAAAAATGGCGGCGGAGTGAATGGAGCTACACAGACCATCTCCCAGGACCAAACTGAATTTACAACAAAAATAAAGACAAATCATCAGGAAGGGGCAACCGAAAGGCAGCCTGGAGGACCACATAACCAGGGACACTGACTCAATTCTGGTAGGCTTGCGAGGACGTGAGAGGGGGCCTGGAGCCCACGGTCCACAGCGGCCTGGGCTAGGACCAGCGCCAGCCCAGCGAACACGGCTGGGACCAGGGGACTCGGCTGGAAGCTGCTGCCACCTCAGCTGCGTCCACGACCGCGGCTGAGTCCTGCAAACTTGGCTGAGTGCTACGCCCCCACAGACTCAGCCGCCCTTAGCTGGGAGCAGCGCCCTCGGGTTAAAAGTCCCAGGCGGCTCCATGACACAGAGTCTGGTCAGAGGCTAAATTGGCAGCAGCCACTCACCTTGGGTCCGGCAGAGGGAAGGCAGACTGGACTGAAACTGCGTGGGGACACTCGGGATTTGAAGGGGGCTCAGAGCTTTTGCAGAGTGCAACCAGGCAGGACTGTGGTCATTTTACTCCTTCCCAGGGCCCTGGGCAGAGGCAGCAGCCCCTCCCTCAGAGATTCAACCCCACCTGGTAGCCATTGAAATGCTAATTGAGGCCCATTAACAACCAGCATCTGCCCCACCTTCGGGAAATCCTCTTACACTGAGCACCTGATGAAGTTTTTCAGGCAACTCAGAAACCAAGGTTCTTCAGGTGACCTCTACTAATAGCCTCCAGGCAAAAAAAAAAAAAAAGCTAGAGGAAAGTTAAGACTTGACAGTGGTGGTTAAAGTGGGTCCTCCCTGCCTCATCCAAACCCAGGAGAGGGAGTCACAAACAGCAGAACACCAACACCCACAGGGAAAATTTGGCAGACTCCAAAGCCCACTGTGACAGCCAAAATGCTGAAAAACAGAAACAAAAGCCAAATGAAAGAACAAGAGACCTCTACCGAAGATGAGATAAATAAGGTGCAGTTAAGCAAGTTAACAGAACTAGAATTCAGAGCCATGATCTTGAGGAAGCTCAACAGCATGTGTAAGGACATGAGCACCATGAGTAAAGACATAGAAATGTGGAAAATCAACCACTTGGAAATTAAAAATGACATATCAGAAATGAAAAACACATTGGAAGGTCTAAAAAGCAGAGTAGAGGAAGCTGAGGACTGGATCAGTGAATTAGAAGACAGGGTAGAAAAAAATCAACCAATCAGAAAACCAAAAAGAAAAAACAATTAAAAAACAGGAAGACAGCTTAAGAGAACTGTGGGACAACTGGAAATGTAATAATATTCGCATCATAGGAGTCTCCGAAGAAGAAAATGAGGAAGGGTTGGAGAATACATCCAAAGAAATAGTGACAGAAAACTTCCCTAATTTAGTGAAGGAAGAAGGCATTCAAGTTCAAGAAGCACAGAGGGCCCCAAGGAAGAAGAACCCAAACAGGCCCACACCAAGACACATAGTAATCAAACTGCCAAAAATTAAAGACAAAGAGAGAATCCTAAAGGCAGCAAGAGATAAGCAACAGGTTACCTACAAAGGAAACCCCATAAAGCTCTCAGCTGACTTCTCACAAGAAACACTACAGGCCAGAAGGGAATGGCATGAAGTAATCAAGGTCATGAAAAACAAGGATCTGAATCCAAGACTAGTCTACCCAACAAAGCTATCATTCAAAATGGAATGTCAAATAAAGAGCTTCCCAGACCAAAAAAAAAAAAAAGGCTAAGGGAATACATTAGGACCAAATCAGCACTGCAAGAAATGTTAAAAGGACTGCTGTAATTAGTAGACGAAATAGGAAAAAAAATAGAACTACACTAATCAAAAATGGCAATAAATAAGTACATATCAATAATCACCTTAAATGTAAATGGACTGAATGCTCCCATAAAAAGACACAGAGTAGCTGATTGGATAAGAAAGCATGACTCATCTATATGTTGTTAACAAGAGACCCACCTCACAACAAAAGACTCACATAGATTGAAAGTGAAGGGATGGGCCCTGGCCGGTTTGGCTCAGCAGTTAGAGCGCAAGCCTGCGGTCCTGAGAGACCTGGGTTCGGTTCCCGCTAAGGGCATGTACCTTGGTTGCAGTTTGTCCCGGCTCTGGTCAGTCGTGCGGGTAGCAGCCACTCGATGTGTCCCTTCACATCAATGTTTCTCTCTCTCTCTCTGTTCCTCTCTCTCCCTCCCACTCTACCTGAACAAAAAATGGAAAAATGTCCTCGGGTGAGGTTAAAAAAAAAGAAAAAGAAAAAAGAAAGAAAGTGAAGGGATGGAAAAAAATCTTCCAATCAAACGGAAAAGAAAAAAAAGCTGGGGTAGCAATACTCATATCTGATAAAATAGATTTCAGAATGAAGGCCATAATTAGAGACAAGGAAGGCCACTACATAATAATGAAAGGATCTATCCAACAGGAAGATATAACCTTAATAAACATATATGCACCCAATATAGGAGCACCAAAATATATTAAAAATCTTCTAGAGGACTTCAAAGAAGAAATCGATAGCAATACAATCATAGCAGGGGACTTCAACACCCTGCTCACATCACTGGATAGATCCTCTAGAAAAAAAATTAGCAAGGAAACAGAGACTCTAAATGAAGCACTAGACCAAATGGATTTAATAAATATCTACAGAGAATTACAACCCAAACTACAGAATTCACATTCTTCTCAAGTGCACATGGGACATTCTCAAAGATAGACCACATGTTAGGGCACAAACTAAGTCTCTACAAGGTCAAGAAGACTGAAATCATATCAAGCATCTTCTCAAATCACAATGGCATGAAACTAGAAATCAACTGCAACAAGAACATACAAAGACATTTGAACACATGGAAGCTAAATAGCATGTCATTAAACAATAAATGGGTCACTGAGGAGATCAAAGAAGAAATCAAAAACTTCATGGAAATCAATGAAAATGAAGACACAACAACACAAAATCTATGGGATGCAGCGAAAGCAGTTCTGAGAAGGAAGTTCATAGCACTACAGGCCTACCTCAAAAAACAAGAAAAATCTCTAATAGACTATCTAACCTCACAACTTAAAGAACTAGAGAGCAAACAAAAAGAAAACCCCAGAGTGAGTAAAAGGAAGGAAATAGTAAAGATCAGAGCAGAAATAAACAACATAGAGTCCAAAAAAACAATTCAAAGGACAAATGAAACAAAGAGCTGGTTTTTTGAAAAGATAAACAAGATTGATGGGACCTTAGCTAGACTCAGAAAGAAACAAAGAGAGAGAACGCAAATACACAAAATCAGAAATTAAAGAGGAGAAGTAACAACTGACACCACAGAAATACAAAAGATCATTAACAATGACTATGAACAATTATATGGCAACAAATTCAACAATCTAAGTGAAATGGACAAATTTCTAGAAACACATAGTCTCCCAAACCTGGACCAGGAAGAGATAGAAAACTTGAACAGACCAATATCAACAGAAGAAACTGAAGATGTAATCAAGGCTCTCCCAGCAAACAAAAGCCCAGGCCCGGATGGCTTCACAGGGGAGTTTTACCGGACATTCAAAGAAGTACTAATACCCATTCTCCTCAAACTATTTCAAAAAAATTAAGAAAAAGGAAGACTTCCAAACTCGTTTTATGAAGCCAGCATAATTCGAATTCCAAAACCAGAAAAAGACACAACAAAGAAAGAAAACTACAGGCCAATATCCCTGATGAACATAGACACCAAAATCCTGAACAAAATAGTAGCAAATCGCCTCCAGCAATACACCAAAAAAATTATCCATGATGACCAAGTGGGATTCATCCCAGGGATGCAAGGCTGGTACAATATTTGCAAATCAATAAACATGATACACCACATAAATAAAATGAAAAATAAAAACCACATGATCATATCAATAGATGCCGAAAAAGCCTTCGACAAAATTCAGCATCCATTTGTGATAAAAACGCTCAGCAATGTGGAAATAGAGGGATCATATCTAGACATAATAAAGGCCATATATGAAAGACCTACAGCCAACATCATATTCAATGGGCAAAAACTAAAAGCATTTCCCTTAAGAACAGGAACAAGGCAAGAATGCCCACTTTCGTCACTCTTATTTAACATAGTACTGGAAGTTTTAGCCACAGCAGACAGGAAGAAAAAATGAAAGGGATCCAAATTGGAAAAAAGGAAGTAAAACTGTCATGATTCGCAGATGACATGATACTATATGTAAAAAACCCCAAAGACTCCATCAAAAATCTACTAAATTTAATTAGGAAAAGGTGTCCTCTCTGGGTGGACAAACGAGAAAAAGTTGCTTTTTCTTCACTTCCTCTGTCAACTAAGTCCCTTTCTGTAAAACCTGTGTAGGTATATGCATTTGATTATAAATTGTGAAATATTCTTTAATCCTTAATACTTATGCCTGATTTAGTAAATGACCTCATGGTCTCCTGGCCTTCAACCCTTTGCCACCTCAACATATTTCATAGATGCTTTGTTATTCGTCATCTTCAAATAGCTCTGCCATCCACATCCTCCTGCAGTGCCTTCAGTGTCTCCTGACTGCTGCAGGGAAGGGCCAGCATTCAGATGAGGACGTGTTTGTTGATCACATCCACGCTATGGAATGAAGAAAGTCCTGGTGGACTTTTCTGGGAATTCAAATATAAGGGGATTTTAGTTCTCAAGTATAAGATTCACTCTGGTACTACTTTCTAAGAAAGTTTAAAAATCTCAAATGATTTGATAGATTTTTTTATACCTGATAGCAACCACTGCAGCTTGTTGATCAGAACATATAAAATGCTGTTATTACCTCTCTTGCTCTTTGTGTATTTCATTCCACTTCCTGCCTCAGGCAGAGCTTGACAGAATTGATGATAAGGGGTTAATTTCCAAAATATATAGAGTACTCATACAACTCAACAAAAGAAAAAGAACCCAATTAAGAAATGGGCAGAATAGACACCTCTCCAAACAGGACATACAAATGGCCAAGAGACATATAAAGAAATGCTCAACATCACCCATTATCAGAGAGATGCAAATTAAAACAACTATGAGGTATCACCTCACACCTGTCAGAATGGCCGCCATCAACAAATCATCAAACAACAAGTGTTGGCGAGGGTGTGGAGAAAAGGGGACTCTAGTACACTGCTGGTGGGAATGCAGACTGGTGCAGCCGCTATGGAAAACAATATGGTGTTACCTCAAAAAATTAAAAATTGAACTTCCATTTGACCCAGTGATCCCACTTCTAGAAATATACCCTAACTAGCCTGAAACACCAATCAGAAAGAATATGTGTACCCCTATGATTGTAGCAGCACTATTTACAATAGCTAAGATCTGGAAACAGCTCAAGTGTCCATAAGTAGACGAATGGATAAGAAAGCTGTGGTACATATACACAATGGAGTACTGTGCAGCTGTAAGAAAGAAAGATCTCTTATCCTTTGAGACAACATGGAGGGACCTGGAAAGTATCATCCTAAGTGAAACAAGCCAAACAGAGAAAGACAAGTATCATATGATCTCACTTATTTGTGGAATATAATGAACATAACAGTCTGAGGAATGGGGTAGTCCCAGAGACGTGGAAATGGGGTACAGACTGACAATCCCTAGAAGAGGGGGTTGTGGGGGAGAGATAAACCACTGAACTTATATGCATGTATGCATGAACAGTGGGCATGGACAACAAACTGGGGACAGGGCAGGGAGGGAGGGAGAAGGAGAAACATCTGTAACAAAAATTAATTAATAAAAAATAAATTAATTAAAAATAAAATAAACAAATAAATAAGTAAATAAAACTAAACGTGCATCATTACATTATCTCAGGAAGCCTCACTGAGCCACTAGGCACTGTTTTAGCTAAGGAGTAATAACAAGACTTTACGTATTTCACTCCCTTCCCAACATTCATGAAAGAAATGCAAGGTAAGTAAAAGCAAAGTTTAAAATCGCCCTGAAGATCTATAGTCATAAGAGAACAAACTGGAATAGCTCCAAGGCAGATTCTATCTTCCTCAGGACTGTGTGCTTCTGCATTCTAAACTGGGGAGTGAACCTCTTGTTCTCCCTGCGCCTCTTCTAGTCAAATCTCTGCTGTGACTAAAGAGATGGACTTGAAATGCAGTGGAAAAATACCTGCCTCAAATGGGTTTCTAATCAGATTTTTCTAGATGCTGCCAGGAAACTGTGGTGATGCCATGTGCCTTATGTCCTAGATTCTAGGACCTAGAAGGAGGGAAGGGGCCAACTCCCTGCCTGAGGACTCACCAGGCCTTCAGTAGGTCAGTAGCCCACAGAGCTGAGGACACTGGAGTCCCCCACCATGCCCTGGCCTCATCAATTCTGTCAAGCTCGGCCTGAGGCAGGAAGTGGAATGAAATACACAAAGAGCAAGAGAGGTAATAACAGCATTTTATATGTTCTGATCAACAAGCTGCAGTGGTTGCCATCAGGTACAAAAAAATCTATCAAATCATTTGAGATTTTTAAACTTTTTTAGAAAGTAGTACCAGAGTGAATCTTATACTTGAGAACTAAAATCCCCTTATATTTGAATTCCCAGAAAAGTCCACCAGGACTTTCTTCATTCCATAGCGTGGACGTGATCAACAAACACGTCCTCAGCTGAATGCTGGCCCTTCCCTGCAGCAGTCAGGAGACACTGAAGGCACTGCAGGAGGATGTGGATGGCAGAGCTATTTGAAGATGACGAATAACAAAGCATCTATGAAATATGTTGAGGTGGCAAAGGGTTGAAGGCCAGGAGACCATGAGGTCATTTACTAAATCAGGCATAAGTATTAAGGATTAAAGAATATTTCACAATTTATAATCAAATGCATACACCTACACAGGTTTTGCAGAAAGGGACTTAGTTGACAGAGGAAGTGAAGGGAAAGCAACTTTTTCTCATTTGTCCACCCAGAGAGGACGCCTTTTCCTAATTCCAGCAAAAGAACTGCTTGTGTTAGCAAGAAGCCTGTTTACAATGAAAACAGAGAGAGATGTGTTTGCACCAAGCAGGTAGCAGTAGAATGGGGGAGGGGGGAGCTAAATGAGAGAAATGCTTAAATTGGCTTTAATAACACCAACTCCCCCCCAACAATATGGCAAATACATAAGAGTTAGAATATCAAAATATAAGTTAGATAATACTATTTCACTTATGGTTTAATAAACCTCATTTAATTCAAAATAATTTTAAGATGAGATCATCTAGATTTGAAAATACATTGTTAATAACATTACTAAATCTATAAAACTTGTATAATCTCTAATTTGCAGAGCTTATGACAATCAGAAACATAACTGACCATAAAACCAAGTGAAGAGAGCTATATTCCTTCTCTGATCATTCAAAAACTCTCAGAAGCTTGCAGAGGTTCAGGTGATTAGTGGGAATATCTGCAGTTACCATAGAACTATGAAAAATAATTGGGCATGTTATTCTCTCTGGTTATTTTAATGCCTTCATCCTTTATCATTTCTTTTACAAATATACAAATACAAGTACGTGCACACACACACATACACAAAGCCAAACCTATAAATACTCCCCTTAGAGCTCTTTATGACATTGTTTTCAGATGTGACCTTTGAAAACAGCTTACTCAACCAAAATTAGATCAGACTGAAATCTGAAGGATGTTCCATCCTTTAGTCTTTTAAATTAGCTAGGAACTAACTCTTCAATATTTATGACCACTCACTGAAAATACATGATTGTTCTACTGGGAAAATAAGGTTGCCTTGGGCAGAGCTGCAAAAAATCTGATTTGGAAGTCCAAGTTAATAACCTCCTCAATTCTAATAGGGCAATGTTGTAAATGAGACCTAAGTTAATAGGTACTGCAAAAGAATGAATGACCTCTGTGGAGTCCAATTAGAATAAGCATATCAAGGAGGAGAGCTGGGGCTCAGACTATAGCTATGGGTGGTAGGCATGACTCATGTCATAAATAGGAAACAAAATTAGAAGTTGAGTATAAACAAAGTATTCCTCCTTTGCTTATTCCCTAAGATCTTTATTATCTGAAGTATAAGAATTGTCAAAGGTTTAACTAATTCTTGAAAGAAACTCAAAGTATTAACAGTGGCTAGAACAGTGTTCAAGATCTGTAGACTCAAATATTAGCTCCATTATTTATTAGTTCAATGATTTGGCCTTGTTACTTAATGTCTCTGAGCCTCCAATTTTCTTATCTGAAAATAGGTCTATTAATATCTAACTTATAGAATATGAAAAAAATGCCTAACACAGACTTGCTTACATGGAAGGTGCCCAATTGATCCATTTGTTCTTCCTCCCCTTCCTTCTTGGATATATAAGAATAACCTTAGAGAATAACAGTATGTTCTGAAACACAGACGCATAGAACATTTCTCCAGGAGTATCTGGTATATTTTGCCAGCAGTATAATTGTCCTTTAGTGCAGCAGTCTCCTTGGTAACAATTATATAAGTAAGATAAAACATGCTATGTAAGTGAACTTGGTGGCCCCATAAGGTAGTGTGACACAGTAGAAAGACTGTGAGCTCTCAGGCCATACTGCCACGTGCCAGTTGCATGACCTTGGAAATGTTGCTTAATCATTCTCTGTGTAAGTGTTCTTAACTGCAAAATGGAAATTAAGGAAAACATTTTCTCTTAGGGTTGTGAAAATAAAATTACCTAATCTATAAAGAAATTTAAAACAGTGCTTTGTGCACAACAATAGTTCAATTGAATGTAAAGCCATTATACTAAAATTTAAACCCTAGAAAACAGAGAAATTCAGGGTGATTTTTCACGATGGAGGAGTACACTTCCATTATCAAAGAAATTTTATTCAGGATTCCTTTAGAAAATGAATCAATTTACAGTTTGTTAACTAGAAGGGTGCCTGGGTAGCAGCAGAATGCTTAGTATAGATATAAGTCATCCGTGAACTAATTAATCCGTGGATTAATTTTTGTGCCCATTATGTTCAAGGCCCTGTGACAGAGTGGGGATGTCAATGCTTCCTGCAATTACAATCTCTATGAAATCCTCATGTCCCCTTTTTTCCTTTTTTCAGTTTTCTAACAGTTATTTAACCAATTTCTTATGTTAAATCCTCTCTGTTGAAACATCAAGTGAGATTTCTGCTTTCTCTGATTGATCTACTATGTCTTGTTGAAGAAACATCCAGACCTGTAAATAATTTTTATAAGAGTTTATGTGAGCCAAACTGACAACAATTGCCAGAAAGCAAAATCTCAGGTGCACCAGAGAATGACAGTTTTGTAGTTTCTTGTATAAATCTGGAATTAAGAAGGGAACACAAGGAAGACTATATGAAGGTGCAAGAAAACAAGGTAGGGGATTGGATTACAGGACAGTTACAATCTGTGCTCTCTTGAGAGGGTGGTTATGTTTCCCAGGGTTCTGAAAAAGAGGCATTTCAAAGGTGTGTTAACCTAGATGCACAAGAACAATAGGGTTTGCCTAAGGCAAAGATAAACCTTTTACTAAAGAAGTTATATGCCTGAGGCTGACTACCCACCATGACTTGCCCAGTTAGAAACCTATGATCAAATCATTCTGTGAGGTTACTTTCTGTTAGATTTATTACAGTACCCTCTTCATCTACAGTCTGCTCTAAAAGATTTGGGAAAATGGAGGCAACAATATGAACTTAATGAAATCCATTCTTCATCCTTCTCCATAGCTCTATCTGTGCCATCCTCTTTCCTACATGAATATGCAAGTTACCCAGCAAAATTGTTCATTTCTAATTAAGTTGTAAGTTAATAATGGCTTAAAATGTAAACTCTCATGTTATTGACATAGAAATAGAAATGTTTAGTCAATTTCAAATGTTTGCACTGAATTGAACACAGTCAAGGAGACAAGGAGGTTAGAAGGATGGTATACAATAATGCCCCTGTCCTCAAGGAAGTGTGTTTGAGGGAGGAAAAGCCAATGTACACACATTAATGAGAGGAATGTATAATATGCAATATAATTATAAATTGAGTTGAATGGTGCAGACCACAAATGCATTAGAAGATGAGAAATAGAAGAGGTCGGTGGGTGTCAAAGTAACTGGGAGGACTTCACAGCAGATCATGGTAGATCTGGATGGATATAGATATAAAAAGAAGGTTGAAGAAAACTGTCCAGACTGGGAAACAGCATGAACAAGGGCAGGAAAATTGAACATTAAGCATATCCAAAGGTACCAATTAACGTGAGTTTGCCTTTATATAGATTTGCCATATAGTTTTTTTCATATAGATTCTCCTAGGTTTGCCACCTAAGTAGAACCCAGATTCTGGTGAATTTATAGTAAAACCAACTGGAATTCCATTTTCCACTTAAAAGGAGCTTCTGTGAAAAATCAAACTCAAATGTCACTCAACTGTGGTTATTTAGAACAATGCTCTTACATTTTTACCAACAGCTGGGGATTTGATATTTGGGATTAATGTCCTGGTAATCCTTTTGATTGACTTGGAGGTTTGTCCAAGAAGTTTCCATCCTTCAGAAATTATTCAGACACAAATACCAAATGCAAATGCTTGTTGGAGAACTTTCAGGAACTTAATTAGAATATATCTCTAAAAGCAGTCTATTTAAAATGAAATACAAGTTGTATCATTAATCACCAGAACTGACCACTAAGCAAGTTATGACACCTTATACCTAGTTAAAATCGAGTTTTAAAATGGGATTTTAAATGTCTTTTGTAAAGTTTCATAAGGAATCAAGTAGATTATGCAACTACCTTCACCAAGCACATTTATAAACCAGTGAGTTCAAGTGGTAGCAGAATTCTTTAAATATAAACAAGGAGATAATAATAGACTTAAATCCTGACCTTTTCCATAAAAGCAACCATCCTCTTCTGGGCCTCTACCCTTCTCTAATTTACAGTAATGTAATCCATATGGAAGAAGTCAGTACTAACTGTTTGGGAACCAACTGCTACACTTTCTTTTCCATCACAAAAGCCAGTTGTTCTTCAGAACCATCCATCAGGATCACATTACACTCTGAAGCATTAAAAAAGGGGCCTGAGCTCAGACCTCCTGCTGAAAAGTTAAGTTGTCAGTTGTTAGGCAGAAAATCAATCAGAAATGCATTTGAGACAATGGCAGACTGGCTGGAATTACACAGAACAAGGAGAAAAAATCAACCCAGAGGCAAAAGAACACTAATGGTTGGAGATACTCACATGCCTTAGACAAGGCGGATCAATTTATTTAGACACATCTGCGAAACGGAAATATGCTGGTGCCAAGTCTCAGATTGTCATACAATTATAGCAGAACATTTGCAAAGTTTTCTCAGAAGGATCAAAATCGTCTATTCCTTAACATGTGCCAGTAACTTCAAAATTGTTACAGATTGCTTTACCTAACTTACATTCCTGTCCCTAGGTCTTACAAAGGCACAGTTTGGGTAATTTATCACACTTTTGCAAATGCTCATGGAAAACACTTGGGCAGCCAGTATTACCACAAACCCATCATAGACCCTTGCTCAATGAGTGGGAGGGAGGCAAAAATCCTGGGCCATGCTTTACATGTAGATTATTCTTACTTCCAAAGTCGTAATAGGATTTGGTTAGACTCCAGTGCCAATGAAATCAGGCCTTGTCCCCTAAGAGTAATCATATTAAAAATAATAGTTTACATGACTTGAGCACTAAGGTGTCTATCACAGTGCTCCTGCAACCCTCCTGACAATTTTAAGAGGTAGGGCCTCTTATCTTCATTTTACAGACAGGGAAACTGAAGCTTGGAGAGAAAGAGTCATTTATTCAAGGTCACTTGGCCTATGGGAGGAACCAGAAATCAAGGTCAAGCTGAATGAGAGAATGAGTCATTTATTGAAGGTCACTTGGCCTATGGTTGGAACCAGAAATCAAGGTCAAGCTGAATGAGAGAATGAGTCATTTATTCAAGGTCACTTGGCCTATGGTTGGAACCAGAAATCAAGATCAAGCTGAATGATCCCAGATCTCCATGCTCACTACCTGGCCACGTTACCTATACCCAGAGTGAAACATCTATGCACAGAGGAAAGCTGCTCTGAATCACCGACCACTGCCTCATCCCTGAGCCAGCCTCCTTCCAAATGTTTCTGTGCCAATTGTTTCAAGATAGCACGAGAGCTTGGCCCTATCACACCCAGTGTTACTGGGTCAGGGATATAGTATCTTCGGGATTGTTGTCTTACATATGAAATTTTGCTTAGGTGCTCAGAAAGTCTGAGGCCAGGCAGTAGGCACATTCGGAGCCTCATCACCCGATCGCTGAACAACCAGCAGTCCTTGTGGTAGAAGTCTGCCTTCTGCATGTCTCCACTCCTCTCCTCTCCATTGTGCACGCTTTCGCCTGGTCCTCTGGAATCTGTCAAACACAGGTGTGTTTATTTGGGCACTCCTTTCCTCACCACCAAGATAATGTGAGTGACTACTTAGAGTAACTACTTTCAGTGCTATGATTAAATCATCCAAAGACGTGTAAGCATTTATTCCTACTGAAATATGTCTGTGAGAAGAAGAGATACTCCTATTTTACATATACAAAGATGGAGGCACAGAGAAGTTACAAACTAAAATTTTCCAGCACTTGGCTAAGTGTGCTATAGGAGTTAAGCACGTCTTTGTTAATGGAATGAATAGCAACCAAAACATCTAGTTATGCTGTCCAGGCTCTCTGAACTGCTGGATGCTCCTGGCTATAAGACATACACTCTGTAACCTTGCATGTTCGTTTCTACCTGAACTCCTTCACTCCTGCACTCACCCGGTTAACTAATAGACATGTTCTTATTCTAGCCTATGCTTTAAGTGCAACAACTGTGTTTCCTAACATGGAACTGTGCCTGGGCTAGTCTGGGATTAACATGAGAGAATTTCCCTTCTTAAGAAAAGGTTGCTGAGACAGCACAGTGTAGCTCTTACATGTGCAGACACTGAAGCCAAAATGCCTGCGTTCAAATTCCAACTTCAATCATGCATGTGACCTTGAGTAAATTAATTAAAAACTTGGTGCCTTATTTTCCCTACCTACAAAATGGAAATAAAAGTTGTACCTAATTCATAGTCATTCTGAAAATTAAATGAGTTTGTGTGAGGTCTCTAAACAATTTCTAAAATATATTAAATGTTTGTTGTTTTCACTATTCTAAACAACCCTCCTTCCTCAATCTCAGAGGAATAACTCTTTTATGCTAAGACATTCTTTTTCTTTTTCAGAGAGAGAAAAACATCGACGTGAAAGGGACACATCGAGTGGCTGCCACCCACACGACCAACCAGGGCCAGGGACAAACTGCAACCACCAACCAGGGCCAGGGACAAACTGCAACCGAGGTACATGCCCTTTGCGGGAACCGAACCCGGGTCTCTCTGGACTACAGGCCAACGCTCTAACCGCTGAGTCAAACCGGCCAGGGCCACTAAGACATTCTTATTCCCTGTGAATCTCATTCAAAAGGTTCTAATCAAATAAAATGCGTCATCTACTACTTCTTCCTCTCCTTCCTTCTGCTGAACCACACCCAACGTTGATACATTATTGTGTCGGACCCTATCTCATTCCCATATGCAGGTTGTGGGTGTAGCACTTTTTCTCTCAAAAAGTCTGACTTTCAGCCCTGGCCAGTTTGGCTCAGCGGTTAGAGCGGCGGCCTGCGGTTCAGAGAGACCCGGGTTCGGTTCCCGCTAAGGGCATGTACCTCGGTTGCAGTTTGTGCCCGGCCCTGGTTGGGTCGTGCGGGTGGCAGCTACTCGATGTGTCCCTTTCACATCGATGTTTCTCTCTCTCTCTCTCTGTCTCCCTCCCACTCTCTCTGAACAAAATATCGAAAAATGTCTTTGGGTGAGGATAAAAAAAAAGTCAGGCTTTCATATAGACAGAGATGGTTCCAGATTCCTAGAAATAACTCTCAAAATAGATGTCACTTCTTAAGAGAGTCACAAGCCAATTCTGTCTCTAAGATCTTGTGTGTTACAAAATTCTCAGAAATCCCTTTTTACTCCCATCCCTATGGCACTATCCTGGGAAATTTGGCAACAAGGACCTCAGAGCAAGTGGTCTTGATGGGAATACACAAGCAACTTCCTCTTTTCTTCAGGCGTGTTTTTTCTTCCTTTTTCAAGCCCAGGTGGCTCAGCGTCACAGACACTGCTTCTTCAATTACAATAAAATTTTAGTTGAGCACATGGCCACTAGAATAAAGATTACATTTCCCAGACTTTCATCCAGTTGAGTGTAGCCATGTAACTAAGTTCTGGGAAATGGGATGTGGGTATAAGCAATGTGTAGCACTTCTAGGTTGTGTCCTCAAAGAGAAAGTGATAATTTTTCTGCCCTCCTCTGACATGATGCCAGATTTGGTGGCAAGACAACTTGGACCATGTGGAGGAGAGCAATAACAAAAGACAGACAAACACATATAGAAGGAGCCTAAGTTTCTGAAGAATTATAGTCCCCCTACCTTAGGACTGTACAATAATGACAAACAAAATAAAGGGTTTAATGCTCTGTAATTTGGGGCCTTTTTTACATAAACCTTACTCTACCTCCTAACTAATACAATCATCTATTTTGTATTCTTTTTAAAGAAATTTACTTCTATTCTGACTTTTTTAGATGTAGCTTCATACAAGTGCCATTACATTTCTTGATTCGAATCCTTTTTTATTTTCCTTTCTAAAGTCCATGCTTAATAGTATATAAATTTCACTTAAAGGTTCTGTTTGTTATTTCATGTAAAAGTAGTGACTTCATTGCCAAAATACAATTTTCCCCCAGATGTTCTATAATAATTTGTTGTAGGACATTGGACTAACCTGACATTTTCTTGATTCCATACACATTTCTGAATGATAATGATGCCTATTATGTCTGCTTTATAACCTTACTTATTCCGTTCTTATTTTCAATTATATAATTATTAGAGATACAATCTAGACTTGGAGAAGCAAAAATGTATTTATGTACATTTCCATGTGTTATGTAACTTGTTTCACCAATAACAAATTTCTTTACAGCATTTGGCATACAGCTTACACCTATAAATATCCTACTGAGTATTTTAGTTCACTCATGTTAATGTTTTATTTATAATTTCACTTTTCATTTCAAACATAAATTTTCTCAAATATACCTATGTAAGATTTATTGTAGGTATCAATGTGTTTTTCTTGAGTTGCTACCTTAATTCGGGTTTCTTTTCCTAATTAATATTCAGTTTATTAATGTTACCGAGTCAAGACATAGTTTTCCTTAAAATTTCAATTTCAATGTACAAGTTTTATTCTCTTGATAAATGTCTATTTAGGGGGCAGGGGAGATGGGTGAAGATAATCAAAAGGTACAGCTTTAAGTTGTAAAATAAATAAATTCTGGGGATGTGGTGTGAAGCAGGGGGACTACAGTCAATATACTGTATTATATACTTGAAAGTTGCCAAAAGAGGATATTTTTAAATTAAGTTTATTGGGGTAACATAGGTTAATAAGATTATATATGTTGCAAGTGCACATTTCTATGATACATGATCTGTATATTGCATTGTGTGCCCAACTACCCAAAAGCAAATCATGTTCTGTCACCATATATTTGACCCCCTTTATCCATTACTATTCACAACCCTTGTCCTTCTGGTAACCACCGTACTATTGTCTATGTCTATGAGTTTCAGTTTTATATCCCACATCTGAGTGAAATCATATGGTTCTTAGCTTTTTTCTGTCTGCCTTATTTTGCTTAGCATGATATTCTGAAAGCCCATCCATGTTGTGGCAAATGGCAGTATTTCATCTTTTCTTATGGCTGAGTAGTGTTCCATAGTATATATATATACCACATCTTCTTTATCCAACCACCTGTTGAAGGACACTTCAGTTGTTTCCATATCTTGGCCACTCTGAATGCTGTTGCAATAAACATAGAGGTGCATATATCTTTGCAAATACATGTTTTCAAATTTTTCGGGTAGATACCCAGGAGTTGCTGGGTCATGTAGTCAACTCAATTTGTTTGGTTTATTTTATAAACTTAAACTCTCTTAAATAATTTTACTACATTTACATATTTAATATAATTGTCTATTTAAAATAATCTTTTAAATGCCACTCACTATAAGAAAAACTTTCCCAAGCATTTAAAATTGCAACTAAATTTAATATACTACATTTGAAATATGGTGAATTTTAAGCTATTTAGATATTGCAAATAGTTAATACTATTTACAGACTTACTAAAAATATTCTATGTATTTTAACTTTAAAATCATAAGTCTAAATCAGCTACTTAATTACATATTTTGAATTGGAATCATAAGATTGATATGTTCATAATAGGTACAATTCTCTTTAAATCCAAATATGTACCTATTGTAGTTAAATTCATATAAAAATATTAATTTTATGGGTTTAAGTCATTATCTCTAAGATTAATCTACACTTCCCTTGGGTGAAAGACAAGTTTTATCCTAAAGAAAGCAAATTAGAGTTTGTCATTTCAAGTGACTTGCAGTGACTGTCTTGGCATAGTGAGGTTGCTTATTGGCCAAAGGCTTTGGCCAGGACAACTCTCCACAGGCCACTAATGAACAAGGGGGATCTCTTTATAGAGCCACTCTGCCAAGATGGAATTCAAGTCCAGTCCGTTCCCTCCAAAGAGGTTGGTTTTGTGGCTCCCTAAATTCAGGTTATACATTTCATATTTCTTCAATCTGATTTGAGTCTGCAAATCCCCACCAAGATTGTTTTAGCAGTTGATGAAATTTATCTAATCCATTTACTGCCTGGTTCCATTCTGAATACTTTTCATATTTTGTTGTGGGTTCCCAGCACAAATCTTACAGATATTTAAATAGCATCTGATTAAATTCTGCATAGTTCTCATCTCTATCTGATTCAACAGACCCCAGACATCATGCTAATAACAGTAAGGAGTTAGGTTCATCTGGACATTATTATTGGTTGTACCTCATGTATAACAAGTACATGCCTTCAAACTGGTTTTACATGTTGAAATCATTTTCATCCACAATTCACATTGTTAAAACTCTTTATTTTGTTATTGTTAAACTTGAAAAGTAGATTTTCTCCTACTTTTTAATTATTTGGCTTTCTTATTATAAAAGCAATATAATCTTCCCCAGAAAGGAGGAAAACCTGGCTTAAAAGCCAAACTTGTCTCCTTCTGTCCCTGAAATCTCCTGCCCAACTTCATGCAAAGCTATGTACCCTGTGACCTCAGAGCTATATTCTCTTAAAACTGACCCCTCTATAGTCTTTATAGGGTAACTTAATTTTGAAATCATTTTAGACTATTAGGGAAAGGTTTAAAACAATACACAATACAAAGAATTCACATGTACAACACCAAGATTCCTCAAATATTATCATTTTATCACATTTGCTTTATCATTATTTTTATATCCATTGATATATAATTTGTCTTCTGAAACACTTTCAAGTAAGTTTTAGACAGATATTGTGAACTTCGATCATGCAGTTAAGGTGATTACTGGCCGGTTTCTCCACTGTAGACATACTAGTTTTTCCTTGAAATTAATAAGTATATTGTGGGGAGATACTTTGAGACTATCTAAGTATCTTGTTTTTCACCATATTTCCACCATCTAGGTTTAGGAACCAGTGGTGATTTTTGCCTAAAACAGTTATTAATATAGTGGTTGCCAAAGAGTAATTTTCTAACTTCATCAGTTATTCTATCTTTATGAATTGGAATTCTACTGTAAGGAAGAACAGTCTCTTCTTTCCCATCTATTTACATATTCAGTTAGTTATAACAGTGTGGACACAAGGAATTTTATTTTATTCTTTGGGTTATAGTTATTTTATTCTTTGGGTTATTTTATTCTTTGGGTTATTTTATTCTTTGGGTTATAATAGTTAGTATAATGCTCAATTTATCCCAGATTTGGCCAGTGAAAGAACCTTCAAGCTGGTTCCAGGGTCCTTTGCATATGCTCCCCTTGTTCTTTGAGTATTTTCTTGCTTTGTGGCACTGGGCTTTCTAAGGACCACTTCCTCCTGGGCTGTTTTATTTATTCCACCCAAAGGCAAGGTACCTTGGTAAGATGTCTATCTTCCCTCTCCCCAAACTGAAATATACAGATCTCTCCCTGCCTTGAAATTTTCCTCTATATATCCTCCTCTCATTCATTCCTTTCTGCATACAAATTTCTTTCACCTGCTTTGTATTCTTCTCCCCACCCCCTATCGTGATTCTTTTTATTTATTTTTCCAACATTTTTTCTTTTATTATTTTTTTAGAAGTGACTCTTTGCACAGAATTTGCTTTTCAGGCTCTTTTTATAGATTCTGGTGTTTCAAACTGGAGAGAAAAAGCATTAACACAAATATAACTCTCTCTTCTCTACTTCTCCATCCCTAAAATGTACCACATACATCCCGGGAAACTTGAAAATGGAGAGAAACTCATTAGACACTTTAAGACTTAAGCCTTGAGGCCATTTGAGTCAGATCATTTAAGACAGAGAGTCATTGCAAAAGAAAGCAAGGTAAATGAACTATATAAAAGAAAACAAAATAGAATGAAGAAAATGAGACTATTTAAAATGTCCTGGAAATAAGAAGACATGTAAGTGTGGCTCCTACACAGAGAAGATTTAAGGTTTAGGGTTGCCCAATGAATAATGCATGCAAAATCACATCAAGGAGTTCAATTTTCTGTTCAAGGGTCAGAGGTCAGGCTTTGGTCCATCATGGAGGAAGCCTTCAGGGAATAATTCTGAGGATGGGGAGGCAGAAACTGTAATGAAAGAATTTCTATGTAACCATGAGAAATCCCACAGATCTGGGAGTAGAGAAACCAAGGGAAAGTTACAAGAAATAGTACATGGAGGGTTAACTTGGACATTACTAAATATCTCATGGATAAAACATTTCTCCTCTCTATTTATGTGTAAGGATAAATTTCTAAATATATAAGAATACCTATTTATCTTTTCCACTTAAAAGCATTTCACTTTAGGAAGATAATGGAGAGAAATAAATGTATATATTGCACTTTTAGGTTAAAAGATATATTTTATATTACATACTATTTGTATATATAACTCCAGAAACAAACCTGTATCTCCCAAAGGATTCAGGTTGTCTAGACTTGTGTCCAGCCCAGTCCATGTTCTACATGATTTCTATCTTCAGAAACCTAGTGTGCTATTAACTTTTTGCCCAGGCTGAAATACTGGGTATCCTGCCAAGATAGAAGGAACATGATAAATAGAATATATTCCTCCTTCTTTCCTAAGCCACAATTATTCCTAGACCATGGAAATAAAATTTCATGTCCTAAGATAAGAAAAACCTTAGGGTCACCCCTCCGCATCCCAAAGTCAGTAGTACTTCCCTGCCACTGCTGATTCTGTGTCCACACTGCAGTCCACCTGCTGTAGTTACCTGGGTTCTAATACAGTCCTATATCCAGGAGTAGTTTTCAGATAGAAAGATTTCTCTGGAAAGATATTTTTCTTTGTGCCCTTCTAAATTTTTCCAATGTTGTTATTGAGCATGTTTTAGGTCTTTAATTCTATAAACCAAAATATTTTAGAAATAAGAAATGTCTCACTATGAAAATCCAGAAAACACTTGATTCTTGACCTTGGTGGGCCTCTGGGTATACACCACTGGTTTAAGATCAAACCTCACCCAAGGTGGAATCCATATAAGAATAGGGAATCTTTCGGCTCCCATTTTGTGATGGGTAAGAAGGAGAAGGCTAAAAGATAGAAACATTGCAAGCAACTATATTGGGTTAACTACCGATTGTAAATTACTATTTTATAATCTGAGAGCTGTCTGTGATCCATAAAGGCAAGGTGTTAACTTCCTTCCACTCTTCAAGTTAGGGGAAAGCTCATTTAATGAGTTTTTGGCAAAGAAAAGAACTTAGGTTGGCCTCCTGCTAAATTTTTATTTTCTTTCATAATCTTGAACTTATATAAGCCCTTTCATTATTCTATGTGTGAGCTCTATTTAAAGCCCATTTCCCTGTCCAAGGGTCAAGGGTCAGGCTTAGATATGTCACGGATGGGATTTACTCGGAACACAGAAGCTCTTGTCTGTCACTCATTCTCCTTCCCCCAGGAATGCTGTCCCTGAGGGAGGATTCTCTTCCTGGCTAGTGATGAAAGGTTCAAGGCTATACCCTTTACTCTGAAAGCCTGGAAAGAGAGAATCAGCATAAACAACACAAAGAATTAACTTGGACTTTTCATTATAATAAAACACTTGAAATAATAAATATCGTCCCAGTGAAAACCCAAAGCACTTGCTTATCTGTTTTTACTCATTTACTCTCCTAATTTAAAGAACAAACAATTGGGGGGAGGGGGAACCTGAGTCCTAAGTCTTTGAGGTCAAAATGTCACACTCAGTATCCCAGCCTTCAACCTTTTATGAGTTCCCACCAGTCAGAGAAAATGGAGATCCTCTTCTACCCTTTCTTCCCTGATTCTTCCCAAAAACAGCAAAGGAAGGTTTATAAACTCTGCATATCTTTCAAAAACAGATCCAGAACATAAATGTGGTTCATGAATGGTCAAGTTATTGTGGTCCAAGATTAGAGGTAACTCACTAATAAAGAAAAAGATACTTTCTTTCCCATATTACCCACCATTGTCATGAAACACTACAGGAACAATAAGGATGAAGAAAACAAATAGTCCAAACTCCTCTTATCATCATCTCACCCTCCCGCCACCATGATTCATGTTTCATTCTTGATCTCTCCAAAATCAAGATTTCTCTCATCTACTGACATTTCTTGATTCTGACATTTCTCTGCTCTAAGAGACCTGTGCTCAAGTAGGCAGATGTTAATCCAATTGTTACTGACATACTAAGTCTGGTGGCAATCCTTGGGGAAGGTAGGTAGGCCTCCCTGCACAAGCCCTGGTGGGGACTGAAATCTGAAGCAAAGACTAAAGCAAGATTTTTTGTGATGATAATTTGGCACTACCCAACTACATAAGTCCAAATGTTAAAACATTTCTTATTTTTCATTAACCATTTCTAAATGCAAACTTTTCTTCATGATAACCCATGGAGGTGATAGGATAGAGTGAAGGAAGAGAAAAAAGACCTATGGTTTGGATAGAATTGACGAATGGGGTAAAAAAAATGTCTAAAAATTTAATGTTTTGGTTTTAGGTCAAATTAAAATGTCTCATGGCTTACGACAGCTTTATCAAAATGACCACATAAAAAATAGATGAATTGCTTTTGTAGATTTAGGGTATAGGCAGCATCAGTACAATTTCACTGCATTTTCCTACCATAAACCTAGAGGAAAGAAATCTCCAGGCCAATGCATGGGAAGGAGAATCGTACTATCCAGGCCCCACTGGAATGGAACTACATAACCTGAGCCCCAAGAACATTTCAGGCAGGGACAGCAGAAACAGGAAAGAACATCAAACCCAACATAAGCAATAAATTTACCTGGGAAATACCCCAACATCCATATTCAGAAATAATAGGACCATTTCCAACATTTTTATTTTTATTTATTGATGAGAGAGAGAGAGACTTCAACTTGTTGTTCCACTTATATGTGCATTCACTGGTTGATTTTTGAATGTGGCCTGACCAGGGACTGAACCCCCAACCTTAGTGTATCAAGATGACGTTCTAACCAACTAAGCTACCCAGCCAGGGCCTTGAACATTTTTAATAGGAGTTGGATTCTTACAGCATATTTTGAAACTTCAAAGTTACATCAGTGTAATCACTATTTCATAGTCAAACTCTCTCAAAGACCCCAGTATTCCAAGTCTCTGGCCCTCCAGTTTGGGACACCTCAGGGACAGAGGTCCCCTGGTGCAAAGCTCCCTCCTTTACCAAATGCAGAGGTTTCTGCTGCTTCAGGCTATGCTGTGCTAGGTTCTGCAGAGCCCCAGATGGAGATAATCAGGGATAGGTCCCAATCAGCACACCAGGCCTTTTCATTACAAAATGCAAATTTATTCCCAGAATTATAAACAATTGCTTTTTTCAAACTGAACAAATTTTAAAGGACATACCAGTCTTGAAAAACACTAGAAAGAAAGAAAACTGGGTATGAAAGTAAGATTATTTAAAATAAATAAATAAAAAGATATAAAGAGAAGCTTATTTCACTCTGCACTTAAGAAAGTTCCAATTCTAGAGAAAAGATGAAGGAAGGAACTAGATGTCTTGGTCCACTCCTCTCCACAAATTCAGTGAGTATCATGTCTTGCCTATTTATAATAAAAATCAATAATATTATACTCCTATTTGGGAGAAACTGTTCTTTCCACTTTTTATTTGGCATGTATGTATACCAAATAGTACAGCCATAAATTCCTTTTAGACTAAAAAGAAAATGAAGATGCAGGTCCTGGTGCATGGTGTGGCACCATAGTGCACTGTGACAATACAGCATTATTCTTATGAATAATCCCACAGGGAGTGGTTTTTTGTGTGTTTTAAAAACACATATCCACTTTAAAGGACATTAAAGGATGCATCATACTTTTTTTAAGTGTTACGCTCCTTCAGGATCAATATCTGAATGCAACATGACCTTTATCTTATATTTGGGCTGTGGTCATGGCTCATTCCCCTAAGGAAGGCTCTCAAACACCCCTGACTCTTAAAACTAAAGGCCCCTGTGCTGCTGTAAGGGAAGAAACCACAGAGCTCTCTGGTCCCACAAAGTCTGTTCTTTCCCAAACAAAATTTCCTGGCTCCTTCCTGTTCTTGCCACAAACTCCACTGCCATCTTGGATCTGTTTTTCCCGATGTCTCAGTGGACCCGGAGAGCCGGCACAACTCTAGCTTCTGTACAGAACCTTGGTAGGAAGGTGTACAAGATTCACCTCAGCTGAAAACAGGGGTGATGTTTGGAGAACAAGAGCTTCCTCTCATCTCCCTTCCCCACATGTCTGGGGTGCTCACGCCCAGCCCTCTCTCCTCCAGGGTGGGGTCAGCCTGGAAACACAGAACAGGAGAGAGTATCCACCTCCAAGGGGTGAGCAAAATAGCTTTAGAAATATTTCTACACACCTATACTAAGTGGGGAAATGGGCATCTTAACATGTGTAATAGTAACAGAAAACATGTTTTGTGTTTGTAAATCTCAATTATCCTCACCATTACTTTTCAGTTAACCAATCTGAAGAAGACCAAATTTATTACCCTCAAATCCAAAGTGAGCCTTGGGCACATCTCAAAGGAAAGCAAGCATGGGATATCTCTGGGCATACATGGGTCTCCCTCTTCGGAGGAGTTCTGGTAAAGGGATGTCTCTCATTCCAGATTCTAGAAAGCTTCATGCTCCTCTCTACTGAGCTGGAAGTAGAGACACAAAGGTTTATTTGTTGGTTCTCCACTCTGGTTACACATTAGAATCACCAAGGGAGATTTATAGAAATACTAGTGCCAGGGGTTCCCACTGGAATTAATGAGAATCTCTAAAAGTCACTGTGCTCTCCAGTAACATCTCCATTGTAAAGGGCAGTAGAGGGGAAAAAATAGTTGAAGCAACATTTTTTTTTTAAATGCAACTCTAATCATCCTCCCTGACCTATCAGCTCAGCCCTTTTCCTTCTACAGAGGTGGATATATATTTACTTCTCCACACCTTTCTTCTATAAATATTTTTAAAGTTATATGGAGTATATTTATAACCCCAAGCTCTTAAATTATACTGGTAGAAAGGTTGAGACTATAAAACTTAAGGTTATAAAATTTCTCCAGAATCCAGACTGGTGAATTTCTCTCCTCCAACTAACAAAGGAAACTACATGACTTTCCCAACCCCTTGTCCTCCTCTATCCCAGCCCTTGTCATGGACTAAATTGTGTCCTTCAAAATTAAACATTGAAGAGCTAACTCCCAGTATTTCAAATGTGACTGTATTTGGAGAGAGGGCCTTTAAAGAGGGAACTAAGGTAAAGCGAGGGTGAGTCCTAACCAGTCAGGTGTCCTTATGAAAGAAGGAGAGAGGGGGACACAAACATGTGGATGCACAGAGAAGAGGCCATGTGAGAAGAGAGAGAAGACAGGCATCTGCAATCTAAGGACACTGGCCTCAGAATGAAACCTATCCTGCCAGCACATTGATTTTAGACTTCTAGTCTCCAGAATTGAGAAGAAATAAATCTCTGCGTTTGAAGCCACCCACTCTGTGTTATTTTGTTATGGAAGCTTTAGCAAACTAATATAGCCCCTAAAAACACAGTCCCTTTAGCCTCTTTCAGCCCCTGCCACAACCTCTCCTACCTGCCAGCATGTGGTTCTTTAATAGGTAGTCTGGATATGATCCAGAGAAAGATATTCTAGAGAGCCAAGACAGAATTTTCTTCCCCAGACATTCACCTCCTTACTCAGACAGAGAGAAGAGAAATATTTTGTTGACAAAAAAAAAGTGCATGAGAAGTATGTTATAACAAAGGTAAGAACCATGGATATGGGTACACAACAGGAGACTCAGCATTCATAGAATAAGGCTGGGGAGCAAGGAATCTCAGAAGCTTGGGACTACTAGGGAGAGTTACATTAATGATGAGACCAAAATCAAATTACTATTTTAATTATATCTTCTTTCCTCAGTGTGACCCATGCTAAGAAAGACTAACTAGATATCAACTGAACCTGGAAAATATTCTCACAATCTATCAAAAAGCTGAGAAGTCATCAAATATTTTTGTGAAAAGGAGGCATTTAGATTAGACTCATGAAATTTTTATTTTACCTTCTTAGTTATATACAACTATTAGCCTTTCATTTCTCTGTAGGCAAGCTCAATTAAGGACCCCATT
Source organism: Molossus molossus (assembly GCF_014108415.1). Classification (NCBI taxonomy): domain Eukaryota; kingdom Metazoa; phylum Chordata; class Mammalia; order Chiroptera; family Molossidae; genus Molossus; species Molossus molossus. The sequence goes on from NW_023425344.1 coordinate 55,020,595, forward strand.
TTTCTGTTCAAGCGTTAGAGGTCAGAGGTAGATGTATCTCAAGATAGTGAAATCTGATAACTCTATATGCAGGAGTTCCTAAGGGAAGATGATCTTCCAACAGCCACTGAGATTCGGGTTAAATAGCTCAGTATGACTTGTTTAGTTTAACTGTCACAATACTGAAAGGACAACTTTTCTCAATATACAGACTCAAAATAATCCTCAGTAAATGTTTACATTTAGTGAATTTGCTAAATGCCTCAATTTAAGGTATTATAGGGGAAATATTAATTAATTTTTTGAAGCCTAACATCAAAAAGCATAACTCTCAGAACAATTTGTTCAAGGAAGTGACATGACCAGATAGATGACATAAAAATGACATAATTACAATCCTTTTAACATCCTCTTCCCAATTCTCATTTACATACTTGTTTTTCTAGCTCTAGCTGAGTTACAAGCATGACCACCCCACTGCCGTTTTGTCCTTGGATTGGGGTCAGAGGTTACTTCTTCAAAAGATGAAAGATTGGCCCTGGCCAGTTTGGCTCAGCGGTTAGAGCGTTGGCCTGCGGTCCGGAGAGACCCGTGTTCGGTTCCCGCTAAGGGCACGTACTTCGGTTGCAGTTTGTCCCCGGCCCTGGTTGGTCGTGCGGGTGGCAGCCACTCGATGTGTCCCTTCACGTCGATGTTTCTCTCTCTTTCTCCCTTCCTCTCTCTCCCTCCCACTCTATCTGTACAAAAAAGGAAAAATATCCTCGGGTGAGGATTAAAAAAAAAAAAAAAAAGATGAAAGATTGGTAATTCTTAACTCCTTAATCTTCCTAATCCCACACTGCTCAAACCCAGTGGAAGCTGTCCCTATCTTTGTCATCTTCACTCTGCTAAATGAACCCAAATGTCTCCACATCACCCATCCCTTACTCCATTCTTTGTTTTTCGCAGAAAAACAGTGCCCTTTACCTCTTCCTGCCCCAGCTTTGTCTTTTCTTCAGAGGGCTCTGCTCTCCTTGGAAGGGGCCTGATGGCTCTAATTGTTCCAGAATATATTGAACTTGGGCCCTGTGTGGATCTCCAGAGAGTTGTACAAACACTGATATGAATAAAGCAGGAAGGGGCAGCTGCTGTGGAAATCTGAGGTGGAGGATGGCAAAGTGTTCGGCACTGTTCTGTCTCTCCCTGCTAGAGGCTTAGGAAAGTTCCTACAGAATTACTAAACCCCATGGAAAAGTTGGCAGGAGGCGGAGGGGTTCCTTGGATGCTGGTAACGCGAGAAAGAGTTTTCAGTGAGAACCGGAGACACATATCCAACAGAATAAATGTGACTAAATGATATTTCAAGATAGTAATTCATGTAAGCCTTCTTCTCCCTTATTTGCCCTTCTTGTCCTGCGCTCAAACATCAGAGAGGTTGCTCTTTGTCTCCAAAGAGCTGAGTAGTAGGGTTGGAAACAGAAAAGTACTAGAAGATGTTTTTGCTTTTCTTTTGCAGAACCTAAATATTTAGGATATGAGAAGCAGCTTGATGAAACATGAAAGTAGAGGCTTCCTCCCATATTTAAGAGAAATCAACAATATATAGACATGGATAGTCAGGGATGATAGCACCTCTGAGGAAAGTCTTTAATGTTAAAGAAAGAAATAGAACTAAATACACAGAAACAAGAACTTAAATAAAGACAATGAAGGGAAACAAAATAAGCTTTTTAAAGTTATAGTTAAGAGTTCCACTTCCAGGAAGATAGAACAGAAATACTTTTACCTATCCCGTCCTCTAAGTACAACTAAAAACCCTGAACATTATTTTTACCCATCTATTCTTGCATGTTGTCCACATTTTCCATAGATCCCTTACATATTAATTATAGTTGGTTTACATTCCAGATCTGATCATTTCAAAATCTCTGCCACAGCTGAGGCCAATTCTGATGCTTGCTCTGTGTGTGTGTGTGTGTGTGTCTGTGTGTGTGTGTGAGAGAGAGAGAGAGAGAGAGAGAGAGAGAGAGAGAGAGAGAGTTGTTTTGTTGTCTGTTAGTATGTCTTGTAATTTTTTCTTCAAAGCTAGATATGATGAACTGGACAAAAAGAAGTGTAGTAAACACCTTGCGTGTGATATTTTGTTTATCCAGTCAAGAGTTATGCTGTATTTAGTGTTTGCTGTAGCTGTAGTTGCCAGAGGCAAAAATTTTCACTGGTGTCCTTGTTTTTGTAGCCACTGTTGTCTTTGGGTTTCCCTAGAGACTTCTTCTTAAATAAGATCTGAGACACTCAGTTCTCTCCATTGTAATCCCATTATTATACAGGAGTCTTATTGATGTGGTGGTAAGGCATGGGGGGAGAGAAAGCATTCTGTAGTCCTATGATGAGGCCTTAGCCTTTCAGTGAGCCTGTGCCCCTGGGCTAAATTGGCACAGGTGCTTCTCAGTTTTGTTTTGTTTCTTCTACCCTTAGGTGAAACAGCAAGTTTACCTAGGGCTGAAATTGGGTATGTCTCTTTCCCCAGGTGGGTTAGGCACTGATAAAACCCCAGTCTGTTAGGCTCGGGAAAAGCAGTTCCCCTTGAGGGAGGCTATGTTAAGAACAGATGCTCTAGGAATATTTCTTTTTTTTTTTTTATTAACTTATTTTTGTTATAAATGTTTCTCCATTTTTTACCCATTGACACCCCTCCCCATCCCTCCCACCCCGTCCCTAGCTTTATTGTCCATGTTCATTGGTTATGCGTACATGCATATAAGTTTTGTGGTTTATCTCTTCCCTCCCCACCCCACTCCCTCCTCTGAGGGTTGTCAGTCTGTACCCTACATCCACGTCTCTGGGCCTACCCTGTTCCTCAGACTGTTATGTTTATTATATTCCACAAATAAGTGAGATCATGTGATATTTCTTTTTCTCTGCTTGACTTGTTTGGCTTAGCATAATACTCTCCAGGTCCATCCATGTCTTCTCAAAGGATAAGAGATCTTCCTTTCTTACATCTGCATAATACTCCATTGTGTATATGTACCACTGCTTTTTTATCCATTCATCTACTGATGGACACTGAGCTGTTTTCAGATCTTAGCTATTGTAAATAGTGCTGCTACAAACATGGGGGTACATATATTCTTTCTGATTGGTGTTTCAGGCTTCTTAGGGTATATTCCTAGAAGTGGGATCACTGGGTCAAATGAAAGTTTAATTTTTAATTTTTTGAGGTAACACCATAGTGTTTTCCATAGTGGCTGCACCTGTCTGTATTCCCACCAGCAGTGTACTAGAGTTCCCCTTTCTCTCACACCCTCGCCAACACTTGTTTGATGATTTGTTCATGGCCATTCTGACAGGTGTGAGGTGATACCTCATTGTTGTTTTAATTTGCATCTCTCTGATGATTAGTGATGTTGAGCATTTCTTCATATGTCTCTTGGCCATTTGTATGTCCTGTTTGGAGACGTGTCTATTTAGGTCCTCTGCCCCTTTTTTATTGAGTTCTTTGTCTTCCTTTTGTTGAGTTATATGAGCACTCTATACATTTTAGAAGTTAACCCCTTATCTGATGTATCATTGGCAATTCTGCTCTCCCATACAGTGGGTTCCTTTTCCATTTTGATGGTTGTTTCTTTTGCTGTGCAGAAGCTTTTTAGTTTGATGTAGTTCCATGTGTTCATTTTTTCCTTTGTTTCTGTTGCCTTAGGTGATGTATCAGTGAAGATTCTGCAGCATATAATGTCCAAAATTTTGTTGCCTACATTTTCTTCTAGGATTTTTATGAATTGACAGGTCACATTTAAGTCTTTTGTCCATTTTAAGTTTATTCTTCTGTAGGGTGTAAGTTGATGGTCTAGTTACATTTTTTTGCATGTAGCTGTCCAATTTTCTCAACACCATATGTTGAAGAGGCTGTCTTTACTCCACTGTATGCTCTTGTCACCTTTGTCAAATATTAATTGAGCATAATGTCTTGGGTCTATTTCTGGGTTCTCTGTTCTCTTCCACTGGTTTGTTTATATGCCTGTTCTTGTGCCAGTACCAGGCTGTTTTAATTACAGTAGCTTTGTAGTATAACCTGATATTTGGTATTGTGATTCCACCTACTCTGTCCTTTTTCATGATTGCTGTGGATATTTGGGGTATTTTTTAGTATCATGTGAACTTTTGAAATATTTGTTCTAGTTCTGTGAAATATGTCATTGGTATCTTGATGGGAATTGCACTGAATCTATAGATTGCTTTGGGTAATATGGACATTTAATGATGTTAATTCTTCCAATCTATGAACAAGATTTGTGCTTCCAGTTTTTATATCTTCCTCTATAACTTTTTTCAATGTCCTGTGGTTTTCTGCAAATAGGTCCTTTACTTTTTTGGTTAAGTTAATTGCTAGGTATCTTAATTTTTTTTTGCTGCAATGGTAAATAGTATAGTTTTTTAAGTTTCTCTCTGTGTGTCTTCATCATTGGTGTATAAGAATGATGTCAATTTCTTGACATTAATTTTGTATCCTGCTACTTTGCCAAATTCATTTATTAAGTCTAGTAGATTTTTGATGGAGTCTTTAGGGTTTCCTATATATAATATCATGTCATCTGCGAATAATGACAGTTTTACTTCCTCTTTTCAAATTTGGATCCCTTTTATTTTTTCTTCATGTCTAATTGCTGGGGCTAAGACTTCCAGTACTATGTTAAATGAGAGTGGTGAAAGTGGGCATCTCTGTCTTGTTTCTATTCTTTTTTTTTTTTTTTTTTTTTTTTTTTTGATATTTTGTTCAGGTAGAGTGAGAGAGAGAGAAACATTGATGTGAAAGGGACACATCGAGTGGTTGCCACCCTCACGACCCAACCAGGGCCGGGGACAAACTGCAACCGAAGTACGTGCCCTTAATGGGAACCGAACCCGGTCTCTCTGGACCACAGGCCGACACTCTAACCACTGAGCAAAATCAGCCAGGGCTTGATCCTATTCTTAAAGGAAATGCTTTCAGTTTTTGCCCATTGAGTATGATGTTGGCTGTAAGCCTTTCGTATATGGCCTTTATTATGTCAGGATATGATCCCTCTATTCCCAGATTGCTGAGCATTTTTATCAGAAATGGGTGCTGGATTTTGTCGAATGCTTTTTCAGCATCTTTTGATATGATCATGTGGTTTTTCTCCTTCATTTTGTTTATGTGGTGTATCACATTTATTGATTTGTGAATATTGTACCAGCCTTGCATCCTTGAGATGAATCCCACTTGGTCATGATGAATCATTTTTTTGATGTATTGCTGGATCCGATTTGCTAGTATTTTGTTAAGGATTTTGGTATCTATGTTCATCGGGGATATTGGCTTGTAGTTTTCTTTCATTGTAGTGTCTTTTTCTGGTTTTGGAATTCGAATTATGCTGGCCTTATAAAACAAGTTAGGAAGTCTTCCTTCTTCTTGAATTTTTTAAAATAGTTTGAGGAGCCCTGGCCAGTTTGGCTCAGTGGATAGAGTGTCAGCCTGCAGTCCAGAGAGACCAGGGTTCAGTTCCCACTAAGGGCACGTACCTCAGTTGCAGTTTGTCCTCGGCCCTGGTTGGGTCGTATAGGTGGCAACCCCTCAATGTGTCCCTTTCACATTGATGTTTTTCTCTCTCTCTCTCTCTACCTCCCACTCTATCTGAACAAAAAATGGAGAAATGTCCTCGGGTGAGGATAAAATAAATAAATAAAATAAAATAAAATAGTTAGAGGAGAATGGGTGTTAGTTCTTCTTTGAATGTTCAGTAAAACTCCCCCATGAAGCCTGGGTTTTTGTTTACTGTGAGAGTCTTGATTACCTCTTCAATTTTCTCAGATGCTATTTGTCAGTTCAAGTTTTCTATCTCTTCCCAGTCCAGTTTTTGGAGACTATGTGTTTCTAGAAATTTGTCTATTTTGCTTAGATTGTCGAATTTGTTGCCATATAATTGTTCATAGTATTTGTTAAAGTTCCTTTGTATTTCTGTGGTGTCAGTTGTTATTCTCCTCTTTCATTTCTGATTTTGTGTATTTGGGTTCTCTGTCTTTGTTTCTTGGTGAGTCTGGCTAAGGGCCCATCAATCTTGTTTATCTTTTCGAAAAACCAGCTCCTTGTTCCATTGATCCTTTAAATTGTTTTTTGGTCTCTATGTCATTTATTTTTGCTCTGATCTTTACTATTTCCTTCCTTCTACTTGCTCTGGAATTTTCTTTTTGTTTGCTTTCTAGTTCGTTAAGTTGTGAGGTTAGATAGTCTATTAGATATTTTTCTTGCTTCTTGAGGTAGGCCTGTAGTGCTATGAACTTTCCTCTCAGAACTGCTTTCGCTGCATCCCATAGATTTTGTGTTGTTGTGTGTTCATTTTTATTGGTTTCCAGGACATTTTTAATTTCTTCCTTGACCTCCATGGTAACTCATTGTTCAATAACATGCTATTTAGCCTCCATGTGTTCAAATGTCTTTGCATGTTCTTGTTGCAATTGATTTCTAGTTTCGTGCCTCTGTGATCTGAGAAGATGCTTGATATGATTTCAATCTTTTTGAACTTGTAGAGACTTAGTTTGTGTCCTAACATTTGGTCTATCTTTGAGACTGTCCCATGTGCACTTGAGAAAAATGTGAATTCTGTAGTTTGGGGTGTAATTGTATATATCTGTTAAATCCCTTTGGTCTAGTGCTTCATTTAGAGTCTCTGTTTCCTTGCTAATTTTTTGTCTGGAGAATATATCCAGTGATGTCAGCAGGGTGCTGAAGTCCTCTGTTATGATTATATTGTTGTCAATTTCTCCTTTGAAGTTCTCCAGAATATTTTTAATATATTTTCGTATTCCTAAATTGGGTGCATATATGTTTACCAAGGTTATATCTTCCTGTTGGATAGATCCTTTCAATATTATGTAGTGGCCCTCTTTGTCTCTAGTTATGGCCTTCATTTTGAAATCTACTTTATCAGATATGAGTATTGCTACCCCAGTTCTTTTTCCTTTCTGTTTGCTTAGAATATTTTTTCCATCCCTCCACTTTCAATGTGAGTCTTTTGTTGTGAGGTAGGTCTCTAGTAAACAACATATAGATGAGTCATGCTTTCTTATCCAATCAGTTATTCTGTGTCTTTTTATCAGAGCACTCAAATCATGTACACTTAAGGTAATTATTGATATGTACTTATTTTTTGTCATTTTTGTTTAGTGTGGTTATATTTTGTTTTCTATTTCTTCTACTAATTACAGCAGTCCTTTTAGCATATCTTGCAGTGCTGATTTGGTCCTAATGTATTCTCTTAGCCTTTTTTTTCTGGGAAGCTGTTTATTTGACCTCCTTTTTTGAACAATAGCCTTGCTGGGTACAGTAGTCTTAGATTCCGATCCTTGTTTTTCATGACCTTAATTACTTCATGCCATTCCCTTCTGGCCTGTAGTATTTCTGTTGAGAAATCAGCTGAGAGCCCCATGGGGGTTTCTTTGTAGGTAACCTGTTGCTTATCTCTTGCTGCCTTTAGGATTCTCTCTTTGTCTTTAATTTTTGGCATTTTAATTACTATGTGTCTTGGTGTGAGCCTGTTTGGGTTCTTACTTGGGGCTCTTTGTGCTTCTTGAACTTGAAATGCCTTCTTCCTTCACCAAATTAGGGAATCTTTCTGTCTCTATTTCTTCAAATATATTGTCTAACCCTTGCCCATTTTCTTCTTCTTCAGGGACTCCTATGATGTGAATATTATTACATTTTCAGTTGTCCCACAGTTTTCTTAAGGTGTCTTCCTGTTTTTTAATTGTTTTTTCCTTTTTGTTTTCTGATTGTTTGACTTTTTTCTACCCTGTCTTCTAATTCACTGATCTGGTCCTCAGCTTCCTCTACTCTGCTGTTTAGTCCTTCCTATGTGTTCTTTATTTCTGCTATGTCATTCTTTATTTCTTCTTGGTGGTTTTTCATTTTCAGTTTATTGATTTTCAATGTTTCTATGTGTTTACTCATGGTGTTGATGTTCTTACTCATGCCGTTGAGCTTCCTCAAGATCATGGCTCTCAATTCTAGCTCTGTTAACTTGCTTAACTGCTCCACATTTATCTCATCTTCGGTAGAAATCTCATTCTTTCATTTGGCATTTGTTTCTTTATTTGACCATTTTGGCTATCTCAGTGGGTTTTGCAGCCTGCCAAATTTTTCCTTTGGTTGTTGGTGTTCTGCTGTTTGTGGCTCCCTCTACTGGGTTTGGATGAGTGTGGGAGGACCCATGTTCAACACCACTGCCAAGTCTTACTTTCCTGGGTAGAGTTGCAAGCCCAGGAAATGTTAAGTTATCCTCTAGCTTTTTGCCTGGAGGCTATTAGTCTCAGTTACTTGAAGAGCCTTGAGTTCTCAGTTGAATAAAAAACTCCCTCAAGTGTTCAGTGTAAGGGGATTTCCTGAGGGTGGGACACATGCTGGTTTTTAATGAGCCTCAATTTGCATTTCAATGGCCCATCTGTATGGGGTTGAATCTCCATGGGAGAGGCCACCACCTCTCCCCAGAGCCCTGGATATGAGTAAGATGGTCACCATCCTGTGTGGCCACAACTCAGCAAAAGCTCTGAGCACCCTCCAAATCTAGTGTCCCCACACAGTTCCTGTCTTGTCTGCCCTCCCTCTGCTGGAGCCCAAGGTGAGTGGCTGTGGCTATTTTAGCACTCCGTCCTGGCTCTCTGTGCTGTGGAAAGGGCTTGGCAGTTTAACCCCGAGATCATTGCTCACAGCTAAGACCACTGCTGATGGTGGGCTCCCAGCCCCTCTCTCACATCTCCGCAATCCTACCAGGATCGATTCAGTGTCCCTGGTTATATGGTCCTCACAAACTGCTTTCCTGTTGTTTTTTCCCAATGATTTGTCTTTATTTTAGTTGTCATTCCAGTTTGGTCCTGGGAGATGGTCTGTGTAGCTTCCATTTACTCCACTGACATTTTGGAATCTCCCTCTAGGCATATTTCAAAATCACTACTCCCTCAGCTGAAGCATGAGGAAATTTCTCCTACTTTGAGTTTGAGAATATGTAGAGCTAAAACCCACAAAACTGTTCCTTCCTAACCCCCAGTCTTAGACCCTCCTGGAGTCTTTAACTTTAAAACTGTCTATCCTGAATCTCTATTAATTCACTGATTACACTTTTGGTTTTTCTACCATGGTGTTAGTTCCTGCAAGAGGTTTCTGCTCTGGTAAACTGTGATTCTCTGTATTCACCTGTCTGTCTCTCCAATTTCAGGAGCAGCAGTTTTCCCTGTGACCACACTTCTCTGAGGCATCTACCAAGAGTTGTTTATTTTCAGGTTGTTCATCATTTTGTTGTTGTTGTTGTTTTCAAGATGGAGTGATGGTTTTTAAGCTCCTTACATTGATGGATGCTGGACTGGAAAGCAGAGTCCAATTTCATGAACGTTTTTATTGTTTCACACTCACATTCCCTTAGAGATCTCAACCCTCCAGGCCTATTCCAATGGTCTGACTTCAGGCCTAGGCACAAATCAGACAGAGATCCCAGAGTAGCAAATCTCATCTCTTCTCTTCAATCACTTCCTCCCTTAACAGCCTCAATAAAGTAAGAGAAATAAGGAGCAGATTCGAAATTCTGAATCATGGTATTTGAGAAATACCAACATTGGTGACAAAAACCCTTTGTATAATATTATAAACCATGCTCTCCTTTCCCTAGAATCCCTAGAGGAAAACAGACAGTAAGAAGTCCAATATATCTGAGAGAAAACATCCCTACAAACTACAGTTAGGATGAAAGAGGCTATCTCAAATATTTGCAACTAAAAGCAAGAGTCAAATTATAAGCTTTCATCATTTTCAATATGTTAATCCTTTTAATCTTTAATTGATTTGTACTTGGGCATAATTAGGAAGTCTGACCATCAGTCTGAAGTCAGAAAGAAACCATTGTGATTCATTCTGGGTAGAAGGAGACACTTTCCATACCTTTCAGGAATTCTTAAGGCTTATCTAAAATATGGATAATTTTTAACTCTAGGAACATTAGAGATAGTTATATTAAAGAGGGTGGAGAACATCAAACACAAAAAAATTATTAAATTGAATTAGAAAACATTCCCCCAATTGTCATTAAGGGGAAAGTGACTATTTCCAATTTTAAACTAAGGTGGTGAAAAATTTCTTCTCATTTCCACGTTAACTGCTTCTCTTGGTGACTATGGCTACATTGATAGAGCAAAGCTCAATGGTTGCAGAGACAGGAGTGAGAGGGAAACCTGTCTTCCATTAGAAACACCTATGTACTCTTGGAATTGATCCTATGTGCATGTATTAATTACCCCAATCATTTATTAGTTGCTTATAAAGTAAATTTTATAAAAATATAGGGGAATTATCATTATTATTATTATTATTTTACTACTAAACTATTTTAGGAGCCCAAATATTAGTTCCAAAAGCCAAAGAGGAAGCCTGAGAGACTACAAAGGGAACATATTTTGGACTAATTAGGGAAGTTGGGCAGATCATGTCTCCCCACCTTTGCAGGAGCACCAAAAAGTTTATCACTTCTTATTCTAGGTTGTACAGGGTTCAGTTCTATGCCCTTATGGGCTAGAAAATCAAAAGCAATACCATGTGAAAATCACTAAGGGCCCAGCTACCTCAGTCAACAGAGCATAAGACTTAAAATCACTAACTTATTTTCTTCTCACATTAAAGCATTTTTTTTAATCCTCACCCGAGGACATTTTTCCATTTTTTGTTCAGATAGAGTGGGAGGGAGGGAGGGAGGGAGGGAGGGAGGGAGGGAGGGAGAGAGAGAGAGACATGAGACATCTATGTGAAAGGGACACATTGAGTGGCTGCCACCCGCACGACCAACCAGGGCCGGGGACAAACTGCAACCGAGGTACGCGCCCTTAGCGGGAACAGAACCCAGGTCTCTCTGGATCACAGGCTGATGCTCTAACCACTGAGCAAAACCAACCAGGGCACGTTAAAGCATTTTTAAGTAATCAGTCTCAACTTGCCAATAGAGAAAACAAAAACAGAGGTCACTGAATTGCTGTCCTCTAGATTGAATGTATATAGTATCTTAATTTTAAAAGACATTAGAGTAAACAACATAACAACAAAACTATATGACCAATGAATCTTTATCCTGAGGGGTTAGTGGGTGGGTAGAGGTAAAAGAGGGCATAGAGGGAATAAATGGTGATGAAAAAAATACAATGAGGGAGGGAGGGAAGGAGGGAGGGAAGAAGGGAGGGAAGGAAGGAAGGGAGGGAGAAAGGGAGGGAAGAAAAGGAAATTAGTTGCACTCTAACAGGGGATGTGGAAGAGTATGGGTGATGTCCTAATTCCACTATCCCAAGTGCATCACATCATTCTTTTCATAATTTCATCCAGCAGATGTTTTACTTCATCTTGTTCTCAGGCATCTGGTTTTTAAGATAGCATCTGGCTTTTATGATGGCTCTGTTACACCTTTAAGATAGCTCTTACACCTTTTTAAGTCCAGTGGGATATCATTCATTTGAGACACACACACACACACACACACACACACACACACACACACTTCCCCACATTATAAACCTTACTTTGAATGACTCCCAAGATAACATTTCTCTTATTTTTTTCTTTCTCCTCACTCATGTCCTGGCTTCCTCTCAGATTCTTCTCATCAGGTAACTATGGTTCCCATCCAAACAGGGTATTCTGAACTCTGTCCTCTAAGTGAACCCTTAAGTGTAAGAGTTTTAAACTGTAAAGTGCCAAATGAGAAGACAGAAGAAATGGCAGACAATGAGCTGTGACTGATAAGAAGTTTGTTCAAAAGAGCATGAGATGAGCCTCTTATAATTCACAGGGGTTGATAGCCTGCATTAACAGAAGCCAGAGCCAGAGCTAGCAAAATGTGAATTCTAAAAGAATCCAGTGATTGGAGGTAGGATGATTGTGCATAGAAAATGGTGGTAATAACAGGAATTTACTAGTATTTCCCTGGAGAGCTCCTTCCAAGAGACAACTAATAAAATATTTTAACTGTCCCAAGCCTTTGTTACTTTCAGTTTATTGTGTGTGACCAAAGTTTCATGAGGAGAAACGGACTAGAGAGGGCCATGCAGGATTTAAGGTTGGTAAGAAAAAGAAAGGTTGGAGATACATGAGGAGTAAAGGAGAGCGTAAAGGATTGGGGATTGAGAATCTCTTACAATCTCTTGTAATTAGCTAATTATTAAAAACAGAAAAAGAGCAAAAGGAAGGTCAGACATTATAAGCATGGCCCTCTGGGCAGCTTCACCAGGAAGCTGCAACTTTACATTCCCCAGAGGACCAGTCCATTCCCTGAGACCACTGGAGGAAGGGGTTCAACAAAGGGGAGATGGATGCGTGTGCAGTGGAGTAGGGGTGACCGTCAAACCCAAGGGGGTAGGGCCACTGCAAACCTGCAAAAGTTTGGGCATACATAATCCCAAAACAAAGGAATTCTCACTCTCTTGGCTTTCTTGCCTCTTGTGGCTCTCTTGCATTCACCCATGTTTCCTCCATAGCCACGTGCTCCTAGAGGACAGATGGTCATGCCCATGTGGACCCCACATGAAATGGACTGTTGGACTGTAGCTGGGTACACAACTGTAGCTAGTCTGATGTTGGACTTGAGTGTACAAATATAGAATGGTGACTCTGAACAATGACTTTAATCCTAGCCCTACCAAAGGCTCAGCTGGACTTTGTCCATGGCGGGATGGAAGGAGATAAGACCTTGGAAACTCGGGGGTCTAATCCCATGCAAATAAATGCCACTCATCCTCTTGTGCAAGTCTCAGAAAATTATTTTTCTTATGACACCACAAGAAGCCCACTGCCCCCAGCAACAGGTGGGAACAGGGAGAGCTCCCCACCGATAACACTTTCACTTGGCTGATAACAATGATTTTGGAACTCCTAAAGAACCTGTGAGTTTCTCTTCTTGGCTTCTCCCCACTCCCAGCTTCCCCGTTTTCCATCCTGAAGTGAGAGTGGCCGTTGGCAGAGAACAGGGAGCAGTACAGTGGGGTCTCCATGGGAGCCCCAGGCCTCTGGCTTCTCTTTTCCCAGGGTGTCCAAGTGACCCCATCCCACCCCTATATTTTACATATCCCCTATTCAGACCATCTCCCTGTTTCACATTCAGTGAAAAGAAACAGTGGGCAGTTTCCCTAGGAACAAAGGAGCTAAAAGCATGCTCCCTTTCCCTCTTCGATTCCTAAGTTTAGAATCAGTAACTATTCCTTGTATTGATTTCTTTCCAGGTCAGAAGAGAATCTACTCTGTAAAGTGGAAAAAAAATTGTAATTACATCCATTCACTATTTTATCTCAATTGAGCTTCAAAATAAATCTGAGCTATAGAAAATGAGGTTTCACCCTCTTTTTACAAATGAAGAAAATCTGTTGATTGCCTATAATGAAACCAGTTTTACAGTTCAGACTTTAGTTTAACTCACAATGCCCCATTTTTGTGAGGAAAAAGAATAATAATAATGAAAAAAATCATTCTAGTTAGCATTAGATTCTATCTCAAACCTAGCTAGGAACAACAAGTTATTGAAGAAGTAAAGTAGATTTTATGTAAAATAGCTAAAAAGGAGTTCCCAGCTTGAGCACCTGTGGGAAAGATAGGAACATATTTCCAAAAAGAACAGTTAAACTGACAGGCACATTCTGCCACTGAGGAAAGCTGAGGGTGCAGGGAGTGTCTTTCCTTCTCAAGCACAGTGACACTCTTCACAGATACTATTATTTTCCGCTGAGACCTGTAGACATACAAAGCAGGAGGTCTCAGAGCATGATGGTGAAAAGACAAATTAGGGCTTTTCAAATGATTACACTGAACAGGCTACACTGGAAGATGAGATCTGTGTGTGGCTAACTTCGGAGACACAGCCAGCTGCCTGAGCCACCAATTTCTAAGGGGCATTAAAGCATCCCTGAAAAAATTACAAAATGGAAACATCCTGAGGGCCTCTCAGGCAGGCTACTGGACATGGGCGAACAAACACACTCCAGTTTGGGATGGGCACAGTGAGACACCCAAAGGTGTGCTTGAGTGACAGACATGTGCTAAGGAGGATGGGGGTGGGGGGGACTGCAGGGCTTTGTTTTCTTAAATTGTTTCAGATACATTCAGGGCCAGAACTGAACTGCCTGGGGTCATAAAGGTAAGTTGGAGCCCCAATCCTGTTTTTGGTCCTTCCCTTGTGGAATGCTGCAGAACTCAGCATCCCTTCCAATAAACATAGAATAAGTGTTTTTTAAAATACCCATTTGAAGGGGAACCAAACTAACAGTCAGCCTGGGCTGCCCCATGTCTTGTTATTTGGGTCAAAGACAGGATCTTTGGGAGAGAGTCAAGCCTAACGTTCCGTATTCGGTAAATACTTACAGAGCACCTATGTTGTGCCAGGCACTGTTGTGGGAATACATCAGTGAACAGACAGACAAAAATTCTTGCCCTTGAGAATTACGCTAATTTGGTGGAAGGAGGCACAGAAGAAATGTAAAATACATTAAATTATAAAGTATGTTAAAAAGAAGAAAGGTCAAAATAGAACAGAGAGAGGAAGATGGGGTGGTGTGTGGCAGGGGCGTGTATGTATGTGCACAAATTTGCATTGTATACCCAAGACCAACCAGTAAGAAAACAGACTTTCTTCAAACAGAACAACGTAACTCTGTTTCAAGATAGAAAAATTAGCTCTGGACTTTCCATATGTACCTCAATATTTACTGCATAAGCACCAATATCAGGGCCTTCTCTGTAGTCAAATGCTGGTAGAGCCATGTAAGGGATCCTGTAAGAAATAGTTGCACATTCAATGTACTTCATATTGACCATTTCTTTAGTAGCTTCTCAAAACAAACCACTTTCTCCTCAAGCAACTCTTTGATAGTGAATCCAGTCCTATTAATATTTTGCCTGCCAAATGCGATATTATATCTTTCTTTTGAGTAGTCTTTTTAACATATAATAGTTCTTATTTCATCCTTTTTGGACACCTTGTATAAGTCCTTGACAAGGTAGTTCAAAAATGTCTTGGAGATCCCAAAAGGTGTCTTTTGTTGAAGAAGAAAGTTGATAGTGGCCCACTATCTCCTGCTTATGGTTCAGGAACATACAACTAAAAGGTGTGAACAAAATATTGATTATGATCCCTGAATCACACATAGCCTTCACCATGTCTTTTCCACTGTCAATGTCAGTCACATGACAATATCATTTCTCATTTTCTATTCAATAAATATGTCTTCAATCAGATTCACTGTGTTGTTGGCTGTGAGAGACCTCACATCTCAGCAAGCTAATAAACATAAACAAAGTTGAATTTATCATTAATCCACCAGGCTCTCAAACTTTAAAAAAGACATATGATTGTCTCTGCATGCCCAAATGTCTAATGTATGATCTACAGAAGTAATACATTTAATGTACTGCCTTTGTGTTCAAAGCATATATAATTCAGGAAGAGAGAGTTTCAGTTGTTTGTTTTCTAGAAGAAACTTTTATCTAAAATTTATGTACATACCTCAAAATTCTTCATGTTTAACTATTGAAAATTGTACATGGGCTTTAACAATCATTGTAACAATTCTTTCATTTAAATATTTAGTCTTCATAGTCCCATAACTATAAGGAATCATCTTCTGAAAGGATTCAGTCTGTGTTTCTAGATTTGTTATGTAAACAAAATGTGTTTTATATACCTTATTTTTCTCTAAAATTTTATTTTCTTCAAAATTTTTTATCATGTTTTAATCAAAGTTTACTTTCATGGATGTTGTTGAGTATGATTACACAGTTTTTCATCACTGTGAAATACTGAGGTGCCAAAGTTAACCTTCCGCTTTTAATCCATTCTCACGAGATGTGAAGAAATCCCAGCTGACCCATTTTTATAAAACATTCATGGCCTAGATGGAATTAAATAGCTAAAACACAGTTCTTACTAAGTATTTTGCTTAATGTTATAAATTCTAGCATATAATGTACAGATTAGAATAATGATATAGCTTAGTTATACTCATCATTATTACTACTACTTTTGCTATTGTTAGTAGTATAATAATATTATTGCTATTTACATTTTTATAAACATTTGTTAGCACAAATATATATAATATTCTTCCTGAAATTATGTAGAGAACACATTCTCTCATCATCTGTATTAACTGTTAATCTATTTCCCTATTAAGCCATTTGGAAATACTTGGTGTTTGTTTGGTTTTGTTTGTTTGTTCGTTTGTTTTTAAAGTTTTTTCTTTATTAATTTTTAGAGAGAGAGGAAGGGAGAGAGAGAGAGAAACATCAATGAGAAAGAACATCAATTGGCCGCCTCCTGCATGCCCCCCACTGGGGATCAGGCCCACAACCTGGGCACATGTCCTGACCGGGAATCGAACTGGTGACCTCTTGGTGCTTGGGTCGATGCTCAGCCACTAAACTACACCAGTCAGGCCTTAGTGTTTGTTTTTTTTTTACACAACATTAATAACTTTGACCACCATCATTAATTATTTAACCCTTAAATAAAAAATGTACACTTATACTTCAATCAACTAATAGAATTTCAACATGTAAAACAATTATATTTTTCCTGCAAAAGAATGCAAGCTGATATTTAACAGAGATTTTTATATATTAACAATAAATCTGAAATTCATACCTCCTTGAATTACTTCATTTTCCTGATCACGCATGATGGTAACATATATGCTCATCAGGTCATTGATCACACAAAGTTCAAAGATACCAGGAATGACACTGAAGCAGGCCTTCAGCAATTTGGCCTTGAAGATGAAGTCTAAGACGAAGGGTAAATCTTAGCTACACACCAAGGGATGAACTCTGGTATACCCTTATCTATATTTTTGAAATTATATATCAATTATTTGTCTATTCTCACCCCCAACTAGGATATAAACTTCATGGATACAGGAAGTCTTTTATTCACGGCTGTATGTTTGGTACCTCACCCAAAGTCAAGCACGTGAAGGACACCCAGTAAATATTTGCTGAATGAATGGATTAATTAATTCATTAATTAATTAATGCACTGTAGCTTCTATAAAGAATAAAATCAATCTACTCATATTGACATGGAAAGATGTCTACAACATAGTTACAGACTAGCATGCCTTTTATATAGATAGCCACTTTGCTCATAGTATCTTAAGGAGCTGCCTTAAAGTCTGGTATATGGTAGACTTCACAAGTATATGTTGAACAAATGAATGAATGAAATAAAATTAATACAATAGCTTCCATAATTACAATTACTTCCTCCAGTCTTTCAACCTTTCAAATCATTTTCCATTCATTCATTCGTCCATTTATTAATACATTCATGTGATCAATGTTAGCAGAATGACCTTTCTAACATGCAAATCTGATGACATTTTTCTGCCCCAGATTCTTTAATGCCTCCCCATACTCCCAGATACATTTTAGCATTTGTAATAGGGCACCTAGCACTTTCCATTGCCTGTACTCAGCAAACCTAAGTGGATAGATCTCCTGTCACAGCCCCCTGCCTAGCCCCTCACACCCTCCCCTTGTTTTAAGTGTTAACACCAATTGTTTGTAATTCCCTAAACATACTAATACCATGCTCTTTTATTGTTCCTGACAAGGAATCTGCTGTCACCCTTATCTTGTTTCTCTATGTAATGTGTCTTTTTCTATGCCTACTTTTAAGATTTTGTCTTTATCACTGGTTTTGAGCAACTTAATTATCATGTGCCTTCTTTTTTCTCCCTTCATGTTTCTTGTGCTTGTATTTTGTTTGTAGTTTTTATTAAATTTGGAAATTTTCAGCAATTATTTCTTCAAATATTTTTTTCTACTCCCCACCTCCCAATCCCTTCCCTTCTTAGGGACTATCCAATTACTTTTATATTAGCCACTTGATGTTCTCCCAAAGATCACTGATGCTCTTTTCATTTAAAACAAAAAATCTTTCTTCTCTGCTTTCATTATGGATAGTTAATATTGTTGTGTCTTCAAGTTTACTTATCTTTTTTCCTCATGTATAACCTGTCTTTCATACCATACATCATATTTTTTATCTCAAGCATTATAGATTTCAACTCTAGAAGTTCAATTTGGGGACTTTTTAATATTTTCCACTTCTCTACTTAACTTTTGAACATGTGGAATATAGTTATAGTTGTTTAAATGTACTTGTCTGTTTCTTCTAACATGTGTCAGTTCCAGGTTGTTTTTGATTGATTATTCTTTTCACTACAGATCATGTTTTTCTAAATCTTGTATGCCTGGTAATCTTTGCTTTAGTGACAGATGTAAATTTTAACTTGCTGTGTATTGGGATGCAGTTTGGTTACCTAGAAACAGTTTGATCTTATTGGTCCTTGCTTTTATGATTTTCTAGGCAGATCCCAAGCAGTACTCATCTAGGGCTAATTAATCACCACTACTGAGGAAAAACCTTTCTGAGTATTCAACACAATCCTCCATAAACTATGAATTTTTCCAGTTTGGCTTGTGGCAATAAACAACATTCCTGGAACTGTGTTAGTACCAAACACTGTTTTCTAATTCTTTTGTATTATTTACTACCTTGTAGCTTTTTTCATACACATGCACTGATCGGTAATCTACTGACTATTTAAAGAGAAGCTTCTGCAAGTCTTCAGGTTCCTCCCTCTCTGTAAAGATCTCTATTTTGTTGCTTTGTCATGCAAACTCTAGCCACTTTGGTCTTCCCAGATTCTCAGTTCCATCTCCTTAATTTAGGGAGTCTACCAAACTCTGCCTGGGTTCTCCCTCTGTTATGTTTTTGTATTCATCTTTATTAATTTTATCCTTAATGGGCCCTGAGGTTATGGAGTCAGAAACAGATTTCGTATACTCACAGCATGATCAATAGTCAGAGGAACACTGCAGTGTCACTCCTCTATGATAACAACCGCGTATGAAAACTTGTCCTGAGAAGGTTCCTGTGCTGTGGACGGAAAGTAAAAGGCTACGTGGTAAGTAGCAAACCAGCGAACTTTCCCCAGCGCAGCCAGGAGGCCCCGCCATTTTGGAGGATCCCAGGACTTCCTGGGAGGAAGAAATGAGGAGTAGCTGGGGCCCAGCAACCGGAGTCCACTAGAGCTCCCTGGACCATCCGTCCAGTGAACTCAGCTGTGTTGGCACAGTCAGCACACAGTAGGTGCCTACAGCAGTATCGGAAACTAGCCAGGAGCCAGAGCCCCACCCCCAACAGCAGTGGTTGCTCCCACAGGCCTGGGGCTGTACTGAGGCCCACAGGCTCCAAGCCTGCGGCCATGCGCAGCCAGCCCAGGACCCAGGCCCACAGTGGTGCACACCCACCCTGGGACCCAGGCAAGTGGTGATGCACACTCAGCATGGGACCCAGGCTCATGGCAGCGTGCACCAGCTTGGGCCCAGGGCCCCAGGCCCGCAGCAATGGGCAGACCAGCGCAGGCTCCAGGCCTCAGGCCTACAGCAGTGAGCGGGCCAGCCCAGGCTCAAGGCAGCTTGCCAAGGTTCCCGGGGACACTAGCACCAGCTTGGGAGCCTGGCATCTCCCCCCACAGCAACAGTAACTGGGCAAAAGTAGAGCCCCACCCCCAACAGGCATTAGCAACTCAGTCTGGCAACTGAAACCATCCCCAGCAGCACCAACAAAGACTGATCAAGAACGGTGCCCCAAACCAAGCAGCAGGGCTAGGGCAGTTGACACCTGCCCCAGAAAACTGCAGCAGCGGGATTGGAGTGGAGCCCCTCCCTCCAGCAGCAGCAAAATCCCAGGTGTGGTCGGCTGGTGTGGCTCAGTGGTTGAGCCTCAAACCATGCACCAAGAGGTCACCTGTTCGATTCCCAGTCAGGACACATGCCCAGGTTGTGGGCCAAATCCCCAGTGGGGAGCATGCAGGAGGTGGCCAGTCGATGATCTCTCTCACCGATGTTTCTATCTCTCCTTCACACTTCCTCTCTCTCTAAAATCAATAAAGAAAAAAATCCCAGGTGTGGAGCATCCTCAGCCCCCAACAGCGTAAAGGATTGGGACCTGAGAGCACCCCCTGGCCGCAGCAGCAGCAGAAGTGCGAACTGGGAGCTGACACTCACCCCCAGCAGTGACTGATCAGGAGCTGAGCCCCATCAAGCAGCAGAGTCCCCCAACAGTACACCAGCAAGACCCACGCACCACAGCAGAATACCAGAGTGACCCATGAACCCCAGCAGTGCACCAGTGGAACTCACAAACCTCAGCAGCATACCAACAGAACCCGTGAACCCCAGCAGAACACCAGCTGGATCCACACACCCCAGTAGCATACCAGAGGGACCCATGAACCCCAGAAGAGTGCCAGTGGAACCCACACACCCCAACAGTGTACTAGTGGAACCCCACACACCCCAGCAACATACCAATGGGTCCCCCACACCCCAGCAGTGCACCAGACAAACCTGCGCACCCCCCTGCAGCAGCAGCACATATTGGCAGTTAAGACCCATCCCCAGCAGCATCAGCAGAAGCCAATCAAGAGCAATGCTCCAGCCCAAGCAGCAGCGAGTCTCCGTGAGCCGAGACCTGCACGACAGACCAGTTCCAAGCACCAGGTGTCAACCCTCCAGGACCCACAGTAGACAAGAGGAGCCATACACCAAAACAAGCTGGGAAGCACAGCAGCCTTAATTGATACACACTGACCTGCCTACACATTCCAACATCCCTCACTGGGCTTAGAACTACCAGACTGCAAAAACAGTGAGACAAAAACAAAACAAAACAAAAAAAAAACACCCAAATTAAAAAAAAAAAAAAAAAAGAGGAACCACCAGAAATGAAACTACAGGAATTAGAAGAAAGCAACTTGTCAGACAAAGAATTCATAGCAATGATTATAAGGGTGCTCAAACAATTTGGTGAGAACTACAAGCAACTTAATAAGAATTATGAACAGCTGAGAACTATTTCAGCTTTAAAAAAGAGGTAGAAGCAATGCATAAAGTGGTAGAAGCTATACATAAAAATCAAGAGTAAATAAAGAATGACATAGCTGATATGAAAGATACCTTAGAATGATTCAATAGTAGATTAGAAGAAGCTAAAAACTGAATCAGTGACTTAAAAGACAAGGTAGAGAAAAACACCCAAAATAGAGCAGCAAATGAAAAAAAATTTTTTAAAGCAGGAGAAGAGTTTAAGGGAGCTGTGGGACAATACAAAATGTAACAACATTTGCATTATAGGGATAGTAAAAGGAGAAGAATCAGAGAAAGGAATAGAGAACCTGTTTGAAGAAATAATGGCAGAAAACTTTCCTAAACTGGTGAAGGAAAAAGTCACACAAGTCCAGGAAACACAGAGAGTCCCAAGCAAGATGAAGCCCAGAACACCAACAACTAGACAAATCATAATAAAAATGGCAAACATTAAAGGCAAAGAAAGAATCTTAAAGGAAGCGAGAGAGAGACAGAAAGTTACCTACAAGCAGCTACCCATTAGACTGTCAGCTGATTTCTCAATAGAAACGCTTCAGGCCAGAAGGGAGTGTACAAAGTAATGCAAGGCAAGGGTCTGAATCCAAGACTACTTTATCCAGCAAGGCTATCCTTCAAAATGGAAGAAGAAATAAAGAGCTTCATGAATAATAATAATAAAAAAAAAAAAAACCTAAAGGAATTTACCACCACTAAACCAACACTGCAAGAAATGTTGAAGAGACTGTTGGAAGGAGAAGAAGAAGGAGAAGGAGAAAGAGGAGAAGGAGAAAAAGAAGGAGAAGAAAGGAGGAGGAGGAGGAGAAGAGGAGGAGGAGAAAGAAGAAGAGGAAGAAGAAGAAACAGAGAGAAAGAAAAACACAGGCATAAAATAAAAATGGTAACTAATAACTACCTATCAATAATAACCTTAAATGTAAATGGCTTAAATGCTCCAATCAAGACATAGGGTAGCTAATTGGATAAGAAAGCATGACCCATATAAATACTGTCTACAAGAAACTCACCTCACAACAAAAGATTCACACAGGATGAAAGTGAAGGGATGGAAAAAAATTTACCAAGCAAACGGAAATGAAAAAAAGCTGGTGTAGCAATACTCATATATGACAAAATAGACTTCAAAACGAGGGCCATAATAAGAGACAAAGAAGGTCACTACATAATATTAAAAGGATCAATCCAACAAGAGGCTATAACCCTGGTAAACATATACACACCAAATGTGGGAGCTCCAAAATATATTTTAAAACTTCTGGAGGACTTCATGGGAGAGATCAATAGCAATACAATCCTAGTGGGTGATTTTAATACCCCACTTATATTGCTGGATAGATCTTCCAGACAAAATCTTGACAAGGACATAGAGTGCCTAAATGACGACCTAGATCAGTTGGACTTAATTGATATTTACAGAACATTTCACCCCAAAGCTGCAGAATATATATTCTTCTCAAGTGTATACGAGACATTCTCAGAGATAGACCACATGTTCAAACACAAACTAAGTCTCTACAAATTCAAAAACACTGAAATCATATCAAGCATCTTCTCAGATCACAATGGCATAAGACTAGAAACCAATTATAACAAAAACACACAAAAACATTCAAACACTTGGAGGCTAAATTGCATGTTATTAAACAACAAATGGGTTACCAACCAGATTAAGGAAGAAATTTAAAACTTTCTGAAAAACAATGAAAATGAACACACAACAATACAAAATCTATGAGATGCAGTGAAAGCAGTCCTGAGAGAGAAGTCCATAGCACTAAAGACCTACCTCAAGAAACAAGAAAAATTCCTAATTGACTCTCTAACCATATACAACTTAAAGATCTAGAAAGAAAACAAAAAGAAAAACCGAGAGCAAGTAGAAGGAAAGAAATAGTAAAGGTCAGAGCAGAAATAAACAACATAGAGATTTAAAAAATAGTTCAAAAGATCAATGAAACAAAAAGCTGGTCCTTTGAAAAGATAAACAAGATCGATGGACCTTTAGCCAGACTCACCAAGAAACAGAAAGAGAGGACCCAAATACACAAAATCAGAAATGAAAGAGGAGAAGTAACAACTGACACTATAGAAATACAAAGGATCATAGAAACATACTATGAACAATTATACGCCAACAAATTGGACAATCTAGGCGAAATGAACAATTTTCTAGAAACACACAGTCTCCCAAAACTAAACTGGGAAGAGATAGAAAACTTGAACAGGCCAATGACAACAAAGGTAATTGAAGATGTAATTAAGAAACTCCCAGCAAACAAAAGCTCAGGCCCAGATGGCTTCACAGGGGAGTTTTACCGAACATTCAAAGAAGATGTAATACCCATTCTTCTCAAACTATTCCAGAAAATCCAAGGAAATGAGATAATTCTAATTTCAAACTGGGTAAAGACACTACAAAGAAAGTAAACTACAGGCCAATATCCCTGATAAATACAGATGCCAAAATCATTAACAAATTATTAGCAAATCAGATCCAGCAATACATCAAAAAAAGTATCCACCATGACCAAGTGGGACTCATCCCAGGGATGCGAGGATGCTACAATATTTGCAAATCAATAAATGTGATACACCACATAAACAAAATGAAACATAAAAACCATATGATCATATCAATAGATGCTGAAAAAGCATTCGACAAAATCTAGCACCCACTTCTGATATAAACGCTCAGCAATGTGGAAATAGAGGGATCATATCTCAAATAATAAAGGCCATATGTGAAAAACCTACAGCCAACATCCACTCAATGGGAAAAAACTAAAAACATTTCCCTTAAGAATGGCTACAAGACAAGGATGTCCACTTTTGCGACTCTTATTTAACATAGTATTGGAAGTCTTAGCCACAGTAATTAGACATAAAGAAAAAATAAAAGGGATCCAAATTGGAAAGGAGGAAGTGAAACTGTCATTATTTGCAGATGACATGATATTGTGCATAGAAAACCCTAGAGACTCCATCATAAATCTACTAGACCTAATAAATAAATTTGGCAAAGTAGCAGAATAGAAAATTAATGTCAAGAAATTGATGTCATTCTTATACACCAATGATAAACTCACAGAAAGAGAAACTAAAAAAAAAAAAGTTCTATTTACCATTGTGGCGAAAAAATTTCTAGGCGAAATACCTAGAAATAAACTTAACCAGAGAAGTAAATGATCTCTTCACATTACCAGATTTTAGGTTATATACTGTAATCAAAACAGCCTGGTACTGGCATAAGAACAGGCATATAAACCAGTGGAACAGAACAGAAAACCCAGAAATGGACCCAAGGCAATATGCTCAATTCATATTTGACAAAGGTGGCAAGAGCATACAGTGGACTAAGGACAGCCTCTTTAATAAATGGTGTTGGAAAATTGGACAGCTACATGCAAAAAAATGAAACTAGACCATCAACTTACACCCTACACAAGAATAAACTCAAAATGGATAAAAGACTTAAACGTGACTCATGAATCCATAAAAATCCTAGAAGAAACTGTAGGCGACAAAATTTCAGACATTATATGCAGCAGAATTTTCACTGATACATCACCTAAGGCAATAGAAACAAAGGAAAAAAATGAACACATGGGACTACATCAAACTCAAAAGCTTCTGCACAGCGAAAGATACAATCATCAAAACGGAAAGGCAACCCACTGTATGGGAGAGCATAATTGCCAATGATGTATCAGATAAGGGGTTAATTTCCAATATATAGAGAGTGCTTATACAACTCTACAAAAGGAAGACAAAGAACCCAATTAAAAAATGGGCAGAGGTTGGTTGCAGTTTGTCCCCGGCCCTGGTTGGGTCGTGTGGGTGGCAGCCACTCGATGTGTCGCTTTCGCATCGATGTTTCTCTCTCTCTCTCTCCCACTCACTCTATCTGAACAAAATATCGAAGAATGTCCTCAGGTGAGGATAAAAAAAAAAAAAATGGGCAGAGGAACTATATAGACACCTCTCCAAACAGGACATACAAATGCCTAAGAGACATATGAAGAAATGCTCAACATCACTAATCATCAGAGAGATGCAAATTAAAACAACAATGAGGTATCATCTCACACCTGTCAAAATGGCCACCATCAACAAATCATCAAAGAACAAGTGTTGGCGAGGGTGTGGAGAAAAGGGGACTCTAGTACACTGCTGGTAGGAATGCAGACTGGTGCAGCCACTATGGAAAACAATATGGTGTTACCTAAAAATATTAAAAATTGAACTTCCATTTTACCCAGTGATTCCACTTCTAGGAATATACCCTAAGAAGCCTGAAACACCAATCAGAAAGAATATATGTACCCCCATGTTTGTAGCAGCACTATTTACAATAGCTAAGATCTGGAAACAGCCCAAGTGTCCATCAGTAGATGATGGATAAAAAAGCAGTGGTACATATACACAATGGAGTACTACGCAGCTAGAAGAAAGAAAGATCTCTTATCCTTTGAGACAACATGGAGGGACCTGGAAAGTATCATCCTAAGTGAAACAAGCCAAACAGAGAAAAACAAGTATCATTTTATCTCACCTATTTGTGGAATATAATGAACATAACAGTCTGAGGAATGGGGTAGTCCCAGAGATGTGGAAGTGGGGTACAGACTGACAATCCCCAGAAGAGGGGGTGGAGGAGGAGATAAACCACAGAACTTACATGCATGTATGCATGAACAATGGACATGGACAACAAAGCTGGGGACAGGGCAGGGAGGGAGGGGGAGGGGGGAATCAATGGGGAGAAAAGGAGAAACATCTGTAACAAAAATTAATTAATAAAAAAAAAAGACCAAAAAAATAAAGAAGTAAAGGATCTCTTCACAGAAAACTACAGGTCATTGAAAAAAGAAATAGAGAAAGATATTTAAAAAATGGAAGCATATACCTTGTTCATTAATTGGCAGAATTAACATCATCAAAATGTTCATACTACCCAAAGCTATATATAGATTCAATGCAATCCCCACCAAAATACCAACGATATACCTCACAGAACTAGAACAAATACTCCAAAAGTTTATATGGAACCAAAAAAGACCCCGAATAGCCACAGCAATCTTGAAAAAGAAGAACAACGTAGGAGGGATCACATTACCAGACATCAGGTTATACTACAAAGCCACTGTAATCAAAACAGCTGGTACTGGCACAAGAATAGGCACATAGATCAATGGAACAAAATAGAGAACCCAGAAATTGACCCATGACAATATGCTTAATTAATATTTGACAGAGGTGGCAAGAGCATACAGTGCAGTCAAGACAGCCTCTTTAATAAATGGTGTTGGGAAAATTGGACAGCTACATGCAAAAAAAAATGAAGCTAAACCACCAACTTACACCATATACAAGAATGAACTCAAAATGGATAAAAGACTTAAATGTGACCCATGAATCCTAGAAGGAAATGCAGACAACAAAATTTCAGACATCATACACTGCAGAATTTCCACTGATACATCACCTAAGACAACAGAAACAAAGGAAAAAATGAACCCTTGGGACTACATCAAACTAAAAAGCTTCTGCACAGCAAAAGAAACAACCATCAAAATGGAAAGGGAACCCACTATATGGGAGACCATAATTGCCAATGATACATCAGATCAGAGGTTAATTTCCAAAATATATAGAATACTCACACAACTCAACAAAAGGAAGACAAAGAACCCAATTTAAAAATGGGCAGAGGACCTAAAGAGACACCTCTCCAAACAGGACATACAAATGGCCTAGAGACAGATGAAAAAATGCTCAGTGTCACTAATCATCAGAAAGATGGAAATTAAAACAACAATGAGGTATCACTTCACTTCAAACAGCAAGTGCTGACAAGGGTGTGGAGAAAAGGGGACCCTGGTGCACTGCTAGTGGGAATGCAGACTGGTGCAACCACTATGGAAAACACTATGATGTTACTTCAAAAAATTAAAAATTGAACTGCCATATGACCTACTGATCCCACTTCTAGGAATATACCCTAAAAAGCCTGAAACACCAATCAGAAAGAATATATATTCCCCTATCTATGTTCATAGCAGCACTATTTACAATAGCTAAGATCTGAAAACAGCTCAGTGTCCATCAGTAGACGAATGGATAAAAAAGTCGTGGTACATATACACAATGGAGTACTACGCAGTCGTAAGAAAGAAAGATCTCTTATCCTTTAAGATGACATGGAGGGACCTGGAAAGCATTATCCTAAACAAAACAAGCCAAGTAGAGAAAGACAAATATCACATGATCTCACTTATTTCTGGAATATAATGAACTAAACAAACTAATGAACAAAATAGACCCAGAGTCATAGAAGTAGGGTACAGACTGACATGCCTTAGAAGGGGGGGGGGATAAACCACAGAACTTATATGCATGTACGCATAACCGATGGACATAGACAACAAAGCTGGGGACGGGGTAGGAGGGGATAAGGAGGAGAGAGTCAATGGAGGGGGGAGAAACATTTGTAACAAAAATAAGTTAATAAAAAATAAATAAATACATACATAAATAAATACATAAAAGAAAAAGAAAATGCCCTGTATGAATGGCAAGCCCACCCTATAGTTGAAGGACATAGATAAATACATTTTCTGTGTTGTGAACAAGAAAATGAAGCAGCTGCTTCCTCTTCCATTTCTGTGAGAGCCTCCATAGAAATGTCTTGCTCTAACTTCTTGTAATGTAAATAAATTCCTCCAGGGAAGAAAATCTTCCCAGTGTCTCCAGATTCACATCTCAGCAATGTTTCCAAATTCCAGTTTTATCCTCTCTTGAAATACAAACACATACCTGTGGGGTTAGGTAAATCTCTCTGGAATTCTCACTATCTATACAGTTGTAAATTAATTTCTGAGACTTGCTCTTTGGTAAGATTCCAAGTTTCGGGTAGAATTTTTTTCTGAAAGCCCTACTGTGCAGAAACATAGAAACATTTTCTCTGTAGTTCCACATCCTCTCCATGCCATCACCTGGCAACCCACTCAAAATAGTAAACTGGAGCCACTGGAAGGCTGACCTTGTTAGTTTCCCATCTCAGGAATTACTTTCCTTTGTTGCTTAATGTCCAGTGTTTTGAAAACTGATGTTTTGTTCCAGATGAGAAAGTAAATCTAATCCCTATTACTCCATCTTGGGAGGAAGCAAAAGTCTCATGTTGCTTCGTGTTGCTTTGCCTTTGCCCTTGTTCTTTTCTGTCTAGTATAACTTTACTATATATATATTTTTAAAAATCCTCTTCTTATTATTCACTTTTCAAAGTTGAGAGTCTTAACTCATACGTAAGTTTTTCTCAACTTTCTCATGCACTTTTAGGTATCTTATAGTGAACATGTTTGTTCCTGCCAAACACGCCTCCTGTCCTCACTTCTGAACCTAACCATGATTTTACTCAGGTTTTCACCCTTCCCCCATGTAGCTATGTGCTTTGAGAGAGGCTAACCTCACCCCTGCTCCAGATTCTAAGGGTAATCTCATTCTTCTTGGCAGCGATTCGTACAGGATTGGCACATAACCCATGGCTGGCTAATGGGATGAGAGAAGTTGACTAGTAGACTTCTGGAAAAAGCGTCTTCACTCCTAAAAAGAGATAAAAAAAAAAAAAAAAAAAAGAAATGTTTTCTCTTCTTCTTCCACATATTATATTTGCATGTGTTTATATTTTGTGCCCCCTTACTAACAGTCTGAGAATGGAGCCAACACTGTTAGAGCAGAAAGATGGGAAGAATTTGGGTCATTGACAGCATTACTGGGCAGAAGAACTTCTCAACACTCAGTTATGTCAATAATAAAATTTCAAATTATTTAAGATAATTTGAGTTGGGTTCTATTTCTTCACTAGAAATATCCTCACCAATGTACTACTTTTGCTCCTAAGTGCCCTATCATTTGGTAGATGCCTCATTTTCAAGTATGGATGGCTGCACATCTGTCTTCCCTCTAGGCTCTAAGCCTCTTTAAGAGTCAGCAGGACACAGTGCATCTCATCTCTCTAGAACTTTACACAGAGTAAATGCAGAAGGTACACTGAATAAATGACTGTTCCCCAACTCCCCAGAAGGTTGTGAGATTTCTATCAATACTATTAATAATAGCTAAGATATATTAAAAACTTAAGAATATGCCAGCCACATGCATATCTCCTGCAACCTTCCCAACAACCCTGTGGAATAGATACTATAACAGTATTACATTTATTTTACAGTAGGAAAACTGAACATTTGGAAAGTTCAGTAACTTGCCCAATCTTACTCAGCTAGGAAGTGGTGGAACCTGTTAGGAGCTCAGCTGAACTGTTAAGTGTCAAAGTGGCCAATTAAACAAAATAAGCCAAAATAGAAGTAACAGTGAAGCCTTCAATCACTTATATGATAGTAAAAGCAAGAGGCTAAAACCAAAACAAAGCACCAACTGCCCCCGTTCCATTATCCCCCATGGAACGGCACACTGGCCAAGAGTCAGGTGAATTGGTACAGATGTGGGCACTACTTCACTGTTGGGGGCCCCAAACAAAAGAGTCCTGCAGTTTTATGGACCTGAGATCCGGGGGGAAAGCTGGGAAGAGTTAGGACTATGAAAATACTGAGTACTGAGTCACAGTGGGGAAAAGTATCTCAAAGTTTCCCCCTCCCCTCAAACCACATGAGACCCTGGAAGACACATCTGAAGAACTTCACCTCAATCCCCAATTAAAGGGAACTAGGGATGAAGATGCCTGAGCCAGGAATGCAAATATTCAAACCACGTGACCAGCTAGAGGGGCCTGCAACTCCCTTCGGAGACTGTGATACAACAGCTGCGCACTGAGTCTGGTGTAGGGAAGGCAACTCTCCCCCTGATATCTGTCAGGTAGAGCATTTGTAATTGCTTATGGTTGGACCCAAAAAATCACACATTGGATTACTGGCCAGGAGCCAGACTCCTCAGGACTCAAGTTACTTAACCACTAGAACTTTTCTTTGGAAAAAAAATGACCTTAATTTATTAATTTCTATGTCCCCTGAAAAAGTCTAGCACTGGACTTTGGTACATGATACTAATAAAGAAGAATTGAACTGGAGAGAGTAGAGAGAAGGATAGTTGCTAAAATTCAAATATTAGCCAAAAATTCTGTTTAACTATATAGTTTAAGTTAATTTCTTCTTAAAGAAATAAATTGATACTTCAAAAGCATAACTCATTAGTTCTGAGTAGATGTATTCAGGATCCTGCTAATGAGATCTCCTCAATAAAATCTAAAATTTTTCAAGTAGTTCATGTCATGCTCAACTAGTTCATTTATTACCTTTTCTACCTTGTCACTGAACTCATAAGTATTTCATCAATTATAAAATTCTACATTCTTTTCCTTTTTCAAGCAAACCAAGATGTCTAGACACTCAATAAATATTAATTAGTGAAGATGATGAAGGTTAACTTGATGTTTCTTTCCCCTAATTGCATTTGAAGACCTTTAGCATCATTTAGCATTTCATTTGAAAGCTTTGGTAGAGCACATTTTAAATCTATACATTGTTAATTTATATTGCCAGGTATTGCCATCTTTCTTTGTTCAAAAGGCTTTGCAGTCATTAATTACATATTCAGAGTGATGGGAATAGATTCAATTTACTCTGAGAATCTTAATGCATTCAACGTTTTTTGTACGGCTGAAATCTGGAGATGCCAAAACAGCTTTCTGTCCTGGGGTCATTCTCCTTTCCTCTCCCTCCTTCTGTCAGAATAGTAAAGCAGGGTTATACAAAATAAGTTTACAGTGTCAAAGTTAGATGCTTCCTTTATAGCTACAGAACAACAACATGAAACCCTATCCATTTGTATCTGGTTTCTCATTCTTCATACATTAACCAAACACCCCTAAAGAGAGAAACTCTGGGAAGGTATTAAATGAGAACATAAAGTGAATTTCATACATATATATATTTTTTAATAATATGTCCTTTATATAAGTTAAATTCTCTCTGGAATTTGTTAACTTTCCCCTTAAATAGGCCTCTCTGGCCCTTTTCTACCTCCATTCCCTCTTTCAATGTGAGCCAGCCCACCACCCAGACACATACACACACACACACACACACACACACACACACACACACACACACCATGATCTTCAGGTCTTTAAGTAAACAGATTCTCCAGTGTGTGGAAATGACACTTAAGGAGCCTATTTAAAGTTGTCTTAACCTATCAGATCACCATGGTAAAGGTGTTACAATTAGGGAACAGCAGCCTCCCTCATATAGTGTGTTCATTCTATGCTGTCCAGATCTCAGAAAATAATTCCAGTCGATGCTTACCCTAGCCCTGGGTTTCTAGCTCCATTTGAGTTTTTAAAGTTTCAGACTCAGTTTTCTTAACAAATACTTACAATAAAATTATACAAAGCAAGTCTCTAGTTTCTCCTCCAATCAGGCTTCTTTTGTTAACTGCTAGTTCATTTCTTCCTTATCTGCTCCCCTTGTCTAGCACGTGACAGAGCCTTCTCCCAAATATTTTGTCTCCTAAGGTGTTATAGATCATATCATTGTTATATCATGATCACATAAACAAGATAAAAATAGGGAGCAGAAGGTTTAGAGTAACTGAAGTAGCCACTGGTGTTTTCTTTTTAATTCAGAAAGGGTATACACAGTGGCACCAGAGTCAGGGCCCCTATTTTAAGCTATGAAAAGAGGGGAGATGGAAAGTTCAAGGGAATAGTGTCTTTTGGTTCATAAAGGAGACCATACTAGAATTTCTCCAAAGATGGGGTCTATGATTTTCTTTTCATTAAATTAGTTGATTGATTGAAGCAAATTGCAAATTTTTAAGGGACTTAAATATATAAGATTAGTACTAGAAGTGTGCATTTAATTTGGGCAGATAAAATTGTGATCTTAAATTGGGAGAACAAACTCCTTTGATATAGATAAAAACTATCTTCCCCTGCTTTACTCCGGGCAGAAGTTTACAGATAGTAGAGATACTTTAGATGATAAGAAATATTCCTCTATATTCCCAAAAATCACTGAAAAAGGAGTCAAAATGCCTGAGTTCTAATTTAGAACCACCTTAGATCTGGTGATGTGGATAACCAGCCTTTCTGAGCCATAGTTTCTTATTTGTAAAATAAGAATAAAGAAACCTAATTCACCAGGCTGCTGTGCATAGCCCTTTGTAAACTCTAAAAGGCGACATAAATAAAATGAACCACTAATATGAAGATCCAAGCACATTTCCAAAACGCATTGTCACCGTTAAAAAATACAGAACTACGAGTTGGTGAGCCATAGTCAAAGCTACTGATGTAAGGAAGTGAGATATTTTCTGCATAAAAGACGTGTGTGTTTTTGCCTGAAAAGATAGTAAGTATTCTCTACGAAGATCTGAGACTCACCCTCATCATTACATTGGAAGGTTTAAGTCTGGCAGGGTACACTGCCTGAATCTCCTAAGCAAAAGTAATTTTGACCAGAAACACAATGAAAATATATTGTTTTCCTATATACAGTAATTATACTGCTATCTAACATTTATGAAATTATTGCTATGTTCCAGGCACTGTTCTGAGCACTTTACCAGCTTTATCTAGTTTAATCCTCCCTGCAGTGTAGGTGCTATTATTATGATTAACCTTATTTTCCAGAGGAGATTTATAAAAGCTACATAACATGATGGAGGTAATATAGAGACACGGAGGTAACAGAGACTTTAACTCACACTCTTAGTCAATTATTTGCTCTCCCTTCTTTCAAGCTCTAGATAATTAATCTTTCCAGAAATTGTGGAAAGCCCAAAACTCTCCCCCAGGATTCCTGTAAAATCGTGGGGTTGGACAGGGTGTCAGAGCAAAGAGCACTACTCTATCAAGGTTCCCTTTGGCTCTCATCTCCTGCTGATGGTTTCCCTGTTTGGGACTACACCGACCCACAAGTGGACTCAGGTTGCTTGTAATTTACGTGGAAAGTTTTTTTTGTTTTCTGGGTTTTTTTTAGGCTCTGGAGATACAGGTTATAGCTCAGTAGTGGAAACAACTTGAAATTTATTTATTTTTTTCTTTTTAATTAGATGTATTGGGGTGATACTGCTTAATAAAATCATATAGAATTCAAGTATACAATTCTATATTATATCATCTGTATATTGCATGTGTATCTACCACCCAATCAAATCTTCTTCCATCACCATTTACTACCCTCCCCACCCATTCCCTCTGGTAACCACCATTCTGTTGTCTGTGTCTATGAGTTTTTGTTTGTTTTTCTTGCTTGTTCATTTGTTGCTTTCACTTTTATATTCCACATATGAGTGAAATCATATGGTTCTTGACTTTTTCTGTCTAACTTATTTTGCTTAACATGATATTCTCAAGGTCTATCTGTGCTGTCACAAATCACAGTATTTCATCTGTTCTTATGGCTGAGTAGTATTCATTGTATATATGTACCACAGCTTCTTTATTCAATCCTCCAGTGAAGGGCACTTCAGTTGTTTCCACGCCTTGGCCACTGAGAATAATGCTGTAATGAACATAGGGTGCATATATCTTTGAGAATAAATGTTTTCAGATTTTTGGTGTAGATACCGAGAAGGGGGTTGCTGGGTCACATGGTGGCTCTATTCTTAATTATTTGAAGAAACTCCAGACTGTTTTCCATAGCGGCTGTACCAGTTTACATTCCCACAAGCAGTGGATGAGGGCTCCTTTTTCTCCACAACTTCTCCAACCCTTGTTATTACTTGTCTTGTTGATAATAGCCATTCTAACAGGTATGAAGCAATATCTCATGGTAGTTTTTATTTGCATTTCTCTAATAGCTAGTGAAGTTGAAATTTAATTTTTTTTTCTTTTCTTTTTTTTTTATCCTCACCCGAGGACATGTTCCCATTTTTTTGTTCAGGTAGAGTGGGAGGGAGAGAGAGGAACAGAGAGAGAGAGAGAAACATCGATGTGAAAGGAACACATTGAGTGGCTGCCACCTGCACGACCAACCAGGGCCGGGGAAAACTGCAACCGAGGTACATGCCCTTAGCGGGAACCAAACCCAGGTCTCTCAGGACCGCAGGTCGACGCTCTAACCGCTGAGCCAAACCGGCCAGGGCGAAATTTAATTTTTAACAATTCTATTTCCACGAGTACCTATGCAGTTTCTACAACTTGGGCTCTAGCCTCCTGCCTTGTTGTTCAGCTGTTCTCTCTCTCTCCTTCTCCACCCTCTCTCTAGTCTCCAGTCTTTTTATTCCCATCCTCAAATTTCTGTCCCATTCTGTTGTCTCTTATTTCTTTAGTTCCTGACATCCTATACTCTCAGGATCCCATTGTCCCCAAGTGATTTATCAAAATAGTTTTCTAATCAAAGATAGCTCCTGTCCTATGAGAAATTACAATGAGAGCATTTTCACCTTGACATATATTCATTTAATAAACATTTATTCCTTCGAGGTAAAAAAGGGGGGATGGTATTACATAAAACCAGAGTGATTTTTGATATCTTGAACTCTCATACTGCTAAGCCACTGAAGAATAATTAATAGAGGAAATCATAAACTCAAAGTCACTGTAATTATGATGATCACATCTGCATAACTCATCTTAATCTATTATAAATTCATTACAGCAGAGGAGTGCTCTCACCCCAAAACATTAAAATATTCTGTTATTAGGAGAGAAAACAACCTGGTGACATGACAATCTGCCATGTTTTTTTAAAACTACCTTCTCCACCCAAATATTCTGGCAGCTTCTCAGGCCCATCAGATATCCAATTAGAAGCTAATTCACTCCAGTTGTCAAGACAGTTGGCTTTATTAGCAGCATTGCTGGGTTGTAAACACTTGCTTTATGCTTTCTAACATAATCAATTACTTTCTCCCACTTCACTCCCACTTTGTTAATGAGTTCACAAAATTATAATTTAATCACAAACATGCTGCCAAACTAACTCAATCTCTTTTACTTGCCCATGACTACCACTTTTTATCCATTCTTTCATTCATTCACTCACCAAATATTTATGGAGAGCTTTCTGCGGACAAGCTTCAGAGATACAAGCAGGAAGCATGGTGTCTGCTCTCAAGGATCACCCAGTGTAGTGTAGGAATCATGCTGTACAATTATGCTTAACTGAGAATTATAAATGTTATTATTCACTCATTTGAACCACATTTTGAGGCTCACCAACTATTCTAGGCATCTATATTATATTAGCTCATTTAATCTTCACAACACTACCACTTCGAAGGGAGCATCATTAACCTCATTTTACAGACAATATAACTGGAGATCAGAGGTCCAGTAACTATCCCATAGTAACTGGTAAAAAACTGTTAAGGGGTAAAGCACAGATCTGAAACCAGGTCTGTGTGACTCCAAGTGCTGTGGAAATAGAGAGGAGGAGGTTGCTAACTCTGCACAAGCAGTGAAGGCTTTTCAGGGCAGCAAATGCTTAAACTGATCTATAAGGAGTTCACCATTTACTAAGAAAATCGGATAGTATTTATGATGGAAATAATTGTATTGTATAGTCAAAAGCTCAATTATATGCTGTGCCCTGGTTCCATCTTACCATTCTAGTGCAGTGGGGAAATAATGAATTAAGACCAGTCATTCTACCGCCAATACTTCCCAGAGTACACTCTCCTTGAGGGCAAGGGTCATGCCCTACTTATTTGGTGGTCCTCCCACAGCCCAGCACAATGTCTTACAGAGAGGGTGCTCAATTATTGTTTGAAAAAATGAATTTAAAATTGTGTAGTCAGATGGAAGGAAGGAAGGAAGGAAGGAGGGAGGGAGGGAGGGAGGGAGGGAGGGAGGGAGGGAGGGAGGGAGGGAGGGAGGAAAGGAGGGGGGAGGGAGGGAAGGAAGGAAGGAAGGAAGGAAGGAAGGAAGGAAGGAGGAAGGAAGGAAGGAAGAAAGGAGGAAGGGAGGGAATGAAGAGGACAATACAACTAATTTTTATTATAGGGCACCTTACAGTGTTTATTTTCTAAAATATTCTCAAGGTAGTCTTAGAGTGCTGAGTCAACTCTCTTATCAATCACTTTTTGAGAGATAATTGCTGGTGTATAATCTTAGCAACATGATTATACCTTTGGTTGTGATCCAGCAGCCACAAGACTTGGCACATGCTTGAGTCATGATAGACACCTCTTTGTGTATAAAATCCTGGCTAAAATGGTGTGGGTAGGTTTACAATATCACCCTTTGTTAATAATTTTTTTTAATCCTCACTCAAAATATTTTTAATTGATCTGAGAGAGAAAGGAAGGAAAAGAGAGAGAAACATCAATGCAAGGGAGAAACAAATATCTATCAGTTGCCTCCTGTATGTGCCCCAACTGGGGACCGAACCCGCAACCTAGATACGTGCCCTGACTGGGGATCAAACCCACAATCTTGTAGTGTGTGGGACCATGCTCCAACCAACGGAGCAACCAGCCACGGCACCCTTTGTTAATATTTAATTATAGTATTATACTTCTGTAATAATAGAAATGATAGCTTGCATTGTTTACCAAGTTTACTTTTGAAGTAGTTATACCTCTGTTATCACCTCACCATAACCCTGTGAGGTCTTCCACAGCTTACGGAGCCACGGTTTAGGTAGGCAAGCAACAGGCTCAGGGAGACCAAACTCGAGGTCCAAACCCAAGTCTCCTGATTCCTGACCCAATCTTCTTTCCATTCATTCAGTCTCCTTCTCCGGGAAGAAAAAAAAAAAATTGCCTTGAGGAAATATATTTCAGTATTTCTCTTTGTCTCTTTCTCTCTCCATTTCTCTGTTTCCTTTACACACACACACACACACACACACACACACACACTAATATATGCACACATTTTTGTCTTACTTTGCAGGAATTTGAATTTGCTCTGAGTACCACTTGCCTCTAACAGTTTTAACCTTATTCATCTGGCCTTAGATGGTCTCCGTATCATTTTGATAATGGTTTTTAAAGTGAGTCCTGAATGAGGTTCAGTGGTGCTTGATCCTGGCACTCTGCCTGACTTCACACTCCTTTTATTAATTCTTATGATCCAGCCTATACTTTCATTTCTGACAGGAGTTAACTTTTACTCTACCTTATTGGTATTTTTTATAGTCATTCTTCTCATACATCTGGCTAGGTTTTGGTTTATGCCCTTCCTTCACATCCTCCAGGTAAAAACCACTGCTCTGAGAAGTTTCTGGCCTAGACACTGTCCAGTCACACTTCAACCACATGACTATGGAATTGAAAGGGATAGTATTATACATATAAGCCCTTTCAGTATTAAAAAACTACATGTAGATTTTTCAACCAGTTGAATCGGTTGGGTTATTTTATTCCTTCCTCATTTATGTCTGGAAAACCATCTTAGAATTTCTACTGTCTTCCAGCTATACTGAGGTTATAGAATAGAAAGTTCTGCTTGCTGTCTGCAACTCAAATTAATCATGTTGGAAGTGGTTGAGAGAGAGGGCAGGGGTGGAATAGAGGCAAGAAGGAAATATGTGACAGGTCATGTCATTAAGCAGCAGCTGATGACCAGCTTGCCTTGTTAAACACCTCAAAGGAGCAAGTGTAGATGCTTCCTAAAACCAACCTCCAGTAGCCTGACAGTGAATACCTTGATTGTGGTTAAAGCTGATGGGGAGCCCTGGCCGGTTTGGCTCAGCGGTTAGAGCGTCCGCCTGCGGTCCCGAGAGACCCGGGTTCGGTTCCCGCTAGGGGCGCGTACCTCGGTTGCAGTTTGTCCCCGGCCCTGGTTGGTCGTGCGGGTGGCAGCCACTCGATGTGTTCCTTTCACATCGATGTTTCCCTCTCTCTCTCTCTCTTCCTCTCTTTCCCTCCCACTCTGTCTGTACAAAAAATGGAAAAATGTCCTCGGATGAGGATAAAAATAAATAAAAAAATTTTTTTAAAAGCTGAGGGGGAAACGGCTACAGGCTCAAACACAACGTGGTTGGAGGTTCTCATGCAGATCTGACATGAGACAGGGGGTTCAAGGCTACCTTCTTCCCTAGACACAGATCCTCCCTATCATTTGTTTTGACATTTCTAGCCAAAAGGTGTCCAGCTTTTCTATAATACCTCAAGTGCACTGTGGTACCTCAAAGTACCAGAACTTATTTTGGTCCAACAAAGAGTTATAGAGAGTCTACTGTATGCCAAGCATGGTCTTAGGCACTGAGTATCAATAAGGTATAACCTTTGTCTTTGGGAGCTCTCAATCCCAGGGAGACAGACGTGTGACATCTGTGATCAGAGAGATATTCAAAATATTAACTATCCTCATACTATGGACACCAACCAGTTAGAAGGGATGTTGGCCAGTGCAGATGGGCATGCCAACTACAGGCCAGCCCTGCTTATAATACCACACAGTAAAAACGGTGGCAGAAGATTCCATGGGAGCTCAGAAAACATTCAATTAACACATAGATCAAGGTACTACATGGTCAGAATCCTAGACTTTGAGGATTATTTTAGACCAATAAGGCGAATACTAATAAAGATAATGACAAAATTACCATATCTAGTACATACCACATACCAACTCTGTGTTAAGAACTTTCCAAGTTACATTATATGATTATCACAATATCGCCTTTTAACAAATAAGGAAACTAAGACTTAGTGCGATCAAGTGAATTACCCAAGATCACACAGGGTTTTAATAGAATTTAAACCATAACAATCTAATTTCAGACTTTGCACTTATCTCTGAAATCTGAGGTATTGATGCTCCTTTTTAGAAAAGGGGTTTTCGCTAGTGTGAATTAGGAATATTTTAGATAAAGATAGATTGGTGAAGTCCTTATTCAAAAAGTCAAACCCAGGTCAATATAAGTGAAGGTAAATACCATGTAGCACAAAGCTAACAGTCACTTTTCTTAAGAACCCTTGAAAAAAGGATATGCAAAGAGAGCCATTGGGTAAATATTGTTCAAGATGCCTAGTGGGCACAAGGGACTCTCGTTACAACTCTGAAGAACCTTGTTGAAAGTATTAAAATAAAGCTGTCTTCTGAAACATGCTTCTGGATCACAGAAACAGTCCCCTAGTCTGTCTTTTATCAGTTTTATGGAAACACCTTTTTGAATCTGAATAGTTGACCTGTTCCCACTGCCTGATCTACATGTAGAATCACATAATTTTCTCCTGGAATAGAAGAAATAGCTATGATGTCAGTCCAGGAGAACTGTAGCTTCACTGGGAGAGAAAATATCAGAATACTGAAGTCTCTAAGTAATAGGACAAGGATGAAAATGTCACCAATAGCACTGATTTTTCATGGCGCCCTTCCAAAAGTCGGGATCACAGGTCACAGAAAATTTTTATCTGTGGATTTAATAGTATAAAAGTAAGGAGCAAACAGCTTCCCCCACTCTCTTCTGTCAAAATGCAAAGATTTCTATTTGAAAAAGAGGAAGTCCCAAATGCCAAGGTTGAGAATATCATGGAGGAACAACCTACTGTTTTAAAGGGGAAAAAAATAAAATAAAGTAGCATTACCCAGAACAGCCAACACAATATTGAAGAAGAACAAACTCGGAGGACTGACACTACTCTACTTGACCTTTATGCTAGAGAAGACCAGGTTGTTTTTAACCAAAAACCCTGTTTGAAACTGTGATCTAATTCGGTCCTATGGCTGAAATTGGTGACACCAAATTTCTACTTATCTCCCAATTACTAGATTTATTTTTCCAACTGCTTACTCAGCATCTTCACTTGGCTATCTCATGAACATCTCCAACTTAAAAATGTCTAGATTCAGAACTCTTAATATCATTCAAAAACTTGCTCCTTTCCTAGTCTTTCTCATCTCAGAAAATGACATCACTAACCATCCTGGTGGTTAGTCGCAAAACCTAGAAATCATCCTTAAATTATTTTAGCCTCCACTTATTATCGGTTGCCTCTTCTAAACCTATTAAAAATGTCTCTACTTCCTTCCATCTCTATTGCTACTATTCTGGTTGAAACAACTGTCTTCTTCATATGGCCTATTAAAAAGCACCACATCTGGCATCTTGACTTCTCTTGCCCCAGAGCATCTTTCTACAGGATGATTCCTTTGCAAGTTTTTATTTTAAATAATCTCAAATTTATAGAAAAGTTTCAAGTGTAGTACAAAGAACTTAACTTTCTGAAATATTTTAGGGTAAGTTGCCAATGTGATGCTTGACTCAGAATACTTTAGTGTACATTTCCTGCAAACAAGGGAATTAGCGTATATAACTACACTATACCTTTCAAAACCAGGAATTAACATTGATACATTGCTACTATCTAATCTGCAAACTCCTTGCAAGTTTCACCATTTTTCCCACTAAGTCACTTACAGGAAAAAGATACAATTCTGAATCATTGTTGCATTTGTTTGTCATATTTCTTCAGTCTGGAATGGCTCCTCAAACTTTCTTTGACTTTCATGACCTTGACATTTTTTAAGATTTTAGACCACTTTTTGTGTTTTTTTGTTTGTTTGTTTGTTTGTTTGTTTGTTTGTTTCTAGAATGATCCTTAATTTGCTTTGTCTGATTTTTCCACATGATTAGATTTGGGTTACACATTTTCAGCAGGAATATCACAGAAATACGTTTCATTAAACCCCATCAAATGCCATGCACTTCTAATTTCTCCTCATGCTAGTGATATTCACTTAGATCATTTGATAAAGGTGGTATTTGCCATGTGTTTCCACCCTGAGGTTATTCTATTTTCCCCTATAATTAATAGGTATATTTGCGGGGAGGTGTTTTGAAACTATGTTACTATCCTCTTTTAACCAAACTTTCAATTTATATCTATTTATTCATTAATTTATATCACAATGAACTCATGGGTACCTACTTTATTCAGTGAATTATAAATTTTGCTATCATTACTGTTCCCAGTTGCTATCATAACTGCCCCCCAGAGAGGAAATTTGTGGTAGGTTAATTCTTGGTCTCTTTCCTGGGTATAGAATTTGCCTCCAAAAGGAAATTTATGACAATCCTCATTTCTAGGCAGTGTCTACTTTTTGCATCTGTTGAATCCCAAATGTCTTCAGCTTAAAGCAATATTTATACCAATTCTGGGGTTCCACATGGGTCTCCATATTGACAGGCTATTTTCCAAAATGATTTTACTATTTTACATTCTTACCAGCAGTGGATAAAAGTTCTGATTGCTTCACATCCTTGCCAACACTTGGTATGATCAATCATTTTAATTTTAGCCATTCTAGTGGCTAAATATGTAGTAGAATCACATTGTGGCTTCAGTGCATTTCCATAATAACTAAATGATGTTGAGCATCTTTTCATGTGCTTACTATCCATTCATATGTTTTTACTGGTTAAGTGTCTGTTCAAATATTTTCCCCATTTTTATTGGATCACTTGTCATCTTATTATTCAGTTGTAGGAGTATTTTATAGTTTAGACACAAGTCCTTTGTCAGATATGTTTTATAGATATTTTCTCCCAGTTTGTGCCTTGTGTTTTCATCTTAATAAGTTTCCTTTTGAAAATCAAATATTTTATTTTGGTGCAGTACATTTCCTTCTAAGCTGTATCTCACAAGTTTAGATATATCATTATGTCACTGAAATCCACTTCAAAATACTTTCTGAATCCCAAGTATCCCATTTTTGGGTTCATTACTCACTTCTTTCTTCTATTAAAACCAGAGACAGAATAATGACCAACTTGGGTGATGTCAATGAACAGTTTACAAAATAGCTCCTCACTTCATTTAAACCCAGCAGTACTATTAGTTCTATTTCACAGATGAGGAAACTATAATGTAATCAGGAGATTAAAATGACTTTACCTAAGGTTGAAATATCAGTAAAGACAGATTCAAGCCTTACTCGGGTCATCTGACTCTAAATCTCATTTTCTTTTCACTGTACTTTACCTAGATCTCTGAAGGTCTAAGTTAATATATTTTATTGTTGAAAGTATTACAGGTGTCCCCCTTTTTTCCCCATTGACCACCTCTTTCCCACTCCCACCCTCTTCCTGCTTTCCCCAGCCTAGTGTCCGTGTCCATTCGTTGTGCATATATGCATATAAGTTCTTTGGTGACAGTTTATATTTTAAAAGAAACTTTCCAGTGTATCCAAAGGACTCCCAGCTTTCTCAATATCCTATTCCCAGACACAACAGTCACAGAGACTAGGCAATATTTCTGCCCAGCTAGACCTCCCTGACCTTTGACGTCATCCTCTAATGGCTCACCTGGCTAATGAAGCAGAGTTCACCCACTGCGATCCAGGAGGCTTGCATTTCATCTCTATTCAGCAATTTCAATGGCTTAGAAAGTGGTTCGCAAATTAGCTCTTTGAAGACTCCCCTTAGGAGTCCAATCAGTCTTGGATGTAACGTAGGGAACTGGACTTCTTAACAAGCATCTTCAGGTAATTCTGAGGCAGGATGTTAGTGG
Organism: Molossus molossus; assembly: GCF_014108415.1. Classification (NCBI taxonomy): domain Eukaryota; kingdom Metazoa; phylum Chordata; class Mammalia; order Chiroptera; family Molossidae; genus Molossus; species Molossus molossus. Next base: position 55,062,956 of record NW_023425344.1, read on the forward strand.
ATTTCCTGAATCTGGTAGGGATTGTTGTAGAGGGTAAGGACCAGGTGAGAGAAGAGGAGGTGAGAGAAGTAGGCAGAGGATGGGTATGAAGTGCCCTCTAAGCTCTTCTTAGGGATTTAAATTTTACCCTAAAAGTGCTGGGGAATAAACGAGGTTTTTAAGCAGAGCAGTTACATAATAAATTTAGGTTCAGGAAAAACCTTGATGGTGAAATATAGAGAAGAGACGAAGGAGATCAAAGACAGGAGGCAGGGAGAGCAGTTGGAGGCTGTTACAGCATTTCAGGCAGGAGAGGCTGGGGGCTTGACTGCAATAGTGGTGGTAAAGATGGAAAAACTTTAAGAAAAACAATTAACAAACATTAAGAGGCAACACGCAGTGAAAGGGTTCAATGAAGTGGAAAAATGTCTGACAGCAGAATGTCAACTGCTAGGAAGGAAGGGTCTATCAACAAAAACTCAGATTAACCCCAGACATAGTCATCGGGGGCCCAGGGGAACCTTCCTCACCCAGAGGACTTCTTGTATTGTGACACTTCCTTGGCTCTGTCCTTCCAGGACACTTACAGTTTGTGTTAACAGAGGAAATTTACTGCCTCAGATCATAAAAGGCTGTCTCTCACTCTGGAATCTGGGCGATGACCACACTAACCACAGCCGTATTTTTCAGCAGAGGCCTCTCACAAGCAGTTTTATGATTCTCTCTCATGAAAGTCCTTCCCAACCAGCCCCACATTCCCTATGTTGTGCCTTGTTTATGGGCTCCGGTGCTCTGCCCTTCATTATAGCATCATCACTCAGTCTGCTATAAAGCTTGGGAATGAACTTGGTCCTGAGTCTAACATGAAATATATTCAAAGAAACCTTGGCATGAATGGCCACATTCTAGCCCCTGGATTCTGTGAACAGCCTCTCATGAGCAATGTAAATCTAATTTGTGGATTTATATACACACACTATGTATTTATTCTGTCCAATAATATTTTTAATCATATCAAAGGCCATCTCCCTGGACTAGTACAAAAGGTCATAGGCTCAAATCCCACTGAGGTTGCCTCCTGATTAAGTCCATTATATTTTTAACCCATATATACTCATGTGACTTTATTATTTTTTCTAAGCAACATCAATCAGTCTAATAAGTTGATAATCATTTCCTTTGTGTCCAATCAAAGGAAGAAAATTACCAGGGAAATAAAGACATTATGGACTAGAAAAGCCTAAAAAGAAAAGGCAGGGAAAATCACTAAAATTGCCAAATAAGGCCAATTTTAAGACAACACGAAGCCCTACTCAAACCAATTAACTCTTATCCTGGGGTGGGGAAAAGGTGTGTTTTATTTTATTTTTTCCTCACCGAGGACATTTTTGCATTTATCTTCAGATAGGGCGAGAGGGAGAGAGGTAGGAAGAGAAAGAAACATCAATGTGAGAGAGACACATCGACTGGCTGCAGGGGCCGGGGACGAACTGTAACCAAGGTAAGTGCCCTTAGAGAGAACCGAATCTGGACTTCTCTGGTCCATGCACTGACACTCTAACCGCTGAGCCAAACCGGTCAGGGCCAAAGGTGTGCTTTAAAAACTCCTCAAGTATTCCTAATGTGGAGGGCAAGGAACCATCAGTGATTTGATGTCGGTTTTTGAGCATCCAAGAATCCAAATTTGACATGTTATGGAACAAAGATTAATCCAAGCTACCTGTGCCTTCTGGCCTTCTTCCCCATACTAAAATGTCTAACTTCTCTCTTAGCAGAACTTTTAAGGGAAAAAAATGATGATTTGAAAGACCCTTTTATTTTTCACTTTGTGTTTTAAAAATGAATAGAGCTTTATTGTTTATCTTTGAAAAACATAAATCAGACAATGTCATTTTTAGAAATAAGTATGGCTTTGCTGCTTTTTTTTCATCCTTTAAAAACATCAATTAGACTGTGTCACCTCCCCGGAGCCTCATTCCTTACATTTGCAGGGCCTGGGCAGAGGGACAAATGGAAGCTACATGCTATTAATTTAAATGTTTAAATTGATAGATAAAAACCAATAACCTGTTAAATAAAATATAGCCCCTATATTTTTGCAAAGGTATATGTATAAAAAAATCAAAAGGTATGTGTATAGATTTTACAAGATTAAAAGTTGACAAAATAGCAGAGATGACTGCATAGTGTTCTGGTGATGGGCCAGCAATGTTTGCACAAATAATAAAATAAAGATATACATAGCTTGTAAATTATTATCTGTTTATGAAATAAAATTTATTTTCTTAACTTTATTTCAGTAAATTTATAATTATATTGTTATAGTCACCATTTTCATGTAATTTGTGTTCAAGTAACACAACATCAAATGAGATTCCCTTTTTTGGGTTGTTATAGTTGTTAGTTTTATTTTAATTAATTTCAACTTGGAGAAACTTTCTCTTGCTGAGATAGTCACAACCAGAAAAACTGTAAATATAATTCGTAAGCCAGCATTTAGATTAAAAGTAAACCTCAAATTTTATATATCATATTTAAATATTTTAATAAAGTTGTATATGATAATTATTGTTGTTGCAGAAAGTATTACAAAATATTTTAATTTTATATTATCAAATTGTTATCGTTTTATCACTCTTTTCACCAAAAGCAAAACTAGAACTTGAAGAACCTATATGATATATGTGCACAACTGTTTGTGTGTGCTTGTGTGCACATGCAAATGTGTGTGTGTGGTGTTTGTATGTGACATGTGGAGCCCACTACAGCAGAGAGCTCAGGACCAGGCCCCAACTTATCGGTCTAAAGGCAAAACTGCTTCCCTTTTTATAACCCTTTAATGGCTTCCCTTAGAATTAAACCTCCAACCAGGGCTGGGGACAAACTGCAACCAAGGTACATGCCCTTAGCGGGAACCGAACCCGGGCCTCTCCGGACCGCAGGCCGACGCTCTAACCGCTGAGCCAAACCGGCCAGGGCAGAATTAAACCTAACTCCTCACCAAAGCCACATGCCTTACAAGGTCTGACTTCTGCCCAGCTCTGAGCCCCAGTCATCCTCCCCTCATGCCCTCGGTCACTCTGCTCCAGCTACAGTGGTTACTGGTTTACTCTGGGACACCACAACCTCCTTCCTGCCAAACAACTTGCATTTGCTATTTATTTCCTCTGACTAGTACAGCTGCTTTCAACTCTTTACATGGCTAGCTTTATGGGTCCTCCAGGTTTCAGTTTGAGACAGACAGCATCTGTAGTAATTCAAGGACAGATTCTGGAGCTAAACTCCCTGGGTCCAAATTTGGCTCTATCATTTATCATCTGTGTGGTCCTGGGCCAGTCTCCAAATGTCTCCTACAGTTTCCTCTTTTGTAGAAAGGAAACGATCCTACTTTCCCATGGGATACCGTGTGCATTAAATGAGTTAATATAAATAAAACCCTTAGGCCAGGCTTAGCATAGGAAGCATCCAATAAATCATAGCTTAAGAAAGCATGGAGCCTTTCCCTGACTATCCACACTAAAGTAGCCTCCCACCAACACACATTATTTCATTTCTTTCATGGTATTTATCACTACCTAGAATTGCATTGTTTATTTTTGTCATTATTTATTGTTTGTCTCTTTCCTCTAGATGCAGGTTTTATGAGAACTGAGCCTTTGTCTGAAAGTTTACTGCTGCAGCCTCTTGTGCCTGGCACATAGTAAATATTCAGTGAATGAATTCCTCTTTTTTTTAAAGCTTGCCAACTTTAAACCAAATCAGAAATTAACAGATTTAGGAAGAAAAATGTTACTCTTCTTTTCTAACTAACACATTCTCAAATTGCGCTGGTTTATGATAGGTTACCAGGCATGTGTACAGGGCTATGGCGTGCCGAAAGGTAAGTGGCTAAGGCAATATGGAGGTCGTGGTGCTGAAGACTGCCAGCCACCCACCAACAACCAGAGAGACGTCTTCCAACAGCCCCAAGAGAAGTGGAATCTTTGCAATTATCCAGTTAACCTAGTGAATGTGGACTTCCCACCTGGTCCATGTAAGCCATTGTTTGATGTTAATGAACAACTTACTGGTAAATGATTAGCTTGTGCCTTGTACAGTGCAGAGTCATGAAGTAGAGAGGAAATACCCTCTAAAGGCAAAGCAAGAAGCATGGTTCTTAACAGATCATCATCAAAATTTGTGAATGAACACAAGTTGTGCCAGGGATGCCACATGAAACCAGATCTTCTAAAATAAGTATAAAAATTCTATTGTCCCACATTTGAATGCCATTACTTGCTATTGTCTTGCTTTCCCCAAACAGATTTCTGGAGCATGCATAACACTGGCATCAAGCCAAGGACCATGAGAAAACAATGAATTCTAGCATATTTGGGTCGTTTTACAGACAGCTAAGACTCAAATCCATGTGACTTGCTCAAACCCTTGTTTGTTGCCACAGCAGCCTGTAATGACAATCTTCAAATCCTTGTGCCCTGGCTCCCTACTCCCCTGTGTTCCCACAGTCCTCACTTTGCCAGCCCATTCCTACTCTTTATGCTAAAAAGCTGATTTGTATCCCTTTGAGGTCTTTAGAAAATAAATGGAATAGAAATAAAAGTAAAAAACAATGATTACTGGCTTTGTATAGAAAGAAGCCATGCATCTTAAAACCTGTATCAAAAACATATTTAAGCCCTGGTCAGTTTGGCTCAGCAGCTGGAGCGTTGGCCTACGGACCAGAGAGTCCTGGGTATGGTTCCCGCTAGGGGCACATACCAAAAACAAAAACAAAAACAGAAAGACAATTTAAGAGGCCCTGGCTGGGTAGCTCATTTGGTTAGCACATTATCGTAATATGCCAAGGTTGTGGGTTCAGTCCCCATTCAGGGCACATTCAAGAATCAACCAAGAATGCATAAATAAGTGGGTCAACAAATTGATGTTTCTCTCTCCAAAAATCAATTAAAAATGTATTTAATGAAGCCAAAAATTAGTTTCAAGAGTAGGTCTCAGTTTCTCACTGCTACAAGTACATTAGTCCCCCTTGTCCATGATTTTACTTTTCACTGTATCAGTCCAATAACATTAAATGAAAAATTTCAGAAATAAACAATTCATAAGTTTTAAATTGTGTACCATTCCGAGTAATGTGATGAAATCTCATACTATCCCAGGCTGTCCTACCCAGAACATGAGCCATCCCTTTGTACAGCATGTCCACACTGCATACAGTACCTGCCAGCTAGTCATGTAGTGGCCATCTCTGTTATCAGATTGGTCATCAGATAGAGAGAGCACAGTTATGTAACTCTTATGACAGTATATTGTTATAATTGTTCTATTTCATTATTAGTTATTATTGTTAATCTCCTACTGTGCCTAATTTATAAACTAAGCTTTATTATAGGTTTGCATGTATAGGAAAAAACAGTACTATCTGTGGTTTCAGACATCCACTGGGGGTCTTAGAATGTATCCCTGGGGATAAGGGGGGATTACTGTATAGTGAAATGTGTAAGGAATGAGTCTAACAATTTCAAATGGTGGTTTAGTTCCCTGGTCAGGCTACCACAAAGGGTGCTAATCATTTATGTAAGCTGAGCACTTACCAATATTCAAACACTAACATCCTGCAAAATAAAATAATGAAAGACTGCATCTCACTGGAGTCAACAACTGCAGGAACTGTTTTTTATTTGTTGTTTGTTTGTTTATCTCTAGCACAAATTTCCAATAAGAATCTGTCAGTAAGTGTCTTAGAGTACATTTTTTTTGCCTGATGGCTTGACAAAAAAGCAATAAAATAAAATAAACTCGACAGCAAATTTGCTTCATACTAGAGAAGCTATTACTCCAAGTCTTCAAAGGACAACAGAGAAGAAACACTCGAAATATTTAGGTGTAACTTTATAGCTACTATATGGGAATTTACGAATATATGCAGTTGTATTATCTGTGGTGGGAAGATGAGGAAGAGTGAGTTCAATTTATTTATAACCTGTTGGCACACCCATATCTGTAAGGATAACAATCTAGCACTGGTCAGTACTACCTGGCCCCTCAATTTTTTTGGTTAAATTTTGTCTTCCATCGCTAGGGAGGGAATTTAGCTGATAACAATTAAATCACCCCTGCCCACCCTCCCATCTACTCCTCTGAGTGAGTCTTAGACTAGGTCAATGAAAGAGAAGCTCTGACTCAGATGTAGCAGCCTTTGGAAAGTGACAGGGCTGCCCCATAAGGCTAGGCTGTCTGAAGGATGCATGAAGACTCCTAGCCAACTAGGTGAAATCTGGTCTACATTTCACTCACCAATCATGTGTCTGGCTCAAGACTGTGTCCAGCTGAAGGGGGCACCTTTGTCTATTTTGTCTGCTCAGACAGAGTGTCTTTTTTCTATTTCATTAAAAGAGGCAATATAGGAAGCTTCCACTCTAGTTTGAGTCACAGCTCCAGAATTGCCCTTCCTACCTTGTGATGGTTTAAGACTTCTTTACTCCATGATCTTTATAGACATGTCTGTAATTAACACATCACTTGTATTAGTTTATTTGCATGTCTGTCTTTCTATATGGCTCCAAATTTCCTGAAAGTAATCTCTTTATACTTAGTTCTTAGGATAAATCCAGTTTGAATTAATTTGTGCCAATGCTTGAAAAACATATGCTTATAAATGCTTGAAAAGAAGAATGGATGGATGAACAGAGATGAGTGAAATCCAGAAAAGGTATATGAAGAATATAAGAATGGGCTTGAAATCAGAGCACGGGGCTCTTCTTCCAGCTCTTTTTCTTTCATTTGACACTACTGGTGAGAGAACAGAGAATAAAAGTCAAAATTGTCAAGGCAAGATTTTATTAATGATAGCATTTCTCACTTCACACAAGCCAACACAACTGTATGCAGCTAACACTGTCCTGTATCTTCAGAGGTGCTGGGTACCCTCGATCTGGCCCATTAGGAGAAATACCCACCCATCTCCATCATACTTGGTACCCCAGGAGGCTGACCTATGTGGACTATGTCAAGGGACTTAAAGAACAGTGAGACAGGCCACTCTAGGGCAGTTTATGTTGGCTCTCCCTCTACCGAAAAACATATTTTTGCTGTATGTTCCTATGAGAGAATATACAAATAAATACCACCCGTCCCAAGTTCCCCTGTACATTTGGTGGAGATTTCCACTCATTGTGAGCCCCGAGGTAAGTGTCCTGACACTTCTGTGGAAAGTAGCTTTAATGGCACTTCATTTCCTTGGAAACCAGACCCTGGTGCAGAGCATTGAGTACTTGAATGTCAACAGCAGCAAATCCATTCTAAGCACATCAGAACAAAGAAATGTCTTTAAATTTAACAAATCTGAATGCTTTGATCCTTGTGATTTATTATCCTCACTGGAGACTACTTGTGGGGGGGCTTTTCTTTTTATTATGATTATTATTTTTTAATTATAATTGACTTTCCATATTATATTAGTTTCAGGTGTACAACATAGTGATTAGTCATTTACATAACTTAGGAAGTGATCCCTGATAAATCTAGTATCCACCTGGCACCACACATAGTTATTACAATATTATTGACTATATTCCCTATGCTGTACTTTACATCCCCGTGACTATTCTGAAACTGCCCACTTATACCTCTTAATCCCTTCACCTTTTTCACTTAGCCCCCAAAAACATAGGTTAAACTCTTTGACATTGCACTCAATAATATTTTTTTGGATGTTTCCTCAAGCAAGGGAAACCAAAGAAAAAAATAAACAAATGGGACTACAAACTAAAAGGATTTTGCACAGCAAAGGAAACCATCAACAGAACAAAAAAAAAAACAACCTAACAAATGAAAGAAGATATCTGCCAAAGAAACATCCCCTAAGGGCTTACTACCCAAAATACATGAAGAACTCATATAACTTAACACCAAAAAGACAAACAATCCAATTAAGAAATGGGCAGAGGACCTGAATAGACACTTCTCCAAGAAGGATATACAGATGGCCAATAGACTTATAAAAAGATGCTCAATGTCACTAATCATCAGAGAAATACAAATTAAAACCACAATAAAATATCATCTCACAACTGTCAGAATGGTGGGGGGAAGGGGTTGGGCTTTCTTTTAAAGCTTGTCCTCTAACCCATTGCTTCCCAAACTTCTTCAAAAGAAGTTTAAAAGAGTATACCACGGCCCTGGCCAGTTTGGCTCAAAGGTTAGAGCGTCAGCCACAGACCAAAGAGTCTTGTGTTTGATTCCAGTCAAGGGCATGTACCTCAGTTGCGGTTAATCCCTGGCCCTGGTAAGGGTGGTCCAGGACGCAACCAGTCGATGTGTGTGTGTCTCTCTCTACCTCCCTCCCTCCCTCCCACTCTGTCTGAAGGTAAATAGAAAAATCCTCGGGTAAGGATTTTTTTAAAAAGTATACCATGAGTAGTGCACAGTGGGGCAGAAAGTTGAGGTTGTTTGGTGCTAAGGACAACCAGCTTGGGACTCCAGCCCATTATCACCTGAAGTACTAAATTCTGAGATGATCAATATCTTGGCACACAGGCATTCATTTGTGTAGCATAGTGAAGACACTAGTGTGGACAAAGACACATGGCATGTACTACCTAAAAATCCCTGACATTGAACACTGGACACAGGAGGCTGCCCATAGAACCATGGCCTCTGGGAACTGGATGTCATTGTGGCCACCGCTGCTGCCATTTCAGAATGTACTGTGCATGGTTTATTCCATAGAACAGGTGGTGTGATTTGGTCTAATGTTTCCAACCAGTAGCTTCCAAGCCTGGTTATCCAGGCTCTCTAAGAAATTACAGCATCATTTTATTTAATGTTTTAAATTCATTCACATTGTTCTAAATTCAAAGCAATACAGTCAGGTGTGTGAGAAGTTTCACATCCTTTCCCTTGCACCCCAATGACCCTCATGACTTTTAGGTAACCACTCTTAAAGTTAATGTATCCTCCCAGGATTTCTTTTTGCATACATAACAAATACAAATAAATATCCTTATTACTTCCTTTTCTTACAGAAATGGTAGCATGCTGTACACAAGCTATGTGTGTATATGTACATTCATCTGCACCTTGTTTCTTCCCTCACTTCACAAAATATCCATATGAGTACATAGATGGCTTTCTCATTCTCTTTTTTTAAATTTATCTTTACTGTTGAAAGTATTACAGATGTCCCTCCTTTGTTCACCCATTGACACCCTCCTCCCCACTCCCACCAACACCCACCCTTGGTTTTACGGCACAGTTGTCTGTGTCTCTGTGTTCATTGGTTATGCACATATGCATATATGTTCTTTTGTTTATCTCTTCCCACCCTACCACCATTCCCCATCCCTCTGAGATTCCTCAGTCTGTTCCATGCTTCCATGTCTCTGGATCTGTTTTGTTCAACAGTTTATTTTATTCATTATATTCCACAAATAAGTGAGATCATGTGATACTTGTCTTTCTCTAACTGGCTTATTTCTCTCAGAATAATACTGTCCAGGTCTCTTCATGTTGTCTCAAAAAATAAGAGATCTCTCTTACAGCTGCATAATATTTCATTGTGTAAATGTACCACAGCTTTTATATCCACTCATCTACTGATGGACACTTGGGTTGTTTCCAGTTCTAAGCTATTGTAAATAGTGCTGCTATGAACATAGGGGTACATATATTCTTTCTGATTGGTGTTTCAGGCTTCTTAGGGTATATTCCTAGAAGTGGGATCACTGAATCAAATAGCAGTTCCATTTTTAATATTTTGAGTAAACACTATATTGTTTCCATAGTGGCTGCACCAGTCTGCATTCCCACCAGCAGCGTACTAGAGACCCCTTTACTCCACATCTTCACCAGCACTTATTGTTTGGTGATTTGTTGATGGCAGCCATTCTGGCAGGTGTGAGGTGACACCTCATTTTTGTTTTAATTTGCATCTCTCTGATGATTAGTGACATGAGCATATTTTCATATGTCCCTTGGCCATTTGTATGTCCTCTTTGGAGATGTGTCTGTTCAGGATCTCTGCCCATTTTTTAATTGGATTGTTCATCTTCCTGTTGTTGAGTTTTACAGTGGCATAGATTTCTACTGTGCGGATGTACCATTGTTTATTTTAACCAGTAACTATTAATGTTTATTTGGCTTGTTCCCAATTTTTTGCATGCAAACAGCACTGCATGTGTCATTTCTAAAGTATGTAGATATGAAGAACCAAAATGGCAGCAGAGAGAATGGAAGATACACAGACGACCATCTTCCAGGACCAAACTGGAATTGTAACTAAAATAAAGACAAATCATTGGGTAAAAGCAACAGAAAAGCATCTTGAGAGGACCATATAACCAGGGACATTGAATGGACCCTGGTATGTCAGTGGAGTCGCAAGAGAGCAGGCTGGGAGCCCACAAACAGCAGCAGTCTTAGCTGTCAGCAGTGCCCTCAGGGTTAAAATCCCAAGCTGGCTCCACAACACAGAGGGCTAGAACACAGCACTGATTAGCCACAGCCACTCATCTTGGGCTCCGGCAGAGGGAAGGTGGACTAGACTGGAGCTGTGCGGAAACATTTGGGATTTGGATGGCGCTCAAAATTTTTGCTGAGTTGCAGCCATGCAGGACAGTGGTCATCTTGCTCCTTCCAAGAGCTTTGGGGAGAAGCAGCAGCCTCTCCCTCAGAGATTCAACTCCACTTAGCTGGGCCAAAGATATAAAAATTGAGGCTCAATATCAACCAGCACCTGCCGCACCCTCAGGAAATCCTCTTACACTGAACACATGAGGGAGTTTTTGATTCAACTGAGAACCCAAGGCTTTTCTAGTAACTGAGACTGGCAGCCTCCAGGAAAAAGGCTAGAGGATAACTGAACATTTCCTGGGCTTTAAAATGTACCCAGGAAAGTAAGACTTGACAGTGGTGTTTAACATGGGTCCTCCCAACTCATGCAAACCCAGTAGAGGTAGCCACAAACAGCAGAACAACCAACACCCACAGGAAAAATTTCGCAGGCTCCAAAACCCACTGAGATAGCCAAAATGGTGAAACAAAGAAACAAATCCCAAATGAAAGAACAAGAGACGTCTACTAAAGATGAGATGAATGAAATACAATTAAGCAAGTTAACAGAGCTAGAATTCAGAGTCATGATCTTGAGGAAGCTCAACAGCATGTGTAAGGACATAAAAACCATGAGTAAAAATATAGAAACACTGAAAATCTACCAATTGAATATGAAAAAACACCAAGAAGAAATAAAAAATGACATAGCAGAAATAAAGAAAACATTAGAAAGACTAAACAGCAGAGTAGAGGAAGGTGAGGATGAGATCAGTGAATTAGAAGACAGGGTAGAAAAAATCAACCATGAGAAAACCAAAAGGAAAAAAACAATTATAAAACAGGAAGACAGCTTAAGAGAACTGTGGGAAAACAGGAAATGTAATAATATTCGCATCATAGGAGTCCCTGAAAAAGAAGAAAATGAGCAAGGGTTAGAGAATATATTTGAAAAAATAGTGACAGAAAACTTCCCTAATTTGGTGAAGGAAGAAGGCATTCAAGTTCAAAAAGCACAGAGAGCCCCAAGTAAGAAGAACCCAAATAGGCCCACACCAAGATACATAGTAATAAAAATGCCAAAAATTAAAGACAAAGAGAGAATCCTAAAGGCAGTGAAAGATAAGCAACAGGTGACCTACAAAGGAAACCCCATAAAGCTCTCAGCTGACTTCTCAACAGAAACACTACAGGCCAGAAGGGAATGGCATGAAGTAATCAAGGTCATGAAAAACAAGGATCTGAATCCAAGGCTACTCTACCCAGCAAGGCTATCATTCAAAATAGAAGGTCAAATAAAGAGCTTTCCAGACAAAAAAAAAAGGGGGGGGGCTAAGGGAATATATTAACACCAAACCAGCACTGTGCAAGATATGCTAAAAGGACTGCTGTGATTAGTAGACGAAATAGGAAGAAAAATAGAAACACGCTAAACAAAAACGGCAATAAATAAGTACATATCAATTATCACCTTAAATGTGAATGGACTGAATGCTCCCATAAAAAGACACAGAGTAGCTGATTGGATAAGAAAGCAAGACTCATCTATATGCTGTTTACAAGAGACCCACCTCACAACAAAAGATTCACATGGATTGAAAGTGAAGGGATGGGGAAAAAATCTTCCAAGCCAATAGGAAAAAAAAAAAAAAAGCTGGGGTAGCAATAATCATATCTGATAAAATAGATTTTAAAATGAAGACCATAATTAGAGACAAAGAGGGCCACTGCATAATATTGAAAGGATCTATCTGACAGGAAGATATAACCTTGGTAAACATATATGCACCCAATATAGGAGCACCAAAATATATTAAAAATCTTCTGGAGGACTTCAAAGAAGAAATCAACAGCAATACAATCATAGCAGGGGACTTCAACACCCTCCTGACATCACTGGATAGGTCCTCTAGACAAAAAATTAATTAAAAAACAGAGACTCTAAATCAAGCACTAGATCAAATGGATTTAATCGATATCTACAGAGAATTATACCCCAAAACTGCAGAATTCAAATTCTTCTCAAGTGCACATGGGACATTCTCAAAGACAGACCACATGTTAGGACACAAACTAAGTCTCTACAAGTTCAAGAAGATTGAAATCATATCAAGCATCTTCTCAGATTACAATGGCATGAAACTAGAAATCAATTGCAACAAGAACATGCAAAGACATGTGAACACATGGAGGCTAAATAGCATGTTATTGAACAATGAATGGGTTACCAAGGAACTCAAGAAAGAAATTAAAAACTTCCTGGAAACCAATGAAAATGAACACACAACAACACAAAAGCTATGGGATGCAGTAAAAGCAGTTCTGAGAGGGAAGTTCATAGCACTACAGGCCTATCTCAAGAAGCAAGAAAATTTTCTGACAGAATATCCAATCTTGCAACTTAAAGAATTAGAAAGAAAACAAAAAGAAAATTCCAGAGCAAGTAGAAGGAAGGAAATAGTAAAGATCAGAACAGAAATAAATGACATAGAGACCAAAAAAACTATTCAAAGAATCAATGAAACAAAGATTCTATTTTTCAAAAAGATAAACAAGATTGATGGACCCTTAGCTAGACTCACCAAGAAACAAAGAGAGAGAACCCAAATACACAAAATCAGAAATGAAAGAAAAGAAGTAACAACTGACACCACACAAATACAAAAAATCGTTAACAACTACTATGAACAATTATATGGCAACAAATTTGACAATCTAAGTGAAATGGACAAATTTCTAGAAACACACAGTCTCCCAAAACTGGACCTGGAAGAGATAGAAAACTTGAACAGACCAATAACAACTAAGGAAATTGAAGAGGTAATCAAGACTCTCCCAGTAAACAAAAGTCCAGGCCCAGATGACTTCACGGGGGAGTTTTACCGAACATTCAAAAAAGAACTTACACCCATTCTCCTCAAACTATTCCAAAAAATTCAAAAAGAAGAAAGACTTCCAAACTCATTTTATGAGGCCCGCATAATTCTAATTCTAAAACCAGAAAATATACTACAAAGAAAGAAAACTACAGGCCAATATCCCTGATGAACATAGATGCCAAAATCCTGAACAAAATACCAGCAATACATCAAAAAAATTATTCACCATGACCAAGTGGGATTCATCCCAGAAATGCAAGGCTGGTACAATATTTGCAAATCAATAAATGTGATACACCACATAAACAAAATGAAAGATAAAAACCACATGATCATATCAATAGATGCTGAAAAAGTATTTGACAAAATATAGCACCCATTTCTGATAAAAATGTCCAGCAATGTGGGAATACAGGAATCATATCTTGACATAATAAAGGCCATATATGAAAGACCTACAGCCAACATCATACTCAATGGGCAAAAACTAAAATCATTTCCCTTAAGAAGAGGAACAAGACAGGGATACTCACTTTCGCCACTCTTATTTAACATAGTACTGAAAGTCTTAGCCACAATAATCAGACATGAAAAAAAAATAAAGGGGATCCAAACTGGAAAGGAGGAAGTTAAACTGTCATTATTTGCAGATGACATGATATTGTCCATAGAAAATCCTAAAGATTCCATCAAAAATCTACTAGACTTACTAAATTAATTTGGCAAAGTAGCAGGATACAAAATTAATGTCAAGAAATCGATGGCATTCTTATACATCCACGATGAACTCACAGAAAGAGAAACTAAAAACACAATCCCATTTACTATCGCGGCAAAAAAATTATGATACCTAGGAATAAACTTAGCAAAGAAGTAAACAAAGAAGTAAAGAATCTCTTCACAGAAAACTACAGGTCATTGAAAAAAGAAATAGAGGAAGATATAAAATAGTGGAAGCACATACCCTTGTTCATGGATTGGAAGAATTAATATCATTAAAATGTCCATACTACCCAAAGCAATCTATAGATTCAATGCAATCCCCATCAAAATACCAATGATATACTTCACAGAACTAGAATAAATACTCCAAAAGTTTATATAGAACTAAAAAAGGTCCTGAATAGCCACCGCAATCTTGAAAAAGAAGAACAAAGTAGGAGGGATCACATTACCAGATATTAAGTTATACTACAAAGCCACTGTAATCAAAACAGCCTGATACTGGCACAGGAACAGGCACATAGATCAATGGAGCAGAATAGAGAACCCAGAAATAGACCCAAGACAATATGCTCAATTAATATTTGACAAAGGGGGCAAGAGCATACAGCCTCTTTAATAAATGGAGTTGGGAAAATCGGACAGCTACATGCAAAGAATGAAACTAGACCATCAACTTACACCATACACAAGAATAAACTCAAAATGGATAAAAGACTTAAATGTGACTCATGAATCCATAAAAATCCTAGAAGAAAATGTAGGCAACAAAATTTCAGACATCATATGCAGCAGAATTTTCGCTGATACATCACCTAAGGCAAAGAAACAAAGGAGAAAATGAACACATGGGACTACATCAAACTCAAAAGCTTCTGCACACCAAAAGATACAATCATTAAAATGGAAAGACAACCCACTGTATGGGAGAGCATAATTGCCAATGATATATCAGATAAGAGGTTAATTTCTAATATATATATTATTTAATTTTATTAACTTTTTATTTCTCTATTGCTACCTTTCCTTCATAAGAATGTTCCATGCTCCCCCCTCAAAGCATGAAACCTGTCCCTCTGACACAAATAGGACCTGTGCACTAGCTATTGTTGCCAGTAAAGCCTCCCCAATATCTCATTAGGGTTAGGCCTCCAGCAGCTGGGGCTGTCAATAACATACTAGGTTAAACTCATAAAGTTTCATTTCTTTCTCTTTTTTTTTCGTGTGTGTGTGTGTGTGTGTGTGTGTGTGTGTGTGTGTAAACCCTCTAATCCAGGCATCTGCAAGCCAGCCATAACAGAAGTATCCACTGAGCATTCAGCAGACATTAACTAATTCATTTGCTACACTTTTCCCTTTGATGGTACTAGCATGTAATAGAATACCTGTCAGGATGCTCTTGCAGAATTACAGAAACATTTTTGACAGGATTCTAGTATTGTATCTTGATAATTTATGGAAACCACCTGGTTTCAGATATCCTACTCTGGATAATACCTGAGTGTGTTATTTTGAAATTTTTCAAACCTTCAGAGAAATTGACGTAATAGTATAAGGATCATCCTTATACCTTTTCTCTAGATTCACCTATTTTAAATGTTTTGTCTCATTTGCTTTCTCTCACTCTGTGTGTTTGTGTGGTGGTCATACCACTGGAAAATAAGTTACAGACATCATGATACTTCAATCATAAATATTTTATCACTTATCTCTCAATAATAAGAACATTCTCCTACACAAGTAATACCATTATTGTACAAATATTTAACTTTGATACAATGTCATCAAACATATAGTCTATGATCAAACTTTTCTGACTAACCCAATATAGCCCTTAGAGCTTTCCTTTTGAAAATCCAGGTCCAATCAAAGATGCCACATTGCATTTTGTTACCATGTCTTTCTAATTTCCTTTCATCTAGAAGAGTTCTCCTCATTATCTCCCTCCTTCTCTGCCCCACCACCAC
The DNA here is from genome assembly GCF_014108415.1 of Molossus molossus. Taxonomy (NCBI): domain Eukaryota; kingdom Metazoa; phylum Chordata; class Mammalia; order Chiroptera; family Molossidae; genus Molossus; species Molossus molossus. The sequence goes on from NW_023425344.1 coordinate 55,079,052, forward strand.
CTTTGGGGGAGAGGGGTGTCTTTTATCACATTGGCATTTTTTAAGACTCTGGATCATTTGTTTTGTAAAGTGTTTTACAACCTGGATTTTGCAAATCATTTCCCTATGATTCAACTCAGGTTAAACATTTTGGGGAAGATTTTGGCAACATTATGTGAGTGATGTTGTGTCATCCCCATTACATCACATTAGGAGACATATTATGTCTCATTATTAATGATTCTAAGTCTGATTATTTCATTAAAAAATTGGCCATATATATTATTGTAAAGGTACTTTGGCCCATTGTAATAAATGAAATAATAAGTGATACTTTGAGATTATCTGAATTACATATAATATAAATGTGTGGAACTTCCGGTCAAGATGGCGGCGTAGGGAAACGCAGTATCGCGTTCTCCCACAACCACATCCAAGTTACAACAAAACTACAGAACAACCATCATCCAAAACCGCCTGAAATCAAGCTGAATGGAAGTCCTACAACTACGGAATTAAAAAAAAAAAAAGCAGCTACATCCAGACCGGTAGGAGGGGCGGCGGCGCGAGGGGAGGCGGAGGCAGCGCGACGGGCTGGTCCCACACCCAAGTGTGGCGGATAAAAATCAGGAGGCTCCCGCAGCTGGGAAGGTCCTTCCTGAGGACTGAGGGGTCCCCGTCCCACACCAGGTGCCCCGCTCAGGTTTCCAGTGCCAGGAAGAGAGTCCCCATAACTTCTGGCTGGAAAAACCAGCAGAAACTGAGGCTCAGGGAAGCTGACCTGGCTGGAGCCACAGGCAGCTCCCTAAAGGGCCCGCGCACGGACTTATCGGACTCTCTCCCTCTAAGCTCGGAGGGGAGGCAGCTCGAGGGGCACCAGAGACATACAGGGAAGAACTGAGCTGTTTGGCACTGGAGCGAGGGCTGGAGAGGGGGCTTTCTCGGGGACAAACGTGCTGTCAGAGGCCTTTGTTCCTTTGGTGAGCCCTTCCCTGGGGCGGCAGACAGTCGCCATATCTGGGACTCCAGCAACCTAGCTCACACTGGTAGCCCCGCCCTGCTGACTCCCTGAGGCCCCGCCCCACCCCGCCCCACACAACTTTCAAGCCCACCCAAGCTGTTGCTACTTGCTTAGCCATAGGATTGGCCTGTCTTGGATCCTGCTTCAGGTTTTTCCTAAATTCTTTCAAACGAGCAGCATCGGGTCTCAGCGAGCCCCATACCTCTCATTAAGTAATACACAGAAACAAACACAGGGAGGCAGCCAAAATGAGGATACAAAGAAACAGGTCACAAATGAAAGAACAGAACAAAAACCCAAGAAAAGAACTAAGCGAAATGGAGATAAGCAACCTAACAGATGCTGAGTTCAAAATACTGCTTATAAGGATGCTCAATGAACTCAGTGAGGGCCTCAAGAGCATAAAAAAGTACCAGTCAGAAATGATCGCTGCACAGTTAGAAACGAAGGAGGCTTTAACTGAAATAAAGAATAATTTACATAGCTTCAATAATAGAGTACGTAAATCCAAGGAGCAAACCATCAATTTGGAATATAAGGAAGCACAAAACGCCCAACCAGAACAGCAAAAAGAAAAAAGAATCCAAAAAAATGAGGATAGTGTAAGGAGCCTCTGGGACAACTTCAAGCGTGCCAACATTCGCATCTTGGGGGTGCCGGAAGGAGAAGAGAGAGAACAAGAAATCGAAAACCTGTTTGAAACAATAATGGCAGAAAACTTTCCTCACTTGGTGAAGGAAACAGACATACAAGTCCAGGAAGCACAGAGAGTCCCAAACAAGATGAACCCCAAGAGGCACACACCAAGACACATCATCATCAAAATGCAAAAGGTTCAAGACAAAGAGAGAATCCTAAAAGCAGCAAGAGAAAGGCAGCTAGTTACCTACAAGGGAGTTCCCATTAGGCTGTCAGCTGATTTCTCAAAAGAAACTTTGCAGGCCAGAAGGGAGTGGCAAGAAATATTCAGAGTGATGAAAACCAAGAACCTACAACCAAAATTACTCTATCCTGCAAAGCTGTCATTTAGAATCGATGGACATATAAAAACTTTCCCAGACAAGAAAAAGTTAAAGGAGTTCATCACTACCAAACCGTTATTATATGAAATGATGAAGGGTCTTTTTAAGGAAAAAGATAAAATGTATGAACAAACAAAATGGCAATGAATACATATCTATCAACAATGGAATCTACAAACAAAATGAACAGGAAGAACAGGAACATTCTCATAGATACAGAGAACATTTTGTTGGTTGCCAGTTGGGAAAGGGGTTGGGGGAATGGATGAAAAAGGTGAAGGGATTAAGAAGCACAAATTCATTGCTAGACTGACAAACCTCAAAGGGAAAGGGGTTGGGGGGGGTGGGAAGAAATAAACCAAAGAACTTATATGCATAACCAATGGACACGGACAATAGTTTGGGAAAAGGTGGGAGGGGGGGCAGGAGTGGGGAGGAGGGGGTCAATGGGGGGAAAATGTGGAACATCTGTAATACATTTTACATCCAACAATAAAGATGTAGAAAATAAATAAATAAATAAATAAATAAATAAATAAATAAATAAAAATGTGTGTGTGTGTATATATATGATACATAATATATGTGTGTGTGTGTGTGTGAAGGTACAGAGATTTCCCATATACTCACTCCCCTACACATGTACAGCCTCACCAATTTCAACCCCCCCACCAGAGTGGTAAATTTGTTATACCTGATGAACCTCCATTGACCTAATCACCCAAAGTCCATAGTTTACATTACAGTTCATTCTGTACATTCCAAGAGTTTGAACAAATGTGTAATGACAAGTGTCCACCATTATAGAATCAAGCAGAGCACTTTCACTGCCTCAGAAATCCTTTGTGCTTCGCCTATTCTTCCCTCCCTCCCCACTGATCCTGGAAGCCACTGATCGTTTTATTGACTGCAGAGTTCAGCCTGTTCCAGAATGTCAGATAGTTGTTATCATACAGTAGTTAGCCTTTTCAGGTTGCCTTCTTTTCCTCACCAATATGCATTTAAGATTCCTCCGTGGCTTTTCATTACTTGATAGTGCGTTTCATTTTAGCACTGAATAATGTCCAATTGTCTGTACGTACCAGTTGGAACTAAATGATTCTTTTAAAAGTCAATGTTATAATCCATTATTTTATCTTTTTTTATGTTCATATTTTCACAAATGGGGTCAGAGGAATCCCCTTAAAGCCAGTAAAATTTATAATTTTACTCTCTTATTATATAATTCATTACGAGTAAAGTTATGCTGCATTAAAATAATGGTTTAACCTCCAGTCCCTCATCATTGAGAAATTAGTAATATAACTCAAATGCCCCCCAACCACTCATCTTCAGGAATCATCCTTTTTATTATTCAAACAAAATAACTTGTGTTCCTATCCCACAAAACTGTAGGAAATGTCCAGAATTTTTAAAGGTTTGGGTCAGTGAGAGAGAGAAAGTATCCTCTGATTCCCTGTCTCCTCACTGCCAGCCCAATCCCCATCACCTCGGGCCAAGCCAGTGCCATCTGTGCGTGTTGCCATCCCTGCCATACTCCCCCAACCATCCATTTAGCACCTTTTTTCCTTCCCAAGGCTTTGCTCTCAAGAGTTATCACAACACCAACTAGGAAGTTACTATATTCCGTGTTAGATATCTGTGCTCTAGGCCTCCTCTTTGAGCTCCCTGCCTGGGCTCTTCATTGCTTTCAGGCTTCTCACTCTGTCTACCATAGCTCCTTTCTGCATTGTCTTCCCTGTTAATACAAGCACCAGGCAACATGCAAATGGAGCGGCCACAGCAAAGTCTAAGTCTAGAGTCACTTAGCAAACAGTTTTCACATGCCGCGATCAATGACATCATTTCTTTCTTTGCTTCAATCATCCTACCTATGTATATCCTTTCAAACACCTTCCTCTCTCCTCACCTTGACAACCCATCCTTGCATGATTTACTAGAGGCCCTTTTGACATCCTGTCTCTCGCTAATCCCACATGGCCATCCCTCCTGGCTCTCCCTAACCTCAGGTTAAGACTCTTAGCAGCACTTCTTTTGGCCATCTGCTCCTTATGGCCACCTCTCCTATGCTCCTATCACCATTCCCAGCTCCAGGGAAGAGCTGTCAGTCTGCTGCACTGGACCCACTTCCTGCATACTGACTGTTGAACTTCCCTTTGTGGCCTAACAACTCATTTGATTCTTTGCAGAATAGGAAGGGCTGTTGAGTCACAACTGCAGTTATGTGTCAGAATGTTCCAGCTTCCAGGAGGAGGGACATGGGGAATATTATCCCTCCTAGGAAATAAACACATAATGAATATATGGGCTTAACTCCTTACTTCAAAAATCATACACATTCTCACACAAAAAAACACACACACACACTTTCTATTTATGTTACTCCTGCCTTAGTACCTGGAGGAGGGAAGTGAATAAAATTGCCATTAAAGAGATAAGGTACTCAACAGTCTAACTTGCAGCACAAAGCAACAGCTCCATTAAGTAGCACTTTACTGGGTCACTGTGAATTTCCTAAGTCATCGTGAATGTTCTACCTCATTTGGTGCATATAACCTGGCTGGATGCCATAGCAGTAAGAACCTTTAACCAAACAATTACAAGCAAGACTAATGACCAGGAAACAGAGGTCAGGCCTCAGCCTTGGGCCTAGATTGCAATGGGATGCAGTGAAATATAAAACAACCATTGACTAATTGTGGGTCCAGTTATTGTTGAGAGACTTTTAACAAGTAAATCCAACCAGAGGTTTTAGGAGGGATTAATCAATAATACCATGTATGGTAGACAGAATATTGAACATGGAATAAAGGTATCTATGTCCTGATTCCCAGCACCTATGAATATGTTACCTTACATGACAAAAGGGACTATGTTAAGGATCTTGAAATTGGTAGATTATCCTGGAATATTCAGGTGGGCACAATATAATCACAAGAGTCTTTAAAAGATGGAAGAGAGAGGCAGAAGATTTCAGTGAGAGATCTGAAGATGTTATACCCTGGATTTGGAAATGGAGGAAGGGACCATGAGCCAAAGAGTGTGGGTAGCCTCTAGGAGTTGAAAAAGGCAAGTAAAAGGCTTCTCAATTCCTCCAGAACCTCCAGAAGGAATGCAGCCAGCGAACTCCTTGATTTTAACCCAGTAAGACCCATGCCAGCTTCTGATCTCCAGAACTGTAAGATAATAAATTTGTCTTAAGCCACTAAGTTTGTGGTAATTTGTTAGAGGAGCAATAGGAAAATAACACACTCTTCTACCCCAATTGCATTCTGAACAAATTAGAAGAAAGGCCAGGAATAAGATACAGAGAAAGATATCACCTTTATTGCTGATAAAGCTAAAGTTAAAATACGTGACCAGTGTATAAAAATAAGAGGCCTCCAAACCAAACTCCAGATTAGACAGACTTCATCACCAGCCAAGTGCCCCCTGGGGCCAGCCACTATAGAATTCACAGCAGGAGATGCAAGGGGGAGCCGAACACACGTTTTTTAGTTGAAAACTAGACTTCAGAGAAAGGGACAAATCTGAACATCTCTAGATTCTCATCCCAAAAGCCCAGTCAGGTAATTCACTCTTCTCCCCAGAGAGAAAGAGAGTGAGAAAGAAGACTAAAGCTAATGGATGTCCTTCTATAGGGAAATAAGAGGGAAAGGAAATAAAGTTTTAATTTACTGCACATCCCAGACAGTACTCAGGATATATTACCCCCTGGGTCATACATTATTCAGGGAGGCATTATATTATAGGTGTTAAGTTCATTGCTCTGTAGTCCATTTGCCTGAATTTACATTCTTCCTTCATCATACTCTACCGAGTTGCTTGCTTACTCTCTTTGTGCCTCAGTTTCCTCATTGGTTAAAAAAGGTAAGGAGGATAAGAAGATTATGATACTGTAATAACTTATTTCATAATTTTGACATGAGAATTAGGCAACATAATTAATGTAAAAGTACTTAGCACAGTGTCTGGCAGCATGTATTAAAAACTACAGCATGGCCCTGGCCAGTTTGGCTCAGCAATTAGAGCATTGGCCTGTGGTCCAGAGAGACCCAGGTTCGGTTCCTGCTAAAGGCGCGTACCTCAGTTGCAGTTGGGTTGTGTGGGTGGCAGCCACTCAATGTGTCCCTTTCACGGCAATGTCTTTCTCTCTCTCTCTCTCTCTCTCTCCCCTCCCTCCATCCCTCCATCCCTCCCTCCCTTCCTCCTTCCCACTCTATCTGAACAAAAAATGGAAAAATGTCCTCGGGTGAGGACAAAAAAATAAAGAAAAACTACAGCATGTATTAAAAAATACTATTATTTGTGCTAAGTACCATTTCTACATATGTCCATATATTGTACAATTTTTTTTTATTAAAGGACTAAAGAATTGTTACAAAGAGTATGATACTTTTATTTGGTCGGTGGTTCTCAACCAGAGATTGTCCTCTGGGGGATGTTTGGCAATGTCTGGAGATACTTTTGATTGTCACAGTTGGGGAGTTCTGCTGGCATCTAGTGGGTAAGGGCCAGGGATGCTGCTAAACACCCTAAAATGCATAGGGCAACCTCACAAAATATTATTTACCCAGCCCATAATGTTAGTAGTGCCAAAGTTAAGAAACTATTAGAAATCATTGGAATTGAGTTGCATAAGAAAAAGAACTTTTTTATATGTATTTTATTTATTAGGCAGCTATATGTAATGTATAAATCAAGTACTGAAATACAATTATGTAGCCCTGAGATACAGTGAGAGAAGGTGGAACAGGCTTACAAGAGAAACTTTTACTGGGTTTTCTTTCTCCCTTTTTTCTTTCCTTCCTTCCTTCCTTCTGTTCTTCCTTTCTTCCTACCTTCCTTCCTTGCTTCCTTCCTCTTTTCTTTCTTATTTTATTAAATAATGAGGAGGTTCTTTTGAATATGTTTCTTAAGGAGCCAGAATTCAGCCCCATTGTCCTACCCCGACACCTAATTAAGAGTATTTTTAAGGTTTCCACATTATAATGCTGCCTTCACTCACAGCTGGCTATGGAAAGGCCTGTGGAGCGAAGGTTTCCAGCCTGTGTCTATGGAGAGCCTCGATGAGTGTGTGCAATCAGCCTTGTCCAAAAACTGAAGACACTATTTGTCTCGTACTTCTTTGAACTATTGTCTAATAAATGCTACTGTAATAATTACTATATGGTGTTACCTCAAAAAATTAAAAATTGAACTTCCATTTGACCCAGTAATCCCGCTTCTAGGAATATACCCTAAGAAGCTTGAAAAACCAATCAGAAAGAATATATGCACCCCTGTGTTCATAGCAGCACTATTTGCAATAGCTAAGATCTGGAAACAGCCCAAGTGCCCATCAGTAGACGAATGGATAAAAAAGCAGTGGTACATATACACAATGAAGTACTATGCAGCGGTAAGAAAGAAAGATCTCTTATCCTTTTAGATGACATGGAGGGACCTGGAAAGTTTTATCCTAAGTGAAATAAGCCAAGCAGAAAAAGACAAATACCACATGATCTCACTTATATATGGAATATAATGAACATAACATTCTGAGGAATACGGTAGACCCAGAAACATGGAAGTAGGGCACAGACTGACATCCTTCAGAAGAGGGGGCTCGGGGAGTGGGAAGAGATAAACCACAGAACTTATATGTAAGCATAACCAATGGACATGGACAACAAAGCCGGGGACAGGGCAGGGGGGATGGGGAGGAGGGTGTCAATGGAGTAAAAAAGGAGAAACATCTGTAACAAAAAAAAATAAAAAATTGAAAAAAATTATTTTAAAAAATATATAAATTAGAATAAAAACATTAACATATTAATAATAATTTTTTTATCATGTAGTTTCTCAGTCAATAGAGAAAAATATACCTATGTTCTGTGGTATGAGTGTATCCTTAAAATTTTAGATATAGCCCTGGCTGGTTTGCTCAGTGTTTAGAGCATCGGCCTGCAGTCCAGAGAGACCCAGGTTCGGTTCCCGCTAAGGGCACACACCTTGGTTGCAGTTTGTCCCCAGCCCTGGTTGCAACCACTCGATGTGTCCCTTTCACCTCTCTCTCTCTCTCTCTCTCTCTCTCTCTCTCTCTCTCTCTCTCTCTCCCTCCCTCCCACTCTATCTGAACAAAAAATGAACAAATGTCCTGAGGATAAAAAAAGAAAAATTTGGATATAATGCTGGAGAAGGATGGGAATCTTTTCCAATGTGTTATATGTAATTAAATCGTGATTTTTCTTAGACTCCTTTATGGCCTGCCATATCCCACCATGATTCCCCCAAATGCCAAATAATTTGATGCTTGCAATAGAAAAATCTTTGGGTAACTTCCTTCCAATGTGACCTATTTAGCATAGCTGAGAGACAATCCTCACTTCTTTTATGCTTATGTCTGAATCCTCTCCTCACCCAAGCCCCAAATGACTCATCGGTATATCTTAGCATAGTGTCCTACCTGGTCTAAGTGGACAATTTGCTACCTCATTTGCTGCATTAAGCTGCCATGGGAGAGAGAACCTTTAGCCAAACAATTACAAGCAACACTAATGACCAGGAATCTGGGAATAAAAACTAGCAATGGTCACCCTACTTACTGAGCACATGATTGCATGAACTGATATATAAGGAAACTTTTGTTTTATTACCTGAAGGAGAAGGAGGAAGAGATGGTTCCATTAGAGTACACAATTAAAAATGTCTTAGCCTAGCTGGTGTGGCTCCGTGGTTGAGCATCGACCCATACACCAAGAGGTCACTGGTTCAATTCCCAGCCAGGGCACATGCCCAGGTTGTGGGCCAAATCCCCAGTGGCGGGGGACGGGGGGCATGCAGGAGGTGGACAATCAATTTTCTCTCTTGTCGATGTTTTTATCTCTCTTGCCCTCTTTCTTCCTGTCTCTCTAAAATCAATAAAGAAAACAATGTTTTTAAATGGCTCAAATAATAGTGCTTATTAATTCAACTAACAAGAGGTTTAGAGGCAAAGCAATTTAAATATTGACATAATAGCTCAATTATATTATATTTTTTATCTTTTTTTTTCTTTATTGTTACTAGAGAGAGAGAGGAAAGGAGAGGGAGAGAAAAACAGAAACATTGATGAGAGAGAACAATGATTGGCCACCTCCTGCAAGCCCCCCACACTGGGGATTTGGCCCACAACCTGGGCATGTGCCCTAACTGGGAATCAAAACAGCGGCCTCCTGGTGCATGGGTCAACGCTCAACCACTGAGCCACACCAGCCAGGCAGCTCAATTATATTATTAAGGACACGTGGTTTTTTCTATCTTTCCTATCAATCTCAGTTGGTTGGCTCTTGATATCAAGTTTTTTACTTAATGGTTCAAAACCACATCACAGTCATGTCCAAAGGCAAAAGTAAAAGGCAGTGTCTTCTCACCCATCTCTTTTTACCAAGAGGATAATTTTTCTCAGCTGTCTCTCCTTGGGAACTTTCCAAGAACTTTTTCTCAGGGACCACTGACAAGGACAGATCACATGGCCATGCTCAAGCTGCAAGGAGGCAGGAACCACATGAGCTGAAATTTTCCATCTCTATAGTGAGAAATAGGCACTTCCAGCAGAGAGTGAGGTCCCTACCCCAGTGAGAGTAGGAAAATGGTGGTGAGTGTTTCCTACGCAGACCCAGGAACCAGGTCTGGCCCCTTAAGAAGGGCTCTAAGTTCAAGCTCAAGGGGCACATATCTAGACTTTGAAGTCACATCTACTCTTGCTCTAACACCTACAGTAGCTCCAGTTTCTTTCCTAAGTCCATTGCTATCTTTTCATTCAATGATTCCCAAAGATCTTTATGGAGTGAGTTATCTTTATTTTCAAGGCAACTTAAATTCAGTAGACAAAATTGAAAATACTAATAAGTAAATACTAAAAAAAGTAAGTGATACCACTCAAGATAATTATTATTAATGCTAATAGTTTGGTGTATATTTCTTTAAACATTCTTATATTAACATATACACATATATTTTTTACAAGGTATTTTTCTTATAGAATATTTCTCCATTGCAACACATGTAAGAAAACAAAACAAATTACTTTGCTTAACTTTTAAAGTTGAGCTTGGAAAGTAAATGGAACTATTTAGAAAGTAGCTAACTGATAAACAAAGATAACAGGAAAAAGAAATAGCTTGGAATAGTATCAATTCAAAGTTAATTCATCATGTTACACATCAGTAAATGTGAAGCTATGTAATATTTGGCTGAAATGTGATATTTGATTAAATTAATTTTCAGTCCAGCATTTGAAACAAGAACACCATTAGCTTTCCTTGCATATCTAGGTTTGATTTGACTATTACAGGAATAAATCATTTCTTCTCTACTTTGTTGTGAATAATGCTGTAGCAATAAAAGGACTTAGTGCATAAAATGTTCCAATTTGCAAAAATATTCACACAAAAAGCACCTTCATCTTTCAAAGCTTTCTTTGAGCTTGTATCTCTAGTAACATATTCACATTTTTTCTACATTTATTTCTTGAGTCACAAATAAAATAATTTTAAATAAATTAGCATCACAGAAACATTTTTCTTGCTCTTGTGGGAAATACCTGCCCACACTCATACAGCACAGCTATCCTTAAAAGAATAATTTTGACCAGCCATCATGACTTTGCCCCTTTGATGCAGCTGTTTGTCCATGAAGATGTTCGATGTTGTTTAAAACCCAGCTCTGGCCTGACCAGTTTTTCCCAGTGGTTAGAGCATCAGTCGGAGGACCGAGGGGTTGCAGGTTTGATTCCGGTCAAGGGCACATATCTGGGTTGCAGTTTTATCCCTGGCCCCAGTTGGGGTCATGCAGGAGGCAACTAGTCGATGCGTCTCTCTCACATAGATCTCTCTCTCTGTCCCTTCCACTCTCTGTAAAAAAAAAAAAAAAATTTAAATCAATGGGAAAAGATCCTCAGGTGAAGATTAATAAAATAAAAATTAAAAAATAAATTCCAGCTCTGCCATTTATTAGATGTTTGCTTGTGATATACAGCTTGGTCTTTATAAAGTTTCCACTTTCTCACTTGTAGAATGGAAATAACAAAATACCTACCTCACAGGCTTGTGGTGAGGATCAAATATAATATTAAGTGCTTGTGTGGTGCCTGGGATAGAGTTGCTCAGTAAATAGTGGCAATGACAAAATGAGTGATGGTGGTATTGATGATGATGATGGGACGATGCAGCCGGAGCCTGTGCTAAGTAGGACTGAGATAATACTCTCCCTTTACCAAGGGTCTAGGACAGGGATTCCTAGGTAAATGTATGTTCAATAACCTTAATTATAAACTTCCAGAATTAAGTTAAGAAAATTAAATTTACATACATTTCCACATCAAAAGAACTTAGAAAAAAGAATACAATCAGGTACTCGATGGTGACACTTTCTGACCAAATATGATGCACTTTTCACATTTCCCCCCTCAACTTAATGAATGAATTGATTGTTTTTTAATGTATTGGTGACTCACTCTGACAAGTATTTTGCTAGATGCTCCTGTTTTTGCCTTGGTATGCCAAAAATTCTAGAAACTACTGATAAAACATCAGAATATGCCCATCCATAAAATAAATGTTTATGTCATAGAGGAGGGCATATAGAAAGGGGAAAAAATAATGGTGAGGAAGAGACTATAGTTTGGTAAATGCTGCAAACTAATGCACTAGAACAAAGATCGAATAAGGAACAACTACTGTCCCCAGAAACCCTGCGAAAACATTGACCACCAGTGTACACTGAGTGTTAAGAACATGCAAAGAACATGCATGGATGCTTAAAAAGCTTCTTCAGAAGTAGGTGGGAACTTGACCTGTTCAGGACAAAACTTGCTATTGTAGCATTTCCCTGGAAAGTAGACATTGGAGTAGAAAGCTTCTGATGTTGGCTTCTGCAGAGCTACTTTCTATGGCCATGTCTCCCAATCCCCACTCTACACTCTCATCATTAAAAAGAACAGAAGAAAAGCAGCCATGGATTTCTTAAGTTAAATACAACAAAAATTAAGTACAGTTTATGCTGAGAGGATAAAGGAGAAAAAAAATCTCTTAAGAGGCAGGGATTTGTTAACCTCTCATGAAGTTGTACAGTTTAAGAAAGAAGGTGCAAGTGCAAATTACTGCCCCATGAAAAAGAGCATGAACGCAGCCAATAATTTGGATCTATTGATTGCATTTAAAGTTACTTTTCTCTAAACTCTCTAAGATCATCTGCAGCGTGGTTTAGTTGGCATGTGGGTCCTGTTGTGCCCATGATCATGTATAGGCATGTGGGTACAAAGTGTTTAATCAACCAGCAGCTGATGGAAAAATGTGTCCATAGTGTTTTGAAATATAGAATTCTATCCTGGATAAAAGGCTTGATGTACATTGGGATACTCTTGTCCACAAATGTAGGACTGGCAAGGCTTAGTGACAAGGGTACGGGAGAAAATTTTATTTTGGCTCCGTGTAACCATTTAAACTTATGTCCATTTGTCTCCTGTACTGGTAACATATCCTATGCAACAGATGAGGCCAAGTGTGGGGTTCAGAACTAAAGAATGACCATGGTTTACATCACCTGTCCCACAAACACCTCTTTGAAAAAGTTTTTCAGAGATTTTGAAGTTTTGCATCTGGTTTAAAGCTACTTTGTTTTTGAAATTGGTTGTAAATTCTCAATTTCTTAAACACAAGAATGTACAAGAAAGGGAATTTTGACCCTTGATGTTCTTGCCTGAAATCATCAGGTTAGGTAATACAAAATTTAAGTTAGTACATTTATAAATTTCAGACTGGGAATTTATGTGCTGACTTAAAAGTTTCTCAAATCAAGGTTGAGTGGGTGAGCTTCTCAGAGTCTAAGTCTGGTAAGTGAAGGAGCACACTCATATGCACACACACGCACGCACATATACACACAGTCACTCAACATCAACCACAGACTGATCCGTTCTCTTTAGCACAGGACCCCTGTCAGAAAGAAAGCAACAGAGGAGACATGAAGGGAGGAAGGGAGAGAGAGGAAGGAAAGAAAGAAGCAAGAGAGAAAGGATGGAAAGAAGTTTGCACATGCAAACATAAACTTCCAAAATAAATAAAAATCCTGAAAAATTAAGTACAAATCAAATTTCAGGAAATCACTTCACATAGCATATGGCAAACATAGGTTTAGCACTGGAGGAATAGTACTCAACCTTTTTGTCTTCACAGTATAGCTATGAATACAAGAATTTTGTCCACATACAAGAAGGAATTAAAAGCCTCAAAGCAACACCAAATAAGTCAGATACAGTTTCAATATAATTATTACTATGACTGAAAAGTATCTCACAATATTCATAAAAACTACCTGGTTATCTAATCACTTACTCAATCTTATAGCAGAGTGTCACTGCTCTAGAAGTTCTTCGTTGTCTTTAATTTGCTCCCTTCTAACCCCATGAGACAAACTTCTCATACATCCCACTACACATGTAACATCTTTTCGATGCATTTTACCTCTTACTAACAGCAAACCTTGCTCCCCTCTCTTTGCACCCCACAACCCTCTCAGTTCAAGTTTATATCTGATTGCTGTCTTCAAGATGGTAAGTAAATTCAGTTACTGCAAAAGGAAACATCATTCAATGGTTGCCCTAGTCCAATGTTTCTATAATAATGCTATGTAACAGTATACCCCAAAATTCAGCAGTTGATAATAACAAGTATTCATTTCCTTGCTCATGGGAGGACAGGGCAGCTACAGTGTGGCTAATCTAGGCTGGGTTCGGTGGAACAGCTCCGCTTCATGTTTCAGGTCAGCTGGGCATGGCTCTGGGCTGTGAGCTGCAGATCTGCTCTACATACCCTATTTTAGAGCCCAGGCAAAGGGGCATGTTCTTCTTGTGCGGTAACCCCCAGAACGCAGAGGAGTAAGCCCAACCACGCAAGCAGATTTTAAGCATATGCTCATGTCATGTCTGACTACATCTCAATGGCCAAAGCAAGGCATATGGTCAATCCCAAACATCAAGGTGAGAGGGAAGGAGTAGACTTCATCAGTTATGAAGCCATGGCATGTATAGTGATGTATAACTCTGCTCATGAGAAGTAAAGACTTCAATCTACCACACTGAGCAAGACTTAGAGGCACACAGTTGAAAATCCCTGCCCTCGGAGGCCAGAGCGTATGACAAGGAACATCATTCACCATACTTAAACCTAGTAGGTAAATACCTTTCTTTTCCCAAAACATCAAAATGACTTTCTGCCTGTTGGAATTTTTTATTTTTATAATCCCATGTTAGTTAAACAACCAAGATCAGAGAATCAGTTCTGGATGACTCCAATAAAACTCAGAATATTCTCCAGGTGGCAGAATAACGAAATAAGTATCCAGAGCCAGGCACACCTAGGTTGGAATCGTGTATGTGTGATTTTACTTACGAGCCATGTGACTTTAAATAAATAGCTTAAGTCTCTGAATCCTTAGAGGTTTTTTGTTTGCTAGACTACTTTTTGTTGTTGTCATTTTGTTTCATTGTCTGTCTATAAATTGGAAACATAGTACTGACTTCAAGGAATGAGCAAATGTCAAAAAAGCATCTGACACAGGATTGGTGCTCAGTTTGTTAGTTCTCTTTCATCACCAGCAGTGGTGGCCAGTCATGAGATTGGCTGTTAATTTTTTTAATAGCAGAGGCGAAAGAGAGATGATGACTATACATCCTGAATTTCCTGGCACAGTCCTTATCTCTCTAAGTATACTTACATCTATCACACAGGGTGTCCTGATTTCTTATTTAGAAAACAATATCATTCTTGGATGGTTAACCTGGCAGTTTCATATAAGAAAGAAGATATTCATCACCCTCTCCCTTCAAGCCCCTTCGTTAATCTCCTCTCATCTAACTCTAACACATTTTACTGAAAATTCCCTTAATCTGTAAAAGGTTCCCCTGACCCTACTTTGCTCTCAGCTGGGTTGCATGCTCCTCCCATACTATGCTGTAATTCTCCATCTTAACATTTATCATGCCATATTGCAATTGCACATTTACATGGATCCTGCTACTCTTTAAGCTCCTGTCCATCTGTCTTGTTCATTGTGTTTTGTAGCACATAGGTACATATCATAAATTTACCATCAGGTAGATACTAATGGGCATCTCTTGTTTTTGTCTGGCCAGCATCCAATCCTTCTCTGTGTGGCATCTTTTCAAGTGACATTGTTGTTATCCTTGGATTTAGCCTTAACTAAAAATCTATTCCATTTTTTGCTTACAACAGATTGAGTTGGATTTGGAACTTACAAGTGAAACAATTCTAATGAATAGAGATACTAGTTCCTGGCAATGGGGTATTGCCAGTTCTGGACATAAAATACAGAATTTGGTGAGTTAATGCAGAGTGGACTCTTTCTCTTCTGCCTCCAAGTGAGAGCCAAGATTGAGTCCATTCATCGGAAGGCTAGGGACAGGGGCAGGGAACGGTCCATGTTGCTCCGAGAAGCCTAGAACAATAGATGCAAGACACAGGGGCTTGAAGGATATGGAGAAAACAGTACATGGGAAACGCGTAGGCCACTGGAAATAAACTTCCCAGCCTCATCACTTGGTGTGGGAATCACCATGCCCTTCCCACAAAACACAGCCCCTTGATGATGATGGGAGAGGAGGATCAAATAGTTCAGCTTCAGGGAAAGGCTGATATGTATTTTTAGGAGTGAATGGAAGTCATTAGTACTGTGACATTCCTGATGCAGGCCTGGTCACGGTGCTGCCTGTGTGCCTTTGATGTTGGCATGGTACAGCTGCTCCTACATGTTTGCTCTGAAAGTAAGAGCAGACACCTGATCCTCTCCCACAAGCCATTACAAGTTACAAATGCTTAGTTCCCCCCAGGCCTCCTAGAACCTTCGGACCTGTCATTTTTTTCCATACACATCAGTGGGGATTTTCTTCTCTCTCCCTTACATTTCCATAGTGTCATAAACCCCTACATGATTAAGGGATTTCCAAAAGTAGTGATGTATTGCACCACTTATTAAGTAATTTGATCATCTAAGCTTCATTTTACATTCAAAGAAAAGGGGTGAGCACAAAGAAATCGAACCTTCCTGGACCCCCTCGTGGCTGTGGCTGTGGCAGCTGATGCTTTCCAGGGGAACGAACACCTGTACATCGATTACGGCCACAGTTTGTGACAGAAACAAGTATCTGAGCCCCTGGACTTCGCATACATAAAACACAGTCTTGCCAAATATGAAAATACATTGTTTTTCCATTGTTTTCTGCATACAGACAGAGGGGTGAGCAAAGCAGGGATACACTTATGTCCCTAAAATCAAGAGTCACTGATTTCTGATCAGGACCAAATCTAGGAGTGGTACAGTTTTCAAATCGCTTTCCTCAACCTCTCTTCCCTTGTGGAAGAGTCTAGAGTCTGCCGAGGACTCCACAATGGCTAACTGATTATTTCTTATCTCCAGCAATATTTTTCTTGACAGTAATAATAACTCCTTCTTGCTCTTTGCTCATTTTTAATTAACTAAGTTTTTAGGAAAATATATTAAATAAGGATTTTAACAGTTGTTATTTTTTAACACGAGTTATATAGGATTAGATATTATCTCAGAGTTCTGTGTTTTTAAAACATTTGGTAGTGGCTATTCCCAAGTATTTCTCAGTGCTATGACTTCTGGCATCAGGGTGAAGCTTTTGAACTAAAACAAATTTTGCCTAAATGGTGTGGCCTCTCTATTCACTTCATTGCTGGCTTTGCTTTTATCTCTTTGCCTCTCACTAAAAACACAGAAACTATACTGAATAAAACTCAAAATATGTCCCAAATATAAATGAACAAGTATATACTCCTCTATTATAAGCCAAGTCTCATAATGATCAGTGACAGAAACCCAAGTCAAACTGGGTTCAGGAAAAGCAGAATATATGAGCTCAGGCATTCAGGCTGAGCAACCAGGAAGGCACTGGGATCTCTCTCTCTCTCTCTCTCTCCCCCCCTCTCTCTCTCTCACACACACACCCACACACACCCACACACACACACACACACTTCTGCCAATGTCTACCTTTCAGGTTCATTTTTTCCTATCCCAGCTTGATAAGAGACCTGACTGCCGAACCCTCCAAAGTCTCCTGTTTCTATTTCCAGATTAGAAATGCTAGTTACTCTCACTGGTCCCATGTTCAAAAACCCTGGGAACAGGCTTTGTTTGGTCCAGCTTGGTTGTGATATGCATTCCTGGAAAAATCAACAGTGGCCAAGAAGGTGGCACCACCCATTTAACAAAGGAGTTCAGATAGGAAGGAGCATTCATACAGGCCACATATGCAGGTATCTAACTCATGTTTATGAATACTCGTTAGAGTACTCTGGTGATCAATGTTAAGTAAAAATAGCAGGATATTAAGCATATCTATGGTATAAATATATAAATATATAACCATGTTATAAATATATAAACTTGATATGTTATTGATTAGAGCAGAAACTTTACCTTTTCACTGCTATCTGGGCATAGGCCTGGCACATAACAGATGCTCAATGAATACTTGTTAAATAAATAAATGCAATAAAGTGAATGGAGAACAATGACAGAAACTATACACAACAAAAAGCGATAATCTCTCAATGTGTAATTGCAAAAAATTAAATTTTTTCCTAAATATACTTTTTTTTTTTTTAATTTTGTGTGTGTGTGTGTGTCTTGGAAAAAAATTATTGTTGAAAGTATTACAGATATCTCCCTTTTTTCCCCATTGACCCCCTCCTTCCTGCTCACAACCCCCTCCTGCTTTCCCCAGCCTAGTGTCCATGTCAATGGGTTGTGTGTATATGCATATAGATTCTTCAGATTATCTCTTCCCACCCTTCCCACCCCCCATCCCTCTGAGGTTTGTCAGTCTGTTCCCTATTCCATGACTCTGGCTCTCTTTTGGTGGGCAGCTTATTTTGTTCATTATGTTCTACAAATAAGTGAGATCAGGTCATACTTGTCTTTGTCTGACTGGCTTATTCTACTTAGCATAATACTCTGCACTTTATTTTTAAGTATTCTATAGTAAGCTTGTGACAGTTTTAAAATGAGAAAAGGAATGTTACTTTTAAATAAGCTTGATGAATGCCCTGGCCGGTTTGGCTCAGCGGTTAGAGCGTCGGCCTGCGGTCCGGAGAGACCCGGGTTCGGTTCCCGCTAAGGGCACGTACTTCGGTTGCAGTTTGTCCCCGGCCCTGGTTGGTCGTGCGGGTGGCAGCCACTCGATGTGTCCCTTCACATCGATGTTTCTCTCTCTCTCTCCCTTCCTCTCTCTCCCTCCAACTCTGTACAAAAAATGGAAAAATATCCTCGGGTGAGGATTAAAAAAATAAATAAATAAAATAAATAAGCTTGATGAAAATTTAGTATCCTGTGTTTTGATGGAAAGAAAAATTGGAATGCTGTCAGGTTCCCTTGACAGCAATTAGCAGATTTTCCCTAAGAGACTCTGGAGATGGTAAAATTCAGGCTCTCCTTCCTCTACCCCAAGGCAGGTCCCCTAGGGAGTATGGGTCTCCTGGGAAGAAAGCTCATTCAGAGCTGTTCTCCCCTGACATTAAGATAGCAGAGGCAGGATCTGGCTCCCAGGCCCACTGTGGTGGAATACCTCCCTAGCAGCATCCAGGGCTATTTCCGCTCCTCCGGTGGCGGCTTCCAAAACAGCAACAAACTGGAAAGCACTGAGGCCTAACTGACGTGAAGCCATTGGCTTATCCACTGTGAAAAGAAGACAGTTTGTTCCCCCAAAGAACTGGAAGCTTCAATAAATCTTGGAGGTCACCTAGTCCACCCCTCATTTTACTGGAAAGGAAACAAAGGGCAGTGGCAAAGCAACTTCTGAAGCGTGAGCCACCTGAACTTTAGTGTCCTCCTCTGTCCAAACCTGAATAGGACTTACTATAACCAACTTCAGGTTTGTTTACCTCCACATCCCAAAGAAACACAAATCCAGAGGCTTTGAAGAATATCACTCCTCTGTGATAGAAAGCAAAGGAAGCAGGTATTTCACTGGCAGAGAACCCCGTTCCTAAAAATCGCATTGGCATCTTCCTCTTCTTGAAGCTGCCTGACTGTATGTGTGGCAATTCATCTTCTGCCTACCTCAAAACCCCAGCCCGTCTAGCTTTTCTCCACTGTGGCCAGCTCTTCTTCCCACTCAGAGACAATGTCCCTCAGGATCTGCATGCTCCATTGTGCAACTCAATGTGGCCTCTCCAACTCTCTCTCTACTTCTCACCCGTCAGCACAACAAAGGGCTAATCGCTGCCCACGCAATCAGAACAAACAACAACAACAACAAAAAAAGTATAATTTAGCCCTGGCCGGTTTGGCTCAGCGGTTAGAGCGCCCGCCTGCGGTCCAGAGAGACCCGGGTTCGGTTCCTGCTAAGGGCACGTACCTTGGTTGCAGTTTGTCCCCGGCCCTGGTTGGTCGTGCGGGTGGCAGCCACTCGATGTGTCCCTTTCACATCGATGTTTCTCACTCTCTCTCTTCCTCTCTCTCCCTCCCACTCTGTCTGTACAAAAAATGGAAAAATGTCCTCGGGTGAGGATTAAAAAAAAAAAAAAAGTATAATTTATGGGGGTTTCTTCTATTTTTTACACAGGTGTTAACAATATGTACTTCGGAGAGCTAGCTGTGAGAAATAAACAAGGTAACCTAAGTGAAGGGCTCAGCACCTTGTGGGTGCTCAATAATGGCAGCTTACTTCTCTCCTCCCTAGACACAGTGGCTTGGCCACTAAGTCCAACTACAGGAAAGGTGAGTGAAAGCCGTCAACACCCAAGGCGCTTCTGCTTCCTTCAGGGAGTTGTCCTAGGCAAAACTGCAACTTAATTATTATAGCATTCTCAACATTCAAACACCTCATCACTCCATCTCTACCCATTTACTTTCTCCCTAGCCCCTCCCCATTTTGTCCCATTTTCTTAAAGTCTCTGTAGAATGGCTAGCAAATAGGACTGATGAGGTGTTCATGGAGTGCAACCTCAGTGCTCAACCCCTGATTTCCATAGACTCTGTCATAAGCTCTCATAGATCCATATACTTCTTATAGTACTCACAGTTGTAACCCTGATGGTATAATTACTTGTCTCCTCTGATAAGGTGTAAACACCAAGAACATAGAAACCATAGTTCTATGTCCCAAGATTATGCTTTATGATTATATGCTATCATAGCATCTGGCACAGGTAGGAAGGAAGGAAGGAAGGAAGGAAGGAAGGAAGGAAGGAAGGAAGGAAGGAAGGGAGGGAGGAGGGGAGGCGAGGGGAGGGGAGGGGAGGGGAGGGAAAGGGAGGGGAGGGGGAGAAATAAGGTGGAAGGGAAATCTCACAGAGACTATTTCTTTTTTGTTGTTGTTGGTGGTGTTTTTTTTTAATTTTTTTTTTTGTTTTGTTACAGATATTTTACCTTTTTTACCCCATTGGAACCCCCTCCCCACCCCACCCCCACCCCGTCCCCAGCTTAGTTGTCCATGTCCATTGATCATGCATACATGCATATGAGTTCTGTGATTTATCTCTTCCCACCCGCCCCACACCCTCTTCTGAGGGATGTCAGTCTGTGCCCTACTTCCATGTTTCTGGGTCTACCGTATTCCTCAGACTGTTATGTTCATTATATTCCGTATATAAGTGAGATCATGTGGTATTTGTCTTTTTCTGCTTGGCTTATTTCACTTAGGATAATACTTTCCAGGTCCCTCCATGTCGTCTCAAAGGATAAGAGATCTTTCTTCCTTACCGCTGCATAGTACTCCATTGTGTATATGTACCACTGCTTTTTTATCCATTCATCTACTGATGGACACTTGGGGTGTTTCCAGATCTTAGCTATTGTAAATAGTGCTGCTACAAACATGGGGGTACATATATTCTTCCTGATTGGTGTTTCAGGCTTCTTAGGGTATATTCCTAGAAGTGGGATCACTGGGTCAAATGGAAGTTCAATTTTTAATTTTTTGAGGTAACACCATATTGTTTTCCACAGCGGCTGAACCAGTCTGCATTCCCACCAGCAGTGTATTAGATTCCCTTTTCTCCACACCCTCGCCAACACTTGTTGTTTGATGATTTGTTGATGGCAGCCATTCTGACAGGTGTGAGGTGATACCTCATTGTTGTTTTAATTTGCATCTCTCTGATGATTAGTGATGTTGAGCATTTCTTCATATGTCTCTTGGCCATTTGTATGTCCTGTTTGGAGAGGTGTCTATTCAGCTCCTCTGCCCATTTTTTAATTGGGTTCTTTGTCATCCTTTTGTGGAGTTGTATGAGCACTCTATATATATTGGAAATTAACCCCTTATCTGATACATCATTGGCAATGATGTTCTTCCATACAGTGGGTTGCCTTTCCATTTTGATGATTGTTTCTTTTGCTGTGCAGAAGCTTTTTAGTTTGATGTAGTCCCATGTGTTCATTTTTTCCTTTGTTTCTGTTGCCTTAGGTGATGTATCAGTGAACAGAGACTATTTCACCCAAAGAAGTTTGAATTCACTTTGCTTTAGACCCTGGTCCTAACCTTCTAAGACACTTCTGAAACATAAAAGGGCCATTAATTCCAGCCTAATGTGTCTACTTCACCTCTCCACCTGTTATCCATCCAAATGCTTCCCCTATTTTTTACTGGTGGTGCACAGCTATCTTTACAGATGACTGCACACCAGAGTCCGGGGGGCATCCTATGAATTTATAATCATTTTGAGGCATCCTGTCTTTGAGCCTTTTGGTTGCTCGGTCGTGTTGCTTAGCCATCCTCTCTCGCAGCTCTGCACTCCTCTAGGACCCCTCCTTTTCAGAATCCCTGCCCGCCTTCCACCCTCTTTCCTCTTTCTCTATGCAGAAGATTCCTATATCCTCAGTCTCTGAGCTTTAAACTCTTACAGGGGGGGAGCAAAGAGGTAACACATCCGAGAGTAGGCCAAAGCTTGAAAATCACAGCTTGCTAAGGTTAGTGAGATTGTTAGCCTGGAGTCCTCCTCTCCAGCATCACTCTGCAGAGACCAAGCCAGTTGTTTCCAGTCTCAGTGACAGTTACCCAGCTCTTCTTCCTTTGCTCAGCCAGCCCTCACTCTTCCTTGAATGATACTTCTTGTGTCAATATCTTTTTCTCTCATGAGAGTTAGACCCTTTGCTAAATTTTTTTCTTTTACATTACACATATATGGTTTTCTATAAATGCATAGGTGTGAGCATACTAGGCTTTTCATAGTTCAGTGTTTTAAATTTTTCTTTCCCTATTTTATTTGGTTTTCTCTCACCCACCTTCCCTCATTGTTATTCATGTTAGCTGCCTAAGATATGTATCTTTAGACACTTCTCTTTATGTCTGTATAATTATATATAAACATCTGTATACATATAAACATGTGGCAGTGAATGTATTTTTGTTTTATAAGGATGAAATCATGTTTTACAGACTTTTCTGTATCTTTGTTCATGGGACAATAATTCATGGAAATCCCTTCCAATCACCTGGTATGGGTCTAATTCTTTTTTGTTTAATGGATGCATAATATTACATGGGATGAACATTCCACAATGTATTAACCATTCCCTTACTGATTGGCATTCATTTTCTCCCAGTTTTTGCCCAGTCGATACTATAATAAACATCCTCGAATATATATTCTTAAGTTCTGGTGCTTTTCCTTTAAACAGTTTCTCAGAAGTATGCTTTGCTGGAAAGGGGGATATATGTATTTTTATTTTAATAGCTATTTCTAGTTTTTTTTCCAAAAGACTATAACATTCACATTTCCATCAGCAGAGCACAAGATTGCTTTTTTTCCCTGCGTGCCCACTAGCAATGGATATCACTAATTTCTGGCATTCTGTTGGGTATAAAGCTATTTTCTTGATACTTTAATTTGCATTTCCTGGACCTCTAGTGAGTTTGAGCATCTTCATTTTTTCATGAATTGCCTCTTACTATCCTTTGTCCATCTTTTCCACCAAGTGTTTATCTTTGTGTCAATCTAAAAGAGTTCCTTTTACATTAACCCTCTGTTCATACTCTATATTTTTCCAAATCTGTTTTTTATTTAGACTTTTATAGTGTCTTCTGTCATGCAAAAGCCATTTTCTTTTTTAGTTTTAAACTTGGAAATACAGCAAAAGAATTACTGCATGTTCTCTCCTTGCCCATCTAGAGCGATGTGTAACAGGCCTGTTAAAGAATTATTTCATTCTCTTGGTCCAAGAGACAAGGAGATGTATCTTTTTTTATTATTACATTTATTGGTGTGACATTGATTAACAACATTACATAGACTTCATGTTAACAACTTTATAAAACAATATCTGTATCTGTATACTCAATTTTGTCCTCACCAACCAAAATCTAGTCTCCTTCCGTCACCATGTATTTGACACTTTACGCTCTTCATCCCCCACCCCCTCTGTCTGGTAACCGCCATTCTGTTGTTGTAAGTATGAGTTTGGTTTTTGGTTTGTTCATTTGCTAATTTTTGCTTTGTATTCTACATATGAGCAAAATCATATGGTTCTTGTCCTTTTCCATCTGATTTATTTCACTTAGCATGTTATCCTCAAGATCTATTTATTTTGTCCCCAATGGCAGATGCATTACTTTTATTTGCTATTTACTCTTGATTAGGACCCAGATTCTATGACTTTCCATGTTAACTTATAGGTTTTTCTCCAATAGAAATGTAAATTATTTCTGTCCAAAGAGAAAATAAGTCACAGTTTTGTTTCCCTATAGCCAGTTTTGTCTCTGATGTAGTAAGCTTGTTCCAGCCTGCCTTTCCCAACTAACTGTACAAATCTTTGTTCTCCAAACACTCTTTGAACTGGTTTATCATCCTGCTGGTTCCCTCAATAATAAACTAAATAAATGTTTAACTTGTGTTCAATTTATATTCACATGAGAGTCGTGTTTTTAACTTTTTCAAAAAGTATACTTTGACACTGGATTTTTTTAATATAATGTGAGAGTAGTTTAACTCTATTATCCTCCACATGAATGGTTCATTGTGTCAACTCTATCTATTAAACAATCTACCCTTTTCCCCCTATAAGTAGCAATACTTAATTTTTGCCATGCCTACAATAAAATCATATATAGTAGGCATGCAATAAATATATTTTGGGTGAATACTGCATATTTTCACATGGACTGGGTTCCTTTATCTTGGTTCTCTTTCAGCTCTTCTGAGCTATGAGTCTATTCTTCTGCCAATGCCACTCATTCGTTTACTGTGCCATTATTGCATGATCTGATGCTTAAGAAGACTTTTATTTAGTTTTTGTTTGTTTTTTTTCAAAATTCTCCTCTATCCATGAGTTTTTATCCTTCCATATAAACTTGAAGAACATTTTATCCAATTCTAAAAAGAATTTTACTGAGAATTTTCCAGATCTATTAATTTTGATAAAATCGGTATTTTGTTATTTCAAGGCCTTTTATCCTAATGCATACTGTATCTTTCCATTTGTTCAGCTCTTGCTTTATGTCTTTCAATAACAATTTTATGGTTTTCTTTATATAGGTTGTGTATGTTGGCACCTTTATAGCTATGTATATTTTAGATAGCGTTGCTATATCAAAAGTAAGACCTTTTTTCACATTTCAGTTTTTAGGTGATTTGTGCATCTTTATGTTGTCTACAAGTGCATTATGAAATTCTCATTATTTTTAATAGTTCATATTATTTCACATTGGTTTGATTTTTCTCTGGCCAAAAAGTGCTATCAGAGTAAAAACAAACAAAGAGCCCACATGATTTATTTTCTACCTATAAGCATCTTCTAACAACCTTTAACACACTCCTTTTATTTTTCTTAATGGTCTATACTATCTGCAAACATGCTTATTTTTGGCTATGTTTAAGCTCTGCTCAAAAGAAAAGAAAGAGCCCTACAGGAATGCCATCCATGAGGAGACACTAGATCTGGAAAAAATAAAATCCAAAGAAGCATGAATCAGTGGAAAATAGAATTGGAATCACAGTTAGGGGAAAGTGCTGTACACCAGGCAGAAGGGATGACATGGAATTGAAAAAGATTAGTAACAAAGTAAAAAGACAGAGGATCTGGGAGCAGATTAGGATGGGGAACAAGAAAGGTCAGGGTAAATTTTTGCAAAACTAAGCTGAAACTCTGGCAAGGATACCCAACGCCCAAGTGTATCTGGTGCAGGTTACGAAATCCCATGCAAAACCCAGGATCCAAGCACACCCTTCAGCATTGTACACATTTTTAAAAAGGAACCTGGCTTTGTGTAGACACTTCCAGAAAAGCATACTCAAATTAGCAAATGCCTTTTTTAGTATTCTTTGCTTATTTCAGACACCTCCTTTGTAATGTTCCTGGCTGTTAATCCTGTTTCTTTCTTTTTAGTTCTTTTTCCCTCTGGGATTTAAAATAAACTGAAAAGGGAAATGTGGTTATTATCTGTTTATGAATAATATATCAGTACTTGGTTTTATGTAATTTAATCAGAACATTATATAGTCTATAAAATCACTTTCTGAATTCAAAATAAATTGTCTTTTACACAGAAAAATATCCACCAAGAGCACATATGTTTTTCAAATCCATTTGCTCTTCATGTTAGCAATGTTAGAAGAGGCATTTCCAGCTAGCCCATACTTGTTCTAAATGTCATGATTGACAGGCTTTACCTTTGAGGAAATATCTTCATTTGCCATCATCTGAGTCAATATTGTTGCAAGGGACATTTGATCAGACGAATGAATCACCAGACTCCTTTAGTTTGGATAAATGAAAAACCAGTGAAATATGCTGATATCATTTTTCATGGGGCCAAGAAAAGAAATTCTGCAGACAGAACAGCTGTATTCTCTTTATACTTAAAACACACGCACGCGCGCGCGCACACACACACACACACACACACACGAACAACAGTCACAGCTTTCTAGGCTCAACCCCATGGTTATTTGACTTTACTTCCCATCGCCTCCCACCACTTCATTCCAAAAGACAGCCATGCCCCCTAGTGTTGTGATAGGCCAGGGCTCTGTGGTCTGCTCTACTTCCCGCATGGCTTTCTTATCCTTCATTTACCAACCCAGCTATTGGGAGTGTTTGCTCTGGTCACCATATGCCTGAGTTATTCCATAGGCAAGTGACTTTCAAGTTTTTCTGAGCAGGGCCCACACACAAAAAATATTTTTTACCTTGCAGCCCAGGACTTAAGATACAAAATAACTAAAACAAAAATATCAATAAACAATACTTAACCCTCACAACATGTGATGTACTCTGATCTTTTCCTTTCTATTTTATCCTCTTTTTTAAAATGCTGACCAAGACCCACTAAATCAAAATTTCAGAATCTAATAATGGGTCACAGACCTCAATTTAAAGAAAAGTGCCTTCATTCATGCATGAGGAGAACATAGACATAGCTCCCACACATTTCTAATAGAGTGGGAGGGTGACACTCAGTTGAAGAATCATTGTATTATATATAGTAATGCCTGGCTTAAATGTACCTTCCTCTCAAGATCTAAAGTCCCAGGTGGAAAGTCATTCATTCACTCACTCATTCATTCATTCATCATGTAGTCATTAAAAGATAAATGTTAATTGAGTACCTATTGTAAACCAGAAAATAGAAGCTAACAGGTCACTATCACATGATATACTACATTCTGTGCTCTTTGTAGTGAGGCCCATAAGTAACACTGCACCCTATCCTGTACCAGGAACTATTCTAGGTAGTGGAGACATAGTAGTAAACAAAATATGTTTCCTGCTACATTGTTTTTGCAGGAGGAGGATGTGCTCCATAAAACCATTCACACTTTTTTAGCCTAATCATTCTTCACTAGGGTTTGATTTGGCCTCCTAGGGGACTCTAGGGACATTCGGCAATATCTGGACACAATTTTGGTTGGCATGACTAGGGTTTGTTATTGACACCCAGGGATAGAAGCCTGGGATGCTGCTAAACATATTACAGTGCAAGAACCCCACCGGACACACAACAAAGATTATTCAGCCCAGAGTGTCAACAGTGCTGAGGATGAGAAACCCTGTTTAGCCTTTTTCTTTATGATCAGTGTATATATTTGACAAGAGAACAAGTTTTGAGATGTCAGCAGGCCAGAGGGAAGGAGGAATAGACAAAGGAAGTTAACCAGTAAGCAGCTGTGGGCCAAAGCCAACAAAAGACTGCCCACATTCCTGAATGTATCTTAAAACTTGAATCAACTTCCAGGCAGCTATTTCAGCTAGTACACAGAAAGAACAACTGATCACTAGACACCACCATATCCTCCTTACATGTGAACTTTCCAAACTATTGCCCACAATCGATCCAGAAGAAGCAGATATTTCTTCCTTGTGGACTATTCACCTATCACAGAACTCTCCCACTTACCTGCTCCCATCACCCTTACCTTCAGCCAGTGCAAATTCTTTCAAAACAACTTACATCTTTCTTCCCCAAACTCATATTAAAGAGCCCCATCAACCTCAGGATGGGGACATGTCCGTCTTCCCCATCTGGCCCTGCCACTGGTGGTTTAGACCGCATGCCCCAGGAGCTACCTTTTCTCAGTTAGCAGGTGGTTCAATAAACCCTTTTCTTTCAGGGTAACTCTCAGTCTCAAAGGCTTGTTTTGTTTCGTTTGTTTGTTAACACTGGATTAAAAGAGATTCAGGTAAGTCAGTAGCTGTGAACAGCATTTTCTTCTTGTGATGCTAAGTGGTTTTTTTGTACAGGTTGTAGACAAATCAAAAAATTTGAAGTGGTAGCAGTTGATGGGGAATAAAGCAAATTAACTGAGTACCACCTTATGCAGATGATTAGGCCAAGAGGGCGTGTGTGTGTGTGTGTGTGTGTGTGTGTGTGTGTGTAGGCTGGGGGCTGGAGGAAGAGCAAAGTGTAATACACAAAGCATGGTTCTTACTCTGTCTTAAACTTCATCTACAATCAAATTCACAATCTGACCTTATTAACCAAAAGATTTAATTAATAATATATAGCAGAAATCTAGTTACATCTACATTTTTCAGGAAGCAATTGAATTCTTAAATAAACACATTAAACTTTAAAAACAAACCAAAGAAGGTGAATTCATGCAGACTAAACGTAGCATTTCAAGCCAGTAAAAGCAAGACACCAATGTTTATACAGTCCAACATGCTTTAGAAGGGGAAAAATTTACCATAAGTAATAATAAACAGCAGTAAGTTTATACCAGGATCATGTAAATGGTTAAATTTCAGTTTTCTCAAGTTATGCAGATTAGGGGGGTGGAGGGAAATACAGAAATCCAATTATTTAGAACTGCCAAATTGTCTGCAGGAAAAAAATATGCTCTATTCAAAAGCATCTATCTGGAATAACTCTCCTGATCAATCTTTCCATAAAAAAACAGATTTTCAGTTGTTTTTTATTATTATTATTATTATTATTATTATTATTGGTTAATCCTCACCTGATAATACTTTTCCATTGATTTTCAGATAGGGTGGAAGGGAAGGAAGGAGGGAGGGAGAGAGAGAAAGAAACAACAATGTGAGAGAGATACATCAATTGGCTGCCTCCTGCACAACCCCAAGTAGGGCCTGAGATTGAACCCAAAACCCTTCAGCCCACGGGCCAGTGCTCTAACCACTGAGCCAAACTGGCCAGGGCTCATTTTTATTTTTAATATTGTGACTTCTGATTTTCAGGTATGGAGTTTTGTTTTGTTTTGTTTTGTTTTGTTTTGTTTTGTTTTGAGCCTTTGTTTCTAAGGAGCATTCTTGTTCTTTTAAAAATAGGGAGTTCAAGCACTGGGTATGAGTTTAGAGAAGTTCTCAAAATATCCTTTCAAGCCTCAGATTCCACAATTCTTGCATTGAAAATGACCTTTTCTAAGAAAGCAAAAATTTGACAGCTCTCTGTATTACTTTCTATCTGAGCAACATCTGCTGTCCCCTAAAAAATGACCCAACTTGTTGAATGCCTATGTCCCTGTTGAGTACATCAAACTCTCTCTTAATTCCCACCATTTGGGAAGGCATGTATTATGTTAAACCCTGAGTACATTACTTGGCACCAGAAACACATAAGACAGTATTTTGAATATTAAGCCTGTTTATAGCATTGCATCTCTGAGGACGAGTTATGAGTTTAGTGACAATTGCTATTCCTCATCTGGCTTCAGGGTCTCGGACAAAGGCACACAGAGCAGGAAGCAATTACAAAGAGTAGGCAGAATGTCATCAAAGAGGCAAAATGTGGCACCTTGAAGAATCACCAAGGAGAAGGAAGGATTAAGGAAAACTGTCCAAAGTAATTATCCCAAAGTCCAGTGGGGACATGGCAAATCTTCTGCAAGTTCTCAACATGCATCCTAATGTCACTGAACCCAGGAGGACTCAAGGAATATTTGCTTGATTTGATAAACTAAAGAATACAGTTCAAAAAATCAGCAATTAAATGTGCACCTGTCTACCTTTAGTGAGTGCTGTCTTCCTTTTCCATCTCAAGTCCTCTCCCTCTTCCCCCTCCCTTCCTTCTCTCTCTTCCTTTCCCTCTCCCTCCATATGTATGTTTGTGTACATAAATGTTCATGTGCATACACAAAAGTCTTTTAAATATTTTTAAATAAAGAGCATTTTAGAATTTTTATCATCTTCTAGTTTAACCCAATTCCCATTTCCCACTAAAACATTTAATTTTTAAGTGTGTCTGAATAAGCTTCCTAATGAATAAATCTTTCTTAAGAATTACTTTTTTTTTTTTATGCAACTAGATATATAATAGATATACCAACAGTAGTCAAGGGGGTCTCTGGCCAGAGCTACAGTCCTCTGTGCCCCCAGTTTTTGTTTTGCTTGTAGGAACGAATTCAAACAAGAGACAATAAATAGCAGCAAAAGCAGGCGAGAATTTATTTGTAGGAAAGGAATACTCAGATAGAACCTGAGCAGGCAACGCCGCTGGCTGAAACCAAACCAAGTGCCCTGAGCGGGCAGCTCAGCTGGGTGAGACTGAACCGAGTGGCCTGATATTTGAGAGTTCAGAGGATGTATATTCCTAGGCTGAAGTGCCCCTAGGCAAGGAGCTAGTCACCCTCTCCCTCCTGTCTCAAAATATATATATATCTTTAAACTATGAGGCTCTTCACCTTGGTGTTATGCTACTGGTTAGACCCCATCATGGCAAGGCTACTCTCTCCTCACGTAGGTGTCTGCCGCCTCCATTGTCTATTTTTGGTTTGTCATGTCTTACACATATTCTCTCCAAGCCCCAACTCCCTTTGCCAGCTCCTATCTTTGCATCTGCCTACTCTAGCAGATAGATCTTATTCGTCAACCAGTTTTAAGACAAATTTCATAGTTAGCCAAACTACATATCAGTGGTATCACTTAATTTTTATTAGTTTTCAAAAGTATTGAGTTATGAGCATCAGATAATTTCCTAGCAACAAGGACTATAGTTTAGAGTTTGGGGTAGCTGCTTAACTTAAAAGTTAGTGTTATTTTCACATCCATCAGGATTCTGATGAGATTTTCAACTTGAAGGCCTTTGACAAATTTATGGAAATTCCTTTTCTTAAGAGTTTGGCATTAAAGGAGAGATTACGAAGAAAAAGTGGTAAAAGTGGGATAAGACTTTATATATAGCTTAGGATGCTAAACATATTTCCATTTTAAATCTAGGACTCATTTTTTAGTCTGTGTTCTGAAACTAATTCCATCATGGAGGTTCCTTTGAGCACAGCAGAATGTCTAAGTTTTCAAGAGTTTTCTTTAAAAAGGTAATTGTAAAAAACTGTTTAAGAAAGTGGCATTTTAGAATAAAAGCTGGAGTTTTTCATTTAAGAGACTCAGGAGTGACCACTCACGTTTAGGAAAATCTGCCCAGTGTTCACTCCTACTTCTCAATTCCATAGCTGTACAGTATTTTAGAAATTTCTAGGAATTAGTCCTTCCCCTCACAGCTCAGACTACTAATAATCAGGGCCTGATGTCTCAGTCCCCATCTCCACCCACTCATCCAATTTCTTACCCAATCCCAACAGACTGTTTTCCCTATCTGGTGGGTCTTGGAATTAATTCACATTCCCAGATGCTAAAATCATGTCTAGGCTCCCATGAAGACCCGTAGTTAAAGCACACACTTGCAGCCCTGGCCAGTTTTGCCCAGTGGTTAGAGTGTCAGCATTCAATTCAGGTCAAGGGCACGTACCTGTACCTCGGTTGTGGTTTGGATCCCAGCCCTTGGCGGGGGGGGGGCAGTTTGTGCAGGAGGCAACCAATCGACGTGTCTCTCTCACATCAATGTTTCTTTCTCTTTCTTCCCCCATCCCAATCTGAAAATAAATGGAAAAATATCCTCAGGTGAGGATTTTTTTAAAAAGCACGCACTTGCAGCATGTGGCACTGAATTAGCCACCAGAACTTGTTTAGAAATTTTGAAACTAAATTAATCACCATTCATCTTCATTGATAGTAATACATTCAAAATGATAAACTTGTTTGGACCATAGTCTGAGTACATCCTTGTAGCCTAGTCATCAGCTCAGTTCCTGGTTCCCAAGATCTCTGTCACCTCTCTCATACACTCTGCAGCACCCCTGGACTGTCCCCCAGATTGCCCATCAAGCTTAGGTCATCTGCCTATGGATTTTCCATGTTGTGGGGAATCTTTCCAGCAAAATTAAAATTTTAGCCCAAATTGGCTTCTCCTCATCCCCCAGGGAGCTCCTGGGCTGCCTTTATCTCAATTCAAATAGCTGTGTTTAGACAAAGCAAGTTCATTTTAACATCAGGCTGAGGGTAACATAATTAGAAAGATAAATATGCAAGGGACAAAATCATAGTGCATAGCAATATCAAAAAAAAAAAAATCAGTATGAGATGGTCAGTTCTCCTAATTCTAGAAGCAACTATACATACCTTCCCAGGTCAGCAATTCCTACCGGTTCACACAAGATGGTGTCATAGGGACTCTGAGGCACAGCCCCACAGCATTGCTCCCAGCTATTTTTTCAGAATAATCTGGCCTGAAAGAATATATGTACCCCCATGTTTGTAGCAGCACTATTTACAATAGCTAAGATCTGAAAACAGCCCAAATGCCCATCAGTAGATGAATGGATAAAAAAGCTGTGGTACATATAACACAATGGAGTACTATGCAGCTGTAAGAAAGAAAGATCTCTTATCCTTTGAGACGACATGGTGGGACCTGGAAAGTGTCATCCTAAGTGAAATGAGCCAAACAGAGAAAGACAAGTATCATATGATCTCACTTATTTGTGGAATATAATGAACATAACAGTCTGAGGAATGGGGTAGTCCCAGAGATGTAGAAGTGGGGTACAGACTGACTATCCCCAGAATAGGGGGTGGGGGGGAGAGATAAACCACAGAACTTATATGCATGTATGCATGAACAATGGACATGGACAACAAAGCTGGGGAGAGGGCGAGGAGGGAGGGGGAGGGAGAGGAGGGGGGATCAGTGGGGGGAAAAGGAGAAACATCTGTAACAAAAATAAATTAATTAATTAAGAAAAAATAAAATAAAATAAAATAAAACTGAACAACAAAAAAAAAGAATAATCTGGCCTTTCTAAAGAATGATTCTCAATAAAAAGCCAGAAGCTTGTCATGA
This sequence comes from Molossus molossus, assembly GCF_014108415.1. Taxonomy (NCBI): domain Eukaryota; kingdom Metazoa; phylum Chordata; class Mammalia; order Chiroptera; family Molossidae; genus Molossus; species Molossus molossus. The sequence goes on from NW_023425344.1 coordinate 55,111,717, forward strand.
GTGTTAGGGTCATTTCTTCTACTAGCCCAGCTATACATCCTGAATGAGTTTCCAACTTCACAAACCATTTTTATCGCCATATTCCTACGACTAGGTGAATGGCAGCCTCCCAGGAAGGTTTTCATATGATGTTAGCCTGTTGCTCTGTGCACAGCTTGAAACTAATAAATTTCTGGTACCTTTTCTTCTTCCTTTTTTAAGCTTTAACTCTCTCAGGATTGTGTGATGCTGCTGAGCTGTCAAAGAAGCTGTCCCTGGAAAGCTTCTCATTTTCCTTTTAGTTCCAGTTCTTAAAAAGTCACAAAGCAAAACAAACTACTCCCAAAAAATTATAATGGCAAATGGGAAAATTCATGACAGCCCTCCTCCAGGTCTGCAGCTGCCACAATTCATGCTGGCCCATACCCATTCACCACCACCACCCCCACACTGGGTGGGGTGCAGGCTCCAGGGAGCAGGACCTTGGAGGCCAGCGTGTCCTCTCCATCAGTTACTCAACCCATCCAGGCAGTGTCTGCCCTCACCACCACCAAAACTGCTCTTGCCAAAGTCACCAGTGACCTGAAAGTTGCATAATCCAACAAGCAGCTTTCAACCATTATTTTTCCTGACCTCTCAGGACAATGTAACACTCTTGACCACTCCTTTCTATGAGAAAAATACTCTCATTAGTTGGGTTCCAAAACATCTCCTCCTGTACCTAGTTTTCATTTACATCTCTTGCTGTTTCTACACCTCTTCCCTCTTAAACTGTTGGACCTTCTTGCTCCTAAAACCCTTTAATCTCCTTATTCACACCCTCCCTCTAGGCAGACTTGCCTAACTTCAGAGATTCAATTACTATCAATATATGAATAACTCCCAAGAGTTTTTCTTCACCCAGATATCTTTGTCTAGGACATGTACATCCAACATCTTCCTGGACATTCCATTTGCATGTCTTTTTGACAAGTCAAATTTAAAAGGTCCAGAACTGAATTCCTAATCATCCCTCCAAGCCCTGTTTTCTTCCCCATCTCAGAAAATGACCTCAGACGTGCCCAGTTTTATAAGTCAAGGATGAAACTCTCTCTCTCCACATTTCTTTCTCCTGCCAATCACTCAACTCAATCCAGCCCATATCCTATCTCAACCAATCCAATTTCCCCCCTCACCACGTTTCCCCAGGCCTGCCGCTACAACAGCCCCTCACTCACTGTGTGTACCTCCAATCAGCTCACCACACTGCAGCAAAGCAAACTTTCTCTGCAAATCTGACCACTTCATGTCCTCCTGGTGACTTCACCACCTCGTAGGATGAAGGAGAGAACACCAACATGGCTCTTCACCACCGGGCACGCCTACTCTACACTCTCCTTTCATTCTGCTCCCTCCACCCTGTCCCACCCCGACCTCTCTGCTCAGGTCAGAGGGACATTTTTCTGTTCCTTGGTCTGTCTACTCGTGCTCTTCTTTGGTTCCAGCCTTCTCACCACCATTTCTCTTCTCCTTTTCCATTTGGCTAATCTTCGTTCAAATCTTCAAATCTCAAAGGAAATGGTGTTGCTTCCTGGAGACCCTCCCTGACCCCTGAGACAAGGTTCATTGTTTTTGCTACATATTCCCACAGTCCGTTGAACATGCCCTTCTCTCATAGGCCCTGCACTTGGATTTGTTGATCTAATGCCCTCGTCTCCACTATTCTGTGGACTTCATTAGTTCAGGGCCCCAGTCTGTCTCAGTCACAACAATGTCTCCAGTGTCGAGGGCAGTGCCTGCCACATACATTTAATGAATCAGATTTTCGAACCCCCTGTGGAACAGGAGTTAAGTTTTTGTTCTCTCTGCTTCTGGAACACACCTTACATCTTTGTCCATCTAAATCCAGAAGGTTGACTAGGACTGTCCATGTCTCTTCTGTCCGTGTCTCTTCTATCCTTACCACTCTCGTGCTCACACAGTACCTCACACATCACAGGTGGTTGATAAATGTTTAGTGATTGAAGGACAGAAACTAGGGCAGCCTAGACAAATCACAAAGAACATAGGCTAAGTTTCAGGAGACTTGGCAGCAGTCCAGTTATGCCACTCATTATCTTTAGGATTTCAGGCAAGTTACTAAAGCTCACTTAGTTTCATTTTCCTCAGCCGGAAAATGGAGACAGTAATAATACTTACCTAATTGGGATGTTGGGAAGATAAAATGAAGTAATACGTGTAAATTACAGTAATAAATGCTTATATTCAATAAAGAATAGCCAGTGCTACTATAACTAACATCCTTAGACCAAATACAAAACCCACTTATGCCTCTAACAAGAGAGGAAGTATTAAACAAATAACTATGTAGTTGCCAAGAAGCACTTTGAAGTCATTAAAAATGCCTTTAAATAATAGTAAAGATATGGAAGAAATGCTCACACTATAATGTTAACAAAATTACATACTAATTTAATACATATACATGAAGTATTTAATATGTGCAAGTCATGCCCTGGCCAGTTTGGTTCAGCAGATGGAACATCGGCCTGTGGACCAGAGAGTCCTGGATTCAGTTCTCACTAGGGGCACATACAAAAAATAAATAAATAACATGTGCAAGTCACAGGGGTAACACTGAGGATATAACAAGACAGCATGGTCCCGGGCCTCATGGAGCTCCAGTCGAGAGTGCATAAAGTAACAAGCAACACATTCATTGAAGAAAACAGTATCTCAAATAGGACATTTACATATAGCCCTACACAGAGTAGCATCTCAATTATATATAAATTTCTCCTCTTTGCACCACAAAAAAAGGCACATGAATAAATTAATGCTTCCAGAAAAATACAATAATATATTGTGGGATTGTGAGTAATTTTTCTATGCATCATTGTACTTGTACAGAGGTGGGAAAAAGTACGTTACAGTTTATAAAGCACAGAGTTTATATTTGTACTATTATTTGTTAATGATTGTATCATTTATTTGTATTACAACTGTAAACCTATTTTTCCCACCCCTGTATGTTAACCAAACACATGTACTAATTTTTAAAAATATAAACCTATTATATATTTCTATAAATCTGCATTTTTATGGGAAGCTTAGACAGAACTTCTAAATTCTCTATCTGGAATCTACTTTTTGTTTTTTCTATTTTGTCCTCCTTGGTTTTCATAATAAAAGAAGAGGTAGATCAGACCAGACTACCTCAGCTTCCTGCAGTCTCCACACCTGTCTCCCTTCCCTAAAATGCCAAGAAGAATGTGTCCGACAACCAAGTCAAAGGCTGCCCTTATTTCATTTCTCCCACTCTTCCCTAGGGTAAGCCCCATCACTGCCTCCTCCTCTATCTGTATCTATAACCTCTTCCTCTCTAGCCCATCATCCTGCTTAGGTCTCTCCCACCCTTAACGACTCTCCTGGACTTTGTGGACTACCTCCAGCTCCTACCCCCTCTCTCACCTTCCACTCACAGCTAACATTTCTGAGAATGGTCCAGACACTTCGCTCCACTTCCTCACTTCCCATTTACTCTTCAGCATCAGCAGATTTGCTTCCACCCACAACGCTCCACTAAAACTGCTCTTGCAAATATCACCCGGAATATTCATAGTGTAACGTACAATGAACAGTGCGCCTCCTTATTTTTAAAAACCTCTCTGCTGATTTCTGTACATGCTGATCCTTCAACCTGGAATGCCCCACTGCACCCCATCCCCAGCCAGTTTGCCTGACTAATTCCTCTCTTTCAGGTCTCAGCTTAAATAGTGTATGTCAAAGCTATCTTCCCTGTTTCTCCCCTTTGCACTGCAATAGAGATAGCTCCCTTTGTTGTTTTTTGTTTTTTTGTTTGTTTTGTTTTTTAATTTTTTTCTTTATTGATTTTAAAGAGAAAGGAAGGGAGAGGGAGCAAGAGATAGAAACATCAATGAGAGAAAACATTAATTGACCGCCTCCTGCATGCCCCCCACTGGGGATTGGGCCACAACCTGGGCATGTGCCCTGACCAGGAATCGAACCGGCTACCTCTTGGTGCATGGGTCAATGCTCAAGCACTGCGCCACACTGTCCAGGCAATACCTCCCTTGGTTATGCACTGGAGCTCTCATACACTGCTGGTGGAAACAAGGAGTTTCTTATAAACATATATTTAATATGTGACCCAGCAATCTCAGTCAGGTATTTATCTAAGAGAAATAAAAGCTTATGTCCACACAAAGACTTGGGCACACATATTTATAGTACCTTTATTTATAATTGCCAAGAACTGAAACAGCCCAAATGTCCTTCAACTTATGAATGGATAAAGAAAGCTACCAAGTTGGTGAACACATTTATGTATCAGGTGTGAAGTGCACCCCAAATTTTATGGAGATAGAAGCTCCTGCCCCCAGGACCCTTCTGGGCCTCACTCCATATAACTTTCCCCCTGATTATTCATCTGTATCCTTCATAATATCCTGTATAATAAACAAGTAATAGTAAATAAAGTGATTCCCTGAGTTCTATGAGTCATGATAGCAAATTTCCAAATCTGAGAAGGGGAGTCATGGAAACCCTCAACTTATAGTCAAGTTGAACAAAAGTCTAGGTAATCAGGGGACCTGCAACTTGTGACTAAAGCCTGAAGTGAGGGGAATGTTTGAGCTCTTAACTTACTTACGGGACCTGTACCAACTCCAGGTAGTTAGCGTCAGAATTGAATTAAATTGTAGGACACCCAGTTGGTGTCCACAGAGAACTGGAGAAATTCATGGTGTGAAAAATCCAAATATTTGAAATTAGAAGTGTTGTGAATTAAAAACACAGATTCATAATAGGAGCTATAATGTAGTTGAAGATTTTTTATTGCTAATGACCAATTTCCAGGAAGCCCATTATTTTACAAGGAGAAGTAGGTGAAGATGGGAAGGCATGGCACAGTTACTTATATGGCTCCTCTGGTATCATTAGGATTCATTTGCACTTGAATTATAGATCAAAACCAAACCCTGTATCTTTTATGCCTTCTACAGAGAATCCTTCAATTAAAGAGAGGGGAGACATTTCAAGGGAGACATCATGAAAGAATGACATGCTGCTATTATTTCCCTTCAGCCCATTAAGAAGGACCTCTTTGCACATATAAGTAATCTTTTTCAAAGAACTACCAAATCATTCAAGGCCGTATGACTTATTATAGTGGTTCCCACCTCGCAGTGAGTCCTTTCAGAACTAGCCTGGGAGGGAAGCAGGAGTTTCACAACAATCTCTATGAATTCACTGTCTTCCACTTTATTCTTCTCTGGTAAGGGCAATGTGCTGGATCCAACCAAACCCTGCCTACCCCAGATGGTTCAGTCCTTGGCCTCACATATACATCGTGCTCAGAGCAGCCACAAAGAAATGTATCCAGATGGGATTCTGCAAAGGAGGTTACTAGTTTTGCCCAATCTAAGCATCGATGTCGATGAAGTAGGAATGACCCTGTTACTATTTTCCTGGGAAAAGGGCTAACAGTTATTATCCCATTCTGAAAGTCCCCAGCCTTGAACAGTTATTTTTTTATTTTTATTCTAGGATATTCATGAAGAAAAATTAATATGAATTATCAAAAATTTCAATTTTAGAAAGCATCTTATATTTGAAACAACAGAATAGCCATGAAACATCCTTTAGGATCTACTGTGGGGTGAGGAGTCTGTCCCCTGGCCAACAAAGTGTGTGGTTCACCATAGGAATGCTCTTCAGTCCCTGGCTATCAGCCCTTAGACTCTAAGGCTTACAGAACATCAGCAAGCTTCATAATATCTTTTCTTATTGTTTACAAAATGCTTTCACCTGTATGATCCTGTTTGATTTTCATTCCCAATATGAGACGTATATTTCACAAATGAGAAACTGAGGCTTGAAGAGTACAAGAGGCTAGTCCAAGAAAACAGTAAATTCTACTTTTCTTCAATGGAAATTGACTCTTTCTGTCTGGAATTTGACCTTGCACTGATGCTGTCTTTTCTTGCAAAGGCTTCTTTTTGCTTTCTTTCAGTCAGTACTCGCAGATACTCCAGAAATCTTGATTTGCATTTACCCCCTTTTCTTGTTCTCTCATCTGAGATCTAACTGCTTTGTGCCGGGCAGGGACCAGTTCCAGTTCCTGATTCAGTGACTTCAAGACTCTTGAATCCTCAACGTTGAGTACCTACGTCCTTTCTAGGTGTTTCCATCTGAACTCATGCTCCTTGAGCCTCCTCAATACCTTGCCTATCACCCTACGACACCCACTATCTGTGTCTATGTCTGCTCTGACATAGTGATCCACCTGTTTCCTTTAACCTCGACCCTATGACAAAACTGATATTCTGTAGTAAGGGACAAACCAGATGACCCCTGAATCCTCTTCCATTTGCAACCAGTTAAAATTCGTTTACTACTGTGAAAGCTAGAAAAGGGAAAGAAAATAGGCTAAGAATGAGACTTGCCTAGAATTAATGTTTGCAGATTTGAAGCTATTTTTGTCACAGAATTAGCATATATTCCGCCTGGTCCAAATAGCATTCTCTTTCTCCTCTCTGTCCTCTTCCAGAACTCCCAGCACTGGCTGGAATGTGGGGCAGAATTTCCCACAACACACAGACATCACCCATCTGTCTCTAATTTCACTAAATGACAACTGGAATGCCCCTGAGAGCCAAAAATTCTATTTAAATCTTTTCTCTAATATACTAGTTAAGCCAGTAGATTTTCTTTTCCGTCAGTATAAATCAGACATTTAAAGTCGACTTGAGAAAGGAGAGAGCAAATTCTGAGTATCTCATTGCTATGCTGCTGATGGGAATTTACATAAAGCTAGATGGACTACTCAGACCCAGTTAACTTGCAATCAGCCCAGGAAGGAGTTCAGCATGTTTTTGACATTGTGGAAACTACTGCATTTCCCCTGCAAAATATAAATGGAAAGACTCCATCTAAAACTAGCTTGTCCCTGTACACTGGAGCAAGGTGTGTTGAGTGTGTCTCCCACTGCTGAGTCTTATCCTGTAACAACAGTCAATGACCTTGTATCTTAGGACATGGACAAGCCAGCATCATTCAAACATTGCGACTTCTGGATTCTCTTGTTTAGCTTTCTCTAACACACAGTGATGTGTTTTACATGCATAGATAACTCTAAAATATCAGTGATGAGGAACAGATAGCTTCTTTAAATGCTTTACCTCTAATTGGATGATTCCTTTGAGAGAATGACTTCTGACAAAAGATATTGAATAAAATTCAGGGATTGGTACACAGAATTAGTCATTCCCTTGAGACAAAGCATAATGCCCCAAATAGAGAAGTCCAGAAGGTATTTAATTTGAAATCAGAAATCCTGAGCTTTAATCCTGCACTTCCCTTGAACTTGAGCTTCACCAACCTATAAAAATGGGATGGCTCAGCAAAGCTTTCCTTGGAGAAGGTGGCATTACAAGTACTTAAGAAACACAAGATATGGCACTTGATAGAGAACCCGATTAAAAGTGAAGGAAAGTTGCACTTGCCTTGAGGTGGCCAACAGTCAAAGTATGGGCTGCTCCAAAGACCCAGCTGAGATGAGAATTTAGGTACAAAATCTTACTTGGCATATAATCCCAGGAAGCAGGAAAGAGGGATTGGTGGCAGCAGAAAAGTAGGGGAAGCCGAAGCAAAGGTCCATTATTAAGGTCACTACTGTGAGCAACTTGAGCTTAATTCCACCAGAATTCCTGACAAGGTTACAGAATGCCTCCCAGAATGGGCCACCTGAAAGATGGCAGAGCACTTATCCATCTGCTTCAGTCCCCATTTGCTGACGTTTAGCCCCAGAGACACTAATTCTATCATGCTCCTGCTGCAGCTAGGGAAGGACCTAGGCTGAATAAGGAGAATACAAGTAGAGAGCTCAGGACATCCCACTGTGAATGTGCACACTGCCCGGAAATCGGCTAACACAGCCAAGGTTTAAATCAGTGGAGGTCTGCAGGGCTTTGATGTGGGTGCCAGAGTGCTTCCTACCCAAGGCTCCTTCACAGTGTTCTTTTGCTTATTCAACATTCAGAGTTGCTAAACAATACCAGAACATCACTTTCCTTATTATAAGTTATATTGCTTGGCATGAATTTCTTGAAGAATCATGTCCCTTCATTTCTAGGCCTTTGTATATGCTACTTTTAATGTTTAGAATACCCTTCCTGTCCACTCTTCCCCACCCCTACTTTACTATCTAGACTCAGTCTTATTTATTTTTTGGTTTTTTTTAATTTTATTTTTTATTTTTTATTTTTTTTATTTATTTATTTATTTTTGTTACAGATGTTTCTCCTTTTTCCCCCACTGATTTCCCCCTCCCCCACCCTCCCCACCCTCTCCCCAGCTTTGTTGTCCATTAGACTCAGTTGTAAAAGAATGTGCTCCAAGGAGCTTTCCCTGACCCCTAGGGGAGGTTGGTTGATCAAGCTATGTGCACCCAAGGAACACTGTATGGCTTGTTTGTGCTATTTATCAATTTTTATATTATTTTTTAAAAATCTGTTCTTCTAGTCATGCATGCGCACACACACACACACACACACACACACACACACACACACCATCAATCTATCAGTACTATGAGGTCAAGAAAGTTGCTATTTTGTTAACAGATTATATTCCCAAAAACCAGCATAGGGCTTACCACAAAATTTAATGAATAAATTTTTGTTAAATGGACTAACAGGTGAATGAATGAATAAATGAATCAATGAGGGAGGTGAAACATCTGTTATTTCTCAAACTGCCTGAAAGTCTACTTTTCTCGGTAGGTCCTAGTCCCTTCCCCTTGTTGTGTTGTCTTCAGAGTGATTATTCCAGCGTTTTCTCTCCAGAATCTCTTGCCTGGTTCTTTCTGGGAACAAAAAAGTGCAAGTCAATTGCTACAGGGTTGTTCTTGAGTTTTTGTCTACCAAAGGGTTGTGCCCCAAGGGTCATTTTGTTTGTTTTGTAGAGAGCACACACTAGAGTAGACAGCACAGTTAGTTTAATCCTGACCTAAAAATTTCCCTCCAGACAATAACTCTGTCTTGTTCCTATAGGCATGATCTCCACTGCTGCCAACTTGTCCACGTTCTCCTCACCTCTCGCTCCTCTTGACTTCATCACTCTCAAAGGATGACAACATTGCCCAAGAGTAGAGACAAGGGGAAGCCAATGGAAACCCTCCATCAACAAGCTGCACTCTTCCCACCATAAGGAGCCAAGAAAAATGTCCTCAGGGTCACAGCCCCTCCAACTCAACTCCCAGATGACCTAATAATAGCAAGTAAAGGAGGGAACATACCAGAAGTCAGAAAGTTTCCGCAAAAGTTCAAGGAGGAAGAGCAGTGCAGTACCAAGAGACTGCAGCAAATGACAAGCCTCTATGCCCCAATAAATGGGCAGAATTCTACAATGGGGGATCCTGGAGCAGGCTTCGGGGGACACCAAATCTGCACAGGTAAACAGACCTGAGTTCAGGTGCACAACCGACACCTGGGAAGAAGAACATGAGTCCAGATCCTGGTGTGATAGACATGTGACAAGGATCTGATTGCTGCTGAGTTCTTCACTCACACATGCCTCTTCTTGGCTCCTCAGTTCCTGCCATCTTTTCTGCCTGGAAGTCTCCCTGCTCTCCACTCTGCTCCTCTCACCTTGTCACCTGTGCCTCTCTTCTAAGAAGCCTTCCCTGAACCCCACATTCTGTGCTTCCTGTCACTGCATTCACTACATTGCCTGCCTCTCTGCTACCCTGCGGCTACCCCAAAGAAGGAGCCATCTTATTTGTCTTTATAGTTCCAGGACCTAAGCCAGTGCCTTGCCTAGAGTAGGTCCCTCAATAAAAAACAAATAAATAAATTAAATGAATGCATGCATTTACAAGAATTGCTTGGGACCAGATCTTCAAGAGAAGGCAGAAGCTATTTATCAGAACAGGCACAAAAACAGAACTAGACCATCAATGGATATACAAGACTAAGTCCCAAAGTCCTGGTAATTGTTCCTCATAACCTTGCTACTAGAAGTCAAGACTGGCCTAAGATTTTAAGATGAAACTGAGTTTATAGATGAACTCAACTCTGATGACAAAGACAGAAACCAAGCAGACTGACAGTATTTGCAGTGGGCTGATTCTTTCATTCCTCTGGCTCTGCAAAGGTTGGGGGAAATTTGGAGGGCAGTAGAGTGAAGTAGCATTTGTTACTGGGAGAAGAGTCAGTACAAATATCATTGACCTGATGAAATCTCTCTAACCTAGTTTTTTTTCTTCTTCACTTAACATACTCCAGTCCCTTAGCCTTCTCTCACTTTGTTGACTAAGCCAAGTTCTTTACTGCCTCGGGGCCTTTGGACATGCTATTTTCTCTGCCCTGAATATTCTTCTACTCATACTTTGAAAGATAGACTCCTTCTCCTCTGTAGATTTTAGCTTAAATATCAAACTTCAGTGAAGCTTTCCTTGGATACCTTATTAGGTGACCCCCATCACAGCCTGTTTTAGTTGGTTTAAGCTGCTATAACAAAGTACCATAGACTGGGTGGCTTATAAACAACAGAAATTTGCCCTGGCCGGTTTGGCTCAGCGGTTAGAGCGTCGGCCTGCGGTCCTGAGAGACCCGGGTTCGGTTCCCGCTAAGGGCATGTACCTCGGTTGCAGTTTGTCCCCGGCCCTGGTTGGTCGTGCGGGTGGCAGCCACTCAATGTGTCCCTTCGCGTCGATGTTTCTCTCTCTCTCTCTCCCTTCCTCTCTCTCCCTCCCACTCTATCTGTACAAAAAATGGGAAAATGTCCTCGGGTGAGGATAAAAAAAAAAAAAAAACAGAAATTTATTTCTCATAGTTTTGGCCTCTGGGAAGTCCAAGATCAAAGCACCAGCAGTTTCAGTGTCTGGGGAAGGTCCACCTCCTAGTTCATAGACAGTTGTTTTCTTGATTTGCCTTTACATGGTGTAAGTGGAAAGGAAGCTTGTTGGGGTCTCTTTTATGAGGGAACTAATCCCATTCATGAGGGTATCACCCCCAATACCTAATCACCTCCCAGAGGCCCCACCTCCAAATAACATTACAGTGGGAATTAGGTTTCAACATGAATTTGTGGGGGACACAAACATTCAGTCTATAGCACAGCCCTTTGATCTCAACCTCTTCTTTTTTGTTTTCATCATAATATGCATACAACTTGCAATTACTTTGTCTGTTTACTAGTGGTGCTGGAGTAGGAAGATGATCTCCTAAACTGAAACAAAATTTCTTAAAGACGAGGACTTCATCTAGCTTGTTCACTGTTTAATCTTTAGCACCTAACATGTCACCTGGCGACCTAGTAAGAGGTCATTGTTGGTAGTCCCTCTGTTGTTCTCTATTGCCAAAAGAATGTCTCTACCATATATAAAACTGAACTGATATAGCAAATTATGAGCTCAGGCATGAGCCTCTCTATTTTCGCACATATTTTGTGTATTTTGTATCAGAAAGCATTTATTAATGCTTGCAGAACCATGTCAGCAATTCAGTAATGTATATTAAAGGGTGCCATGTAGGTCTAAGTCAGCCTTGTGAATAAATCCTTCCTAATAAAAGAAAATGAGATTTCATGATTAAGGGGTTTAGAAATAATCAAGAGAAGGATAAAAATAAAACTAGTGGAGGCAGAGCAGACCAAAGAATAGCTACTGGCATGCCTTCCAAAACGATGTCCCAGATTATGATTTCATGAGAGAAAAAAATAAAATAACTGCTTGCCAAGCTATATAAAAAGGATGGATTCTGGGTGAACTTAGAAATTAAACATTGATAGGCCTATGGAGTCTAGCTTTTCTCCACAACGTAGAACTTTCCAAGAACCCATTTTTCCTGGCCATTCTGAGTGTTCCCTAGTCTGACTTCCCACCATGACGTGGTAGGATCAGTGGTCTGGCCTTCATTACCCAAGTCAGGCATGCTGTGTTTACAAAAGAAACAGAGTTGTCCTAAGGAAACAAAAGGACTCTTCTGGTTTGTAAATACTCGGTGAAGTCTCTGCTCAGCCCCTAGGAGATTCAAAGCTTAGCCCGTTTTCTTTGTGTGTTTTTATGTTTGTCTTATTACAGCAGTGAAACCATGTCCCTCCTCCTCCAAACTACGTTTCAAAATTGAGTATAAATAAAATGTTCCTTTCCACATGGAATCCTAGCTTCTTTGTCTTCATCTTTGGAAGGCTTGAAAATGAACACCACTTTCAAAGTCAGAGAGCAAACTTTCCCAGTCATCCCTGTATTCAGCCCACTCCCCACCAACCTGCCAAGCTGAGTCCAGGCCCTGCCACCCCTGGAAGCTTGTTCTTGCTCCAGCCCACAGTGGTCATCCTGAACTCTCTTAGTTGACCCCGTGCAGCTCCATGTGTTATTATTTTCCAACTGTGTGAGGTAAAAGAGGAATGAAGCGGGATGTAGTGGGAGAAGCAAGAGAGAAGAGATACTAAATTGTGCCAGGGACTATGTTTGCGTATTACACAGGCAATCTCATTCATCCCTCAGCACAAACTTACAAGGAAGAATTATTCTTCACCTTTTTCCAATGTGGAAACTGAGGTTCCTAAGAGGATAAGAAACGTGCCCACAGTTCAGAGCCAAGAAAACATAAAGTCAGGATTGAAACCCTAGTCTCTGACTATATAGCCTATGCTCTTTCCTCTACACTGTGGAATCAGTTTTATCTCCTCTTCTACTTCACCCCCAAACACAGGTCATACAAGGAACCAGACCACAAAGATGAAGGATATGAAAACCCTGGCATGTTTCAAGAATAAACATCCTATCAGGCATCAGTCAGCTGTGAAGCGGAGCACGCAGAGTCTTAGAGAGGGGAAGGGGAGCCCATATTATGGTGAAAAAAAGAGCACTGGGCATGTGGTAGAGATGCTCCTGATCCAGCAACATAGAGGTATGATGTCCAGAACCCAGGAAGAAATCAAGCCTCTGCAGACTCTCTACTGACCTGACCACGTCTGTGCTGCTTATTGCAGTTACATCACCAGGGGATGTGTGCTGAGGGGTCCACACGAACATGAGAATATTCAGCCAGGAAAAGAGAAGTCTTCAAGGAATCATGGCGGCATCTTCCGACAACTAAAGGGCTATCTTTTATGAACAAGATACTTGGAAAATGTCCGTGTAATTCTAGAAAATGAAAACTAAAGAATTCATGCTACAGGAAAGCTCATTTCTGATTTTGCTGGGTAAAAGAACTTTGTCACTTCAAACCATCCAAAAATAAAACAAACCACCTCTGGACCTTGGCCGTTCCCATTATTGATAGGTTCACACAGCCTGGAAGAACACTTATTAAATACATGGTAGAGGAGATGCATACAAGAAATTAAGAATGAACTAAAGTCCTCCAAGATCCCATTCAATGCTGTGATTCTGCAAAATAATTGCACATAACAGAGTTTTCTCTCATTGCTAGGAAATTTGTATTCATTCCCTGTTGCTGCCACAACCATTTACCACAAACTCAGTGGCTTAAAACAATACAAATTCATCATCCTACCATTAGAAGTCTGACAGGTCTCACTGGGCTAAAATCAAGGTGTCGCAGGACTGCCTTCCGTTCCGCAGGCTCTAGGAGAGAACCCATTGCCTTGCCTTCTCCAGCTTCTTGGCTCATGGTCCCTGTCCTCCATCTTTAAAGCCACAGCAGCAGTCCAAGTCTCTCTCATATATCACCTCATTCCAGCTTCCTTGTCTACTTCTCTTCATTTTCAAGGACCCTTATAATCAAGTTGGGTCCATCAGATAATCCAGGATAGTCGCTCTAGGTTGAGTTCAAATGATCAGCAATCTTAATTCTACTTGCAACCTCAGTTCCCCTGTGCCATGTAACATAACATATTCACAGGTCCCAGGGATTAGGCCACGGATGTCTTCAGGACAGTGCAAAAAGGACATTATTTTGGCAGAAGGGACATTACTTCTAATGGTAGGATGATGAATTTGTATTGTTTGAAGCCACTGAGTTTGTGGTAAATTGTTCAGCAACAGGGAAAGAATATAAATTGCCTTGCAATTAGAGGAAATGCTGTTATGTGCAATTTGTCGCAGAACCCCAGCGATGTTCTGATAAATGCCACCAGTACATTCCACCATTTCAAGCTGACATATGATTCTTTGCCTTCCCTAAAGACCACAGGGGAGAAGAAAAGAATTTGGTCAGAGTATACCAGGCCTCCTCAAGTATCCTTGAGTCTCAGTCTCTACCTAACCTAAACCAAGCAAATATAATGGCAGAAAATATTTTTCTGGTTAAACAGATTTTACCTCTTGATATCAAATGACTCACATGAACACTGACCCCCAAACATACCTTGGGACCTAAGGCCTAAGTAACCAAGCAAAGAAATCAACTAAAACTATTTAATAAGGGAGCCTCCAAAATTGGTATCATATAAGGCTAGTAAGAAAGGAAAAATTAAAAGGTAGCTAGCCCTCCTCTCTCTCCTTTTGTCGCCAGCATATATTAGAAACTAGATGTGTTCTCCATGCACCTCTCTTCCCCACGGCAGACACTACTCCTCCTTCAGCCTTTCCCACCGCCTGCAACAGGCTTCAGAACTCTTCCCCAGTCTGTACCCAAAGCAGGTACCTGCAATTATCAGAGTTGGCACATGAGAAAAAGCCTATTTGCCATCTCCTTAGGAAAGACTCTCTGTTTGGTGGGTTGGGGTTAGAGTTGTTATTGCTTTAATTATTACTATGTACAGGACAATGAACTATAAATCTTGCCTTCAGAAACAAAATGTACAATTCATAATCTCAGCTGTCTAAGGAATACAGTCTAGTCAAATGTATTGCTATTTTGTTTTGTATAAATAGAACTGATCTCACATCATCCTTGTCTGTATTTACCTGGAGTTTTATCATTACATTACCTTAGGAACTCTATAATTTGAATCACAATAGAATTCCAGGCTTTTGATTTCTTTTCCATAAGCATATTTATTGTGGGATATTTTTCTAAGAGCCCTTTGGGTCATCATTAATGGTCTATTAGTCAGGATTCTTTCTGTTGTCGTTGACAGAAAACTCTATGAGAACTAGTTGAAGCAAAAAAGGGAATCTATTGAATAACATCCTGAAAATTCAAGGGGCAAATCTGGCGTTGGCCGTTTTCAAAGCCTCAATGATGCTCTCAAACTGCCTCGTGCTCAGCACCACTTCCTCTCGCTTTCCCCTCGTCGACTTCATCCCTCTGCAGGCTCTTGCCTCGCCAGGACAAGGTAGCTCACAGCAGCTCCAGGCTTACCTCTCTTCCCCGGAAACCAGTAGAAAAGAAAATGCTTCTTCTCTGTATACCCCTCCAAAGGTCCTGGGCTGAATTTAACTTCGGTGGCTTATTATTGACCTAGCTCAGGTCATGTGCTCACCTACGAACCAACGACTCTGACAAGAGAAATACAAACCTCTAATTAGCCAGCCCTCAACACCTGCCAACTTCTGGAGCAGGGATTGCATTGAGTGCCATTTGAATCACATGACATAAAAGGAGGGAGAAATGGATTCCCCCAAAGGAAATTGGGATTCTGTTACCAGGGAAAATGGATGTTGGGTAGGCAGAAATATCAGGCAATCGCTATACTTGGATGACAGTTTATTAGCTGCTCTCTGGCTCAGTATTAGCTGAGAATAGGACAAGGGAAAGAATGTCATCATTTGAATGAGAGGGTATTGAGGAGACTGTCGAAAGCATAGTCTACCATACAAGTAAGTGGGATTTACATGTGATATCACAGTAGAGGGGCCATGGGCAATTTGCGTGACATTTTAGAATGAAAGTCCAGAAGATATTCACAGCCACTGAAGGGGGAACACTCACCAAATTCACAAACCTTATTCATTTTGCCTAACCCTGAAATAACTCCTAAGTTAAGAAAATAAAAAATAAAATGAGATGACAAAAAAAATTGGTATCAGACAACCTGCCTTTGAGCCCCAACACTTACCAGTGGTATGGTCTTGAGCATGTCACTTAACCTCTCAAAGCCTCAGTTCCAGGGGATTAATAATAATTCCTACCTCCCAGAGAATTAAATGTGATCCTGTGTGTAAGAATCATTTCTTAAGATCATTTCTTATGATGACCTTCCCACCTACATGGCTGTTGCAATGAGACTTTGCTGCTCCTCTCTTCTATTCACCCTCCCTTTGAATCTGGGTTGGCCTGGGAGTTGCTTTGTTTAATAGAATGAGAGAGAAGCCATGTGTGGTTTCCAAGGTTAGCCTACAAGAGGCTTATAGCGTCCATTTGTTCACTTTTGGAAAACTCCCTCTTGGAAGCCAGCCACCATGCCATAAACAAACTCAGGCTAGACTACAGAATAAGGAGACACAACATACAGAGAAACCCTGAAAAAATGGGAAGCTGTCTTGAATACTCCAAGCCTCTTTGAGCTCCCAGCTGAATGCGGCTGCATGAATGTCCTCAGCTGCGAGCAGAAGAACATCCCAGCCAGGCCCAGTCAACCCATTAAATCATGAGAAATAGTAAAACCTTGTTGTATTAATCCACTAAGTTTTGGAGGGGTTATAACATAAAAATGGTAACTAAGACAATGTGCAAACAGAGTGTTTCTGCAGTTCTTGCTCTACTTTTCCTACAGTGCTTCTCAAGAAGAATGTGATTTGCACTTTAAGTAGAACAATTCCTTATTTGTAGGACTGCCTTGCACTGTGCAGAAGGTGCAGCATCCCTGACCCTTAGTTGTTAACTCCCAGTAGTGCTCACCAGTCATTGAGAGAATCAAAGACACCATCTGCCAGGCCCAAATGCCCCTTGTCATGAAACAAATCCAAGAGCAGCACTTACTTTTGGGAGGGTGAGGATGTCAGAGGTTAGCTTCACTAACCAAAGGCAGGAACTGCATTCTTCCTGTGTCCTTATCCACAATATGAGTTGAAACACTTTCTTCCCTGGCATTGCATGCTGCCTTCAAAAATAAAAGTAGGGGGGTGGAGGTTGCTGCATTAGACAATATCAAAAGTAAGTTTACATTGCCTATAAAATTATACTACGTTATTTGATAGTAAATAATGCAACCAATGTGGTAAATCTGGATAGATTTGGCCTTAAAGGGCTCCAAAGAAAACTGTCTTCTAGCATCAAGTGCAGTTAATGTACAAATCATCAGCATTCTTTTTCTAATTTGTCCCATTTATTTAGCACTTTGGGGATCAGGAGAAAATAAGTAAATGAATATTATTCTTGGCTGCATGAACATCCTTGTCTTTTTCTCTTGATGGATCTTTGTAATGGAAACTTCTAATTTCGCAGATTGGCAACACAAGCTAGAGTATTGTGGAGATGAAACTTCTCTAAGATAAACATCACTTTCCAGGAGGCAGAGGACTTAAGAAGTGACCTCCTAAAAGAGGGTTACCATTAACCATGACTATCTGTTCTTTGTAAGCACCAGGAAAGATCAAACTTTATCTGTTAATTTCACAACAGTGGAATTCCAGAGCTTATATTTTCTTTCCTGGCAAGCTTCAAACTTCCAAAGCCAACTTCAAGTACAAGGTTTCATTCAGTCAGTCTAACGCATCAGTTCTCCTAACTTAATAAGTTATAAAATATACCTTCTACCCAATCCTTTTACCCACACCAATTTCCCCCTTTTGTATTTCTATTTGTTTATAATCTCATGTTCCTGCTAAAGTATTCATTGAAATGAGGATGGTAATGTATATGAGCACATCTCTGTCAACTTAGCTCTGAACAAAAGCTAGTATGCTAGACTTGCACATACCATCCAAAGAAGACACTGGGTGCCAAGTTAGAATTTGGAATTAAGCTTCCAAAAATAATAAAATTATACTTTAAGTACTTGTATTTTACTTACTCAAGACTTTACAAATTTCCTAGTGATCATAAGAAAGTGGAATAAAGAAGTACCTAGAGTATTAGGAAAAATAAGATGTTATATAAGAATATAATGTTTCTTGTATAGCTCTCTGTACATGGTACTACATGTACAGATTGTGTAGTAAAATAAGCAAATGCAGGGGTTCTCAGCTTTGAAAACTAATTGCTGTATTAAGAAAAACACAGAGAGAGAGCGCATGACCTAAAAACCCAATCTACTAAAATTTAAACTTAAAATATATTACTTAGAAAAATACAGATGCTAGAATTCAAGTAGGTGATAATATGTTACTTTTTAATCCTGGTCTATTTTAGAAAAGAATCTGCTCCTTAGTAAATAAATACTATGTTCATACTTCAAGTATATTTTAAATAGTTAACATTTCAAATCCATATAATATTTATTTTAATAAAATGTGATATTTTAAAAATAAGAAGAAAAGAACATTTTTCACTTTACAAAAGAAAGGATTCACAACCAGATTTCATTATGTATTAAGATTCTTTGGGAAATTCTAATGTGATTACAATATTAAAAGTTAATGCTTATACAAATTTTGAAAAATTGATGTTTTGTATAAATTGAGATATACCTCTCTGACAAAGGTTATGATCATTTTCAATTTCTGAAATATTAATATCTCGAAAGCCCTCTCCTCTTTATCACCCTAAATTGTCTGTTATTAATAATAAGCTCTGCCAGAATTCTCCTACATCAAAACCATGACTCTTTGTTCTAGTGTCAACTAAAGAAATATCAAAGGACAGATATTTACTTAATGTGGTACCATCAGCCAATCCAGAGAACTGGTCAATTCTAACTTCAAAATAATTCCAAGGACCTGAAACAACCAACAGCCCATTAATACCTGTTGGGACTTCAAATAAAGTATGTACAATTTTTAAAACTAAACTCTTCTGTCCACTGTGGAATATAAAAAGCATCAGGGAAGTTGTGCAGCTCAAATGAACCAACTATAGATCTATTAACTAACCAAAAGAAGGAAAAGAGGTTAACTTTCATTAATTAAACTCATTTCTTAAATCTGTCCAGGTTTCCACAACAATAGAATGGTAGAGAGAGACTAAAGTCTAAGTTTGTCTTACTCTGAAGCCAAGATCTCTAGACACTGCCACACTGAATCCTGATTTTCTTCTTTGAGTTTTTATCTGAATCATGAATATAAGTTAATGTGCTTTATGGCTTAATCCTGGTAGGATTGTTGTTGTGTTGTTTTGAGGGATATGTTAATGTTCTTAGTTTCCACCAAGCTCATTTCTGTTTGTTTTAATCATGAAATATGCTATATTTGAATTAAAATACAAAGAAAAGAAAAAATAAAAGGCCATGAGAGAAACTTAAAAAAAAATTGAAGCCTACAGGAAGAAAGAAGCAAAGAATAATATGAAGCTTGGTGCAGAAGATAAAACATTGAAGGGGGCAAGGAAGAAGGGAAAAATGGAAAAACCTAGAGGATGCAAGGACAAAAAAGATCTAGGGACTTCCTTCCAGTGGTGGCAGACTGAGGTAATTGGAGCGAACTTTTTTTCTGAAGCAAACTAAAATATCAGGGCAAAATCGAAAAATCATTTTTTTTAAGTATCAAGAAGCTAAAAAGATAGTGTGGAATTACTGGCCCAAGACCTACAAGAAAATAGTAATCCAAAAGTATGAGTTTGGCATTTCACCAAAAGCATGTTGGTCAATCCAGATGAGGCAGATGAGAGGTTCAGCAGTGTTTCTGACATCTGCACAGGGCCAGAGGAACAAAATGTACAGTACCTCTGATAGGAAATTTGTAAATCCTCTTTGAAAGACAGTTAAGGAAGACCTAAATAAGTGGAGAGATTCATGTTCATGGATTAGAAGACTCAATATTGAACTGATGCCCCAAGACATAAATAAACCTATGGAACAGCAAAGAGCAACTAGATATGGACTCATTTATATATGGTACTTTGTATATTACAGATGTAGCACTCACAGAAGTAGGGAAAGGATATTTCCACAACTTGATATCCATATGAGGAAAATGAAACTTAACTTCCAACTTCATACTCTATCATTACTTATACCCTACATAATACAAATTAGAAAAAGTCTTATATATATGCATTGAGACACATGACATAATGTTCACAGCACCCAAAAGGAATAAAATTAACCAAGAATATAAAATTTAATAAAAAGAATAAAATTTAACCAAGGAGGTGAAAGATCTATACATTGAAAACTATAAGATTTAGAGGGACTTCCAGTCAAGATGGCGGCGTAGGTAAAC
This sequence comes from Molossus molossus, assembly GCF_014108415.1. NCBI lineage: Eukaryota > Metazoa > Chordata > Mammalia > Chiroptera > Molossidae > Molossus > Molossus molossus. Next base: position 55,131,872 of record NW_023425344.1, read on the forward strand.
ACGGTATCGAGTCCTCCCACAACCACATCAAAGTTACAACTAAACTACAGAACATCTATCATTCAAAACCGCCTGAAATCAAGCTGAATGGAAGTCCTACAACTACGAAATTAAAGCAGCAGCCACATCCAGACTGGTAGGAGGGGCAGAGGCACGACGGGCTGGTCCCACACCCACGTGTGGCGGATAAAAATCAGGAGGACACCTCGGCTGGGAAGGTCCTTCCTGAGGACTGAGGGGTCCCCGTCCCACACCAGGTGCCCCGCTCAGGGTTCCAGTGCCAGGAAGAGAAGTCCCCATAACTTCTGGCTGGAAAAACCAGCAGGAACTGAGGCTCAGGGAGGCTGAGGCGGCTGGAGCCCCAGGCAGCTCCCTAAAGGGCCCGCGCACGAACTTACCAAACTCACTCCCTCTGAGCTTGGAGGGGAGGCAGCTCAAGGGGCACCAGAGACATCCAGGGAAGAACTGAGCTGTTTGGCACTGGAGCGAGGGCTGGAGAGGGGGCTTCCTCGGGGACAAACGTGCTGTCAGAGGCCTTTGTTCCTTTGGTGAGCCCTTCCCGGGGGCGGGCGGCAGACAGAAGCCATATCTGGGACTCCAGCAACCTGGCTCACACTGTTTGCCCCGCCCTGGTGACTCCCTGAGGCCCCGCCCCACCCAACTTTAAGGCCCACCCAAGCTGTTGCCAGTTGCTTAACCATAGGATTGTCCTGTCTTGGATCCTGCTTCAGATTTTCCTAAATTCTTTCAAACAAGTAGCATCTGGTCTCAGCTAGCCCCATACCTCTTGTTAAGTAATACATAGAAACAAACACAGGGAGGCAGCCAAAATGAGGAGACAAAGAAACAGGTCCCAAATGAAAGAACAGAAAAAAACCCAGGAAAAGAACTAAGCGAAATGGAGATAAGCAACCTAATAGATGCTGAGTTCAAAATACTGCTTATAAGGATGCTCAATGAACTTAGTGAGAACCTCAGTGAACTTAGTGAGGGCCTCAAGAGCATAAAAAAGGACCAGTCAGAAATGATGGATGCAGCCCTGGCCGGTTTGGCTCAGCGGTGAGAGCGTCGGCCTGCGGTCCTGAGAGACCCGGGTTCGGTTCACGCTAAGGGCGCGTACCTCGTTTGCAGTTTGTCCCCGGCCCTGGTCGGTTGTGCGGGTGGCAGCCACTCGATGTGTTCCTTTCACATCGATGTTTCTCTCTCTCTCTCTGTTCCTCTCTCTCCCTCCCACTCTACCTGAACAAAAAAATGGAAAAATGTCCTCGGGTGAGGATTAAAAAAAAACAAAAAACAAAAACAAAAACAAAAAGAAATGATGGATGCACAGTTAGAAATGAAGGAGGCATTAACTGAAATAAAGAATAATTTACACAGATTCAATAGTAGAGTACGTAAATCCAAGAAGGAAACCATCGATTTGGAATATAAGAAAGCAAAAAACACCCAATCAGAACAGCAAAAAGAAAAAAGAATCCAAAAAAATGAGGATAGTGTAGGAGCCTCTGGGACAATTTCAAGCATGCCAACATTCGCATCTTGGGGGTGCCCGAAGGAGAAGAGAGAGAACAAGAAATTGAAAACCTGTTTGAAACAATAATGGCAGAAAACTTTCCTAACTTGGTGAAGGAAACAGACATACAAGTCCAAGAAGCACAGAGAGTCTCAAATAAGATGAACCCCAAGAGACCCACACCAAGACACATCATCATCAAAATGCAAAAGGTTCAAGACAAAGAGAGAATCTTAAAAGCAGCAAGAGAAAGGCAGCTAGTTACCTACAAGAGAGTTCCCATAAGGCTGTCAGCTGATTTCTCAAAAGAAACTTTGCAGGCCAGAAGGGAGTGGCAAGAAATATTCAGAGTGATGAAAACCAAGAACCTACAACCAAAATTACTCTATCCTGCAAAGCTGTCATTTAGAATTGATGGCCATATAAGAGTTTCCCAGACAAGAAAAAGTTAAAGGAGTTCATCACCACCAAATCGTTATTATATGAAACGATGAAGGGTCTTTTTGAAGAAAAAGATAAAATATATGAACAAACAAAATGGCAATGAATACATATCTATCAACAATGGAATCTACAAACAAAATGAACAGGTAGAACAGAAACATTCTCATAGATACAGAGAACGTTTTGTTGGTTGCCAGATGGGAGGGGGGTTGGAAGAATGGGTGAAAAAGGTGAAGGAATTAAGAAGTACAAATTCATTGCTAGACTGACAAACCTCAAAGGGAAAGGGGTTGGGGGTGGGAAGAAATAAACCAAAGAACTTATATGCATAACCAATGGACACAGAAAATAGTGTGGGAGAAGGCGGGAGTGAAAAGGAGGGGGTCGATGGGGGGAAATGAGGAACATCTGTAATACATTCTACATTCAACAATAAAGATTTTTTTAAAAAAAAAAAAAGAAAACTATAAGATTTTGATGAAAAAAATTAAGGAAGACACAAACAAATGGAAAGCTATCCTAAGTTCATGAATTAGAAAAATTAACATTGTTGAAATGTTTATACTAAAGCTATCTACAGATTCAATGCAAACGCTATCAAAATTCCAACAGCATTTTTCACAGAAATAGGAAAAACAATCCTAAAATTTGTATGGAACCACAAAAGACCCCAAATAGCAAAAGCAGTTCCTGAGAAAGAAAAGTAAAGTTAGAGACGTGACACTTTTTTATTTCAAACTATACTACAAAGCTATAGCAATCAAAACAGTATAATATTGGCATAAAAACAGACACATAGACCAATGGTACAGAATTGAGAGACCAGAAATAAACACTTGTATATATGGTCAACTAATATTTGACAAGGGAGCCAAGAATATTCAGTGGGGAAGGACAGTAACTTCAATAAATGGTGTTGGGAGAACTGGATAACTACATACAGAAGAATAAAATTGTACTCTTACCTTACGTTACTCACAAAAGTTAACTTGAAGTGGATTGAAGACTTAAACAGAAGAACTAAAGCCATAAAACTCCTAGAAGAAAATATAGGGTCTTGTCATTGGTCTGGGAATCAAATCTTTAGATATGACACCAAAAAGCACAAGCAACAAAAGCAAAAATTAGTAGTGGAGTACATGAAACCAAAAAAGCTTCTGCATAGCAAAAGAAACCATTAACAAAATGAAAAGGCAACCATCAGAAAGAAAGAAGATTTGCAAATCACATATCTGATAAGGGGTTAATATCCAAAATATATAAATAACTCATACAATTCAATCTAATTTGTAAAATGAGCGAGGAACTGAATAGACATTTTTCCAAATAAGACATTCAAATAGCCAACAAGTATATGAAAAAATGTTTAATATTACTAATTATCAGGGAAATTCAAATAAAAACCACAATGAGATATCACCTCACACTTGTTAGAATGGCTACCATTAAAAAGTCAAGAGATAAGTGTTGGCAAGGATGTGGAGAAAATTTCTACAGCCACTATGAAAAATAGTATGGTGGTTCCTCAAAAAATTAAAACTAGAACTACCATATGACCCATGGATATATATCAAAGGAAAACAGAGTACTGAAGAGATATCTGCTCTCATATTCATTGCAGTATTATTCATTCACAGTAGCCAAGATACAGGAAACAACCTAAGTGACCATGAATATTGGATGAATGGATAGACCTCAGTTTGATCCCAATTCTGCTACTTTCTGAGTGATCTTGAGCAATTCACTGAACCTCCCTGAGCCTCATTTCTTCACCTGAATCAACAAAGGATCAGCATGACTTCCGGTCAAGATGGCGGCGTAGGTAAACTCGGTATCGCATCCTCCCACCACCACATCAAAGTTACAACTAAACTACAGAATAACCATCATTCAAAGCCGCCTGAAATCAAGCTGAATGGAAGTCGTACAACTACGGAACTAAGAAAAAAAAAGCAGCTACATCCAGACCGATAGGACAGGAGGCGGGGCGGCGGCGGGCGGCGGCGGGGCGGCGGCGCGCGGCGGCCAGACGGGCTGGTCCCACACCCAAGCGTGGTGGATAAAAATCAGGAGGCTCCCGTGGCTGGGAAGGTCCTTCCTGAGGACTGAGGGGTCCCCGTCCCACACCAGGTGCCCCGTTCAGGGTTCCAGTGCCAGGAAGAGAAGTCCCCATAACTTCTGGCTGGAAAAACCAGCAGGAACTGAGGCTCAGGGAAGCTGACCTGGCTGGAGCCCCAGGCAGCTCCCTAAAGGGCCCGCGCACGGACTTATCGGACTCTCTCCCTCTAAGCTCGGAGGGGAGGCAGCTCGAGGGGCACCAGAGACACACAGGGAAGAACTGAGCTGTTTGGCACTGGAGCGAGGGCTGGAGAGGGGGCTTCCTCGGGGACAAACGTGCTGTCAGAGGCCTTTGTTCCTTTGGTGAGCCCTTCCCGGGGGCGGGCGGCAGACAGAAGCCATATCTGGGACTCCAGCAACCTGGCTCACACTGTTTGCCCCGCCCTGGTGACTCCCTGAGGCCCCGCCCCGCCCAACTTTCTGGCCCACCCAAGCTGTTGCCATTTGCTTGACCATAGGATTGGCCGGTCTTGGATCCTGCTTCAGGTTTTTCCTAAATTCTTTCAAACGAGCAGCATCGGGTCTCAGCGAGCCCCATACCTCTCATTAAGTAATATACAGAAACAAACACAGGGAGGCAGCCAAAATGAGGATACAAAGAAACAGGTCCCAAATGAAAGAACAGAACAAAACCCCAATAAAAGAACTAAGCGAAAGGGAGATAAGCAACCTAACAGATACTGAGTTCAAAATACTGCTTATAAGGATGCTCAATGAACTTAGTGAGAACCTCAGTGAACTTAGGGAGGGCCTCAAGAGCATAAAAAAGCACCAGTTAGAAATCATGGATACACAGTTAGAATTAAAGGAGGCATTAACTGAAATAAAGAATAATTTACACAGCTTCAATAATAGAGTATGTAAATCCAAGGAGCAAACCATCGATTTGGAATATAAGGAAGCAAAAAATCCCCAATCAGAACAGCAAAAAGAAAAAAGAATCCAAAAAAATGAGGATAGTGTAAGGAGCCTCTGGGACAACTTCAAGCATGCCAACATTCGCATCTTGGGGGTGCCCGAAGGAGAAGAGAGAGAACAAGAAATCGAAAACCTGTTTGAAACAATAATGGCAGAAAACTTTCCTAACTTAGTGAAGGAAACAGACATACAAGTCCAGGAAGCACAGAGAGTCCCAAACAAGATGAACCCCAAGAGGCACACACCAAGACACATCATCATCAAAATGCAAAAGGTTCAAGACAAAGAGAGAATATTAAAAGCAGCAAGAGAAAGGCAGCTAGTTACCTACAAGGGAGTACCCATTAGGCTGTCAGCTGATTTCTCAAAAGAAACTTTGCAGGCCAGAAGGGAGTGGCAAGAAATATTCAGAATGATGAAAACCAAGAACCTACAACCAAAATTACTCTATCCTGCAAAGCTGTCATTTAGAATTGATGGACATATAAAAACTTTCCCAGACAAGAAAAAGTTAAAGGAGTTCATCACTACCAAACCGTTATTATATGAAATGATGAAGGGTCTTTTTGAAGAAAAAGATAAAATATATGAACAAACAAAATGGCAATGAACACATATCTATCAACAATGGAATCTACAAACAAAATGAACAGGAAGAACAGAAACATTCTCATAGATACAGAGAACATTTTGTTGGTTGCCAGTTGGGAAGGGGGTTGGGGGAATGGGTGAAAAAGGTGAAGGGATTAAGAAGCAAAAGGAAAGGGATTGGGGGGGTGGGAAGAAATAAACCAAAGAACTTATATGTATAACCAATGGACACAGAAAATAGTGTGGGAAAAGGTGGGAGGGGGGCGGGAGTGGGGAGGAGGGGGTCAATGGGGGAAAAATGTGGAACATCTGTAATACATTTTACATCCAAAAATAAAGATTTGAAGAAAAAAAAAAAAAAGGATCAGCATGATACACATGGGCTCTCAGGGAAGACTGCTTGGGGCACTTGCAAAACTTCAGGCAATTGACATAACATCTCTAAGCCTCAATTTCCTAATATGTAAAATGAAGACAGTAATGCAACCTGCCTCACAGGTTTGTTTTGAGGATCAAATAAGGTTATCCTTCATACAAAGCACTTGCAAAGTCTTTTATCTATTATGATTATCTCTGAAGGACGATAAAAACTCCCTACCTTAAATGGCTGTTATGAAGACTAGCTACCTTCTTTAGGCAGCTATTGGAGCTGATTGGATTAGATCCAGGCACCTGAGATGTGGTAACACATGGCATAACTATAAAATGATTCCTTTTTGGGGGGTGGGGGGCATGGTATTCTAAATTTGTGTCTAGTCATTTTTGCTTTCCCTACTGAGAGGAGCCTGAACTCATTTACATTGTCTCTGAGCCCACTGAGTTGAGTCCCCGTCAACAGCAACTTCAGCCCATATCTTCAGCCCCATACCCAACAAAACTGATCATTTCCTGCTTCTTCGATCTCCACCCCTCACATTCACTAGCCCTGGCTGCCCCCACAGAAGATAGATATAGCAAGTAACAAAATCAATATTGATAATGTTTTACATCTTTATTCAAGTCTTAATTTGAAATAAACACTCCAAAGGTTTAAATGGGTTCTTGCCTAAGACTTAGGACAGATTCATAACAAATTATCATGTTTTGCTTAACATAGAACTTAAAGTAGTCCCCTGTGCAAAATAATTTAGACTATAAAGAAAATGGGCTTAGCAAAAATGCCATGTCAGGTCACATTATATAAGACTTTATAGATTTGTGTATAAAATCTGCGTCTATTGGGCTGGCCAAGGATTCTATTACCCTAGTAATCTAAGAAGCAATCATTCATCTATCACTATGACAAATAATGTGAGATGGAAACAGATCCAGGTTCATCAGCAACATTATGAGAGCAACTACTCTTCCATTGCACTTGACTCACAGTCCTGTTACCAATTACCTGTGGCCTCAGAGTAGCTAACAACAACAAAAAGCCATGGGACCACTGGGATCCAATGCAATCATGATTCAGCAAAGATACAGCTTAATGGCTACTGAATCAAACACTAGCATCCACAATGACCCTGTTCAGTTCTCATTACCACCTTAACCTCACCCTGAAATTCTCCAAAGATATTTATCTCCAAGAAGCTCCTCTTCAGAGATTTATAATTACCATGAAACTCTGTAATTCATACATTAAGTGGTTTCTTCCAGACATCCAGCTAATACTGATTTCCACTGTTTGCCTGACTGAAGGCTGCCTGTTACTAAGAGACTGCAGCAATCTCTCCAGTTAATGTTTTCAGGCACTTATCTGGAAACAACAACAACAGAAGTTGCTATGTAATTGCTATTGTTTACCACAAATTGCAAGGTTCCATGGTTACTTCATCCTTGTCACTGTGATCACTAACATCATCATCACCATCATTATCAATATTTGTTGAATGACCACGTAAATGCACTCAACTCCGCTAAGTGCTCTAATGTGTCTTACTTACAGCAAGCTTGCCAAAGAAGGCTCATCACAAAATAGCACACCAGTCTTACCACTGCTCCAGTACTATATTTTTTTAAAAAATCATTTCTACTCACTTTTGGAAACTTAAAGTTAGAAGCATAAACATTAGCAAATTATCCCTTTATTGGGTAACCTATATCTTTTGGTGTCCTACACATATAGGCTCTCTTAATAATTGTTAATAAATAAAGGTATGCGTGAATTTATTAAACAAGTCTGCAGAAACTTGTAGCAAAAAATATCCAATGAGATCTGAGACTCCAGACAAAAAGAGAGAGATTCAAAAGTAGCTGATGCCTCTTGAGTTGTGGGTGTTCAGGAGCATATCATCCTCCTTCATCCAACATTGTGTCCAGGGAAAATCAAGTAAATTGTTTTCCCTTTTAAGGAAAAAAAAGTTACAGAAGGCAGATGTTCAGAGATTCTCCTGAGCATCATATAATCTGGCATTGCAATGTTTAAACTTATTCTGTTGGGACACAGTTGATACTCATCTATGCAAAACACTCTCATGAGAGTTTCCAAGGTTGACTGTAACCCCCACCACTTTCTCTCCTTTTCAAGAAGTGATGGAATGTAAGGGATATGGGCATGAGTGTAAGAATAACCTTGAATTTGCTTTTACTTATTTAAAACAAAAAAGTACATCTTTCAACTATCGTGGTGCCTAAACTCTTACTGGTAATGAATTACTTGGAAATATATTGCAACTGATTGTAACATTTCTGGGTCTCTCAGCACAGCAGCCAAGAGATCTGGGTGCTAGGTCCTGATCATACAATAATTAGCCCTATGAACTAAAGCAAGTGATTTCCCTTCATTAAATTTCGGTTTCTTTATTGTAACATGAGAAGGTTGAACAGGGTCCCACTTCAATTCTAATTACTTTACCTGAGGGTTGCTTTGGAGTCCTCCTTGGATTCTGAGGTCAGTAGCTAAATGTGGCCACCCTGGGAAAAGCTAAACAGGATTTTGAGTTTTATCAAGCGTTTTTATGGCTCAAAGCAGTTTATCCTCCCAACTCTTCTTCTAGTAACTTATCCTACATGATATACAAAAGAGTAAACTGGAAAGTTTCCTCAAGCATGAAAGATCTCATAGTATGACTGGATTCTATAAGCCAGCTCTTTTGACATTTATTTATTGTTTGCCCAACCTTTGTCCCATTGGAGATCCACCTTCTCCCTTTCTATAATAATCTTGCCAGTCTTTGTGGTTGAGGCACAAGTCACTGCACCCTAGAATAGACATGTGACATAAGCTTTACACTTGCAGGTCTCTTGATTCTCACAACAGTTTTATGAGGTGTACAAGATATGTACAACTCTGCTTCTCTTTGTAAATGTAAGAAAGCAGTTAATTGGGTTTTATGGCTTGATTAAAACCATACATACAAGAGCTGCTGCTACACAAACCCCAGTTTTTTTCCCACTTCAAATCTAGTATTATCTCCATTTTCCTACAAGAGTGGGACCGCTTCACTTGTTATTATATCCTTACCCTGTATGTAGAAAGACAGAAAACTTACCCAAGATTCTGAGAATAAGGTTAATAGAATCAACCAATGTAAAAGAAGAGAGCAGACCTTAGCAAAGGCCATTATAGAGATGCAGAATGTCTGCAAAAAGCAACTCTGACTATAGCCTAATCAATAGTATTGATTTAAGGGGCAGAAATGTCATGAAATGGGAGCTTTCACATGGAAAAATTAAAAACAAGGGTCCAAGAGGAAAAATAAGACAATGCTCATCCAACAATGTCTATGTGAAAGAAACATATCATGAGAGTGGCAAAAGAATTTTAGTCAGCAGAGAGATGTTCTCTGATAAGAGGCAAGGCTAGCTTATCAAAATTCACTGTAGTCTAAATAAAATATCTCCTAAATTGATTCTCTTTACTTGGTATCCATGTACTAATCCATGACATTAAATATCTGGTCACTCTAATTTAATTTGGTTCAACAAGCATGTTTTAAGTGTCCTGTGTACCAAGCATTGTATTGGGGATTGGAGATAAAAGGAGCAAGAAACAGTCCCTATGTTCAAGGAGGAAAATGAACAAGATAAAGGTGAGAAAGATCCCCAGGATTCTGACTTGGGCAACTAGGTGGATGCCATTATCTGATGAATATAAGAAGAGGAACAGGAGGGAAGATAGGAAAGGAGGAGTTTGGTTTGAGACATCAGATCAGTTAGGAATGCTTTTGGCTGCAAGAAACAACCTCAACCGGCAGAGTTTAAGCAACAGACATTTAATTACCACAATATGAAATCACAATAGGAAAAATGCAGTGCAGGCCAGCATAGTAAAACAATATCATCACGATATGCAGGCTCAATCCATCCTTTATTTCACCATCCTTGGCATGCTGGAATTTTGTCATTGTGCTTATTACCTCATATCATAAATTCCAGGATATATGTCATCCATGTGACTCAAATGTTGTTTGTCATCCTTATTTAACCACTTGATGACTCTCCTAAACCCCAATATATGAAAAATCAATAATGATATAAAATGCAGTAATTCGACATGGAAGATAAAAACCACAAATCTATAAACAAACTTATCATTTACTCTCCATCCAGCTATTATACAGGTGGTAAAAAATAAAAATAATAGTTTTGATTGCTCGCTGGATGTAAATCATTTCCATAAAATCAAGCAAACAGACATTATACATGTAAAAATCTAAAAAATAATTTGTAAATGGCATTTTTTTTAGAACTCTTGGGTGGTCCCGGAGGCAATAACAGAATGACATTCTACAGATTATCTCCACTGCCCTGTTCACATCCATTAGTTAAAGCCATAGTGCACCTGTTGAATGTAAATTGCTTTATGAACAGTTCCTTCCCCAAAGTAAACAGGCTGGGGCTTGCTGGTATCATAGCATCTTGATTTCCCCAAATTAAAAACAGTACATACAATTTTATTTATGCATATCAAATATATGAGAATAGGTTTGTTTTGTTATGTTTCTTACCTCAGCAAGTAGGTTAGCCCTTAACTGTTTCCTATCAGCACCTGTAAATTCAAGAATGAGATTTAAATAGTTATTATTAATAACTGATTAACATTTAATCACCTGAGTAAATTTCTGTATTAATTTCTGTATGTTCATTGGAATGTGTAAACAAGGTGGGAAACCTAACTCCATTCATTCCAGGAAGTTGTTTTTCTCTCTCTCTCTTTTTTTTAATGTCTTTTTTTTTTCTTTATTGATTTTTAGAGAGAGAGGAAGGGAGAGGGAGAAAGAGATAGAAACATTGATGAGAGAGAACATTTATTGGCCACCTCCCACCTGCCCCCAACTGCGGATTGGATCCACAACCTGGGCACGTGCCCTGACTGGGAATTGAACCAGCGACCCCTTGGTACATGGGTCGACACTCAATCACTGAGCCACACCACCTGGACAAGTTGTCCTTCTCTTTATCAAAGTTAAAGATTTCCAAAGTAGAATTTCTATTTAGAGTAACAGGGCAAGAGGCTATAAAACAAAACACATCCTCCACAGACCAGAATGTTTATTCCTCTAGAGAAGATACCATCCTCTAGAAATAGACCTGGGCAAAATGGTTTTTGTAAAAAACCCTGATTTTTTTCCACTACCCTTTTGGTACCTGCTCACTCAAGGGCATGCAAACACATACACACACACATACACACACACACACACACACACACACACACACACACACACACACATCAATATGCTCTGACCAGCTTTCTTGGATAAGCCTCTGGTCCTGAAAATTCAACCCTATTTTCATTTACCACTGCCTCTAAACTCTTAGTGTCCTCAAAATCTGATCTATCCAGAAGCTAAAAAGAAAATTAATTGTAGTATTTACACCAGTAAGAAAAGCACTGATGGGACTTTTCCAAAGGGCAGTTGCACCTTAAAAGCATGACTTATTTCAGACATACGGAAATCTAATAGTAGACCCTCAGGCAAAGTATGATCATCAGAAGGACCTTTCTGGCCTCCTCTAATCATAACATTCTCTACTTACATATTTTTTTTAAAAAACCTTTATCAAATGTTTTTAATGTTCTTCAACTAAATCATTTGACCAAAGCATTCCACAATACATGGAGAAAATATTATTAGCCAAAAACATTTTTTCCCTAGCTGTTGAACAGTGTCCGTTAATGCCTACACAAAATGTGACAGCTCCTTCTGATGTGTAAATGTCAAAGGCCTATGCTATTAAAGGGTCATAAAACTAAACAGAACTCTTAAATACCCTTAGAAGAGTCTCAAAAAGAAAATGCTTGTGGGTTTGCCTTTGGGAAACAGAAAAGAAACTAATTTGCAGAGCTCTTGGTCATCCAATCCAATGGAGAAGATCCTCAGAGTAGATACACAGAAGCTGTGAAGCTAGTCATCCAGTTGACTTAGGAAGAGGCCCCTCATGTAGATCTGGGCAAAGTTTCCTAAGCAGAGAAGACACCAATGCAAATGCCCTGAACAGGGAATGAGTTTGACTTCTCATAGAACAAAAAGAAGATGAGTGTTCAGACAAGGAGAGCACAAGAGGGAATGTTATGGGGGAAGAAATCAGAGGGCTGGAGAAGAGCCAGGAAATGCAGGACTTTATAAGCTGATCACTTAACACCTAGAGTTCTCAGAATCCACCACACAAAATACTTATCACATGAGTCAGGATCCTCTTAAGATACCAGAAACCACTCTGAATCTTAAAATTTTGGGGGATTGGGCCCTGGCCAGTTTGGCTCAGTGGTTAGAGTGTCAGCCTGCGGTCCAGAGAGACCCGGGTTCGGTTCCCGCTAAGAGCACCTACCTTGGTTGCAGTTTGTACCAGGTCCTGGTTGGTGGTGCGGGTGGCAGCCACTCGATGTGTCCCTTTCACGTCTATGTTTCTCTCTCTCTCTCTCTTTCTCTCTCTCTCTCTCTCTCTCTCTCTCTCCCTCTCTCTCCCTCCCACTCTATCTGAACAACAAAACAAAAAAGTGGGAAAATGTCCTCAAATGAGGATTAAAAATAAAAAATTGGGGGGATTGGTTAATCAGGTAGTCAAAGAGTCCAGAATAAATGGCAAGGCCCTAGCAGGAATCCACTTCCACCCTGGGGCAAGAGGAATTGTACAAGGAAGTGGCATCATCAGAACCCAGAAGCAAGTGGCATTAGACTAGTTAGGGCCAGGGCAGGGGCTACCATATAGAAGCTGGACATCATGAAGGAAGCTGTCTCACAGAAGAGGAGCCTCACCCAGGACAGGGCAGGAGAAAGAGAAATATCTGACTTCTTCTCTCCTGCCTTGCAATTTTCTACCAGTTCTTCCTACTTGCCCAACCTCTCTAGAAATATAATTCCCTATGATACAAAGCAGAGAAAGGAAAATTGGGTCTGGAGCAAAAGTGTAAATGGCAGCACATAAGTTGACTCTAAGGGGAAAGGTTGATTTCAACTGCCCCTACCTGGTCTGACTATGCAATTCCCCAGCAAGTCTTTTTCTGTCTGTCTGATTCTGTCTGTCTGGCCAAATAACCCAAGGACAGAACCAGAGGGACTAGTTCCTATCTATAATCAGCATGATGAATTTTGTGTGGGAGCCTATAAGTCCCTCGGAGAACCAGACAGCTGCTATTTCTAATTGATGGAGGTGATGGTGACTACAGTTGAGAAGAAGATCAAACTTAGAAACAAGTCTACCCAACACTTAAGTAAATGTTGGGAATTTTCTAAAATCATTGAAGTACCAATTAGTTCTTTTATTCCCATAAAATCAAATTAATTTAATTGTTCCTCCCTCAATAACAGCATTATCATCTATCTAGTTCTTTTAGCTAGAAACTTGGAGGTCATACTTTTCTTTTCTTTTACTCGCAACCAACCCTCCCGATGGTTTAGCCTTCAAAATATATCCCAAATTCATCCATTCCTAATTCAAGATCCTCTCCATCTCCACTTCTAGTCCCGTTCACCTTCGTCTTTTCCCCAGACCATGGCAAATGGCCTCTCAACTCCCAACCTGCTCCCATTCCTGAGCACTTGCAGCCTCCTCTACACCCAAGTCCTCATATGATGACTCATTATTTACATCTCGGTTCCAAAGGCATCTCCTTAGAAATGCCTTTCCCGACTACATATTAAAAACGATCTGTCATGTCACCCTGCTTCATTTTTTTCATAGTATTTTTAATGCCTGAAATTATCTTGCTCTTATATTTGTTTTTTCTTACCTTCTCTTAGTCACCATGGTAACTTCAACACTATCAAAAGCCCCTACCACAATACCATCTTGATAAATATTTATCAAATAAATTAAAAAGCTGATTCTGCTGCTCTACCTTGATTGCTCACCTTGATCCACAATTTAGATAACACAGAGACACGCAGTCTAAGATAAATTTATACATTAGAGCTCTGCACATGTTTTGAAGGGCTTATAAAAAGTAAAAATTAATCCCCCCCAAAAATGTTTTAAGCCAACTGATCCATCTTAGCCAACCTGGGATAGCATAATAAAATACCATAAACTGGTAGCTTAAACAGCAGAAGTGTGTTTTCTCACAGTTCTGGAGGCTGGAAGCCTGAAATCAGAGTACCGACATCGCTGGGTTCTGGTGAGAGCTCTCTTCCAGCTTGCACACTGCCCACCTTCTCATTGAGTCCTCACCTGGTGAAAACAGATCTTTCCTTTGTTATAAGGGCACTAATCCTGTTATGATGGCTCCACCCTCATGACCTCATCTAATCCTAATTACCTCCCATAGGCCATTTTTCTAATATCATCACATTGGGGTTACAGTTTCAAAATAGGAATTGGGGGGGTAAGGGGGAGACAACTCAGTCCATAGTATGACCATTAGAAGAAAATTCAAACGTATCAGTATGGAACTTAAGAACCTCAATGAGCCCTGGCCGGTTTGGCTCAGCGGTTAGAGCGTCGGCCTGCGGTCCAGAGAGACCCGGGTTCGGTTCCCGCTAAGGGCGCGTACCTCGGTTGCAATTTGTCCCCGACCCTGGTTGGTCGTGCGGGTGGCAACCACTCGATGTGTCCCTGTCACGTCGATGTTTCTCTCTCTCTCTCTCTCGCTCTCGCTCTCGCTCTCTCTCTCTCTCTCTCTCTCCCTCCCCCTCTATCTGAACAGAAAATGGAAAAATATCCTCGGGTGAGGATTAAAAAAAAAAAAAGAACTTCAATGAATTGTCCCCTAGCCTATCATTCCTGCCACAGTCCCTCCCAGCTCCACAATTTCCCTGGATTTCAGTCATACCAAACTCTCTGAAAATGACACACTTTCCCACTGCCTTTACAAAATTCCCTTTTTTCTGCCTAGAATACTGTTCCCTTTTGGTCTGACACCTTTCAAAATTCAGTGCAAGATCCACCTCCTCCTAGAAGTCTCCCCATTCCACAATAGATGGAGGGAGGCATTTCTCTATTTATGTTTGTAGGGAATCTAGCCCAGACCTTTACTCCAGGCTTACCTAGATTTGCATATTCCATCATTATTGTGAATGCACATATCTATCTCTTCAACTGGATCACATGCTCTTTAAGGGCAGAAGTCATATTACATTTACCTCTAGACTCCTGGCACCCAGCTTTTAGATGCTTAAACAGTAGGGTTCAGTGAGGAAACAAATAAATCAGCCTTTGACTTGGGACTGTGAATGCCAGAGTTCTAATCTCCGGAAAGTAGGATATATAAAGAATATGGTGTTGAAAAGACTTGGAATCACAGAACACTGTCACCCATACCTCTCAACCCTGACTATAGGTTACAAACCTAAGAAAATGCCTTTTCTAAGAAAACTCCTTTCTTCAGGGCCTCCTCTGATGAGCCTCTTTTATCACCATATCCACCTGTGATCATTTTGCTTATTATATGAGAATCTTTTTTTATTTTAATAAAGCTCTGAAATTGCAGGCATGTCACCAGGTTATGCATTTGCTCTTCTGTCACCTTGTGTAAGTGGGTTGAAATTACTTCTTTGATGAAATGCTCATGAAGAATTTTCTTTCTGCCTTGTGCAGTCAGAGAGGAAGAAAGCAAAAGCAACTCTTCCCAGGAGATTGATGCCCTTCCCGAGACCCCCATCTACACCTTCTTCTTAATAAGTCAGTAGCCATGACAACTTCCAGGGAGCCCCAGAAAGTTTGTAGGTTGCCTGCATGAGCCATCTGTTTTGCTCCACAGGCCTGTACCCAGGGGATTCAGACATTGCATCTGGCTGAGCCACAGGCAAGATTGCAAACCTCTCCTGAGGCCTGTCTTTCCTTAACATGGCCACTCGACCTCAGGAACTACCGTGGCTGCTGCAGACTTGCCTTTCATCCAGCTTTATTGTGCCTGTCAGTCTCTGCTTCCTCCTTTGCTTCTGACTATGGCTCCCACTTCCTCGCTGTTTTCTGAATTTGCACTAAATTCTTGCTCTGCCCTGGTTTCCCAGTGTCTGCTATGATACTATCAGTCCTGATTCTAGCCTTGTCTTCCCTGACCTACAGCTGCCCAGGCCTTCACCCACATCCCTTTCCCCCTCACTTCCCTCTAATCCCCATTCATCCCTTGTGTCTACCAATTGCCTACCTGTGCTGGAACCACAAGAGGTGGTTGAGGGAGAAGTTCACACCATCCCATGAATAGAATAAATGTTCCTGTTGAGACATTTCTATCAGCCAAGATTATACCTAGCCAACCCTATCAAGAGCACCATCTCATATTCAAATATACATGTGCTTGATTCTAGACTTGATTCTAGACTCCTAGACATGACCCTTGGTAAATGATCATGGGAAATATGGTTAAAAAGACCCTTGATCTCGTAAGTCCGTAGGTAGAGCTTTCTCCACTTTATCAATGGACAATTATTCAAAGTGTAAGATTTTAAGATAGCAAGACTGAGTACTACTCATTTTTGTCTTTTTAAGTATGGCATAATCCCAGGTACATGGTGAGCACCAAATGTTCAGTGGAAGGAAGGAAGGGAGGATTAGGAAGGGAAGGGAAGGGAAGGGAAGGGAAGGGAAGGGAAGGGAAGGGAAGGGAAAATTTTGGGAACATAATAGAGCCGAGTGGAGGTGGACAGGTAGGACTATAGAGATGAAAAAATGCTGAACTGGGAGTCAGTCAGGAGCCAGGAGCTCTAAACCTGCGTCTACCACCAACTTGCCATAAGACCTTGAAATATTCTGCCCAAAGTCTCTTTGTAGACTCAAGGTCTGAGAAATGGAGTCCAGATTTCATCAGGATCAGCTGGACCTTCTGTCTCTTCTAAGTTTCCTGGAGGTTAACTGATTTTAGATCATGCTTGGTTCTCTCTGAACAGATCTGTGTCAATCAACTCCAGAAGGTCCCTGAGATTTGGGACTCTACCCAAGCTTTCTTATAGCACCTGCCTCTCAGAAATGTGACCCAACCTGTTAAAGGCCAGCCAAACCTCCTAACCAGCTTCATGTCCAAAGAAAATCTAGCTCCTTTTTCAGACATCCTTAAGGGTTCTAAGAAAATGCTCCAGAAGCCTAACATAGCCACTACAGATGGCCCCTGAAGGAAAATAGGAAATACCCGTCTCTGGCTTTGAGCCCCCATTTTCTAAATGGCCAACAGATCTATAATTTCCCTTTAAATTTAACATTGTATTTTCTGTTTTCTAGACTTATGTTAAAGTGACTTACACATTTTAGGGTTCTCTCCACAGCATTATATAAGTCACAGGCAGTAGGAAGGATAAGGAACTCATCAAGAGAGGCTTGAGCTCATCACGGTGGCATAAATTTGTATTTCAAAGATTAATGTTTTTATCTTTCCCAGAGCCTTTCCTGCTGGGCCTCAGTGGAGAATGCTGTTTTTTAAAGACATTTTAGAAAGGAAACAATTCATAAACCTTAAGTACAAAGAAAACAAGGATTCTTAAGCTATTGTTCCTCCCCCTCAGCCATTTTCTCCTCTCTGATTGTCCCAGGTGATGACCCTTCCAGGCACACAACAGGGAGGGCAATGCCAACTTGTATACTGTGCAGCATGCGCCCCCTTACCTTCAGCCTTGGGAGAAGTCCTTGGGTGTGCATGACTTTAGGCTATGAGGAGTGTTGCTCCACACCCAGCCCTCAGAACAACATGAGAAAGAAAAGGCTGCCAAAATCCTAAAATCCCAATGACACAGGCATATATGATATACGAATGGACAGTGCAAATGTTTGTTTGATCTAGTTAGGATTTTTAAATTACATTAAATTTTAGGAAATTACTTCGAAACTTTGTCAAAGGTAAGTTCTAAAGCCCGTCTTTGATAAGATCCCCATCCTCAGAGAGATGGAGGAAGAGAATGGGGAAATCCCATGATATAGGATGCTGGCTCACAATGTGTTTAAGATGCCGGCAGTGACTGTAAGCTAAGGAGGCTCAATCTACCTCATCCCTCCACATCCAGAGCCCTCTACAGACCCTCTTCAAGGGCCCTTACAGCTCCCTCCTCACCCACAGGCAAGACCACAGGATCATTTAAAGGTTTTCTCCTTGTATCCCAAAATCTAACTTCTGTCCCCACTCTCAGACCCTCGTCTAGTCTTATCTGACTTCAGATGATACACCCTTTGCTTCATATTCTGTCCTTGACTCATTACTATCCCCCTTTGAACTTTATACTTGGGACAGTTTCTGTGGACCTTAGACTGTCCTTCTCCCAGGATGTCGTCTCCATGCCCCTTTGCTCCTCAAGTGCCACTGTGGGTCAGCCCCACCACACATCCACACCCAGCTTTGGCCAGAGCTGTGCCAGAGCCCCAGGATTTTCATTGGCTAGACCAAAAGGTACACACTCGCTGTGCCCAAACACTAAATAGCTCATGTCACCCCTCAGGAGCTGGAGGCTATTGGCCAAATCCTATGAGCTTGGAATTCAAAGAAAGTCTGCTCTTCAACCCAGTGTGTTCTAACTGGAATCCTCAGAAGTCCAGGGATCCCACAAAGATGCCTCAATGGTCACTCCAGGCAGAGTGACAAATAAGATGGGCTCTACCCAGCCTCCCTTCACCCCGAGCAGCTCCACTTTGATCTGTCTTACCTGTTCGCCATTCCCATATAATTTTATATCAAGGAATGACCCCACTTTGGGGGGGTCCAATCCACTACTTAAACTTCTTCATGTAAATAATTATAACCAATTTTTCCCAGCTGCTGTGGCTCAGTGGATTGAGTGTTGTCTCATGGACTGAAAGGTCGGGTTTGATTCCTGGTCAAGGCACATGCCCAGGTTGTGGGCTCGATCCCCAATAGGGGGTGTGCAGGAGGCAGCTGATAGATGTTTCTCTTTCTCCTTCTCTTCCTCTCTCTCTTAAAAATATTTTAAAAATAATAAAAACATTTAAAAATAATAATAATATTATAACCAGTTTGAATAGTGACACTTTTCCTGTTTTTTGACTCTATAGTTGCTCTTTACTTTTTTATTTTTTTATTTTTGCATTTATCATCAGATAGAGCAGGAGGGAGAGAAGAAGAGAGAGAGAGAGAAACATTGATGTGAGAGAGACACATCGAATGGTCACCGCCCATACAACCCCAACTGGGGCCGGGGACAAATTGCAACTAAGTTACATGCCCTGAGCAGGAACCGAACCCGGGAGTCTCTGGTCTGCAGGCCGACACTCTAACCACTGAGCCAAACTAGCCAAAGCTGTTTTTTATTTTTTAATAGTTCAAAACGACTAATAAGTGGACTTGGACAGACTCTTCTACCTACCTCAAGTGCAAAGCCAGTTGTGTGATATCATTGCGGAGTGGGATCAGGCACACCTGTTTTCTCCTCATTATCAGGAAAAAAAGAGAAACATTTTTTCTCAGCAGGGTCTCTTTAGAGTATCCATATTTATAACAACGTAATTATAACCCATGAGAGAGAAATAAAAAATGTTAATGACTATTAACAAAGGCACTCAGTGTTTGTGAATAAAATGCTATGTAAATGATCTTATTAAAAAGATGCATGTAAACTTGGCATTGACCTTTGTAGCAGCCATCCCTGCTTTCTACAGTCAGAAACAGTATAAATAGATATCTACAGCTTTCAACAGCATATCTGTAAATTATCTCCATGCTGTCCCTAAGCTGCCAATATCATCTTCATAAAAAGACCCTACCTCTTCCTCCGTGCTAGTTAACACATCTCCACAGAAGTAAAAGAGAAAAACAAAATTCTTTTTTTTCCCCTTTCTACGAACACAAAATACATGTTTCTCTGAAGAAGACTCAGTGGGAAAGAACAAGCCCTGTTTTCCCAGACTTGAAGCTGGCAGGAAGAAAAGAAATTCTTTAACCCCCAGGCTGTCTTGCCATGGTTCCGTATTTTCCAGGCCACATACCTTGTTAAGGGCCATTGTGAGGTAAAGGATTACAAGTCTACACAGTTGCACATTGGTTCCCTTTCCTAAGTTCAGGGTTCATGGTCCAGTGTTACTTGCTGAAAAACATGATACTTCCTCACTACAAACAGGCTCACGAAAACAAGTTTAAGCCAGCAGCAGTTCCGGCTTCAGTCACTGCAGCCAGCCACGAAGTCTTCCTCAGCCTGGGAAGAATGTCTTCCCTCAAGCCAAAATAAAATTTTCTCATTGTGGAGTGCTTATCTTTAGCATAAATTACATATAAAGTAATCCTAGTCCATGTCTTCTTCTGGAATTCTTCAAGGGGTGGTGTTACAATTGCACCTCATTTCCCAACAACCACAACAAAAACCCTAATATTTTGTCTAGAAGTCATTTTTAATGGTTCTGTGATCATTCTCCTGGACCACAGGATTATGACTTCATCCTGTAGATCTTTAAACTATATTGCTCAGAGCCCCAGGGTTCTGCATAGTGGTTGGGTAGGGGATGGTAATGTCTTCTATTCCCCCGCCAAAGCAGCCCTACTCTTATCTATGTAGTGCACTAGGGTTATGGACCTATGTCTTTAACTACTAGAAAGGCAGCAAGATACAATAATTTCCGAACACATGCACAAAGAACCCCTATTTGGGTAACCACATGTACACAAAGACACAGGCTGAGTAAAAGAGCTCTTTAGTCATCCTCTGGGTCCTAAGTCCGCCAGAGGTTTTTGTCAGAGAACCCCGCCTCTCTGGCTCCTTCCATCATCTTCTTCTCCCCTCATTGTCCCTTCCATCTCTTCAACCCATTCCTTCCCCCTAGAATTCTACCTCTTCTGTCCCTCATCTCTGGTAAAGGGGAAGGGAGTTGGGGAGGAGGCACTGCAATTTGTTGGTAGAAGACTCAAAGTGAAATGTCCCCAAGATAAACCTTGTTCTCCTAATGCACCCATGAGGAAATTTTATTTCTTTAATATGACCTCTTCTCTTTTCTTTCCTTTTGATTCAAACTGGCCTCATTCAGCACCTCGACCCACCCACCTCCCTCTCCCTTGCACTTAGGCCTTCAGGACAATGAGGTTCTGATCAGCATCAACTGATCTTAAGAACAAAGCCTCGGGTCTGTTGACCACAGAGACAGAGTTTCAGTCAAACTAGAGATATCATCTAGGCCTCAGTTGTGTTTCAGCTCCAGAACAACTCTACTGACCACATTCTTGTGCAACCCGATGAATCCAGATACAATGATCAACTACTCCCTACCCTAGCGCTTACCAATCAGTAAAGACCATGACCCTAAACATGGCCCTAACTCCTTTAGTTTCCTATATAATTCCTTCCCTAGACGTCATCAGGGAGCCAAGTCTTTGAGCACTAACTTGCCTGTGACTCTGAGTGTGGCACCATTTCCTCAACTACTAAACCCTTACTTTTTTGGCTGCAAACTCCTGTTCCTGTCTTATTGGGCTTTGATGCATGTAGGCAAATGGACCCTTTAGTTCAATAACACTGACATCACTCACTTTTGTATGAAAACTAACACCAAGAAAGGTGCTAAATTTTTCACCATTGGCAAATACCCTTTTCTTTTATCCCAACCAGTGTTCCAGACTAGAGATCTCATACAGAAGAAGAATAAGAGAAGGAGAAAACCATGTCCTACCACACTTTGGACAAAGAGTTCTACTCAAATAAAAAAAAGAAAGAAATGTAAATTTGAAGTTCTTTTACCTCTGCCAAGAGAGGGCTACACCTTTAGCCTTTAGCCTGAAAGCCAGAATGAAGAAGACACTTGAGCAGAATCATGAACTAAGAGCTTCCTTTGACCCAGAGTTGGCATACTGGCATAGCATATAGCAAGGATTTAAACTTTCTCGTTGTGATCCACTAGGATATGGAGTTGTTTGCACTGCAGTATAACCTGAAAAAGGCTAACAAATAAATAAATGAGCTGCTGCTATAACAATAAACAAAAACTTAAACCTTGTGGCATTGTCTTTGGGACTAGGTGACAGGTAGTGAGAATTTTTTTAAAAAATATATTTTTATTGATTTTTTAGAGAGAGAGAGAGATAGAAACATCGATGGGCTGCCTCCTGCATGCCCCCTACTAGAGATCAGCCTAAAACCCAGGCATGTGCCCTGACTGGTAATCAAACCTGTGACCTCCTGGTGCATGGGACAATATTCAACCAAATGAGACACACCAGCTGGGTGTGAGAAACTTTTGTTAAAGTGACATGTACCACCTCTGAGCAGAAACTCGAAAGCCATTGCAGAGGCACAGCCAACATGGGGTTTTTTTGTTTTTTCTCCTTCCACAGAACCAAGATTGGGGCAGCTCCTCGGCCTAGATTCCAGACTGAAGATGACACATGGGGCCAACCACAGAGCCATGGCCATGACATAGATTAAGGAATGCACCTTTGTTGCTTTAAGAAACCCCCCAAAAAAAGTTTGAAATGACATATTTATACATCTTTGTTCATATCTAAAGGAGAAGAGGGAGGAAGGGAGAGAGAAAGTGGGGGCAAGAGGAAGACAATGTTCAGGATATCAATGACAAGAGAAATGTTAAAGAAATAGGAAATATTGTCTGTCACCAAATGGACTTAAACAAGACACAGAGGGTAGATGGAGTGGGAAATGAGAGAATTTCAGTGGAAACTGGGCAGGAAGGTCGATTGGGACAAGCAGCTGCTGCCCTGGGCCTAATTGATTATGGTTCTCAAGGAGACATCACAGTGAACAAGAGAAAAATCAACACACTCACAAGCTTTCTGTCAGCAATACCCCAAACTACCTCTTTCCTCCCCTTCCCACCCACCAAAAATCAAAGCCCAACCTAAGAATACTTATATCAGCATAAAGAATGAGGAAAACTGGATTATTTTCTCACTGTGTCAATGCATCTCAAAACCCTTTCTGAATGTGAACTCCTCAGGAACAGTGACAGTAACAATTGCCAGGGTCCATTATAAAACCAGAATACCTTTTTGTATATGGCCATGGTGGTAAGTGAGAAAGATGGTCACACCATCGTTAGAACAGGTGGTGGGTAGGGAATTGGGAAGCAGGAGAGCCTGCAGAAGGGGAGGCTTGTGAGAGTGTTGGGTTGAGAGGGGCCAGTATTCTTAAGGAACAAATGGATTTAGACAATCCCAGGTGGTAAAAGGCAGAAAAATCTTTTTTTTTTTTTTTTTTTTAATTTACTGGGATGACATTGGTTAATAGGATTATACAAGTTTTGAGTGTACAGTTCTATGGTACATAATCTGCATATTGCATTGCGTTTACCACCCAAGGCAAATCTCCTTCCCTCACCACATAGTTGACCTCTTTTACCCTTTAGGACCCCCAACCCCCTTTCCCTCTGGTAACTATTATACTGTTATCTGTGTCTATAAGTGTTTGTTTCTGTCCTATTTGTTCATTAGTTGCTTTCAGTTTTATATGCCACATACGAGTGAAATCATATGATTCCTTACTTCTTCTGTGTGGCTTATTTCCCTTAGCATTGATTCTTGATTCTCTTTCCTGCTTAGGCCCTACCTTAAATCAGTTACTAATCGCTACTAATTCTGACTCCACAGCATGCATCCCCTTACCTCCAACTCCTCTTCACTTCCACAACAGTACTGACCTCACAGCAATAGCTCTTTCTGGGCCATCGCAATACTTGCAAACCGTGTCCCTGCTCCCCTGCCCTCACCCACCTGCTCTGCACAGTGCTGATGGATTAATCTTCCTAAAACACTACTCAAATAATATCACTCCCCTGCTCCCGAATGCTATGAATTAAAGTTCCAAATCCCCACCCTAGCTTCCCAACTTCTCCCTAATTTGGCCCACTGTTCCCATCACATACTTAGAAATCTGACCAAAATAAATGGTTCATTCTTTTGTACAACCACCATTTTTTTCTTTTCTTTACCTTGTTTGAGCTCTTGTCCTTGCTTTATTTCAAATGTCTAAATCTTATGAACCCTTCAGAACCCAGCCCCATCGCCTCTTCCTTCATGAATCCTTTCATTCGCCTTCCAATTAGCAGTCACTGCCCTCCCTTATGTTCCCTCTGAACTCATAGATCAATCATCTGAGTCTCTTTTAGGTCACTTATCACTCCCATTGGGGTCATTTGTGTGCATGTTTTTCTCCCCCATATGGGTTCTACAAGGCAAGGTCTGTCTTGTTCTTTATTCTATAGACAGAGGAGGGAGGGGAGCAAGAGAAGGAAAGAAGGACTCTGGTTAGTAATCTGACACCTAAACAGCCCAAATGCCGGAAGTAATGCCCCTATCTTAGTTCCTGCTCTACTGCCTCTCTAGACTTCCATGTCTTTCTAAAAGGCGATGCAGTTCTGTTCTCTCTCTACTTCCTTCTTCTCCCCTAAGTAGCTACTCAAAGCAGTCCCGTGTTAGGTTGCCAGATCCCTGAGCCTGCAGCATGGCGCCAGCAGTTTCTTGATGGCAGGAAGGAAGAAGCCAGGAAACAGGACAGAAGCACTTAGGAAGAGTCAGGCTGGGTTGGGGAAGGGAGGAGGAAGTTGCACAATAGGAAAAGTGACTTGCTGGGTCATGTTACCCCAGACCACGAAGTAAAGGCATCAAGTCAGTTCACGTGGCTGCCTCTGCACTACGTAGATACCAAACAACCAGGAGTTTCAAAGCCGTCGAGGAACAGAAGCCCCTGGCTCTGGAATGAGTCCTCCCAAAGCTCTATAGGCATACTGCCCGGGGGCACCCTTAGGGAATAATAACAGTTTGCAATGTGCCAGGCCCTTTGTCAAATGCCACACATGATTTACAGAATCTAATCCTCAAAATACTGCCCTTTTACAGGTGAAGAAGCTGAGGCTCTTCCCTGTGGCCCTCGCACAGACATCCAGCTGGCTGGGGTTGAACATTTCACTCCTGCAGCTTTGATGTGATACATGTAGGCAACTCAGATGACAGGAGGGTCCCCTGCCTCCCCCAACCACTGCCACCACCGTTTTTCTGGGAAGATCCTCCTGGGAGGCGGTTCCGTGGCAGCACAGCTCATAGCGTGCAGTCTTTCATTCTGTCACCTGCTTTCTTCTGCCAACTGGCACTTCTAAAGCCCCGGCACTGATTGTAAAGCTCCTGTGTGACTTCATATATTTGATTAGTTTTGAGTGGGGGAACAATGGATGTGCCTATCTTCCATCTGCTGTCTTCTTTTCTTCTGGACCAGCCACCTCGCTGATAACAGGGGCGGTAACTTCAGCCGGCAGGTACATTCTAGTCATTCTTGTTGGGTTTTGGCAGCCTGTCATTCCACAGCCAATGTTTGATTTCACACTGGTCACATATGCTGTCCCTGAAGATGTCTTCACTCCTCCCATATCCAGGTTCTCTCCACTTATTCTGCTTCCCATCGCCAAATTCATCTTGCCCAACCACTTTCAGTGGCTCCCCACTGTCTCAGTAACTATGGACAATGTTTACAGCTAATGTTTACAACGTGAACAGCCCTTTCTGTTCTGGTGCAAGCTGCTTTTCTGCCCATTCTCCAGCCTCTCTTGTGCATGTGCCCGGGGCTCTAGCCAAACCACCAATGTCTCTCCTCCAAACTCTACAAATGTTGGCAGAGGTCTCTGTCTCCATTTCCACCTGTCAAAATCCCAGCACCACCTCAAGACTCAGCAAACATGCTGGATCTCCTCAGAACTTCTTTTATGAGCTCTCTCCTGATTCCCCATCAGGGATACAAGTTTGTCAATCCTCTGACTGCACGTGGTTGAGCCTCTTCTACTGCCTTCACAGTGTCTGCCCTTCACCACAGTTGCCCATGTTCTTCCTAACTTCCTCTATCATAAACAGTCAACTCAAGGGCAGACTTTCCTTCATGTTCTCCCCACTTCAACCACTCCCCCGGCCACCCACACCACAGCAACTAACTGGGCTTCTCACATCTCAGTGGTCAAAATCTGTTTATTGAATTGCATTCTAAGTTGTTGAATTGGGTAAATACACTGACACAGCCATTGAATGGACTCCTTTATCCTGGGGTTTTATCTTGAGGTTTGTTGTTTTCCTTTTTCTTGTTCCTCATGCTTTCAAGTGGTGATTGTCCATTCCAATCTTGTGACAATCCAGCAGTTTTATGAATATTACTTCATATACGAGTGATCTGAATATTCTGGGAATTTCCAAATAAACCTGTATCCATGTTGTGAAGATACAATATAAAAACTACTGAGAAATGGCTTCTTTTGTTTCCTCCTCCGGGTGAGCCTCCTTTTATTAGAAAACTTGTCCTGTAGATTTCACACTTTTTCTGGGTTAGGAAAATAATTAATTACTTTTTTATCAAAATGCCTCTGCTGAACTCTAGACTCCAAAGGTAGATAAATGCATTTAAAAAAAAGACAAACCAAAGGACATTAAGACCTCTTTTGCTTGCCCGTCTTACTTCTCCACTCCTTCATTGTGCTTCCCGGGATAACCTCCCAAATCAACTCGAATACAGAGCCGTGTTTCAGGGTCTCCTTGTGGGAAACTCAGATAAAAACCGCTGGACAGAGTGCAAGGTGACAGAGCTGAGAAGCCCTAGCAATGAGCTAACTATGGAAAAGATTAGAAACTGCTACTTACAAGGTAACTTATAATGGTTTATGTATCTCTTTAATAAATTCCAGAATACTTTGGCTGTTCTGGAGGGAACTAAGAGAAGGGACTTTTGCTTAGGTATGAATCAGAGCTTACCAGCTGACCCAGAATTCCTGCAGAGACTCAAGGGTTGCCTGGTCTGATTATGGTCATAAGAATCACAATGGGAGCTTCTCACCTCAGTCACCTCACGACCAGCAAATACTCTGGGGCTAAATCTTCGAGTTTGAAGTTCTACCCCAATCAAGGAGACATTTCCCAGAATTTGCTTCTCCTAATCCATCACTTGCCTTTTTCTCAAGCAAGTTTCTTTAATACGCTTATAGTGACAATAAAATGTACACACAACAAGGTTGAGTGCAATTTAGTCTAAGAGTTGACAGACATGCTTAAAATGATGAATTAGAATACACAACAGTGGGAGGATAAAAAATGCATCTTCTCCTGGGAACATATATTTAGCCCAGCTGCTTCTTTATTCTTTAGCACCTTGTTCCAGCTGCGCGGCACCCACGGAGAATGTCATGCTCACACAGCATTCTCCTAGGGTGGTTGCTCTGGCATTAACATTTCGGCTCACTTGTTGCAGCTTTCACAATAAGCCACACGGGCCGTGTGCAACTGACGGAGTGTTGCTGTTGCTCACTTTTCTTCAGATAACTATTCACCTTGAGAATGTTTAGCTTGGCTTTCTTGCTGGGTTCAGCCATGTCTAGTCCTTTGATCTGTTTTTCTCCATTGATGTTTCCTTTTTTATGACACTTGCTAATTGAATTTAGATCATTGCCTACAGTATCTCTGAAGAAAGGAGCTCTGGGGAATACTTAAGGATATAATGATAGTTTTCTCCCCCCAGGGCATTCATCATTAAACATCAGTGACTTCATTATTACAAGGGCATTAGCTTATAAGGTCTGGGTCTGGTTTAGGGTTCCAGAAGTGCAGCAAGATTTGGTGTATTGTTTACCTAAAATGGATAAAAACAATGTCATTAAGAATACAAAGAGAAAATTGTGATCAAGAAAAAAAAAATAGAACCCAGACCTGGAGAAACAGTTGTAAACTTCAAATTTTAGAAGAGATACAGCTCTGAAGATATAAGTCAAGAGTCAAAAGCTGAGGCTATCAAGTCCAGCCAGTGTGGCTCAGTGGTTGAGCGTCAACCCATGTACCAAGAGGTTGCCAGTTCGATTCCTGGTCAGAGCACATGCCCAGATTGTGGGCCAAATCCCCTGTGGGGGGCATGCAGGCCAATTGATGTTTCTAGCTCTCTCTCCCACTCCCTCTAAAATCAATAAAGAAAAAAAAGATTATTTTTTTAAAGCTGAGGCTGTCAGGAACAGGTCTGGAAGCAGAGTGTCAGGCAGGTCAGGTGAGGGATTTTGGACTAAGGCCGTGAGCAATGCAAAGGTGACAAGGGTGCATTTTGAGGTGGCTTAGTTTCATGGCTATGGTAGTAATTACTTCACAAGTTATATGCCAATTATTTCTGTGTCTCTCCACTCCTGGAAATAGTGCTGAATTGAACTTTCCGGCTCCCTTTTAGTTGGGTAAAGCCATTTGACTAATTCTGAGTCATGAGTTTTAAGCAAATGCCATGTTTCCCTTCCAGATCAGAGCATTTCGTTGCAATTGCAAAACTCACCAGACCTCTCTTTTTCCCTCTGGAATGGGGATTGGCAACGTGATAGTGACTATAATATCAGCCTGGGCCATCAAGGAAGAAAAGGTGAGGCAAAGCACCCAGCTGACCTGCAATAGATGTGTAATATAAGCAAGAAATAAACCTTTGTTATTTTAAACCACTGAGGTTTTTGAGATGTTTGTTACCACAGAAGAATCTCACCAAACCTGCCTAATACAAAGACAAAGTGATAAGTCTAGTGGGTTCAAAGAGATGAGTTTGTAGAATATGACTCTCATTTATACAAGAATGATTATGATGTAGTGAAAAGAACATTGGACTAGGATGGTGGGATGGGTGAACAAGTGAATGAATGAATGAGTAGATACAAAGACATATAAGATAGTTAAACACTAATGGTTGGAGCACAGAACTAAGGCTCAGGAATTCTAGGTTTAGTCCTATTAGCTGTGTAGTTTTGAATATCAGTTCATTTAACCTCTCTAATTGACAATAAGTGTCTTTGTCTGTATAACAGACATGAGGATATCTACCCAACTTTCTCAAAGGACTGAACTGCAAACTGGTGGATAGGCTCCAGGTGACCCATTAAGATCCCTTCTTCCTTGGTGTGCATGCCTTTGTTTCATCCCCTCCCCTTGACTGCGAGCAGGACCTGTGAGTTGCTTCTCACCAATAGAATGTGGGAAAAGTTACAGGTCACTCTGGGAGTCTATCATGTAAGATTTCATCTTGCTACTAGACTCTTTGCCAGTTTGATGAAGTCAATGGACAAGTGGGGAAATCCCACCTGGCAAGCAACAATCGGCAGCCTCCAGGAGTTGGGTGTCCAGTAGCTTGCAGGCCCAGCAAAAAACCACAGCTCTCGGGCCAACAACCACAGGAAATTAATTCTACCAATACCCTGAGTGAGCTTGAAAGCAGATTCTTTCCCAGTTGGTCTTCCAGATGGGAACACAGCCTAGTTAACACCTTAATTTCAGCCTTGTGAGACCCTAAGCAGAGGTCCAACTCAATTGTGCCCAGACTTCTGACCCATAGAAACTACAAGAGAATAAATGTATGCTGTTTTAAACCATTGTGTTTGTAGTAGTAATTTGTTATGCAGCATCAAATAATTAAATGAGTTAAGGTGTGTTAAAGGATTTAATAAACTGAAAAGTGATAAATACATGTTAAGATATTAGCCTCAACAAGATTTTAGGGTCAGGCTTAGTATTAAATCCCTGCTCTGCTACAAGGATTTTGACCTTAGACAAAAATATTATACTGATTACATGCTGAAAAATAATGATCTACATATCAGGATTAAATAAAATATATTAATAAATTTATATATGTGTGTGTGTGTGTGTGTGTGTGTGTGTGTGTGTGTGTGTGTATACATATATATATATATTAGCCTCAAAAACTTCCTGGACATTTTAGGTGGTACAAAGTCAAAAAGTTACTCATATGCTTTGGAGAGTCCACAAGCCATTTTTTAAACCAAGTCTTCACATAAACTTCTCTAATTTTACTTTAAATTATTGCATCTACTTTTTTATTCTGACCTTGAAGTGCTGACAGCTGTGTCAGTGATTGCTTTTGGTCTGCAATACATATAACTTCTATATAGCTGTCAATAAAGACAAAATCTGGGGTTTAACTGCTCCTCCTTAGGGAACTATGAAAAGCCCAGGCTGTTTTAACTATGGGTCCAATTTAATAGGTATGCTTCAGCCCACATTTCAGTGGAATTGCCACTTCTATCATTTTTACTATTATCTTACATGTTGCTGTGACTATTAAGAGCATCAACGAGTGTTCGCACTTTGTGTCTCAGTTTTTCATCCGCAGACTTTTAAAATGGATGTTGAAGTGATAGTGTCCACACCAATGTGCCAAATTTCATCTCAATTACAGGGGTATAAGTGCTAGCTCTCAATTTCTGTTACCAGTAACAACACGTCTTTCCTTCTGTGGCAAATCTCTTTCCAAGGACCACTGACCCACATGTAATCATGTGTGAGGCTCTGGGATAAGGCAACATAAAGCTTTTCCCTGACTCATTCCAAACCTACAATACAATGATTATAACCATGCCCAGGAAGGAGTGTCCTCTGAGTACCAGGTTCTTTGCAGAAAGCTTATTTAATTCTCCAAACAACCTTGCAAAGTAAATATTTTATTTTCATTTTACAGATCTGGAAACTCTGGCTGAGAAAGAATAATTTTCTTACCAGAGGTCTCACATCAATAAGTCATTCAACCACTATCTTAAGTCAGATATGTTAGATTACAAAGCCCACTTCCTTCCTCTGCATCCTACCAACTCCTATAACACTGAAAACTGAGAACATATAGCACCAATTTAAGAATATTTCCCAATTTTCTTCCATTCATTAACACTCTTTCAATGTTCCCTTTTTAGGTGGTACCTGCAGAATCATCAGTTCAGAAACAGAGTAGGCGCCCAGTTCTAAAAAGGGAATTTGGAAGACTTTTATATTAGTTAGGACTGTACTTGGCTGTGAGTAATTTTTTTAAAAGGCACAGTTACATTGGCTTATACAATATATGAGTTTACTTCTCTTTCATGTAGGCACTATATGAATTTGGAAATGATAAAGTCCAGGACCTAACACTGACAAATTTTATAATCTAAAGGAAAAAATAAATAACTGCTGATAATGTGAAACAGAATGAACACTTTGCTATAATAAAAGTAGGAGAAAAAGACCAAGGAGCATAAAAGAAGTTAGTTCTACCTGGCAGAATCCAAGAAGTCTCCTTTGAAGAAGTGACATTGAATTAAGCTATGAAGGTGAGAAAAACTTCAGTAGACAACAAAGGTGTTATGGAGATATGTGAGATGCAAGGGAGAATAAAGAACATTTAGTGCTAAATAAGTACCATGAACACCCTCGCTGGTTTGGCTCAGCAGTTAGAGTGTCAGCCTGCAGACCAAAGGGTCACGAGTTCGATTCACAGTCAAAGGCATGTACCTGGGTTGCAAGTTCAATCCTTGGCCCCGTCAGAGTCATGCAGGAGGCAACCAATCGATGTGTCTCTCTCACATCAATGTTTCTCTCTCTGCCTCCCTCCCTTCCACTCTCTCTAAAAATCAGTGGAAAAATATCCTCATTTGGAGAATTAACAAAAATTTGAAAAATAAGCAACATGAACAAAAGTAAAGAGTCATAGAAGTGTTAGTCTATCTCCCACTTATAGAAAGGAGTATGGGTCTGAAAAAAAACTCTGTTCTTTTGTTTTTCTAATATCCAGTCTTTTTATTCCATAATTATAGAATCTTTAGCTAAGCCCATGGCCACTCAAAACAAAGACTACATTACTAGACTCCCTTATTGCTAAGTGAATCATGTAATTGAATTCTGATTAATGGGATGTGTGCAGAAGTATCATGAAGCAGCTACTGAGAACCATCCTTAGGAAAACAGCTACACTGCCCTTGGCCTCCTCTACCTCTTTCTTTTTCTTCCTTCCTTGCTGGAATGTGGATATAGCGGTTGATGCTTAAACAGCTGTCTTGGAACTTGAGATGACCTTGGGCAAGGAGGGTTCCAACACTCCATAATTTCCATAGGAGTCTCCCACCAGTCCAGATTGGTTTTTCAGTTAGGAATGGGGTCAGTGGGGAGAATGCTTTGCTTACCCCTTGAGAGCAATGATGAGAATATACCCTACTGAAGACACAACTTTCAGAGCAACATTGAAGAGACACAGGCTACGAAACAGACATCAATTCTAGATTAGTCTACGTTCTTAGCTGTATTTTAAAGATTTCTTTAAATTGATTTTGAGAGAGAGAGGGAGACATTGATTTGTTGTTCCACTTATTTATGCATTCATTTGTTAATTCTTGTATGTGCCCTGACCAGGGATGGAATCTACAACCTTGAAGGATTGGGATGACACTCTAACCAACTGAGCAACCTAGCCAGGGCCTGAGCTGTGTTCTTTGAATACATGAATGGGATAGATACCTACTCACAGAAACATTTGTTTAAATCTTCCTTCCCTTCACATCTGCTTCCTTCCCCACAGCTCAGTTCTCCCTCAATCTCTAAATGTCCCTGAAAATTTCCTCCAGAAAGCCCTTCTGGAAATTTTAGCCTTCATGTTATTTCTCCTTCTACCCCTTTGAAGACCTCAGGCATGCAAACAGTACTATGGGACACACGCCACCATATGAGGGCTGAGCTCTGGACAGGAAGTTTTCCATTTCATTAGAATCCCAAACTAGCAACAAACATAACTTGTCCCACAAAATATTTTTATACTTCTGTAGACTTTAGTAAGAGGTAATGTTTTCAATCTTAGTCTTTGATTCTAACACTTGAATGTGTCTCTGGTTCAATTAATAGGCAACCAAAGAACTTCTAAAGAAACAGTAGAAAATATGTGCATGGAAAAATTGCTTGCCTCCCCAAGAGCCATTTCACTTTGTTCCTAACTAAGAACACTTATTTTGTTCAGATTTGAGGAAGCAATGTGCTCAAGGAAGTTTGGAACATACCCCAGCCCTAGAAGATTAAAAAAATCAGCTGAACTAGTCATGCTAATCTCATTTTCTCTACCAGTGATTGGTATATAAGTGGACCTATGACCCACTTCTGGTCAAAAAGGTCTAAGGAAAACTTACTAGGGACTTCTCAGAATAAATTTTCTACATGAGAAGAAGGAGGAGGAGGAGGGGGAGAGGTGGGGAAGGGCAGGGAGAGGAAGAAGGAGGAGGAGGAGGAGGAATGAAGAAGAAGAAGAAGAAGAAGAAGAAGAAGAAGAAGAAGAAGAAGAAGAAGAAGAAGAAGGAGAAAAAGAAGAAGAAGAAGGAGAAGAAGAACAAGAAGAAGAAGAAGGAGAAAAAGAAGAAGAGAAGAAGAAGAAGAAGAAGAAGAAGAAGAAGAAGAAGAAGAAGAAGAAGAAGAAAGAAGGAAGAAGAAGAAGAAGGAGGAGAAGGAGAAGGAGAAGGAGAAGGAGAAGGAGAAGGAGAAGGAGAAGGAGAAGGAGAAGAGAAGGAGAAGGAGAAGAAGAAGAAGAAGAAGAAGAAGAAGAAGAGGAAGAGGAAGAGGAAGAGGAAGAGGAAGAGGAAGAGGAAGAGGAAGAGGAAGAGGAAGAGGAAGAGGAAGAAGAAGAAGAAGAAGAAGAAGAAGAAGAAAAGAAGCACTCTCCTTGTTTGAATTCAGTTGTGTGAGGACATGATGCTCAGAGCTATGGCAACCACTTTGTGACCATAAATAAAAATCAAAAGAATCACAGAGAAGCTGACCCAGACATCAACTGTGCTGCTGAATTAATAAATTTCAGAGCCACCTACTTCCAGATATGCTTTATGTAAACAATAAACTCTTATCTTTGGCTCCATTAAATATTCTATTTCACAAAGCAAAAAGCATCCTAACTGATAAAATATTCATGAATGGCATCTATTTGCTTCCTTTTTACTCAATATCTCATGATTATTGAAGTTATTATAAATAAATATATTGACTATTATTATAAATAGAATCTTTACTTTAGGTACAATTATACATTAGGCATATTTATTAATAATATCAGATACACATAATTAAAATTCATGGACTTATAAAGCTAAATCTTTTTTTTTTTTTTTTTTTTTTTTAGTATGTGCCCCTAGCGGGAACCAAACCCGGGGCTCTCTGGTCCCCAGCAACACTCCAACCGCTGAGCCAAACTAGCCAGGGCAAGCTAAATCTTAATGAAAGTCATCATAGCCAGGTCAATTTACAATGTGTAAAGATATTCTTTACCATCTTATTTTATTTCCTTATCTGACTGGCTAAACCCATTGGCTGCTCAGCCAAGGAGGTTGAGAGCCATGTGGTATGCCCATTTTGTATGAGCCAACCTCTTGGTGCTTAACTTGTGAATAGGCATGTAGATGGCCCAAAGCCTCTCAACTGAAGAAAAAGCCAAGTGGTCATACTGGAAGATCTGCACACAGGGCAAAAGTGTTCATAAGACCCTTGTTGAAATGCTACAGCGTTTACCTTGGAAAGTTTAAAGGTGAGAAAGTAATGACAGTAAATCTGAACTGCCTTTTCCCAGATAGTGCAGATTTTATCTGAGTATCCTAGGACACAGTATATATTTATATGCAGCCTTCTTCACAGTCATTTCTCATTAGCACTGGATCTGGAATATCATGTACCCACCTGTGTGTTGTACCTGTCCTAATGTGCAATATACTTATTTTAAAATTTCATTTGTAGATTATTTTCTCTCAAGCCTACAAAGGACATAATGAGATAATGTGGTAGAAAGCACTTTGTAAGATATGAAGTACTATAAAAATGTTGTTATTTTTATTATAACTCCAGGTGTTTTTTTTTAAGTATTAAATTGAACAATAGCTTTGTGAAAACCCTCTCATGGTCCCAGAGAGGCTGATACTAAGACACTGAGACACATATCTAGAGGTAGATCTGTGCTAATGGTTTCTACTATTTTTTATAGGGTAAAGGTCTGTCCAAAAAATAGAAACAGTTCAGAATTCCTAACTTCCTCTGTTTCTTAAAATAAATAAGTATGTAGTGAGCACTTCCAACCCTGGACAATTAAAGCAGGTAGCTCTTAAATCATTTGTAAAATGGATGCAAAGCCTAATCCCTATGTTCTGATCTCACTATTTTGAATGTCAAGCACAAGATAGCCCCAGTGTCCAGCTCAACAGGTGTTCAATAAATGTGTGTAAATGAGCTGAATTCATGAAAGAGTATGTAACTTTTTCTACTCAGTCTGGTCCATAGATTAGCTACATTGGCATCACAGTGAGCTTGTTAGAAATGCATAATCTCAGGCCCCGCTCCAGACCTACCAAATCAGAATTTGTATTTTAACAAGACCCACGGATGTTTGTGTTCACCTTAAAGTGTAAGAGTTCTGCTGTAGTTAACATGGTCTATTCTGTGTTCATGTCCCTTCTGTTCACCCAGAGATGACTAGAGACGGTTCCTGTGCACACATCACTACACATCTACCCCTGACAGCACTCGTTGACCCAGGAAAAATTCTCACTTGTGTCCACACAAGTAGGCCAGAAATGCTGGGAGCTTAATGCCTTCACAGGGACAGTGAGTTGGTATATGAGCGTCACAGTTTTCCTGGCCTTCAATAGAAAAATTCTCAGGCCATTCCACATAGCCTTTCAGAGGGTCCCCGGGGATACCAAGCTCCAGTTGTCCACAGCAATAACCCATACCGCACACTGGCCTTGTTATCTTCCCATCTCACTTCCGCACACCCTCAGCATTGCTTCCTGAACTCACCTCCCAAATAAGTGGGGTCTCAGAGTCTGGTTTTGGAAAAACTCAAACTAGGACAGGTTGCCTTCTACTTCTGATAGTCTAGGCTCTCCATTCTAGCCCTTTTTATTAGTCAGCTCTGGTTGCCATAACAAAATACCATAGACTGCGTGGCTTAAACAGCAGATAAATATTTTCTCACAGTTTTGGACACTGGAATTCTGAGATCAGAGTACCAGCCTGGTCAGTTTCTAGTGAGAATTCTCTTCCTGCTTGTCGAAAGCTGCCTTCTCACTTATGTCCTCACACGTTAAATAAATGCCCAGTAAGTCAATGAGATCATGTAGATGAGAGCAAAGAGGGAATTCAGCCACCTGGCTCCTAATTCTGGTTTCACCACTAAACTCACCAGGCCTCTGTTTGCTCAGGTGAAGTATGAGGATGTCAGACAAGGCGATCACTGAGGTACCCTAAGGCTGAATCTAGGACAGGAGAGCAGGTCCAGAAATCAACGCACCAAACTGCTTCTCCTAACAATCTTCAAGTTATAACACTAAACAACAAAACCCAAGTTATAACACTAAACTAAAAAATGGACCTCACTCTTTTGTTCCTCAAATCTAAATCACTTTGATTACAACCAATTCATGACAATTCACACTAATAAAAGAAAGCATTGGCATAAATAATTCAGAAGCTCACTAATAATCCACCCAGCTGTAAGACACTCCTGCCAAGAGAAGCATCCCTGGAGGCCACCCAGCTGGGGTGGTGGCAGGCAAGACTCCCAGTCATGCAGATGATCTCAGTGCAGATACAGCCTGTCACCAACCTCAAAATCAGGTTTAGGAAAGCACAGTCACTTTCAGGCCCTTCAGTGGTAGGGATTGAGGAGACCTTTACTACACATAGCCAAGAGGTCAAGAGGGTAGCTGTGGGTTTTCAAAAGCTGATGTAACACAGAAGTCTGTGCAACTATTCTGCCTCCTCCATTTTTTTTTTTAAATTCTCATCCAAGAATTTGCTTAATTTTTAGGGAGAGGGGAAAAGGGAGAGTGAGAAACATCAATGTGAGAGAGAGCATCAATTGGTTGCCTTTCGTACATGCCCTAACCAGGAATCAAACCCTCAACCTAGATATGTGCTCTGACCAGGAATTGAACCCATAGCCTTTCAGTGTACAGAAGATGTTCCAACCAACTGAGCCACACCAACCAGGGCTCTGCTTCCTTCATAATCAGATCATACCAATTCTTTATTTCAGAATATTTGTCTACTGTCACGCTCATTCCACATCGCCTCTCCTGGTTTTAAATATTGCTGCAGGGACCTGATAGAGCATGAGAAAGGGGCCAAAAATCCTGTGAAACTTCAGATAACCACTGGGCAACTAACTTCAGTATTCTCATAAGAAATGGGTGGGGTGTTGCAGAATCACCCGTTGAGTAGTTCCAAGCAACACATCTTCTCCCCTTCAATCCCCTCCCATTTCCCCCTGCCAAGAGCATGCTATCTGGGAAAAGCTTCCAGAAGGATCTGATTGAATTCATCCCCGTCAATGGAGGCATATATCTTTGTTCTGGACTCTCTCACAAGTTGGAGTTCAGTGAAGCCTATCTCTACTTTCCATGACCCATAAGGGAGCACCTTTTATACCTCTACAGTCCTCAGAAAACATCAGCAATCACATGGGATTACACCAAAAACATATTCATGTATGTGGCACTAGCCACACAAATGTAATTTAGTATTCATTTAGATAAGCACTGAATATTTGTGTGACCTTGAGTCTGAACCCCAACATTTGTGATCACTCAATAAGAGGACTGAAGAGAAACTGGAACATCTCAACCAAGACAGGGTAATTAATGCCTCATATTGGTGTGATTTGAGACTAACTAATCCAGACTTTAGAAAATCTTCAGTTGTTTGACTATTGTGTGATGATTTGTTGGGGCCATATAACAAGATCACATCTGTTATCTAACACCTCTTATTCCCCAGTTCACATACTCTTCCTACCATTTCATTCATCATTACCAATACCATCAACGGTGCTTAGATGTAACCTGATCAGACATTATGTCAACTACCCCAAATATACTGCCCATTTTCTGCCCCCCGACTTCCCTGTCACTGTCAAATCATGTGAGATGCCTACAAACCAGCTATTCTGATCACATAGATGGCTAGTAGCAGGAGGAAATTAACACCAGGCAGCAACCCTTGACCAAGAGGGTATGAGAGGCAGTAGATAAATTCTCTCCTTGTTTGTCCCTCAGACAGATAATTCTAAGGTTCATTTCACACAGTTCCTCAAAGTGTCCCTGGCAGGACTGAGCCCCAGTGTCACATAACTAACCCTTGGACTGGCTTCTCCCTTCCCTCTTTCATGCCTCCCAATATAAATATCCTCAGAGCAAGACCTTGTCTCAGGCACTGACTTCAGGAAGAAACTAGGCCAAGACAGCTATCACCAAATTCGCCTGATCAGACAGAGATAAGGTCCACATAGGTGTTGGTAAGTAAGGAGGTAATGATCCCAGGCATGCAGTAGCATCACAACCACCAATGTGTTCTTGTGCAGATTGAGGAAAGGAACAAAAGGAAGTGAAGTATTGGAGTATGCTCTAGTAGTACACTTGAACAGTATGGGGCCCATGATAATTATAATCACTGTAAAGTATCTGGTTTTATTTAATAGACTCAGAAATCTTGACAAAAGAAAATGACAGGCTAGGCTCAGGTTAGCTAGTCGGCGATTCATGGTACACTGTGAAAGCCATCAAGTCTCCCTTGCAGAATTTAAAGACCTTCGAATCTTGCCGTCTGTGCTGAAAATCAGGGATAGGATTTGACTGTAAGGGTCAAATCCTATCCCTGAGCTACAAAGAAACTAAATTTATAGCCTCAGTAGATCTCTTATGCCAAAGTCAGGGCCCTAATGTGGAGAGAGTAGGATCTCGGGATACAGAAGACACTCAGCATGAAGATATGGCAGGACGTGGGGGCAGAAGGACCTGTGGGCCCATCTCTGTTCCTAAGGACTCATGAGGCAGCCCCACACACTCAGAACTAGCTTAAGAACAGTATGACCTTGACTATAAAGCTCCTATCACTGTAGTTTAAATTACATTTTGTAAATATATAATTATCTTCATCATATCCCCCCAAAAAAATTACCCTCAGGCTTCATTATATACATAAATATATTCACTCTACATATTTCAGTTTTTAAGGAATTAAAAGAAAAGAGAGAGAGAACTGGTAAAGAATATAGTTTAGGAGATTACAAACAGCAACGGCTTTAGAACCATACAGATGAAAGTTCAAATACCAGCTCTGCTACTTCCTGTTAGCCTGAAGCATATAGGTTCCTCTGTAAAATGGAGATAATCTGTTTGTACTGTGAAATAGCATAAAGTATGTGAAGCTCCTAGCTCATAGGCAGCATTCAATACATGTTATCTACATTTTTTTCACTATGTAAAAAAATGAGCCATGTCCTTCAACACAGAGTGAGCACTGGCAATTATCAATTTTGTACATCGGGTGTAAACCAGGAAAATTATTCAATTTACTGCTCTGGATGGACATTTCCTTATTTTGAGGATAAAATAAACCAATTTCTCATAGCAATAATATAGCGATTCCAACCTGATTAATTTACATATACTAATATGTGAATCAGTTAAACTCATCTTTGATAACAGAGCTAGCAGAGAGAAATTATATTAGAAACCCCTGATTGAAAGTTTGGCTTCATTTTTATGGCACTAAACTGCTGAAATATTTGGACTGTTAACAGGTTTTAATAATTACTGTCACGGTTGCAAAGCACCAGAATTGACAGGCATGTTATTTTACTCGAGTTTCAGTTCCATGGCATAATGTGGAGCAGAGATTTGGCTATTGTCCAGGGAATCTGATCTTATAGACAGTTAAATAGGCCAAAAACATTGATTTCTGGAGCTAAACCTATAGCAGCAGACTTTGAATTGGTCATTTCATCCTAAATTTGTCTGGGCAATAGTCATACCCAGGAACATGGCTGAAAAGAAGCTTAGAGTAGCCAGATCAGACAGTGAGAGATGTTCTCATTCAGAGCCCTTTCACAAAACAGAGATCTACATGGCACTGAATCAAGATTGTCTAGCATAGAGGCTCCCTTCAGAGAAGCCATTTGTAGAGCATTTCTATAGGGGTGATTCCTACTGAGAAAAGTCCTTCCAATGTGCAATTCAACTGCCAAATCTCATCACTTACTTGAATGAGTTTGAGTATTTAAAAGTCATCTGAAATGAATATTTTCCCCATCTAAGAGAGTCCAAAGCACAAGTTATTTATAAAGCAATACTGGTATGTTAGAAAAGGATCACAGAACACGTGACAAAAAGGGAATTATAAAAATACAAAACTTGTCTTTTGGGCCCTGGCCAGTTTGGCTCAGCGGTTAGAGCGTCGGCCTGTGGTCCGGAGAGACCCGGGTTCAGTTCCCGCTAAGGGCACATACTTCGGTTGCAGTTTGTCCCCGGCCCTGGTTGGTGGTGCGGGTGGCAGCCACTCGATGTGTCCCATCACGTCGATGTTTCTCTCTCTCTCTCTTTCCTCTCTTCCCTCCCACTCTATCTGTAAAAAAATAAATAAATAAAAAAGAAAAAAAAATACAAAACTTGTCTTTTGGGCTTGGAAAATGCAGTACCATTCATTCTTTCTTTCATTCAACACGTTTATGGCAAATGCATCATGCACCAGCATTAGAAAAGTAAAGACAAGTAAAACATAGTCCTCACCTTCCAGATCCTCATAGTCTACTGTATCTAACCAACAAACTGATAAAATATTATAACATTATCTATATATGTGAACAGAACGTAAGAGTATTGGGGGAGGTGGGAGAGAGGAAACAAAGCCATCTAATCTAATTGAGTTTCACATATAAAAGATGGGAACAATAAATGGTACATACAATGGCCAAACACAAGAGGACATCTCAGAACACCTATATTGGAAATTGCCTTAAATAAAATTGCTAACTATTTTACGTTACTAAGAGTTGTGGCATGTTTATGGAATTGTGAAAGGATTTTTTAAAAGTTGAGGAAGTTGCCCATGCACGATAGAAGAGCAGATAAAAAGAGAGAGAGAGAGAGAGAGAGAGAGAGAGAGAGAGAGAGAGAGAAAGGGGCAGTTATCTCTGTAGCATATTGTCAATTTGCACATTTTGACTGATTAGTTGGACCAGGAGAGAATATTTGACCAAAGCACAGTCAATCATGTTCTCCTCAGAAAATTTTGAACAGGGACCCAGCAATTTCAGTCAATCAAGTGCTTTTTCCACCAAGTGCTTGAAGAATCAGAATAAGCCAGTCAACATAGACAGAGGACAGACAATAAAGCAGAGAGAGAAACTGAGTTGCTAGACTAGGCAACTCCAAGAATGAGTTGTAATAAGTAATCTCAGAAGACATCACATCCCTCCAGAAAAAGTGATCTGCTCACTAACCTCAAAATGCCATTGGCATTTCTAAGAAATGCAAATTTATCCTGTCCTTTCAGAGCCCCATCCCCAACTCAGGTATCTTGCACTCAATGAAGTCTACTCCAATCGTGGTAGCCAACATGCCTCAATAACTTTTAGACGAACTCCTAGGAAGAGATTGAGGCTGGATATGGGGTTTTTCAGACTTACTTCACACTACATCATCTCCTAAATGCATTGCAGTTTGAAAAGTCTTGAAATCCAGAATGTATTTTATACTTGAGCACATCATAATTTTGACTAACCCCATTTCAAGTGCTCAGCTGTGACATTTGGCTAGTAGCTTACCATTTTGGCCAGTGCACTCTGGAGTTTGAATCTAGGCTCTGCCACTTTCTTATTGTGTGACACTGGATAGGTTGCTTAACCTCTCCAGGCCTCATAAAGTGGTTTTGCACATAAAATTATATATTACCTGCATATCTTTTAGCATAGTTGTCTGACACATAGAAAGATCTTAATAAATTTTAACCACTAGTTTTATCACAAAATACAAAGGTAAACAGAAGAGAGAAAGTCAGAGAAAACTCATACTTTAATGGTAATAAAAGGATTTAAAATAAGATAACAAATGAATAAAAATCCTATTTTGACTGTTAGAATTTCTATGTGTTTGATAGTGCATAAGAGCTAGTTTGAAATCCATATCCTGGTTCTGCCACTTATTAACTATATGAAATTGGAGGATTTATTTAACCACTTGATTTCCCAGTGCCTTTATCTATAAAGTGGGAATAGCAATGGTATCTATCACATTTGATTGTGCTGAAGAACAAATGCATTAGTAGATGTAAAGCACTTAGAACAGGGGTCAACAGTAAAGACAGGCAGTAGCTATCATTATCGTCATCATTATTATATCATTATCACTATTGCTATGGTTATATTACCATCCCAGATAGTTAATGGCATGATAGTCACTGGGTCTCAGGTCCTTAGCTTTCACTAAATACATGCTGACTTTTAGTTGACCCAAAATTAAACAATCTGTTGTGCATATAATCATGAATTTTCTCTATTCAACATATAGAGAGAGAACAAGAGTGAGAGAGACACACACAAGAGCAAAAACATAATTACAACTGACTTGTTAGAAACATCCAGCTCGCTCACACACTTCATAATCCAATTCACAATTACAATTGCTGAGGAATAAAACCAGGATGCTGGGGCCGAGCCTAACAGAACAAATGATAACCACCTATTGTCTATTGGCCTTTCATTCTTCCCTTCCCTGCTCTCTTCTCCCTATATCACAAGGGCTGAAGCCTAGGAACTAAATGCCACA
This sequence comes from Molossus molossus, assembly GCF_014108415.1. Classification (NCBI taxonomy): domain Eukaryota; kingdom Metazoa; phylum Chordata; class Mammalia; order Chiroptera; family Molossidae; genus Molossus; species Molossus molossus. Next base: position 55,174,119 of record NW_023425344.1, read on the forward strand.
TACTCAAGTTGCCAGCAGGGTACTGTGAATGGTTTAGTCGACAAGGAGATACATTCATGCAAGACTTAGAAGGCAGAAAGGGGGTAGAATTATTCTACTTCTTCTGCTAGCTTTAGTAGATAGGGAAGTTTCTCAAACAGGTACTTTTATTACATTTATTGGGATGATATTGGATAATAAGATTATATAAGTTTCAAGTGTACAATTCTATAATACATCATCTGTATAGTGCATTGTGTGCTCACCACCCAAAGTTTAGTATCCTTCCGTCACCCCTTTACCCTCTTCAACAGGCTCCCACCTCTCTTCCCCTCTAATAACCACTATATCATTCTCTCTGGCAATGAGCTTTTTTGTTTTGTTTGTTGCTTTGTTTTATATTTCACATGTGAGTGAAATCATATGGTTCTTGAACTCTTCCATCTAACTCCTTTTGTTTAGCATGATACTCTCAAGATCCATCCATGTTGTTGCAAATGGCAGTTTCAAATGAGGGCTTTTAATAGCAGCTTCAAGTTCCCTTGAATTTCACTCCCTTAGGGCCACAGAGGAGCTCTGAGGCCCGCAGTGGTTTCCTATCAGTTCCTGACCTCAGGGTGGCGTCAGAATCTCTGGCTCCTTGAATGGACCATAGCTGTGGCTGTCCTCTTGACTCTTCTCCTTCAGTCCTCTCAATGATTTTTGTAGGTACCACATTCCTCATATTAAATCTTGTTCTATTTGAGAAATAAGCCAGTCAGAGAAAGACAAGTACCACATGATCTCACTTATTTATAGAACATCATGAACCAAATAAGCTGTGAATCAAAAGAGAGCCAGAGTCATGGAAGTAGGGAACAGACTGACAACCCTCAGAGGGATGGGGGGTGGGAGGGATGGGAAAAGATAAACCAAAGAACTTATATGCATATATGCACAACCAATCAACAAAGACATTAGGCTGGGAAAGCCAAAGAGGGATGGGAGCGATAGAGTGAAGCCACAAAAGTGGCACAAAGGAAGTGATGAGGGACAACTGTACATAGAATGATATTTGTTCTCCTACCTGAACCATGATTGACACTGCTTTTATTTGAAAATTATTTTGACTCCCAATCTAGCTAATACCTTTAAGAGATACAGGTAGTAAAACATCAGGAATTAACTTCAGACATTCTAATTCAGTGGCAGAGTTTGAGTTCAACAATAGTAATAACAATGAAAAGCAGAAGACATTGCCATTTCTAAATGGCAAAATAAATAACTTTTTACAATAAAAAAGACCTTTTTCATGGTCTGTCCCTGACCCAAGAGTCAACCTAAAACCATCTGTTATGAATTGAATGTTTGTACCCCACCCAAATTCATGTATTGTAACCCTAATGTCCAATGTGATGGTATTTGGAGGTGGGGTCTTTAGGGTGTAATTAGATTTAGATGAGATCATAGGGTGGAGTCCTCATGATCGGAGTCCTTATAAGAAGAGGAAGAAACCAGAGCTATCTGGTTGTGAGAACACAGCCATCTGAAAACCAGGAAGAGAGCTCTCACCAGACAGCAAATCAGCTAGCACCCTGATCTTGGACTTCCCAGCCTCCAGAACGGTGAGAAATAAATGTTTGTTACTTAAGCCACACAGTCTATGATATTCTGTTATAATAGCACACACTGACTTAGACAAGACATCCAACTGTCTTACACCAAAGCCCATGCTCTTAATCATGAGACCGTATCTACCTCATTGCAACTAAGAACCACTGCCACCCACTGGAGAGAGAGCCTTCTGCCACAATTTTCTCTTTGTGTGTTTGTTAATCCTCACCCAAGGATATTTTTCCATTGATTTTTAGATAGAATGGAAGGGAGGGACAGAGAGAGAGAAACAACCATGTGAGGGAGACACATCAATTGGTTGCCTTCCTCAGGACTCCGACCAGGGCTGGAGATCGAACCTGCAACCCGGGTACCTGCCCTTGACCTAGAATCGAACCTGTGACCTTGTTATCTGTTGGTCAACACTCTAATCACTGAGCCAGGTTGCCTTGGACCACATTGATGCCTATGCTCAGACTCCCAAATTGGTGCCATCACCATGAAGAGATACCATATCCCACAACTACTCTACTTAAAAGTCTTGCTTCCTTGACTGCAGAAGACATTAGCTATGAGTTAGCATAAGCATTCCCATTTCTGAGAACAAAGATGTTAATGGAAAAAAAAAAAATCTATTGGCTCAAAATAAGACTAAGTCTAAGGTGGATCCACTTGGTCTTAGACTGAAATAAATATGTGGTAAGTGTGATTCCAAGCAGTCATTTTGAAAACCATACAGCACAGGAAGATTTTGTTTTGATCTAATTAAGCAAACCTTACCTAAAAATACCCCAAGATTCCCACTCACAGGGGAAGCAGTCCAGGGATGGAACCTTTCTCTAGAGAATTGGATTGAACAGAGATGTGGTCAAAGCTTCCTGTCTCACTAGGTTCCTTCTGCTAATGAGACACAAAGCAGATGGATATAGCAGCTGAGATTAGAACAGAGTGTTCTTTGAGGCTTCAGGCTCTATGTTTCCACAGCAACATCATACCTGGAAGAAAGCCGCCTAGTGATAAAGCCCAGCACGTCTGTCTCTATAACAACAAGATGTGGCAAACTGGCCATGGCTCCTCCCTCTTCCTCCTCAACAGCGACCACAGTAACTATACTACATACCCTCACATTCCAGATAGACAATTCTACCTCTGAACTTCTCTGATGAATGTCTTAATCAGGTCCCTAGATGCAGACCCTTAGATGAAAATTTGTCTCAAAAGTGATTTATTAAAGAAGTACTCCCAAGGGAAACCAGGAAAGAAGAGGGGTATGGGATGGGAAAGGGGAGAAAGCCAAGCAGCAATGTTGTTCCAAGCTCTGTCCTGCAGAGGGCACCCTCAGCCTGCTTTCATAGAGTTGCCTATACCCATTTGTCATTAAAGGTAACCCCAAGGAGATGTCAATTCCACATCTTTTTAGCTTTTTGCCTTTATGGAACACCAGGTCCCAAGGGCCAGGAGTTCCAGAGAAAGGCTATAAGTACTGGTTTTGGAAGCACAACAAAACCAGGTGGTATACAAAAATAGTAAAAAGGTATCCAAGGAGAACCGAGCATAGCACCATATCCACCACATTAGAGAAGACTGGGGAATGGGGGAGAAATGGATGCAAAAGAAAAGGTGAAGTTGGCAATAACTTCTTTTTCACACATCTCAGACCGTGTTTGCCTAGAGTTATCCAGGCAGGCTTTAAATACCAAGGTCAGCTGGCAGCTACTGATCATCAACCATGGACCTTGCACAGGAGTGGAAATCACAGAAACATTATATAACAGAACATATTGTTCCATACAATAAGCTGAGGTTTATGCTACCCAGAAAGAGATCATATTTTGATGCAAGAAGTAGAAATTAGGAGTGATACAACTTTCTTGCATAACCTCAATGATGACCACTTGACATTGGAGAGAGGACTGAAGTTATCAGAAAAAATGCTGGAAAAGGATTTCCCCCAACCCTGATGTTCAGAACGTCACAGCTGGAGTTTGATCCTGCCCTATCCCTCACTTTCTATGTGACTTTAGACAAGTTCATTAACATCTTTGCATATCATCATATTTTCTTCTGTAAAATGGATATGTTATATCTTACTCTGAATTTCCATTTCTGGGAAAACAGAATAGGCATTATTTTCCCTATTCCTCCCACTAAGTACAACTAAAACTCCTGGACATTAGATATAAAATTAACATAGAACTCTGAAAGGTGGAGTGAAAAAAGCGACCAGCTGGGGACCTCAGCACCCAAAGCAGGACACAGTGGTGAATTCCATGAGTTTCCTTTTTGCTTCATTTATCCCAGACTTGGAGCTAAAGAAGACGGCAACGTAAAAACACAGACAAAAAAAAATGCTTACTCATACTAGCAAAAGGGCTAGGAAAGGGGAAATCTAGCAAGATAGAAAACTTTCAGATAATAATTACTCTAGTCCAGCCCAAATACCCCAGAAAATACTGTGGCCCCACCACCACCCACTCCTGAAAATGTAAAGTCGGGAGCCTAGACTGCCACCCTTGCAAGGTTGTAATGAGGTACCCCACCACCACCACCACCAGAAGCAGAAAGCCAACTAGGGAGCCAAGACTTTCACCACCACCAGGTGACAACAAGCCCTCGCTCCCACTACACCAGTGGGGACTGACAGGTGAGTCAAAACTTCCACCCCCATCTAGCAGTAGCAATGTGTCCCCTTCCTCCTCATTGGGGTAGTGTCAGAGGAGACCTAGTAGAGAGTCAGAACTTTCCTCATCATCCACCAAAAACAAAGACACCCCATAACTGTGTCAGTAGAGACCATGTGGGGAGACGTAACTCTCACCCCCACCCAGAGCTGAAGAATAACCCCTTACCCCAACCTTGGGTGTCAATGGAGGAAAGATGGAGAACCTGGACTTCTACCGTTACCTTACAGAATTAAGTAGTGCCCTCATCCCCTTGCCGGAGCAGTGTCAGAAAAAGCAGCTAAACAGGAGATTTAAATATGATCTAGGGTCATATAACATAATACAAATATGTTCAAGTTTCCGTTGAAAATCACTCATTGTATCACGAACCAAGATCACCTCAAACTCAATGAAAATGTCAACCAACAGATGTCAAAACTAAGATGACAGAGATGTTAGATTTTAGGCAGCCATTATAAAAATGTTTCATCAAGCAGTTACTAACATGCTTAAAACAAATGCAAAACTATGCCTCAGCAAAAAATTAGGAGATATAAAGAGAAAAACAAATGGAAATTTTAGAATTATAAAATACAAAAACCAAAATAAAAATTTCAGTGATGGTTCACAGCAGAATGAAGGGAACAGAAAAAGAAGAAACCACAACTCATCAATATTAAATAATTTAAATAGCCTTGTAACTATTTTAAAAATTGAGATGGTAATTTTAAAACTTCCAAAAAGGAAAACAATTTGGTGGTTCTTTACAAAAATAAACATACCATTACCATGAGATCCAGCAATCACACTCCTTGGTATTTACCCAAAGGAGTTGAAAACTTATGTCCACACAAAAGCCTGCATATGGAAAAGAAGATAAAAGAAAAGAAGAGAAAAGAAAAAGAAAAAGAAAAGAAAAGCTATTTAAAATAAAAACAGATTGCCCAGCCAGTGTGGCTCAGTGGTTGAGTGTCGACCCATGCACCAAGAGGTTGCCAATTTGATTTCCAGTCAGGGCACATGCCCAGGTTGTGGGCCAAATCTCCAATGAGGGGGGAGGGGGCATGCAGGAGGCGGCCAATCAGTGTTCTCTCTCATTGATGTTTCTATCTCTCTTTTCCTCTCCCTTCCTCTCTCTAAAATCAATAAAGAAAAAAAAATTTTCTTTTTTAAAGGTAGCCCTGGCCAATGCAGTTCAGTTGGTTGGGTGTCACCCCATGTACCAAAAGTTTGCTGGTCTGGTTTGCTGGCTTTGATCCCTGGTAAGGGGTGTGCAGGAGGTCTCACATAAATGTCCCTTTCTCTGTCTCTCCCTCACCCTTCCTCTATTTCTAAAAATAAATTTAAAAAAATTTTTTATAAATTAAAATTAAATAAGAACAAACAGATTCACTGGAGAATTCTACCAAACATTTTTTAAAAAATTAATACCAATTCTATACATGCATACCATTTTTTATTGCACTTCATTTTATTGTGCTTTGCAGATACTGTATTTTGTTTTTAATTTTTACAAATTGAAGGTTTGTAGCAACCCACATTTTTCAAATAGCTCACTTCGTGTCTGTGTGTCACATTTTGGTAATTTTCAAAATATTTTAAACTTCTTCATTATTATTATATTTGTTATGTTGACCTATGATTAGTTAATCTTTGATGTTACTATTGTAATGGTTTGGGGGCACCATGAATCACACTCATATAACAAGGTGAATTTAATCTATAAATGTGTGTGTTCTGACTATTCTGACTAGCCATTCTCCTGTCTCTCTCCCTCTCCTCAGGCCTCTCTATTCCCTGAGACATAACAACATTGAAATCAGGCCAATTATTATTATTATTTATTTATTTATTTATTTATTTATTTATTTATTTTGGTATGTGCCCCTAGCGGGAACTGAACCCCAGACTCTGATCCGCAGGTCAATGCTCCAACTGCTGAGCCAAACTGGCCAGGGCTGAAATCAGGCCAATTAATAATCTTACAATGGCCTCTAAGTGTTCAAATCAAAGGAAGAATTACAAGTCTCTCATATTAAATCAAAAACTAGAAACAATTAAGCTTAATGAAAAAGGCATCTCGAAAGCCACGATAGGCTGAAAGCTAGGCCTCTTGAGCCAAACAGTTAGCCAAGTTGTGAATAAAAAGTTCTTGAAGGAAATTAAAAGTGCTACTCCAGTGAACACATAAATGATATTTAAACAAACAAACAAACAAAAAATGAAACAGCCTTATTGCTAATATAAAGAAAGTTTTAGTGGTCTGGATAGATCAAACATTCCCTTAAACCAAAGTCTAATCCAGAACAAGGCCCTAACTCTCTTCAATTCTATGGAGGTGGAGAAAGGTGAGGAAGCTACAGAAGAAATTTTTGAAGCTAGCAGAGGATGTTTCATGAGGTTTAAGGAAAAAAGTTTTTTCCATAACATTAAAGTACCAGGTGAAGCAGCAAGTGCTAATATAGAAACTGCAGCAAGTTATCCATTGGATCTAGCCAAGACAATTAATGAAGGTTGCTACACTAAAGAGAGTTTTAATGTAGATGAAACAGCCTTAAAATGGAAGAAGATGCCATCTAAGACTTTCATAGCTAGGGAAAAGAAGTAAATGCCTGGCTTCAAAGCCTCAAAGGACAGGCTGATTCTCTTATTAGGGGCTAATGTAGCTGGTGACTTTAAGCTGAAGCTGATGCTGATTTACCATCTGAAAATCTGAGTGCCCTGAAGAATTATGCTAAATCTACTCTGTCTGGGCTCTGTAAATGAAACAACAAAGGCTGGACTTTAAGCCCACTGTTGAGACCTAGCTCAGAAAAAAAAGATTCCTTTTCAAAGTATTACTGTTTATTGACAATACACCTGGTAACCCAAGAACTCTAATGGAGATGCACAATGAGATTCGTGTTGTGGTCATGCCTGCTAACACAATATCCATTCTACACCCCTTGAATCAATGATAATTTCAACTTTAAAGTCTTATTAAGAAATACATTTCACTAGCTCTGGCTGAGTAGCTCAGTTGATTAGAGTGTCATTTTCATAACGCCAAGGTTGTGGGTTTGATCCCCAGTCAGGGCACATACAGGGGTAAACCAATGAATGCATAAATGAGTGGAACAACAAATCAATGTTTCTCTCTCTCTCTCTCTCTCTCTCTCTCTCTCTCTCTCTCTCCCTCCCTCCCTCCCTCTTCTCTCTACCTTCCTCTCTCTCTAAAATCAATAAATAAAAAAGTTTTCAAAGAAAAACATTGTGTAAGGCTTTAGTTGTCATAGATATTGATTCCTCTGATGGATCTGAGCAAAGTAAATTGAAAACCTCTGGAAAGGATTCACCATTCTAGATGTCATTAAGAACATTAATGATTCACGAAAAGAGATAAAAATATCAACATTAACAGGAGTTTAGAAGAAGTTGATTCTAATCCTCAGGGATGACTTTGAGGGATTCAAGACTTCAGTGGAGGAAGTAACTGCAGATGTGATTGAAACAGCAAGAGAACTTGAATTAGAAATGGAGCCTGTAGATGTAACTGAATTGCTATAATCTCATGATAAAATTTTAATGGATAAGGAGTTGCTACTTATGAATGAGCAAATAAAGTGGTTTCTTGAATAGAATCTACTCTGGATGAAGATGCTGTGAAGATTATTGAAATGACAACAAAAGATTTAGAATATTACATACATTTAGTTGATAAAGAAGCCTCAGGGTTTGAAAAGATTAACTCAAATTTTGTAAGCAGTTCTGTGGGTAAAATATTCTCAAAGACTATCACATACTACAGAAAAATAATGTGTGAAAGGAAGAGTCAATGGATGTGACAAACTTCATTGTTGTCTTATTTTAAGAAATTAGTATAATGTTGTGCAATAAAAACAAGTCTAAGAAGACTACATTTAGCCACAGCAATCAGACATTAAGAAAAAATAAAAGGGATCCAAATTGGAAAGAAGGATGTGAAACTGTCATTATTTGCAGATGACATATTATATATAGAAAACCCTAAAGACTCCATCAAAAATCTACTAGACTTAATAAATGAATTTGGCAAAGTAGCAGGATACAAAATTAATGTCAAGAAATAGATTGCGCCCTGGCCGGTTTGGCTCAGTGGTTAGAGCATCGGCCTGCGGTCCTGAGAGACCCGGGTTCGGTTCCCGCTAAGGGCATGTACCTCGGTTGCAGTTTGTCCCCGGCCCTGGTAGGTCGTGCGGGTGGCAGCCACTCGATGTGTTCCTTTCACATCGATGTTTCTCTCTCTCTCTGTTCCTCTCTCTCCCTCCCATTCTATCTGAACAAAAAATGGAAAAATGTCCTCGGGTGAAGATAAAAAAAAAGAAAAAAAGAAATAGATTGCATTCTTATACAACAATGATGAACTCACAGAAAGAGAAACTAAATAAACAACCCCATTTACCATCGCGGCAAAAAAATTCAGATACCTAGAAATAAACTTAACCAAAGAAGTAAAGGACCTGTTTACAGAAAACTACAGGACATTGAGAAAAAGAAATAGAGGAAGATATAAAAAAGTGGAAGCACATACCTTGTTCATGGATTGGAAGAATTAACATCCTTAAAATGTTCATATTACCCAAAGCAATCTACAGATTAAATGCAATTCCCATCAAAATACCAATGACATACTTCACAGAACTAGAATAAATACTTCAAAAGTTCATATGGAACCAAAAGAGACCCTGAATAGCCACAGCAGTCTTGAAAAAGAAGGACAAAGTAGGTGGGATCACAATACCGGATATCAGGTTATACTACAAAGATACTGTAATCAAAACAACTGGTATTGGCACAAGAACAGGCATATGGACCAGTGGAACAAAACAGAGAACCCAGAAATGGACCCAAGGCAATATGCTCAATTAATATTCGACAAAGGAGGCAAGAGCATACAATGGAGTAAAGACAGCCTCTTTAATAAATGGTGTTGGGAAAATTGGACAGCTACATGCAAAGATATGAAACTAGACCATCAACTTACACCATACACAAGAATAAACTCAAAATGGATAAAAGACTTAAATGTGACTCATGAATCCATAAAAATCCTAGAAGAAACTGTAGGCAACAAAATTTCAGACATCATATGCAGCAGAATTTTCACTGATACATCACCTAAGGCAACAGAAACAAAGAAGAGAATGAACACATGGGACTACATCAAACTCAAAAGCTTCTGCACAGCAAAAGATACAACCATCAAAATGGAAAGGCAACCCACTGTATGGGAGAGCATAATTGCCAATTATATATCAGATAAGGGGTTAATTTCCAGTATATATAGAATACTCATACAATTCAACAAAAGGAACACAACCCAATTAAAAAATGGGTAGAGGACCTAAAGAGACAACTCTCCAAACAGAACATACAAATGGCCAAGAGATATATGAAGAAATGCTCAACATCACTAATCATCAGAGAGATGCAAATTAAAACAACAGTGAGGTATCACCTCACACCTGTCAGAATGGCCGCCATCAACAAATCATCAAACAACAAGTGTTGGCGAGGGTGTGGAGAAAAGGGGACTCTAGTACACTGCTGGTGGGAATGCAGACTGATGCAGCCACTATGGAAAACACTATGGTGTTACCTCAAAAATTAAAAATTGAATTGCCATTTGACCCAGTGATCCTACTTCTAGGAATATACCCTAAGAAGCTTGAAACACCAATCAGAAAAAATATATGTACCCTCATGCTTGTAGCAGCACTATTTATAATAGCCAAGATCTGGAAACAGCCCAAGTGCCCATCAGTAGACAAATGGATAAAAAAGCAGTGGTACATATACACAGTGGAGTACTATGCAGCTGTAAGGAAGAAAGATCTCTTATCCTTTGAGACGACATGGAGGGACCTGGAAAGTATTATCCTAAGTGAATAAAGCCAAGCAGAGAAAGACAAATATCTCATGATCTCACTTATATGTGAAATGTAATGAACATAACAGTCTGAGGAATTGCATAGACCCAGAGATGTGGAAGTAGGGTACAGACTGACAACCCTCAGGAGAGAGGGTGGTGGGGAGGAGGGAAGAAATAAACCACGGAACTTACATTCATGTACACATAACTGATGGACAGGGACAACAAAGCTGGGTATGGGGTGTGGGGGATGGGGAGGAGGATGTCTATGAGGAAAAAAAGGAGAAACATTTGTAACAAAAATAATAAAAAATTTTTAAAGAAAGACTATATACAACATGATATACTCTTTTTAAAGTTTAAAAACAGCTAATAAAATATATTATTCACATATATATCAGACGTGTGTATGTGTGTGTATGTGTGTGTGTGTGCATACATACATAAAAAATTTTTAAAGCAAGGCAATGATATACACAAAATTTTGGATAGCTACTGCCTTTGAGGGAAACTGGTAAATGGGGTGGAGGGCTGGGGGAAGAGAAGCACATAGGTAGATGTAATTGTTACTTTTTATTCTTGAGTCAGGTAGTAAATTTAAAAAAAATTTTTAAACAGTATTTTAAAAGGGATTTTAAAAAGATAAATTATTGAGATATAAACCAAAAGAAATTCAGCATAGCAATGTTAATAGTAGACCAAAAAAAAAAAGGCAAATAGTAGGCAAATAAAAAACATCATATGGGATAAATAGGAGTGTTATATATTGGTATTAGGAAGAAGAAACCAAGTAAATGTAATGACCATGAATATATATGCACTTAATAATTGTAGGCTTAAAAATATATGGAACAGTAACTGACAGAACAATAAAATTAATTAATTGATCTTCTCAGAGATTTTTAAGTCACCATTTTCAGAAATGGATAGCCTAAGGAAAAATAAAAAAGAACAAAGATATAGAATATTTAATTCTCAAACTAAAACTAAAAAACATCTTACTAGATATGGATGCAAAATTTATATAACCCATTCCAAACCATGAATTTTGGGATTTTCAGAGCTGACTCTTTTATTTTTCATACATTTTGACATTTAGCCTTGAAAAACTAGACTCTTCTAACTCTGGTGAAAAGTCTTAGCAAGATAAGGAGCTCGTATTTCCTCTTCCCCCTGAAGCTGCCTGAAAAACACAGAAGATTCTGCATCATAAAACTGACCTGACAACTTTAATTCTAACAAAGATTTGTACGACATCCAGACTTAAGAAACTGTTGTTACAACCCAGGGAAATAGTTCCTCATCTCTAAAAGGCTTATAATGCCGATTGGTTGTTTTATAATGTGTTGCATCTTTTTTTTAACAATATTTAAAATGGCATCTTAAAGATATAAATATTTGTTGACTTTCCAGTTAAGCCAGAAGGAGATCATTGGCACTTTAACATGCCTAGAGAAAACAAGTAAAATGACTTTTAGAATTCCATTTTACAGAGAGTTTGATTGAAGGTCTTGTCTTATTTAAATAAATGAATAATACTTGGATTAAACAGAAAGTCATGGGGGAATTATAAGCTACTTGGGACTCAATGACAATGAAAGTGCTATATATTAAAATCTGTGAGGTGTACCTAAATAGTACTTAGAGGGAAATTTAGCTCTTTAAATATACTGAAGGAAGATTAAAAACAAATTATTTCTCTTCTCATTCCTCTGCCTTTTCCTTCCATTTTTTTTCCTGAACAATTTAGTCCTAAATGTATTAGATAAGCCCTAGAGAAGTAGGCACACCATAAGATGCGGAGGGGCGAGCACGGTGGCCCAGAGCTGAGAGCTGACCTCTGAGGTCAGTTAGGAGGGGGTGTCCACACCAGGGAGCGGCTCAACTTCGACAAGCAGAGGGAGAAGTCATCCCCACCCTGATGGCAGAGAGTCACAGCCCCAGCAGGGTGAGGAAGGCACCCCTGTGGAAGGGCAGCCTGGCCTGGGAGGTGAAGCATGGGTAGAATACGGAGGGCATCACAGGGGTGGGTTTGGTGGCAGGGATGAGAAACTGGTTACATATGGGGGATTAACAAAATAAGGGTGTCCCAGAAGTCTTCATGCAACTTAAGCCTTAATAAGTCAGAACCATAAATTCTACAAACTTATGAAAATGTATTTTAATGTTTGAGTATTTAAAGTTCTTATGTACTTATTTAGGTTAGTGAACTTGCCCTGGCCAGTTTGGCTCAGCGGTTAGAGCGTCGGCCTGCAATCCGGAGAGGCCCGGGTTCGGTTCCCGCTAAGGGCACGTACTTCGGTTGCAGTTTGTCCCCAGCCCTGGTTGGTCGTGCGGGTGGCAGCCACTCGATGTGTCCCTTCACGTCGATGTTTCTCACTCTCTCTCCCTTCCTCTCTCTCCCTCCCATTCTATCTGTACAAAAAATGGAAAAATATCCTCGGGTGAGGTAAAAAAAATAAATAAAAATAAAGTTCTTATGTACTTATTTAGGTTAGTGAACTTTGAAGGAGATTTAATTTAATTTTTTGTTTCAGTCTCTCTGAAATTGGCAAATGTTGACTAAGACATAATGAAATGTTAAATGTATTCAAAATTCACAAAAATAAATAAGTTTAAAAGAAATTTAAATAATTAAGCTTTCAAGTGATAATAAAAAAGGGAAAAAATTAGATTATACCAGGGATGTTGGACTGGAAATGAAGATATTGTTGCAAAATCATGGTTCTCAATTTATAAATACAACAATTAATGAATGTATGTATGTGAGAGAAAGAGAGGACGTGGGGAGAGAAAGAGAAGGGAAGTAGAAATATTCCCAAACACAGTCCACTAAGACTGGAAGCATAATGCCCCAAATTCAGTGGACACGCCTGGCAGGCAGATAACACTATTCTCCATTAAAGGAACCAAGACTGCTTTAAGAAATGGCTGATTCAGGGCTGGGACAAGGTACACACAGAGATGATTCTGTATCGCACAGTTACAAAAAGCAAGGAGGTGCTCAAAGAATGATGGAGAAACACCTGCTATCTTGAGAGAACTGCCACTGACCAATGAGGAACATTTTGAACACTTAAATAAATGATAAATTATATCTCACTGAATAAAATAGGCAACATGAGCCCTGGCCGGTTTGGCTCAGCGGTTGGAGCGTCGGCCTGCGGTCCTGAGAGACCCAGGTTCGGTTCCCACTAAGGGCATGTACCTCGGTTGCAGTTTGTCCCCGGCTCTGGTCAGTTGTGCGGGTGGCAGCCACTCGATGTGTTTCTTTCACATCGATGTTTCTCTCTCTCTCTCTCTCTCTCTGTTCCTCTCTCTTTCCCTCCCACTCTACCTGAACAAAAAATGGAAAATGTCCTCAGGTGAGGATAAAAAAAAAAAAATAGGCAACATGAGTTTATACAGATATAAACGTAAATGAATTGAAAGTTTGATGAGAAATGGACAAATTGCTTAGCTTTTTGCATAGCTTCAAAGTATCACCACAGAATATTTGTCAAATAAAATGAGAGACAGAATAACTTCAAAATGGAGAAGTAGGGCAGAGACCACCTCAATCAAGCAAGCAAAGTTTGCACCATTAGTAATGGGACAAATATTATGCCATCTGACCAGACCGAAGGAGAACACAAAACCCACTCAGGGGTGTTCCTGCCTAATATGCACAACTCGAATCTAATCATGAAGAAAACAGATCCAAATTGAAGGCCATTCGACAAAAAACGTAAAAATAAAATTAAAACTAAAATTAAAAAAAAAAAAAAATGCCCTGTAATCTTCAAAAGTACCAAGGAGATGAAAGTCAAGGAAAAACTAAGGCACTGTTCTAGACCAAAGAGACATGACCGTTAAATGCAGCACGTGATTACACACTGCACCCTTTTTGTTATAAAGGACTTTATTGGGACAATTTGTAAAACTTGGAGTTGTAGATTGAATGGTAGTAATATATCAGTTATTTTCATGAATTAAATGGTTGTATTGTGGGTATGTAGGCGAATTTCCTTGTTTTTTAGAAATAAACAATATATAAGACTACTTATTTCTCTAGCTCCATGTCAGCAATAGGTATTATTGACTTTACATTTTTTTCCAGTATTATAGATATTAAGTGATATCTCACTGTTACTTTCATTTGCATTTCCTGGCTGTTTAGGAGTTCAATCTTTCACACAATCATTGCCATCTGGGAAAAACATACATACACACATACATACATATATAATACCATTTCTGAATTTCTGGTCCTATTTGAGATGTTTTTCATCCCTAGATTGTAGATTATTTTCCTACAATTCTCTTGCACAATTTTTATTTTTATTTTCTTCATTTACATTTTTAAACAATCTTAAAATTACATTTCTATATGATATAAGGGTCAAATTTTACTTTCTTCTAGATGTCTACTAGATTTAGTATTAAATAATTCTAACTTCTCCCAACAGAGTAAAATACCAGTTTATTGCATTGTAAATTCTCATACATGCTAAGATCAATTTCTGTATTCTCTATTTTGAGAGAAGGAAGCAGGAAGTCAAGAATATCTTCACAGAGGTAGTCCAAGGACCCATACAAAGGCAGGAGTCAAAACCAAGAATCACTCTTCAGCCCTGGTGTGGCTCAGTGTTTGGAGCACTGACACATGCACCAAAGTGCCAAGGGTTATATTTCTGATCAAAGCACATACCTGGTTTGCAGGTTTTATCCTCTCCCCCAGTAGGGGCAAGAGGAGGAGGCAACCAATCAATAGGTCTCTCTCCCATCAATATTTCTCTCTCTTTCTCTTTCTCTCTCTCTCTTTCCATCCTTTCTTTCTTCTTTCTTTTCCTCCCTCCCTCCCTTCCACTCTATCTAAAAAGCAATGGAAAAAATAAATGCCTTCAGATGAGGATTAACAAAAAAAGAAAAAAAAAAGTGAAAGCATACAATAGTAGTCCCCCCGTATCCACAGAGATACATTCTAAGCTCCAAGTGGATGTCTGGAATTGCATACAGTAAATCCTGGGTTTTGTGGACTTCAATTTAACAACTTTTGATTTAACAAACAAAATCTCTGGTCTGTATGTCATATGTGAAAATTAACACCCTATTAATTTTAAAATACTTTTAACCAAGATTTGCTTATAATAAATAGGTTATTTTTTGTTATTAATTCACTGTTATTTTTAACAAATTTTAGCAAATAGGCCATATGTTGGAAAAAACACTATAGCAATTTTGCCAGCATAAATAAATATTACATATCTACAACTATAGACTATATATTTAAATCCAAGAGTCACTGCTTGTAAACAATGTTTGGTGAATGATTAGCACATGACCACACCACATCGCCTAGGGTAATGGGTTCTGTTGTCTCTTGACATGATTTTCTTCAGCAGTATCAGCGCAGGCAGGCCTATGTCCCCACGTGCGCTAAGACACACTGCAGCCGTGTGCATTTGTTTACTCGTGGTAACTGGTAAATGCATACATTTACTAGACCTATAAACTTAAAATGACAGTAATACATATAGAAAGCTTTTCTGTGGAATTAAACTTTTCATACACGCTTAATTTTAATTACACAAACATATTTACACAAGCAAAAACAGGCAAACTAACTAATTTGTCAATTTTTTAACATACCCATTCAGAAAACCTACTTTATTATACAACAGGTTTTCAGCTTTAACACACACACCCCTTGCCTGAATTAGTCCATTATATCGAGGTTTTCCTGTATGGTACTGAATCCTATAGAGACTATGTTTTTCCTGTACCTAAGACAAAGTTTAATTTATAAATTGGGCACAGTAGGACATTAACAACAATAGTAGCCTCTCTCTCAAATGTCTTAGTGTACTGCACTCAACTCTCCACTGAAGCACTTCACGGCTGCTCCTTGGCACATTTGAACTGCCAGCAACACTCCTCTGGTGCTCTGGGCCATTATTAAACAAAAGAAGGATTACTTGAGCAAGGACAGTTGATCTGATAACCGAGAGGGCTGCTGATGAAGGGGCAGGGAGGAGTACAGCATGGACACGCTGGCGGAACAAAGCGTTGCAGGAGATTTAAGTGAGTGGCGCAAGCTTTTATCACTTACTCAGAATGGGACACAATTTAAAACTTATGAATTGTTTATTTCTGGAATTCTGAAAAGTGAGGGGAGGAGAAGGAAGACAAAGTTCTTTCTTTAAAAATAGGGAGGAAATCATTATGGGATCAACTATGTGTGTTCAGCCGAAAGGTTTCACTTGAGTGAGATGGTCTTTTTCCATTGCTCCTGACACCTTTCATTTCACATAGGTCACCTACCCTCAGACAAGTGAGAAAAATGGATGTACAGGTGCTAACACCATCCCTTCAGCACAAGGTACCTGGAATAGGAAGTGAAATGGGTTATGAGATGGAAACAGATGAGATCTAAGACGGCAGTCCAAAACTGAATTCTTTATCATAAAATCAGTTTAATGGGTTGCAACCAGCATTTTTTAAATGACATCATGTAAAGAATAGAAGACATCTAAGTACAGCTAGCATAGTAAGGATATTGTTTCATGAAAATTTTGCTGCAGTCATGTATGCCCATGTATGTACTAGACTGCAATGTACATGTATTTGTTACTGGGTGGTTACAAGTCACAACCCTCTGAATGCTATGCTCAGCAGGACAAGGATGGTTAAATCACTCAAAAGTGACTGCTGACTCCCATTCCAAATAACTTTGGTCTTTCATCTGAAAGCTTAGAGACATATTTTTAAATCCTGTCTTTTACAAAAAGAATAGACATTCATTATGGGTCCTTTCCATAGTGAAATGTCCAGGCCACAAAACACATTTAAGATAGGAGGAGAGCCCTGGCCGATTTGGTTCAGTGGTTAGAGCGTCGGCCTGCAGTCCAGAGAGACCCAGGTTCGGATCCCACTAAGGGTACGTACCTCGGTTACAGTTTGTCCTTGGCCCTGGCTGAGTCATGCAGGAGGCAGCCACTCGATGTGTCTCTCTCACATCGATGTTTCTCTCTCCCTCTTCCCCTCTCTCTCCCTCCCACTCTATCTGAAGATAAATGCAAAAATGTCCTCCAGTGAGGATATTAAAAAAAAATAGGAGGAGAAAATAGCGGCGGGAAGGACCAGAGGGAGGGTGAGTGTGTGAGAGAGTGAGCGAGTGTGTGAGAGAGTGTGAATGGACGTGAAGGTGGACAACCAAACCCAAGCAGTGCAGAGCCACAGAGCAGAAGGTTCCTGTGCTGTGGACGAGCAGCCGGCTACCATGGTAAGTGGCTCTTCAGGGTGCTTCTCCCTGCCCCACGGAAAGGTCCCACCATTTTGGAAGATCCCGGGTCTTCCCTGGGAGGAGGCAGTGGGAGCGGCTCGGGCCCAGCAACCTGAGCCCACCAGTGGACACTCTGTGTCAACACAGACCAGTGCACAGTAGTGGAGCTCCCAAGGTGCTGGTCGTGGAAGCCGCACACAGCCCGGAGCCCATCACCATCCCCCACAGTAACAGCCCGATCAGAGTCGAGATATACCCCCAGCAACAGAGGCTGGGGAGCAGACATCCATCTCCAGGAAACAGAAGCACAGACCAGCAGCTGAGACCCATCCCCAAAAACTACAGCAAAAGCTGAGCAGGAGCTGAGCCCCACGGGGCAGCAGCACTCCCCAGCTGCCAGTGGAGGGCAAAGAGGCCTGTGCGGACCAGTAGCCCACAAGAGCAGTGGGAAGCTGGAGCCCGAGGGACTGGTGCGATCCAGCTGTCTGCCCGTGGGAACTGCAGGGTGTGGGGCACCAGAGAGGCCTTTGTGACCCAGCAGAGGCTGTGCCATCCAATAACCTGTGGGACCTGCTGGGTGCTGAAGCACCAGAGAAGCCTGTGCAACCAGCAGGCCATAACATAGGCAAAGGACCAGGTCCCCAAAGGGACTGTGCCATCCAGTTACCCGCAAAACCTACAAGGTGCGGGGGCACCAGAAAGGCCTGTGTGACCCAGCTGTGCACAGGATAGGCCTAGAGGATGTGAAAATGGAGGCAGAGTGAATAGAAGCTACAAAGACAATCTCCAAGGACAAAACAGGAACACAACTAAAATAAAGACAAATCCTCGGAATTTGTCAACAGAAAAGCAGCAGGACAGGATCATATATAACCAAGGACACTGGTAGGATCTGTGGAGGTGCAAGAGGGTGGCGGGCTGGGAGCCCAGGGACAGCAGCAGTCTTACCTATGAGTAGCACCCTTGGGGAATAAAGACCAAGCCCACTCCACAGCTCAGAGAGCCAGGACAGAGCACTAAAATAGCCACAGCCACTCACCTGGAGGCTACAGCAGAGGAAAGGCAGACTGGGCTGGAACTCTGTGGGAACACTTGGGATTTGGAGGAAACTCAGAATCTTTGCTAAGTTGGGGCCACAAAGGGCAGTGGCCAGTGTGCTCCTTCCCCAAGCTGTGGGGGAAAGCAGCAGCCCCCGCCCTCAGAGATTCAGCCTTTCCCAGGCGAGGCAAAGAAATGCAAATTGAGGCTCATTAACAATCAGCATCTATCCCACCCTCTGGAAATGCTCTTATGCAGAACACCAGGGCTAGATTCCAAGGCACTGAGTAACTGAGACTACTAGCCACAAAAAAAAAAGCTAGAGGATAACTGAACCTTTCCTGGACTTGCAAATCTACCTAGGAAAGTAAGATTTGACAGTGGTGTTTAACGTGAGCCCAACCAGGCTCATCCAAACCCAGTAGAGGGAGCCACAAACAGCAGAACACCAACACTCACAGGGAAAATTTGGCAAGCTCCAAAGCCCACTGTGATAGCCAAAATGGTGAAACACAGAAACAAAAGCCAAATGAAAGAACAAGAAACCTCTACTGAAGATGAGATAAATGTGGAGCAGTTAAGCAAGTTAACAGAGCTAGAATTCAGAACCATGACCTTGAGGAAGCTCAACAGAGGGCTTGAGTAAGGACACAAACAGGTTGAAATTAAAACAATTGGAAATTAAAACCCACCAAGAAGAAATCAAGAATGACATATCAGAAATAAAAACACATTGGAAGGTCTAAACAGCAAAGTAGAGGAAAGCTGAGGACCAGATCAGTGAATTAGAAGACAGGGTAGAAAAAATCAACCAATCAGAAAACCAAAAGGAAAAAAACTATTAAAAAAAAAAAAAACAGAAAAACAGCTTAAGAGAACTGTGGGACAACTGGAAATGTAATAACATTCACATCATAGGAGTCCCCGAAGAGGAAGAAAATGGGCAAGGGTTAGAGAATATATTTGAAGAAATAGTGACAGAAAACTTTCCTAACTTGGTGAAGGGGGAAGGCATTCAAGTTCAAGAAGCACAGAGAGCCCCAATTAAGAACTCAAACAGGCCCACACCAAGACACATAGTAATCAAAATGCCAAAAAATAAAGACAAAGAGAGAATCCTAAAGGCAGCAAGAGATAAGCAACAGGTTACCTACAAAGGAAACCCCATAAGGCTCTCAGCTGACTTCTGAACAGAAACACTAAAGGCCAGAAGGGAGTGGCGTGGAATAATCAAGGTCATGAATAAAAAGGATCTGAGTCCGAGACTACTCTATCAAGCAAGGCTATCATTCAAAATAGAAGGTCAAATAAAGAGTTTTCCAGACAAAAAAAAAAAAGGCTAAGGGAATATATTAACACCAAACCAGCACTGCAAGATATGCTAAAAGGATTGCTGTAATTAGTAGAAGAAATAGAAAGAAAAATAGAACCACACTAAACAAAAATGGCAATAAATAAGTACATATCAATTATCACCTTAAATGTGAATGGTTTGAATGTTCCGATAAAAAGACACAGAGTAGCTGACTGAATAAGAAAGCATGATTCACATATATGTTGTTTCCAAGAGACCCACCTCACAACAAAAGACTCACATAGGTTAAAAGTAAAGGGATGGGAAAAAAATCTTTCAAGCAAACAGAAAGCAAAGAAAAGCTAGGGTAGCAATACTCATATCTGATAAAGTAGATTTCAAAATGAAGGCCAGAACTACAGACAAAGAAGGCCACTACATAATATTGAAAGGATCTATCCAACAGGAAGATATAACCTTGGTAAAAATATATACACCCAATATAGGAGCACCAGCATATATTAAAAATCTTCTGGAGGACTTCAAAGGAGAAATCAACAGCAATACAATCATAGCAGGGGACTTCAATACCCTGCTGACATCACTGGATAGATCTTCTAGATAAAAAATTAACAAGAAAACACAGACTTTGAATGAAGCGCTAGATCAAATGAATTTAATAGATATCAACAGAGAATTACACCCCAAAACTGCAGAATTCATGTTCTTCTCAAGTGTACATGGGACATTCTCAAAGATAGACCACATGTTAGGGCGCAAACTAAGTCTCTACAAGTTCAAGAAGCTTGAAATCATATCAAGCATCTTCTCAAATCACAATGGCATGAAACTAGAAATCAATTGCAGTAAGAACATGCAAAGACATTTGAAAACATGGAGGCTCAATAGCATGTTATTGAACAATGAATGGATTACCATGGAGATCAAGGAAGAAATTAAAAACTTCCCAGAAACCAATGAAAATGGACACACAACAACATAAAATCTATGAAATGGAGCAAAAGCAGTTCTGAGAGGGAAGTTCATAGCACTACAGGCCTACCTCAAGAAGCAAGAAAAATATCTAATAGACTATCTAACCTCACAACATAAAGAACTAGAAAGCAAACAAAAAGAAAACCTCAGAGCAAGTAGAAGGAAGAAATAGTAAAGATCAGAGCAGAAATAAATAACATGGAGACCCCAAAAAAATTCAAAGGATCAATGAAACAAAGAGCTGGTTCTTTGAAAAGATAAACAAGATTGATGGACTTAGCTAGACTCACCAAGAAACATAGAGACAGAACCCAAAGACACAAAATCAGAAATGAAAGAGGAGAAATAACTGACACCACAGAAATACAAAGGATTGTTAACAAATATTATGAACAATTATATGGCAACAAATTCAACAATCTAAGCAAAATGGACAAATTTCTAGAAACACATAGTCTCCCAAAACTGAACCAGGAAGAGATAGAAAATTTAACAGACCAATAACAACAGAAGAAATTGAAGATGTAATCAATACTCTCCCTGCAAACAAAAGCTCAGGCCCAGAGGGCTTCATGGGGGAATTTTACCGAACATTCAAAGAACTAATACCCATTCTCCTTGAACTATTGCAAAAAATTCAAGAAAAAAAAAGACTTCCAAACTCATTTTATGAGGCCAGCATAATCCTAATTCCAAACCCAGGAAAAGACATTACAAATAAAAAAAACTACAGGCCAATATCCCTGATGAACATAGATGCAAAAATTCTGTACAAAACACTAGCAAATCAAATCCAGCAATACATCAAAAAAATTATTTACCATGACCAATTGGGATTCATCTCAGGGATGCAAGGCTGGTATAATATTCACAAATTAATAAATGTGATACAACACATAAACAAAATGAAACATAAAAATCATATGATCATATCAATAGATGCTGAAAAAGCATTCGACAAAATCCAGCACCCATTTCTGATAAAAATGCTCAGCAATCTTGGAATAGAGGAATCATATCTCGACATAATAAAGGCCATATATGAAAGACCTACAGTCAACATCATACTCAATGGGCAAAAACTAAAAGCATTTCCCTTAAGAACAGGAACAAGACAAGGATGCCCACTTTCATCACTCTTATTTAACATAGTACTGGAAGTCCTAGCCACAGCAATCAGACAGGAAGAAAACTAAAAGGGATCCAAATTGGAAAGGAGGAAGTGAAACTGTCATTATTCGCAGATGACATGATACTATGCATAGAAAACCCCAAAGAGTCCATCAAAAATTTACTAGACTTAATAATTGAATTTGTCAAAGTAGCAGGATACAAAATTAACATCAAGAAATCGATGGCATTCTTATACACCAATGATGAACTCACAGAAAGAGAAAATATAAAAACAATCCCATTTACCATCGTGGCAAAAAAATTAAGATACCTAGGAATAAACTTAACCAAAGAAATAAAGGACCTATTTACAGAAAACTACAGGACATTGAAAAAAGAAATACAGGAAGATACTAAAAAAAGTGGAAGCACATACCTTGTTCATGGATTAAAAGAATTAACATCATTAAAATGTGCATACTACCCATAGCAATCTATAGATTCACTGCAATCCCTATCAAAATACCAATGACATATTTCACAAAACTAGAACAAATACTTCAAAAGTTCATATGGAACCAAAAAAGACCTCAAATAAGCACAGCAATCTTGAAAAAGAACAACAATGTTGGAGAAATCACATTACCAGATTTCAGGTTATACTATAAAGCCACTGTAATCAAAACAGCCTGGTACTGGCACAAGAACAGGCATATAGACCAGTGGAACAGAACAGAGAACCCAGAAATGGACCCAAGGCAATATGCTCAATTAATATTTGACAAAGGGGGCAAGAGCATACAGCCTCTTTAATAAATGGTGTTGGGAAAAGTTACGTGCAAAGAATGAAACTAGACCATCAACCTACACTATACACAAGAATAAACTCAAAATGGATAAAAGACTTAAATGTGACTCATGAATCCATAAAAATCCTAGAAGAAAATGTAGGCAACAAAATTTCAGACATCATATGCAGCAGAATTTTCGCTGATACATCACCTAAGGCAACAGAAACAAAGGAGAAAATGAACACATGGGACTACATCAAACTCAAAAGCTTCTGCACAGCAAAAGATACAATCATCAAAATGGAAAGGAAACCCACTGTATGGGAGAGCATAATTGCCAATTATATATCAGATGAGGGGTTAATTTCCAGTATATATAGAGTGCTCATACAACTCAACAAAAGGAAGACAAAGAACCTAATTAAAAAATGGGAAGAGAAACTAAATAGACACCTCTCCAAACAGGACATACAAATGGCCAAGAGACATATGAAGAAAGCTCAACATCACTAATCATCAGAGAGATGCAAATTAAAACAACAATGAGGTATCACCTCACACCTGTCAGAATGGCCACCATCAACAAATAACCAAACAACAAGTGTTGGTGAGGGTGTGGAGAAAAGGGGACTCTAGTACACAGCTGGTGGGAATGCAGACTGGTGCAACCACTATGGAAAACAATATGGTGTTACCTTAAAAAATTAAAAATTGAATTTTCATTTGACCTAGTGATCCCACTTCTAGGAATATACCCTAAGAAGCCTGAAACACCAATCAGAAAGAATATATGTACCCCAATGGTTGAAGCAGCACTATTTACAATAGCTAAGATCTGGAAACAACCCAAATGTCCATCAGTAGACAAATGGATAATAAAGCTGTGATACAGCCCTGGCCAGTTTGGCACGGTGATTAGAGCATTGGCCTGCGGTTCAGAGAGACCCAGGTTCGGTTCCAGCTAGGGCGTGTACCTTGGTTGCCGTTTTTCCCTGGCCCTGGTTGGGTTGTGCTGGTGGCAGCCACTCCATGTGTCCCTTTCACGTCGATGTTTTTCTCTCTCTCTTTCTCTTCCTCTCTCTCCCTCCCAGTTTATCTGAACAAAAAATGGAAAAATGTCCTCAGGTGAGGATTAAAAAAAAAAGCTGTGGAACATATACACAATGGAGTACTACGCAGCTATAAGAAAGAAAGATCTCTTATCCTTTGAGACGACATGGAGGGACCTGGAAAGTATTACCCTAAGCGAAACAAGCCAAACAGAGAAAGATAAGTATCATATGATCTCACTTATTTGTGGAATATAATGAACATAACAGTCTGAGGAATGGGGTAGTCTCAGAGATGTGGAAGTGGGGTACAGACTGACAATTCCCAGAAGAGGGGGTGGTGGAGGAGAGATAAACCACAGAACTTATATGCATGTATGCATGAACAATGGGCATGGACAACAAAGCTGGGGACAGGGAGGGGGAGGGGACAGGGAAAAGGAGAAACATCTGTAACAAAAATTAATTAATTAATTAATTCAATAAAAACATTTACCATTTGTAAAGTTTCCCCATCTATCCCTGATGTTCCATATCCGTCCTGGAGGAAATGAAAGCTTACATTCTCCAGAATACCCTCTTTGGGTTGGCTGTCGATATCTGTAGGCTACACATGCATCTCAGCAAATAAGTATTTTTGCAGGAAGCAGAGCTTGAGGAAGTGTGATAAGCTGCATAAATGGCGTGATGATCTGAGAAGTGTGCTGCTTTGGTATGACAGTAATGCTGAGGTCATAAATACCATGGGTCAAAAATAAAGTGCAAAAATTTCTGTTTTATTTCTCTGCTCACTAAAGCAACAGAGGTTCACTGTGGAAAGGAAATGGCCTTGTTGCCTGTGAGGATTATGCCTTTTGCCCCCTTCTTGCTTCACCAAATGAATGGGGTGGGGGTGTGAATTTATTCAAAATCTTATGACTTCAAGTTCCTTAGACTTGGAAATCTCCCTTTTGCTAACAGGTACTCTCATTTTGTCAGGGGTTCTCTCTCCCTCCCTCCCTTCTTCTTTTTTAAATTAAAAGGGGAACATACATAATGCTTACTAAGTATCAGACAGTGTTCCGAACACTTTGTGAATATTAACTCACTTAACCCTTGTAACATCCTTAAGAGGTAAGTGCTTTATGCCTCCACTTTTCTTTTAATTAATTAATTTATTTATTAATTTGTTTTTGTTACAGATGTATCTCATTTTTCCCCCATTGACACCCTCCTCCCCTCCTGCCCACCCCATCCCCATCTTTGTTGTCTATGTTCATTGGTCATGCATACATGCATGTAAGTTCTGTGGTTTATCTCTCCACCGCCAAAACCCCTCCTCTGAGGCTTGTCAGTCTCTACCCCACCTCTATGTTTCTGGGTTAATTTTGTTCAGCAGTTTGTTTACTTCATTCTATTCCACAAATAAGTGAGATCATGTGATATTTGTCTTTCTCTGCTTGGCTTGTTTCGCTTAGCATAATACTGTCCTGGTCCTTCCATGCCATCTCAAAGGATAAGAGATCTTTCTTTCTTACAGCTGCATAGTACTCCATTGTGTACATGTACCACAGCTTTTTAATCCACTCATCTACTAATGGACACTTGGATTGTTTCCAGATCTTATCAATTGTAAATAGTGCTGCTATGAATATAGGAGTACATATATTCTTTCTGATTGGTGTTTCAGGCTTCTTAGGGTATATTCCTAGAAGTGGGATCACTGGGTCAAATGGAAGTTCAATTTTTAAGTTTTTGAGGTAACACCATATTGTTTTCCATAGTGGCTGCACCAGTCTGCATTCCCACCAGCAGTGTACTAGAGTCCCCTTTGCTCCACACCCTTGCCAACATTCGTTGTTTGGTGATTTGTTGATGGCAGCCATTCTGACAGGTGTGAGGTGATACCTCATTATTGTTTTAATTTGCATCTCTCTGATGATTAGTGATGCTGAGCATTTCTTCATATGTCTCTTGAATGCCTCCACCTTATAGAAGAGAAAGTGAGGCAAAAAGAAGTTACAAGGCCAGGATTCAAAATATGTAGACTGCCTCCAGAGGCTGGGCTATTAACCGGGCTATTCTGACTCTCATGGCTATGACCTGCTAAGAACTGGGCCAGAACCAAAGGTCTTTAAATAAAAAATAAACTGTTAATGTTTATTATGAAAAATCAAATATAGAAAGGTAGAGAAAATAATATAATGAACCTCCTTGTACCCATATTTCAGCTTTAACAATTATCAAATCATGTCCCATTGTGTTTCCTCCAGAACCTTAGCTCCCAATAATGAATTATTTTGAAGCAAATGCCAGGCATCGTATCATTCCACCTGGAAATATTTCCTGAATGCAATACTAGCATATCTTTTTTAATTACAGCTTTATTGAGTATGACTCAATTCCATAAAATTTGCCCATTTTAAGTATATAATTCAATGGTTTCTAATACATTCACAGAGTTGCATAATTATTATCACAATCAATTTTAGAGCATTTTTACCATGCCAGAAAAAAGCTCCACAACCATTAACAGTCATCGCCCTTTCCCTTTCCCCACCCCCTAGCAATCACCTGTCTACTTTCTTCTCTATGGATTTGTCTATTCTATTTCGTATAAATGGAATTATACAATATGTGGTACTCTGTGATTTGCTTCTGTCACTTAGTATAATATTTTTAAGGTTCATCCATGTTGTAGTATGTATTAGTATTTCATTCCTTTTTATAGCTGCATAATATTCCATTACAAGACTATTTTACATTTTGCTTATCCAATCATCAGTTGATATACATTTAGGCTATTTTCACCTTTTGGATACTGTTAGTAATGTTGCTATGGACATTTTTGTTCAACATTTTGTGTGGACATATGTGGTTTCTTTCTCTTGGGTATATACCAAGGGGTGGAATTGCTGGATAGGATGGTAACTCTATGTTTAACTTTTTCAGGAAGTGCCACACTGTTTTCCAAAACATGGCACCATGTTATGTTCTTACTATCAATGTATGAGGATTTCCACTTCTTCACATCCTCACCAACAGCTGTTATTATGTCTTTTTTATCATAGCCATCCTCGAGGGTGTGAAGTGGTATCTCATTGCAGCTTTGATTCTCATTTCCCTAACAGCTGATGGTATTGAGACTCTTTTTATGTCTAGCAGATTTAAACCAGCAGACTCACTCACTTTAGGATTCTCTTTGGAACATCTCTTTTAATTCCAGAATGTTTGTTCTCTCTCCTTCTACCAATAGAATGTTCATCTACTTTGGTGCCCTATTCTCTGCTTCCTTAATTCGTGTTCCCCAAGCTTTCAATTATTTCAAACTTAGTATCTAGCCAGACAGCCCCACAAAGAGCTGATCTTTCTAAAGTAGCCCCTCCATGTTTTATTTTCTTCATAGTATTTACCACTGTCTGAAATCATCTTATTTGTTTACTTGTCTATTGTCGGTCTTCCTATCAACACATTAAAATATAAGCCTTATGAAAGGAAAGGCTATTTCTATTTGTTTATTACTGTATCCCCAGTGCCTAGAAGAGAGTCAGAGGAGAAGTGCAATAAACATTTAGTGGTTGAATAAACTGTTCCCAGATTGTGTAGTTCTTATTTCATTGTGTTGTGCTACACTGCACACTAACCTTCCCTAGTTCTTTAAAATAAGTTGTATTTCCTAAGTATGGTCTCTGAAATATGGAAGAGTGAAATATATCACTCTTATCATAGCACATTTTACAAATGAAAATATATCAGTTACACTCTAAACACTTTATATCTATAAATAAAATGTTGTGTTTATGAAAAGACTGCACAAGAATATGTTTGCTCTGTTATAGGAAAAAGAGCAGAACACAAATATGTAGTATGTTATGATCACAAGTAGGGGTTTTTAAAGCTTAGAGAAGAGATTGTGAGGAAATAAACCAAACTGCTCACAGAGTTGCTTTTGGATGCACGATTAAGGGCCACTGTTTTTCTCCATTTCTTCTTTCTGCTCCTCCACATTTCCTAATTTTCTATCATGAACATGTGTTTCTCTAATAAGAAACTAAGATAACCTCATTTTAGGAAAAACTGTGATCTGCGTAGTACTCTCATCATGGCAAATACATCGTCATTTTACTGATTTTTATACAACTTTAAAGCATTAATTTATAACGAGTTACAATTATTGTTTACATTATCAAATTGATGAGGGGAGTTTTCTCCTTATAGCAATGTTCCTGTTAATAAGCAAAAGATAAATAATAGACTAATCTTCAGCCCCTAATAAAGTAATGGATCTTAGGCCTGGCCAATCTGGGTCAGCAGTAGAGCATCAGCCCACAGACCAAAGAGTCAAGGGTTCAATTCCGGCCAAGGGCACATACCTCAGTTGTGGCTTGGTCCCCAGCCCTGGTGGGGGTCCTGTGAGAGGCAACCAATCAACATGTCTCTCTCATGTCATTGTTTCTCTCTCTCTCTCTCTCCCACTCTATCTGAAGATAAAAATGAAAAAAAGTACCCTCAGATGAGGAGTGTTTTTTAAAGTAATGGACCTTAGACAATGATCATAATGGCTGCCAGTCACTGTGTCTCAAAATGGAAGAACACAACATAATCTACAAGTAGTCTTGACAAAAAGTTATCTTAAATCTGATCAAGCTTCTAGATCAAGCTATCTATTTACAGGAAATATAGGAACTAGAAGAGCATGATAAATGATACACAGGGATGCACTGGTATTATTGATATTCAGATTATAATTTAAACACAATGGTTGTTATATAGTTAATTGTTCATTGCTTTTAGTGTAAGAATATTGTTGTTGTTGTTTTACTATAGTCCTTATCGTTTAGAGCTATATCTGAAATATGTAGGGATAATATAACATTATGATTGAGATTTACTTCAAAATAATGTGAAGAAGGAAAGTGAGTAAGGGCATAGATAAATCAGAGTGGCCATGAGTTGATCATGTTGAAACTGGGCAATGAATATAGGGTTCACTGCATCACTTGCTCCACTTTTGCACATGTTTGATATTTTCCATGGCAAAAATTTAGAGGGGAGAAGTAGGCTACAACTGTGGACTTTTTTTAAATTGACTTTAGGAAGAGGGAGAAAGAGAGGAAAAAGGGGAGGGGAGAGGGAAGAAGGGAGACAGAGGCAGGGAGGGAGAGAGGGAAGGAGGGAGAGAGGGAAGGAGGGAGAGAGGGAGGGAGGGAGAGAGAGATCTGCTGCTTCCCACACATGTCCTAACTGGGGATTTAACCCTTAACCTGGGTATGTGCCCAGGAATCAAACCTGCCACCTTTTGGTGTATGGGATGACACTCCAGACAGGATGTATGGGCTTATTTTCAAGAGGAGCACAATAGAAAGTAGTCTGTCATGCCCTGGCCAGTTTGGCTCTGCAGTTAGAGCATCAGCCCATGGACCAGAGAGGCCCGGGTTCGGTTCCCGCTGAGGGCATGTACCTCAGTTGCAGTTTGGCCCCAGGCCCAGTTGAGGTTGTATGGGTGGCAACCAGTCAATGTGTCTCTCTCACATCAATGTTTCTTTC
This sequence comes from Molossus molossus, assembly GCF_014108415.1. Classification (NCBI taxonomy): domain Eukaryota; kingdom Metazoa; phylum Chordata; class Mammalia; order Chiroptera; family Molossidae; genus Molossus; species Molossus molossus. The sequence goes on from NW_023425344.1 coordinate 55,203,315, forward strand.
TCTCTCTTCCTCCCTCTCTCCCTCCTGCTCTATCTGAAGATAAATGCAAAAATGTCCTCGGGTGAGGATTAAAAAAAAAAAGAAAGAAGGTAGTCTGCCACATCAAAGGACCCTGACCAGTCATGCTTCATTGTAGACCCCCTATTTGGCTATCCTAACCTTGATCCAAATCCTTATGCGCTCAAACTCCTTTCTGCTGTTTAGCTTTTAACTTCGGAAATGCATTCTTGACTTACTCTCTTAACCCAGACCCTCTGGTTGATGGACCCTAACTTTGTATTTCGGTTACTATTGTTGGGTAACAATTCACCTCAACATTTGGTGGGTTAAAATGATGACCATCACTTCCTCATTCTCGCTCATGGTTCTGGGAGTTGACTAGATTGAGCTGGGCAGCTCTGCGCTCAGTCTGCCATGTGGTCACAGTCAGGATGTGATTGAGGCTACAGCCCTCTGAAGGCTTCCTCACTCCTAAGTCTGACAAGCAGTGCTAGCAGTTGGTTGGGACATCAGTTGAGGCTGTCAGCCAGAACACCTACATGTGGGCTCTCCACGGACCTGGGCTTCCTCGCAGCATGGCAGTGAGGTTCCAAGAGCTACCATCCCATTATATCCCAGGTAGCAAATCTACCACCTTTATGACCTAGTCTAAGAACTATTATTTCAACCACAGCTACTGTCCATGCATATTCAAGAGGAGAAAAGTAGGTCCCGCCTCTTAATGGAAGGAGTGTCGCATTGGAAAATAAGCCTATGGAACAGAGATCTTGGTGCAGCCATCTTAAAAAATGCAATTGGCCATACTTTGGATCCCCCTTGATATGCACATTTGTTTCCTTGGCTCTGACCAGTTTCACTTATCAGCAAGCCAAACAGCACTTCTCCACTTAGAACTATCATTCATCTGGTCCTGCTCAGCTTGAAGATTCCCCATGGCACCAAAATGTGCATCATTTCAGGACCGCTGCTGCCTGCTCCCAGACTTCATCCTCTCCCCTTGACCCCTCACCACTGCTCCTCCCTCCTCTCTTGCCCCAAAATGTATAAGGACATAACATTAGCAGGTAACACTGGTCATATACTCTTGAAAATATTCCACCTTTACACATCTGACCCAAGGAATACAAACAGGCAGATATGAAATATGATAGTAATAGACATGCTTAATTAAAATTTAAAACTATTCAATGACTATGCATTCCTGATATTGGTTTGTGTCCTTCTTATATAATGAACAACAAAATTTCTCAATGTCAGCTCTTACTTTTTAAGTACCATGTAGAAAAAAAAAAAAAATCATTTTGCACAAAAATTTCCTGTCACCAGAAACACTGTGGCACCCTCTGCTGTCAGGAAACAAAGTTTAAAGGTAACCTAGGTTCATTTTCCCTGCAGGAGTCATCAGCATCCTTGTACCACAGACTGCCAATCATCTTATCCAGATGTAAAAGCATAAATCAAAGAAGGGAGGAAAGTATGGGGCTTAATTTGGGCAAGATGGTGAAGGTAAAAAACAATTATCCAATCAGTGTGTATAGCTGAATTGTAATAAGTACAGAATATCAAAAGGTAGCAGATATGAGGGACATCATAATATAGCTATTTTTGTCTAAACCCTTGGCAGAAGTAAGGTTAATCTTCACAAATAGCCCATGAGGCACAGAAAGGTTAAATAAGTTGCACAAAGTCACACAGCAAGTAAAAATAACAGAACCAATAGATACAAACCCCAGTACTCTGTCTCCAGAGCCTGTGTCCTTAACCACTCTACTGCCTAATAAATAACTATGACTACTAATAGGAGGAAAACTTTTTCTAAATGTATCAAGAATTATTATTATGCATTATTCTTACCTAAAAGAAAACTGATCACTAGGAAAATTACTTGTCCCATACTAAGCAGAGAGATTATGAAGTAATCCAAGTCTCCCATCCACAATTAAACCATTCTAAAGCTTAGAAGATTCCTTCCCTTCTAAACTTAGAAATGTGTTCTTTTGAGAAATCAAAATGTATTATAATGATCTCAAAAGTCATCACAACCTCACGAAAGTCTGTCAGCCACTTGTACAGAGAAAATGGATTCCCCGTATAACAAGCTCAGGGCCTATACAACCAGACTGATTCATCCACCAGTCAACCAGTCAGCTGAGCAGACAGTCACTCAGAACGTCCACAACCGAAGACTAGTTCACTTGCCTTTCCTCATAAAGAACAGAGCAACCTGCTCCTGTCCTCAGTGGACAAGTGAGTCAAACAGGTCTGGGCCAAGATGAGAGAAATGTCCAAGGGACTGGAGAGCCCTGAGCTGCAGGCTGAATGGATAGGACCTAGTATGGTGCTAGAAGAACCTCCTGGTCTGTGAGGCCCTCTAGGAAGAGCAAGGAGCAAGGCCAAATCCACTTGAGGCCATTTGTCCCCGAGCAGACTCCCAAGCCTGCCTCAGTCAGAACCCGGGTGAAAATGATAGGACATAGACTGTTCCAGCCACTGGAGATTTGGAGATAGTGGTCTAGTTCAGTGAGAGCAGACACTCAATGCTGCTGACAGGAAGGGTATGAGCCTTAAGGTCTACTGAGGGCCCAGTACACACCAGGCACTCTCCTTAGTGCTTTACACTTTATCTTATTTAAACCTCACACACAAACCCTATGAGGCTGTTACTACTATTCCTATTTCACAAAGAGTAAAATGTCTGGGAAGTTAAGAAATGCTCCAAGGTCATATTAGATTGATGGAACTTGAACTTCTGTGCTCCCAAAGTCCAAGACATTTCTATTCTATTAAGCTGCTCGCTCAACAAACAATTCATGATGTTAGGCAGCTCAGAGTTGCTTCTGGCCCCTAAAATTTTAGACTAGCCTAGGAGCCCAAATGTTTTGATATAGAAGTACTCCCAGATTGCGACACCCAGCTGTGACATTAAGAAATACAGCTTGGAGTAGATACCTATTCTATTTATTCCTCCATGTTTTCCATTCTTCTCCCACATTCCTCATGTCTCCTTTCTCCCAAACCAGATCATCTCTTATCTCTATGTCTGGGCAGGTGTTTATGCATGGGGAGAAATGTATTTATTGCAGCCTCCCATGTACATACATATACAGAGCCTCAGAGGAGACAATGGTGCAGAAAATAAAAACTCTTCCTTTGCAGGCCTTCTTAGAAAGCTTGGGCAAGTAAATGGCAATTTTCTAGAATTCAGTTTGATCAAGTGAAACCAGTGGGCTGGATTTTATAACTTTTCCAGCTCTAAAGTTTAGGATTCCATTATTTTAAGCAAATCCATTAATCTTCACAACACAATAGCCCCAAAGAAATACATCAACTCACAGAGAAAAAGGCCAAAAGAAAGAGAAAGATTAATTCTGACAAATACTGCTCTTTGCCTAGACATCAACATGATTTGATTTAAAAAAAAAAAAAATGCACAGATTACACCAGCTAGCACTGCTTTAACTCTCACGATTGACAGAGTGAAGTTGGATCTTGCCTGATGCCACAGCCCCCCTGTCCCCAGAGGTCAGGCCAGCTTTCGCGTCTATACTGGGAAGAGGTTATTTACCCCAAGTTACATTCGGCCCACAAAGTCTAACCGTATTCAGATTATCTTCATCCAAAGGATGTCAGGACAACACACCGCCTCGGGGTGTTTGGAACAGGGATTCCTCCACATTCTTGCCTCAGCTAATCAATTCTACTCCCTTTGGAAGAACAGTTAAGCCTTGAACAATGCGGGTTTGAACTACACGAACTACATACAAGCAGTTTTTTCTTAACTGACCAGCGTTGTTCAAGGGTCAAAGGCAAGTTGAGAATCCGCACGTGCAGAGAAGGCCAGCTGATAGTATATATTCCTGGATTTTCAGCTGCGCAGTTGGTCCAGGTCTCTTACCTCTGTTGTTCAAAGGTCAATGGCATTAGAAACCAAGCCTCCAGCCTTCTCTCCTTGGCTTCCCCATTCACCCTACCCCATCAGAGGAGCTACCTGATGGTGGTGAGATTTGGGGGAAAGCTACTGCACATGAGTGGTGAGATTTGGGGAAAAGTCATTACACATGTGGCGAGATTTGGGGGGAAAGCCATTCATTGCACATGCGTGTCCTCAGCCCTTTCTAGGTTGCAGCCTTGCCCTGACAGCTGCCTTATTTAGGACTCACTACTCCCCTCCCCAAGGCAGAGCCTCCCCTGTGGATGGGAGGCTTTATTCAGTGACTATACAGGTAAATTCAACTTAGAATAAGAAAGAGCAAACTCAATTTGGCCTAGATTCCAAACCACAATCTACTTTCCCCATTAGCAGAAATATCTGACTCCCACATTTACTTCTCAATTGATTTAGAACTTGATTCAGAACTCCAGAGGAATATAACTCTTTAAAACTTTAAGAGAAGGCACAGATTCATATTAAGTTCCATACGGCCCTGGCCGGTTTGGCTCAGCGGTTAGAGCGTCGGCCTGTGGTCCTGAGAGACCCGGGTTCGGTTCCCGCTAAGGGCGCGTACCTCGGTTGCAGTTTGTCCCCGGCCCTGGTCGGTTGTGTGGGTGGCAGCCACTCGATGTGTCCCTTTCACATCGATGTTTCTCTCTCTCTCTCTCTGTTCCTCTCTCTCCCCCCAACTCTACCTGAACAAAAAATGGAAAAATGTCCTCAGGTGAGGATAAAAAAAAAAAAAAAAGTTCCATATGAAACACTATACTGGTTGTTCTAAAGGAAATTAGAATTCAACAAAGATTAACTTAACGTGGAAATAAGCAAAGCAGACCGGAACAAATGCCCATCAGAGACTTCAAGCAGACATTGTGATGCCAAGTGGGAGGTCGGGGGAAGGGGGTGGTGGACAACAGACTGGGGCAATCAGGGATGGCTTTCCAAGAGATCTGATGTTGTGACCAGGCTCAAGAAGACTCAGAAATGTTTTTTCCAAGTTCTCCAGACTTGTGCAGCCTCAGCTCCTCAGAGTCCCCATCCACAAGGATGAGGAACCAATGGCCACGCCCTACGTAAGCCCACTCTACAGGCAATGACTGGAATTGCATCAACCTCTAGGCAGGCTAAAGGGCTGTTGACCACACTTAGCTCATGCTGAATTCTGACACTAAGAAAAATAGCATATGCAAGAGGAGTGAAAATGGGACAATAGTTGGAAACAGGTAGGTGATTAAGGGAAGTTTTGAGTCCAGTTTGAATATCTTATGTGTTTGCCTCTAGGAGAAAAAAAGTGCAACCAGCCTGAAGCTCTGACCCCATCAGAGGTTCACCAGAGTAGATGCTTGGCAGCCCGAAGCAACAATCTGGACAAGGTCAATCCTTAATGAATTGGGGAATGGCAGGCATTACACCAGCAGCCCTGTGCATCACATAGCACAGAGCGGGCCTGTTGACACTCATATGAATTTAAGCTTACTTATTCGAAATAGAGAACACTTAAGTCACAGGCTTGCACACCTCCCAAAGACCATACTTTTGTGGTCCCTACGTGGTGAAACCAAACCAAAAAGTTGTCCAGAAGAGGCTGTTTCTAAGGGCTCCTTACCTAGTGAGCCCCTTGACACAGCTGTCAGAAACAGGAAAAGCACTCCTATGGCACTGTCACACCCCCTCTCCCGGGCCAGGAACAACGTGAGGTCATTTACTCATTTTTTTTTTTTTATAACCTGGCATAACTGGTGCAAAATAAAATTTGTTCAATGGGATAAATGAATAGATGGACCTATCCACCAGATTCCAGCATGACTTCATGGAGTCCTGTCTTCTAGTTTGAAAAAGGTTCGTGGTATCACATTTCAATTGATACATTCTAGTACTAAACACTGGGGGGAGGGGGGGGTGTTCTTTTCAAGGAATTTTACACATATAGGTATATACACTTCTATCAGATTCTTAAATACAGTAAAAACTTGGAAACAATTTTTTTTAATCTCACTAGACATTCAGCAACTTCTTATGAACAAGAAATTTTGAGATGAAAAGCCCCATCACTGTCCTCACGAAGCAGGCCCCTTCTCCCACTCCCAGCTACCCTGGGTGAGGGTGCTTCCACAGCCCACCTTCTTCCCTCGGCCTTAGCGCCCATCAGTTACCCGTGTCCTCCACAAGCCATTGCCAGAGGGCTCTCAGGAGTTTTAGTTGTATGCCAAACCCCAGTCCTACTCTGCCCACAGGAAGCTTTATATACACTGCTTCACGTGCAATGTTTACGTGAGAAGGGGAAAGGCAAAAACTGAACCGTAATAAAGGACATGCTAAACCCTTTAAGACTGGCACACGTGCTACAGTGTATTAGAGGGAGAGGTTACAAAAACATGTTGGATATTAATTAGCATTCATGGAGAAGGTAAACTCTGAGCTGGATCATGAAGAAGAGGCAGGCCTTTGACAACTGTTTTTTTCTAAGAATGATTGTTCATTAGGGAACTGTGTGTGCCAAGGCAAGGGAGCAAAAATGCAGAGGAGATATGTTTCAGATATATGTAAATGACAAATAAAACTGAAAAGATAAAATTGGAACAGATATTGTAAAGACTTCAAAGTGAGGCATCTGGGTTTAATTAAATACACAGTTGGGAACCTGTAGTTTATTTTGACCAAAATTATAGTAAGTCTAAACTTAGGAAAAGTAAGCTAGCAGGATGTGAGGGGAGACAGTGAAATTGGGTGTAATACAACCAGGTAGATATAAGATTATGATGAGAATGAAAAGGGAGGTGTGAGAACAAGTAGACCTGCCAAAAGCTGGCATGAATCCAGAGGGTTACCTGGACAATCACAAGGAAAAAAACCCACATGGAAATGACAGTAAGAAATAAGTCCACTTAGGAAGAAATAAATTCAGTGAACAGAATGCAAACAGTGAATTTTTAAAGAGAACTTAGAGATGATTATTTAAAGAAATGGCACCACCACTTCAAATTAATTCATTTCAAATTAATTTACTCACTACTGAACACCTATTAAGTGCCTAGCACTTATAAGGATGTTGACTCCTTAGTGCTCACATTCATTTTGATTCATGACCAAAATTTTTTTAAATTAAAAGAAAATTAAACATGTATGCAATATGCAAAAAAAGTTTTAGTAAAAAGAAAAAAAAAAAGATTGATTTAAAATAAAAATCTATGACTCCATAAACATACTACTACTTCAAACATGAGCTAAAGTTAGTATCCTGCAGAGCTCCATAACTGGTTATGAAGACTCCAGAAATCACAGGAGATAAAAAAAATAAATAACCTACCCACACTTCTTTAATGATAAAAGGGGCCAATGAGCTTCTTTGCACCAAGAAATTCATAAACATGTTGAGTTGCTGGTTTTTAAAATAAGTTCACTAAGAAACAAATTATGTGGCAGGGCAACCTTATTAAGGAACAAGTCTGCTGTTCCATATTTCAGGGACAGACAATTCTACCACTCCTAAAACCAGACTAGGCTTATATTCCTGTAAGCTTTTTAAAAGTCTCTAGGAGCAGGAAAAGAAAAGAATAAAGTTATCTTTAAAATGTTAACAGTAGTTATTTCTGGAAGATAAGATTTACCTTCTTTTTTTAACCCTCACCAAAGAATATTTTTTTATTGACTTTAGAGAGAAATGGGTGAGGGGAGAGAGAGAGAGGTACACTGGTCAGTTGCCTCCCCTACATGCCCTGACTGGGGCTCAAACTTGTGACCTAGGCACATGCCCTGGCTGGGAATCAAACCAGCAACCCTTTGCTGTATAGGACAACACAAAAACCAACTGAACCACCCAACCAGAGCAACCTTCTTCTTACATATTTCCTACAATATACTTTTGAATGAGAAAAAGTTACAAAAAAAAGTTAAGATTTTCCATTTTACGTTAATACGTACTAAATGCTAAGGAACTTGTGATTGTGAATAAGAACTGTTAAAGAATTTTAAGCACTGGATTGATATGTAATGAAAAAATCCTTGAAGAAACCTGGGTACTACAGTCTAGACTTCAAGGGCATTTGAAAACTGCTTCAAGTACATGACTGGATATCATAAACAAGACATTACATACTAATTTTGCATTATGTTGGACAAATTTGGATCCTGAGTTGAAGGTATAAGTAATCATATTTTGAATTAAAATCAAATCATGAGCTCCTCCATAATAGATGACTTAGCTATCAGGGGTACTTTAGCAAAATAAAAGTTTGAGTCAAAGGCAGGGTGGTATACTGGTTTGTGGTCATATGCCTGGAACTGATTCCCAGCTCCAACATTTAGTACATCATGTACTTGAGCATATCATGTAACCTCTGAACCTCAGCTTTCTCATCTATAAAATGAAGACAATACCTACCCTACAGAATTATTCTAATGATTAATGCTAATGCAAAAGCATGGCACACAGATTCTCAAAACACAAAACTTTGTTATATATTCATTCCAACTTAAAGATCCAGTGATTATGATTAAAAGCAGTAACAGGATTTAACTAGTTTAGCAGGATAACAGAAACAAAAAGTATTACAACTAGAAAACTAGTCTTGCCTTATCTGTATACCGAGTGGTAACACTAGAAAGATATCCCATTCCTTCCCCCAAATCAAAGTCAGCACTGCTGCTCTGTCCAGGCCAAGGAAACAGGTGAAGGGAGAGATCACAGAAGAGCAGAATATGTAGGACAGGAAGGCAAGAGAACAGAGAAGATCTGGGCCCAAAACTGGAAATCAATACTGCTGCCTTTATCCAGGTAATTTCAACAAAAGAAATAAATGTACCAGAAATGTTAGGATCACTGTCTTCCTTATTCACAGAACATTCAACTCAAAGTTAGAAATGTAATAGGTGTTGACTGATAAGTACATATTTTACTTCCTAACCTGAAGCTTTTTAGAAACAGGCTAAGTTGGATACTGAGATAATACTGCAAAAGTTCAGGATCATCAAGCATTGTTGGGTTCATTGTTCCTGAATTAAGAGGTATATTTAATTCTACTACATACGTTTTAAAAAAGTATTATAAAATCAGAGATCTTAGCAGGAATATTCTGTGCTCTTTCTACTCATCTATCTACTTTCAAGCATTTAAGGACGAAAGAACCCACCCACTTACAACAAAGACAACCACTGCATACATAAAAACAAACAAAACAAGGAAGCCCTGACCAGTTTTGCTCAGTGATTAGAGCGTTGGCCTGCAGACAGAGTCGTGTGTTCATATCCCTGTCAAGGACATGTACCTAAGTTGTGAGTTCAATCCCTGGCCCTGGTTGGAGTCGTGCAGGAGGCAACCAACCAATGTCTCTCTCTCACATCAATGTCTCTCTCCCTTCCAGTGGAAAAATATCCTCAGATGAGAATTAAAAAAAAAAAACAAAGAAGAAGCCTGTCAAGTATGAGAAATACTAGAATGTACCATAATAAGGGCAGGGACTTTGTCTATACTGTTTTTTTTCTCTCTACAGCATCTAGAACCATACCCAGCACAAAGTAGTAGCTCACTAAATACTTACCGAGTTATTCTTTAAAGAAATAATTGTGGGTAACCAAAACAAAATTATTGTCAATGTTAATGGTTGTCTTAAGGCTTAGAAGAGTTCTATTAATTTACATTTTTCCCAACTACTCTTATGAAAGAATACCGCAAAGAAAAAACAAAGAAAGAAAAGAATATTTCTTTTACATTATAATTAGGGCAGTATAATCTGCCCTAATTGAGCCAAAAACAGATAGTCTTGGAAAAAACTTTCTATAAAAAACTGTTTCAATATAATTTTATTAGCAGTTATTATGTCAAAATTCACATTTACAAGATACAAAGGACTGTCAGAAATAGTTTCTAAAGCATATGGAATTAGATTTTAACAGTAAGATAAAACATATTCTTATTATAGTACAGCCCTTAAAAGTCAAGAATAATACTTAGAATTATTACAGTTCTGTCAAACTAGAAATGAATTCTGCGTGCATAGTGCCACTTAAAGCAAACCTCCATGAAAGTATAACATACTTCTACAGATATGAATTTCAGCGGCAAACATCATCGGCTTCCAAACAACTGACACTAAAGGAATTTTCTATCAAAACACAAGTGCAGTGACTTTCATTAAATATAGAGCTATGATAATTCCATAAAGAGACCCTGAATCCTTAAGTATTTGCAATATGACTTTATGCTGTGACACTAGTACAAAACACAACTCTAATGCATAGATTCTGACACATTATGACAATAGGATACTAAGGATAGCCTTTTTCTATCAGAAAATGCTGAGTTTTCCAGTGCAGTATTAGGCTGGTCATTGCTGATCTAGTGAAATTCTACAACCTCCAGCTTGAGCAGTATTGTAGGATTCACAGATATTACACTTCATGCCTAATATATGGAACTGGACTGTAGATCTCCCATTGCAATCATTGCAGAGAATCTAAAAGTGAAGAGATAAATTCAAATTAAGTACATTAAACTTTATAAAGTGGCATTGCTCAAAACAATTCCTCAAAAATTATATTGAAGACACATATCTATGAGTCTAACCATTTCCATAAGTAAAAATACACATTTTTTGTTCCTGCAAACTCTAAGAGGCTACTTTGAATTCAGAAAATGAAAATGTAGATTTGAGCCAAGAAGACTATTTTAAAATAGCTCCCAAGTAGCATAAATAGTACTAGTATAAAATTTTGTTTTTGCAGTGGAGAAATTAGAGTCGCTTTATTGCTAGCACTATGCAAAGAGAATGGGAAAGCTATTGTTCAAAAGCGCAAACTCCTCAATGGCTTATAATCAGAGGATTTTAAAGAGTCAGGGGGAATACGTATGTGAAAGTGCTAGTGGGGCCAGTTTTAACTGCGGAAACTTGAAACTGGGTCATTTATGGTAAAGGTCTTCAGCACCACATTTTCCTGGACAATGGACCCTCTGCTTCTTCTTCTTTAAGTTTCATATATTAAATACCTAGTCTTCTATACCTCAGGAATGAATTAAAGTTCAAAAGTAGTTTCTAAAATTGAACAAAGAGAAGCTTTTGGCTCATCCTTAAAATGCCAATAAGATGCCACTTAGGAATTAATCTTTTCTAGTACTAAGATCCTGAAAAACAAAAAAGGTGTTAACCTGAAAATTGATCAATACTATGTGAGAAAAGCATTAGCTTTAGAAAAGTCACACCATATTAAGGAGAAAACTTCCAAATTTACTCTAAATTATAATTTGGAAAATAATTCTCTTATGAATACGATCTAACTATAGAGAATAGTAGTTGCCTGGAGTTAGTAAATTGAGGAATGACTGCTAATGGGTACAGGGTTTCTTTTTGGAGTGACAAAAATATTCTAAAATTCATGTTGATGATGTTTGTACAACTCTAAGAATATACTAAAAGGCACTAAATTGTAAACTTTAAATTAATGAGTTGTATGGTATATGAATGATATCTTATTAAAGCTGTTATTTTAAAAAATCATCTATGTGGGACATGGCACAGTGTGGCCTCTAGTGAAACATCACAATTATGAGTTAGCATTCCAAAAGTGATCACAGACCTTACCAACAATTCAATTATCCACATGAATTATAAAATGCCCCAGTGTGATTAAAACAAAAAAATTTTTTTATTTGTCTTTTATAAGTGGTTCTAGTCCTTTTGTGTAGAAGTAGCTAAACTGATGATGTTTAGAAAATTTAGATGTCCAAAAATTACTAATGCACCAGAAAGCTATCTAGAATTCTAATTCTGATCTGTAATTCAATATACTATGCCGAGAATAGACAGCATCAAATCTAATTAATGAAGAAAAGATTATTATTCTCTATAAGGCAAAAAAGACACAGAAATACTTCTTATATTTTAGGTTACAGGCTAATAAGCTCAAATTTTAAAAGAATAAGCAAGGGTAATAAACATTAAAAAACAAAACGTGTCAGGCCGGTGTGGCTCAGTGGTTGAGCATCGACCCATGCACCAAAAGGTCACCAGTTCGATTCCCAGTCAGGGCACATGCCCAGGCTGTGGGCTCAACTCCAGTGGGGAGCATGCAGGAGGCGGCCAATCGATGTTCTCTCTCATCCATGTTTCTATCTCTCTCTCCTTATTTCTTCTCTCTCTAAAATCAATAAAGGAAAAAATAAAAAAACAAAACGTGATCTTCAAAAATCAGAAAATATGTTTGCTTGACAAATTGAAAATAAAACAATTTAAAATAAAACATCAAACCAGTTATTCACCTCTACTCAGTTACATTACTGGTTCTGGTAAGTAATGTGTAACTATTTCAGAATAAAGTTTGTGCCTGCCACCTAGTGTTAGGAAGAATTGCACAACGGTATTCTTAGAACTTTTTTCCCTAGTCTTTTAAGATCAATGTAACTAAAATTTAAAGATTATTTTGTGCGTCCTTCCCATTAATCATCACACTGCCATCTATGCCAAAGCAGTATTTTTTAGACAGATTTGATCAAAAGGACAAAAATAAACAGAAACATCAACAAGGGACTTTAAAAGTTTTCAGCATTAATTCTACTCACATCCACAGTCATGTTCTGATATTCAGATGGCATAGGGGTCTGTGCTACCTCATCATCCAGCTGTCTCCAGTACCTTGTCATATCTACAGCAGAGTGCATACATAAAGGACATCGGTAGCCTCTAGAAAAGATAGGAAGGTTATTTTCCAAACATTAAACTAGGAGCATATTAACCCAGGTATACAAGATAAATGCTACCTGGTACATAAACTATCCAAGATAGCATTATTCTGTATTTCAAGACAAGCTGTTACAAACCTGTAAACTTTTACACTATAAAAATTTTCAGTGAAATTCTGTATCATATGGCTTTTTTTTTTTTTTTTTTTTGGTTACTCCTCACCTGAGGATATTTTTTCCATTGATTTTTTTTTTTTTTTAGGGAGAGTTGAAGTGGGGGAGGGAGGATAAGAGAGAGGGAGAGAGAGAAAGAAACATCAATGTGAGAGACACATCAACTGATTGCCTCCCTTCCATACTCCAACTGGAGCCAGGGATCAAACCTGCAACCCAGGTATGTATCCCTGACCGGGAATCAAATCTGTGACCTTTTGGTGCAAAGGCCAACACTCTAACCACTGCACCACACTGGCCAGGACTCATACGGCATTTTTTGAACCTACCTCTTTTTTCTCAGTCCTCTAAATGAGCAGAAATTAGTCCACAGTCTTTGCAGACTATATTAAATATATTTTTAAAATCAATTAAGCTTTTTAGCTAAATAACCTCAATATCTGAATATATTCAAGTAAAGAAGACATATATTCCTTAAAATTTATTCAAATATTATTTCCTAAAATTCTGAAAGTTTCCTTCTATCTGGCTATTATAAATTGAAACTTCTGCTCATCAATTTGCAGGACCAAAATATACATTTTGCACGGTCTCCTCTTTCCTAACTATTCTTATCTCAATTTAACATCCTTCCCCCAAAATAAAGTCTCAGCTTTAGGTAATCTTGTTTAGATAAGCTTTCTTTGCAGGTCATTACTGAGCCAATATAATGACTTAACAAAATTTTGAACAACACGCCTCAGCATTTTTACAAAGCTATGACTGCCTCTGACAGAGACGATGCTCCCTAATGAGTGTAGCTAGAAAATCAGAGGTGTCTGTCTCAGTTTGTAGGATGAGATAAGGCATAACAGAAACATGAGGACAAAAATGTAGTCCTTATCCTCCAAGATGCTTTGCCCAGTTAAACACTACTCATTTCCCCTACCTATCTGAAGATAAATATGCACCATGCCCAACATGCTAATAGCAATGAAAAAGAAGAAAACAAAAAACCCAGACATCTTACAATTGTAACATTTTTAAATCCCACTCACTCTTTCAACATTTCTTCATAACACGTTCTGGGGGAAAAAAAAAACAAAAACATTATTTTAGTAAAACAAAAAATATTTCCACTAATTCAAACATTTTTGAGAAAAGAAACCAAAGTTACTTTACCTATGTAAAAGATGTCCACATGGCAAGACATGAGCAACAACACGAGATGTGTGAATGTCCTGTGAAAAGAAATAAATGTTACTGCTTACATGAAGACACTATAAACAGCCAAGCATTTTAAATTCAAGAAGGGATATTTCCAAAGCAAAAAATATTCTAACCTTACCTCCAAACATATTGGACAGTTCTGCCGGGAAACATTTTCAATACACTGTTCAAAAGAGAAACTCAAATTACCACTTCTTAATGAGATGGAAATAACAGATATGACAATAGTATTATTAATAAAAACAAATAAGGAAAGAACACCAATTTACTCAAGATAATAATTAACATTAATACATTTCCTATATTTTAGACAAGAACAATTTAACTCTCACAACCTTTTCAGACTTGGCAGAGTACCTGAAATAATAAAATTGCTCAATACATAGTAATTATTCAAATCATATTCATTGTACAGATAAGAAAACTCAGTGACTCAAGTCTTGCCAAAATTGCAGAGGTAATGATGTTTCGAACCTATTTTATATGTATTTTACTCCAAAACTAAACCACTTAATAATATTTATAATAACAGTTCATATTATCAAGATTTTACTACATGCCATATGCTAAGTTCACTACCTGTACTAGCCTAATTAATTCTCACAACTCTAAATGAAACATGTATAACTTTTACCCTATTTTATAGATGAGGTACTTGAGGCCTAGAGAAGCTAAATAACTTCCAAAATTACATGCTTGTAAGAGATGGAGAAACAAAACTACATTTGAGCTCCAACAGGATACCTCTAGGGTCTGGGTTCTTAACTTGACAAGACAGTGTCTGATTAGATGTGGGGAAGTAAAGGAAAGCGCCAAGCCATGGATGATGCCGGGGATTTTTAAGTAAGCACTACAGTAGATGGTAGGACCATTTACCAACACAGACAATTAAAGATAACTGAGAAGTAAAACAAAAATATCTTAAGAGAAAATATATACATTTTTTAAAGACAACATAGCATATCTTCCTGTCACCCCAAACTCAAGTCTATACAACAAAACTCAATCCTTTTAACTCAAACAAATTCACAATCTATTAAACAAGTACCATAAGCCAGAGCTAAAAACCCTGAGGGTCATCTTTACTCAGCTCCATTCTTTCTCCGTTATGTCTTGTCACTATATCCCATATGTGCATTACTTCAATTTCCCTTACCACTTTACTATTATAAGGCAGTTATTATCTAGTATCTATTTTTAAAAACCCTCACTAGTCTGTCCATTCTCTAAATTCTTATGTTAGATAGAACCAGTACTACGAATGATAGTTTACTTTTTTCCCTAAATAATGAGAAATAATTTTAAAGGCCCTGGGATCATGATATAATTGCTACACCCAGATTAAAAATATTTGTCTAATTATTAAAGAAAATATAAAATTATTATCTGAATTTTCTTGGAATGCAGTATGCTAACAGTATATTTTTCCTATACTATGCATCTTATTTAATTTTTTTTTCTTTATTAATTTTAAAGAGAGAGGAAGGGGGAAAGAGAGAGAGATAAAAACATCAATGAGAGAGAGCATCAATTAGCTACCTCCTGCATGCCCCTGCCCCCACTGAGGATTTGGCCCACAACCTGGGCATGTGCCCTGACTGGGAATTGAACCAGCGAACTCTTGGTGCGTGGGTCAATGCTCAACCACTGAGCCATACCGGCCAGGCTATACTATGCATTTTAAAGGATATTTTTTAAACTAATACCAATGATAAAGATTCATTAACCCATTTAGAAATAGACAACAATATACTAATAATTGATATAAGTGCTCTTACATACTATAAAGAAAAGGAATAGATCAGTTATTCTTAAGCATATATTTTAGAACATCTGCTCCTTAACACTGCTTAAAAATAAAAAGCATAGTAGTTGTACTTGATAACACTGAAAATTAGCATGATTCCAAACATATTAGGTTTTAAACTGGTTTGTAAAAACATTGTTAATACTTTTTAATTATGCAAACTGATACCTTGTGCTTTCCTTGAAGATTCATAGCTAGGCATAAGTTACATTTCAAACAGTGGAAAAAATCTTCCTTTGGACCAATCCTACAAAAACACATGAAAGCCAAAAGATTAGATTTGTTTTTACTACAGAGTCAAACAACAGTATTCTAGACAGGGGTTTCTCCACATAGGCATACTGACATTTTGGGCCAGATAATTCCCTTTGGTGGGGGACTATCTTGTGCATTATAGGATGTTTAGTAGCATCTCTGCCCTATAACCAGTAGATGCCAGCAGCAGACTACCTCCCCTCCAAACCCAGTTCTAACAACCAAAAATGTCCCCAGACACTGCAAAATATGCCCAGAGGCAAAATCATCCCTGGTTGAAAACCACTGTTTAGACTCTAATGATGATGGTGAAAATGATCATATATGCAATAAATCAGATTATAGTTTTCAGATGATGATGTCCTAGGTGAATGGTCTCACTCAAGAAAATGAATGAGCAGTATATTTCTAAGAACAAAAAGAAATATGTTATCTTCATCTAGTTAATTATTCAATAGAAAGCACTTCAATTCACAACATTTTCTGGAAAGAACCTGGACCATCCCATTTTGCTAAAAGAATGTGTGGCAGCATTCTTCCATCGGGAGATGAAGGAGACTGCACCACTGGATCCCACAGGACAACTATCTTTGAAAAGATAAACAAGACTGATGAACCTTTAGCCAGACTCATCAAGAAGCAAATAGAGGACCCAAATAAATAAAATCAGAAAAGAGAGAGGCAAAGTAACAATTGACACCACAGAAATACAAAGGATTATATGGAAATACTAGAAATAACTAGCTATTGCCAACAAACTGGACAATCTGGGCAAAATGGACAAATTCCTACAAACATACAATATTCCAAAACTCAATCAGAAAGAATCAGAAAACCTGAATAGGCTGACAACAACTAATAAAAATGATGCAATAAAAATAATAACTCCTAGCAAATAAAATTCCTAGACCAGATGGTTTCACAGGGGAGTTTTACCAAATATTCAAAGGAAAACTAACACCTGTCCTCCTCAAACTATTTCAAAAAAATTCAAGAGGACAGAAGACTTACAAGGCCAGCATTATCCTAATTCCAAAACCAGATAAAGACACTACAAAAAAAGAAAATTACAGGTCAATATCCCTAATGAACATAGATGCTAAAATCTTCAACAATATATTAGCAACTCGGATCCACAATACATTAAAAAGACCACACACCATGGCCAAATGCAATTTATTCTGGGGAACCAAGGATGGTACAATATTTGCAAACCAGTAAATGTGACACATCACATAACAAAATGAAGGAGAAAAGAAATCACATGATCATATCAACAGATGCAGAAAAAACATTCAATAAAATCCGGTACTCATTTATGATAAAAACTCTCAGCAAAGTGAGAATAGATCATACCTCAACATAATAAAGGCCACATATGACAAACTTACTGTCAACATCATACTCAATGGGCAAAAAACTAAAAGCATTTCCCTTAAGATGAGGAATAAGACAGGGATGTCCACTTTCCCCACTCTTATTCAACACAGTACTGGAAGCCACTGCGGTGACACAAGAAGAAAAAAAAAAGGCATCGAAATTGGAAAGGAGAAAGTAAAACTGTCATTATTTGCAGACGACATGGTATTATACACGGAAAAACCCAGACTCTACCAAAAAACTACTGGATTTAATAAATGAGTTTGGCAAAGTAGCAGGATTCAAAATTAATATCCAGAAATGATGGCACTTTTTATACACCAACAATACCCATTCATCATTATAACAAAATTAAAAATAAAGTACTTAGGAATAAACTTAACCAGGGAGGTAAAATACCTGTACTCAGGAAACTATAGGACACTGAAGAAAGAAATACAGGAAGATACAAACAAGTAAAAGCATATACTATGTTCACAAATTGAAAGAATTAACATCATTAAAATGCCCATACTTCCCAAAGCAATCTATAGATTCAATACAATTCTATTAAAATACCAATGGCATATTTCAAAGATCAAGAATAGCTATTCCACAAATGTATATGGAATCAAAAAAGACCCCAAATAGCCTCAGCAATCCTGAGAAAGAACAACAAAGTTGGAGGGAGCATGATACCGGATATCGAACTATATTACAAAGTCACTGTAATCAAAACAGCCTGTTACTGGCACAAGAATGGGGATTTGGATTAATGGAACAAAACAGAGAGCCCAGAAATCAACCCACACCTTTACAGTAAATTAATATTTCACAAAGGAGATAAGAACATACAATGGAGTAAAAACAATCTCTTCAATAAATGGTATTGGAGAAATGTATAGGTATGTGCAAAAAAAAAAAAAAAAAAGGCAACTAAACCATCAACTTACACCATACACAAGACTAAACTCAAGGCAGAATGATGGCAGAGAGCAGGACCAGAGGGAGGGTAAGTGTGTGAGAGAGCACACTAGTGTGTGAGAGAGTATGAGTGGACGACCAAACTCGTGCAGTACAGAGAAGCAGAGCAGAAGGTTCCTGTGCTGTGGACGGAGCAGCCGGCTACCATGGTAAGCAGCTCTTCAGGGCGCTTCTCCCTGCGCCGTGGGGAGGTCCCACCATTTTAGAAGTTCCCGGGTCTTCCCTGGGAGGAGGCAGTGGGAGTAGCTAGGGCCCAGCAACCTGAGCCCACCAGTGCACCTGGCACCATCAGACTAGTGGACACCCTGCGTCAACACAGACCAGTGAACAGTAACGGAGCTGTCAGAGTGCCTGTTGCAGAAACCGCAAACGGCTGGGAGACCAGCACCATCCCCCACAGTAGCAGCCCAATCAGAGTCAAGATATACCCCCAGCAACAGAGGCTGGGGAGCAGACATCCATCCCCAGGAAACAGAAGCACAGATCAGCAGCTGAGACCCATCCCCAAAAACTACAGAAAAGGCTGAGCAGGAGCTGAGCCCCACTGGGCAGCAGCACTCCCCAGCCACCAGCAGCAGGACCTGGGGTTCCATTAGGGGCCTGGGCAACACAGCTGCCCACAAGAGCGGTGGGGAGCCGGGGCACCAGAGAGGCCTGTACAACCCAGCTACCCACAAGATCAGCGGGTACCCAGGGCTCCAGTGAGGCCTATGAGACACAGCTGCCCACGGTGTGGGCAGGGAGTGCAGCTCCAGCAAGGCCTGAGCTATACAGCTACAGGGGGCACCAGCGACCAGCTGAGAACACAGCTCCAGAGGGTCCCACGTGATCCAGCAGCAGCAACTATCAGGACACACCAATACCTGCCCCCAGTAGTCAATCCTCCAGGATCTACAGCAGGCAAGAGGTGACACGCAACAGAACAGTCTAGGAGAAACAGTAGCCTTATTTGATATACAGTGAGCTGCCTATACATCCAAACATCCCTCACCAAGTCTAGAGCTACCAGACAGCTAAAATGGGGAGACAAAGAAACAACACCCAAAGGAAAAAAAAAGAGGAATCACCAGAAAAGGAACTACAGAAAATAGAAGACAGCAACTTGTCAGATAAAGAATTCAAAGCAATGATTATAAGGGTGCTCAAACAGTTTGGTGAGAATTACAAGCAACTTAGTAAGAATTATGAAGAGCTCACTGGGAACTACTTCAGCTTAAAAAAGAGGTAGAAGCTACGCATAAAGAGGTAGAAGCTATGCATAAAAATCAAGAGAAAATAAATGACATAGCTGTTATGAAAAATACCTTAGAAGGGTTCAATAGTAGATTAGAAGAAGCTGAAGATCGAATCAGCGACTTAGAAGACAAGGTATAGAAAAACACCCAAATAGAGCAGCAAATGGAAAAAAATTCTTTAAAGCAGGAGAGTTTAAGGGAGCTGTGGGACAATATAAAACGTATCAACATTCACATTATAGGGATACAGGAAGAAGAAAAATCAGAGAAAGGAATAAAGAACCTGTTGGAAGAAATAATGACAGAAAACTTCCCTAAACTGGCGAAGGAAGAAGTCACACAAGTCCAGGAAACACAGAGAGTCCCAAGCAAGATGAACCCCAGAAGACCCACAGCTAGACACATCATAATAAAAATGGCAAACATTAAAGACAAAGAAAGAATCTTAAAGGAAGCAAGAGAGAAACAGAAAGTTACCTACAAGGGAGCTCTTTTCTGATTTCTCAAGAGAAATGCTGCAGGCCAGAAGGGAGTGGCATGAAGTGTACAAAGTAATGCAAGGCAAGGGTCTGAATCCAAGACTACTCTATCTTGCAAGGCTATCATTCAAAATTGAAGGAGAAATAAAGAGCTTCACAGATAAAAAAAAAAAAAAAAAAAAAACTAAAGAAATTTACCACCACAAACCATCACTGCAAGAAATGCTGAAGGGACTGTTGTAAGAAGAAGAAACAGAGAGAGAGAAGAGAGAGAGAGAGAAACACAGGCATAAAATTAAAATGGCAATTAATAACTATCTATTAATAATTACCTTAAATGTAAATGGGTTAAATGCTCCAATCAAAAGACATAGGGTAGCTGATTGGATAAGAAAACACGACCCATATATATGCTGTCTACAAGAGACCCACCTCACAACAAAAGACTTACACAGGATGAAAGTGAATGGATGGAAAAAATTTTCCAAGCAAATGGAAAGGGAAAAAAAGCTGGTGCAGCAATACTCATATCTGACAAGACAGACTTCAAAACAAGGGCCATAATAAGAGAAAGAGAAGGTCACTACATAATATTAAAAGGATCAATCCAACAAGAAAATATAACCCTGGTAAACATATATGCACCA
Source organism: Molossus molossus (assembly GCF_014108415.1). Taxonomy (NCBI): domain Eukaryota; kingdom Metazoa; phylum Chordata; class Mammalia; order Chiroptera; family Molossidae; genus Molossus; species Molossus molossus. Next base: position 55,224,066 of record NW_023425344.1, read on the forward strand.
AATATGGGAGCACCCAAATATATTAAAAATCTTCTGGAGACTTCAAGGGAGAGATCAATAACAATACAACCATAGTGGGTGACTTTAACACATCACTGACACCACTGGATAGATCTCCTAGACAAAAAATTAACAAGGACATAGAGTCCTTACAAGACAAACTAGATCAATTGGACTTAATTGGTATTTACAGAACAGTTCACCCCAAAGCTGCAGAATATACATTCTTCTCAAGTGCACATGGGTCATTCTCAAAGACAGACCACATGTTAGGACACAAAGCAAGTCTCTACAAATTCAAGAAGATTGAAATCATATCAAGCATCTTCTCAGATCACAGTGGCATGAAACTAGAACTCAATTACAATAAAAACACACAAAAACATTCAAACACTTAAAGGCTAAATAGCATGTTATAAACAATGAATGGGTTACCAACGAGATCAAGGAAGAAATTTAAAAATTCCTGGAAACCAATGAAAATGAACACACAACACAAAATCTATGGGACACAGTGAAAGCAGTCTTGAAAGGGAAGTTCATAGCACTACAGGCCTACCTCAAGAAACAAGAAAAATTCCTGGTTGACTTTCTAACCTTACAACTTAAAGAACTAGAAAGTAAACAAAAAGAAAAACCCAGAGCTAGTAGGAGGAAGGAAATAGTAGAGGTCAGAGCAGAAATAAACAAAATAGAGACTAAAAAAAACAGTTCATAAGATCAATGAAACAAAAAGCTGGTTCTTTGAAAAGATAAACAAGATCGATGGACCTTTAGCCAGACTCACCAAGAAACAAAAAGAGAGAAGAAACCAAATAAAATCAGAAATGAAAGAGGAAAAGTAACAACTGACACCACAGAAATACAAAGGATCATCGAAACATACTATGAAAAATTATACGCCAACAAATTGGACAGTCTAGGAGAAATGAACCAATTTCTAGAAACACACAGCCTCCCAAAACTGAACCAGGAAGAGATAGAAAACTTGAACAGACCAATAACAACAAAGGAAATTGAAGATGTAATTAAGAAACTCCCAGGAAAACAAAAGCCCAGGCCCAGATGGCTTCACAGGGAAGTTTTACCAAACAGTCAAAGAACATCTAATACCCATTCTCCTTGAACTATTCCAAAAAATCCAAGATGAGACACTTCCAAACTCATTTTATGAGGCCAGCATAATCCTAATTCCAAAACCGGATAAAGACACTACAAAGAAAGAAAACTATAGGCCAATATCCCTGATGAACACAGATGCCAAAATCCTTAACAAAATATTAGCAAATCGGATCCAGCAATACATCAAAAAAATTATTCATCATGACCAAGTAGGATTCATCCCAGACATGCAAGGATGGTACAATATTCACAAATCGATAAATGTGATACACCACATAATCAAAATGAAAGATAAAAACCATATGATCACATCAATAGATGCTGAAAAAGCATTAGACAAAATCAAGCAACCATTTCTGATAAAACCGATCAGCAATGTGGGAATAAAGAGATCATATCTCAACAAAATAAAGGCTATATATGAAAAACCTGCAGCCAACAACATACTCAATGGGCAAAAACTAAAAGCATTCCCTTAAGAATGGGAACAAGACAGGGATGCCCACTTTTGCCACTCTTATTTAACATAGTACTGGAAGCCTTAGTCACAGCAATTAGACATAAAGAAAAAATAAAGGGGATCCAAATTGGAAAGAAGGATATGAAACTGTCATTATTTGCAGATGACATAATATTGTACATAGAAAACTCCAAAGACTCCATCAAAAATCTACTAGACTTAATAAATGAATTTGGCAAAGTAGCAGGATACAAAATTAATGTCAAGAAATTGATGGCATTCTTATACACCAATGATAAACTCAGAAAGAGAAACTAAATAAACATCCAATTTACCATCGCAGCAAAAAAATTCAGATACCTAGGAATAAACTTAACCAAAGAAGTAAAGGACCTCTTCAAAGAAAACTACAGGTCATAAAAAAAAAAAAAAAAAAAAAATTAGAGGAAGATATAAAAAAGTGGAAGCACATACCTTGTTCATGGATTGGAAGAATTAACATCATTAAAATGTCCATACTATCCAAAGCAATATATAGATTCAATGCAATCCCCATCAAAATACCAATGACATATTTCACAGAACTAGAACAAACACTCCAAAAGTTTATATGGAACCAAAGAAGACCCTGAATAGCCACAGCAATCTTGAAAAAGAAGAAGAAAGTAAGAGGGATCATATTACCAGATATCAGGTTATACTACAAAGCTACTGTAATCAAAACAGCCTGGTACTGGCACAAGAACAGGCACATAGATCAATGGAACAGAACAGAGAACCCACAAATTAATCCAAGACAATATGCTCAATTAATATTTGACAAAGGTGGCAGGAGCATACAGTGTAGTCAAGACAGTCTCTTCAATAAATGATGTTGGGGAAACTGGACAGCTACTTGCAAAAAAATGAAGCTAGACCACCAACTTAAACCATCCACAAGAATAAACTCAAAATGGATATAAGACTTAAATGTAACTCGTGAATCCATAAAAATTCTAGAAGAAAATGCAGGCTACAAAATTTCAGACATGATATGCAGCAGAATTTTCACTGACAACACCTAAGGCAAGAGAAACAAAGGAAAAAAATGAACACATGGGACTACATCAAACTAAAATGATTCTGCACAGCAAAAGAAGCAACCATGAAAACAGAAAGGGAATCCACTATATTGGAAAACATAATTGCCAATGATGCATCAGATTAACCCTTAGGGTTAATTTCCAAAATATATACAGTGCTCATACAACTCAACAAAAGAAAGACAAAGAACCCAATTAAAAAATGGGCAGAGGACCTAAATAGACGCTCTCCAAACAGGAGATACAAATGGCCAAGAAACATATGAAAATATGCTCAACATCACTAATCATCCAAAAGATGCAAATTAAAACAACTATGAGGTTATCACCTCACACCTGTCAGAATGGTCACCATCAACAAATCATCAAACAAGTGTTAGAGAGGGTGTGGAGAAAAGGGGACTCTAGTACACTGCTTGTGGGAATGTAGACTGGTGCAGCCACTATGGAAAACACTATGGTGTTACCTCAAAAAGTTAAAAATTGAACTGTCATTTGATCCAGTGATCCCACTTCTAGGAATATACCCTAAGAAACCTGAAACACCAATCAGAAAAAAATATATGTACCCCTATGTTTATAGTAGCACTATTTACATTAGCTAAGATCTGGAAACAACCCAAGTGTCCATCAGTAAATGAGTGGATAAAAAAGCTGTGGTACATGTACATAATGGAATACTATGCAGCTGTAAGAGAGAAAGTTCTCTTATCCTTTGAGATAACATAGAGGGACCGGGAGAGTATTTTGCTAATCAAAATAAGCTAAGCAGAGAAAGACAAATACCACATGATCTCACTTACTTGTGGAATATGATGAACTAAACAAACTGATGAGCAAAACTGACCCAGAAACATAGAGTTGGGGTACAGACTGACAAACCTCAGAGGAGGGGGAGTTGAGAGGGGAAGAGATGAACCACCAAACTTATATACATGTATGCATGACCAATGGACATTGACAACAAAGCTGGGGATGGGTGAGGGGGTAATGGGGAGGAGGACGTCAATGGGGGAAAAAGGAGAAACATCTGTAACTAAAACAAATGAATAAACATAAAGAAAAAGAGAGAGAGAAAATGCATATATGCTTAACTCATGGACACAGACAATAGTGAGATGAAAGCCTGGGGTGGAGGCAGGAGCAAGGTGGAGGGGATCAATGGGGAAAAAGGAGGGCCTCTGTAATACTTTCAACAATAAATACAAATTTTTTTTTTTTTTAATAAAAGAATAAACTCAAAATGGATATAAGACTTAAATCTAAGTCACAAAACCATAAAGAGCCTAGAAGAAAAGATAGGCAGTAAAATCTTAGGTATCTCATACTGTAGTATTTTTGCATATATATCTCCTAAGGCTAGGAAAACAAGGAAAAGTTAAACAAACAGGACTACATCAAACTATAAAGCTTTCTACACAGCAACAGAAACCATCAAAAGAATAGAAAGGGGCCCTTGGCCAGTTTGGCTCAGCGGTTAGAGCGTCACCCTATGGTCCAGAGAGACCCAGGTTCGGTTCCCACTAAGGGCACATACCTCGGTTGCAGTTTGTCCCCAGATCTGATTGGGTCATGCGGGTGGCAACCACTCGATGTGTCCCTTTCACATCGATGTTTCTCTTCCTCTCTCTCCCCCCCCCCCCACTCTATCTGAACAAAAAATGGAAAAATGTCCTCAGGTGAGGATAAAAAAAAAATGGAAAGGGAATCCCCTGTATGGGAGAACATATTTGCCAATGGTACATCAGATAAGGGGCTAATTTCCAAAATATGTAACTCAATACCAGGAAGAGAAATAATCCAATTAAAGATTGGGCCCTGGTTAGTTTGGCTCAGAGGTTAGAGCATCAGTCCTTGGAGAAAAAGGTCTTGGGTTTGATTTTCGATCAAGGGCACATATCTGGGTTGCCAGTTCAATCCCCAGCCCTCGTCGGAGTTGTATGGGAGGCAACCAATCAATGTCTCTCTCTCACATCAATGTTTCTCTCTCTCTCTCCCTCCCTTCCTCCCTTCCACGCTCTACAAATCAATGGAAAAAATGTCCTCAGGTGAGGATTAACAAAATAAACAAAAAAAAAAAATGGACAAAGACCTAGCTGGGTAGTTCCATTCCCAGTGAGGCCACATACCTAGGTTGCTAGTTCGATCCCCAGTCAAGGCACATGCAGGAGGCAACCAATTAAAGTTTCTCTCTCACAATGATGTTTCTTTCTCTCTTTCTCTTTCTCTTTCTCTTTTTCTTTCTTTCTCTCTCTCTCTCTCTCTCATCAATGAACAAACATATCCTCCAGTGAGGATAAAAAAAATTTTAACGGGCAATGGACCTGAATAGACACTTTTCCAAACAAAGAGGACATACAACTGGCCAATAGACATGTGAATAAATGCTCCATGTCACTAATCATCAGAGAGATACAAATTAAAACTACAATGAAGGATCACCTTACACCTTCCAGAATGACTACTATCAATGATAAATCAATAAACAACAAATGCTGGTGAGGATGTGGAAAAAAGAGAACCCTAGTGCACTGCTGGGGGGAATGCAGATTGGTGCAGCCACTGTGGAAAACGGTATGGAGTTTCCTCAAAAAATTAAAAATATTTTTTCATTAGCCAAGATCTGGAAACAGCACAAGTACCCATCAGTAGATGAGTGGTTAAAAAAGCTGTGGTACATTTACACAATGGAATACTACATAGCTATAAAAAAAAAAAGTAACACTTACCTTTTGCAACAGCATGGACGGACCTGGAGATTATTATGCTAAGCAAAATAAGTCAGTCAGAGAGACAAATACCATATGAATCTCAGTTATATGTGGAATATAATAAGCAAAATAAACTGAAGAACCAAACAGGACCAAAGGCATGGATACATGGAACTGACAGTTCTCAGAGGGGAGGAGGTGGGGGGCGGGGGGGGGTGACTGGAAGAGTTTAGCCAAAGAACATATATACATAACCCATGGACAAAGACAACACTATGGTAAAGGCTGGGGGTGCAGGCTGAGTGGAGGGATACAAAAGGGAGGAAAATAAGTGATATCTGTAATAATAACAATAAAAGAAAAAGACATTGCCAAATTTAGTACATATATCTTCAAAACTAGAAAAATACTGCCCTGGCCGGTTTGGCTCAGCGGTTAGAGCATCGGACTGCGGTCTGGAGAGACACGGGTTCGGTTCCCACTAAGGGCACGTACTCCAGTTGCAGTTTGTCCCCGGCCCTGGTTGGTCGTGCGGGTGGCAGCCACTCGATGTGTCCCTTCACGTCGATGTTTCTCTCTCTCTCTCCCTCCCACTCTATCTGTACAAAAAATGGAAAAATATCCTCGGGTGAGGATTAAAAAAAAAAAACTAGAAAAATACTGAATAAAGTTTAGGTTTGAAATGTTTAAATTCTTATTACAATTTCCAATGAAGTTATTTTCACTACGTTTATTCTTACTTCTGTATGTTATTTGTAAAAGGACTTAGTAAATGTTAATGACAAATTTTCCTCATATACAGAGAAATCATAATACTAAAAACAGTTTACCAAAGATACATTGCCTATTCATCACTGAGGACCTACTGTGTATACAAGGCACTCCCAGATATAGAAATTTAAACTTTGAAAATACCTTATTTCATGAAGCTTAATATATACTAGGTAGGATGATATATGTATGTTGAAATCCCAAAAAATTGTAAGTCAATAAAGGAACTATACAATTTGGTGATTCCTTGGTTATGATAGTGGTAATTAAATGCTGTGGGTAGACATACAAAATAACACCATACAACAGTGAAAATAAATTGAAGCTTCTGAATCAAATAGATGAATCTTAGAAACAAGGCACAATTTTTTTTAAGCCACAGAAGAATATACACAGTATAATTTTAAAAATAAGCAAAACTAAATATATATATTATAACCTCCACTCCTACTGAAATTATGATGGCTAAATTTAAAAACAAAAAACAAGCTGTTTGAAAGTAGTAGTGAAGAGCAACTATGGGCTTAAAGAGTCAATATCCCAGAGAAAAGGGAAATACACTGAGGCAAAGCCAATTATCTGCTTTTTACTCTTTGGTGGATATGCTACCTTAAGCTATGCAGTGAGAAGCTAAAAAGCAGCTAAGGATCAAGCAGCTGGTAAGAGGCTAAGAAATGAAGTAGTTTAAAGCCTCTGGCTGTTTCCCTGTGCTAGGGAGGCAAAAAGTAGAGTCCAGGTCCTACCACAAAAGACATGCCCTGGTAAACACCCCAGGCTTTAAGTCAAGACCCCTGAGGGACCATGTCCTGGGAGCCTAAATCTAAGGAGACACAAAATAGAACATGACTTATAACCGAAATTTAGCCTCTAATGACCCCAACCCTTAGTTGAATTAAGGTGGTCTACCTATATATTAACTGTCTATAAAATGAAAAATGAATTGTCTCTGGGAAAATAATAGCATCCAGAGCTTATACAATTTTTTACATAATATGTCCCACAATCAACTAAAACAAGTATCAAGCATTCCAAAAGGTAAAACCAAAGAACCAATCTCCAAGGGGTAAAAACAAAACACAGAACTGACCACAAGTAATCAAGATATTGGAGTTATCAGATACAGCCTTTAGATTATCTGCAATTAATATGTTCAAGAAAAAAAAAAATGAAGCATTTCATCTAAGAACTGGAAACTTCAGGGAGAGGTGATTTAAAAAGCGTAAAGCCTATAATTTAAAGAAAACCTAAAATAAAAAACTCAATAGGTTTAATAGCAGATTCAACACAGTACAACAGAGCCCTAGAAGAAACATTAGTATAAACTACCCAATTTAGGCACAAAGGAAAAAAACAGACAACGTAAGAAAGAAAGTAAGATAAATATGGGATATAATGAAAAGGTCTGTACCTAGAGTCCCAAGATAGGTAAGAGAATGGGGCAGAAACATTATCTGAAGATAATTATCTGGTCAAGAATATTTCAAAAAACATGATCTTGCCAAGAACATTTCAGAACTGACAAGACATTAAGCCACAGATTCAAGAAATTCTACAAACTGCAAGACATAAATATCACACACACACCTAAACACACCATAAAAAAAAAAAACTACTAAAAATTAATAACTTAAAACATTGAGAGGAGCATAAAAGACAGATTGCCCTCAAAGAGGCAATAATGATTCTGATAGGTGGCATTTTGTTTGTTTTTATTTATCCTTACCCAAGGATATTTTTTCCCATTGATTTTTTTTTTTTTTTAGAGAGAGTGAAAGGAAGGGAGAGCGGGGGCTGGAGGGAGAGGGGGAGAGGGAGAGGGGGAGGGGGGAGAGAGAGAGAGAGAGAGAGAGAGAGAGAGAGACAGACATCAACTGGCTGACCAGGGTGGGGATCAAACCTGCAACCCAGGTATGCACCGTTCACCAGGAATCCAACACACAACCCTTCGGTGGGTGGGCTGATGGTCTAACCACTGAGACACACTGGCCAAGGCCTGATAGGTGACTTTTAAACAGAAACCATGACACCAAAATATCTTTAAAGTGCTGAAAGAATCTGTCAACTTAGAATTCTACACCCAGAGCCCTGGCCAGTTGGCTCCGTGGTTGGAGCGTCAGCCTGCGAACCAGAGAGTCCCAGGTTCAGTTCCCGCTAGGGGCATGTACAAAATAAATAAAGAATTCTACTCTACACCCAGCAATAATAAAAGTTTAAAAGAAAAACAAAATAAAGACATTTTAAAAGAGACAAAAAACTGAATTTATCACCAGCAAAGCCTCACTAAAAGTAATACTAAAGAGAATTCTTCAAGTAGAAGGAAAATAATCCCAAAGACTTCAGGTCAAGATGTTAGAGTAGGTAAACGCAGTACTCACATCCTCCTACAACCATATCAAGATTACAACTAAACTACAAAACCACCACCACTCAGAACCACCTGAAATCTACCTGAATAGAAGTCCTACAACTAGAGATTTAAAGAAGCCACACTGAGACTGGTAGGAGGGGCGAAAATGCAGAACAGGCTCGTCTCACAGCCATGGGTGGCAGATAAAAATCAGACGGGTTAACTCCAGTGCAGAGGTCACTCCTGAGGAGTAAGGGATCCCAGCCCCACACCAGGTTTCCCATCCCAAGGCTCCAATGCTGGGAAGAGATGTCCTCATAACTTCTGGCTGTAAAAACCAGCATGAGCCCTGGCCGGTTTGGCACAGCGGTTAGAGCATCGGTCTGCAGTCCAGAGAGACTTGGGCTCGGTTCCCGCTAAGGGCACGTACCTCGGTTGTGGTTTGTCCCCGGCCCTGGTTGGGTCGTGTGGGAGGTAGCCGCTCAATGTGTCCCTTTCACATAGATATTTCTCCCTCTCTCTCTCTCTCTCCCTTCCTCCCTCCCTCCACTCTATCTGAACAAAAAATGGAAAAATGTCCTCAGGTGAGAATAAAAAATAAAAAACAGCACGAATTGAGGCTATGTGAGACAAAGGGCTTCTGGAGTCCCAGGCAGTTCCTCTTAAAGGGCATGCACATGGACTTACTCTGACTCACTCTTTCTGAGTTCCGGCACTGGGATAGCAGCTCAAAAGGCACCAGGGACATACAAGGAGGAACTGAATTGTTTAGCATCAAGGCAAGAGCTGGGAGGAAGCTTTATCCTAGAGAGAAGTGCTGGCAGAGGCCATTGCTCCTTTTCTGAGCCCTTCCCCAACAGTGTTAGCAGATGGGAGCCATATCTGAGTCTCCATCAACCTGACTATACAGTTTGCCTGCCTGATGATTCCCTGAGATCACACCCCATCAAACTTGCCAGTCCTCCCAAGCTGTTTCCAGTGCCTTTTCCACAGGAATAGCCTGTCATGGCTCAGGCTTAAGACTTTCCTAAAATCTTTCAAATGAGCAGCATCTGGCCTCAGCAAGCCCTGTAATTCTCACTAAGTTGCCCCAGGCCCAGCACTAGCAGCAGCCAGCTGTGGTTCACAGCCTGGTCTCTCCTGGGCACCTCCAAGCCCAGCACAAATTGCAGGCAGCTGCAGATAGTTTTGTAACTCAAGCTAGGTGGCCATGGCAGAACACAAGCAGTGGCTAACCTTGGCCTGCACCTCCCTGGAGGCCCCAGAGCCGGTGCATTTGGCAGACAGCTTCAGATCACATTGAGACACAACCCAAACACCTCCACACCGACACACTCAAGGGGCAGACTCAGCAGGCACCAGAGCCACGCTGAAGTAAGTCCTGCTCTGTGGGGCGAGCCCCTGCACAGCTGATCCTCCATAGTTGTTAATGGTCACAGCCAACAATAATCAAGGCTCAACTACAACAAGACACAGCCCACATGGGAGTGCCCATCTTGGGTGATCAGGGAGGCTGTGCCAATGGACCCTACAGGACGCCTACTACATTAGGCCACAATACCAAGCCTGGAAGACGTAGCAGCTCTATCTAATACATAGAAACACAGGAAGGCTGCCAAAATGAGGACACAGGAAGCACGTCCCAAAAGAAAGAGCAAAACAAAACTCCAGAAAAAGAACTAAACAAAATGGAGACAAGCAATCTACTAAATGCAGAGTTTAAAACACTGATTATAACGATGCTCAATGAACTTAGGGGAAGAGTAGTTGAACTTATGAGAACTTCAATAGCATTAAAAAAAAGATATGAAAACTATAAAAAAGAAACAGCAATGAAGGATGCACTAAATGAAATAAAGATTAATTTACAGGAAATTAACAGAAGAGTAGATAAAGCCAAGAATCAAATCAGCAATTTGGAATAGAAGGGGGCAAAAATAAAAAAAACACTTAAACAGAACAGCAAAAAGAAAAAAGAATACAAAAAATAAAGACAGTGTAAGGAGCCACTGGGACAACTTCAAGCATACCAATATTTGCATCATGGGGGTGCCAGAAGGAGAAGAGAGAGAGCAAGAAATTCAAAACCTATTTGAAAAAATAAAGACAGAAAACTTCCCTAACCTGGTGAAGAAAACAGACATATAAGATCAGGAAATGCAGAGGCCCAAGATGAACCCAAAGAGGCCCACACCAAACACATCATAATTAAAATGCAAAAGGTTAAAGATAAAGAGAGAATCTTAAAAGCAGCAAGAGAAAAACAGTTAACTACAAGGGAGCTCCCATAAGACTGTCAGATGATTTCTCAACAGAAATTTTGTAGGTCAGAATGGATTGGCAAGAAATATTCAGAGTGATGAAAAGCAAGGATCTAAAACCACAATTATTCTACCCACCAAAGTTATCATTCAGAATCTAAGGACAGATAAAGAGCTTCCTTCCCAGACAAGAAAAAAACTAAAGGAGTTCATCACCACCAAACCAGTATTACATGAAATGTTAAAGGGTCTTCTTAAAGAAGTAAAAAATAAATAAAAATGGCAATAAATGTCTATCAACAATTGAATATTTTTTAATCTAAAAAAACAAAACAAATGAACAAGTAGAACAGAAACAGACTCAGAGATACAGAGAACACTTTGACGGTTGCCAGATGAGAGAGTGGTTGAGGGGATGGGTAAAAAAGGTGAAGGGATTAAGAAGTACAAATTGGTTGTTACAGAATAGTCAATGGGGATGTAAAGTACAGCATAGGGAATATAGTTGATAATATTTTAATAACTATGTATGATGTCAGATGGGTACTAGAATTATTGGGATGATCACTTGGTAAGTTATATAGTGTCTAATCACTGGGGTATACACTTGAAACTAATATAGTATTGCAGGTCAACTGTAATGAAAAAATAAAAAATAATTCAAATTTTTAAGAAAAGAAGAAGATGCAGAAAGGATAAAAGAGCAATTGAAATGGTAAATATAAAGGTCAATATAAGAGAATATTGACTGTTCAGAAAAACATTTTATAGAGTTTAAAATATACATAGATTAAAATACATAACAACAACAGCATGTAAATTCTCTTAGTGTTTAAGATTCTTGAATGACAAATGTGTTATGCTACTAAGCTAAGGATGTATATTATAATTTCTAAGATTTAACACTAAAAGAATAATGGAAGAATGTACAATTAATAAGCTTACAGAGAATAAAAATAGAATAGAAAAGGCTGATTAATCCAAAAGAAGGCAAGAAAGGAGAGGGAGAAAAAAGGGAAATAGGTAAATACTACAACAATAAAAAACACTAAAATTGTAGATTGAAATAAATATAATTATATTAATAAATGGACTAAATACTTCAGTAAAAAAATCAGTCTTTATCAAATTCAATAAAAACATAAAACTCTAGCCCTGGCCAGTTTGGCTCAGCGGTTAGAGCATCAACCTGCGGTCCCGAGAGGCCCGGGTTCGGTTCCCGCTGAGGGCGCGTACCTCGGTTGCAGTTTGTCCCCGGCCCTGGTTGGTCGTGCGGGTGGCAGCCACTCGATGTGTCCCTTTCACATCGATGTTTCTCTCTCTCTCTCTCTCTCTCTCTGTTCCTGTCTCTCCCTCCCACTCTACCAGAACAAAAAAGGAAAATGTCCTCGGGTGAGGATAAAAAAAAAAAACAAAAAACATAAAACTCTACTATATTCTGCTTACAAGACGTGCAGCTTAAACATAAATATACAAAATGTTTGCAAATAAAAAAATGAAAAAGGAGATACATGCAAAGCCTAATCAAAAGAAACCTGATACAGATACAGTAATCTTAAGGCATAAAAGATTATTAAAAATAAAACAGACATTATATAATGATAAGTGAGTCAATCATAAAGGAAAATATAACAATTCTATGTAAATATCTAATAATATTGCTTTAAAATATATAAAACATAACACAAAAGAGCACATACTATATGATTCCATTTATAAAAAATACAAAAAGTCAGGAGACTGTTTACCTTGTGGGAGTGTATTGACTTAGGGCATAAGAAAGTCTGTTAAGGTGTTATGAACACTGTTTTTTAATTTGGGTGGTGGTTAAAAGAGTGTGTTCATAAGCAATCTCATAAGGCTGTTTATGATTTCTGCATGTTATTATGTTTGTTATCTTTCCTTAAAAACAAACTATAAAATAAAAGCAAGAAAGTGATTTAAAATATTCAAAACAGTCATTATCTCCAATGGGAACAAAGAGAACGGATTGATGCAGAACACTAGGAGTGTCAACAATATTAGTAACATTCTGTTTCTTAAATTGGCTTTTTTATTACTATACTTCAAAACATGCATAAACTACATATATGCTTTTGTATAATGCTAATAGTTCCAGATATTTTTATAAACTTTTTTTTTTAAATTCTCATCCAAGGATACTATTTTCCCATTTATCTTCATATACAGTGGGAGGGGGAGAGAGAGAGAAACATCAACATGAGAGAGACACATCAATTGGTTGCCTCCCACATAACCCCAACCAAAAATGGGGACCAAACCGCAACCGAGGTGCATGCCCTTGACCAGAATCGAACCCATGACTCTTTGGTCCACAAGCCTATGCTCTAATTGCTGAGCCAAACTGGCCAAGGCACTTCAGGATATTTTTAAATAAAAAAATTCTTATATACCAACATGTCAACACTAGCTTGTCCATGGGTGGCTGATTGTAGGCTGTTTTATTTTTTTTTTTCCTACTTTTCCATATTTTCCGATTGTATCAAAACTTTTGATAACTTTTTTAAAAACTAATTTTTAAAAAGAAAAAACCCATCCTAATATTCTACCTCGGTTGCCTACAAAACACTTCATTATACAAGTATAGTTTATATACCAAAGTTAAAATGTTAAATAGCCATACAATAGTGGGCTAATTAAATGATTATTACAAAAGAAGCATGAAGAAACTTCTTAGAGTAATGGAAAATTTTTTTTTCCATCTTGATTGTGTAGGTAGTAACATAGATCTAGATATTTGTCAAAATTTACTGAACTGGACAGTGAAAATAAATTATTTTATTAAACATAAGTTATATTCCAATAAAGTTGGCTTTTAAAAACTATTATTGCCCAGACACACTAGAAGTAATTAGAAAAGAACATTTACATACAGTACCTACAAATTCCACAGTATTCACAATGATACTGTTTCTTGTCTTTGTCAAACAGATGGCATATACTGCAATAATATTCTCCAAACAATGTGCTACATTCTTCACAAGTCTGTTGGGCCTAAAAAAGGCACATGTAATTAAAAATTGGGATAAATTTACCAAAACATTTTGAATTACTATTTGAATATACAGAATTTATGTTAAGTATATGCAGTTTTATTTTTACAAGTTTTTAAACATTTAAATCAAAGACACTGCTTACTTTGAGAGTTGTCTGACTTGGCAATACTCTTGACTAAAATTTTTAAACCACCTTAGAAAAAACTTTTTTGAAATAAAGAAAAAAGAAATGTGATTAAAATCTTACATGTTGAATTTTTTCACAGTTTATGCACTGCACTTCCTTTACTTTAAAGCGATCTAGTTGATGATCTTCCTTGTTATCATGACACAACCGGCAAGTATACAACTTGTCACAGCAAGGTGCCTAATGCCCAGGAGAGAAAAAAAAGAGTTACAAGAAGCAAGAGAAGGCAAGTTTGCAATGCAAAAAGAAATTTTCTCCCTCCTCCTCCTAGAACAAGGTCAAAGACTACAACCTATGAATCAGCTGGGTAAGCTGATCCTAAACATAACATTTCGCTCTTCCTTGGCATATCTGAACTATTCTTTTCAACATAGTTTTATGAAGTTGAACACAATCTTGTCCTTAAAGACAAAAGAATCATGAAGGATGGAAATCCCTGGACTGAAAAATTAACCCTGCCAACACCCGAAATTCATTCTCTGCCTAACGAGCAAGCCAACAACTTCTTATTGACATTTCGAGATAAATTCATGTATCTACTTCAATCCCTAAACATTAAATAGTATAAAGATACTTTTAGTTCATTTGTGTTTATTAGTCATTAACTATATGCCTCATATTTTAGAGGATAAAATAAATGTAACAAATAGTCCTTGTTTTCTAGAGTGACAAAGACTGCCAGTTGTCCACCAAAATCTTTTCTCCTTCTCCCAGCTACATTATAGTTTCTAGCCTTCCTTACTGTTAGTTGTAGCCAAATGACTAAGTTCTTACCAACAGAATATCAGCAGAAGACATCAATGCCACTCCCAGACCTGAATATTAAGAAACAGCATGACTGCTCTCTTTTCCCTTTCCTTAAGATGAAACCTGGATATGGCAGCAACCCAGCAGATGACTATGTGCCCTAAAACATGGCAAAATAATACAATGGAAACACTTGTCCCTGGAGTGATCATATGGAACAGAGCCTCATCAACAAACAGGATCACTGACCTTGGAATTGTTAGGTAAAAGGAAATAAACTCATTATTATCTAACCCACTTTACTGTTGAGTCTTTTTTTTTGGGGGGGGGTACATGCCCCTAGATGGAACCGAACCCGGGACTCTCTGGTCCACAGGCCAATGCTCCAACCACTAAGCCAAATTGGCCAGGGCAAGTCTTTTTGTTATAGCAATTTAGCCTTACCCTAACTAGTACATTAAGAAGGCTCCAGGCTAGTAAACTAACTTTCCAGTAAATTCTTTCATTTACTCATCAAAAAATTCTTTAGGTACTGGAAAGTATTCAAGCTTATGGGAACTAAGACAAGTTTTCCAAAATTCTACTTTGTACGCGGAAAGCTCAACTTTTATCACTGTTGGTTGTTCCTTGTAATGACAGTCTCACATCTCTCCTTTTTGAGAAAACTTCCACCAAATACCCAAGACTAAATAACCACAGTTCAAGTAAAAATATGCTATTCCATGAAAAATGCAAACAGTTCAGGTCATAATCGAATTGCACAACAGCTTTTCCTCACAAAACCACCTAATTTCAGTTTGCAAAAGTTGTTGATGAAAACATCCCATTTCATCAAACATGTGAAAGGATGTATTCAAGGGATGGTATTTTATAAAATTAGTAATTTTACTACTTTAACGTTATCAATGACATTCTTAAGTGAACTTTGCTGTTTTTTTCATTATTGGTATAGCACAGTTGAGCGCCACTGCCTTGATTTGTGCTAAGGTGCCAGAAGTTTTAATCACTAGTTTTACACACACTAAAAAAGACAATGTCTTATATTAAAAGGTAGTTTTGACTTTGATGATCTCCAGAAAGAGCCTCAGGAATCACCAGAGGTACATTCACTACACATGGAGAAGCACCACTCTAGAAGAACCGAGTTCTGTGTGTAACTTAATTATAAGTATGGAATTCTCTAAACACTACCTCCTCTCTTTCCAACACTCCAATTTTTCCCCTGTACACACCCTAGTTCCTTCTCTCTTCCTCTACATACTCACCTACTCAGAATCTCAACTGGTTAAATCCAATTCTCTCCTACTTAACTTATATAGGAATAGCTGAATGTAGCTAAAGAAAAAGCATCCCAACACTGACTGGTCTCACTTTTAAATCATAACCACTAGAAAAATAAATAAAATTTTTTTTTAAAGTGGGCTCTTACTATCATGTTTTCCTGATCAATTTCCTCATTCTTCCAGAGTTTAGGACCTAGAACCGAGATGATTATTTCACATCTCCTCTCCTTTTAAACCTCAAACACCTCCTTCCTCCCTCCTTACAATCAGCTCGTGTATGACTGTGCTTCTTATTTCACTACCAAAACAGTAGAAATAATCAAGAACAGATCCTCCCACGTATTTTATCAACCTATTTGCAATTGTACCTCATACTCTGTCTACCTTTTTGTTTGTTTGTTTGTTTGTTTTTTAGTACGTGCCCCTAGCGGGAACAGAACCCAGGACTCTCTGGTCCGCAGGCCGACACTCCAACCACTGAGCCAAACCGGCCAGGGCTGTCTGCCTTTTTGTTACAGAATCTACAGTCCACTTTATGTTCTCTGTGGATACTCAAGGACTGTGCTGCTACAGTTTCCCTTGTCCTTCATATTATATATAATGTGTACTCACTTTAATGGGTCATTTCCAATAATATACAAACATGCAACAATAACTACCATCTGAAAGGGGAAAAAATCCCCCTACCCCACACCTCCCAGCAACCACAGCCTTACTATTTTTGTTTTTACAACACTCCAAGAGCTGTCTATAAAGACTGTTACCAATTCCACTACTCTGATTCTCTCTTGAATCCACTCCGGTAAGGTTTTTTCCCAGTATTTCCACAGAACTTTCTCAGGATCACCAATTACCTCCTCCACAACCAATTTAAAGGTCAATTTTTAGTTCTTATCTAACTCAAACAACAGCATTTGATTTAGTTGATTACTTCCTCCTAAAAACTCTTCACTTGGCCTCTGGTATTTAAGGAAAACACAGAACGAAAAAGCAGCTGATCCTCAGGGCCCAGCATCTCAGTGCTATGAAACACAGATACAATCAATATCTGCAGTTTCTTGAGGATTGGAGGGAGGGCCAAGATGTTGAATTCAGTTTTAGATCTCAAACTTAAAGAGTAACAGAACGACTCAGTGACACAACATCTGGTGAATGACCAACATTGAAAGAGTTCATCCAGTGCAGTGGAGCAATGTTCACCAAACCATAGCCTACAAAAAAGGCTTTAGGTTGTCCTTACAGGCCTCATAGTTCTTAGGAAACAGAAACTTCTATTTACCCGTATTTTACTTAACGAGGCACTTAAAGCGTAATTTGCTCCAAAGCACTGAGTTAATAAGGAGCAGAGCTAAGATTTGAGTGTAGGGCTGTGGGACTCCAAATCTCAAGCTTTCTAGGCAAAGTCTTTATACTGTTTCTTGCACACACAAAATCAGGAAACTTGAATCGAATGGGTGCCAACTCTTCTAAAATTATAGATCGAATAGAAATTTTTCTCAAAGTGAACAGCAAAAGTAACAATGTATGTATACTGGACACTGTCCTATCTATAATTTCCTTCTGAGTGACAATTACATGATTTCTTCCTATTCCACACATCCATTTTCTCCATGGCAGGTCTGGGCACACTCATTGCCCCTCACAGGAAGCTGGCAAGATGTAAAACGTATCTACTACAGGAGCTGAAATCGTAACCCCAGTCTCTACTGCTTATCCCTCTTCCATTATTTCATCGCACACTTGGAAGGGATCCTGGGGGAAAGCCAGCCCAGGCCCGAGGCTGCCTCAGTCTACTTCCAGCATAAATAAACTCACTGATAAAGTGCTCGATGTGCAAGCCCAGGCTCTTCCCAAGCAGATGGGCTTGGCTTGCGGAGAACAAAACAGGAGGAAATGTGGGGCCTGTGGATGCCTTGCCAAGAATGTTCTGTGCAGCAGGAACCCAGTTCGAGGTGAAGAAGGTAGCCTGACAAACAGCTTGGCCTCAAACTTAAGCCCAAATCGAATCGCCTTGCCCACTCCGCCCCCCAGCCCTGCCCGGCGGGAGCTCGTAGAGGAAGAGCCCAATTAAGTCGTCACCTTCAGGAGACATCCTCTGTCATAATGTTCGCAGCCCCGCCGCCCTTGCTCTGGGGCTCGGGCGCCATCTTCCCGCACCAAGGCCGCCATCTCCTCTACCTCCCCTTACACTCCAAGGACCCTTCTCCTAGGGTGAAAATTACGCCCAGAGAAGCAGCGCCGCCCTAGTACACCCCCTCCCGGCCGCAGCTGCCACCAGAGCCAATATGGCGGCTGAGCACGTGACCCGGGGCAGTCGGATTTCCGGCTGACAGGGCGGAAGCAAAGGAAGACGCAATCTCTGTCGACGTTAGTCGCTGTCTTCGCAGCTAACGGTAATAACTCTTAGGTTGCCTCTTCTTTCCCCACCCTGTAGCTGCCCGCCCGCACTCTTCGGGGCGAGGAGGACTGCAGCGGCGCGGAGACGCCCGGAGGCCCCCGGGGAAGGGGCCCTCGGGGGCGCATCGGCACCTGACAGGCGGCCCCTCCCTCTCCGCTGCGGGGGCCGGAGCCTGGAGAAAGGGGCGGAGCTCGCCCGCCTCTGGGCTCCGAGCGGACGCCGGCGCGCGCCGCTGTGCTGGGCACCCCGACTCTCACCGGCGCCTGGCTCCGCTTCTTCCTCTGTCCGCCCCTTCCCCTTGGTGGCTCTTCATTCCTCCAGAGTACGTGTTAACATTTACTGTGTGCCAGTCACGAGCTAGGTCGTGGGGACCAGAAGTGAGAAAACACGCCGCACCGTGCCCTCGTGGGACTCCCAGGCTGCTGGGGAGAGAGACATTAGAGACTCTCCGACCTCAATGTAAGATTACAGCCCTGAGAAGTGCTAGGAAGAAGCGTGTGGTCCACGTAGTAGAGGGGATCTGCCTTTCTCTGGGAGTCAAGGGAGGCAACGCTTGAGCTGAACGGCGGGGGCGGGTTAGGGTGCTAAAGCCCCGAGGCAGAGCGAGCGTGGAAGGCAGCAGTGGAGGGGAAAGGTACAAACAAGCCTAGAAATTGAAAGCATATGCTTCATAGTGCATAGCTAAATATGACTTATTAAAGAGCCAAGCCCCTGGAAATTTTTACAAGCAAAGCTGCAGGTGTTGGAAAAAAATATTTGCCTTTGGCCATCTAATGTGATTTCACTTTACCTAAAATGTACTGGGAAAGGTAAATATGTTCCCCTGGGCCGTGAGGTTGCTAACTCTGACCATTTTAATTTTCTTTCAGTTCTGTTATGAGCTGCTAAGATCATGGTGAAATGTTGCTCGGCCATTGGATGTGCTTCTCGCTGTTTGCCCAATTCCAAGTTAAAAGGACTGACTTTTCACGTGTAAGATTTTGCTGTTTAAAGCCAAGTACTTTTAAAAAGCAAAAAGCGGTTTTACTTAAAACTTAAGGCTTGACCTATAGTTCCCAAGTTCTTCTTAAGTAACCTTTTTGGTTAAATTTGAAGTGACAGTGATACCCTCACATTTTTATAATTTAGTTTAGAAGTTTAAGATACCCGCCAAGGTATTAGGCTTGTTAAAAATATGATCAAAGCCATGTTTCTAGCATTACTTTGCATTTAACATACCTTCAAAGAAATTCAGTATTTACATTCTGAATGATCTTTGCCCAAATATAGGCTATCCTTGGACAAAAAAAAAAAACCTTCAGTTGTGTATCTACTATAAAATATTAAATATCCTTTGAAAAATCTTCTTTATAACATGAGAAAAATTTAAATGAGGGCCACATGTCTACAGCATGATTGGTAGAAAAATTTGACTATTAAAACAAAGTTGGGAGGAGATAAACCAAAGAACTTATATGCATATATGCATAACCAATGAACACAGACAATAGTTTGGGGAAAGCAGGAGGGGAGTGGGAGCCGGGAGGAGGGGTCAATGGGGGGAAAAAGGGGAGACATCTGTAATACTTTCAACAATAAAGATTTTTAAAAACCTGAAGGTTATGAAAGCATAAATCTTGATGGTTTCCATAATATTTCCCAAGAGTAATAACAAACTAGTTAAGGAATTAATTTAGTCACATCCTTAATTCAAGTATAATATAATATTAATAGTGTTTAATTTTAAAAATACTTCTTGTATTTTTTTTCTAGATTCCCCACTGATGAAAATATCAAAAGAAAATGGGTATTAGCAATGAAAAGACTTGATGTGAACGCTGCAGGCATTTGGGAGCCTAAAAAAGGAGATGTGTTGTGTTCAAGGCACTTTAAGAAGACAGATTTTGACAGAAGTGCTCCAAATATTAAACTGAAACCTGGAGTCATACCTTCTATCTTTGATTCCCCATCTCACTTACAGGTTTGTTTATGAGATACTGCTTGCCCCCATTACTCGCTTTTTATGGTACTATTTAAGAAGCCTCACAATACTTGTTTTGAAATTCTTTAAGTTTTTAATAATGTAAACTGCTGCTTGAGACTTTGTAATATGTAGTAGGAGTATTTTACTAGTAGCCCGAGGAGATAGTATAACTCAAGATTTGTATCTGAAAAATAGAGGGACATGAGAGGGTTGAAGTAAAGTTCCAAGTTGGCAGTCCTGCTCACTCTGGAGCAAAAGTCAAGAGCAGAGCCTCCAATAGGACCAAAGCATACTTTTAGAGCCACATACATTCAAACTTAAAGCCTAGGTAGGACTGAAAGGAAGAAACCAAAAAGAGGTAAGAACAGGAGAAGATAAGGACAGAAGAGATCTGAAAAGGAAAATGAAAGGATTGGATAAGTAAATTTTAGTTGAATTCTGTTTTTTCTCAGTGATATTAGTGGTATGGGTTGGCAGCCTCACCCTCAATACCTTTCTTGACTTCATATACTTAGAAGTGTATTTGCTTCCAAAAACTTTAGACTGACTGATTCCAATGTGGAAAGTTCAGGGAGAGCCTGTGGGTTCCACAATAGTAATGAAAGTATCTCCTCCCTGACAACTGGAAGCAAGGGAAGTGGTCCAGAAGTGTAACTGCCATGTGGTCTTGGTCACTTTCTGCTTCACTTTCTTCCTTATTAATAAATGTGCAATATCTTGTGCAATTTGCTCTGAAGGATTTTTATCCTATAGTAAGGCATCAGCTATATGTAACGATAAGAGGACATTAAAAGTGGGAAAGTGGGCATAATAAATCAAATAAACCATAAGTTACTTTTAAGAAATATTTCCTAATAAGAAATTTTTTATTATAGGAAATTAGATATAAAAGGAAAGAAAATAAAAATTAACGATAATAACATGATCCAGAAATAATACTGGTAACACTCTGATCTGAGTATCATTCTAGTAATGTGTATGTGTATATTTCTATATAAATTCATCTATATTTATATAGTATTATAAAAATAGAATTATACTGTATGTATACCCTCTTTTTTATTTGCTTCTCTCTTTTTATTTTTATTCTTTATTTATTTTAGAGAACAGGAGAGAGAGAGGGAGAGAGATGGAGAGAAACACTGATATGAGAAAAAAGGTTGCCTCCTACCCCAGCCAGGGATCAAACCCACAACCTGGGTATGTGCCCTGGCCAAGAATTAAACCCACCACCTTTTGTTGTATGGTACAATGCTCCAACCAAGTCAGCCACACCAGCCAGGGCATGCAGAAAGCAGACAATCAATGTTTCTCTCATCAATGTTTTAATGTTTCTCTCTCTCTTTTGCCCTCTCCTTTCCTCTCTTTCTAAAATTAATAAAAACAGATTTTTTAAAAAATGAAAGTACTTACTATGTGCCAGGCACTAGTCTAAGCACTTTGCATGTATTGTTCATTTATGTAGTCCTCACAACAATCATATAAGATAATACTATTATTATTCTCATTTTATCATTTGGGGAAACTGAGGCCCAGAGAGCTAGAATACCTTCCCCAAGTCATACAGCTGTTAAATGACAGAGAGTGGATTTGAACCCAGGTATTTTGGCACCAGAGTCCACTTTCAACTACTATTTTCCGTAATGTTAAATATAGGGTGGGGCAAAAGTAGATTTACAATTGTAAGTACGTGAAACACAGTTTATTGTTGTATTATTAATTATTATATTATTTTCCATATGAACAACTGTAAAGCTACTTTTGCCCCACCCTATATTTTTCACGATGGCTTTCGAATGTTAGTTTGCCTATGTAAGACTAATCAAGAGCCCTGGCCAGTTTGGCTCAGCGGTTAGAGTGTTGGCTTGCGGTCCAGAGAGACCCGGGTTTGGTTCCCGTAAGGGGGCGTACCTTGGTTGCAGTTTGTCCCCGGCCCTGGTGTGTCGTGCCGGTGGCAGCCACTCGATGTGGCCCTTTCACATCGATGTTTCTCTCTCTCTCTCTCTCTGTTCCTCTCTCTCCCTCCCATTCTACCTGAACAAAAAATGGAAAAATGTCCTCGGGTGAGGATAAAAAAAAAAAAAAGAAAAGACTAATCAAGAAAGCTTGTTTAAATGCAGAATCTCATGCCCCTCTTTAGAGAATTTGATTCAGTAAGTTTGTGTTAGAGTCTAGGAATCTGCACTTTATAACAAGCATCCCACATGAGTGTGTTGCAGATCTATGGATCACATTTTTAAGAGAATACCATATAGAACCTTGATTTTTTTTAAACTAAACTTTACATTGAAGTATAACATATATAGAGAAAAGTGCACACATCATAGGTGTATTATATAGACCAATGAATTTTCACAAAGTGAATACACTCATGTAACTCCCCTCAGACCAAGATATGGTATATTACCAGTGGCCCAGAAGCCTCCCTCATGCTCTATCCCAACCACTACACCCACAGAGTTAACTGCTGTCATTGTCAGTTTTATGAATGGAGTCATATACTATGTACTCTAGCTCAACATTTCGTTTGTGTGCTTAATACACGTTGTAGCATGTGATAGTAGTCCATTTATTTTCTTTGTAATATAATATCCCATTGTATAAATAAACTAATTTTTCCATTCAATTACAAACATTTTGTCTGTGTCTTTTGATGCACTTATGTACACATTTCTGAAGAATATATATACACTTCTGTTAGAAATGGAATTGCTGAGTCCTAGGGATGTGTATGTTCAGTTTATGTAGATATCACCATGATTTTCCAAAGTGGTTTGCCCATTTATAGTCCCACCAGCAGCATAAAAAAGTTCCTCTGGTTCTATATCCTTGCTAGGACTTATTGGCATCAGCTTTATAGAACATTTTTAATGACCATACAGTTTTTTTTATTTTATGTATGAACAATAGTTTATGTAATCAGTCCTCATATTATATATGGGTTATCCACTATTTTAAACAGCACTAAAATGAACATTGTTGTAGCTGAATCTTTGTACATATCTTTTTTTTTTTTTTTTAAGTCCTCACCTGAGGATATTTTTCTATTTATCTTCAGATAAAATGGGAGGGAGGGAGAGAGAGGAGGAGAGAAGGAGAGAGAGAAAAATATTGACATGAGAAGAACATAATCACCTGGTTGCCTCCCACATGACCCCGACCACGGCCAGTGACAAACTGCAACCAAAGTGCACGCCCTTGTCCGCAGTGGAACCCGCAACTCTTTGGTCTGCAGGCCAACACTCTAACCGCTGAGCCAAACCGGCTAGGGCTTTGTACATATCTTTATTTCCTCGAACTAAATTCTTCAAAATAAAATTGTTGGATCAAAAATTGTACGCTTTTTTAAATTTTAAAGAGATCTTATTTTTAAAAATTTAAATTGATTTTAGAGAGAGAAGGAAGCAATCGATCAGTTGCCTCCTGTATGCACCCTGGGGATCAAACCAGCAACGTGGGTATGTGCCCTGATGGAATTGAATCCTCCACCTTTTGGTGTAAGGTACGACAACGCTACAACCAACTGAGCCACGCCATTTTTAAGACTTGCTTTCTTCCAAAGACCTACCGCAAAACGTATACCAATGTATTACTCTACTAACAATGCATAAAAATCTCTATCCACCCTAATACTCAGTATTAGTTGTATTTTTAACCTTTGCTAAATATGATAGGCAAAAATGTCATTGTTTTCATTCATTTTTGAGTATTAGTGAGTTTCTATATTTTTAATGTGTTTATTAGCCATTTGTATTTCTTTTGGTGTGTGTATGTGAGTTAATTCTTCAGGTCCTCTTCTATTTTTATATTTTTTAAAGTGTATTATAGCGTCACTGTATATTGAGGATATGAATCATTTAACTGCCATCTATGTTGCAGTTAATTTTTGTTGTCTTTAATTCTAATTAATGGGGTTGATTTTGTTTTTTAA
The DNA here is from genome assembly GCF_014108415.1 of Molossus molossus. Classification (NCBI taxonomy): domain Eukaryota; kingdom Metazoa; phylum Chordata; class Mammalia; order Chiroptera; family Molossidae; genus Molossus; species Molossus molossus. The sequence goes on from NW_023425344.1 coordinate 55,248,346, forward strand.
AATTCAGACTTTTTTGTTAAGTAGTCAACTCTATTTTCTCCTGTGTTGTCTGATGTTAGCCTCTCCCACCTTAAGATTATGTAAACATTCTCTATATTTTTTATAGTTCCTCATGGTTTTTATCTTTAAATTTTTAATACATGGAATTTCATCATATTTTATTATATATAAAGGATGTTACTGTTTTCTTAATTAGTTCATTTTGACATGATTTATAGCTTTTCTCCACTTACTTATAATGCCATTTTTTAAATTCTAAAGGCTTTTGTCTACTTGAACTATTTCTAGATTTTTCTGTCTAGGAGAGTAGCAAACTATTTTTGCTATTGTTTCTGTGTAAAATATTTTTAATACCTGTAGGCATATTTTCCCTCATTATCACTCTTCATTTTTAGGAAAATTTGTGTTTCTAGATGAATTTTAGAGTAATTTTGAGAAAGTTCCTTTAAAATAATTTCAGTGAAATTTAAAATGTACTTTTAAAAGCAGTTTTCATGAAGAGAAATGTATTAATTTTACTATACAAAGTTAGGAAGAAATGAAAATTTAAAAGGGACAGAAATATCTACAATAATTGTTATTAACTATTCTTAACAGGGGAAAAGCAAAAAACTTCATTGTAGGAAAAACTTCACCCTCAAAACCCTTCCAGTCACAAACCACAATCACCAGCTTGTTGGTGCTTCCTCGTGTATTGAAGAATTTCAGTCCCAGTTCATTTTTGTAAGTAAAATTACATATTTTTTAGATGAATTTGTCCTCTCCATTAACATTAAATCTTTCAAAATCTTATTTAAAAAACTCGAGGTTTAGATGGTTGAGTTTTGTTTTTTTTTTTATCTATGATATTCAAAAATAATACTGCTTCCTTGGGCCATTATAATGCAATAACAAATTGGTTGGTAGTTAAGCCTTTGGTTACATATTTAGTTCTGAGAATGCTTTCAATGAAGAAAATGCATTGCCTCCCACTAGGTACTACATTTTTATATGGAAATACCTAATTTAAAAAATAGTTATGTCTTTAGGTTTTAAAGAACAGTCATACATACAGAGTAGTCAAGCTCGCATTTATTTATTTATCTCATTGTTCATATTAAAACCAGGCCTGGAATTCAGGTCTTTTTTACTATCTTGATTACTATAGTTTTATAATAATTCTTTAAATCAGGTTGTTTTCCAACTTTGTTCTTTTTCAAAGTTGTTTTGGATATTCTTGGTCCTTTGCATTTTAATATAAATTTTAGAATCACTTTGTAAAAGTCCACCAAAAAGCCAGCTAGAGTTTTACTACTGGTACATGAAAATACAGTTGGTTTTTTATATTAACCTTGAATGTGGAAAACTTGCTAAACTCACATAATAATTGTCAGAGTTTTTTGTAGAAGCTATCAGATTTTCTACATCATGTCTGTCATTAAGAAGTTTTAATTCTTTCTTTCCAATATGAATAACTTTGATTTCTTTTTCTTGCTTTATTGCGCTGCCTTGAACATCCAGGGCTATGTCAAATGGAATTACTAAGAGCTATTCTCCATGCCATGCTCCTGATTTTTTTTTTTTTAATTTGAGAGAGAGAAAAAGAAACAGTGATTTTTTGTCCCACTTATTTATGCATTCATTGGTTGATTCTTTTTTTTTTGGTTACAGATGTTTCTTCTTTTTTTCCCCATTGACACCCTCTTCCCCATCCCCCCCAACTCATCCCCGGCTTTGTTGTCCATGTCCATTGGTTATGCAGTACATGCATATAAGTTCTGTGGTTTATCTCTTCCCTTCCCCCCCCCCACCCCCTCTTCTGAGTGGTTGATTCTTGTATGTGTCCTATCAATCCACAACCTTGGCGTGTCAAGAGGACATTCTAACCGACTGAGCTACCCATCCAGGGCTTCATGTCTTGCTCCTGATTTTAGGAAGAAAACATTCAGTCTTTCACCAATGAAGATATTAATATGATATTAAATATAGCTCTTTGTAAATGCCCTTTATCAGGTTGAGGAAGTGCCTTTCTCTTCCTAGTTTACTGAGAGTTTTTATTGGAAAAGAATGTTAATTTTGTCAAATAATATTTTTTATCTTTTGAAATATGTTATTTTTGGTTATTTGTTTGTTAAGATGATTAGTTACATCAACTGATTTTTGAACGTTAAACCATCATTGCTTTCCTAGAATAAACCCTACTTCTTAATGATGTATCATCTCTTTTATATATTTTTGGATTCAGTTTGTTAAATTTTTGTGTAGAATATATTCTTATATGTTCAAGAGTGATACTGGCCTGTAGTTTTCATTCCTTTTAATGTTTTGTCTGATTTCAGTATCAGAATAATGCTGAACTCAAAAGAATGAGTTAGACAATATTGCCTCCTTTTTTGATTTTCTGGAAGAATTTGTACAGAATTGAAATTATTCTTCTATAAATATTTGATAGAATTCCCCAGCAAAGCTATCTAGGCCTGGAGTTTTCTTTAAGGAAAAGTCTTTTTGATAGCTTGTATTTTCCAAAGGATTTGTTCATTTCATCTCAGTTGTCATGTTTATTAGTTTAAAATTGTTCATAATATTTCCTTATTATCCTTTTAATATCTATAAAATCTGTAGTAATATCATTTCTGATATTGGTAATTTGTTCTTGTTCTCTTTTATTGCTGAGCAGTCTGCCTAAAGAGTTATTAGTTTTATTGATCATGTCAAATAACGAGCTTTCATTTTCTCACTTTTTTTGTTGTCTTTGTTTTTTACTTCACTGATTTCCACTCATCTTTATTATTTCCTTTTACTTATTTAAATAAAATTTTTTCATCTTTTTAATGTCTTAAGATGGAAGCCGAGGTCACTGACTTGATGCTTCTTCCTTTCTAATATTAGTATGTAGTGATATTAATTTCTCCCTAAGTGTTGCTTTAGCAGCATTCCACAAATTAAATATTATCTTTTCATATTCATTTCTTTTAAAATACTTCCAAATTTCATTTTGATTTCTTCTTTGACCCATGAGTTATTAGAAGTTTGCTATGTAGTTTTCAAATACTGGAGAATTTTCCAGATGTGTTATTAAGTTCTAATTTAATTCTGTTGTGGTCAGAGAACATACATTGTATGACCTGACTGCTTTTAAAATTTTTTGAGACTCACCTGGCTGGTGTGGCTCAATGGATTGAATCTTGTCCCATGGACTGAGAGTTCCCAGTTCAGTTCCTGGTCAGGACACATGCCTTGATCCCCAGTAGGAGGCATGCAGGGGACAGCAGATGGATGTTTCTCTCTCACAGCCATGTTTCTATCTCTCTGTCCCTTCCTCTCTCTCTTAAAAAAAAAATCAATAAAAACATATTTTTAAAAAATGTTTTAATTTTTTTGAGGCTTATAGCCTAGCATATGGTCTATCTTCACAAGTGTTCTTTGTGCATTTGCAAAGAATATATGTTCTGCTCTGAGCTGGAATGTTTTATAAATATCACTGTGATCAAATTATTTGATAATGTTGTTCAAGTCTTCATTCTTACTGAATTTCTGTCTACTTGTTCTATTATTGAAAGAGAGGTATATAATGTTCTAGTATAATTATGGATTTGTCTAATCCTTCTTGTAGTTGTCAGTTTTTGCTCCAGACATTGTGCAGCATTGTTATTAGATGCTCAATATTTAGTATTATTACATCTTAATAAATTAACCCTTAATTATTAAGAAATGGCCTTCTTTATCCATGGTAATATTTTTTGCTCTGAAATTTACTTTGTCTGATAGTAATATACCCACTCTGGCTTTTTTTTATTAGTGTTACCATAGTTTATCTTTTTCCACTCCTTTACTTTCAGCTTTTTTACATCTTTTTATCTTGGAAGTACATAGTTTGTAGGCAGCATATACTTTTTAATTTTTTAATCTAACTTGATAATGTCTGCCTTTTAGTAGGATTTTTTAAACCCTTTATACTTAATGTGATTATTGATGTAGTTTGGTTTAGTAATCTTACAAATAATCTGTAATCATCCATTTATATTCTTTGTTCCCTTTCTTTTTCTGGGTTTTTAAAAATTAATGCTTTTATGATTCCATTTATCACCCTCCTTTTTTTTTCCCACTCATTAGCTATAACTGTTTTATTTTAGTAGTTGCTTTTAGGTCTGTAGAATCCATTTTTAACTTGTCATAGGCTACATGATAAGGGATATTAATATACTTAACATTTAGTATAAGAATCTTACAGCCCAGGCTGGTTTGTCTCAGCAGTTAGAGCGTCAGCCTGTGGTCCAGAGAGACCCGGGTTCAGTTCCCTCTAGGGGTGCGTACCTTGGTTGCAGTTTGTCCCCGGCCCTGGTTGGGTCGTGTGGGTGGCAACCACTCGATGTGTCCCTTTCACATCGATGTTTCTCTCTCTCTCTCTCCCTCCCACTCTATCTGAACAAAATATCAAAAATATCCTCAGATGAGGATTTTTAAAAAAAGAATCTTACAATAGTATACTTTTATTTCTCCTCTCCAACTTCTGTGCTGTTGCTTATCATACATTTCATTTTTACATATGCTATGAACCCCACACTACATTATTACTGTTTTTGTTTAAGTCATAAATTATCTTTTAAAGAGATTTAAATAAGAAAAAATCTTATGTTACCCATGTAGTTACCACTGCGAAGGCTTTTCATTCCTTTGTGTAAGTCCATCTTGTTTTCATCTGGTATCATTCTTACTTTAACACTTCTTACAGGGCAGCTATGCTGGTGATAAATTCTTTCAACTTATATATATCTTTAAAGTCCATTCTGGACAGTTCGATTGCTATATCTTCACCTTCAGTAATGTTTTCTTCTAAAATGTCTAATCTGCCATTAACTCCCTCCAACATGTTTTTTACCTCACACATTATAGTTTTTATTTCTAGATGTTCTATTTTATTTTTTATATGTTTCATGACTGTACTTTATGAACATATAGAATACAGTTTTAGTAATTTTCTCAATTCCCTTATCTAAGTCTAACATTTGCACCTGGGTTGGTTTCTATGTATTGGTTTATATCTTATTATGTCTCACATTTTCCTGCTTCTCTGCAGGCCTGGTAAGTTTTGTGTGCCTCACACTGGATTTTACTTAGCTAGATGCTGGATAGTTTTGTATCCTGTATTCTTGGGCTTTGTTCTGGGGTGCAGTTAAGTTATTTGGAAACAGTTTGATCCTTTCAGAGTTTGCTTTGGTGGGCAGGACCTGAATAGTGCTCAGTGTAGGGCTTTTTGTTCTCCGCTACTGAGGCAAGACCCTTTTGTATCCTCTGTTCCGAGCCCGTGAATCTTGAGGCGTTCTAGTCTGGCTGGTGGAAATAATGGCTCTGCCCTGTGAGTACAGGGCACTCTTAATCTGTTTAGTTGTTCATTCATCAGCCTTGAGCAGTTTCCTACATACATGCTCTCATCTTACTCAGAGTAATACTGTAGGGGAGCCTCTGTGGATCTCTGTGAAGATCTCTCCTCTCTAGTTCTGTGTCCTGTGAACTGTAGCCACTTTAGTCTCCCTGGATGCTTTGCACTATCTTTTCAACTCAGTCCACTGAGCTCTGCTTGTGTTTCCCCTCCTTGCACTAAGACCTAGAAACTCTCTCAAGGCAGTAAGCCAGGGTGACCATAGGGCTCATCTATGTGTTTCCCATCTCTCCACAATCTCTTCCGTTCTTGACTGATATCCTTTATCTCAAAACTTTTGATATCTTTGGCCATGTGTTGGTTTTTTTAGATAAGAGTCAATCCAGTATCTTTTATTTCATTTTGGATGGAAGCAAAAAATCCTTTTCACTAATTTTAATATTAAATAAAAGCTTTTCAAAATTATTTTATAGTGCCATTATAAATGTCTGTGTTATTTTTTCTGTTTCCAAAGGAAAAAAATGTATACCCAGCAAACATAAGCATAATCATAATAAATATTGAGAAAACTTAAATTATCCCTTTAAAAATCCAAGGCCTGCCCTGGCCAGTGTGGCTCAGTGATTAGAGTGTGGCACACACAGAAGAGTTGTGGGTGGGTTCGATTCCTGGTCAAGGGCACATGCTTTGGGTGCAAGTGTGATCCCCACCCTAGTCATGGCATGTGTGGTAGGCAACCAATCCATGTGCTTGTCTCACATCAATGTTCCTCTCTCTCTCTCTCTCCCCCCACCTTCCTTCTACTCCCCCCACCCAAAAATGCAAGGCCAGAGTCCTGTCTTAAACCCTTAACACCCAGCCTGAGGACCTGCTTTAGTCAGTGCTCCTGTCCTGTCTCCCCTTATAAAGTCAAATATTCATCAAAATAAAGTAACTCAGTTACAAGTTTAACAGTATAAGTTTGTTTGATTGATAAAATTTAAACTTAGTAGCCCCACACTTAAGGAGCGAAGTTGTATAGTCATTATGAATGTCATGGTGTTCATAAGCAGATACCTACTTCCAAATGAGAAATTCATCCCATCCATAGCATTCTGCACTCCTCCAGTCTGCCTAGCCATTGACAAAAGAAGGAGTCCCTAGGCACCTGAAATACTGCTTCCAACTTTATCCTCTTCTTACGTTCTTTAAACCTCTTACTGTCACCAACTTAAAGGTCTTCTCTAAGCACAGTAAATGGAGAAACAGCTAAGGCCTAGTCATAAGCTTTTAGCTAACTGCTTGTCTGTCTGTTCTACTAACTTGGTGTTTATATTTTTAGGAACATAGCTACAGTGTAACGGACAGCCCAAAGAAACTTAAACATAAATTAGATCATGTGATCAGCGAGCTAGAGGATACCAAGAAAAGTCTGCGGAATGTTTTAGACCGAGAAAAACGTTTCCAAAAATCATTGAGGAAGACTATCAGGGAATTAAAGGATCAATGTCTCATCAGCCAAGAAACAGCAAATAGACTGGAAGCTTTCTGTTGGGAGTACTGTCAGGAGAGCATAGAACGAGACTATATTTCATGAAATAATTTTATGTTATGTTTTATCTAAAGTTGACATTGGTTCAGCTTTTTAGAAAATAATTGTTATTTACTATCATTAAATACTATCCATCATTTATAGTACTTCTTTGGATTCTCTGCAACATTATGCATTATATATAGTTGTTATCCAAGGACTTTTTTTTGGAAGACATGCAGAAACTTGTGCTAGTTATCATGTTTTTGTGTGACCTGTGACAATTATGTTTTTATAGACCTAAACTAGTTCCAGGTTACTATTGTAAGATGTTAAAAGATCAAAAAAATTCCTCCTAAGGAAATGAGATCAAATCAGCCATGTTAAGCTGTAGTAGTAGGAATTAAACACTTTTCAGCAGCATCAGATTTTTTACGTCAAAGGAGTACTTTGATTATTATTTACTTAGGTGTTCTTTATTGTAAATTTGTTGAATTGTTCTTTAAGCATATCTTACTATAAAGCAAAATTTACTTATAACACATGTCAATCTTGGATCCAATCCAAGATGCTTTCGTTATCAGTAATACCAAAAGATCTTGTTATAAGACATCCCATGGTACTGACCCTGAGAACAGCATATGGTACAGCTCTTTTGGCTTTTAAAGTTGCCCAGAGGCAAGTTAAGAAGACCCTGACAAGGTCTCAGTTTTTCAGTACAGTACATTATTCTTTCTCACTAGGAGCACTTTGATCTAAACCTGCATAGCTTTAAAATTTTTAGAAAGGGTCATAAATCTGACTTTTTAAATAGCTAGTTACTCTGACAGTTCTTCTGAACATTTTGTTTTATGACTGTTACTTCATCATAAAGGTGTATCTTCAAAATCTGAGTGCCAGTACTAAATGAATATTTTTAATGCTGTTCTGAATGTTACAGAAAGTAATATTGCTGACATTTTAAAAATATAAAATAAGAAGAAACCATTAAAAAATAATGATGTGGCTCTTCCAGTTGAAATAGGAATTGGAGAAGGAGTAACAATATTTTCCTTTAATTAGAAGAGTAGATTACCATCCAAGAGCTTTTATTTAGAGAAATAGGTAAGAAAAACAGCAGCTTTAGAATAGTTTCTTACTGGATATACAGATAATAACTCGACTATTTTCTGATTAATCCAAATGTCAGAAATTTTGGTGTTCTCCCAATTTCTTAGTGAAAGCAATTGAAATTAAGAGTCATAAATACTGTGGATTAGAATAAAATTTACTAGCCCAAGGTCAAATTCTACTTTGAAGCATATGTAAATATATGAATTTCATTCAGACATCCATGCTGTAGTAGTTAGAATTTGATTATCAATTATTTCATTGTGTTAACTAGAAATGAACTACATTTTGTGCTAAAATGTTCATTATAATTTTATTTGTGTTATATTAATATCAATAAGGATAAGGTCACTTGAATTTTTTATATTTAAGAATTTTCTGGTTTAATGCATGTTATATTTTTATGTAGGATTCCAAACCTTTCCTCTGAATGGGATTTTACCCACATTTGACAGATTAACATTATGCTAAGAAATGACTGAGGTCATATATTTTTACTACCTTAAAAAAAAAACCTCATTAGCTACCCACTATTTATTTTTGTTATTTAATTTTGAATTCATAAAGGACCCTTTAAATGGGAAATTTGAATATGATCGTATGTTTTATGGCGATTCTGTAACAGAGATAGAGATTTTTTTCCTCGCCCTGTTTTTGAGTGTAAAAATTAAAGTCAGTGGACAGTGGAAAAAAGTAAAAGGATAGATCCAAAACAGTGTGTGCAAATTCTAGCTCTTTACAGGCTGCTTAGAATAAATCAAGCCCAGGAGACCTTTGTAAAAGTCAAGTCTCAGATTCTGCCACTATCACAGATGCCAGTCACTTTTACGTCTTGTGTTCACAGTGAATTCAACCCCTGTGTTCTTTTTCATTGGTCTTAGTATCACTGAGTGAGAGATAACTGTGGGGAAAATATTGGTATCATCAATGACATGGAGCTACCCATTTTCTCTTTATTTTTCTGGAGAAATGATTACCAATAGAAATAGGACATAAATAAGGCCCTCCCCACCTGCCACCACAAACAGATGCCTGAATAGAGTATATATACCTCAGTCCACTGTTTCCAGAAAACAGTTCTTAGCCTGGGGAAGAACTGTCCTGTGCAGAGCAAAACCAATCATCCCCCATCCAGAGGTTCCTCAAGCAACCAAGGCCAACCTAAGGATTTTACTTTGCTTTAAAGCTTGGAGTGGCCTCTAAACAAACCAATACACCAGTTCAACCTCAGCATCAAATCAGGTACGGAGGACTTGACGTGACATTTTTCTCCATATCAAGTTTAAATCTTTAGACTTTGGTTGCTCAAGACAATCACAAGTATAGCATAGTCTTTAATTTGAGAAAAGATGAAATGTATTAAAATATGTATATTTAGTTTTAATAAAAAGATAAAATTGTTACAGAAATAATTGAGGGGTGAAGAATCCATTATCTATTTGAAAAATAAAATATTTTTCTTTAGTAATGTGCTCTATGTGGTTTTTATACATTTAGTTATTTGATGAAGTGAACAGAAAAATCAAGAGACTATATACAGTGGTTTTGCTTTATTCTTCCACATTTTTCCCTCCACGGATAGTCTACTAGGTTAGATGACCCAAGTGGCATCACAGACCCCTTTCCTGCTCTGGGCCTCCCTCAAAACTGGCAGCCTTGCATGTCACCCAGTATAGAGCAGAGGGCACTGTTCGTAGGTGTGAATGAAAGGTGCTGCCTTCAGAACCCAGAGAGGCCTATTAAGTGCTGTGCTTCCACCTTCCTAGTGAGATGCAAGTTGTGTCTTGTACTTCAGTGGGGATGTCCTCACATGCCCCTGGTCACTGGACATTCCTCCCTTAAAGTTTTACTGATGTAAGCCCCTGATGCCTTTCTTCTCAGTGTGCGCTGCTCTATTGGATGACACGCATGCTCAGCATAGCACAGCATCTAAAAATTTAAGTGTTTGAGTCTCATTAAGTCTCATTTACATAATATTTATTTGTCTTAGATACATAAAGTTGATAGACTAACATAATTAATGTACTAACCTATTGCATGTAATGCTTTCAAAGCCTCATACACAAGTATATAACACAAATACAGAGAAGTGGGCAATTGGCAGGACTATGACAATTAAAGGAGGCACCAAGACTATGAAACTAATGGATCCTCAAAGTTCCAAAATAGAACAGGAGTGTGTTGTGTGCATTTTTAAAGTTCTGTCCTAGGATCTGGATTCTGTTAGCATCCTCCTTGGAAATGTCAATAAGAGACCAAACTACCCAGGAGAGCATCAGACAGACCTGGGTTCCAGTCCCAAATCTGCCACTTTATTACATGTGGGACCTGGGCCAAGTTAACTGAACCTCTAAGCATTTACAGTGTGGATAATAATACCTTCCTCGCCCACTTGTGAGAATTGTATTTAATTCTGTGTAAAACATAGAGCATAAAATGATCCCTCTGTATATCGTTTTTCTGTCTTTAAATCCCATGCCAGAGTTAACAGGAAGAAGGGCAAAGAGTAAGAAGGGGAGATGCGTTTGATAGGAAATGACAGAGGTACTGGCAACAGCAGCCAGGTAGGCTATTGGTGCCTTAAACTGTCTCTCCCTGTGGCAGCTCAAAGGCAAGGAAGGGTCGTTTTCCCACTGAAAGAGAATATTTTATTTAATCACCATCCCCCTCTCTATTCTCCCACCTCCACCCCGAGAAACCATTTAGTCCATCTTAGATCTATCTTTCTCTTTCTTTCTTTCTTTCTTTCTTTCTTTCTTTCTTTCTTTCTTTCTTTCTTTCTTTCTTTCTTTCTTTCATTCATTCATTCAACTTCATACAGCACCTTAGAGGTGCTACGCAAATGTGGTTCCCAGATGAGTATACAAGTTAAGGAGTTTGCACCAGAATGTAAATCAACTACATTTTTTTCCATAGCAAGACTTTCTCGGTGAGTGGAACAGTATGTTAATTTACATTCTGGAACAAACACCTTATTTCATTCTGGACCAGTAAAAAGGAGTTCACAGAGCAGTGATTTTGAATAGCTGTCTCTGAGTACCCAGTCACTAAACGGGCCATCTTTGGATTAACCTTAGCTCAGTGGTCTGTGGTCAGTTGACAGCAGAAGAGTCCTGGACAGATTGTGTCAGATAACAAACTTCTTGAATGCTTATGGTAGAGCTTTGTGCAGTTGAAAGATAACATCACATCTGACCCAGCAGATCTGGGCCTCATGCTTTTGAAAACACAGTGTTTTATTAAACAGAGATAGCGAAATGTACAGGCTGTGCAGAATGCTAACCACAAATACTGGTGATGAGCACCTGTGGAGACAGGCGTTCCACTGCAGACTTGCTAGCAAACTAGTCAACATACAATTTAAAAATGAAGGGGACTGGTGTTTTTGAAAGAGATTTTGTAATGGTACAAAATGTTCCAGGCTACACAGCTAAAGGAAACTACCATTGACATCCTGAGCACTTCAAGAAACGTTTTGGTGCCACTCTCATTATGACACTTGTAGATGAGTCTTAAGCAGGGTGTGTCTTACTGAGATGTACATTTCACCTTTTTTTGTGGCCATCACCATTTTCTGGCCATATTTTGTTGAAAAGATGGGAAGTGCTTTTAACCAGCAATAAAATGTGGCTATCCATAGAGACTGGGAAATTTTAGAGTGAAATAAAAATGTATTCTATAATTTAAATCTAAAACTAGTTTGGGCAAGTTATTTTTAAATGTGCCTCATGGCACAGGAACTCTACATATGCCCAAAGGAGGTTATGGGAGGGTTGTTTGTAAGAACAGAAAATGGAAAGCAACCCAAATTCCATCATGCAGTGAATGAAGAAATAAAACTATTATGCGCCCATATAGTGCTGTAATAAGCCACAATTCAACAGAAAGAGAGGGATCTATATGCACTGGCATGGAGAGAAAAGACATTTTAAGTGAGAAGAAGTAATGTAGAGGACAACCCAAAATACCCTGTTTATATAAAAACTGTTAAATCCTCCTACAAAATAATTTCTAATTGCATGTGTGTGTAAATATACAGAAAGGGGCATTGAAGGATATCTGCCAACTGTAAAGTGCTTCTGAAGGGGGAACATATAGTTCTGTGACAAAGACAGAGAGGAAAGAGGAAGGGAAATGCAGGCAGGGAGAGAGGGTAAGGAAATTAAGGAAATTGTAATAACAGCATTCTATGTATTTAAATAAAAAACATTTTTTCTCTGAAAAACTAGTGGTTGCTTGTTATCATCACCCTTATCATCTCCTTGAGACATTGTAAGTTGGATCTAGGTCTTGAATTGCTACCATTTCCCGAGAAATTTGGATATTTCAAAGAACTCTCTCAAACCCTTGCCAGCTTAACTATTGAGATTTACAAAAACTGCTGTCTGGGTAGTTGTGTTTACAGATTTTAGTTAGCTGTGACTAGTCACCTAGCAGAACCCTAAAAACAAACACACACACACAAACAAAAACACCCTCATTCTCTGCTGAGAGCCTTCCAATCCAGCTTTTCAATTAGCTCAATACCTCAGAAAACTAAAAAGCATGACTTCAAAGTACTGATATCTGAGAAATGTGGCACACTCATAAATCCTCATATTTCTGCCTTTTCTTTGTTTTATTTCAGATATCCAGATTCTAGAGGAATATTTGAGGCAGAAAATTATGAATTTTCAGTCATAATGATAGCTAACATTTGCAAGCTGCCGATCTCTATTCCAAGTGCTTAAATGTAATTAACTCATTTCACCTCACAACAATCCCATGAGGTAGGTATTGTTATTATTCTCCTTTTACAGATGAGGAAATTAAACAGGTTATGTAACTTGCCCAAAGTATAACAATAAATATTCTCATCCTTGTACAAGGAGGCACATTGTCATCAACCCTGATCCACAATGCCAGACCCAGAGGTTTCTTCTATTCACTAAATGTTGAACTGCTGTGAACATTCACAGTATCTGGAGGCTAGATTTCAATCGTTCCATTCAGAAGATCGAACTGGGGCAGTTACAGGTCGAAGGATAAAATGTGAACTCATCCTGTGTCTGAAGCTGGGGAGAGCCCACAGTTACTCATTACCACAATCTGGATCTGCCTGATGCCTCTGCCACACACACCTAGAGCAGCTGAGCACTCAGGGTGAAGTCACCTTACCACATACATAGGCAAGACATTCAAGTATTCAAGGTTTCACCTGCGCAGGAGTTCCTCTAGTTATCTGGTTTCTCTCAGCTCTCAGGATGAATGTATGGAATAAGAGGAAGATTGATCCTAATCTCTGTTAATGCTTTACCCAATCACTAGAACTGATTATTTTTACTCTGTGTCTACGTCTATAGTAGTTTCTAATCAAATACAGGAGTATAAAAGTTAATAGCTCTTCTTTTTCACATAGCAAGCAACACTAGGCTTCATTCCATATGTGATTTGCTGCTCTAAGACTGTGCTGGTAATATTTCAGAATCAGTTTTAGCAAACCACACACTGCATATGGCTTTCGGGTACAGCAGGATCCAGAGGTTCAAATAATGTCAGAATCTGATATCTGTCCACTCTGCTTTATCAAGTGGGCTCTCCCTTCATGTAGGTATGGCCCTTCACAACTTCAAGGCCAAAAGCACTTGTGTGCCTCTTTTTTAGTCACTCATAGAAAGTTCCAGGACTAGTTTTGACTGGGCCCAGTTGACTGGGTTTGAGTCAAATGCCCATACCTAAACATATCGCTATGGCCACAGGACTGCTGTGCTATGTTGGGTAGGTTACAGGCAATCTTGGAAACAGGAGAATAGAGAAATGATGGTTCCTCAGAGGGAACTCAGGGCTAGGTAATCAGAAGAATTGGGATGGATGCTGGGCTGAGCTAGCAAAAAAATCAGTGGCAGTGGAACTCAGAGTGTGGGCGCTGAGATGTGCCGTGGTGGGGACGTAGCACCTGAGTGAAGGTTTTTGTATTAGTAAATTTCTCCACCAGGGTAAAGAGGAACAGTATATGAGTATTTTGGTCCTTGTTATGATTATGGTAGATTAAACTGCCTGTAATGCACTATTTGTTTAAATGGGAAACATCATTTTATTATATTTGGTCCAGAAATTACATTCTATTCCTGATATTGTGACAGAATGGTTCTCCAACTCACTATTGACCAAATTAATTCACACTCGTTCATTCATATGCTCATGCATTTATGCAGTCTAGAAGAACGCACTAAGCACCTGGGATCACCCTCAAATAAATGACACCCTTTGAAGCTGAATCTTAAGCAGTGTCCCACACACTCTCTCCCATCGACTGTTGTTCTTCACACTAGCCCGGTGAAGTAGGTCCGTGGTGCTTGTGACATTTCTGAGAGAATAAAACAAAAATGTATTCTGGATGATTTTTAAAAACTTTTTAAATTGGACGGTTCCCAACAAAAGTAGAGAATATAATAAACTGGAATGTACCACCACACATACACAACAGAATCAAATGTGGGTGATTCTGTTCCAGCTATAGCCCTACTTACTCCCCATTCTGTCACTGTTTTGAAGCAAATCCCAGATAGCATATGATCTTTAAATATTTAGCATCTATCTCTTTTTAAAAAAAGATTCAAGTGTTCACATTTCCCCAGTTGTTTTTTCTTCCTTTTTTTTTTAATACAGTTTGCTTATTTGCAATGGCACCCAAACAAAGTTGAACACTGTAAGTGGTTGATCTGTTTCTTAGATCTCTTCTAATTCATAGTCATACCACACATCTCGGGTCAGGGAACACTGGGCTGTGCCCTGCATTATCCCAAAACACCCAGACTCTTTATTTTGCCTTGAAAAAAAATTTAACCAAGTCTTTTGTCCTACACAACATGATTGAATTTTAGGGATGCTTCTGTGGAGCTTTAAGTTGTCAGCAATAAGTTGACAGCCAAGGGGTCAGAACACACCTAGCCCAGTGGTTAGGAGCAAGAAGTCTAGAGCTGACTGACTGGGTTATATCATGGCTCTGCCACCTATTAGCCACACGGCTTAACCTCTTTGTGCCTCAAGTTTTCTCATCTTTAACATGAGAGTGACAATAATACCTATCTCATTGGATTAATTAGGATTAAATGGCCTAATGGATGTACAATGATTAGAATAGTGATGCTTAGAATACAGTAAATCATACACAGATAAGGAAATTGAGTGGTAGTGACTCTGATTTATCCCATTGGTTTAATATTATTTCAAGCCACTGATAAACTCGTGTAGTGGGCACCACTGTGACCCTGACCAGGATAGTATTGCCATTCTGCTATTAAAGCACTGAAATGATTTTAGAAAACTACCCAGGCCTCAGTCTCCTGGTCTGCAAAATGGGGGAGTTGGAGGTGTGTCTAAGTGGACTGAAATCCTTCTTAGGAGAAATCCCAGCAGAAGATGCCCCACCGAGCCTTGCAGGGGAGTCATTCAAGCCACCACAGAGCAGCACCTCCAAATCAGTACCAACCACAGAAACTTCAGATTCCCCGACGAGGCGTCTGTCCCATCCTGCCAACAGAGAACCCTGAGCCGCCCCAGGCCTCCAGGAGATAAGCCTTGCAGCACCAGCCACTACTTCCTCACCCTGACTCAGGGGCCAAGCCCAACACCAACCACTCCTCAGGCTGCCTGACTCACAGAATCCTGACTCACAGAGGCCCTCATGGCAGCTTCCACATTACTGCGGCCAGTCATCTGAGGGGAATGCCTCTCCCAGACGGGCAGCTTCTGCAGCAGCAGATTCGCCTCATTGGACGTAACTCTAGCTTGCCTTTGCTCCTCCAAATCCTGGCAGTCAAACGGGGCCTTCATCCCACAGAGATGAGCAAGGCAGAATGTAGCTGATGCATTCCTCGGGCAGACATCCCGGTGGGGCCTTGCGGATGTGGAAGGTGGCTCTGCAGAGCGGCCCCCCAAGCTGCAGGGGGACAGCTAGAACATAGTCCAGACTTTCTGAACATTGCTGGTTGTGTTTTTTCCCTTCAGGCTGCTTGCCTCCATTTCAAGTAATATAGAAGGATGGTGTATATCATCTCAATTTGAGCATCTAAAATAAATTACTTACCAAAAACCATTTTTACTTTATCCAAACCCAGTATCTTTAGAGTTGGGCACCCTGGAATTCTAAACACATTTTAAAACCACCAGGAAGGAGAGGGAGGGAGACTGATAGGGGAGATAAAGCAGGGAGCTCACCATAAGATGCTCCCCCAAAATACAGGTGTTCCGCCTCCAGTTAAAAGACGGCTATCCTGAGACTGGGGACATGGAGGTGGGGGAGCTTACTTTCCTCATGACCATCTTCTGAAGCATATGTGTTAGAGGTAAACCAGCCAAAAATTCCCAAGGTCATACCACACATCTCTGGTCAAGGAGCACTGGGCTATGCCCTGCATTATCCACAAACACCCAGACTCTTACATTAGAAGAATTTATTAAGTATTTTCATACATGTGTGTGCCCTAAACCTGCAGAGCAGCATGTATATGGGTGAAAGTGAGAGACAGAGAATATGAGTGTGTATTCGTCAGGGTTTTCCAGAGAAACATAACCAATAGGATGTAAAAATAGGGGAGATTTTAAGGAATCTGCTAACGTGATTATGGATGCTGGCAAATCCAAAATCTGCAGATTCCAAAAAGCCTGTCAGTCTGGAGACCAAGGGAAGAGCCAATGATGCAGTTCAAGTCTGAAGGCTGTAGGCTGCAGCTCCTTCTTGTTCTCGCTCAGAGGACATCAATCTTTTGTTCTATTCCAGCCTTCAGCTGAGCAGATGAGGCCCACCCATGTTATGCAGGGCAACCTGCTTTACTCAAAATTCACCAATTTAAATGTTAATCTCATGCAAAAGCATCCTCATAGAAACATTCAGAACAGTATTTGACCCACTATCTGGGCACCATGTCTTACCCAAGTTGACACGTAAAACTATCACAGAGTACAAGTGGGAAGAGAAAGACAGGAGATGAAATTGTCCTGAGCTCAGATGCAAAAGGCAGGGTGTGGCAGAGAGGTAGAGACCCTGGGTAGAGCCACCTTCCTGCCCTCATGTCCTCCTCACAGGGACTTGACAGACGACAAGGTGCAGGAGCTCGTGTGCATAAGCAGAGACCCTTCTCCTTCCCCTCCCCGGACATTCTTCTTTCCATGTAGCCCAAACTATTGACTGGGAGCCCGATGTGTGGGGCACTGAGGCCACCACTGTGATAAAGACTCAGTTCTTCTATATATTTAAAAATGGTCATTTTTATGTTGTTTATTTTATCACAATTCAAATTTTTTTTCAAAAGACTTAGTTCTTGCCATCAGGGATTTCAAAATCCAGAGAGAGACAGATACAAAGCACAGTTTTAATGTTAGGGCTCACCCATGGTAAGACAGGGCAAGCCAGAAAACCCAGAGCCCACCCAGGTCAAGAAAACCTGTGCCTCACTCACCTGTTCACCTCATCCTTTCGCTCCCCTCTGAGAAAACCGTCACTGGACAGAAGAATCCCCTGCCACCCCACCCATCAGGCTGCAAGACAGCCCAGAAATGATAGTCCCACTTCTCTAGTCCTGCAGCTGCACGGTACAGCTCCTTGGACTGATAACTTGTCTGAAGTTGTAAAGTTTATTAGCATCGATTCACTAAAGTGGCAATGTATTTTTACTTGTCCAATTTTTATTGATGGAAAAAGCAATACTATAGTTAACATTTTTTAATATTCAACCATAATTCACCACCTGATCACACCCAACCACAGCAGTGAAATCCTTAGACCAAAAACCTTGGTGTAATCCATGACTCCCCTGTGTCTCTCTCACCCTACTTCCAACTTGCCAGGAAATCCTGTCAATTCTACCTTCAAAATATGTCCATAATCTCCTATTTCCCACATCTCCACTATTACCACCCCAGTCTGAGTCACCATCATCTCCTCTTTACACTACTGCTATAGTTTATTAAAAATGGACTGCCTGCTTCCACCCTCTCCCCCAAAAATCTGTTCTCCACACATTTGCCAGAGTTGTCCTTGCAAAATGTAAGTCAGATCATGCGTCTGCAAAATCCTCCAATGGCTTCACATAATGACCCATTTACTCCTTGACCTCTTTTGCTACTCTCCCTCTTGACGCACTCTGTCCAGTCACAACCACCTCTTTGCAGTTGTATGTTACTTGCCAAGCTCACTCCTGTCTCAGGGCCTTTGCATTGGCTATACTCTCTGCCCAAAACACTTCCCCCGTACAGCCACATGAATAACTTCCCCACCCCCTCAAGTCCTTGTTCAAATACCATCTCCTACTTAAAACTACAATACCCACCAACATTTTTTACCCTGATTATTTTTTATTTTTCTGTAGTACATATTATAGAATATACTAGCATTCTGACGTATTACATAATTTACTCCTTTGTTACAATTATTGTTTACTGTCTGTCTCCATCCCACTAAAATGATAACTGCACTTGGATGGAGATTTTGCATCTGTTTCACTCACCTGGCATAGTGTCTGGCACACAGTTAAATAAATAGTTGTTGAATGAATGATGAAAACAAAGTACACATTCACAGAGCAACTCTCCCCAGTCCCAAACTCCCTGCTTCTCTGGGCTTCAAACCTAGGAGGAGGGCAAGAGGGACTTTTCTCTAAAAGGTTCAGAAAGACTAGATTTTTAAAACAAAGTAAATATATTAAATTAGAAGAAAAACATAAATTTTGGAGCCAGAAAAATCTCAGTTTTGAATCCTCATCATACCACTTAATATCTGAGTCTTTGGGAAAGAAATATAACTACTACTGTTGAGTTCTATATCACCTCCTCATAAAGTAATTGTTAGAAAAGCACCTAACACCAACTGGCCACATGGGTCCTTCCCCTTAACATTTTGGCCCAATAATAGTGACCCAAAACCACTGTAGTTTTTTTTTTGACCTGGGAATATGAAAATTTGAATCTCATTGATCAGCCTTCAACTAAATGATAAAGTTATGATTTGTGGACTTTTAAAGTATACAACTGAATAAATATTTCAGTCATAAACTGTAAGCTTTCAGAAATATTTCCTTTTTTAAGTTAAATAAAGATTTTTGCAAATGAATCTGATACACTGATGACCTCAAGCAGCTTCATTGGTGTTATGTATTGTTGGACACTTGGTTTCACTTTATGACATGTAGAGAAATAAATACGGCAAGACTTAGTTATTCTATCCAACAATAAAGAAATAAGAATTTTCTGTCAGAGTTTAATAAAAATTTTTTAAGTTTTGCCCTTTTTGAAGTTTTGTTTCTTTATTTTATAAATTTCAGGACAATAGATGTAAATGGGGAAAAATATGCCATTTGCTTTTGTTATTTATTTTCATCAACATTAAAATTGAAAGCTCCTTAGAAAGCCAACATAGAAAAGAAGGGAAATCATAAGAAATAATACAAATGTCCATCAACTAAAAGTTTGGTTAAAGAATTTAAAATAAATCAATGAAATGGAACACCGGGCAGTAGATAAAGAGACCAAGTGGATCTGATTTTATCAGCGTGGCAATGTGTTTCCAACGAAGGAGAAAAAACATCTGCGATATACACCCAGTGGTGGAAAATTACAAGTTCTGTGCTCTGCTTCATAGTCTCTAGTACTTCCTCACTCTTAGCACTCAAGATCCTTTATTGTTATTCCTTGGTTAATATTTAATGTCCCTGCCAGACTGTGTGCTCAGTGAGAGTGGGAACCCTAACTTTAGCCCCAGCACCTACACCAGTATGGGGCACATGATGGTCAACGGGGACCTGTTGAACCAGTGGGCAGTGCCTTAATAGAAGGAAATAAGCTGGATTTGAATGATCTCTGCTTCCTTTCCAAACTGCTGACAAATCATCTGTTTAATCATCTGTTTAGAATTTTGCCTAGGATTATCATCAAGCCTATACAGTTTACCATTTTCCAGTTTATGAGTGTCTGCCTTCTTACTCATTTTGGTTCTCAGTTTGCCTCACCTCCCTCATTAGATTGTTCTGTGTTGTTCATTCTGTAATGCTCAGGAAAATACTCTGCTCCAAGTGGAGGCCTTGAGAGTTATGGAATGATTTGGTAAGCATTACCTCCTAAGAGAAGAAAAAATTGGAGTTAGGATAACTTTATAACAACCACAACCAATCCTTTCACGGGCCAGACACGTGGTTGATTTTATGTCAGTTACCTCTTTTATTCGTCACAACAATCCTCTGAGGGAAAAACTGTAAGTCCCATTTTACAGATGAGGCACCTGAAGCTTCAGCAACTTTCAGGGACTCACCCTGGGCCACCCAGTTAGTAAGCAAAAGATCCAAGATTGGAACCAGTGTTTAGTAACTCCAAGGTCCGTGCTCTTTTTTTTTTTTCTTTTTAAACTTATTTTTATTGTTGCAAGTATTACAAATGTCCCTCCTTTCCCCCCCCCTTGACCCCCTTCTCCCTACTCTCACCCCTCTCCTGCCTTCCCTACACTATTGCCTGTGTCTATTGGTTATGCGTATATGCATATAAGTTCTTTGGTTTCTCTCTTCCCACCCCACCTAACCCCTTCCCTTTGGGGTTCACCAGCCTATCAACTGATTTGTACTTCTTAATCCCTTCACCTTTTTCACCCACCCCCTCCTTCCATCTGGCAGCCAATAAAAAGTACTCTGTATCTATGAGTCTGTTTCTGTTCTGCTTGCTCGTTTTGTTTGTAAATTCAATGGTTGATAGATATGTATTTATTGCCATTTTATTGTAAATATTTTTTAATCTTCTTCTTCAAGGAGACCTGTCAACATTTCATATAATACTGGTTTGGTGGTGATGAACTCCTTTAGCTTTTTCTTTATATGGCCATAGTATCTAAATGATGGCTTTGCAGGATAGAGTAATCTTGGTTGTAGGTTCTTGCTTTTCATCACTTTAAATATTTCTTGCCACTCCCTTCTGGCCTGCAAAGTTTCTTTTGAGAAATCAGCAGACAGTCTTATGGAAGCTCTCTTGTAGGTAACTAACTGCTTTTCTCTTGTTGCTTTTAAGATTCTCTCTTTGGCCCTGGCTGGTTTGCTCAGTGGTTAGAGCATTGGCCCGCAGACTGGAGAGTCCCGGGTTCGGTTCCCCCTAAGGGCATGTACCTGGGTTTCAGTTTGTCCCCTGCCCTGGTTGGGTTGTGTGGGTGGCAACCAGTTGATGTGTCTCTCTCACATTGATGTTTCTCTCTCTCTTCCCCCCTCTCTCCCTCCCACTCTATCAGAAGATAAATGCAAAAAATGTCCTTGGGTGAGGATAAAAATAAATAAATAAGATTCTCTCTTTGTCTTTAACCTTTTGCATTTTGATGATGATGTGTCTTGGTGTGGACCTCTTTGGGTTCATCTTGTTTGGGACTCTCTGGGCTTCCTGGACTTGTGTGTCTGTTTCCTTCACCAAGTTAGGGACGTTTTCTGTCATTATTTTTTCAAATAGGTTTTCAATTTCTTGCCCTCTTTCTTCTCCTTCTGGCACTCCCGTGATGTGAATGTTGGTACACTTGAAGTTGTCCCACAGGCTCCTTATACTATCCTCATTTTTTTGGATTCTTTTTTCTTTTTGCTGTTTTGAATGGGTGTATTTTGCTTCCATGTATTCCAAATCAATGGTTTGCTTCTTGGCTTCACCTACTCTACTATTGATTCCCTGTAAATTATTCTTTATTTCAGTTAGTGCCTCCTTCATTTCTGACTGGTCAAGGTCCATGCTCTTAATCACTTGTGACTATCCCCTCCCACTCCCCCAGCAGCTGACAGACAGTCCTCTCAGGAAAAAAACTGGGTATAGATGTACCATGTCCATCTTATTGTAATTTGGTGCACAAGAAGGAGCACTGGAAGATAACTCGCTAAGTTAATCCCCCAAAATGTTTGTGTTTGTTTTGACAGTGACCATGACGGCTATTAGAGGAGATAATTTTCTGACTCTGCTGCCTTGGGCTCCTGCACAAAAGCAGAGCAGAAGAAGCCATAAACTCTTATCAAACCCTATGAACAGCCTCTTTAAACTGCCTGGATCATGCCTTTAGATAATGCCCTCCCCATCCTGTTTGGATTTTTTAAGTAAGTAAGCTCCACAGAGGGAAGCAGGGTTGACTATTTCCCAGACAGATTCTTTCTCTTATGGAGGGAGACTCATATACAAAAGTAAAGAAAAGGTACAAACAGGAGAGAAGATATGAGGAAATTAAAAGAATAATGAAGGCCTGACCAATGTGACTCAGTAGACTGAGCATCATCCCATGGACTGAGAGGTCCTGGTTCGATTCCTGGTCAGGGCACTTGCCTGGGTTTCTGGCTCAATCCCCAGTGGGGGGGCCTGCAGGAGGCAGCCGATTGATGTTTCTCTCTCACACTGATGTTTCTCTCTCTCTCTCCCTTCTTCTCTCGCTAAAAAATCAATAAAACCATATTTTTTTTAAAAAAAAGAATAGTGAAGGCATTTTTGTGCACAGTCTGACTCCAAGGACAAGTGAATGAGGCTTGGCTGTCATTACAAAAAACTTCTGGTTGAGAAATACTTTCTGGTATTTCCTTGCTGATTTCTTACCCTCACACCACAGGCCCTGACCACTGTGGTCTATTATGCAAATGCAAATTACCTGACTCAGGGTGCTGGTGACTCACCAACTCCCTTTTAAATCTCCGCTGGGTTCCAGTAGCCACTGCTCAGGGTAGAAGCTATGGCTCACAGGCACTGCTTCTCCTACTGGCTATTGGCCTGCTGGTTGGTGGTAACTGTGGCAGAAGGTAAGTGTTTTGTGTTTATTCTACCATGGGCCCACTAATCAATCAGTAAGTTGTGTGAAAATATGAAATTTGGGTCCATGTTTATACATGTCCATAAATTGAAAATATTTATGTCAGCTTCCACCAGCCTGTGTAGTTAAAGAATAGGAGGCTGAATTTTATCATCTGGAGACCTCAGTCTTAGTCTCAGCTCTAGCTCTGTGACTTCAGACATACTTAACCTCTCCGATATCAGTCTCTTCATATATGAAGTGACGGTACTAGTAATATGCTTTGTTATGGGGGCTGTGAGGACCAAATGAGCCATCATGCAAAAAAACAATTCGAGCTTAAAACACTATACGAACACCAGTCACCATGGTTCTGACGCTGACCATTCACCACCCTGGATTACAGTGATGCCCACCCCTTTCTACCCCCAGAAGCATGGTAATTTGCACACGGTGGGTGTTTAGTCTCTCTTTTTTAGTTGCTTTAATTAATCATATCTCTTAAGCTGTGTTTTGGTGCCACTCAGGTGAGCATAGATTTCTTTCTTAAGGATTATATTAGATTCCATTTCTCCACTGTCCCTATTCTTTTTTCCTTCCTCCACTATGGAATTTCCAGTGGCCTGAGCCTTAGACGTGGCTTACAACCCCTGAGGAAATGAAAGAGAAGGATGGGCAGGAGGAAGAATGGGAAAGAGAGAGGAAGGAGATTCTGGGAGACCTGGGAGACGTCAGTCCCCTTAGCTTCAGAACTAGATACAGTTCAGGGAGTGGAGACCCAGGAGTCAAACTGAATCCTTCTACCTTCACATGCCTCTGGGGGCTTTGCAGGGGCCCAGCCAGAAGCTGTTCAGCCCCCAACAAGTTCTCTGCTTCCATCCCCCAAAGCTCAGAACAGCAGAGAGGGGCAGAGAGACCTTAGAGCTGGTGGAGAGACCACCAGAGCTCACCCTGTCCAAACTCTGCATGAATTCTGGTGATCAGAGGGCAAGGAAGTAGAGATTACCAGTAACCCTCGCCCCAATCTCTTCTTAAACCAAGGCCCCCAAGTATCACTTGCTAAAAGTGACATCTAAAGGAGGAACCATAAAACAGAACTAGCCACCTGACACTTACTTTCCAGAAATTGAACCATTTGTCAGGAAACGTGATGTGTAGCTAAACAGGTCATAATGAGAATAGAGGTTTTTTTACACATGCAGAAAACACCAATTAAAATGTGAGAGTCCTGGACTTGAACCACTCTTCCCCAGGTCCCTCAGACCGACACTGAAATCCGCAGAAGTGGCTCCACGCTGTCCTGGCCGCAGGGCTTCCAGCTGCTCGCTCACTCACACAGCCCTCCTCGCCCCCCTCTCCCTGCAGGCCGGGGTGCTCCCTCTCCGGGTCCCCTGTTCACTGCGGCTCTGCGTCACCGCCGATGCTTAAATGTTATTACAGCGTTGCCTTCACGAAGGCTTTCTTAGACACATCATTTCAAATGGCAATCTCTTTCTCTGACACCTTGGAATAATACTTACAGCAATCGGTACATGACCCGGGGCACTGACCCACGTGTTCGCCGTGTGCGCTTCCTGAGCTCGCCCGCCTTTCTGTCTGCGTCCGACCAGCACCTAACTAGCGGGCCACACTGGTGAAAGTGGCTGATTTAGAGCACAGAATTGAAACAGGCCTGGGCTCCAAATTATTTACCTGTAAAATCAGAGATTTGGCCAAAACAGTCAGTCATTTGGTGAGCCTACACGAAGAACTGAGTGGTAGCCCTGGCCGGTTTGGCTCAGCGGTTAGAGCGTCGGCCTGCGGTCCTGAGAGATCCGGGTTCGGTTCCCACTAAGGGCGCATACCTCGGTTGCAGTTTGTCCCCGGCCCTGGTCGGTTGTGCGGGTGGCAGCCACTGGATGTGTTCCTTTCACGTCGATGTTTCTCTCTCTCTCTCTCTGTTCTTCTCTCTCCCTCCCACTCTACCTGAACAAAAAAAAATGGAAAAATGTCCTCGGGTGAGGATAAAAAAAAAAAAAAAAAAATTGAGTGGTAGTTAACTAAGTTAAAATTAAATTGAGTTGAGTTGTGAGTAAATTAATCACAGGATTTATATTTCCCTCTGGTTCAATTCCAAAAGCATATGAGAATTTTTCTAAGCCACCATGTGCCATGTAAAGGAAGAACTGCGTACTTATAAATCAAGTATGAAACTTACTTCTCTTGAAGTCAGTCTAGTTCACTACAACCCAGCTATTGTCTGCCCAAATAACCACAGACTACAGGTAATTATATACACATAGATTAAAAAAAATCTTCTCATGCTTACTCTTTTTAAAAGTACTAGTTGTTGGTATGCTATGAGTTTTATGTCTAGACTATAATACACCCATTTAAAATTGATATCCAAACTTTAAGCAATATTTTGGCTTAATTTTTTATTTTACTCTAATTTTAAATGTAAGTTATTATTGTGAATTTTCTAAGACTGGAATTAAATATTCACTGAGCTTTACAAACATATATAGAGAGGAAAATCCGACATCTGCCTTGACATTCATTCAATGTATCAAGTGTGTACTGGGCACTCTAAGCCAGGGACTATTCTAGGTGCTAGGGACATAGCAGTGACCAACAGAGTCAATAGTCCCTGTCTTCATGGAGGTC
The DNA here is from genome assembly GCF_014108415.1 of Molossus molossus. Classification (NCBI taxonomy): domain Eukaryota; kingdom Metazoa; phylum Chordata; class Mammalia; order Chiroptera; family Molossidae; genus Molossus; species Molossus molossus. The sequence goes on from NW_023425344.1 coordinate 55,273,726, forward strand.
CTGTTGCAATAAGATCTGTTTCCTTTACTCCTATCAATAGTGCACAGATTTTATGTAAAAAGTGTAACCAAATGGAACCAAGAAAATGGGGCTCCTGCTAACAGAATCTTTCTATAACACTCAAGATTAATAATAATAGTAGCTAACACCTATTAATGCACACTGGGCATCAGGAGTGTTCTAAGCACTTTACGTATCTTATTCCAGATAATATAACAGACCAATGAGATGAGTTGTATTACTTTTTCCATTTTATAGATAAGGAAAAGAAGACTCAGAGAAGTTAAGGAATCTGTCTAGGGCCACACAGTTATGAAATGGAAGAAACCTGGTTCCAGAGCCTATACTTTTAAACATTATGCCTCTCAAAATGTTTTTAATCTGCATTTAAATATTTGACTTACTTTGGTCTGCATAAGGTTACAGAAGACCTCTCTTCTTTAACATGGAGTACCTTCGGTGATATGCCAGTATATTACATAATGAGAACTATTTGATTAATAATTACATTATCTCTGAGGTAGGAACAATGATAGAAACTGAGATTTCTGCCAATCGATCAAGTCTACTGTAGGCACTATGCTGGGAATGAGGTCTACAGAATGGCCAAGTAAATATTTCAGTGGAGGGAATATAACCCGTGAAGAGCAATCATATGACTGATGAGCATTATGAAAGTGAACTCATAGGATGCTATGGAACACACTGCATATTGCCTTAACACAGCCTCAGGGCTAAAGCCTCCCTGAAGAAATGAGACACATGAAATCTGCAAAGAAGTAAGCCAGGCAAAGATGGCAGGAAATGGTGCTCAAAGCACCTAGAACCAAATGTTTTAAAGCCCATAACCACTAATGACTTTTGCCAAAGTAGTTTTTGCAAAATGGAAAAGGCAGAGGCAGATTTCAATGGATTAAGTAGGTGTGTGTGTTCCGGGGGCGGGGGGGAAATAGAGTCAAAAGTATGCTAACCTCTCTTTGCAATGAGAAGAAGGAACCAAAGAAGTTCATGGAATATCACTGACATTTTTCTCTCTGAAATATGAAGCTATGATCTACTTAGAAAGGTAGAGAGAATTTTGAAGAGAATTCTTCAAATAAATGAAGAATGAGAATTTTGGAGGAGCTATAAGGAGAGTATTAAAAGTTTGGAAGGCCCAGCTGATGTGGCACAGTGGTTGAGCATCGACCCATGTACCAAGAGATTGCCTGTTCGATTCCTAATCGGGGTACATGCCTAGGTTGTGGGCCAAATCCCCAGTAGGGGATATGCATGAGGCAGCCAATCGATGTTCTCTCTCATCGATCTCTCTCTCTCTCTCTCTCTCTCTCTCTCTCCCCTTCCTCTCTCTCTAAAATCAATTTTAAAAAAAAGTTTGGAAGACAGTGGGAATTGAGTGGAACAAAGATAAACAAAATAGTTAATGAGCAGTATTCAGAGTTGGAGACCATGATTGGTATCAACCCACTCACTCAGAAGTACGGCCTTAACCTTGTAAGGAAGAGGGACAGTTTCCCAAATCAATCTCTATGACTCCCAACTTTAGAACACTTGTGCTAGACAACCAGTGACCTGAAACAGTAACAGTGTGTCTAGGCTGCTGGAAGAACAATAGTTTTATGTGATCCTCCCCACATTCTTAGGTTGGTTAATGAGACAAGCTTGTATCTTGACCTTGATCTCTCAGAAATTCCCAGAAGAGAACACTGAAAACTACTGGACATCCCAGAGTCAGAAAAAAAGCTGCCTGGCAGGCTCTAATGCCCCACTGTCAGCTGGAGGGTTTGGAGAGTAGCTCAAATTTTAAGAAAAGAGATGAGCACTGGGGTTGGTCTGCACAGCTGGAATGCAGCTCACTGCATGGCAGAGCTCAAGGCCCAGCTAAACCTGATCTGACAGCAAAGTGTCAACATGGGGATTACGAGTAAGGCTAGCTTCTCCCCTGGCAACTGGATCCTCAGCCAAAGGATTTTATATTACAAATATTCAGGACTGATCTAATTGTACAGGAGGAAAGAACGAGCAATGTGGGATTTAATCATCTTCCGTAGTTTGAAATATCTTAATCTAGTTTCAGTCATAGAATTGCAATACTCAGTAGCCCCTGTGGGTCTGGGAGAAAGGGTCAGTATTTCCTTCAAGAACAGACACCCATTCAAGCTAGTTTGAAGGAAATGAGTAGAACTGGAGGTGGAGGGATTACTATAAGGATTCTCTCCCAGACCCTTAAGTACAGCCAGCCCGGAAAGTCAGGAACCAAGGCTACTTTCATCTTCATTGTTACCACATGGTCTCTTGTCTCTTTCTCTTTGAGAGGCTCTCCCTCTTTTATACTTTCTATGGAAAGACTGGCTTCTCGGCTTACTCAACATTCAACTGGACAAACCTAACACTCCAGTCCCTGCCTTACACCTTCCACTAACTGATCTCTTTGTGGAAATTCTCAAGTAAGAATCTGACTGGTCAATGGTCAGCCAATGAATGAGTTGAGTGTCTAACAGCAATCCAATAAGCCATAGCCAAAGGTGTGCAGGGCTGACCTCTCCAGGGGTTGTGGGTGAAACAGAATTTCTGGAAGGGGTGTGAACACAGGCAGGCAGTAAGCATATCCAATACACCCAAGAAACCTGAACTTGGCTGTTCTAATGGTGAGGACACTCTAGCTCTTTTGAAGTGCCTCAGTACTCCCAACTTCTGTGGGGAGTTTATTTTCCCATCATTCACACTCAGCAGCCCTTTCCTGGCCTACCTTGGTAAATGGCTAAGGGAGTGAAGGAATAGTTTTCTCAAGGGAAGCTTACTTTTTTATAGCCAATTAGACTAGATGATACAACTAGTGGGAAGACCTTGACACTTGAAGGTCTTCATCCAAATTTCTTCAGAAACTAATGTCATCCTGGTCCTCAGTGCTCGTCCCCCTGCTGTATGCAGAGGTTCGCGCCCTTGCTCCTCGGGGAATGGTTCACTGCTGGGGCAAGTGAAGCAGGCCTTTTGGATTAATGGCCTGTTGTGGGGGTGGGGTAGTTGTTTTTATTTTCTTAATATTAAGTTCTTTTTTCCAACTAGTTGTCTTTATTTTGTTATAATTTATACACAATAAAATGTACAAATCTTTTAAAATTTAATTATTGAGGCGACATTGGTTAATACAATGATATAGGTTTCAGGTGTACAGTCCTACAACACATCATCTGTATATTGTACTGAGTGTTCACCACCCCAAGTCACGTCTTCTTTCATCACCATTTATCCCCTTTACCCTCTTCTACCTCCCCCGCCCCCCACCCCCTTTCCTCTGTTAATCACCATACTGTTGTCTGTCTATGAAGGCCTTTTTTTTTTTTTTTTGAGTAATCTCTTCACCTTTTTCAGCCAGCCCCCCACCCCCTCCCCTCTGACAGAGGTCTGTCCTCTGTATCTATGAGTCTGTTTCTATTTTGTTTGTTAGTTTATTTTGTTCATTAGATTCCACATATAAATGCAATTATGTGGTACTTGTCTTTCTCTGACTATAAAATGCACAAATCTTAAAGGTACAGATTGATCACATTTTATACATACATACATATATGTGTGTATATATGTATATATAAATATAAATGTATATGGGTGCATGTGTGTGGTATGTGTGTATGTATATATAATCTTTATCTTTGTATCTATGTAACAACCACCCAGATCAAGATCTAAGGAATTCCCTGGTTACTTTTCCCACTAAATAGCACCAACCCCCAACCCTAAGCTAACTATTTTTTTAACTTTTTTTTAAACCATAGATTAGTTTAGCTTGTTCTTGAACTTTACACAGATGGAATCTTTTGCTTAATATAACATCTGTGAGATGCATCAATATTGTTGCATTCAAGATTCCTCCTTTTCATTGCTGAGTAGTATTTCATTGTAGGAAAATACATAGTGTATTTATACATTTTCCTAATGATGGACATTTGTATTGTTTTCAAGTTCAGGCTAATATAATAAGGCTGCTATGAACATTCTTGAACTAGCCTTTTGTAGACATATGCACTCATTTCTCTTGGATAAACTCCCCAGAGTTCAATTGTGGAGTCATAAGGTGAGTCCATGTTTCATTTCACCGAACCCTGGCAGTTCTTCCAAACACACTTTGAGACCTCTCTATTTCTCCCTTCCAAGCTTGCTGCCCTGCTCCGCCCCAAGCATCTCCCTTCTGCTTTTGTTATCAGGCCTGCTTCCTGACTTGCATTTTCCTCCCCACAGGACAAAGGGTAGTTACCCCGCCCGGAGGCTCACAAAATAATGTGGATCCTACAGACTGCCAGATCTTCACACTCACCCCCCCGCCTGCCACGAGGAACCCAGTGACAAGGATCCAGCCCAGCACGAGGACACCGGCACGGACTTTCCCTTTTTTTCCAACACGGAGGCCCAGAGTCCACATTAGATTTCCAAACAGACCTTTCCTCCCGCCAAGGTGCAACCACCGTTTTCAGTTCCGTCCATTTTTTTGGCCAAACAGCCGTCTCACGCCACGTTATCACTATTTCCCCAGAAGAAGATTCCGGAGAGGAAGCTCATCCGAGGAAACCAGAGTGAAGAGAGAAGCCCCAAACCTGCTGAGGCAAAGGAAGTTAACACCTCAGAAAAGACTGTAAAAAGATTTGTGTCCTTTTTCCAAACTAAAACTATTGAATTTTAAACGTATCTTAAACACCACCGACTAGAAACCGTTCTCCTTGTCAGCAGTGAAGATATTGGTGAATATGTTATTCAAGTTTGCAGAATAGGAGCAACAACGTCACCATTCTCATGCCTAGCTTTTTATGATCACAGAATATTTGTGCAAATAAAATCCTAAAATGAGTGCTTCTAATCATTCCTGTCCATACTGAGATGCCAGAAGAATCTTTTCTAAATTAGAGCGAGGAGCGATTCAATAATCAAGGCCATTAAAAACTAAATGAAGACATTAATGACACCCTTTTATAGTCAGTGAAAGACTTACAGAGCAAGGTACATTTACAAAGTGGACTAATAAGAAATTATGGAAAACTGAAAGCTTTATTTAAAGCCTCTCTGACAGTGATATAAATGGTGGTTATTTATTCATTTACTATATTTTTATTCAGGTACAATTGGCATAACATTAGTTTCAGGTGTACAATGTAATGAGTCAGTATTTGTATATATTGCAAAAATGATCACCACAATAAGTCCAGTTAACATTGACACCATACATAGTTACATATTTATTTTTCCTTGTGATGAGAACTTTCAAGATCCAATCAGGTTTCTAACAACAACAGAAAATAAATTATAAAGATTAAAGCAAAACAAAGTTATGGGAAGCCTGACTATAGGTCATAAATTAAAGTCATCATAAACTAAATTACCTAACCCAAATTACCCAAAATTCTTTTTAATTGTAATATCTAAATGTGCTTTAATGTTAACTTTTTAAGCAACCAGCGCAAATTAGCTTGATAAGCACCTCACTTTCTCCCATCATCATCATATAGAGACTAGCTTAAATGATATACTTCCCCTAAAACTTTCAACATGGTATCAGGCTCAAAAGTCTGATTAAGTTTACATGGATGTTCTCAAATCCTAGACTTCACAAGCATAAGTTTACTCAACATAGAAACCTTGTATTCCGAGGGTGCAATATAAGTAACACAGCCCACAGGCTGCATTCATTCTTTAGCCATCCTGTAAAACACCACCTCCTGTCTGTGCCACTCATCTTGCCTGTAACATAGGATCTTTGGTTTTGCATATGAGTCTGTGTCTTACACCTGTTCCTCCCAAGAACTATGGGCACAAGTTTCTGCTGCTGCTGCTACTGCTGCTTCTACATGGAAAAAAAAAAAAAAAAAAGAACATAAAGATGTGAGGTCGTTGGGAATGCTGCCTACAGATGGAAAGAGACCGCTGCACTGTATTAAAAGATAAAAAAGGAAGAACTATTTTCTTCACTCACTTCAGAGCAACTTTTCATTATAAGAACAGATATTTATGAGAAGCTTAAATAAAACCTGTACTTGAAATCCTTATTAAGAAATTCTATTTTTTGTTAATAGCTTGTGTTTTGTTTGTTTGTTTGTTTGTTTTGCTTTCTTTTTGGTTAGTGGGGCATAAACAGAAAAGGGCCAACCTTGGGCAAACTGGAAGACAGAGAAAGGTTTGACAGAGAAAGATGTGAATCTTGCCTTTGTTAAATGACCCCCTTCTTTATCACTGCTCCCCACTCACTGCTCACTTAGGTTCTCAGTGCTCTTGCAGGAGCTCCAACTGTCCAAAACCAACCTGGCTTTGTCTGGGTTTTCTCTCCCCAAACATTAGAACTTTTGCAATCCAAGAGTTAACTGCTCTGAAATGAATCCCTGAAGGCCTTGCTACGTGATATTAAACATGAGGAAAACTAAGACAAACTAAAGATAGATTAAGCAGACTACTGCTGTAGTGTTTCATAGTGAAGTTCTTTTGCAAAGTAACTAGGTAAAATTGCATCATTTCTCACCCTGGAACATGAATAGTTGCCTATGGGAAAAGCAGCCCACATTGGCAAGTAAAAGCATATGCCTTTGTGACTTTTTGAGAAATCACATTCTTTGGGTTAACAAATTTTTCTTTTAAAGTAGTGATACCTATCAGGTTTGTAGCTCAGGTGTAGTCTTCAGTCACTAATACTTCAAAGTGAGCTATTTTATTAAATGCATTCCTTTTAGCATATCGGTGGGATTAGCCACTTTTGAAGCAACAGGAGTCTGTTGGAAGGGTAGGACAACTTTTAAATTCACCTTTTGTTTTGTGGTAAAAATAGCCTAAGCAACTCTAAAGTTCTAATTATGTTAAGGAGGCATAACCTGAATGCAATCATCAGACAAACCCAAATTGAGGGACATTTCTAAAACAACTGCCCTGTAATCTTCAGAAATGTAGATGTCATAATAGACAAAGTTTAAAGAAGCTTACAGAGACACAACAACTAAATGTGATCTCGGGAAGGGAGAGATTTGCCATGAAGAATATTATTGGGGCAACTGGCAAATTTTTAATGTGGACCGTGTGTTAGGTAATAGTATTATGTCAGTGTTAAATTTTCTGAATTTGATAATTAGGTAAGAGAAGATACATAAAAATATGAAGTATTTGAGGGTAAAGGATTATGAGTTCTACAAATAAATCTCAAATTGTTATGGGGAAAAGTGTGTGTGTGTGTGTGTGTGTGTGTGTGTGTGAGAGAGAGAGAGAGAGAGAGAGAGAGAGAGAGAGAATGGAAGAAGGGAGAGTAGGAAAGCAAACATTTGTACAATTGGTGTATATGGGTGAAGGTATATGGGAGTTCTTTGTACAATTATTGCAACTCTTCTGTAGTTTGAAGTTATTTCAAAATGAAAGTAAAATCAACACAGAGGGGTTAGTGACAGGGAGGGCCACCCTGGTTTGGTCGTGCAGGAAGAGGTGGTCAGTTAGGGCATGGATACAGATGGAGATGGCAGAGTAGGATTAGATGGGGGAGGGGAGCCCAAAGAGAAGGATGGTTGGAAAGGAGAGTAGATCTTGGGGAAACTATGCTGGGGGACGCTGCACTGACAGTGCTGCAGTCACCCAGGAGTGGACAGCAACACCCAGGCCAGGCTGTCCCTGCTGCCCACTGGAAAAGGGGAACTTGACCTCGGGGAGGGCGCTGCTCCTATGTGCACTTTCTTTTTTCTTTTCCTTTATTGATTTTAGAGAGAGAGGGAGAAGGAGAGAGAGATGGAAACATCACTGAGAGAGAACATCGATTGGCCGCCTCCTGCATGCCCCCCACTGGGGATTTGGCCCACAACCTGGGCATGTGCCCTGACCAGGAATCAAAACCAGCAACCTCTTGGTGCGTGGGTAGATGCTCAACCACTGAGCCACACCAGCCGGGCTCTATGTGCACTTTAAAAGCATTTCAGTTTGCCTGGCTGGTGTGGCTCAGTGGTTGAGCGTTGACCCGGTTCAGGATGTTTCTCTCTCTCCCTCTCCCTTCCTCTCGCTCTAAAAATCAATAAAGGAAAATAAATTTTTAAGCATTTCAGTTTGAGATTTTGGTGTGTACGTAAAATGAGATTAGATGCACCCTTCCGGGTTTATAAATCTTTTTTTTTTTCACTGAGATATTTTGTGATTGAAAATTCTGAGTGAGTGCAAATGCAATGATTTCTAAAGGAATTTTGTATGTTAAGCAATGCCTCATGAACACATCTTTTGTCTTTCCTGTGTTTGTGGTCAGTATCAATAACAGCAAAAGTTTCTACTTACTATTATCTTTTCACATGTCATCATAAACAAGGAGAACCAAATGATCTTTTGTGGTCGCTGTAAACTTACTGTAATGTTTGGTAACAAACAGAGTTCACGTACTCTTGCTAAGGTTAGAGCTAATAATCCATTGCCATCTTTAGTTTGAATGTTTCTTTGTGCTTTTTAAAGAATCCAGTTGTAGAGCAGAAACTATCAGCCAAAATCAGTTTGTGGGAATAAAAGCAAAATCTGGGGTGGGGCAAGGGGGTGGGAGGGTGGACCTTTATAAAATGTGGTCTATTTGTAAAAAATCAGGGAAAGGTCTGAAAACCCTATGTGTTAATACTTGTTTCTGAGTTGCATTTATTAAATTGATAAAGTATTACCATCATTTTTCTATGATGTCCCTCTTCCCCTTATATTTTACTTAAAAAAATGAAAATCCTCAATACTTTTTCCCTTGGGATTTTTCTGCCTTCTGGGTTATTTTGTTTATTTGTTTGTTTAAAAATATGTTGGTTCCCAGTTTGATTCTCCATCAGGGCACATACCTGGGTTGCGGGTTTGAGTCAGGGAACATGTGGAAGGATCGATGTTTCTCTCTCTCTCTCTCAGTATGTTTTCAGGTAAGGATTAAAAATAATAATAATACTTAGCCCTGGCTGGTTTAGCTCATTGGTTAGAGTGTCGGCCTGCGGACCAGAGAGTCCCAGGTTCGGTTCCCACTAAGGGTACGTACCTCGGTTGCAGTTTGTCCCCGGCCCTGGTTGGGTCGTGCAGGCAGCAGCCACTCAATGTGTCCCTTTCACATTGATGTTTCTCTCTCTCTCTCTTCTTCTCTCTCCCTCCCGCTCTATCTAAATAAAGAATGGAAAAATGTCCTTGGGTGAGGATAAAAAAGAAAGAAACAGAAGGTATGAGACCACATATACTTCCACAACCACCACTTGGGTTGAATTTGAGCCCAGGCGACACAGTCAGTGGTAAGCACCAGAAGCTGATAAAAATATCTTCAAAAGAATTTTAGGAGACGCTGAACATAGAGCTGCCACGGGGCCAGCATGACAAAGTGTGGCAAAGATTAGAGAAAGGGCCATTCTCCCCACCTCTGCCCAGAGCTCACGCCTCCGTTACCCCCAAAATCACAGCAACTTTTGAAAACTTGGGAAATAGCAAAATCCTGGTTTCACCACAGAGGGCACTGTCCACACAGCGGTGCTGGAGGCCTTCCAGGCTTTGTGGACAGGACATGTCCACAAGGGACAGCCGGACAGAGGAAGGACACGTGGGCTGCATGGCCTGCTACCGAAGGACTGGTTTGTGGCACATTTAAACACTGGTGAACTCTGGGGTTTGCTGATATCTGATAAAAATGAAAAATTAAGAAAGAGCAAACTTGTTTTATAAAACTCAACTCCTGACACTTAGAAAATTCTTGGAGGAAGATTGTGAGTTCGCTGGTTAGTTAGGATTACTATAACAACATGCCATAGCCCAGGGAGGGGAGGTTATACAAGAGAAATTTATTTTCTCACAGTTCTGGAAACTGAAAGTCCAAGATCAAGGGGTGGGCATGTGAATTTGGAGGGTAAATTCAGCCCGTGACAGCAGATTTCCTTCCAGTTCCGTAGCAGGAACCACAAACTCCCGGAAGAGCTGTACACTCTAGAAAAAGCTGGCTCTGATTCTAAATACCTAAGAAAAAATAAAGTGAACCACCACTTTCCTTTTTCAAGCATAGAACACATTTGACTTATTTTTATAGTAAAATGTAAATAGATAATACGTTCCTATAAGAACCTCTAAGCTTGTTCTGAATAGCAGAGACAAACGAACCAAGGCTGAAAGGCATAAAAGAGGAGACACAACAAAAACAGTTTTGGCCCTGGCCGGTTTTGCTCAGTGGTTAGAGCATCGGCCTGCGGTCCAGAGAGACCCGGGTTCAGTTCCTGCTAAGGGCACGTACCTCGGTTGCAGTTTGTCCCCGGCCCTGGTTGGTTGTGCGGGTGGCAGCCACTTGATGTGTCCCTTTCACGTCGATGTTTCTCTCTCTCTCTCTCTCTTCCTCTCTCCCTCCCACTCTATCTGAACAAAAAATGGAAAAAAAAAAATGTCCTCAGGTGAGGATAAAAAAAAAAAAAAAAATCTTTGGAGCAATCAGTTCTGTGTATCCCGGCAACTCCTAGAGTCATCACCAAGGAAACCTAGTGAATCATCATCAAATACCTCTCAACTGGAAACAACACGAATGTCCATAAACAGTAGAATGGATAAATTGTTATTGCATCATACACTGCAATACTACACAGCCATGAAAATGAAGGCATTGCTGCTTCACACAGCAACATAGGTGAATCTCACAATTTCATGTTGAGTGAAAGAAGCCAGACTCAAAAGAATGCATTTAACAAGATGCCATTTATATGAAATTCAGGAACAGGGACCTAATCCATGGTGATAGAGGTCAGAATCATGACGAGTTTTGGTGGGTAATTGGCAGGGAAAGGGCAATAGGAGGCTGCTGGGAGCTAGAAATATGCCGTATCTTGATCTAGGTGATGGTTACATGGGTGTATACCTTTGTAAAAGTTCATCTAGCTGTATGCTTAAGATTTATGTGAAATTCAGGAACAGGGACCTAATCCATGGTGATAGAGGTCAAAATCATGACCTCTATTATATATAAGTGATACATCAGATGAATTTTTTAAAAATACTGCAGAAATCAGTATGTGTATGCAACTTACAATTGTAGGTTCTGTTTATCTAACAAGCATTCAAATATTCTATTGACTGGTAGTTACCAAGGTTGCATTAAGCAATGTATCGGTGCTAAGTGAGACAGAGAAAGACAAGTGCTATATGTTATCACTTACATGAGGAATCTAAAAAATCCAGACTCAGAGGAACATATTGGTGGTTACCAAGGGCTAGGGGATGGGGGACATGAGGAGATACTGGTCAAAGGGTACAAATTTCCAGTTATAAGATTAATGAGTTCTGGGGATCTAATATACAGCATGATGATTATAGCTAATAATACTATGTTATACACTTGAAAGTTGCTAAGAGGGTAGATCTTAAATCCAGAATGGAGGTGTAAGCTAACGCTATGGTGATAATCATTTTGCTGTTTATTAATGTACCAAATCAACACATTGTACACCTTTAACTTACACAATGTTATACCTCAATTATATCTCAATAAATCCGGGGTGGGGGGCACGTTGTATTTCACTGAAATATCATCTCATAAGACTGCATATTTTTAGTATGTACCAATAAGTATTTGTCTTTTCCAACTGGCACAAATTTAAACCAAAAATTTTAAACAAACTTAAATATATACATCATACCAAAGAAAGAAAGAAACACACATTCTGAACAGAAAATACTTCCTACAGTTTTAACATTGGAAACGTATGATAGGTATGAACTGGTCAGCAGTTCGGTGGCTTGTCTAGAAGGGACAACACAAACAATTACCTACCACATCTGAAACCTCGTAACACCGAGTCCAGGTCCTGATGGAGGCTGCACGACCCGGCCTCCCCACTCCCTACCCCCAGCTTCTTCCTCTCTGACCCGTCTCACACTCCTCTCCTTTCTCTCGCGTTCTAGCATTGCCTCCGCACTGTCCCTCACACAAGCACACGCCCCCCTCAGGCCTGTGCCCTTGCTCGCCCCTCTACAAGGTCCTCGCCCCAGTATCCACGTGGCGCGTCCCTCACTTCTTCCAGCGCATTCACGGAGTGCCCCCTCCGTTCCCTGGCCACCTCATCCACATGTGCAGGCACAGACCACTGCTCCAGCTCCCGGCCTCCTTTTCATACCGGCATGAATCATATTCCATCATTCCATATATATTCTTGGTCATTGTTTTATTATTTGTATTTCATATAAGACACTAAGTTCCGCCCTAGCCGGTTTGACTCAGTGGTAGAGCGTTGGCCTGTGGACCAAGGAGTTGAGGGTTCAAGTCCCATCAAGGGTACGTTCCTCGGTTGCGGTTCGTCCAGGCCCTGGTCAGGGTTGTGCGGATGTGTCTCTCTCACACCGATGTTTCTCTCTCTCTCTCCCTTTCTCCCCTTCCTCCCACTCTATCTGAACAGGTAAAGATTAAAAAATAATAATAATAAAATGGTTAAAATGTTAAAAAAAAAATTTTAAGACACTAAGTTCTTTAAAGACTTAGTGTCTTAAAAAAAGACTTAGGGAATTGTTTACTATTTTGTTCACTCCTTTATCTCCAGGACTTAAAACAATGACTGTATACAATAGGCACTCAATAAATATTTGTTCAATAAATAAGCTCTTAAATATCCTGATATTTAATCCTATTTGCTTCCAAATCAATTCCCATATGTCAGGGGAAGTCTTGGGATTTTAAATTCCTCTCCAGAAAAAAGAATTTCTGTTGAAGTGAGAAAGACAAGGTACACACATCCCTCCAAATAAAACAGTTACTGGCCCCCGGTGCATGCGCCCAACCTTCAGAAAGTCTGACATGAATTCCTCTGTGTCACTGCAGACAGAATTTCTCACTTTCAGTCGTTTGTTAGAGAATAGACTGGACTGGTAACCAGAGATAGAAAATCCTCCAATGTAACTGACCCATTAATTTTCTAATTTTTTTCAGGCTCTATCAGTAGAATCTATCACTCTGCAAAATCTCTCCTCCACCGCCAGGACAAGACACGGGTTTCCTGGGAAGGCTGATTATCTGAGATGCCCTTTCAGATTGTTAACAGTCTAAATATCTGTTCAACGGTCAAGAAGAAACTGATTTTCTGAGCACAAAATGTATGTACTTCTGTGTACTTCTTGGCTTCTGTTCTAAATAGGAGGTTTATTACATGTTCTGCACATAACAAACATGTCAACTTCTTGAGAAATTTTCCTTCACATTAGATGCCCACCCTCACTCAGGACAGAGGTTGAATTTTATACAGTAATAGTAATAAATTTATGTTCAAAGTGTGTTTTACCGTTCTATTTCCATATTGGCTACATATTTCTCCTTTTCTATAATCTCGTCAGTTTCTTTGATGATTTCTTTTTCTCAAATCAATATGTTAAGAGTTATATTAAAGTCAATTAAATTTTAGGCACAGAGAGAGCACTTACTTCCGAGCATCGTGAACACACGCCCGGCACATTGTGGAGCCCAGCACTCCAGGGGCCCGACGGCTGACCTAACACAACATAAGGCCGGAAGTGCGTCGGGCTGCACCGCACTAACCCCCTCTGCTGCATTCCAGTGAATCAGGACAGACAGCCAGTGCCAGTGTGGACTACTTTTCAAATTTCCACTCATCGTGAGCGTTGACTTACATGTTGCTGCTTATATAGAAACCACGCTTGAAAATCATCTTTCTGAGTAACTCCAAAGACGTTCAGAGCCCTTCGGATTGGCACTCTTGAAAGTAGCCTAACCAGCCTTCCTGCTGCCTGCCTTTGCCCGCATTTCATCGTTGTGAGGAAAATTTACTTTCATAACTCTCCCAATTTTTTATTCAGGATTCTCAGGAAAATCCACAGCTCCTCCCCAGCACCCCCATGCTGCCCCCAGCCTAGCTCCCCTCCAGCCGCTGGTTCTGCCTTGCTGACCTGAGTCCCCAGCCTGTCTGCTGACATTAGGGGAGCTCTGACGCAATCTCAGAGACAGAGGCCACGTGCATTTGGTGTCTTCGGTTCCCACCAGGCTTCATAAACCCCTGGAAGACCAGGCTAGGGTGTTTAACTATGAGTGTCCCCTGATAGTACCAGCCACAGGCAGTACCAGCTGATGGACCATCTACAGTGTTAACAGTTCTCTCTGGCCACATCTGCAGTTCAAATCGCTGAAGGACATTTTAAGATTGGGCCCTTAAAAATGGAAAAAGAAGGCTGTTTATTGCATGGAGAAAAGGAACAGATTATACCACTCAGGTAAAATTCATCACAGGTTTTTAGCATTTTTGCCCTTGGGAAGGACATGGGTTACAGTGAGTGGGGCTTTACTGCCACCTCCTGGATCATGGCTTGGCAGCACTGGGCTGTCCTGGGCAGAGCCACAGGAGGAGGGTGTCATCCCAGTGAAACGATGTAATGTCAACTGCAGCCACCCCTAAGTTCAGGTGTTCCAGAACTCTCCTTAAATAATTTGTCCATTCCAGCAGAACTGACTCCTTCATCCCTCTACCAGAGGAGGGAGAAGTGCTTATCTCTCCTGTATTTATTTCCTTCCAAGACCCAACAGAAGAAAGTGGGCCCTATCCCCTTAATTAAGATAGAAAGTGTAATAAAAACTACATTCCTCTAGCTAGGTTGCATTTCTCAGCATGAAATAACTTTTGTTTGAAGTCCAAATAAGAGCCATTTATTAGCTGGTCGGCATCTGATTTCGAACACCCCTGTGACAGTCTTCGGAATCAGCCAGCATTAAATAAATTTTTATCTACAATATAGTTTGAGCCAAACTATATTATCTGCATCTGATGTTTGCCTTTGTTTTCAGGAGTTAGGAGACATATCTACAGAGGAAAATCTCCAAGAGTCAAGCTAAAATCTGCTTTTTGAATGACCTTTAATATCTTTATTCACAAAAGAAGGACCTCAAATGGCCAATAAATCGGTAAAAAGAAAAAAAATATGAAAATATGTGTCACTTCAGTAGTAATCAAGAAAATGTAAACTACAGCAAAATAATTTTTACCCTTCAAAGTGGTGAAAATAGAAATTATTAATATCTAAAATGGTTCCAGTA
The DNA here is from genome assembly GCF_014108415.1 of Molossus molossus. Classification (NCBI taxonomy): domain Eukaryota; kingdom Metazoa; phylum Chordata; class Mammalia; order Chiroptera; family Molossidae; genus Molossus; species Molossus molossus. Next base: position 55,288,733 of record NW_023425344.1, read on the forward strand.
CTGTATACTGAAGTAGACTTTCTCGTTCACTGTTGATGGGAATGTAGATAGGTCCAGCATTTTTGGAGGACAATTTGGCAGAATCAGTCAAACTCTAAAATAAAACATACCTTTTGCAGCTTCGAACTGCCCACAGGTGGTGGGAGTTGTGGTGGTTTGCCGGCATCTTTCTCTTCACCTCCCTGGCTTTGTGGAAGCCAGGTGGTTCCCTGGGTAGGCTGTCATTGGCCTGAACCAATCTGCATCATCCCATTTCCTTCAGTTCCCATTATTAATTCAGACAAAGGAACTTAACGAAGACCCAAACTAATCAGAGCACACCAGTCCCCTGGCTACAGTGCTTGATTCAAGGTAAGTAGTATCCAAATTTGGCTTAATCAGAGTGAAGTTTGTTTGATCGTTAGAGGAACACACTTCCTCTTCTCCAAATCAATGAAGACGCATTTAGCTCCAGAAGTCTAAGCTCCCAGAGTTTATATTATTGAAACAATTTTTTAATTGATTCCAGATCTAAATAATCCTGCATATATTTACTTCAATAAACATGCATGGCTCTATCTTTTATTGAGGTGAGTGACACTGAGTACATTCCTTAAACTTTCTATGTCTATTACCTTGCCTGTAAAATATGACTAACATTCCTACTTTCATAGGAACATTATACTATTGTGACACAGAAGTCACTGTGCTAAATGGTGTGGAACACAAATAAATAAAGTGTGGTTCCCAATTTTCAGAAACAGAAAATTTAGTGGGGCAGTGACATTGGGTATTGTTCTTGCTCATGTGCCTTCAGAATCTGACCTTGACTCTTCTGGAGGGACTAGGAGCAACTTAATAAACAGATTTTTCTACTTAAAAATATATACAGTGGGGAGACAGAAAAGTACATATACATGTAAGCAAAGGAGTGATGATCCAAGGAAGAAGGCTAAAAATAGCAAAGTAACCAAATGAAACACTGTTGCCTGGGGTGGAGGGATCATTTTTCATTCAAGCAGCAACATTAATAGAGATCACTTTCCAGATCACAGGCAGGGAGATAGCTGAATGGAGATAAACCTACATAAAAATCTGCTCACTTGACTAATAGGAGACCCTATCCTGATCTAGGGAAAGGAAAACATGTTGAACTGAGATATTTTTATTTCATTTTCCTGATTCTTATTTTCATTTATGTTAACCAACAATACATCTTCCAAAGTTTTGTTAGAACCTTCCTCACTTCTACTGGAGATGCTCCTGCATGACAAAACAGAACAGGAAGGGATTATATAGGGCTATGACATGGGGAAAATCAATTTCACCCAGAGCAGAGGAAATGACTTTTTGTTTTTTGGATTATATCTTTTATTTAACTTTTTTTGCTCATTTTCTCATGATCATTATGTTTAATATCTTATAAGTTAGTGTATGATTTATTTGAAATTTTTGATTTTGTTATAAATTCACTTTAAGTATTTTTTTTTGCAATTTTTATTAATTTGTTTTTGTTACAGATATTTCTCCTTTTTCCCCCTCTAGACACCCTCTTCCTAATCCCCACCACCACCATTATTATCTATGTCCATTTGTTACACATATATGCATATAAATTCTGTGGTTTATCTCTTCCCTTCCCCAAACCCCCTCTTCTGAGGTTTGTCAGTCTGAACCATACTCCTTTCTATGTCACCGGGTCTATTTTGTTCATCAGCTTATTTTGTTCATTATATTCTACAAATAAGTGAGATCATGGGGTATTTGTCTTTCTCTGATTGGCTTATTTCACTTAGCATAATACTCTCCAGGTCCTTCCATGTCGTCTCAAAGGATAAGAGATCTTTCTTTTCTTTTTTTTTTTTATCCTCACCCGAGAACATTTTTCCATTTTTTGTTCAGGTAGAGTGTGGGGGAGAGAGAGAGAGAAACATCGATGTGAAAGGAACACATCGAGTGGCTGCCACCCGCACAACCCCAACCAGGGCCGGGGACAAACTGCAACCGAGGTACATGCCCTTAGCGGGAACCGAACCCGGTTCTCTCCAGACCGCAGGCCGACGCTCTAACCGCTGAGCCAAACCGGCCAGGAGAGATCTTTCTTTCTTATAGCTGCATAGTATTCCATTGTGTATATGTATCACAGCTTAGGAAAATGATATTTTATGGATGGGTTTTTATTTTGTTTTTGTTTTTTTAAAGAAAATTTCTGCATGTAAGTATAACCAATGGACATAGACAACAATACTGGGGTGGGATGGGAATGGGAGGAGGGTGTCAATGGGAGGGAAAGGAGAAACAACTGTAACAAAAATAAATTAATTAAATAGATGATTTTTGGAAAAAGATGGCGGCGGGCAGGACTGGAGGGAGGGTGAGTGTGTGAGAGTGTGAGTGGACACAAAGGTGGACGACCAAAGCAGAGCCGCGGAGGAGAAGGTTCCTGTGCTGTGGACGGAGCAGCCCGCTACTGCGATAAGCGGCCCTTCAGGGCACTTCTCCCTGCCCCACGGGGAGGTCCCACCATTTTGGAAGATCCCGGGTCTTCCCTAGGAGGAGGCAGTGGGAGTGGCTAGGGCCCAGCAACCTGAGCCCACCAGTGCACCTGGCACCATCGGACCAGTGGACACCCTGTCAACACAGACCAGTGCACAGTAGTGGAGCTCCCAAGGTGCCGGTCGCGGAAGCTGCACACAGCCTGGAACCCAGCACCATCCCCATAGTAGCAGCCCAATCAGAGTCGAGATATACCCCTAGCAACAGAGGCTAGGGAGCAGACATCCATCCCCAGGCAACAGAAGCACAGACCAGCAGCTGAGACCCATCCCCAAAAACTACAGCAAAACTGAGCAGGAGTTGAGCCCCACAGGGCAGCAGCACTCCCCAGCCACCAGCGGCCAGACCTGTGGCTCCAGAGGCCTATGTGGTCCAGTACCCCACAAGAGCAGTGGTAGAGAGACTGAGAGACTGAGCCCGGGAGAGACTGGTGCAATCCAGCTGACTGCCCGCAGGAACTGCAGGGTGTGGGGGCACCAGAGAGGCCTGTGCCACCCAGAAGGGACTGTGCCATCCAGTTACCCATAGGACCTGTGGGTTGCTGAAGCACCAGAGAGGCCTGCGTGACCCAGCAGGGACTGTGCCATCCAGTTTCCCGTGGGACCAGCGGGGTGCTGAAGCACCAGAGAGGCCTGTGCCACCCAGCAGGGACTGCACAATCTAGTTACATGGGGCATGCAGGGTGCTGAAGCACCAGAGAGGACTGTGCAACCCAGCAGCACATAACATAGTCATAGAGCCATGTCCCCAGATGGACTGTGCGATCCAGTTACCTGCAGGGTGCGGGGCACCAGAAAGGCCTGTGTGACCCAGCTGTGCACAGGATAGGCTTAGAGGATATGAAAAAGGAGGCAGAGTGAATAGAAGTCACACAGACTATCTCCCAGGACCAAACAGGAATTACAACTATAATAAAGACAAATCCTCAGAAAAAAGCAACAGAAGAGCAGCAGGACAGGACCATATAACCAGGGACACTGGTAGGATCTGCAGAGGTGTGGGAGGGTGGGGGGGCTGGGAGCCCACTGACAACAGCAGTCTTAGCTGTGAGCAGTGCCCTTGGGGAATAAAGACCAAGCCCACTCCACAGCCCAGAGAGCCAGGACAGAGCACTAAAATAGCCACAACCACTCACCTGGGGGTTACGGCAGAGGGAGGGCAGACGGGGCTGGAACTCTGTGGGGACACCCAGGATTTGGAGGGCACTCCGAGTTTTTGCTGAGTTGTGGCCAAAAAGGACGGTGGCCAGTGTGCTCCTTCTCCGAGCCAAGGGAAAAGCAGCAATCCCCCCACTTGGAGATTCAGCCTTTCCCAGGTGAACCAAAGAAATAAAAATTGAGGTTCATTAACAACCAGCATCTATCTCACCCTCTGGAAATCCTCTTAGGCAGAACACCAGGGCTACATTCCAAGGCACTGAGTAATGAAGTCTACTAGCCACCAGGAAAAAGCTAGAGGATAACTGAACCTTTCCTGGGCTTGCAAATCTACCCAGGAAAGTAAGACTTGACAGTGGTGTTTAACTTGGGCCCACTCAGGCTCATCCAATCCCAATAGAGGGAGACACAAACTGCAAAACACCAACACCCACAGGGAAAATTTGGTAGGCTCCAAAGCCCACTATAATAGCCAAAATGGTGAAACACAAAAACAAAAGCCAAATGAAAGAACAAGAGACCTCTACTAAAGATGAGATAAATGTGGAGCAGTTAAGCAAGTTAACAGAACTAGAATTCAGAGCCATGATCTTGAGGAAGCTCAACAGCATGTGTAAGGACATGAGCACCATGAGTAAAGACATAGAAATGTTAAAAATCAACCAGTTGGAAATGAAAAACCACCAAGAAAAAATGAAGAATGACATATCAGAAATAAAGAACACATTGGAAAGATTAAACAGCAGAGTAGAGGAAGCTGAGGACTGGATCAGTGAATTAGAAGACAGGGTAGAAAAAATCAACCAATCAGAAAACCAAAAGAAAAAAATGATTAAAAAACAGGAAGATAGCTTAAGAGAACTGTGGGACAACTGGACACATAATAACATTCACATCATAGGAGTCCCCAAAGAGAAAGAAAATGGGCAAGGGTTAGAAAATATATTTGAAGAAATAATGACAGAAAACTTTTCTAATTTGGTGAAGGAAGAAGGCATTCAAGTACAAGAAGCACAGAGAGCCCCAAGCAAGAAGAACCCAAACAGGCGCACACCAAGACACATAGTAATTAAAATGCCAAATATTAAAGACAAAGAGAGAATCCTAAAGGCAGTAAGAGATAAGCCACAGGTGACCTACAAAGGAAACCACATAAGGCTCTCAGCTGACTTCTCAACACAAACACTACAGGCCAGAAGGGAGTGGCATAAAGTAATCAAGGTCATGAAACACAAGGATCTGAATCCAAGACTACTCCACCCAGCAAGGCTATCATTCAAAATAGAAGGTCAAATAAAGAGCTTTCCAGACCAAAAAAAAAAAGGCTAAGGGATTATATTAACACCAAACCAGCACTGCAAGATATGTTAAAAGGACTGCAGTAATTAGTAGAAGAAATAGGAAGAAGAATAGAAACACACTAAACAAAAACATTAAAAAATAAGTACATATCAATTATCACCTTAAATGTAAATGGTTTGAATGCTCCGATAAAGAGACACAGAGTAGCTGACTGGATAAGAATGCATGACTCACATATAAGTTGTTTACAAGAGACCCACCTCACAACAAAAGATTCACATAGGTTGAAAGTAAAGAGATGGAAAAAAATCATTCAAGCAAACGGAAAGCAAAAAAAAAAAAAAAGCTGGAGTAGCAATACTCTTATCTGATAGAGTAGATTTCAAATGAAGACCATAACTAGAGACAAAGAAGGCCACTACATAATATTGAAAGGATCTATCCAACAGGAAGATATAACCTTGGTAAACATATATGCACCCAATATTGGAGCACCAACATATATTAAAAATCTTCTGGAGGATTTCAAAAAAGAAATTGACAGCAATACAATCATAGTAGGGGACTTCAACACCCTGCTGACATCACTGGATAGATCTTCTAGAAAAAAATTAACAAGAAAACACAGAGACTCTAAATGAAGCACTAGATCAAATGGATTTAATAGATATCTACAAAGAATTACACCCCAAAACTGCAGAATTCACATTCTTCTCAAGTGCACATGGGACATTCTCAAAAATAGACCACATGTTAGGACACATACTAAGTCTCTACAAGTTCAAGAAGATTGAAATCATATCAAGCATCTTCTCAGATCACAATGGCATGCAACTAGAAATCAACTACAACAAGAACATGCAAAGACATTTGAAAACTTGGAGGCTAAATAGCATGTTATTGAACAATGAATGGGTTACCATGGAGATCAAGGAAGAAATTAAAAACTTCCTGGAAACCAATGAAAATGAACACACAAAAACACAAAATCTGTGGGATGCAGCAAAAGCAGTTCTGAGAGGGAAGTTCATAGCACTACAGGCCTACCTCAGGAAGCAAAAAAAAATTTCTAACAGAATATCTAACCTCACAACTTAAAGAACTAGAAAGCAAACAAAAAGAAAACCCAAAGCCAGTAGAAGGAAGGAAATAGTAAAGACCAGAGCAGAAATAAATGACATGGAGACCAAATAAACAATTCAAAGGATCAATGAAACAAATTGAAAAGATAAACAAGATTGATAGACCCTTAGCTGGACTCACCAAGAAACACAGAGAGAGAACCCAAATATACAAAATCAGAAATGAAAGAAGAGAAATAATTACTGACACCACAGAAATACAAAGGATTGTTAACAAAGATTATGAACATTATATGGCAAAAAAATTCGACAATCTAAGCAAAATGGACAAATTTGTATAAACACAGTCTCCCAAAACTGAACCAGGAAGAGATAGAAAACTTGAACAGACCAATAACAAGAGAAGAAATCGAAGATGTAATCAAGACTCTCCCAGCAAACAAAAGCTCAGGCCCAGATGGCTTCACGGGGGAATTTTACCGAATATTCAAAAAAAAACGAATACCCATTCTCCTCAAACTATTTCAAAAAATTCAAGAAGATGGAAGACTTCCAAACTCGTTTTATGAGGCTAGCATAATTCTAATTCCAAAACCAGAAAAAGACACTCCAAAGAAAGAAAACTTCAGATCAATATCCCTGATGAACATAGATGCCAAAATCCTGAACAAAATACTAGCAAATCGGATCCAGCAATACATCATAAAATTATTCACCATGACCAAGTGGGATTCATCCCAGGGATGCAATGCTGGTACAATATTCACAAATGAATAACTGTGATACACCACATAAACAAAATGAAAGATAAAAATCATATGATCATATCAATAGATGCTGAAAAAGTACTTGACAAAATCCAGCACCCATTTCTGATAAAACCGCTCAGCAATGTGGGAATAGAGAGATCATATCTCGACATAATAAAGCCATATATGAAAGACCTACAACCAACATCATACTCAATGGGCAAAAATTAAAAGCATTTCCCTTAAGAACAGGAACAAGGCAAGGATGCCCACTTTTGCCACTCTTATTTAACATAGTACTGGATGTCTTAGCCACAGCAATCAGACAGGAGGTAAAAATAAAAGGGATCCAAATGGAAAAGGAGGAAGTGAAACTGTCATTATTCACAGATGACATGATACTATACGTAGAAAACCCCAAAGAGTCCATCAAAAATTTACTGGACTTAATAAATGAATTTGGCACGAATGGATAAAAAACTGTGGTACATATACACAATGGAGTACTATGCAGCGGTAAGAAAGAAAGATCTCTTATCCTTTGAGACCACATGGAGGGACCTGGAAAGTATTATCCTAAGTGAAATAAGCCAAGCAGAAAAAGACAAATACCACATGATCTCACTTATATACGGAATATAATGAACATAACAGTCTGAGGAATACGGTAGACCCAGAAACATGGAAGTAGGGCACAGACTGACATCCCTCAGAAGAGGGGGTGGGGGGGGAAAGAGATAAACCACAGAACTTATATACATGTATGCATGACCAATGGACATGGACAACTAAGCAGGGGACGGGGCGGGGGTTGGGTGGGGAGGGGGATGCCAATGGGGTAAAAAAGGTGAAATATCTGTAACAAAAAAAATAAATAAAAAATTTTAAAAAAATAAATGAATTTGGCAAAGTAGCAGGATATAAAATTAACATCAAGAAATCGATGGCATTCTTATACATCAATGATGAAGTCACAGAAAGACAAACTAAAAAAACAATCCCATTTACCATCGCAGCAAAAAATTAAGATACCTAGGAATAAACTTAACCAAAGAAATAGAGGAAGATATAAAAAAAGTGGAAGCACATACCTTGTTCATGGATCAGAAGAGTCAACATCATTAAAATGTCCATACTACCCAAAGCAATCTATAGATTCAATGCAATTCCCATCAAAATACCAATGACATATTTCACAGAACTAGAACAAATGCTTCAAAAGTTCATATAGAATCAAAAAAGACCTCAAACAGCCACAGCAATCTTGAAAAAGAAGAACAAAGTAGGAGGGATCACATTTTCAGATTTCACGTTATACTATAAAGCCACAGTAATCAAAACAGCCTGATACTGGCACAAGAACAGGCATATGGACCAGTGGAACAAAACAGAGAACCCAGAAATGGACCCAAGGCAATATGCTCAATTAATATTCGACAAACGAGGCAAGAGCATACAATGGAGTAAAGACAGCCTCTTTAATAAATGGTGTTGGGAAAATTGGACAGTGATATGTAAAACAATGAAACTAGACCATCAACTTACACCATACACAAAAATAAACTCAAAATGAATAAAAGATTTAAATGTGACTCATGAATCCATAAAAATTCTAGAAGAAAATGTAGGCAACAAAATTTCAGACATCATACACAGCAGAATTTTCACTGATACATCACCTAAGGCAACAGAAACAAAGGAGAAAATGAACACATGGGACTACATCAAACTCAAAAGCTTCTGCACAGCAAAAGATACAATCGTCAAAATGGAAAGGCAACCCACTGTATGGGAGAGCATCATTGCCAACAATATATCAGATAAGGGGTTAATTTCCAATATATATATAGAGAGAGTGCTCATACAACTCAACACAAGGAATACAAAGAACCCAATTAAAAAATGGGCAGAGGAACTAAATAGACACCTCTCCAAACAGGACATACAAATGGCTAAGAGACATATGAAGAAATGCTCAACATCACTAATCATCAAAGAGATGCAAATTAAAACAACAATGAGGTATCATCACACCTGTCAGAATGGCCGCCATCAATAAATCATCAAACAACAAGTGTTGGCGAGGGTGTGGAGAAAAGGGGACTCTAGTACACTGCTGGTGGGAATGCAGACTGGTGTAGCCACTATGAAAAACACTATGGCGTTACCTCAAAAAATTAAAAATTGAACTGCCATTTGACCCAGTGATCCCACTTCTAGGAATATACCCTAAGAAGCCTGAAACACCAATCAGGAAGAATACATGTACCCCTATGTTCGTAGCAGCACTATTTACAATAGCTAAGATCTGGAAACAGCCCAAGTGTCCATCCATAGACGAATGGATAAAAAAGCTGTGATACATATACACAGTGGAGTACCATGCAGCTGTAAGAAAGAAAGATCTCTTATCCTTTGAGATGACATGGAGGGACGTGGAAAGTATTATCCTAAGCAAAACAAGCCAAGCAGAGAAAGACAAATATCACATGATCTCACTTATTTGTGGAATACAACAAACATAACAAACCGTCTGAGGAATGGGATAGTCCTAGAGACGTGGAAGTGGGGTACAGACTGACAATCCCCTGAAGAGGGGTGGGGGGAGAGATAAACCACAGAACTTATATGCATGTATGCATGAACAATGGACATGGACAACAAAGGTGGGGACAGGGTGGGGAGGGCAGGTGAGGGGGGAATCAGTGGGTGAAAATGGGGAAACATCTGTAACAAAAATAAATATATTTATTTTAAAAATTAAATAGAAAAATGAATAGGTAAATAAATAAAAGTAAAACTGAAAAAAAAAAAAAAAAAGACAGAAAGAAAATTTCTGTGTGGAATACATTCAGTGTCAGATATTCCCAAACATCTATAAACACAAAGCTCTGAATCACAAGTCACACAAGTTACACACAAGTGATAACAAGTGGTGTCAAGATTTGTGGTCAGGTATTTCACAGGACATTTAAGAAACGGGGAGGGGGGAATCAGTGGAGGAAAAAGGAGAAACATCTGTAACAAAAATTAATTAATAAAAAAGAAAAGAAAAAAAAGAAACAGATAAACACTATGTTCATTACATTTTCAAATTAGTTCATATCTACAGCTATCAAACGAAAAATAAGACCCTTTAAAAAGCAATATGAGAATATAATTTGTCATTCACAAAGATGAGTATTAAGGGCCTGTTGTGTAAAAACACAACACAAAAGAACAGAGGAAAATCCACTTAGTCCAATCCACTAGGAGTAGCCTTAAAGCCTTAAAGAGTGAGGAGCTGGTGTTTTCTAATTCTCTGCCAGTGGCTCAGCTAGATAGAAGAGGGTTTAGAAAATAAGTCAGTCACATTCCTCAATCTAATCTGACTCACAGTTGAGTACTGATCCAGCCTTATATTGTAGCACAACTAATAATGACAGGGTTAGACAAGCCAACACATCTACGTTTCCATTTCAATAGGACATCAGCTATTCTAACCAAGCAAGGGATTCTCAATCAGGACAGCCAGGTTCTAAGTCTGAGTTTGTTGCAACTTTCATTTTACCAGGTAGTCTTTACAAGACATGTTACTTTATGACCTGACTGCTTGTATCACTGGCTGTACAAGAAAATTAACTTGCCATCCCTATATCCAAAGTTTCCCAGAAAGAATTAACAGATTATTTCAAATGTATTTCTTAAATACCATACCGTGTCGTATGCATTGTTTATAGTCTATTAATTAAATAAATGCAAATAAAAACTATCTATGGGGCTCAATAACATATAATATTTATTAACTGTAAAATATATATACACACAGCAAGCTCATTTTCCCACCAGTACATACACATATTTCCTATTCGTATGTGACTTAACCATATCCTTATAAGGAAAGACAAAATAACCTTAAACTGAAAAACAGGATTATTTTAGTTCAGTGTCTATAGCCCCAATTTGCAAAATCTTCTTTTTCAAGTAGTTCTACCAAGGTTCTAACCATATATGAGCCTCAGGTTACTTGGACTTAGAGTAAATATGATTTATTTCCTTAATTGTAATCTGCACAAAATGTTTTAATAGATAAAAGATAACAAAGGCAAATATAGAATGAAAAATTAACTGATGCTAGACCTTCAGACATTGAGATGATAGTTTCACACCAATCTTTAAATAAAACTAACATTGAAATAGGCTGGACAGCCACTTGGCTTTTAAGTATTGTCTGCTTTTTATGCTGTTGTGGCTGTTGACAACATTTTTCAAAGTAAAAATAATAATACTTTAATGTGAGGCCCATTAATACCTGTAGAGTAATTTTGTTCAGCATGTTAGCCATACCTACCTGGTCTAGTCAAACACCTGGTCAGAGGTTTAAGACAGAGCTTGAAAATCAAGATCAGGTTTTAATTGAACCACCTATAGACTTCTATATGGCAGCCCCTTGTTTTGCCTCCTGAATCCTACTCGTTTGAGGCTCAAGTAACTATTGTTAAAATTTCAATATTAAGCTCCACAGGGTAAGTAATAGAGATAAGTGCTAGTTAAGTTATTGGCTTAAGTTCTAATAAACGTCTTTTGAGAAAAAAACCACACTGTTAATTGGACAAGGCAAAAAACCTACACAAATTCTAGTCCCCTTAACCATTTTCTAAAGTGATAAATGCAGATCATGACTGTAAACCCAGAAACCAAAAACGTGGAGCCAAATTGGTTTAACTCTCCCACCTAAAAGTTGTGGACCAGTGCATTAGAAAAGATGTGTGTACTGTAGGTTATTATTTTGCACCTTGGTTAAGTTTTTGGGAAGGCCTAACTGTTTGATGAAACAAGGAGACAGAAATTTCTCTGGGATTTTAGATAGATATTCTGTCTAATATCACCTTCAAACCATCAGTGGATAGGAGGGAAGTCCAGAGCAATGGACATTCCCTGCCCAAAGCCTCTTCAGCGGGGGGGTTCAGTAGCACATGGCCCAGAGAAGAGTAGCCCTGCTTCCCATCCCCTGATTTTGTATATACGCCTCTTTTGTCAATAAGAAGTTTCAACACCTACAAAATTCTCCTTTCCCACTCTTGTCCTAATCACATTCCTGCACACGGGAATATTAGCACCAGAATCGTAGTGTGGAGGACTCTCCAGTACCAGCCTTCCCAAACCATTAGATATAAAAGGTTTCTTTGCAAAACCTGGACTTAGTGTGTTTCTTAGAAGATCAGCAGAGAGGCAGATTTCCATGATACACTGATCAAACATCAACTATAATCACAGAAACCAAAGAAATACATCTATCCCTAAAGAACCTAGAAACAAGCAAGATTCTTAAATGTGTTTTCATAGTTAAGTTAGGGTAAAGGAATCATTTTCTTTGATCCAAGTTTTTCCGTTTTCTTCAACTGATCCTAGTTTTTAGCACCCACATCCACCAAACACACTAATAAATAAATGTACACATTAATGCAGATAACACAAAGTTCAATGCATACGTAACATGAACTTTCTATAATGTCTCTCTCTTTTTTACTTACTTTCAATCTTGGATAACTTTAAATACACACCCTACTAATAGCAAATATATACTCATGTAACAAGAACCATATCACTATTCTTTCATTGGATAGATCTTGAAATAGCATCAGTGGACTAGAAAGGTGATGGGATAACAGCTGGGGAAGGGGGGACACTTGTTCCATCTTCCGTTTAAACACCTGGAAGTCTTTGTCTTTCCTTCTGCAAGACTTTTCTCAGAAAATGCAGGCAGTTCAGAAGTAAATAATCAAAACTACATAGATCTCCTAGGATATCAATCAGCACTTTTGTTCCAAGAGGATGTCATCTCGAGGGCTGGAGCAGCACCTAAAAGCACAGGGAGAATACATGCCACCAAATACTTTACATAAAATCTTTCTAGATTTCTATCTCACTCACTTTCTAACACTGTATACACAAATATACACAATATCCCATGAAAAGTTACACAGCTTCAGATAAGAGAAAGCAGCCCTGGCTGGTTTGGCTCAGCGGTTAGAGCATTGGCCCGTGGACTAGTGAGTTGCGGGTTCAATTCTGGTCACGGGCATGTACCTCAGTCGTGATTCATCCCTGGCCCTGGTTGGGGCCGTGCGGGAGGCAGCCACTTGATGTATTGCTTTCTCATCAAGGTTTCTCTCTCTCTCTCTCTCTCTCTCTCTCTCTCTCTCTCTCTCTCTCTCTCTCCATCCCTCCTTCCCTCCATCCCATCTGAACAAAAATGGGAAAATGTCCTTGGGTGAGGATTTAAAAAAAAAAGAGAGAGAGAAATCAGACCTACCCAGTTCAGAACCAAACTGACATTCAATGCTGGTGTTCCATCCGAGGTAAATCAGTCTCCGAGTCCTCTGATAGGGGAGATCCTGGCACCTGTAAATTAATAATCGAGCATTATGGACTCTCAGTCATTGTTAAAGTCCCACTGCCCTAAAACCCCAATTCATGTTTAAAATTAACTATCCATAGTTCAAGTTGCTTGCACAGAAGAAGACGATGTAAGGGGATGTTACTCTTTGACCTCTTTGTTGATGCATACTTTTGATGTGCCAGGGCAGTGTAGACCCGCTACAACCTCCTCTCCTACTTATTATAAACAAACAAACAAAACGAACACACACAAAAAACCCTTTGGGAAAAATATGAAAAACAAAAAAACGAAGTATTAAGGAGAGGAGTCAAAACTTGAAGATGTGACCCTTCATGTGGGGTAGGTTTCCAATTTTGCCTTTCAGTCTTGTGGCTTTGCCCTAGCCCCAGAGTAGTGAGGAAGTGCAGCAGGCTAAAAGCCTGAAAGAAACCCCATCTTTATAGAGAAACCAGGAAAAGGCATCCCTGCAGGACAAAATGTGGGGGGGATTCTGAAAGGAACAGAACTGGAGAAAGGGATCTTCTAGTTCTGTGTATAAATCCACAGAAGTCTTAGTCCCACTCTGGAGTTACACCCGCACGGGATAGCTGCAGACAAGCACAGCAGAGGCTTGGAGAACTAAACTGAGATTTGAATCACCAGCACAAGTCTCTGGAACTACATGAGCACACAGGACAATGAAAACCAGGATAACAAACCCTTAGAGAACTAAGAGTTGTGCCACCTCTCACAGAATCTAGGCAGAATTTACAATATGAACCAAAGTTGGGTGACTTCCTGCTAAAACAAAAAATTCAACATTTTTCAGAGCATTGTAACAGGACACAGAGGCTACACAACATAATATCCACAATGTCCTAGAAATAATCCAGAAATACTGGACATAAAAACATCCAGAAAAGTGTGATTAATTCAATCAATAAACATCAATCCTGGAGTGACCCAGATGTTGGAATTTATATATACTTTAAAGTAGCCATTATGAGTATGGTAGATGAGATGGAAAAAAAGGTACTTGAAATGAAGGGCCAGGAATTCTTTGTAGAAATGTAGACGCTCTAAAAAAGAACTAAGGGGATATTTAAGACTAAAAAACACAGTACTGAAATTTTCAAACCTCACTGGATTGCTTAATAGCAGAATGCAAACAAGAGTCAAAGAACTTGAAGACAGATCAATAGAAATGACCCAATCTTAAAAATAAAGAGAAAAAAGATTTAAGAGCACGAACAGAGTCTCAGGAACCTGTAAGAAAATACCAAAAGATCTAACATATATGTCATTGGAATCTCAGAAGGAAAAAGATATTGTGGCAAAAAAAAATTTTTTTGAAGAAATAATGACTAAAAACTTCCCCAGTTTAATAAAAAGAGATAAGTTTACAGATTCAAGAAGCTCAGGAAACCCCAAACAGGATATAAATAAATAAATAAATAAATAAATAAATAAATAAATAACTATGCCCAGCCTGGCCAGTGTGGCTCAGTGGATTGAGCATTGCCCCGTGGACTGAGAAGTCCCAGTTCAATTCCTGGTCAGGGCACATGCCCAGGTTGCAGGCTTCATCTCTAGTAGGGGAATACAGGAGGCAGCCAATCAATGTATCTCTCCCACATCGATGTTTCTATCTCTCCCCCTTTCTCTCTCTCTAAAAGAATGATAAAAACATATATTTTTTTAAATAAAACTATACTCAAACACATCATGTTCAAACTAATGAACACAAAAGATAAAGTCTTGAGAGCAGCCAGAGGAAAATGAAACATTACACACAGAAAAAAAACAATTCAAGTGCCTGAGAACTTCCCCCAGGAAAGTATAAAGATAAAAAAAACAGAGAAATAACATCTTTATAGTCCCAAGAGAAAAAAAAAAATTAAAACAACCTACCAACTCAAATTTTTTATATCCAGTGAAAATATTATTTCAGGAATGAAAGCAAAATAACGTCCTTCTCAAATGAAGGAAAACTAAGAGAGTCAATCACCACCAGACCTGTTCTGCAAGAAATGCAAGAAGGAAGTTTTTCAGGTGGAAAGAAAATACCAAAATATAAAACTGTACTCTTTAAGAACAAAGAAAAAACAGAAATGGTAAGTAGCTAGATAAATATAGAAGACTGCTTTTTTTTCTCATAAATTGTTTAGAATATTTATGATTGCTTAAAGCAAAAAGTATGACATTGTAGTGGGGTTTTCAATATATGTAAATAAAACACATATAACTCTAACATAAAATTTATGTTGGTGGAAAAGGAAATATGTTTGAAGGGTTTCTACATTTTACAGAGGGCCTAATATTTACTCTAAGTAGGCTGTGAAAGATTAGTTATGTAGATATACTGTAACTCCCAGAGCAGTGACTAAAAAATAATACAAAGAGATATCCTCCCAAAAGCCAACACTAAAAATATTCCAATACAAAAGAAGACTGGGAAGGAAAAACAGAGGAACAAATAAGAAACACATAATAAAAAAATAAAACAGAGCTAGACCCAAACATATTAATAATCACATTAAATGTTAATGGCCTAACTATTCAGTGCTAGTCAGATTTCTGAAGATATTGCCCCTAAGATGCCTATCCTTAGTTAGTCAATCAAACTAATTTAGCTTCTGTGTGAAGGGACTTTCCACAGGAAATTAATGTTACTAATCCACTCACTCTTATCCTGGTGGGCCCAGTGTAATCAACCCCATGCACCCTGAAAGGCCGAAGAGTGAGTCAGAGAGATGAGGCAGAAGAAGAGGTAAGAGAGATTACAGAATAAAAAAGATCCAGCCACTGTTACTGTCTTTGAAGATGGCGGACTAAGCCATGAGCCAAGGAGTGTGGGTGGCCTCTAGAAGTTGAGAACAATCCCTGGGTGTCAGCCAGCAAGGAAACAGGGACCTCAGTCCCACAACCACATGAAACTAAATTCTGCCAACAACCTGAATGAGCCTGGAAACGGATTCTCCCCTAGAGCCTCCAGAAAGAAATGCAGCCCTGCTGACATCTTGATTTCGGCCTGTGAGACTCTTAAGGAGAGAAGCAGCTTTGGCCCGGCTTCTGACCCATGGAAACTGTGAAATAATAAATGGATATTGTTTTAAGTTGGTAGTCATTTTTAGCGGCAATAGAAAACTAATACACATTCCAATTAAAAGAATTGGAATTGACAGAATGGATACAAAGGAGAGAGAGACCCTACTTTCATGCTGTTGGCAAAAAAAAAAAAAAAAAAAAAAAAACACTTTACATTTACTTTAAACCAGATAGGTTGAAAATAAATGAGAAATAAAAAGAAATATCATGGAAACATAAGTATAAGTAGGCTGGCGTGTCTATTTTAATCTCAGATAAAATAGACTTCAAGACACAGAGCACTATGAGATATAGAGACATTTTATAATGATAAAAGGGACATGTATCAGGGAGACAAAACAATTTAAGTGTGTATGTAACTAAAAATAGATATTTGAAATACATGAAGCAAAAATAAATAGATATAAGAGAAAAATAGACATCTCCACAATCATCATAAAATATTTTGACAGCACTCCTTCGGTAACTGATAGAACTAAACAACAACAAAAATCATTAAGGATATAGAAGATCTGAACAACGCTATCAACCACCTTAATCTAATTTCACATTTATAGAACATTATATCCAACAACAAAAGAATATACAGTATTTTTAAGGGAACAAGTTTAATTTGCCAATATAGACCATATGCTGGGCTATAAAATACACCTCAGTGAAGCTAAAAGAATCAAAATCATACAGAGTATATTCTCTGACCACATGGAATTAAATTAGAAATTAATAATAATAAAATATCTAGGGAATCCCCCAATATCTAACCATTAAACAAACATTTCTAAATGATTTGTGGGTTAGAGAAGAAATTACCAAAAAGAGAAAGAAAGAAAGAAAGAAAGAAAGAAAGAAAGAAAGAAAGAGAGAGAGAGAGAGAGAGAGAGAGAGAGAGAGAGAGAGAAAGAAAGAAAGAAAGAAAGAAAGAAAGAAAGAAAGAAAGAAAGAAAGAAAGAAAGAAAGAAAGTAAGTTACAAGGGAAATAAGAAAATGTTTGGACTGAATGATAATGAAACGACAACATATCAAAATTTGTTGGATAAAGCTAAAACAGTGCTTACAGGAAAAATGTGTAGTTATGTGTACAGGGACATAACATGTGTAAGTGTGTAGGGTGTGGGGGAGTGAAGAGACATTCCATGGATTATGCAACATTTTACTCATAAAAATCTTACAGATTTTTCTAAAAGGTACGAATAAACTTATAAACGTGAAAATTTTTGTGCTATGTACAGAAATGAAACATAGTCTAATGTATTATCAATACGTAAAGAGTGCAAGGCAAGTCACAGCACCTGCCAGAAGGTCTTTTGCTTTAAGTCTCCTGGTGTTTCTCTTTCCATTCAGATTTTCCATACATAAGCTCACGTTCTTTTGGTATTAATTTGTGTTTTTTGCTACAACTATTTTCTCCTTTATTGTAGTTTAAATACAACTGGAAATTAAACAAGTAAATTGGAAGTAAAAATGCAGAACAAATCTATATGTATAAAAAGATTAGTTCAAAATAACAAATAAAAATATTGAAGAAGTGTGGAGGCAGCCAAAGCCTTTTCTTCCATTGACTGAAACTAGATTTGGTTATGTATACCGTGAAAAGTGGTTTTGAACAATAGTGCAGTCTCAAAGAACAAATGGAAAATTCTACACCTTTAAAATCCACATTCAATTTAAGTTTAGAAGTATACAGGAATTTACTGAGACTCTATAGATTCTAAATGTAAAATCTGTGACTGATTAATCTTCACACAAAAGGAATTTGTTCAGGTTTTTATTACGTGGCTACAGAAATCATCAGCCAAAGATAAGGCAAAGCAAGAGCAGTCAATAAACCTTTTTCTCAGTATCACTGAATAACTGCCTCTATAATTTATCCTCAGCAATAGTATTTCCCTTGCTTAGAGAGTGCTACAGAATTATTTAAGGAGTAACAACAGAAAAAAGCATCCACCTAGATAAATAGGCAACAATAGTTGCTCTCTATGAAATGGAAATGCTTAAATAATGAGGATGGAGAATTAAATTCCCAAACAAAAGTTTCATAGCATCAAGCAAAGGTGAGAAATCTGAAAAAGTAAAGGGAAAGTACAATGATACATATGCAAAGTTTGTAGCAAGTTATGTTTGGTTTGGGAGATTTAAAAGTTTGCCAGTTTCCTTAGTGTGAAAATAAATTATATAACTGTTGTTGGTATAAAAGTAGCAGAAACATAAACATTCTTAAGAGTTAAGAGAAATTCTAGAAAAAGATAATTATAGAGAAGAGCAAATTTTTAACATGGATGAAGTGGATCATCTTGGAAAAAAGTGTCAAACAGACATTTCAAAAGAATAAAAACAATTTCAGAGTTTCACTCTTTTAAAGATACAAAGTTATAACTTTGAGGCTAAGTCGTAAAATACCATAAGCTACAACAAAACCTGTAATTATATGAAAGCCATAACTAGGCTACACACACACACACACACACACACACATTTTTAATAATAAAAACTTGATTACTTTAAGCTGGGAAATGTTTATATAAATATATGTAATAAACATACTAAGTTCAATGAACCATAAGATAAAATTTAACAAGCAAAACTTTATAGATCTCACCAATCAACCTTCCCAATCCTCAAGGGCAAACTTTCCCTATGCTACTTGAACAGGAAGTATGAGAGAGAGTATCCTTCAAAGAGTATCTGCGTACCTGATGCAATGCTCCACCAGGGACATGCGAGTCAATAGCAGCCAGAGAAGGGATTCGAGATTCTGAAAGATTTTTGTTCTCTTTCTTTATTAGCCTGGAATTTCGAGCTGCATAAAAAAAAAAAAAAAACATAAACACAATAAAATAGATTAGATATTTTTTATTTTCCACATTCTATATCTGTCCCTTTTTATGTACATAAGTCTGCACCTATGTATATACTTAAATATGTAAAGTTACTATTAATTTTTAATATTCTGTTCATTTAACATACATCTTAAATAATGTAAACACAAGGGCTGAAAAGATAAAAGCACTATAAACATACCTATGCCTTCCAAGGCTCTTAGTTCAGGGAGATGATTATAGTTTAATTCAGGCAAATGGACATCTGTCTTTGAGTATTCTCTTCTTTTCTTATTTGCCTGAAGGAGGCTCTTTTCACTAGTGACCTAATATCATCAGAATGGTTAACACAAATGAATTAGCTTCCAGGTAAGCTGGGCTTGCCCCTTTTCTAACTACTACATTCATATCCTAAAATTTATGGAATTGAAGGTCTAGAATAATACAACATTTGAAGAATAGCAATAACACAAACAAACAATTTCATCTAATTATTTCAAACTTCTTCCTCAGCAAATTTATTAAAATTGCTAACTAATGGATTACTGGTTGACATGAGTTTCTCATTCTCCCTCTCCAGTTAAGTCTTTGGTTAAGTCCTGGCAATCAGTAAAAGGTTAGCAGATGGGAATCAGGCCAGCAAGGTCAGGCCTTAGGACACTTGCTTAGCTTTTCAGCATATAGTTGCTTAATTTTGAATAGTCCATCTTGCCAGATATATCATATGTCCTAGCTTATTTTTTCCTTTCCCAATATAATCATGTTACTCATTTTTTAAATGTTTGTCCTCATCTTGCTCCTCAGAGTTAGCACATAATATTGTCTCCTAGGAACACAGTTTATTAGATAAAGAATTACAACTTCAATTATTTTCCTAATAATTAGTATTATTACTTCATGGTTGATAAAGTCTGAAAAAAATAATAAAGTGAAGAATAGTAGGAGCGCTTCAACTCTGCACCTTTATGAATTTGACATTTTTCCAATCTGTTTCATTTGAGAATGACAGAAAGTCTATATTCTTTTCCACATTTTCAAAACAGATGATCTATAGAAAGAATGTGTGATTTGCTAAAAGAAAAAACACCTATATATAATAAAATCATATATATGTATGTATGTGTGTATATATAATGACATACACACACAAACATATATGACATCACTAAGCCATTGAGGTTCCTTGATGTTTCAAGTTTGATATTCTGCGAATTATGCTACTCTGCCTCCCAGAAAGTCTTCAGAAGTCCTGAAGGGAGCTTTTGAGTTCCTTTCTTTTGGATGTTTCTGTTTGTTCTTTTAATAGAATAAGTGCTAAGGCTCTTGGTTCAAATCAGCTACAAAATAAAAGAATTAGCTAAAAAAAACTATCTGCAAATGCAAAAATTAAATAAAATAATGAGTCCAAACTACTTGATTTACATATTCAAAGAGTGGCAAATAAAACACATAAGAGATGTTATAATATTATATGTATTCACATAAGGTAAAGGGGTATTGATCTTCGACCTAGAAGTTGAAGACAGCTTAGGCTTAGTTCTGCCTCCGTCGATTTTCTAGTGGGTCTTCTCCCTACTAATCTTTACCTCCTTTTTTGATTGCCTCTTCCAAAGAAGGATAAACAGAAATAAGATCTAATATTACCAGCCAGTGTTGGTTATAAAATGGCTGAAAGAAGGCTGATATCAATTCCAGAAGAATGGTATTGAGTCACTATTTGGAAAAGCCTTGCTGAGCAAAATAATCTTCCAAAGCAGATAAGGCATGTAAAACACAAAATGTCCACAAAGAAATCAAGAGGTAGGGTATGTGAAAAGGAAATTGTAGGCTAAGACAAATTAAAGACAAACAAATACAATGTCCAAATCATAAGACTTGACAAGAGGCTACATTTTCAGCCCCAAGGATAATGAAAAAAAGTAGAGAGGAAAACTTGTGAAAAAAAAAAGTATTTTGGGACTATGTCCATACCTCCCTTTCTCTGGAAGATTTCATTCACGTTTCTTAAGCAGTTCCAGTGTGCTAGACACTGTTCTAGGTGTGGGGTAGAGCAGTGAGGAAACAAAGCAAAAATCCCTGCCTTGGAAGCTTACATTTCAGTGGGGGAAACAAGACACTATATAAATAAGAGAACACAGAGGATGTCAAGTATATGTACTGGGAAAAAAGTAAGCAAGGTGAGGGGATAGAAAGAAATGGGAGACAAAATAAGTTATAATTAGAGAAGACATCATTAAAAGGTTTCATGTAAACCAGGGAAGAGAAAAAGCAAAATTTTTTTATTATCTGAAGAAAGAATGTTCTAGAGCAGAGGAACAGCAAGTGCAAAAGCCTAAATGTGGGAGCATGTCTGGCCATGTTCCAGGAATAACAAGAAAATCAATGTGGTTGGAAGAGATTGATCAAGAATGAGAGTAGCCCTGGCTGGTTTGGCTCAGCGGTTAGAGCATCGGCCTGCGGTCCAGAGAGACCCGGGTTCGGTTCCCGCTAAGGGCATGTACCTCGGTTGCAGTTTGTCCCCGGCCCTGGTTGGTCGTGCGGGTGGCAGCCACTCGATGTGTCCCTTTCACGTCGATGTTTCTCTCTCTCTCTCTTCCTCTCTCTCTCTCCCACTCTATCTGTACAAAAAATGGGAAAATGTCCTTGGGTGAGGATAAAAAAAAAAAAAAAAAGAATGAGAGTAGTTGTGAATGAGACAGACGGATGGGGAGTGAGTCATTCAGGGACAAACTCTGCAAGGACTTGAGCCTTTACTGACAGATGAGAAACCAATGGAGGGTTTTGAATAGAAGAGTGATGATGATCTAACTTAACTTTAAAAAGAAGCTGCCTTGAGCATAATGGTGTTCCTAGGAAGCTACAGAAGATATGTGAACCTTGTACGTGCTTCTATTACAATCTGACACTATGATTTAATTTGCTGATCCTCTACTAGACCATGAGCTTCTGGAAAAGAAAAATGGACTCATTCATCTCCAGTGTCTTATACATAATAAATAATCAATACATATTAGTTAAATGAAGAAATAGGAACATTTTCACCAAAAACCTAGTGTGGGTGAGATAAGACAATTTACTTTCTGCTCTACTCTAAGAAAGAACTGATCACCAAGCATTAGGTTAAGAAAATTTACTGCTGCCTAAAGAATTAAAACAGATGTCATTTTGCCCTGGCTGGTTTGTCTCAGTGGTTAGAGTGTCGGCCCACAGAACAATGAGTCCCAGGTTTGATTCTAGCCAAGGGCACGTACTTCGGTTGTGATTCATCCCCGGCCCCGGTTGGGGTCGTGCAAGAGGCAACCAGTCAATGTGTCTCTCTCACATAGATGTTTCTCTCTCTCTCTCTCTCTCTCTCTCTCTCTCTCTCTCTCTCTCTCTCTCTCCCCCACCCTGTCTGAAGATAAATGTAAAAATACCCTTGGGTGAGGATTTAATTTAAAAAAAAAAAAAGTTGTCATTTTGATAACATCTTATATTTTAAATTCCAGATTTCTAATACTTTATAAAACTTACTTAAACTTTAAGACTTTCACGTTTATGATTATGGATGGTTGGGAAGATATATGTGTAATTAGGTTCCATTTTATGATCTGTCTGTCCTCAAATAAAATTCTGTTGTTCACTATCATATTTAATATTAATAAAAGTCTAGAAATGATTGTGCTTGCTCTTCTACCACTAAGAACAGTTACTTACTGATGTGGTCACATTAATAGTATAAATGCCTGATGAAGAATGTTTATTTGGTTTAACAAATGGAATACAATACTTCTTGGTTTTCTCATCCACTCTGCAACAACAAGAACAAAAAATTTAAGTTAGAACCAGCAGTAATTATTTTCAAGCACAAAACCAAACTACATAGTACCAAGTGATATGCATTTAATCAGAATTTAATGCCTGTTCTTAAATATATTATGTACACAGATCTGATAAAACATTCTGTTCTTTACTATTATACTCATGCCTCCCACCTAGTTACTGACGCCAACCAAATAAATTACCTTTTTTTTAATTAATTTATT
Organism: Molossus molossus; assembly: GCF_014108415.1. Lineage (NCBI taxonomy): Eukaryota > Metazoa > Chordata > Mammalia > Chiroptera > Molossidae > Molossus > Molossus molossus. The sequence goes on from NW_023425344.1 coordinate 55,311,868, forward strand.
TTTGTTACAGATGTTTCTCCTTTTCCTCCCACTGATCCCCCCTTCCCTCCCTCCCCCTCCCTCCTCGCCCTCTCCCCAGCTTTGTTGTCCATGTCCATTGTTCATGCATACATGCATATAAGTTCTGTGGTTTATCCCCACCCCCCACCCCCTCTTCTGAGGATTGTCAGTCTGTACCCCACTTCCACGTCTCTGGGACTACCCCATTCCTCAGATGTTATGTTCATTATATACCACAAATAAGTGAGATCATATGATACTTGTCTTTCTCTCTTTGGCTTGTTTCGCTTAGGATAATACTTTCTAGGTCCCTCCATGTCGTCTCAAAGGATAAGAGATCTTTCTTTCTTTCAGCTGCATAGTACTCCATTGTGTATATGTACCACAGCTTTCTTATCCATTTGTCTACTGATGGACACTTGGGCTGTTTCCAGATCTTAGCTATTGTAAATAGTGCTGCTACAAACATGGGGGTATATATTCTTTCTAATTGGTGTTTCAGGCTTCTTAGGCTATATTCCTAAAAGTGGGATCACTGGGTCAAATGGAAGTTCACTTTTTAATTTTTTGAGATAACATCATAGTGTTTTCCATAGTGGCTGCACCAGTCTGCATTCCCACCAGCAGTGTACTAGAGTCCTCTTTTCTCCACACCCTCGCCAACACTTGTTGCTTGATGATTTGTTGATGGCGGCCATTCTGACAGGTGTGAGGTGATACCTCATTGTTGTTTTCAAATAAATTACCTTTGAGCAAAATTCTCCAAAGGAGCTTCTTTGCACCACTAAATGCCCACAGCCATACCATGCAGCAGCAGACCTTGAAAACCAATTATCACTTTTATTATGACAGCTTCTTTTCATGTTATTAGACTAAATAGCTGTAGATTATCTTTACCATAATAAATACAACTCCACTTTCTTAGGACTTGGGTTAATTTTTTTGACCAAACGCTAATAATTGTTGTTACATAGGTCAAAAAGTCTTTTAAAACAGCAACCTGACCAAGAATCAACAGTATCCAGAAGCCTGAGAGGAACACAATGGGGCTGAATAGACAATCACATACACTTTGCAAATATATCCTTAAACAACCCTTTGTTCTTATTTTCTTCGTTCATACCTGTAACTCTGAACTCCTGAGATAGTCCCTATTCCAGAACTAAGACCGGGAGCCACTGCAGAAAGATTGTGTGTGAGTGGGGGAATCCCCGTGCCTGGATTCCGCCTGTGGTCCACCCCGCCGCTGCTGCCATCTCTGAGGCTTGTTGAAGGCACTGTTTTGATGTGGCCGGTTCCATTGTCATGGAGACAGCTGGCATTTGAAGCTCGACTGATTTTTTCAACTTTTTCTCCATCAATTTTTGACCCTTTTATTTTAAATACTCTAGAATCCTTAATTTTGGGATCAGCATTGGAATCCTGACCAACAATAAACATGTTAATAACATTAATGCTCTGAGGGGAATGAAAAATCGCTTCTACCTATAAAGTACTTGTCAACTAAAGCAAATTTCCACAGACACCATCTTTTTCTTTTTCTTCCTTTTAGCTATGGATTTAAATTTAACTGAAGATTCTTGGTCTGACATTTATTATGAATGGAAATGCAATTCACACTAGCTCTGATGTGTACAGGTTAGGGCAAAAGTATGTTTACAGTTGTTTGTATGGAAAATAATACAGTAACTAATAAATAATAATATAAGAATAAACTCTGTGTTTCACATAATTACACCTGCAAACCTACTTTTGTCCCACCCTCTACACATCAGATGTGCACAGTATATATATCTAATTCATACATATTTCAGTAGGGAAAAACATGGAGAAGGAATCAAGCATGTCCACCTTTGTTCTTCTATAGTTAGAGTCAAGTAACACAAAACTGCAAGTCTCTTTTGGTTTACTTAAGAAAACGGGAGTAGGTTGGTGGTACATTTGAATTACCTTACCAAGAACCAATTCTGGATAACATACAAAGAAAAGTAAACTTCAAATAAATTCAATACCCAAATCTCAATTTTAAAATGCCCTACTTGAGCCCTGGCTGGCTTGGTTCAGAGGTTAGTGCATCAACCCACAGTTGTGGGTTTGATTCCAGTCAAGGGCACATACCTTGCTAACGGTTCAGTCCCTGAACCTGTTCAGGGTCATGCAGGAGGCAACCAATTGGTGTGTTTCTCTCTCTCTCTCTCTCTTTCTCTTTTTCTTTCTCTCTCTCTCCCCCCCTCTCTCACTTTCTCTCTCTCTACACACACACACACACACACACACACACACACACACACACACACTCTATCTGAAAATAAATGAAAAAATAACCTGGAGCAAGGATTTAAAATAAAAGATTCTCCCCCAAAAATAAATAAGTAAAATACCCTACTTTATATAAAATTCTAAAAATAATATTTTCTCTCCTATCATTTAAGGGGAAAAAATGGTGTGCATATGTGTTTGTGTCTATGTATTTGTATATGAATTAGCACATGTGTGTCTAAACGTTCTTGGATGAGTGTGATTTCCTGACAAGCCCTATTTCACAGTCTGGTACACAGTAGGCACGCACTACATGATATGTTAAGATTTTTTATGTATTTATTTATTTATTATCTTTTAATTAATTTATTTATTTTTGTTACAGATGTTTCTCCTTTTCCCCCACTGATTCCCCCTTCCCCCACCCTCCCCACCCTGTCCCCACCTTTAAGATTTTTTAAATAGGTAATATCTATAATGAAGATACATTTTTACAAAGAAGCTAAAAGTTAACTTGTTCATCACTACGAAAAACTTTTTTAATTTTCATTTTTTTTCCCCTCCAAAAACTTAAGGACATATTAAATTTTAAATTCAGTATACATTAAAAATGAACATTTACCTGTACCACAAGAGTGTTTCTCTCCTCACCCAAGAAGTCATCTTTTTCCTTTTCCTTCTTTCTGGTTTGGGATTTTTTAGATAAAGAAATATTCCTGGCATCTTTCTGTATTTTTAACTGTAGTTCCTGAGAAAACCTATACAAAAATACATTTGTCAATAAAATAAAATTGTGTGATGCAGATAAATCAAGGAAAACATTGGTTTTCAAGATATTTATTTTTTAAAATTGAGTGTTAAACTAGACTGTGTTACTTAAAATGAGAAAAATTATGGCCGAGATTAGCAGTTCTCAAAATGTAGTCCGTATACCCCTGGGAATCACTAAGAACCTTTCAGGAGGTTCAAAAGGCCTAAGCTATTCTTATCTTAAGGTGAAAATTACTTCCCTTTCATCTTATTAACATCCACACCGACGATCTAAAAGCAGTGGTGGGTAAAACTGCTGGCACCGAACTGCACTAGCTGTCACTGTATTCTTTGTAGCCACACATTTGCAGTTAAAAAACAAAAAGAGTTTTCCTTAAGGATGGCTCAGATAAAGCAATAAAAATGCATTAAATCTAAACCCTTGGACATGGGTGCTCTTTCATAGTCTGTGTGACAAAACGGGAATATGCCCAAAGCACCCGTGCTGCATGCTGAAGGGTGGTGGCTGTCCTAAGAAACGCAGTGTGACTGAGACACAAGCTAAACCATCCACCCTTTTCATGGGACAACATTTTTACTTGAAAAACTGACAGAAAAACTACTGTTATTCAGTCGGGGTGTTTGGCAGACATTTTCTTTTTAAAAATGAACAAAGGAGCTTGTCACTTCAAGGAAAACAACTGCGAGTATTTGTGTCAATAAAATTCAAAATTTTATGCAAAATTAGAATTCTGTTAAACTTGTATCTACTACTATAAGCTTAGCAGATCCCAATATTTAAAGTCTCTTCTGATGACGTAGAATGTGACTTTTTGATATTATACATTGAAATGTCAACATTTTAAAAATCTGCATTTAACAGCAAAACAATATTTTCTTTCTTTCTTTTTTTTTTTTTTGCACAGATAGAGTGGGAGGGAGAGAGAGGAAGAGAGAGAGAGAGAGAGAAACATCGACATGAAAGAGGCACATCGAGTGGCTGCCACCCGCACGACCAACCAGGGCCGGGGACAAACTGCAACCGAGGTACATGCCCTTAGCGGGAACCGAACCCGGGTCTCTCAGGACCGCAGGCCGATGCTCTAACCGCTGAGCCAAACCGGCCAGGGCAAAACAATATTTTCCAAATGACTAATATATGATATTACAAAAGATCTGTGAAGATCTACTCAAAGTTCAAGATGGATTTTAATGTAACGGTAAGAAAACTTATTGATATGGTTTCAGATTCCACAACCAACATTTAAGAAACTACCACTGTCAAGTTTTAGTATAGCATCAGAGTTTTTGGTATAGAATGAAAGAATGCCCACAATTATCTAAATAAAAGGCTATTAAAACACTCCTTAATTTTCCAACATGTTTGTATGAGGTCAGAGTTTCTTCATATATTTCAAACAACACAACATATCACAACTAATTGAATATAGAAGCAAATATGAGAACCCAGGTATATTTTACTAAGCTAGATATTAAGTAGACTTGTAAAAATATAAAGCAATGTTATTACCACTCATCTCACTACTTTTTTGCTTTCTCAGCCACACTGATGCCAGCAGCTCTAACAGCACGAGAACATGCCAACGACTCTGGCACCCACAGGTTTGGCACACCAAGGACTCCAGCATATCAGCAGTGTCAACAGGGTCATAGGACTGGGTGTGGTATGAGTTTGGCAACAACAGGAAATGGCACCTTTGCAAATGCATCAGCACCCAATATGATGGCATCATACAGCTGGTAGCAACATAGAAATCAGTGACCTGAGTGGTACATGCCACCACAGGGAGACAAAGAAAAACAGGAAGTGACTGCTTCGTGAAAACCAAGAGCCCTAAGTGAGTACAAGGGACCACTCCTACAAATTCCATGGTTGCTAAGGATGAATGAGGGTAGGGTGGTAAATATTTGAGATCCTATAAAAGTAGCTGGGTAGAGAAATGCTGTCTATTACTGTTATGGAGACCTTATTTCAACTCTAGGTTGGGGTGACCTGGAAAACATGAGTCAGTACTATACCTCTCAGCAAATCCATCCACACAAAAGAAATCATGGTGCAGGAGCTCAGCACAGAAGGGCCTTTTGTCTGGATCAATATGTAAGCATTTCTGGAAAACCAAAAAATAGATACAGCACATTTTTTAAAAATGCTTACATTTAAATTTTTAAATATAGAAAATACATTTTTATAGTCCATGAATTTTAAACATCTATAATAAATGATAAAGAATAAAGCTCAAATCTAGACAATGACCATCAATGGTTGCTAACATCACAAAAAGAAAGACCTGATCAAGCTCTGACTCTACTCTGAATTTATAAGAAGGACAGAGAGGAACATATTAAACTATACAATGTGGGAAATTCCAAGGGACAAACAACCTAGTTCCTTCAATAGATAAATGGCTAGGTTTAAAAAAACAAACAAAAAAAGAGGTGAAGATGAGCTTGTAAATTAATCTTAAAATTATTCAACTAATTGCTTGATATGTAGACTTTATGTGAATGTTAATTTAAACTGTAAAAAGAAATAAGGAGAAAATCAATAAAACTTTGAGCGTTGATTAGATGTTTTAATGATGGTGAAATTTTTAAATGTAAAGCCCTTGCAGAATGGAAGGGAAAGGACCTGCTCTGTGCCTATTATTGTGCTAGATACTTTACATAGATGATTTTATTGTAATACAGGTCTTGTTCTGATTAATTGAAATTACTCAATGGCAATAAAAATAAAAGGAGGCTCAATAAGGAGTTATAAATGAACAAGAAAAGTTTTATATACAATTAAGGTATTTATAGGTGAAAAAATATAATATCTGGGATTTGCTTCAAAATGCTCCAAAAAAAAAGGTGAGGAGGGTATATGTAGATAAATGACAAAAGATTGTCTTGAGATTGTTAAATTGTTGAAACTAGATGACAAGTATATTGCTATTCTTTCTACTTTCTTTTCTGTTTGAAAATTTCTATAATGAAATGTTTTAAAAGTTACATGATTCTACTATAAGAGATATGAGTTAAATAATAATTTTATTTATATTTCCTTTAAATCATAGACAGATCATAAAGAAGGTCTCAATGAAAAATATTTGCATGTGTTAGCAGATGATGTAGGCCTGGCTGGTGTGACTCAGTGGTTGAGCATCGACCCATGCACCAAGATGTCGCCGGTTCGATTCCCAGTCAGGGTATGCGCCCAGGTTGTGGGCCGGATCCCCAGTGTAGAGTATGCAGGAAGCAGCCAGTCCATGTTCTCCCTCATAGAAGTTTCTATCTCTCTCTCCCTCTCCCTCTTCTTCTCCCTTCCTCTCTCTCTCTCTCTCTAAAATCAATAAAGAAAAAAAACTTTTTTAAAAAGATTATGTAGAAAAGTAAAAATGTATTATTCTAAGAACTTATAACTAGTTATATAAGCTCACTAAACTTTTTTAATAAGTTATATAGAAAACTAAAAAAGCAAAAAATATCTTGGATAAATGTTATTATGTGATCCTGGTGTCTTAGAGATACTTATTTTATCAACACTTTAGTACAATTCAAACCAAGAAGAATTTTTTGAGCTAATAATTCCACAATGTCCACTTTTAGAAACAATTTGATCCATTGAGATTCTCCCTAATATTTTATTCAATCAAACACAAGGCAAGGGTAATGATGATTTATAAATTAGCTTCAGTGGATCCAGTAGTTAAGCAAAAGCCCCTTTAACATTACACCACAGATCACTTCTAGACCTTTGGCAATGATCAAGCATATTATCTGCTCTTAATCAGTTTAACAATACACCACAGGTCATGATCCTATGCCTTATATTTTAATTAATTTTCCTGCTACTCTACCCTTCTTTTTATTTTCTTACCCTACTTTTCTTCTCTTTTCTACTTAAACAAGGTTTGCATTTTAAATGTTAAACACTAAAAAACATTGATATGAGGATGTTTTCACACTTAAAACATGCTAAATAACACTAAAGGATTTCTTAGGTGAAATTTTCAGGTCTTTATCTCTGAAGATCCACCCCCCCACCCACACACACACACAGGAAATTGTTGACCTAAATGATCAACTAAACAAGAAAAAGCTAAGCCTCTGTAATATAAATTCCCTGTCAGAACGTGAAAGGAAAGTATGGTTACCTTCGCTAAATCTATCACAACTTTAGAGAGCTTGGGATAGCGTCTTTCAAGAGGTTCCATTTCCTTGATTTCAGGCAGCCTTACTCCAGCAAATGCGGGATTTTTATAAAACAGCTCCTGATGTCTTGGAATGAGATTTCCTGGAGGCGAGAATAGCACACATCTCTGTCATGTGTCAGGAGAAAAGGGCAAAGCGACAAGAGATGTGGTATAGAGAAAAGAGTGGAACACAGCTCATGGAGCCGGGGCCCTCTCAGCAAAATCAACCAAAGACAGTGCTCCAGTGTGGCAGTCTTTATAGTGGTTTTGACATAAGTCAACTCAAGGAAATGAACATTTTTATCTCAATATACTCACTTAGAAAAGTTCACATGCCAGTAAACAGAGATCTGAAGACATGAGGGAGCATTGGAACAGGAGAGGTAAAGCATTTTATAATTTTAAAATAAAAATACCAGCACTTCATTTCTAACACATGAAAGTACTGACTAAAACAATAACAATACTAATAGTCATATGGTCAGAATCTAATCTAGATAAATCAGTCTTACCATTTAAGAATTCAACTGATTTTGTAACTATGTCTAAGGTTTGATTTGAACACTTTCATCTTTTTTCTCAACTTCAATACCTATTTGAGCATAAAATATATATGAAACCACTATACTGTTTTTTGAATTTCTAACATGGAAACTTAAAATCCAATAGTTAAATAACCCCCCACCACCATGATGTCTTATTTGTCATACCTGACATCACCAAACCAAGTATTTCACCATTATTTCTATATTCCAAGCTCTAGCTCCTAACATGAACCTGATATTTCAACATATGCAAGAATACTTTGATACATTCTAGCTTTGACACTCCATAATAGTTAAATCGCCCCCAAGTATTTTGCTATTATTTTGATTTTCCAAGCTCTATCTCTCAACATGGAGTTGATATTTCAACAAATGTAAGAATACTGTGATTATCTAGCTTTGACACTCCATCCAAAGCACTTACAACAAAAGTCATACCTGCAGCAAGATTAAACTACCTTGGAAGTCTCTGTGCCTCTCAATTAGAAGGTGAGGATGAGGGTACCATCATATTACACACTAAATGCTTGTTGACCCACAGGTAATAAATGATCATTTACATCCTCCCTATGTGTGACTTATTGAATACAAAAATACAGAGAAATATGCATAACCTTTGCTCTTTACTTGAGGAGGAAGTGGGGCAGTAGGTGGAGTGAGAGCATGATTAAGGCCATATGTCAGACTAAGAATGAATGAATAAACATATGAAGTTTTTCCATTTGCTCCCCACCTTGTAAAATCAACAGAAAAAAGAAAAACCGCAGGAAAAAAACCTCTAAAATGTAAAATGCAGGTGTATATAACCTTACCTAAACACATCATAATATGATATAGCTGATCAATATCAGAATCTCCAGGAAAGAGGGGTTCCCCCATGAGCATTTCAGTTACCAGACAGCCAATGGCCCACACATCAACAGCCCTGAAAGAAAAGCAATGTGGTGTACAATCAGGCAACCTAATACATTTACCGTGACTAAATCTGCTGTGCATATTACTACTGAGTATTCTAGATATTAAGAATAGTAGTAGCAAGCCTTAAATTACCTATAAAAACACATTTTCTTAAATACTTAAAATACTAATTTCTAATTTTATGTAAGTCATATTTTCAGAAACTTCAATCATGTGACAGAGAAGGAAACGGCTTCTAAAAGTCAAAACAGCCCAGCCAGAGTGGCTCATTTGGTTGAATGTCATCCTGTGCACCAAAAGGTTGCCAGTTCGATTCTTGGTCAGGACACGCATACCTGGGTTGCAGGTTTGATCCCAGGTTGGGAAGGAAGGCAACTGATCAATGTTTCTCTCTTACACTGCTCGCTCTCGCAATCTCTCTCTCTCTCTCTCTCTCTCTCTCTCTCCCCTTCTCTCCTCCTTCCTCTCTCTAAGCATGTCCTCCGGTAAGAATTAAAAAAATAAATTAAAAAAAAAATCAAAACAGTTATGTGTACTATATTCTGAAAAATAAGCCTTTTGGGTTTCCATTTAGAGCCTATTCATTCTTTGTTTAAACATAATTCTAATAACTTAAATCAGGCTATCCCACCATACACTGAAAACTGCCAGATGGAGGTGGGTTAGGGACACATATAGTAGCAAGAAGGAAAATTGAAAGCTAATAGAGAAAAAACAAACAGAAACTGTCTTTAAAATTGGCACAAGACAGAGGACCTAAAAAGACACCTTTCTGAACAGGACATACAAATGGCCAAGAGACATGAAAAATGTTCAACGTCACTAATCATCAGAGAGATGCAAATTAAAACAACAATGAGGTATCACCTCACACCTGTCAGAATGGCTGCCATCAACAAATCATCAAACAACAAGTGCTGGCCAGGGTGCCGAGAAAAAGGGACTCTAGTACACTGCTGGTGGGAATGCAGACTGGTGCAGCCACTATGGAAAACACTATGGTGTTTCCTCAAAAAATTAAATATTGAACTGCCATTTGACCCAATGATTCCACTTCTAGGAATATACCCTAAGAAATCTGAAACACCAATCAAAAAGAATATATGTAACCTTATGTTCATAGCAGCACGATTTACAATAGCTAAGATCAGGAAACAGCCCAAGTGTCCATCAATAAATGGGTGGATAAAAAAGCTGTGGTACATATACACAATGGACTACTATGCAGCTGTAAGAAAGAAAGATCTCTTGTCCTTTGAGACAACATGGAGAGACCTGGAGAGTATTATGCTAAGCGAAATAAGCCAATCAGAGAAAGACAAAAACCATATGATCTCACTTATTTGTGGAATATAATGAACAAAACAAACTGATGAACAAAATAGATCCAGAGATATAGAAGTAAGGTTTAGACTGACAAACCTCAGAAGAGGGGGTCGTGGGGGAGGGAAGAGATAAACCACAGAACTTATATGCATGTATGCATAACCATGGACATAGACAACAATGCTGGGGATGGGGTGGGGGGTGGGGGGATCGGGAGAAAGGTGTCAATGGGGGGGAAAGGAGAAACATCAGTAACAAAAAATAAATCAATTAAAATATTAAAAATTAAAAATAAATAAATAAAATCAATTGCAAGAACTTAAAGAATATGCTGGCATTATTAACATAGGGACAACTACCTTGAAATGGCTCAGTGTCATAGCTATATTATAAAATATTTAAAGGGAAGCACCAAAAATTACAAATCACTTTATAAAGTTACCTAAATTCAAAACTTTCTCTCAGTGTTAGTCTTTTATTACATTAGAAACATATTAACCCCACCACCACCACCGTGATGTCTTACTTGCCATACTTGACATCACCAACCAATAGTTCTGGAGCTCTGTACCATCGGGTTGCCACATAATCAGTATAAACTTCCCCAGGAGCTGCCAATGTCCGCGCAAATCCAAAATCACATAACTTAACAACACCAGACTGGGAGACTAATATATTCTCTGGCTTGATATCTCTATGTATGATCTAAAATTAAAAAGAGAGAGAGAATGACATATAATGGCACATCAAGTTAAGCAGATTAATTATTTTTTGAGCACCTGCCACGTGTAGGGCACTGTTTTAATCCCAATGAATAGCTCTGGCCGGTTTGGCTCAGCGGTTAGAGCGTGGGCCTGCGGTCCGGAGAGACCCGGGTTCGGTTCCCACTAAGGGCATGTACCTTGGTTGCAGTTTGTCCCCGGCTCTGGTCAGTCGTGCGGGTGGCAGCCGCTCGATGTGTCCCTTCACATCGATGTTTCTCTCTCTCTCTGTTCCTCTCTCTCACTCCTACTCTGCCTGGACAAAAAGTGGAAAAATGTCCTCGGGTGAGGATAAAAAATAAATAAATAATCCCAATGAATAGTGAATAGAAATAGAAGTATATAAAATTATTCCTGTCTTTAAAGAACCTGAAATCTAGTTGGACAAGAAATAACATTAATGCTTAAAATTTTATATAAATAAAAAAATTTATATAAATAATCAAAGATACTAGATTTATAGATATAGATATAATTATTATTATTAATTACCAAATCAATTGTTCTGTTACTCACTGCTCTCAAGAGTAAGAGAAAAGCTATAATTGAAGACTGGTTGGTCAAGGAAAAATTTTATGAAAGGGGTAGGCTCTAAGATAGGTCTTTATAAGTATGACCTGGATAAATGTAGAAACGAAAGGGCAATCCAAGTAAAGGCAACAAAGAGAGCAAAATAATGAAGATACAAATAGATTAGGAGACTGTAGAGAAATGTTACTCTAGAGTGGAGGTTATATACTAGGGAGGAAACTTGTCTCGACAGCAAGCCTGAGAAGTCTGAGCTTCTGTCAAGGGCATGGGAACCATGGAAGCGGCATGATCCACATGGTGTTTAAAGATGTTGGCCATAAACAAGCTAAATCAGAGAGAGGGTCTAGAGGCAGGGAAAAGAGCAACCTTTGAGGTAATAAGGGCCTACACTAGGCTTACGCTCAGGAAAATGGAAAGGAGGAGACATAGTTTAGAAATAGTTTAAATCAAGCATCAATAGAGATTAGGAAGTAATCTCAGATATTTTATTGAAACCTGGGAATCTAAAAGAACGTGGATTCATTACCAAAAACTCAGTCTAGAAAATGTTAGTTTTGATGGAATAATTAGTAGTTTAGTTTTAGCTAGGGGGGGCTTTGATGTGGATTGTGGAACACCCAAGAGGAAGCATTTATTCAGACAATTAGAAATGTAAAGAGGGTCAACAAGGTCAGTTGTTAAAATTTGTAAAGAAAAAAGTATGAACACTGGAAAACAATACTACAAATTCTACAGCTAGGAAAAACAAAATATTAGACCTAATTCTCTAACACGAGTAAACTATATTTGGAAAAAAAAAATTGTAAATTTATATATTTAAACTCTTTCAAAGGACCAGCTTTCTAAAGGGAAATCTGTCATTGCTGAGCACTTTACATAGGCTACCAACTTCTATTACATCGTGGTGAGCTCACAGGGCCAGCCCCACATCTACCGTTATCATCTATTACTCTTATAATCACACACAAAAATGTCATTTAAAATATTATGTAAAAGTGGAAGAATAAATGTGTTGACTTATTTATGTTGTACTTTGTGTCATTTTACCAAAAGGTACACTTTTTAAAATCCTCCCCCAAAGATATGTTAATTGATTTTAGAGGGAGAAGAAAGAAGAGAGAGAGAAAGAGAAACATCGATTGGTTGCCTGCCTCCCGTACATGCCCTGACTGGGGATGGAACCCACAACCTAGGTATGTGCTCTGACCAGGAATCAAACATGCAACCTTTTGGTGTACAGATGACACTCCAACCAATGGAGCCACTCAGCCAGGGCTAGTGGTGCTTTTATATGACACACAAAGGATATAAAATTATTGTAATAGACTATAGGGGAAGAACAGGATTTTCATACTTCACAACTCAGCAAGAGAATTTGAATTAGCCTATACATGGATCCTTGGATATAGGTATTTGTCAAAACTCATCACTTAAAATGTGTGCATTTCACTCAGTAAATGTCACCTCAAAAAAAGCAAAGAAATATTAAGCTCTAGTTAATATGTATAGCTGAAGTATTTAGAGTTGAAGTGGACAGATATCTATAATTTGTTTATGAATGCATAAATAAGACATTAATAGATAGATAAGTATATGAATAGATAAATAAATACATCATTAAGAAGTACAGCAAAATATTAACAAGTATAAAATCCAAGTAGTAGGTATATGGGTGTTCTTGGCACATTCTTTCAACTTTTCAGTATGGCCTAAACTTTTCATAATAAAATGTTGGGGAAAAGAATACATGCAATGTGAAACATGAAAGTGTCAATATCAAAGTAACAGATCATTTCCATGACTTTACTGGTCCAAACTTTAAATAAGTATCCCATTAAATTAAATGACTGGTATCTGGAGAGTCAATCATTGGCAAAATAATTATTTAAACTAAATACTTACATTGTGACTATGACAAAATCCAATTCCATTAATAATCTGAAACAAATACTTTTGAACTAGTTGGTAGTCCAGTCCATTTGGAAAGAGTTCCAAGTCATCAAGAATGGTATGGTCAACAAACTCAAAGACTAAGTACCATCGTTTTTTTTTCTTACACACCTCCAACAGATTCACCAGATTTTCATGCCTCAGTTGCTGTTATAAAAAAACACAAAATAGTTTTTACAAGATCAAATGATTAGCAATTAGTGACAATCTAAAATAGATTTCAGCATAAGAAAGGTATATAAATAAAATGCATGAACAATATGAATTAAAAATGTATATTCTGATTTTTAAATTATAGTTAAAAGACCACATTGCTCTAATGTCCTCTCAGAGAACACAATAAAGCCAATGAGAAAAAGAAATGTAGCTCCATGTTTGATGGAACTAAGTAGGATCTATGACCCCTACCCACAACAAATGAGTCAAGGTCAAATAGGAGAGTAGGAAGATACCAAGAAATCATCTGTGGCCACAAAGCTAGCAGAGCAGAGTTCTCCAAATTTGGTGACATACTCTGAAAAGAAAGAAACAAAACAAAACTACCCAAACCTTCTTTGATATAATGAGAACAAGGTTCCAGAAAACAAAACTAACTTACGCTGATTACAATCAGAATAGTTGTGACCTGAGTGGAGGAGGAAGGCAGTAGAGACTGGAGAAGGCATGGGGAGGGGGGGGATTAATATTCTCTTTCTTGATTTGGATGGAAGTTACATGGGTTTGTTCAATTATTTTTTAATACATAGAGATATATTCTTATGATATGTATACTTTTCTACATGTATATGTGAATAAAAAGTTGAAAGAAGAAAAAAAAAGATCCAGACATAAAAGAACAAACTTACAAAAGAGCAACAATTGGACTGACAACTGAATTCTCAAGAGCCACAATGGAAGCCAGAGGACAAAACAATGTTATTTTCATTTTGTTAAAAGAAAACAATTGTCAACCTAAAATTCCATACACAGCAAAAATAGCGTTCATGAATAATAATAAAGACATTTTCTTGCAGACTAAAATTGAAATGTTTTCTCTACAGTAGATCCTCACAAAAGGAAATTATAAACAAGAAGGGAGGAGATCACAGATAAAAATCTTAGATGCAGAAAGGAAGGAAGAACAAAAAATATGTTGGAAAAAAAAAAAAAAACCAAAACCTAAATAAACACTTAAAAATAAATATGTCTTATGGTGTTTGAATATATATAAGGGTTAATCTATGACAAAGTTAGTGTAAAAGATAAAAGGAATAACCAAAGATAAGTATTGCAAGGTTTAGAGGAAGGATAAAAGTACTGGATACTGGTAGACTTTAACAAATGTCTAATGTAACCACAAAAAAGTAGAAACAATATATAATTGTCTAAGTATTTGAACAAAATAATGGAATGATAAATGTAATCAATCCAAAGGCATAAAGGAAAAAGAAAAGAAAAGAAATACAGAACCAATGAGACAAATTGCATATATTAAGATGGTAGATTTCTACCTAAATATATCAGAAGCTACATTACATGTAGATGGAGTAATTGTTCCAATTAAAATGTAGGTTGTCAAAAAGGATAAAAAGCAATATGTTTACAAGAGACACATCTAAACAAGCCTTGAGAAAAATTTAAACTAAAAAGATAGCCCTGGCCGATTTGGCTCTGCAGTTAGAGAGTCAGCCCACGGACGGGAGAGTCCGGGGTTCAGTTCCCGCTAAGGGCACATACCTAGGTTGCAGTTTGTCCCCAGCCCCGGTTGGGGTTGTGTGGGTGGCAACCAGTTGATGTGCCTCTCTCACATTGATATTTCTCTCTCTCTCTTCCTCCCCTCTCTCCCTCCAGCACTATCTGAAGATAAATGCAAAAATGTCCTCGGGTGAGGATAAAAAAATAAGGTATACAATGCAAACACCAACCAAAATTAAACTAGTGTAGCCTTATTAGTTTCAGACAAAATAGACTTTAAGAAAAAACATACTATAATAAAATAATTATTTCAAGATGATGAAAGATTTGATTCGGCATGAAGATATAATAATTCTAAATATAATATACTAATAATATGGTCTTTCCTTTTATAAAGTTGAACCTTAACTCAATTACAATGAAAAAGGGACAAATCAATAATCACCGAGGAAGATTTTAACATATGTCTTCTCAGTACTGGATAGAATAAGCACACACACAACAAAAACAATTGGTGAGTCTGGCCGGTGTGGCTCAGTGGTTGAGCGTTGACCCATGTACCAAGAGGTCACTGGTTTGATTCCCGGGCAAGACACATGCCCAGGTTGTGGGCCTGATCCCCAGTGGAGGGCATGCAGGAGGCGGCCAATCGATGTTCTCTCTCATTGATGTTTCTATCTCTCCCTCTCCCTTCCTCTCTCTCTAAAATCAATAAAGAAAAAAATAATAACCCAATTAGTGAGAATTTAAAATATTTGATAAATGCAAGTAACAAAGCTAACTTAATGGAATACTTTTCAAGTGCATGAGATTTTTTTGTTTGTTTGTTTACTATATTCTGAACCAAAAAGCATGTATCAAGAAATTTCAAAGGAATAAAATCGTATATAGTATATTCTTAGTTCACAGGTCAATTGTGTCAAAAGAAAAAAACCAGAGGAGGAAAATCTAGAAAGTCTTCATGTTTGGGAATAAGAAAATATTTTGAACTGCTAGTTAAAATTTCTGCAATACATAACAAACTGTTCTGAGAGGGAATGTATAGCCTTAAATGCATAAATGAGGAGGGAAAGGCTGGAAATGAAAGAAATAAGCACCTGTCTCAACAGGTTAGAGAAAAGAACTACAAAATAAATCCATCCAAAATAAGTAGAAGGGATGAAATACCAAAGAACAAAAATTAATAAAATAGAAGAAAAATACATGATAGAGAGGGTCAACACAGCTAAACATTGGTTCTTTCTAAAGATAGAGTTGATAAACTTCTCATGAGCCTGATTTAAAAAGAGAGCGATAACATAGCAGGCCTGAAACTGCTATCCTTAGATAGGTCTGCTTGCAAAGTGAGTCCTTGGCTGTTACCTGGGAACTTAGATTTCAGGGGGGTTGCCTTCACTTCCAAAACTGATAAAAATGGCTCACTGTGCAAACAATATTGCTTATGTTGAATATCTGCATTCCTTCTGGGAGTCTGGAATTTTGGTAGGAGCCAGGCAGAGGTGACTACATATCAGCCACCAATAAAAACTCTGCACACTGAGTCTCTAATGAATTTCCTTGGTAGACAATATTTCACCATTCATTGCTGGAGGAAATAAGTGTGTCCTGTGTGACTCCATTAGAAGAGGATTCTTGGAAGCCTGTAACAGGTTTCCTCTGGAATTATGCCATGTGCCTTTCCCCTTTGCTGAGTTTGCTTTATATTCTTTATTATTATTATTATTTTATTTTTCTTTATTGATTGGAGAGAGAAAGTGAGAGGGAGAAAAAGATAGAAACATCGATGAGAGAGAACATTGATTGGCCGCCTCCTGCATGCCCCCCCCCCCCCACCCGGATCTGGCCCACAAGCTAGGCATGTGTTCTGATGAGAATTGAACCGGTGACCTCTTGGTGCGTGGATCAATGCTCAACCACTGAGCCACACCGGCCGGATGCTTTATATTCTTTCACTGTAATAAATCATAGCTATAAGCACAACTATTGCTGAGTGCCATGAGTTCTCCTAGTAAATCATTGAACCTTGGGGTGGTCTTTGGGACAACCCCAGTAGATGATTGGTAGGTACACAGATAGGCAGATATAGACAGAAGCAACGAATACTTTGTAAATCATGTCATAAATGATTATGGATATGTAATCATTTTGTTTATTGCCAAAAAAGAAGAAATTTATACTTTAAACCTTGTTATAAATAAAACAAATATAAAAACAGTAATTTTTCCCAAAAAATGTAATTTTGATCAAGAAACAACTTATTTTTTAAACAAAATGCACATATATTTACTCACCTTTAGTAACTTGATTTCTCGCATAGCAATTTTTTTAACCATTTTGTCATCATCACTTTCTAAGAACTTCTTGATGGCTACAATTCTTCCACTATCTTTATTCCTACACTTCATCACCATTCCATAGCTCCCTTCTCCAACCAATCCTAGGTTCTCATATTTTTCCATTTTAATTCAAAACCAGGAGGATTTTTTTCTTGCTATAGAAACCAAAACATAGTTAATAATGTTAAGTATATTTATTTTCTCCATCTTCCCAGCAAATTAATCCTTCCCCACTTGTTTTCCATATTAAAGCAGTCACTGTGCTGATGGTTCTCCTTTGCTGATTTACAAATTCTTATTGTTTCCAATTCTAAGCTATGTTTTCAAAACATTCATATACATTTCATAATAGACAACACAAACATAACTGAAGCCATTAACTTTAAATTTAAATTACTAAATGTCATGTTGATGAAATTCAATATATGTTTAATTCAGATAAAGGAACACTTGAACTATTGTACAAAACAATTACAGCTCACTTTAGAAAAATATGATTCTTTTTTACACAAAGGTGAAAAAGGTGCAAGTGAATTTGGTGTTAGTGAAGATCAATGGTTAGTTTTTTTACGTCAGGATTAAAAGATCAAAATTGGAAATCTTTATACACTCTATTCAACTGGGAAAAATATTGTTCACAAAATGATCACTTACCAAGTGAACACTAAGAATCTTTGATAAACTATTTTTATTTATTTTTATTACTATAGTAATTAAATTGCTATATCAAACTTACAAAATAATAGCAATGACATCACAGTATATAGGCAGATACTTAGAAATTAAATAGCAGTAGTACTAAATACAATGTTTTAAAAATCATTTTAATGATTACTCACTGTGAGAATGATCATTTTAATTTTGTGTTTAGAATTCTTTTATATTCCCATTATGTGTCATTTTTTGGATAAAGACAATCCTAATAAAATCTTTTTTACTTTACTAATGATTGATGAAGGTTCAATGATCATTCCACTACATATTTTGGTACAGAAAAAAAAACTTTTCAGTTCAAATACAGATAGATTTTAATTCATAAATTTTCATTGGCAATTTCAAAGTTAAATTTATTTTTTAAATTTGGTGTTGAAATTTAATTCTAGAAACAAAAATAAAAAATATTAATCTTAATCCCAATATGGTTCTAAAAGTTTGAAGAGAAAGAAATATCTTTAGGTAACTATATATTCAAGTGATGATTCATAGTTAATTTTTTTTCTTCTTTATTGATCTTTAGAGAGAGAGGAAGGGACAGGGAGTGAGAGATAGAAACATTGATGAGAGAAAACATTGATTGGCCGCCTCCAGCATGCCCTTCCGACTGAGGATTTGGCCCACAACCTGGGCATGTGCCCTGCCAAGAAATCGAAGAGGGACTTATCAGTCCTAGGGGTGATGCTCAATTCACTGAGCCACACCAGCCAGGCCCAGTGATTAAAATTTTTAAATCTGTCAATATAAAAACACTCTTTAATAAAACATGGGAGAAAAATATTCTCATCTATTACACAATCTCAAACTAATTTGCTCAGATTGTGAATTGTGATGCTTTTACTTGCTTCCTGGTTGGTACACTGATGACAAAGATAATACAAATATCCTCTTTGTTCTAGCAAACTATGAGAGTCCAATGAATACATTTTACATATGATAATTTAGGGCTCTTATTACATAGATATACATGAAAATTGATCCTGGGGGTGGGGAGTGAAGAAAGAATGAAAATAAATCCCAGTCAACACCAATTCAAATTATTTTATTATTTTACTACCAGCTTTGATACTAGGTTCTACTATAAACTGTTTACACAGCCATGTCCCAACACTAACTTTCCATACATTTGACATTTTAACTTTGATTTAATGTTTATTAGCTATTTTCCAAAAAAAAGTGTTTGAAAATTTTTTTCGATGTAATTTTTCTCCTTAATTATTATTCCTTCCACTAAGACAACATGTTTTATCAAGGACTAAACTGTAGGTTTATCATGTTAAGAAGAAAAATAGATGGAATCTACAACCTGCATGTTTTAAAAACATTTTGCAACTGGTGTCCCCGATATTTGAAAATGCGAAGTAAACACAATTAAAATTACCTTAAGTATATCTAAGATGTTCTGAAACATATCTTAAGCTAACATTGTGTAAGTTAACTACAAATTTATTCTTGCAGCCAACTGCACATTTGGTCACAGCACATTGAGCACACCTATTTTTCAAGGGGCACTGCCTTGCACATACCTTAAAAGTATCACAGCTTAAAAAACCTCTTGTTTTCTGAAACAGTTACTCATAAACTGTAACTTTTCATGCCTTCTACTCCTGAATGTAAGGGTAATACAAACGAAGCCTTGCCGACTGGCAGTGCAGTATTTCTGGACATGTTTCATGTCAGCATATAGTTCCAACACCAACAATTTAGGTAAAAATAATGCTAATTTATTTTATTAAAGAGATTGAAACCTATTATACATAAAAGAATGAGATAATAGAGGCCTTTAAAAGTATTATACTTACTGCTTCTTTAATATCCTTTCACGTGGAAAGTCCCAAAGGTTTTCAACTTGGAAACAAATTTGAGGTGAAATTCATTTCGCTCGCAGGTCTAAAAGATGCTGACTACCAAGCTAGCAATTTCACTGCTGTCGGGATTCCTTGCGCGGACACAGTCACAGGTCCCAGGTGAAGCACGCAGGGAGGCAGAGTGGCCTCGGCCCGCCCCAAGCTCTTACTCAGGAGGACCACTGGCTGCATGCTGTCGTCGTCAAGGAAACGACCTCACTCTGTCCCCAACCATAGGCACAGTCGCCAGGGATAGGGCCCAGGTCAGAATGCGCCCACAGCAGGCACCGACACCTGTTAAGGCCAAGGCCTGCAGGGAAATTAGCTGGGGTGGGAGGGCACCGTCTCCCAGCTGGGAAGGTGCCCAGTACCTGGACTCTGGGAACCTGCTCCGCTCCAGCTAGCCCTGGGCGAAGGCGTTGGCCACCCAGCTGCAAGGGGGCGGGTCCTTACCCTGCGCCAAGCATCCCATGTTCTGATTGGCTGATCTCTGTCGTCATGAGCTATGATTGGCTTAGCGCCAACCACCCTTCCCTTCACCTGGGGCTCCGCCCGGGTTCTGTTCACTGAGGAGCAGGCGCCAGCATCTGGACACACCTACGTTCTCAAGTAAGGAGACGCCTTTCCGCCTTCACAGGGAGACCTCTCCGTGCAAATGAGGGCAAGAGACGATTCTGGTGCTCATAGAGAGGGTACAAGTGGTGGTGATTTGTAGAATTGGGAGAAAATTGGAAAGGGAGAACATGCAAAGAGCTCCACGAAGTGTTCCCCACAGCTTCCCCCTCTGGGGCGGGGAGCAGCCCATTGAGCCCTCACCCGGGAAGGTTCGGTGCGAGCGTTGGGGCCAGTCTGTGCCAGGTCGGGGATGACGGTGTCAGTCTAGGAGGTGACTAATAGGTGAGGCAAGGTGAAGTAGGTAGGTGACGACAGAACTGACGTTGGGAGGGACCTTGAGTATAGCCTAGGCACTGAAAGTGAGGGAAATGGAGATAATGGATGAAATAAGGGGGGAAAGGCTTGGATGGCTGGAGAACTACACAATACTGGCATAAGGCAGCCAAGAAGGGTGCATTTGCGGGGTGGGATCTTTAAGGCACAGACCAACTCGATCCATACATAACCAGGCAAGACTGGTAGGTCAGAATCATGCACATGCTGAAGTCACACAAGAAACAGGGTTTTCCTCATTTTCAAAAAATTTTGGGTTTAGGCCACACCCCTGCAGTAAGGAAGCCTTTGGCACCCAGTTATTTTCACATTAAATCATGAAAACTAAACGTTTTATAATCATATTTGGTCTCTATCTTGATCCAGTTAAGAGTGTTCTGGATAGCAGATATTTATACCCACAGTCAATATTATGGTATTAATTCCTTTTTGTATACTAAGAAAAATATTCTGGTTTATAATCTTTTATGAGTTTGGTTAGCATGAATTAATCTTCCAGTGCTTGATCACCTTGTTCAAACAGTTTTAAATCTAGTTCCTGGACCTATTTATATTGAGGACAAGACCCAGGACCTAGGTATGAAAATAATGTAATTCTTTGGTCAGTCCAAGATATGTGTCTTAGTATAGCAATTAGCTCTATCCTTTGCTATGACTAAGTTGGAGGGAGCCATGCCCAATTTTGTTACCTGTGGCTATAACAGAATCTGATGAACTTCTTTGATATGAGGGGCAAATCCCCCTTTACAAAGTGGCAAATCCAGGTTTTGGGGGCGTGAAGCTTGGCAAGAATGCAAAATTATTTTGCGTTTGCAACTTTACAAAAACATTCAACATAAATATTTTAAAGGCCCCTCCAAGTAAGAGGCTCTGAAGCTTACATCCCATAGGGAACCAAAAGGTTAAAAACTAAAAATACTAGATTTGGTGAATAGGTAGCACTTACAAAAACAATTTTTAGAAAAATTGAGTTTGAGGAGATGGGGAATTCAAGAATTATACATCCTTGCCCGGCTGGTGTGGCTCAGTGGATTGAGCTTTGTCCAATGGACTGACAGATCCTGGTTCAATTCCTGGTCAGGGCACATGCCTGGGTTGTGGGCTCAATACCCAGTAGAGGGCATGCAGGAGGCAGCCAATTAATGTTTCTCTCTCACATCAATATTTCTATCTCTCCCCCTTCCTCTCTCTCTAAAAAAAAAAAAAAAAAAAAAATTACATATCCTAGGTAAAATCATTTACATGTTTGCTAAAGAGGAGGTAGCACTATGTAGATACAGGATTAGGCTGTTTATTTCTTCTTTTTAAACAGGGAAATCTTTGTGGGGGAAAAGAATGGAGAGAGAAGCTTTAAAGAGGCAAGAAAAGAAATAATTAATGAAAAAAATGAAGACAGGTAGTAAAGAGAAGGTATTAAAGTATGAAAAGGGCTTATTGAAGAGTTTTAAAGTAAAGGGTTTTAAAGAAAACTGAGAAAAGTGTTGGGCATATGAGCTGGCCTAGATCTTCTCAGTAAAAGAACTTCATTTTTGCAAACAGATCATGGTGAGTTTCAGTCTTAAGCATTTGAGAGCAGAAACTCCTTGAAACAGATAGTTATGAGAAAAGTCATTTTGATGTAAAAGGAATTAAAAATAGTAAAATGTGCCCACTGGAAACCAACTGACTCCGTTTCATGGGACTTGGCATCCCCAAGGACAAGAATGGAGAAAATAGAGGGTATGTAAACTACCTCTTAGAGAATTTGTAGTGCAGATTATACAAAGAAGTTAAGAAATTGAGGATGATGAAGAAAGCACCACTGAAATGGCTTGCCATGGGTTCCAGCTAGATAGAAAGACAAATTGTCATGTAAGTTAGCTAATAAACTGAAAATACAGAGGCAGTAGGGAGTAGAGGTCATATAGGCATGAAGAATAAATTTAATAGAAGTGAAATAGGCCTGGCCAGTGTGGCTCAGTGGTTGAGTGTCAACCCATGCACCAAGAGGTTGCCAATTCAATTCCTGGTCACATGCCCAGGTTGTGGGCCCCATCCCCAGTAGGGGGCATGCAGAAGGCAGCCAAACGATATTTCTCTCTCTCCTCCCTTCCTCTCTCTCTAAAATAATAATAAAAAAAATTTTTTTTTAAAGAAGTGAAATAGGAAAGTTACTGTAAAAGAAATCAATTTGTAAATTTAAGATCTTAGAAATGGTACCATCTTCAACTGGATTCAGTGCTACTGTACAACATGGATGAATCTTGAACATTATGCTAAGTGAAAGAAGCCAGACATAAAAAGCCACGTATAATAAGATTGTATTTATATAAAGTGTCCAGCACAGGCAAATCCATAGGAACAGAAAGTAGACTAGTGGTTACCAGGGACTGAGAGGGATATGGGAATGAGAGACTACTAATGGGTACAGGGTATCTTTTTAGGGTGATGAAAATGTTCTGGAATTAGTGATGGTTCAACTTTAGTAAATATACTAAAAACCACTGAATTGTATACTTTAAAAGGGTGAAATTCTTGTATTGAACTATATCTCAATTAAAAAAATAGACTACATGCCTGGCCAGTGTGGCTCACTGGATAAGCATCAACCCATGCACCAAGAGGTTGCCAGTTCGATTCCTGGTCAGGGCACATGCCCAGGTTATGGGCCAAATCCCCAGTCAAGGGCATGCAGGAGGCAGCCAATTGATGTTCTCTCTCACTGATGTTTCTATCTCTCCCTCTCCCTTCCTCTCTCTCTAAAATCAATAAAGAAAAATAAATAAATAAAGTGATTAAGACAACTGGAATTTGGAAACCTAAAATACTATACCTCACTTATTTTGCCAAGTTCAACATAACACCATGTCTTTACTTAATAGTCACCAACACATCTATACTTTAACCGTGTGAACCTGGGAATCCATTTATTTTTTTTTAATCCTCACCAGAGGGTATTTTCCCATTGATTTTCAGATAGAGTGGGAGGGAGGGAGAGAGGGACAGGCACAGGGAGAGGGAGGGAGGAAAAAATAGGGAGGGGGGCAGAGAGGGAGGAGAGGAAGAGGGAGAGAGAGAAACATGGATGTAAGAGACACACATTGATTGGTTGCCTCCTGCACGACTGCGACCAAGGCCAGGAAATCAAACCTGTGACTCTTTGGTCCTCGGGCCAATGCTCCAACCACTAAGCCAAACTGGCCAGGACAGGAATCCATTTAAGTGTTAAAAATAGTATACATTCTATTTGCACTGGTAACAGGCCTCTTATGAAAACTCTTCCTTAACATTCCATCTCTCGCTAGCCTCCACCAGGGTAAAAAAGTACATATTTTACCCCTAATATGTACTTTTTCATATTAGGGGTAAAAAAACATGTTTGAGCCATTAAACATTCTGGGGTCTATTATAGCAGTTAGTCACCCTAATTAATCCACTACCTTTTTTGACTTCCTTACAGACTCAACTGCCTATTTCTTTTTAAGATAAACTCTTGAAGAGCTTTCCATGACACCAATTTTGTCTTCCTAGTTTCTTTGTATGCTTCTCCTGTACTAGATCCCTCTGTTCATCTACATAGCAAAACTACAGAAAAAAATGTGTTCATTTCTTACCTTCAGTTCTCTTGGGCTTTCATCCTTACCGCTTCACTGAAATAGTTCTTCACAAATCATTAAGACCTACATCCTGCCAAAGCCATCTGTAGCAGAGATTACTAGTTACAATAAGGTGGTTCTTTTTTACTGTGTGGCTTCTTTTGTTCAAGCTCCATTGCAGTTAGGGGTGGTCATAGGACTGAATTCAAGCCACATGGGTACCATTTCCAGTCCTGGTCCATAAAAATCTCCATTCAAGATCCTCTGTGTTCCTTTTCCCTTTCAGCTAGCTACAAGGGAGAAGACTACAGTCAGGGGGAGGGCCAGGCCACTGGCCTCTTCATTACCACTCTTGTACTTTTTCATATTAGGGGTAAAAAAACATGTTTGAGCCATTAAACATTCTGGGGTCTATTATAGCAGTTAGTCACCCTAATTAATCCACTACCTTTTTTGACTTCCTTACAGACTCAACTGCCTATTTCTTTTTAAGATAAACTCTTGAAAGAGCTTTCCATGACACCAATTTTGTCTTCCTAGTTTCTTTGTATGCTTCTCCTGTACTAGATCCCTAAATTTGGGGAGGATCTAAGGGCTCAGTCCTCGGCCTCATCCTCTGTACACTCTCTTCCTAGATCTCATTTAATCAAATAGCTGCAAAGACCCATACAGACAACTCATAGCACTGAGTTCTCTTCAGAATTCCAAAATAATACCCGGTGACATTCATTCTTGGATATCCAATTGGCACATGAAACTTAACATGGTTAAAAGAAAACTTTATTTTCCTGCCACAATCCACTCCTGCATCAAAATCCCAGGAATCCCTTGAAAATTTTTTCCTTCACATTCAAAATCCAATCCATAATAGTCTGGTAGGTTCCATCTACAAAATAAATCATATTACCTAACCATTTATCATATCTGCTACAACTCTATCCAAGCCACTATCACCATTAGCTGACATTTTGACAGGCCCCTCACAAATTCAGATCACATCACTTCCCTGTTCAGATCCATACAATCCTAGTACAAAAGTAAAATCCAAACTACAAGGCCACCCTTAAATTAGCTCTTACCTACCTCTTGATATCATCTGCTTACTGTTATGGCCACACTGGCCTTATTGCCGTTGAATACAAACTTTCCAAAGGGCCTCTGCATTTGTCCATCCTTCCTTTTTGGAACGTTCTTCCTTCAGATCTCATGACTGCCTTCTCTTCAATTCAGACCTCAAATGTACCTCTTCATTAGAGGCCTTTCATTACCACCCTTGATAATGATTAAGGAACAGCCCCATCTCCAGTCACTATTACATTCTCTACCTTAGTTTTACCCATTAGCCATGTGATTTTGGAAAAGTAGTTAATTCCGCTGTGCTTGAGTTAACCCTTCTATAAAATAAGTGGCACTCCTCCTCAAAGGATTGCTGTTAGGACTAAATGACTGTGTTGTGTCCAAAACTAATCAGGACTAGTATTACTTGTCTACATATTTGTTGCCGCCCTCCCTCAAAAAAAATACAAGTTTGCCTGGCCAGTGTGGCTCAGTGGTTGAGTGTCGACCCATGCACCAAGAGGTCACTGGTTCGATTCCAAGTCAGGGCAAATGCCCAGGTTGTGGGCCCAATCCCCAGTAGGGAGTGTGCAGGTGGTGGCCAATTGATATTCTCTCTCATCAATGTTTCTCTCTCTAAAATCAATTTTTTAAAAAAGTAAAAACAGGGCTATCAGATTAAACAATATATGTAAAATGACAGGCCCTCAAAATTATTTTTGCTTTCAGCTTGGAGGCTTAGGTGCAACTTTCTTGGGCTGTCCCAAATCTGGGTTCACCTGACACCAGCCGCCTCCACTATGCTGAAGAAGTTCGACCCCAAAGAGATCAAAGGTATACTTGAGGTACACTCGTGGGGAAGTCAGGGCCAAGTCAACCCTTGCCAAGATTGGCTCCCTGGGCCTGTCTCCAAAAAAGGATGGTGACGACATCACCAAAGCAGCCAGTGACTGGAAGGGTTTGAGGATTACAGTACAACTGACTAATCAGAAACACAGGCCCAGACTGAGGTAGAGACTTCAGCCTCTGCCCTGACCATCAAAGTCCTCAAAGAACCCTGAAGAGGCAGAAAGATGCAAAAACACATTAAGCACAGTGGAAATAGTCACTTTTGATGAGACGGTCAATAATGCCCAATAGATGTAGCACTGATCTTTAGCTAGAGAACTCTCTGGAACCCTTAGAGATCCTGGGGACTGCCCAGTCTGTGGGCTGCAGTGCTGATGGCTGCCACCCTCATGACCTCATAGATGACATTAGCAGTAGAGGAGTGGGATCACCGGCTAGTTAAGAATCACAAAGGAGAATGCTTCATTTGACAACCAAAACAAAAATAAAACAAACAAAAACCCCACCCATATGTTTGTTTTTCCCTCAGTTCAGAGACTCACAGTATTTTACAACTATTTGATTTCTGTTCCAAGTCTCTCCTCTGTCTCACTACTTAACCCTGTGCTTTCTGAATGTAGTTCCCAATTAAGGGATCCTTAATTTTAGGCCTGCTAAGACTGGAGGCTATAATTTTACTATTTTCTAAAATAAATCCAGGATAAAAATGCATTGCATTTAAAGTTCAAACCCCCTTTTCTAAAGTTAAAATACTCATCCTTTAAAGCAGATGGACACTTTGGTTAATCTAGTATTCCAAATCATTTCATACTAGTGTGACTTATCCTTTCTGAGCCTGTCTCTTTGGCAGTAAACTAGGTAACTAACATAGCTTGCCTGAATTTTTAATGAAATGTAAAGCTACCAGCTGTGATTCATAGGATACCTTCAAATATTGTAGAAAACTCATTTTAGAGCTAAAAACAAATGTATAACTTTTTTTTATCCTCACCCGAGAACCTTTTGCTTTTTTTGTTGTTGTTCAGATAGAGTGGGAGAGAGAGGGAAAGAAATATCGATGTGAAAGGGACACATCAAGTGGCTGCCTCCCGCACAACCCAACCAGGGCCAGGGCCAAACTGCAACCAAGGTACATGCCCTTAGTGGGAACCGAACCAGGGTCTCTCTGGACCACAGGCCGACGTTCTAACCACTGAGCCAAACGGGCCAGGGATATATAAATTTTATTGGTTACACTATTTTCAAGTAGAAGGGAGTTTTTCATTGATTTCTATCTTTATGCTAACTATCCAGAACTTCATTCTCAAGATACCTCCTAAATTCAGCTGCCGAAAAATAAACTAAACCCATTTTCCTGCTCCCATATTTATCCCATCTATCCTCTACAAGGATATCACTGCCATGCATAATTCTGTTTAAGAGCTTCCTATATCAATGAGAAGAAAATCCAAATGAACTCCTCACCCTGGATATATTATATGTAGTCCCTCTCTCCTACCCCACCTCTTACCATTTTGCCACCCTTTGACCCAACTCTACCTACCACAGCCTCTTTTAACTTCCAAGGTTTTCCTATTTTACAGGTTTTACATTAGCTGGTCCTTCTGACTAGTGCTCCAAAGTTCCATGTCAACTCTGGACCACCATATCACTTCACTGAAGTGAAGTCATTATGACCTACATTCTGCCACTCAGTTGCTTTGCATTATCTTAATACTCCCATAGCATTTACAACAATTTGTCTTCATTATCAAATAAATAAGCTGCCCAGCCAGTGTGGCACAGTGGTTGAGTGTTGACCCATGCACCAAGAGGTCGCTAGTTCGATTCCAGGTCAGGGCACATGGCCAGGCTGTGGGCCTTGATCTCCAGTGGAGGGCATGCAGGAGGCAGTCAATGTTCTCTCATGGATGTTTCTATCTCTCTCCCTCTCCCTAATATCAAAAAAGAAAATAAATAAATAAATAATAAAGCAAGCTCAGGGAGACAATGGACTTCTTATTCACTCATGTATACTCAACGTCAAGGAAAATGCTAGCAGAGGGGAATTCAAACAGTTAAATGGTTTGTCTTCATTTACACAATGTTTAATAGTAGTATAATGAAGAAACACACACATACCAAGGTATTTATAAGGACCGTCTATAGGTTAGAATGTGAGTTCAGTCTTTTACTTGTTTTCCACCACCACTCAAGCTACTACAACTCTAGCATCGTAGCTACTAACTGAAATATGCATCCTTTCACCTGATTTATTCATCACTGAACTTGAATTTTACTCTGTAGTCAGACATTTCCAAATAAAATTACCTTACCCCCACTCCCTGCCCCCACCATTGCTCAGCAAATAAACCTGTTAAGGACAAAAAGACCCTTATTGTTCTGCCCCCTAACTACCTTATTAAATATGCACTCATTCACTCTCTCTAGAATTAAGTCTTTTAGTCGGGCAGCAGGAAACCTTGTTTATCATTTACCAGTTGTACCTAGAGCAGTGCTTGGCACTTCGCAGCTCAACAGTTAAATAACTTGGATGAACCAGTGGAAGTTAAATCAAACATTTCTCTGTTAAGTCAGAGAAATAGAAATGTTTATCATAGAGCTAGATATGCACTAAGTCACTTAGAAAAATAGTTTTGGACTTCCAAATTTTAAATTATCTAGGAATTCTAAAGGGGATGTAGCAAAAAGGATTTTTTAAAAAGATGTTTATGAAACACAGGGTAGAAATGCAACTGATTTACAAAGAGTAACAACATACACTTGCTAAGGGCCCACTACATTGTTTTAGGCGCTTTATTAACCCACTAAATCCTCAGAGCTACCGATGTCACTTTACAAATGAGGAAACATAAGCAAAGGAAAAGGCTAACTAACCCCTGAATGGCAGAGCTGTCATTCACGCCCAGGCTATCTCCAAAGTCCTCCTCTTAACCATTATATTGTTTGGAATCTACTGAATGGACAATATATTGAAGTGAGATAGTGCCTGGCCTAAATGAAACCACCCAGAGAAAGTTCATGGGGAAAGAGATTGAGCACAGAAGGGATTGGGGAACAGCGGTTATGGGACAATAAGAGCAAGTACATTAAGCAAGAGCAGTTAAAATATTATTGTCAGAAAAGTGAAAGCATTCCAAGTAGGCTGCCAGCATTGTCAAAACTCTTTAAGAAACTAGCTCTGGTCAGGGTGCATGCTGGGGCAACCGGTCGATGTGTCTGATAAATAGAAGGGTAGTGATCTTTCTGGGAATGTTTAATTCCAACCCTGCATTTATGGTATACATAAGATATATATGCTACATAAGCAGATTCAAGTCTATTTGTTCAAAATATCCAAAAACTTCATTATTTGGGAATTAACTCAATGGTGCAAATTTTCTCAAACAATTACTCTCTATATGACCAACTGAAATCAGAGAAATTTCTTTCATAAAGTAGATTGTCCACTTATCCAGTAATTTTAAATTTAGAACTCTGGCATCAACTTGATCAAAATAAGACTACTACTAAATAATTAGAAAAATACTTATGAACACAGAATGAAAAGAAAAAGTCAAGGGTCTTTATTCATCTGTAATTGAAATGAAATGATGAGCAAGTTTCCCTAATTTAAAGAAAAAATATTAACATCTAGCCACTAAATTTTCATTCATTTGCTACAAACACTTAGTATTATATAGCACAATTGAAATGAAGCATCTTATGTGGCTAAGTCAAATATTTTGTTTCATATAAATTTCCTGGACCAAACGATAATTTGCTCCTTCAAATTTGGTTTTCAATAGTATGGCATATACATTTTATCCCTTCTTTAAAAAAAAAAAGTTTTTCCACAGCCATAAAGTTAAATGAGTCATTACATTATAATTAAAATGAAAAGTGAGTTTAATATACATTTACAAAAATCTTAAGTCTTCCTTAAGAGTATTTTAAACAATCATTATTCTGGCTTCTCTTCAGTACAAACTTGCAAAGTTCAATTAAAGGAATTTCCATTGAATGTATCAGGAAGAATTTGAAGAATTCAATTCTTCCATCCCTTTTAATGAAGAAAAAGTCTCTAATTCCCAAATTACATATGCTTTAGGACTCATAAATATGATTAAATGATCGTTTCTCCTTTAATCTTTTAGAGCTTGATAAATTGGTTTCAATTTTTGAATTGATTCATAAACTTTAGATAGCCCTCAATATTCCTATCCCTTTTATCCTGTCCTTCTGATATGTGAGGTAACAATCCTTTGGAAAACCCAAGATTTAAAAAAAAACAATGTTTAGTAGTCTGCTTTAGATCATTCTCACCTTCCTTACTATTTATTATTGTTGTAACATTCTTTAACTTGTAAACCAGCCATTTAACTGAACTGGGATAGAACTCTTAACAATGTCTTACTTAAATGCTTTACTTTTATACATAAATTTCACAAATAATAAGCAGTTGGCTTTAGAACAATTCCTTATTTTTACTCAGAATGTGTGAAATGCAAGTGGTAGAAAACATTTTGGAACATAAACCTATAGATTAAATTAGGGACATAGATAAATGCTGCAGACATCAGTAGTTTATTGTTTGTTTAGTCCAAACACATTCAAAATGGAAATTGAAAGAATACTTTCCACCTGAAACAAACTAGCTTCTACTAGCATATAATGCTTAACACATTACAGCAATAAAGATGGTAATTCATTGTCTTCTATACCTACTAAAGCCAAGATGGTAAAGCCAATTTGGTTGTAATAGTGTCGTAAGGATAGAATATTACCATCCAAAAAAAAAAAATCAGCAAATAACAGTAATGGTAGATGAATATTTTTACTCTGGTTCACTGAAAAGGGGACAAAATGTTAAAAGTCCACAGTACTGCAGGTGAACAATCACCATGTAAACTTCTCCATGTTATGTTTTAATGATTTATTCATGGTATGTAAAGACTGAAGCTGAATGGCTCTTTGCTCTAATTTTCTATTACACTTAACATTTGCCATTACTTTTGGTGCCAGAACAGTTTTCATGAGTGGCAGGGCAATATCCTGGATTAGAAATTTTATATACATAAAATGGGAAGAAAGAAATAAAAGAGTAAAGAAAAAATATGCTATAAAAAAACACTGACAATAAACCACCCATTTAAAAGTAGCTTGAATAAAGGCTTCAAAATTCAAAATTAATTTTTTCTGGTAAGAATTTCAAGTACTATACATCAGAAAGTGTAAAAAGTGTTTTAAACAGGAAAAAGAAAAATCCTTAAGCCCCCAAAATGGAAACTATTCGATATCTGTGTCCCCAAAATATATGCAATAGTGCAAGACTTTTCCTCAAACATGGAAGACCTCATTCGAAGGAAAAAAAAGGGACAGATTTAATTTTACTTACATTGCCCAGTACATGAAAAACAAAATATGTGCATCATTTGCTAATTTACTAAATAGCAAACAGTTTTCATAATTCAAAACCAGTTTGCTACTATGTCAAGTGCATTTTTGTTTTCACCAAGATAGAATGGAGAAGTCTTCCATGCTAACAAGCAGCTTTAAGTGGTCACACTTATTTACCCCACTCCTAGCTTGAAACATCAGAAACTGGTATGTACCAAATACTTCAAGCTTAAAATTGAATATCCCTTGCCATACTTGCGGTTTACTGGAACTTGCTATACAGACAGACAATAATCCAGCAGCTACAAACTTTGCTCACAGAATTGTTTAGAGATTCATGTAAAAATAAAAGATGTCGTCCCAGACTTAAATTCAGAGCCACTTGGGTGCTGACATCAGTTCAAGAATTGTGCAAAATGAATGACAGTTCCCTGCCCCCCCGCCCCAAATAGAAAAAGCAAACACTTAAGAGCTGCTGTTCTCTGAAAATTGCAGTATCCTCACTTCAGGTTTACTTGCCATTTATGGAATCTGACTGCTTTTAAAATGTCACTAAAAATGTGTATCAAATTGATTGACTTTCCCAAGCACCTCTCAAGTGATCCGCTTCAACGTTCACATTCAGGCTAGGAGAAAAGTCAACAAGAGACTTACTCAAATAACCGACTTCCTCCTTCCCTCTCCCTCCCAAACACACAAGACTCCCTCCCACAGAGAACACAAAGTTGTTAACTAAAGAACAAGGTAAATAATATGCTAGTCAATTTTACTAATTTTAAAGATACTGCAATTTTTATACACTTCAATGATTTTTCAACATTTTGCAGCTGTTTGGCTTTGCAGCACAGCAATTCACACTATACTGTACAAAATTACCAGCAAGACTGGAATGATGTATTAATAGAAGGCACCATCATGCTTATTACATTACCAGAGAACAAAAATACAGTAAAGACAATTGTCACTGTACACAGCTTAAAGAAAGGAAAAGGGGAGGAGGAGTGTGTTGAGCAGCCAGCCATCCCTGTACTGAAGAGGGGCAGGTAGAAAAATCTTAGATATGGAGCTACTAAATCTGGTCTAGTATTCAAGACCACATACATAGCATTTGAAGTTCCGATTTTTGTTATTTAGTTCAAACTAAATGATATCCTTCTGGAATATACTTGTAGTCTTGTTAAGGTTTATGTGTACACACGCTGGTCACAGCAAGCAGATAAAATGCCCTCATCATTTCACAAACTATTCTCTACTGGAAAAAAGGATGAAAAGATTTTTCCCCCTGTTGCCTTCTTTTGAAGATTTCAATATGAATGAGTTCAGAGTACCCATTAGTGCATTTTGATGAGTACATACAAGTTTCTGTTGGTTTGTATTTTGGGGGGGGAGGGGAGTCAAGAAAAAAGGCAAGAATCTCCAATTGCACTATTTGTGTTTCCAACATTAATAGGCAGAAACAGTAACACTTAAAATGTGCAGCAGAGGATTTTTTTTTTTTGACTCAAAGGACCCGAATTCAGTTGGGCATGTCCTTTTAAGAAGTTCATTTTGTTGTAGATAGTTTAAGATACGGTTATTCCTCAGTCCTCAATTCTCCAAGTCTAGATTTATAAATTAACAATGTGAATCCTGTTGTGAAATTGGGGAAATAATGTCCACCTCAATTTAACTCATAACCAAAAGATGCTTTTCACATCAAAGAAATGATCAAAAAGGCTGTGTCACATTCCAAAGCCAAAAAAAATTAACAAGAATGCAAACACGATGAATAATGTACCACTGCCAAGACTTTGCCAACAGTGGGGCTTCAGCGACGCTGTCCTGTGAAGCGGCCTTCCATCTGCCCAGTTCCTCTTCCAGAGCCAAGTTTCTGTGCCATGCCACCTCTTGGAGGAGGTCCTCTTCCATCCCGGTCTCGCATCATTCCACCACCCACTATTCCACGTGGACCACCAGGACCTCGATCATTGCGCCTAATATCCCTGCGCTCATCACCACCACCTCTGGTTTCTCGCTCTCTTGCAGCTCTTGTTTTTTTCTCTTCCACATTTAAACGCACTTCCCCTCGAAACATGATGGGCTTCAGAGGGGGGAAAAAAATTTACATGAGCAGGTTAGACAGTAATAGTAAAGTATTGCCTTGTATATGTAAATAAGAAAATCCTAAGAAACAAATTTAAAATGATCCACACCCCAGACTTTAAAACTACTAACAAGTCTTTATTCTTTGCACAAATACCATTTAATAGTGAACTATTTTTAATTTTACCATTAAAAAAGATTCTCTATGATTTAAAAATATATCAGATTGTT
The DNA here is from genome assembly GCF_014108415.1 of Molossus molossus. Classification (NCBI taxonomy): domain Eukaryota; kingdom Metazoa; phylum Chordata; class Mammalia; order Chiroptera; family Molossidae; genus Molossus; species Molossus molossus. Next base: position 55,345,795 of record NW_023425344.1, read on the forward strand.
ATATACAATAGGAATAATAAATTCTTCAATTATGCCCTTTAAAGTCACTTACTTTTGCAATTAAGATTCTTTGAACTGGTTCAGAGTCATCAAAAACCACAAAACCAAAATTTGGAAGCTTTCCGCCAACACCCTTGGTATTGATGCGAAGTTCCACAACGTTCCCAAAACCTGTGAAAATATACATTACACCAAGGGTTAAATATTTTAACAGAATACTTTGTGGCCTCAACTGTTCAGGATGAATAACCTTAATCTCCTTGATCCATATCAAAATAAAAGTTGTAAGTGGCTACACCAATAACAACTAAGGTACATATTCGCTCATTTAGGTCATTCACCTAAGATGCCAATAACTAGCTGGACTATTTGATTTGTAACCCTTCAGAATCTTTATTAGATCTTTCAAAAAGAAAGTTATCTACAAAGTTTTAGAAAGACAATGATACTTTCTATTTCTAACTTGTATTTGTCAAATGAATCCCACCTCCAAATTTAAGACTGATTCACCCAGCTCTTTCTTCTAACCTCTAGGGAACCAGACCAGTCAACACTAAGTACAGTCACTGAGAAACATCTGATATAGCCTTCTACTCCCTTCTGATAAGTAACTGGTACCTAGAGATATACCAAGTATGCAGAGAAATAAACGGTCTAAAAAATTCTAATTACACTATGAAAAAAAACTGTTTTTCTTCTGCTTAATTCTAAGATAAAGCAAAACAAACCACTTACTCATGAAGAACTCTTTCAGTTCATTTTCATCAATATCATGTGGCAAGTTACCAACAAAAAGTTGATGACTGTCTGGATAGCGAATTATTCTACGGTTGTCAGATTCATTCTGTTCTATATCTCCTCTGCCTGAGAAAAGGAACAAAGCAGATAGTAAAGTTCACAATGTCTTATTAAAACTAGTTCAAAGCAATGAATATAAAAATCACTTAATATCAATATTCCTGGTTTAGTTTCATAAGATAGTGAGTTCCTTGAACAGAGGTGGAAGTGCCTATTATTAGTAGGTTAGTTAAAAAACAAGGTGACACTAACGTGTAAAATGAGGGTACTGACTAGACTGCTTGAAGTCCCTTCTTCTAGCTCTACTCATCTGATTATATGAAAGTCAAATGTCAGTAGTACAAGTATTCCTCCTTAATCAAATTCTTGCCATCACCCAGGAGCCAAACAGATTTCATATAGTATATTTGTACTTAATATTTGTTTAGTATTTGGAAATACACAAAATTACTTAATCTTTGGTTGTATGAAATTACAACCAAATCAGTAAATTTAATAGTAATACTTCATGTATATAGACATTATTACATTTACACACACATACACACAATCTCATTTGATCCCTCCAGTAACACACACACAAAAAAACAGGCATAAAAGGCATTGCAAAAGAAAATTTTGTCTAATAACAATGGCTTAAGAGAAGCTCATAATTTAAGAGAGTCTCACCTAAGTTCATAAACTCAATCAGTGGCACAGCTAGGACAAACCCTAGCACCTGTGACTTCTGGTTTAAGAACACATCGCTTAATATTTTACTTTTGTGGAAAAAATTACATACTCTAAATTATGTATACTATCTCCCACCTCCTCCCAAAAGCAATCTAAACATACTTAGAGAATTCAAATAGAGGTGTTACATATATTAACTAAAAATGGAAACAAGTCAAAAATCATGGCAACTTACTTAAAACCTAAGACAATCAAAATAAGAAGAATCAGGGTGTGCTTATTGTTTATCTGTGAAGAGATAAGAGTGCTAAGTAAGAGAGTAGGTTATTGGCAGCTCGGTTTTGAATTCTTAAAACCAGTGACAATAACCAAATAATATTTGTCTCAAAATAATTTTATGCCTTCAAAATACATGTCTCTATGGCATGATAACTAATTCTCCCCTAAAAGTTAGTTGTTTTGCCCCAGAATGAATTTTAGGTTATTTAAACCTTTAAGCATTTTGAACATAAAAGAATTTGGGTATTAAACACAGTTTTTAAGTTCAGTCTCTTACAGCTTTTCAAGTACTAAACACTAAATTCTAAAGACTACAGAGGAGGGACTGACTCACCTGGTCTTGGTCCTCTAGGAGGAAAACCAGGTCGTTCTCTAGGTCGTTGTTCACGCACACGAGGTGGCTGAGACTGAACTTCTGGTTTAGCTTCAACTCTTGGCTAAAATACAAGGGAAAAAACACATTATAAAGAAGCACATTCCACAGGAGAAAAACCAACTAAAGCAATTACCAAAAGTAACTAATAGGCATAATGGTAACTTTAAGTTTAGAATGTTTTTCCTATGTACATGAAAAATAAATTTTTATAAAGATATTCTGTACCAATCTAGGACTGTAGGGTAGGTTTTGTTTTCCCACTCAAGGCCATATAACTCACAATAAGCTATTTTTTACAACCACATTTTAAAAATAAAGTTACATCCACATTGAGACAGCATAAAAGGTATTCCTACAAAAATCACAAAAATGCAAGATGAACCAGCCATTCCATGTAAACACATATACAAAAGAAAAGGCCATCTTTATTTTACGAAGAATATATGACACATACTTTCTAATTATCTAGAGTACTAAACACTAAATTGTACCAACTACTTCAAATGTTAAGTGCTCAGCAATATCCTCTAAAACCCACCCTATAAATAAATCTTGAAAATCATTATTTTGATAGTTCAAAATACATAATTTAGCTTACTCTAGCGCCTAAAAATACTACTTTTAAGTCAAAATGCACATAAGGAAACAAGACAGAAACATGTCTACAGTATCTCAAATAGTCAAAGAAGACCTTTAGCTTTCTGTTATTCTTCCTTATGGAAAAGGTGTGCACTTATTAAAGGACTGACACTAACAATTTTCCTTAACTGTTCCTTGAGGGATAATTGGGGGAAGGGGGTAAAGGGACATTTAAGATGCCTTCCAAAAGTTTCTACTAACTGCTGAATTTAACGCATATAATACTTGAAAAACAAAATAACATCCACATCTATTAACTTTTAATACAATGGCATTTTCAGTATTCTTAATGTCTTCAGGTTATCAACAGCCCAAATATTTGTGACCCAAGGAAGAAATAAAATATAAAATATGTGCACCTGCAAAGATGCTAAAAACATTCAGCAGGATACGAACAACATGTCCTCGAGTCAGAAAGCTATTAATTTCAGTGCTATCTTTATGGCTGATCATCTCTAAGGACCTCAGTCTGGGTAGTGGCTCAAAATTTCATCATTTATATAACTGAGGTATTATCATTTGCAAGGACAGATTTTGATACAAGAAGTTATGTTTCCTTCACCAATGACAATTTACCGTAAATGACTTCACTCACTATAACTCGTATCCTAACAGTTAACAGATTTGCCTGACTCTTCCCAAATTCTATTTTCTTCCATGTAGCTTCCCATTTCCTCCACCAAGATGAAGTTGCTTCCCAAGTTCTAGAATTCTGCTAATTAAAAAAGCTCAAACTCTCCCCAGATTTTTGTTATTTTTATGTATTTATTCCTGTAAGGACTACATCTTAATTTATTTCTTCTATACCACCCAAAGAACCAGGAGTGCTGTTAGAAACAGATGTTTAATAACTACTGATTCACTTAAAATTAAGTCACATTTATTGTTCTCTAACCCAAACATGTAGAAGACTGTTCCATATGTGACAACAGAACCTAAGTTACAGCCCTGAGACCATTGCTATCTATAGTTGGAATTTAACACTGTAAGATAATTTGACCCATGCATGGTGTAATGCCTGAAAAGGGCCGTTATTTAGAAATTTCAATTTAAGGAGGCCTAAAAGCACAACTTAACTTGAATATTAGAGTGTAAAACAGAATTAAAGAATAGATGTACTTTAACAAAATTTTATGAAGCTAGTGTGTTTAGCAAATTAATAAAAACAGCAAATGTACCTTTTAGTTTAAAAATCTCTGAAAAAAACCTCAGACTCATTCAATCCAAATGTTATCAAAGAACTCAAGGCACCCTCACTGAATCAAATTGTTTTCAAAACAGATGACCAAAACAAAACAACAAGTAGCAAAATAGAAAAGTTCTTCATTATCTTTTAAGGAATTCAAAGTAAAAATTATTTAAATAATTTTCAACATCTTACCAGTAATTCATACATTGATTTAGCAAACTTTTAGTATATATCTGATACCAGTGCAATAAAAATGAGATAAAAAAGCTAACAAAATCTTTCCAATCATTGATTAATATATGTTAACTAAGCCAGCTGTGAACTTATAATTTTTTAGGATCAATTTCATGATTAAAACAATTTACTGTAACTAGATAACATGGCTAATATGCCACATATTATTTTAGGGCCTTAAAATTATTTCCATGTAACCAGAAAGGGTGCTCACATGACAAATTCCACAAATGAAAGTCAAACAGAATGAGATAAAAATTAAACCATCAAATCAAGTAAAAAACAGCAGGTAAAACCACAACTAATAAACACATCCTTCAATTTAACATAAGCTATTTAGATGAAATAATAAATTTCCAGACAAAATCTGTTTACCAAGAAATTGACTTACCTACTTCTAAATTAATGCCTACCAATACCCTAGAATTAGATTTAATTCTCCTTTTATTAACCTATGCTAAAACTGTTAACGAAATGAATACTACACCAAAATAACAAAATCAAATCAAAAGGTTTATTAAATTAAGTGGAAAAATCATGAATCCATTCTAAATATAGCCTAAAAAGATCAGAAATTTCTTTAAAAGTTTACATTATAAACATTTAAACATTTTGTTTTACTAAGGGTATAGATTGGGAAAATACAATTCAAAAACTAACTTCAAAAATTAAAAAAAAAAAAAAGATTTTCCCTGAGTAAGAGGCTAGGATATAATGAAATGTAATTTAGACATGCCTTAAATACAGTACTTTTCTTCGTAAATGTAAATGTAAATAGAGATATATTGCCCAGGGCTCAAGAAATCTATATAGGTTTGCATGAGTCACATATGGACTCTGGTGTCGATGGTATCCAACTACATGAATTCAAAGCCTAGCCCTGCTATTTATATACCTGTCTGAGGTACTGCTCTATGCCTATTTAATTAATTGGGAAACAGGAATAATAATAGTAACCACCCTCAGAAAGTGCTTATGAGGATTAGATGAGAATGAATATAAAGTGCTTTGACAATGCCTGGTATAATAAGTGTTAGATAGTTTAAAGTTTAACTAGCAGTAAGTTTTTAAAAATGTAGTCAACTCTCTGAAATGAAGTAATCCATAGGATTCCAAATGTAAATATGACAAATCAAGCATTTCAAAGCACAACAAATACTTGATGAATTAATTTTCTTTAAGAAAGAATCCTGATTTGTGACCTGAGTTAACTACTCAACAATTCCTGAATATCTAACTAAAAGAAAAAAACAAAACAAACCAAAAACACGGTATCATAAGGCCATGTATGCTATTATGTACTTGATTATGTGTACCAACACCAGAAATACAGTCTCATAATTAAATTACTAGCTACTTTTGAAACCTCAAATTTTCACTATTTAGAGCATATTAAGAGGTGTATACAAACAAACAATTCTATGTGCACTAACCATTTTAAATGTAGATTTTCTAGTGGAATGAAGTTTAACTCCAAATGCAGGTAAAAGAACTGGACACACTTTTAAACTATGCCTATAAACTTAATTTAAATTTAGTTAGTTCTAAAGTACACCTAATAAATATAGTAGCCAGTGTCTTATTTTTAATGTTTTCAAAGCTCTGAAATGGGTATGATGACCAACAGACAAAAAGAATAATACTGGAATGATCAATTAAGGTGAACACTACAGTCATAAGTTGGTACAGGCTTCAATTAAACAGTGTGAACCACTTACAAAGAGCTTAGGCAGTATATTTTTTAAAGTATTCTATTTTTTAAAACAGTGATTCTTTACAATGCCACACTACTTTGTGCCTTTCCAAATTTTTTCTTTAAAATGTTTGCTAAATAAATTTAAAACTTTTTAAAAAGGAACTTTTTGGTTATTTTAAGAAGCCTTTTAAATGGCAATATAATATACATATATATAAGTATGTATGTGTGCAAAACCAACTTAATCTGCATTTCACACACCCAAACCCCAAATACCACCTATGTAGATGATGAATGGAGATTTGGCATTTTAAGTGGGTGCACTGACACTTAATACAATTTTTTGTATATTTAATCCATAATTTCTGATTGACTCGTTTTAAAAAGTAGTAAAAAGATAAGCAATTGGCAATGTAACAAGGATACATCCAATGTGTTCACAGATTGGTTACCTGTGAGACTGGTGCTTTAACATGGGGTGGAATTCCAGAGGAAGAAACAGTACCACTAGGAGGCAGGTTTTTACTGGTCACTGAAGCCCAGGAGAAAGCCTGCAGGAAATGCAACAAACCTAGACTACTAATCATGGAAAACCACCAACATTCCTATAGGGAAACTTCCAAATATATATTTTCTTTTCACTTCTAAACTATTGCTCTATATTGGAGGACTCCTAAAAGAAAAGGCACACACACACATGCCAATCTATGTACCAGCTTTCATAATCTCATTATGCAAGATTATTTGATGGTTTTTTCTGAACTACTAAAAAAATCCACAAGCAAGTTCCTATATGCCCTAAGTAGATGATGAGCAAGTGGCACAAAACCACTAACACATGCTAGAAAAATAAGAGCCTTATAGAACCAATCTTTTTCCCCTTTTAGAGAAAAACAGGGTATGTGATTGTGTTAAGGGAAGAGGGGAAGGATAGAAAAAGAAGAAAGTACTAGTTGGAAACTTTAACAAACATTCACAAATTGAACAAGGAATCTCCTCTCACTAACCAAATATACTTTAACCATCTACTTTTACAGAAAGATAAAAGATGTATAGGTAGGCTTAAATGATCCATTATGGGTGTCACTCATCTTTCCAAGATAGTTTAATTGGTATAGTAAGGAAACTGTTCCCATTTAAACCAGAAACAAGAGGTATCTCTTCTTTTAATAGGCCAACTTGTTTAAGCTGGGAAATTGCAGGACTCCTTGCATCCGGGTGTAGAGGACTTAATACAGAATGGAAGAGCAACTCTCAGCTTTATATATGGACCCAAATAATTTCATGTAAGTTACTAAACAATACATAGAGATAAAAGATTAATCTTAAACTTCACTCTGATGGCTATTTTTTTAGAGGGGGGAAATACAATGAGATTTCCTCGGGATTACAAAAAAACCCACAGCTCCTTTCATATACACAAAAAAGTAGAGTTACTATATGAAACAATTTAACATAATAGAACAAAGATCATGCTTCATTAATGGTATCAAATATGAAAGTGTGATGTTATAGATTAAAGAGTTCCTTTGATCTAACCTTCGGTGGTTCTTGTGGCAGAGAAACAGGTTCGGCAGGAGGAGGAGAAGTAGACTTCTCCTCTAATTCTTCTAAGTTCTTCTCTTCCACTGGCGGCTTCAGCTCTTCAGTCTTTGTTTCAGATTCTGGCTCAGGTTCAGGTTCATGAGACGATTCTTCCAAAGGCTCCTCTATACCATTACTGTAATAAAATATTTTATTCCCTTTTCAGTATGAGTGAAATGATCAATTTGAAATAAGATAACATTCAGCATCTCTTCAATCTAATGGGCAAAAGTCCAATAAGAACAGGAAGGCAGAAGGGAATAATACTCTCAAATAACATTTCTTCAACCCCACTCTTAAAACTAGATAACTAAAAATGTTTAGTTTAGTTCTAATTATAACTAAACTCCATATTTACAAAAATAAAATGCTCACCCTGTGTTGTCCCAAACACTTTGCATTATCAGTAAATGATCGCTGTTTTGGGCCAAACTGTGTTCAATTTTTTAATTAAATAAAACAAGTGTTTCCATATTCCTTGCAAAGTACTAAAATACTGTCCTAATAGGTAGCTTTTTTTTTTTTTATCCTCACCCGAGGATTTTTTCCCATTTTTGTTCAGGTTGAGTGGGAGGGAGGGAGAGGAAGAGAGAGAGAGAGAGAAACATCGATGTCAAAGGGACACATCGAGTGGCTGCCACCCGCATGATCCAACCTGGGCTAGGGACAAACTGCAACCGAGGTACATGCCCTTAGTGGGAACTGAACCCGGGTCTCTCTAGACCGCAGGCCGACGCTCTAACCGCTGAGCCAAACCGGCCAGGGCTAGGTAGCTTTATCAAAAACTTATTTCCAACAATAATTCTAGGAACAAAAACCACCTGAAAACTACATTATAGTTCAGACCAAATTTAACTTTGCAAACAATATTCTTACGTCACAGGGTGAGCTTCATAGTATCCACTGTTAGGATTTTCTTGTACAGGTTCAGGAGATGGTTGCCTTTCTTCTTGTTCCTCTTCCACTTCATCTTCTGATTCTAAAAACACATAATACACATCTCTTTTTAAGAGGCTTCACACACAATTTGATATACGTATTTTTAGTGTTAAGGCAGTGATATGACAATAGTAAAAAAAAAGGGGGGGGCGTATTTCTTACTGAAGCATTCATTTGTGATACTCCCTATTCTCTTAAAAAACTGAACAGCAAGCAAGGTAAAGTTTTATATTTAGCCCCCCACCCCTGCCCTTTAATATATTAGTAAAGAAAGGATAGGGAATAAATGATAAAGGCATAACTCAGTTTCCTTTGTCGCATCTATTCAATAGAGCAAATAATGATCAAAAAATGTAATAAATCAATGGAAGATAAATAATTATGGTATAGCTAAAATATTAACAGTCAACAAAAATAGTAAGTAGAAAACAAAAAGCAAGCTTTAAGCCAAGTATAGGATCCAACAAAATTCTGTAATAGGCACCAAACTTAGTTATCTATAAAGGATGAGACTGAGGAGAACTTTTTTTCATTTTCCATGTCTGACTTTTTAATAATTTCATCTAATAAACACCTATGTTGGTTACAACAGAAACCAAAAGGACAAAAGGGGTTTTGACTCAGTTACAATACAGGAAAATTTCTGTTAAGTTTCATACTTTCCCTTAGTGATGAAAGACCCTATCTTGAAAGTAATCTCACCTTCATCAAGTTCTGGTTCAGAATCACCAAATACTTCATCCTCATAACGAAACATATCATTGTGAACGTAAAACTTATTTGGAACAGATCCCTATAGAAAAACAACATCCAAATATACCATAAGTATCCATAAAGGTGGCATAACATAAAAAGAACAAATTACATGGCATATACAATTTCTATTTTAATACTATAGAAATAATGTAGTCTAAATATGATTTTCCAAAGTTTAACATGCTATACAATATTAATAAACTGTAAAAAAAATCAAAGAGTATTAGAAACTCAAGATCTACTTACTCAATGTAAGAGAACCAGAACCAATTAAAAAATGAAAGTTTTCCATTTTGTTTAAAATGTAACCTATTAAACACAACATACTTTTTGTATTACTTGTGTGATCTTACTCATCTATTTACACATTAGTATCAGTATCTGATTTTTACCTCTAGCCAGAGTGCAAACACACGCGCACACACACACACACACACAAAGCTCAAGTACATTATATCAACAGGTCCAGTACAAATTTCTCAAAAAAGCTATATGTATATGTAAACTAGTAATAAAAAACTCTTTGGGCACATTGAGAAACTAATAAGAGCCAAACAAAATCATATAAATGAAAACTTACTTCAGGAGCCAGAACAAAGGTTTGCATAAACTTCCTCTCTGGCTGTCCACTGTTAGACAGCAAACCCATGACCTGGACAACTACTCCATCACTCAAGGTCGCATGAGCATCCACATGACGAATTTTAGTATGACATTCACTGAAGTTCAGAGATAATACTTTGTGGTGTATATCCTTTATTAAGAGAAGAAAGGAAATATAAACTCTTATGATATTGCACTACCTATACAATAATACAATAATACAATAGAACTTCACTTGATTTCTTCCTCACAACTTGTAGAATATTTAATCTTTCTCCCTCACTGAATCCATTATATCATATTATGTATTAGTGCCAGACTAGTATTCCTAAACCACCATTTTCAACATGTCAACTCTCTATGCAAGAAATCACAATGGCTGACTCTTATCATGGAGTAGTATGGGCTTTATATAGCTTTATGCCCTATTCTGTATTAGGTATTAATCATTCACACAAAATGTGAGTGATGTCCTTGACATCACATCTAATTTCACTTTACTGCATGTTTGCTGGAGCCACTTCTTCTACTTTCAATTTCCTCTTGTTTGGTAAGGCTAAATCCTGTTATTCAGAGTCTAGCTGAAATCCCACATCCCATTCCCTACAAAATCATAAGAATCGTACAGTGCATTCCTGTTTAAAATAATATTTAGCCTACAATTGTACAAATTTAATATACTATCTCATTTGTTTCATGTATAAAACACATCAAGGATATAAAACATCTCATCTTCTCCTTTGTATCTATCCCAATATAATACTGTTTCATACAAAATGGATGTTTTTAAGAACCCAAAGCACAATCGATAATTATAGTAACATAAATTCTAATTACAACTAATGATTACATTCAAGAAATTCATGGGCACAAGGAGGCTATTTTTCAAATCTCTATCTTAACACACACACAAAAATCTAAAATGTGTATGAAATTGATACTTACATTTTGGCCATAAACAGCCTCCTGGGGCTTTCCACTAGCATCTACTCCACCATGAACATAGGAAGAATTCCTGCCATAAAACCTGTAAAACCACTGATAATGATTAATATTCAACTGTCAAGAGAAGTCTAAGAGGCAAGGCAGTAAAGTTTTGGTGTCAAAGAGACCCAATTTCCAGGTCCAGCTCCCTTATTCATCAGTTGTGTAATTTTGAGCACAATTATTGTCTGTAAATTCACTTTCCTTGGTTATATAACAGAACAGTGACTACCCCATAGGGTTTCTGTAAGGATTAAATGAGTAATGACATAAAATTCTTAGTGTGCCTAGCACACTGCATATACCATACACTCAAATCATTGGCTATTCTCATCTAATTTTTATCACATATATTTTTTGTTAAGTGGAAAAATGAGATATTCGTAACACATTCTACATACTGATGCTGCGGTAACTGACCCATTTATTTTCCTTTAGATACAAAAACTCAGTTATCTAGATTTGTTTGGGAATCAGATGCTGTTTAACATTGTACTGAGTTCCACTGATTACTAACGCTTTCAAAGGATTAGATTAAATCGGTTTAGATTTAAAATAACTGAAATAATTCAGAGACTACCAAAAAAAAAATCTAAATTATTTCAACATCCAATTTCTCAATAATATTTTTATATTGCTCTTAAATACGTGCTTCTCTGGTATTACCTAAAACAATTAAAATCATTATCTTTCTAAATTAAGGTTATCAAACATGCAAAGTTGATTTTTTTTTAAGAAAGAGAACTCGAGTTCTATCATAATAAAACATGTTAAGACTTCCTCTATGCCAAGTAATGTTCTTAGTATATCACATATATTGATTCATTTAACCCTAACAGTAGCCTCATGAAATAAGTGCTATCATCTAAATGAGATTCAGAAGATCACACACCTTTCAAGTGGGGCAACTAAGACAATAACCCAGTATTTCTGATCCAGCATCCATGCTTTTAGCTGGTACCCATATTTTAAAGTTTATGCTATTTCCTCTCATGAAAAATTGGCAAGCAGATAAACTGCTATTATTTTACTGGAGGACAATTTGATTCTCACTATGCATAAAAAAAGCCTTTAACAATCTGACTTCTAGGAACTTATTCTAAAGGTTCACAAAAAATGCATGTGTAAGGATCTTCAATTGTGTTAACAAGTGGAAAATTAAAAATTAAGTTTCCTAGGGAGGAAACTGGTTATATAAGTATAAACCAGAAGTTTGTGCTGTTGTTTCTTGTTAAAAAAGAAAGCTAACACCTACATGGTAAAAAGACTAAATTTCAAATAATGAAAGGCCCTATTAATTCTATTCTCCCTCCACAAACACTGTCAAAAAGAATGCCTTTATTGCCAGGCCAGTGTGGTTCAGTGGAATGAGCATCGCCCATGGACTTAGAGGTCCTGGTTCAATTCCTGGTCAGGGCACATGCCCAAGTTGGGGTCTCCATCCCCAGTAGGGGGCGTGCAGGAGGCAGCTGATCAGTGTTTCTCACATCAATGTTTCCCTCTCTCCCTAAAATAATTTTAAAAAATAAAATAAAATAAAATGTTTTTATTTTTATAGTTAGGAAAATCTATAGGTATTCATTTTGGGGTTGGAAGGATTGTCAACTGGAGTAACAAAGTATTGCACCCATGTTTAATAATGCAGGGCAAATTGCAAAATCTAACTTTAGAATAAGCAGCATCCTTATAAAGAGGACCTGTAGATTATATTTTACGTGTGTGTGTGTTTGTGTGTGACACATTTATCCTTAAGTCGCTTGCCTAGAGTGCTCTACAACAAATAGCAAAACCTAATATTTACAAAAGTCTCACTTATCTTCTACCTGCTAAAATATACCAGGAAAGAACAGAAACTATAAATATTACTCATAATATAAATCAATTTCATTTCAATCTCTGGAAAAAATAAGCTTACAAATTCCAACTCTTACCAAAATAGTAAAGAAGGCTCCTGTTGCTGTTTTACCAAGGAATACCATTTTGCAGATCAATCAAGAAATGTTCACAAGTATAAATCACGTAATGGATTCACTTCCTAATATTGCTATAGAGAACTTAAAAGCCCATGATTTCAAATTGCATATTGAAATTCACTGGTTGTCAAGCCCAAGTTTTTTTAAAAATGAAACATAAAAGTACCAGATTATATAATTTTGTGCACATACAATAGTACATGGAAATGTGTTAAATTATGTGAAGAGTTTTTCTTACTGTGAATTTCATTTAAAAAACAAAACAAAACCCTGAGCCTGGCCAGTGTGGCTCAGTGATTGTCAACCCATGCACCAAGAGGTCACTGGTTTGATTCCATTAGGGCACATGCCCAGGCTGTGGGCCAAATCCCCAGTGGGGGGGCATGCAGGAGGCGACTAATCCATGTTCTCTCTCATCGATGTTTCCATCTCTCTCCCTCTCCCTTCCTCTCTCTAAAATCAATAAAGAAATAAAAAATTAAAAAAAAAAAACCTTGAAAATACTGGGTTTAGCCATCAGATGGTTAAAATATTAGATATGGTTTACAAAGATACTGTCAAGATATGAGGCGACAGGAAAGACGATATGTAAAGTCATATTCAAGAAAATAAACTAAATAAAATAATACCAAAATAATTCATTTAAAATTTACCTGTGTAAATATTCTGGAGCTTTATTCAGCAAAGTATAATATTGCCTCACAAACTCCCGCCCTACAAGCAGCGGACTGGGCTTCTCCATAACCATTTCTTTGCTGCACAATGTCAAAATCTAAGGGAGCAAACAAGAATAAGTATTAGAAAGTCATCTTTGTAAATTTCCATGAAATAAATTTTCTGAGCCATACAAGAGGTATTAAAGAAAATTAATACTATTTATTAATAAGTAGTTTACAATGGTCAAAGAATAAATTTCCAATAACTACTGGCAAATTCCAACATCCACATCTCCTGTTTCTATTTCTTTATCTCCCTTATCCCTCAAAAGGGGGAAATAACACAGTTCTTATACCCAAGAGAGTCCAGTGCTGCCTCAAACTGTATAAACACCATAGCCAAGTCTTTCCATTCATACAGCACCTTTTTTCCTTTGGGGACCATTATCTCCTGTGTTCATGAATTAATTTTTGAAAAGTAGGCAGAGGGCACAGGGCAAGACTGGGAGATTATATTTATGGACAAAGTACTGACTTGTGTCATCTTCATATTTTTTCTCCTTCCAGGAATTTAATTCAGTTTTAAAAATATTACCACTAAATATCAGCAATAATCTCAGTACTCAAAGATAATTGTTTTTTTTTTACACCATTGATTAAGTATCTAATTAAGCCATGTACTGTTTATAGTAAATGAAATACACTGGGGAATAAGACAAGACACTGGCCCTCAAGGAGTTTATAGCCTGTCGAAGAATATAAACAAGCAAACAGAACACAATGTGTTAGGTGCTATACTAAAGTTATTTTTAAGCTGAAATCTGAAAGGTAAGGTCAAGAAACACAAATACAAAATATAACTAGAAACATAAACCTCCCATCATTTAAAGTAAATAATTTGTGTTTATAGCCCCAGAACAGCCAAAATTATAACATTAGAAATTAGAGAAAGGGTAGGGGGAAACTGGAATATTACGCGTTAAAAAATTATATATAGCCCAGCCGGTGTGCCTCAGTGACTGAGAGGGCTGATCCATGCACCAAGAGGTCACCTGCCCAGGTTGTGGGCCAAATCCCCGGTGGAGGGCATGCAGGAGGTGGCTAATCGGATGTTCTCTCTCATCAATATCTCTCTCTCCCTCTCCCTTCCTCTCTCTCTAAAATAAATAAAGAAAAAAAAATTCTTGCCCTGGCCAGTTTGGCTCGGCAGCTAGAGTGTCGACCTGCGGTCCAGAGAGACCCGGGTTCAGTTCCTGTTAAGGGCACGTACCTCAGTTGCAGTTTGTCCTCAGCCCTGGTTGGGTCGTGCGGGTGGCAACCACTCGATGTGTCCCTTTCACATTGATGTTTCTCTCTCTCTCTCTCTCTCTCTCTCTCTCTCTCTCTCTCTCTTCCTCCCTCCCACTCTATCTGAACAAAAAATGGAAAAAATCCTTGGGTGAGGATAAAAAAAAAATCTTAAATATATGAAAGCATCCTTTCTTATTACACTTAAAAGCATCAGCAGCAACAACAAAATCACAATATCTAACTGTATCTATTGAAAAAATTAGGATGGGATATAAATTCCTGTCTGATACATTTCAATGTAGGTTTTCTTTAAGCAAAAAAAGTTACAGTCTAAGAGTGCCCACCAGTTGTTATTACAATTACGATGCCTTTTTTTGTTTTGTTTTTTTAAATCAGATACCAACCACAGTGAAACCCACAGATTAAGACTAGTTCTATACAATTCTAGTGATTCCCAATTCAACCTTTTCAGGGCTGGGGAACATCCGGCCTCAGGGCCTTATAAGGCCCCCCAGAACTGAATACTAGCTAACATCACAGGCCTCACCAAATTAGCCTGACCAAATATAGATAACAGGCTAATTTTTAAGTTGATAATTTTGTATGGCCCTCGACAGAAATAGGTTCCCCACCTACAACATAATGCTCGATTAGCTGAACTGTTTTTTCTTCTATAACGTCCCAGAACTCTCAATCTATAAAAACCCCCAAAATATATTTTAAATTTTGCATAATGCCTCACTTGCTTTAATAAATAGTTAATTCATTACTTCCAGTGGCAGGATATGGGGAGGGGGAAGTAGCAAGAAGCCCCTAAAGCAGCCCAAGAAGCAGGCCAAG
The DNA here is from genome assembly GCF_014108415.1 of Molossus molossus. NCBI lineage: Eukaryota > Metazoa > Chordata > Mammalia > Chiroptera > Molossidae > Molossus > Molossus molossus. Next base: position 55,361,303 of record NW_023425344.1, read on the forward strand.
GAGATAATAAAAGATAAGGCATAAAAAAGGACTCTCATTTGCCATTTAAAGTAACAAAGCTAAGCAACACAGTATTATTTGGAATGATGGAAAAGAGTGAAGAGCAGTAGGAATTATCTAATAAAACTTTATAAACTAAAATGTTGAAATTACACTTTAATACTATAACAACTGCTGTCAAAAAAACCCACTAAGAACCCTGCCCAAGTGGCTCACTGGTTGAGCATGGACCCATGAACCAATAGATCGTCGGTTCCATTCCCCAGGGCACATGCCCAGGATGTGGGCTAAATCCCCAGTGGGGGACATGCAGGAAGGAGGCGGCCAATCAATGTTCTCTCTCACTGATGTTTCTATCTCTCTATCCCTCTCCCTTCCTCTCTCTCTAAAAATAAAGAAAAAAAATTTTTTTTGAAATAACACTAAGACATGGGAAGATACTACTTTACCCTCTGAATAAAAAAATTATACAAAACAGTTTTATTCAAATGGTAAGGATAGAAATGCAATTAGAGATTGTTTCTGGGTTTGGAAATTCTCATTTTTCCATTTTCTTCTTCCACATTTCCAGATTTTTTCCAGTGACACTTTGTCTTTTATCCCAAACCTCCCATTACATTTATAAGGTATATATTCACCTACCATTTTTCTCACTTACATATAACAAAGTAAAAAAAAAAAAAAAAAAGTTACTGAATACATCTATCAATATCAAAGGAAGGGTCAAAATATCCTAAAAAGTTATTGTAATAAAGTTCAAGAGGGCCCTGGCCGGTTTGGCTCAGCGGTTAGAGCGTCGGCCTGCGGTCCAGAGAGACCCGGGTTCAGTTCCCGCTAAGGGCACGTACCTCGGTTGCAGTTTGTCCCCGGCCCTGGTTGGTCGTGCAGGTGGCAGCCACTTGATGTGTTCCTTTCACGTCGATGTTTCTCTCTCTCTCTGTTCCTCTCTCCCCCTCCCACTCTACCTGAACAAAAATGGAAAAATGTCCTCGGGTGAGGATAAAAAGTTCAAGAGGGGCTTCAAATTACCCACCACCTAAAAAGTCACTAAAATAGCATGATCACAGTATCATCAATTTAGATCAGACAGACAAGGGGATAGGCAGTGGAGGTAACTTTTACTTGATTATTATTCAATAAATTATTTATTCAAAGGAAATAACTTAAAATGGTAAATGAGAAAAGGCAATGCTAATCTGGTAAAAGCCCAACAAACACCTATACATAAGAGGCTATGCAGAGCTCTTTTTTTTTTTTAAGGTGCAGGAGGCTCCCACAGGGCTGAAAACATGAAATAAAGATGTCATTCAGAGGATGGTATTTAAATTAATTATACTTACAAACATAACTTGCAGATCAGTTTACTTCTTTACAACTTGGATGTAAAGTGAATCAGAACTTAGAGGGCTAAAATATAACTGACTGATGGAACCAAGCAGAAAGTAAAGGTTATTTGCGGGGTGGGGGCAGGTGCAACCTTATTGACTAATCTATTTTTTAATGACAGATTAATTTATGTGTTCTATACAAGCAACTGTCATCTCTTCCATCTTTCCATCACCCTGCCCCCCAGAGTAGAGAAATTAACAGTTTAATAAATAAGGAATGCATCAAAGCAGCATTAGGGATAAATTATAGATGAACCACCAAGCAAGGTAGTTTGGAACTTGGAAAAACTGAGTAATATAAAGTTTGTGTTTATTATTCATGCACAGCCAGTGTAAATAAGAAGGTCCAGAGGAAGAGACAAATTACACATTCAGAATAAAAAGTCATGACCTTTTTGGATTTCAATTTCCTAATTTACAAATTGATCTCTGGTCAAGCTTACAAGACTATGCAGGTCAATAAAGATAGTCAAGATAGTACAAAAAAGATCTTCAGAAGATTATTAGCTTCTAGTACCTTAGAAGGGCAATTATCATCTATTATCTTTTTAGAGAAAGTGAAATTCTACGTATTAAACTCCATTTGATAATGTGGAGATTGCTGTCAAACTGAGATGTACAACATGAAATTTACTCTTTCCTTGTCAATTAAAAGCTTTCAATCCTATTTATTCATCCAGATACCAACACGATTAATTATATCCAGCCTCCCTCACTATTAACAGAGCTTCAGCTACTTCAGAGATCATTCTACTGACCAACTCTGTCCATTCCACTTAAAATCCTTCTGTATTTTCATCAATGTCCTTTTATTCATTCCTTTTCTTAAAACGTTTCCTTCTCCATATGCTTACACTAATTCCTGAAGCACATATCCAGGGAAACTGCTCTATATTTCAACTGTCACCATATTTTCTAAATTAATACCTATAACCCACTGAGAGGGACATGGAGAAGAGGAAGAAAGCAACACACATATACAAGAAAGATAAAAAAGAAAGTTACATTGGGCTTCATATTAGTATCTACAATATGCTCAGATTTCCTCAATTTCAAAATGAATACTTAAAAAATAAAAAAACAGTTATCAACCAAAGTTATCACTCCTCTATTCCTCTCATGACTAAAACCAGCTTTAATTAAGTGCTTAGGTTTCCGTTTACTTTTTAGTTAAAAGTCAGTGAATTATTAGTATATAATGAATGGGGCTGTACCCAAAGCAAACAACCTCAGGTTAGTATGGATGTAAAGTCAAAAATGAGCTGCCAGTTCTGTTCTACTTTGTACAAGTGAAATACTAGCTGAACAGGAAATGGAAATTACACAAAGGTAGATTTAGATTTAATATGAACACAATGAAAGAATAACCTGAAAGAGCTACATCATGAATAGCCAGTCACTGCAGGTATTTATTCCAGAGACTAACAGAACAATTCAGCAGAAATACTGTAAAATTAGTCACGTGTCTAATGCCAGGATTCTAGAAGTCTACTAACCAAGAACACCTGTGACTCCTACTCCAATACTCATTCCATACCTTTCTATCTATCTCATGATTGAAACCCTAAGCATTTACATTTGGGTCCAGCTAAAATATTGTCCCCTGAAAATCTTTCCTGTTTACCCAATAGAATATAATTCTTTCCTCTGAATACTCAACTTTGGGTCTTTATCATGGCACTTTATTACTCATATTCTGCCCTAAATTACTAAATGTGTATCTGTCTTAGTCTTCCTTTTCTCTACTCTCCCCTCTCACATAATAATCTGAGCTTTCCCTTTATGTCATTCTTTAGAAAGTCACAATTCTTCTCAAAAATCCAATGACCTGTTGACCACCTCCTTCTAATGCTTCTAGGTTTCTACGATGAGGCAATAACACAACTGAACACCTATAAAAATGACTAACATAAACCTCTGAAAGTAGTGCTTACAGGGGCAGGGAAAGTTGGTAGGAATGAAAAAATGTTAGTTACTTCAAAAAACAGTATGGCAGTTTCTTATAAAATTAAACATACAGCCCTGGCTGGTTTGGCTCAGTGGTTAGAGCATCAGCCCACGGTACAGAGAGACCAGGGTTCAGTTCCCGCTAAGGGCAAGTATCTTGGTTGCAGTTTGTCCCCGGGCCCGGTTGGGGTTGTGGGGGAGGCAGCCACTTGATGTGTCCCTTTCACCTTGATGTTTCTCTCTCTCTCCCGCCCCCTCCTACTCTATCTGAACAAACAAAATGAAAAAATATCCTCCGGTGAGGATTAAAAAACAAAAATTAAACATGCAGCCCAGCCTGTGTGGCTCAAAGGACTGGCAGAGTGCCATGAACTGAGAGGTACCAGTTCAATCTGGTCAGGGCACATGCCGGGGTTGCAGGCTCAATCCCCAATAAGGGGGTGTGCAGGAGCAGCCCATCAATGTGTTTCTTTCATCTTGATGTTTCTCTCTTAAAAAAAAAAAAAAATCAATAAAAACATATTTTTGAAAAAAGAAGTTAATACTATATAATTCTATTGATAAGATGTTCTGTAAAATGTAAAAATTATAGGGTTAAATCAGATCGGGCTGGAGGCAGAAGGGAAACAACTATAAAGGAACATGAGGGAACATCAGGTGATAGAAATATCTTCTGTCGTGATTGTGATGGTGATTTCAGGACTATGTATGTCAGTCAAAAGTCACATGAAAAGAGTGGTTTTACTGTTTCTAAGTTATTACTCAATTATTAACATTTAGCAATGTAATTATGCTTCATTAGGTCAATCATTTAACCATTTATGGAAAATCTACCATATACCAAGCATTTTAAGAGAAACATGGTTCCCTGAAATTAACACTATTCAACAATTCAAAAAAGGCAATTTATTCCAAGTTCCCATCTTTCACCTACTAGGATTAACAAAAATTAAAATGATTGATAAGAATGTGGGGAAACAGGATTCTTTCACAAACAGTATTAGTGGACATATAAACTGTTAAAACCTTCAGGAGATTTTAATTTCACAGTGTTAATCAAAGTAATAAAATTAACATTTCAAGACATATCACTAAAAAAAATACGTGCACAAAGAGGTACATTCAAGATATTTCATTGACAAAAAACAAAAAAATCAGTTTAAATGCCCATCAAAACGGAAATGGTTTACTAAATTATGGCACAGCTATAAAATACAAAATTTGAGTGTATAAACAGGAAATCAGTAAGTGTAAACAAAAAATATTGTCCACAAAAGTTAAGTATACTAACCAAATTGTAGCATAATGATCCCATCTTTGGAAAAAAAGAGCCATGATTTAAAAAAAAAAAAAGGAATATACAAGCCCACCCTGTGTAGCTCAGTGGATTGAGTGTCATCCCATGGACTGAGAGGTCCCGGTTGAATTCCGGGTCAGGGTACAGGCCCAGGTTGTGGGCCCAATCCCAGAGGGGAGCATGCAGGAAGTGACCAACTGATGTTCTCTCTCATCAATGTTTCTATCTCTCTCTCCCTCTCCCTTTCTCTCTAAAAATTCCTAAAATTAAAAAAATAAGGGCAAGGAAGCTGAATAGACACTTCTCCAAAGAGGACATACAGATAGCCAATAGACATATGAATGAATAAAAGCTCCATGTCACTGATCATTATAGATTAAAACTACATAGATGCAAATTAAAACTACAATGAAGTATCACCCCACACCTGCCTGAATGGCTATATCAATATATCAACACACAAGTGCTGATGATGATGTGGAGAAAAGGGAACCTTAGTACACTGCTGGTGGGAATGCACACTGGTGCAGCCACTGTGGGGAAACAGGATGAAGCTTCCTCAAAAAATTAAAAATGCCACTTGATCTAGCAATTCCACTTCTGGGAATATAGCCTAAGATTCCTGAAACACTAATCAGAAAGAATTTCTCCACCTCTATGTTCATAGCAGCGTTATTTACAACAGCTAAGATATGGAAACAGCCCAAGTGCCCATCAGTAGATGAATGGATAAAAAAAAAGACATGGCACATTTATACAATGGAATACTATGTGGCTGTAATGAAAAAAAAAAAGATGATTTCTTTTTCTTTGAGACATGAATGGACCTGGAGGTTATTATGCTAAGTGAAATAAGACAGGAAAGACAAATATCACATGATCTCACCTATTTGTGGAAATCTAATGAACAAAATAGGCCCAGAGGCATGGATGCATGGAACAGACTGACAGACTTGGAGAGGGGGGGGATATATGAATGAAAGACCATATATGTGAAACCCAGGGACACAGACAACAGTGTGGTGAAGGCCTGGGGAGGGGCAGGGGCTGGGTGGAGTAAGTCAAAGGGTGAGGGGTAGGGGGGACATCTGTGATACTGTCAATAATTTGAAAAAGAAAAAGAAAAAAAGTAACTTTAAAATTAAAAAATATATATATTGTCAAAGACTATAAAACCACAGGGGGTGGGGGGGAGACTGGACACTGAAAAACAGAGCATAAAATTTGTAACTAAGGTCTGATTTCACAATGTTACAGCAAGGTATGCACTTGGGCAAGACAATGAAATTAATTTTTTAGATCTGCTACTACAGCAAAATAATTATCAGACCAGTTTTCAAGTACAAAAAGTAAGTTTGTAGTCCATCAATTCTCTTTAATCTCAGGGATCTCAAATGACATCTCCATTTTTATTAAAGAAGTTATGTTAAGCCCTGGCCAGTTTGGCTCAGCAGTTAGAGCGGTGGCCTGCGGTCCACAGAGACCCGGGTTCAGTTCCCGCTAAGGGCATATACCTCAGTTGCAGTTTGTCCCCGGCCCTGGATGGGTTGTGTGGGTGGCAGCCACTCGATGTGTCCCTTTCACATCGATGTTTCTCCCTCTCTCTCTCCCTCCCTCCCGCTATATCTGAACAACAACAACAAAAGTTATGTTAATAAAAGTTATGTTAATAAATAACTATAAATAAATTTTATATTAACTATAAATAAATAACTATAATAATCCAGTGATAAAATAGCTAAATCTTCATATAATCATAAAATCTAATTATAATCGTTAACTTCAAACATCTGGCTGCAACCACCACCGCTGTAAATAAGCATCAAAATGCACAATCAAAAATTCACTCTTTGAGGAGCCTGGAGTGTCCTGACTACCCTGACCACCATCTAATCTATTAATAAGAAATGAGGCATCTTTGCTCAAGTTATTCGGGGGGGGGGGGGGGGGGGAGAGAAGATTCACTCATTGTAAATACATAAAAATTCATGTCACACTTTGGTGGCTATTTCAAATGCTTGGAGAAAATAGCCAAAATGAAAATTGCCAAGAGGTTGAGATACCATGTTATCTTATTTAAAAAACAAAACAAAATTTTAAAAAGACCATCAAGAAACCACAAGAAAATGACATTTAGGGAAATTAAAAATCTACAAAATTTTTTTTTCAGGACTGTCAAGTTATATGTACTATATCTTGCTTTTTATAAAAAGAATAAGATCTCTACTAATAGGATGCCGTTCTTTTACCAAGAAAAAAAAAAAAAAACCAACAACCCAAAAACTGTATTACCAAAGGCTATATCTATGCTAGGACACAGCTTATCTCTACTATCAGATACTTAACTCCCTTTCCCCTCTGGAACCCCTCACTCTGGGCTCACACAAGTCAGGTCCAGGCCCTTTCTCACTCAACCATTCTCTATAGCTAATCCCAAATTAAAACTAGAACCTTTCAAAATTCCAGATGGGTTTTTGTTCAAAATGACTTTACCAATTAAACAGCAATTTCTCTCTCTCTTTAGAGTAAAGACCTTTAATTTGTTAGGGTAGTCACAATGAAGATCCAAGCACCAGTGGTGGAAATAAACAATAAAAGGTAGGGAGACGAGTTTTTAAGCTTAGAAACTATTCAAAGTGACCAAGTATTGAGAGAGAAAATGCTGTCCAACAAAAATAAAAGCATATATTTATATTATGTTTTCAAGTTTAACAAGTAATCTACATGTTCCTTTATCTCCTTGAAATAGATAGGATATTAGTTTCATTTACAGAAAAGGAAACTGATGTTTAGAGAGCCTAAGAAAAGGAAGGAGTTCAAGGTCCCTCGTTACAGTTCTGTGAAAGACAATCTGAAATCAGGACTCCTGCCCCTGGTGATGTTTTCGTTATACCTGTTAAAAACAACTGCTTTGGAAGACCAGCCAAGGACACAACAAAACAAAAACTGTTCACTTATTTGATATTGTTGGTAGAAGTTAAAAAGCAGGAGACAGTAAAATAATAGGAAATCCAAGAGTCATCTCAACATACTACACAAAGGTATATCAAAATAGGGTAAAATATATAGAAATAAAACAATAAGCTGAGACAAAGCAGCCAAGAAACTGAGATACCACTGCTTTTGAGCCAATCCAGAGTTCTGGGAGAAGAACCAATTGGCCTTATCAGGCTCTTAAACCAGTGTCCACCAGTGGAGAGTAACTAAGTCATGTATGTCAATTAAATTCTACTAAATAAAGTTCAGAAACAACCCTTAAGTTTGTACCTTTCAAAATCTGATGTGAAAAGTAGTCATTCTCTATCCTCATACCCCTCTCAGCATAAATTATGTAGGAAAAGTCTTATTTAAAGCAACCTAGGAAAGAACTTTCAATCCTGATAATGGGTAATCAACAGCAGTAATTCTGCAGGATAAGGAAGCTGTTAAAAATCTAAAGACACTATTAGTATTTACAGATTTTCAGTCACTGCCATGGAAATTTTCACTTTTGATCTCTCATAAGTGAAATATAGGTAATGAATAGTTCCTGCTACCAACAGTGCCAATATTATTCAAGCTCACCAGTTGTCTACTGGCAATTCAAGTGCTCAGCTGCTTGTAAAATGAACACTCAATAGACTAACAAATTATTATAGACATTTTTTCTCTGTGGTTCTACTTTTTCTTTATTGATTTTTGAGAGAGAGGAAGAAAGAGAGAGAGAGAAAAACATCGATGAGAGAGAACATCAATTGGCCACCTCCTGCATGCCCCTCACTGGGGATTTGGTACACAGCCTGGGGATGTGCCCTGACCAGGAATCCAACCTGTGACCTCTTGGTGCATGGGTCCATGCTCAACCACTGAGCCACAACGGCAGGGCTCTGTGGTTCTACTTTTGATCCCCATCTACCCCACAAGCATTCTGTTTCTATCCACTCTTAATACATGTTCACAATTGACTAATATTTCAACCTCAAATATTCGCAGTTGGAACAACAACTAGTAAGCAATCCATTTGAGGTCCTTATCCTACCTATAATTCCTGATAACTTTTCAGAATTATAAAGCATTTAGATATTAAATCACGACTTAGTTATAAACATTTTTTTAAACAGCAAGGTAATAAATATCACAAAAGGAGGTAGGTAATTCAGTTCTAATAAGTTCAAACAATCATATCGTCTATTTTTTAAGACCAGAAATTTTGGACACCGAAAGGACCACTGGATACTAACAGGGCCAAATGTTTACTCAGAAACTTTGCTCACATGCCTAAGGCTATATTAACTGCCAAATATGGAGCTGGACAAGGAATTCCCATCTTCTTACCCGGGCTCCCTAACAGCAGTAAATGGTTCACTGTAAATGGAACCAGGTACATGCAATGCCAACACTTGGAAGATTAAAACGAGGTGTGGAGTTTTGAACCAAAAACCAGTATTTTAACCCAAGTTAATATCACAACAATCATATGGAGGGATTACTGGAAACAATTTTGCTGTTATTTCACCTTCGGTGCACGTGGGGGTTTTTTTGTTTGTTTGTTTATGAGAGTAATGACACCTACCCTCCAAAAATTTTTAGCTTAAAGATTAGTTAGATCTTGAAGGGAGGAGGGGGAAATACTGATCTATGCAGGAAATTATAGATGCAAATCTATATTCATTCCAAGGCGGCAGAGGGCCATCTAAAGAAATCTGCTTTTAAAGACGCAGGTAAAATTTGACCAGATTCGACTAACAAAAATCAACACTCTAGGGAAGCTTAGGTTCCTGCCCTTTACTTATCTTTCCTGCACCCCTCCGCAAAAGAACAACATCCATTCCCCAAAGCACTCAAACATCCTTTCTGTTCCTGGGTCAATAAAGGATCGTTTACATAAAACGGACACGAAGACGCGCACGTCATATGTAGCTCCAGTTTCTGAACACGTTGGGGATAAACCCGAGAGGGGGTCAAAGACCGCGGAACACCAGGCACCGGGGAAGCAACGCAGCGGCTGCCTTCACACCCGGATTCTGTTTCGGTGCACAGAAATGGTGCCCGGAGGCCTCTACTTTCGCAAATGCGTCGCTTCGGCCTCCGCCGACACAACCTCTTTTCCCCTCCCCCACGGGCGGGGCGGCGACTGCCTCCCCGCCCGCACGATACCAGGAGTAAGAGCTGCAAATGAATCGGAACCAGGCTGGTGGGCTCCCCGCCCAACACATCCTCTCCGGAAAGCCCACTCCCTTACCGCCCGGATTAAGCCTCCACCAGCACGCCTTCGGGAACGACTGCGTCCCCCTTCCCAGCTCGCCACCTCACCCCCAACACACACCGGCTCCACCTGTGCCCTCCGACCGCACCACGCCGGCCGCTCACCTCCCTTCCCACGCGGCCTCCCATCCCTCACCTGAGGAAACGCTCGGCTTCGCTCCCGCGTACACGACAGCGTTGGCAGCCGGCAAGGGCAATGTCTCTCCGCCACTAACCCTCCGACACCCGGGCTCACGCTGTGGACGGTTGCCTCGAGCCGCCGCGCGGGAAGGGAATGTCCCCTTCCGACCACCACACCGATCTCCCTTCCCGGCCCCCTTACACACCTCCAACCAACAGCGGCGGCGGGCACGTCGCGCGGAGGTCAGCAGGAGTCGCAGAGAACCGGCTGCAGCGGATTCTTCTCGCCAGCCGTCCCCGCCCTCCAACAAACGTCAAGCCTCTGAAGCAGGGCAGCCGCGAGCGCGTCCCCTCACCACCGGCTCTTCCCAGGCACCAGGCGCTGCAGCAGGCGACCAGGAACACGGACGTCCCGCCCCCTTTGCCACCGCCCCCTCTTATTGTTTTACCCCTGCCGAAAGGGCTGGGGAACCCCCCAGCGCGGCCTCAGCCAATCACACATCTCCTTCGCAAGCTGGACCCAACCTCCTCGCATCCCTCTGCGGAGCACGCGCAGAATACCGCCGCGCTCACGTACTCTCGCGCCCGGAAAGCCGGGGAACCGGAACCGGCCTGAAGCCGGTACAAGAGTCCGCTGATCTGACGTCACAAGGAGGCTGCCTTTCTCCTCCCTGAAGGCTCTGGCCTCACAGCCCTTCGAGATCGCGCCAGAACAGGAGCCAGTTGGCCTGCAGCGCCGTCTCCTTTGTACTGTTTTCGGAGACCGATATTTCTGGTTCCTTTTAATTGCTAATGTTAAGAGAGAGGGAATTTAGTAATTTTCTTTTCGAACTTAGTGCCTGCAGGTTGTTTGCTGCTCTAGATGAGCGTAAAATGCAGCCAGTGCTTTCAGCTGTTTGCGCTCTACACTCACCTGTATTGTTTATTAATAACCCTTCCTAGGAAACGGAGGTTTTAACCTCCACCGAAAAGATCCAATTCACCCTAACAGCTCAAAGCAACACACACATTACTGGCCTACTGGGTGCTAGGCTCTGGGATGTAGAAAAAATATAACGTGGCTTCCAACGAGGGGGAAAGAATATTTCTTTGTGTATCCGTTTTGTATTTAGGTGCTGCTAAATACATACCAAGAATTTTACATATCAAGGCAGCTAAAAGGCTGAAATCCCAGGAGATACAGGATTACAGTCCTGTCCTAGATCTAGACCCGGGCTTGGTCCCTAGGCGTAGCTGGGAAAACACTAGATACTGACTCTTCTGACCTTGACTCGTGGAAAAAGCCGAATCTTATAGTCAAGGAAGCCACTTTGCACCCTAGTTCTAATAATGTTTCTCAATATCAGGTCAGCAGAAGAATTTTGGAAGGAAGGGCTGAGGGAATGGTGAAAGAAATGAAAAGGCAATTAGGAAAGGACAAAACACATTTATTAAATGCCCATGTACCAAATATAGTATGGGCATATACATTGCATCAGTTTTCTTTACAGTCCTATGAGAACAATTTTAATATTTTTTACACGTGAAAACAGGTGTACAGAGGGAATGTCAACATTTGAATCTCCAAAATCGACCAAGTTTTTATCTTAGGCTGCTTACTCATTTTGTTATGTGCAAAATACATAGGCAGACCATCACTTTTATGAAATGAACTTTGACATGTTTTTCCGTAAAGCATCATAATATGCAGATTGCTCTTTAAGCCTAATACTTATGTACCAGGCGCTCTTCTAATTACATAATTGTTTAAGCCTCACAATAACCCCATAAAGTAGTTAACTATTTTATGCCCATTTTGCAGATGAGAAACTGAGGTTTACAGAGGACAAGTAACTTGCCCAAGGTCACAGAGATACTAAATTGGTGGAGCTGGAATTCAAACACAGTCTGCTGTCATACTCCATGCCCTTAACCACAAGCTATAAAATACTTTCATTGTATTAACTCCCAGGAGACCTTCGGTGGTTTCCAGTTTGGGGCTTTTATGTACCGTGCTGTTATTCTTTACCATGTATCGTGGTGCACAGGTAAAAAGTTTCTCAAGAGCATTGGTTCTCAGAAATTAACATGCATCAGAATCACCTAGAGAACTTGTTAAAATACTTATTGCTGGGCCGGGTTTCTAATTCAGAAAATCTGTGTTGAGGCCTGAGGACCTGCATTTCTAACAAGTTTCCTGGTGCTGCTGCCGCCGCTCTAACAGCAGTTAAACCACTCTTTAAAAGCCACTGAGCTAAAGCACAGGTTGGCAAACTTACAATGTGAAGGGCCAGATAGTAAATAGTTTAGGTTTTGAGGGCCACAAATGGTCTCTGTCACACATCTTTCCCCCTTTTTAAAATTCATTTAAAAATTTAAGAAATAGTCTTAATTAAGCTCTAGGGCAATACAAAAACAAGGCCTAGGCAACCCCTGCTCTAGAATATAAGTAGACTTACTAGGAAAAAGATTCAGCTATCTTCATTTTAGTTTAAAAACAAAAACAAAAAAACTGTAAACTGTTTTCCTAAGTGGTGTTTTCTTTACTTCCTAAATGTCTCTCAAGTCTGTGCCCTCTGAATGCCTCTCCATACCTATAATCTCTGTGCAGATTCAGGCCTTTTCCTTCTTTCCAGAATGACTGCAGTAGCCTCCTAACTAATCTCCCTACCCTTCAAAGATAACCTCCATGAAATAGCCCCTCCCATAATAGACTATGACGTACCAGGAGCAGTGTGAGCTGTATTCATTCAGTGGCTCAAGCCAAAAACATTTAAACCATCCTTGACTCTTGTTTTCACACCACAGAGCCAATCATCAGTAAATTTCTGTTCCCTCTATCTTACTCTGGATTAAACACTTCTCATTACTATTATTACTGTCACTGAGGCCAGGCCAGCATTACCTACAGCAACAGCCTAGAAGGTCATGATGCTTCTACTCATTCTACTGTGTGTAGTCTGTTCTCACATCAACCAGATCCTTTACAGCTATAAATCAGACAACATCATGAAAACTTTCCAAAGGCAACACAACAAAAACAAAAAAGTCCCAAATCCTTACCGTGGCCTAACAAGGCCTACCTGATCTAAACCTTTCCTATTACTTCTACCTCGTTTCTTACCACTTTTTTGCTTTATATACCCCACCTCTTCCTTGGACACTCCAATCACATTCCCAACCCCAAAGTGGGCCTTCAATGTGAACCTTTATCAAAAGTCTGTGAAAAAATCAAAGTAAATTGTATCTACTGATTTCTCCAAGTACTCATATTAAAACATCCCAATCATTCTAAAGGTGAGTTAGGCATGATTTTCCCTTGCACAAACCACTCTTCTTAGAATTGCAATTAACCTAATACTGCTTAAATAGTATACTAACTTGTCTAAACTGTATTTTGTGGTTATTTTGTCTTCTCTATATATTACACAGTTCCTAGGTTCTCTTCTAAATTGTTTTTTATAAATAGAAGTCAAATAGTAATCTGCAGGTTGTCTGGCAGAGTGTCCACTTAATAATAGCTTATAGGCCCAGCTGGTGTGGCTCAGCGGTTGAGCATTGACCCATGCAACAAGAGGTAACCAGTTCAATACCCAGTCAAGGCACATGCCCAGGTTGTGGGCCCAGTGCCCAGTGGGGGCATGCAGGAGGCGGCCAATCGATATTCTCTCTCATCGATGTTTCTATTTCTTTTCCCTCTCCCTTCCTCTCTCTCTCTGAAATCAATAAATAAAAATATTTTAAAAAGTAATAATAATAGCTTATAGGATTCTTTAAAACTACTGGATTCATTCATTCAGTAGCCACCATTGAGTGCCAATATATCAAGCAAGTTCAGGATAAGGGGGAAAAACCTGAAAATTAATGTCGTCAGAAATTGGGAGGAGGAGCCCAGCTCGTGTGGCTCAGTGGTTAAGCAACAACCCATGCACCAAGAGGTCGCTGGTTCCATTCCTGGTCAGGGTACAGGACCAGGCTGTGGGCCCAATCCCCAGAGGGGGGCACACAGGAGGCAGCCAATCCATGTTCTCTCTCATCGATGTTTCTATCTCTCTCTCCTTCTCCCTTCCTCTCTCTCTAAAATCAATAAAGAAAAGAAAATTAAAAAGAAATTGGGAGCGAGAGGGAGAAAGGGGGAGAGTAAGCCAGAGGAGTAAAGAGAGAAAAACAGAGAAAGAACAAAACAAAAAGATAACCAACCCAATGGGAGAGGATATTTGCAAACAATACCTCTGATAAGGGACTAATATCCAAAATATATAAAGAACTCAGACAACTCAACAACAACAAAATCCCATTAAAAACTGGGCAGAGGACATGAATAGACACTTTTCCAAGGAAGACATATAGATAGCCAATAGACATATGAGAAAATGTTCAACATCACTAGCTATAAGGGAAATGCAAATCAAAACCACAATAAAATACCTCCTGAACCCCATTAGAATGGTATTATCAATAAGACAAGAAATAACAAGTGTTGGAGAAGATGAGGAGAAAAGGGAATCCTCATATACTGCTGATGGGAATGTAAATTGGTACAGCCACTATGGAAAACATTATGGAATTTCCTCAAAAAATTAAAAATAGAGCTGCCACATGACCCAGCAACACCTTTTCTGGGTATCTACCCAAAAAGTATTGAAAACACTTACTCATAAAGATATATGTATCCCTAAATTCACTGTAGCATAATTTATAATAGCCAAGATGTTCTTTGATGGATGATTGGATAAAGATAATGTGGTATATATATCCAATTGAATACTACTCAGCCATAAAAAAGATAAAGTACTGCCCCAGCCAGTGTGGCTCAGTTGAGCATCATCCCATGCGCTGAGAGGTCACACAGGTTTGATTCCCAGTCAGGGCACATGCCCAGGTTGCAGGCTCAATCCTCATTGGGGGGCATGCAGGAGGCAGTCAATCAATGGTTCTCTCTCATAGATATCTCTCTCTCTATATATATAAATGTATTTTAAAAAAGATAAAATACTGCTATTTGCAACAACATGGATGAATCTTGAGAATATTATGCTAAGTGAAATAAGTCAGACAGAAAAGGACAAGAACCATATGATTTCACTCACATGTGGGATATGAAACAAACAAACAAAAAACTCATGGAAACAGACAACAGAAAGGTAGTTACTAGAGGAAAAAGGGGTGGGGGAGGACAAAGAGGGTAAAGGGGATCAAACACAAGGTGACAGAAGAACACACAATAGAATAAATAGATGTTGTATTATAAAGTTGTACACCTGAAATTTCTATAATGTTATTAACCAATGTTACCCCAACAGATTTAATTTTAAAAAAGAGAAAAGAGAGACACAGAAAAAGAGGGAGAATCAGAGAAAGACAGTAGTAAGATGATTCAGAAAAAGACAGAAGACAGTGAAATTAGAGAGTACTATTAAGTTATGTTACACTAGGCATACAGAATGATACTCTGTACTTCTCCTTCATAAAATTGATTGAATTTTTAAATTTATAATTTAATACATGATAACACACACACACACACACACACACGGTAAGTTTCATGAGAAAATAACTCTTGTTCCTCTCTCTGATCCAGTACCTGATACTGCCACACTGAAAGTGCTCCCTAAGCTACCCCATAAATAGGCTGACTAACCATATTCAGAACACAGAGGAAGGGCACAACAGTCTTTCTCGTAGGCTTCCAGTGTTTTTTATATTTTTGCTCTATCATCTAGAACAGCGATTCTCAACCTGTGGGTCGCCAGCCCTTTGGGGGTCGACTGACCCTTTCACAGGGGTCGCCTAAGACATAACAGTGGAAAAATTAGTTACGAAGTAGCAACAAAAATAATTTTATGGTTGGGGGTCACCACAATGTGAGGAACTGTATTAAAGGGTCGCGGCATTAGGAAGGTTGAGAATCACTGTTCTAGAACATTATATGATTTGTTCATTTTTTATTTTCTCAGTTAATAATAATAATTTTTAAAACTGATTTTTCCCCATGCCTACAGCTTAGGCCATATCCCAGAGGTTTTATTCACTACCATTGTTATTCTAAATAGTTTGGAAGTGTAGTTTAGATTTCTTCTTTGATTCAGTTATTGTTTAGAGAGAGTGGGTTGAGAATGTCTAAGTGTGGATATTTTTAATTTAGACTTTTTATTTTTACTTTAGTATTTGTAGTCTGTGAGTGTGGCATGTACATTTCTGTGCTTTGTGGAATTCACTGAGATTTTTCTTTGTGACCTAGTATAGGTTTAAGTATTGTAAGTTGTCTATAAAACTCTAGTCTATTGAAATCATCTTCTTTTACTGCGTTAATATTTTTCTTTATAATAGGTTTTACAATACATAACTTTTTTTAAAAATTGCTTTATCGATTTTAGAGAGAGGAAGGGAGGGAGAGAGAGAAACATTGACAAGTTGCCTCCAGTACTGGCCTCGACCAGGATCAAAGCCTCAAGTTTGGTGCGTGCCCTGACTGGAAATAGAACCCAAAACCTTTTAGTGTTCAGGATGATGCTCCAACCAACTGAGCCACCCAGCCAAAAAAATCCTCTTTATTTTGAAATAATTTCACAGATCCCAAGGCTGCAAAAGTAGTAAATGAATTCCCATATACCCTTCACCTACAATCTTATTTTTTCTCTCTTCTTTCTCATCTCCCATAGGCTGTCAATTCCCTGAGGACACTACATTTCTATTATTTTGATTCATCACTCAATGGTATCTATTGAAAGAACAAATCCAGGAGTTTCAAAGAAACCTGTAAGTAGTTATTATGGATACTCTGTCAGACAGCTAGTAGACTGTTATGTGACCTCTGTCCATAGAGGCTTGAAACTCTAGTTTAAATTCTTTTCTGACATGATGTTCCTTTACCCTTAAACATTTCCGTGTGTATTTCTTAAAAGACAAGGACATTCTCACCCTGGCCATTTTTGCTCAGCGGTTGGAGCACTGGCCTGCGGACCCAAGGGTCAAGGGTTCGATTTCGGTTAAGGGCACATACCTCGTTGCAGTTTGGTCTCGGGCCCTGGTCAGGGTCCTGCAGGAGGCAACCAATCAGTGTGTCTCTCTCACATCGATGTTTCTCTCTCTCTCTCCCTCCCTCCCACTCTACCTGAAAATAAATGGAAAAGTATCCTTTGGTGAGGATTAACAACAACAACAACAACAACAAAAGACAAAGACCTTCTCTTATATAATCACAATAATCAAAGTCAGGAATTAACATTTATATAATACTGTAATCTATAGATATTCAAACTTCATCAGTTATATAACTAATATGCTTTATAGCAAAAGGAAAAAAAATTGTTTCTAATCCAGGATTATAAATTCATTTAGTTGTAATGACACCTTACTCTTCTGTAGTCTAAAGTAGTCCTCATTCTCTCTCTCTTTTTTTTTATGACCTTAATATTTTTAAGAGTACAGGACAATTATTTTGAAGAATGCCCCTGAATTTGGTGACATCAGAAGTTTTCCTTATATTCAGATATAGGTTATGTATTTCTGGCAAAAATACCAGAGAGGTACTGTTTTCTCCTTCTCGGGAGGCACATGATATCCATGTGTCCCATTACTGGTGACGTTAGATTTCATCCTTGGTAAATGCAATGTCTGCCAGGATTCTCAACTGTACAGTTACTATTTTTCCCTCTACAGTAAAGTATCTTGTGTAGGGTCCTACTTTGAGACCATGAACATATCCCATTTCTAATCATACTTGCACCCACCAGTTTTAGCATCCATTCATGATTATCGGCCAAATCAATTTTTGTTACAATGGCTGCCACATTGCAATTTTTATAATGCCATCATCCTTTCCACCTTTATTAGCTGTAATTCTACTACATGGAAGACATTTCCGTCTTTCCCAGTTTTTAAATTTCTTTTATTTATATCAGTGTGCACTCATAGATTACTATTTTATAACCCGTTACTACCAACATTTATTTTCATGCTTACATTGTTCCCAATTTGGCCAGTGGAAGTCTTACCAAGTTACCTCTCGTGCATTATACATTTTAAGTTCACATTATTTGGCACATAACAGTGAATTAATATATCTTTTCAAAAAGTGACAAGGGCCTAAGAGAAGACAATGGTAAGGAGAAAAGAAATCCAAGAAGTATATAGGTGGCCAAAAAAATGTGATGATTAACTAGATATGGGGAGTAAGGGAAAAGCCTAGGATAGGATGCTTTACTGCTTTTGTCTGGGTAACAAAAGAGTCAGAGGTAATATTCTTTGAGAAGGGGAATACAGACCTTTGGTGAATGTTATTCCAAATGTTTTTCTACATATGCTATGTAAAAAATATATCAGGTGCTTCATTCAATACTTTCTGATCTGATGTCTCATTAGAAAATTCTTCTCTGACCACGAAATCAAAAGGAGCCCTGGTCACTCTCCATTCTTACCCAGCTCTACTTCTGTTCATAGCACTTATCACTACCTGACAATATATATTATTTGGTAGGTTTTTAAAAATTGTTGACTTCCCCAATAAACTGTAAGTTCCAAAAGGGCTCATATTTTATTTGTTTTATTCAATGTTATATCTCTGCCACAAAGTAGACATTAAAAAATAATGAATGAATGAATGAATGAATGAATAAATGAATGAATGAATGAATAAATAAATAAATAAATGTGTGTGTGTGTGTGTGTGTGTGTGTGTGTGTGCACGCACAGTGGTTCTCAATCTTCCTAATGCCGCAACCCTTTAATACAGTTCCTCATGTTGTGGTGACCCCCAACCATAAAATTATTTTTTTTGCTACTTCATATCTGTAATTTTGCTACTGTTATGTCTTAGGCCATCCCTGTGAAAGGGTAATTCGACCTCCAAAGGGGTCGCAACCCACAAGTTGAGAACCGCTGGTGTAGAGAGAGAGAAAAAAAAATGGGATCATAATTAAACATTGTTTTGCAGGATACTCTTTTTTTCTCTTAACAGTATAATTTGGACATCATTTTATGTTAATGCATAGGTCTACTTAATTTTTTTCCCAATGGTTACATAGATGAGAAATGACCTTCTAAGCTTACAAGCAATAGAATAAATTATAAAGTTACAAGGATATAAACAAAATAAATATAAGCTATGCACTTGCACATTTGTGTCACAAATTTGAGTCAGAGGACTAATAAAACTTGTTATGAAATCAATGTGAAAATCTAATCAATAAACATGCAAAGGATGTCTAACGTAAAAAAGAACATAAGTATCAGTTAAACATACATGGAGGGCTATTAAACTGAAATAATGGCAAACCATAAACTGGCAAATATTTTTATTTTTTATTTTTTTATCCTCACCTGAGGACATTTTTCCATTTTTTGTTCAGATACAGTGGGAGGGAGAGAGAGGAAGAGAGAGAGAGAGAGAAACATCAACATGAAAGGGACACATAGAGTGGCTGCCTCCCTCACGACCCAACCAGGGCTGTGGACAAACAGCAACTGAGGCAGGTGCCCTTAGTGGGAACCAAACCCGGGCCTCTCTGGACTGCAGGTCTACACTCTAACTGTTGAGCCAAACTGTCCAGGGCACTGGCAAATATTTTTAAATTAAAACATCTAATATGCAAAAAAAAAAGCCCCTTTGTATATTTTTGTTGCAAGTAAATATTAATTCATCCTTTAAGAAAAAGGAATTTGTAAAGATATATCAAAGCTTTAAAATGTTGGTACCTTTTGTGCCAATAATTCCACTTCTGGGTATTCAGCCCCCATAGGATGTGTACCAAGAAGTTCACTGTGATGTTATTTATTATCATGTAAAAACTTGAGGCATTTAAATATCCAATAATAGTGAGTAGTTAAATAAACTAAGATACATATTGTTGACACATCTACATCTAAAGCTGTAAATTTAAATATTTAAGAATACATTTTTATATCACACGTTTATGTTTTAATCTTAAATCAAACATGTTTAGGACATAATCTTAAGTAAAAGATATGGTACTCAATTTTCTATTAAATAGGAACATGTTTCATGTTTTTGATAGACTTACTGTTTTTCTGTACCCCCTACTTTTCCATTGTAGTATGTTACTTTCACAATAAAAACATTTCTTTAAACAATTAAGACATTACCTTGGTGCCTGAAGGAAGGGAAGATTTTATATTCTCTCAGTTCTGTCTCCCTTCTCTCATTACATATAAATGAACATTTATATTATCTGACTAGAAGTAGCAAATCAGCACATCAGAAGATATAAGTGGTAAAAAAAAAAAAAAGAAATTAAATGAATAAAGGAGAAACCAGACAAATCAAACAGAAATCTACCAACTGATGTTGAAGAAAAAACTACTGTCAGACATATCACGGAATGACTCTGATAATTTTTTTTTAATCAAAAAAAAAAAAAAGAAGAAGAAGAAGAAGAAGAAGAAAAAGAATCAGGTTCAATCACCACAGGTAAATTTTTCAAAACAGTAAAATTACTAGAATTATATTAACTGATTTCTGATTTTTATTATAGCACAAAATACTTGTCTGACATTTAATTTACAAGGCTTTCCCTCTTTTCAGGCTTAGTAGATTTTAAAAGTTCAACCAATTCCATTACCACCATTTTGCTGATGAAGTAGGTGTGTAAGGAATGACTTCATATTTTTAAAGGCCATCCACCCTATATAAGTAAGGTTTATGTAAGACCCTTACTGGGCATTAAAAAGGAGTCAAATCCAAATCCTTAAAGGATACTTGTTTTTCTTCGAAAGCGTCTTACCACAATTTTTACCTTTCAAGACTTACATGATATTTGTCCTTATGTGACATGCATAACAAATGTCTTGGACCTAATACCGATTTAGTTAGTACAGATTATGCTGCCAGCAGTGTAGTCTGGGCACTGGAGGCAGGCTGCCAGATTTGCATCCCAGCTTCATCTCATCACTTATTAGGTATATTACCTGAGTAGAATTACCTAGGCATATTACCTTAGGCAGTATGCTTAACTTTTCTGTGCTTCCATGTTTGTCATCTGTAAAATGGTGACAATAGTAGCTACCTTATTAGGGTACTGTGAAGATTAGATGAGTTAATACATATAAAACATTTATAACTATGCCTGGCACATGGTAAGTGCTCAATAAACATCGGCATTTAATGTTTGGTGCTTGAAAATGTATATGCAGCAGTTGCATTGCATTCAACTGATCCCTTTCTCAATGCTCACTGCTTTGCCCTGAACTAACTTACATTTGCATAGCCTTTTATAGTTTTCAAAACACTTGCAAAAACACTATCTCATTTCATTTTCACAAGCAATTCACAAAGTAGGCAAGTTACAGTAGGCTAAAGGGGGCCAATTTAGAAAGAGATCCCAGGGGGCCACTGGCTCCTGCCATTATACCATATACCACTGCTAAATGATCATCCTCCTTATGGTTGGAGCAAGCCTTTCTTTTGAAAGCACAGGGCTTTCTAGTTGCAGCAGGCTCCTTTACAAAGCTTTTTAATGCTAAGAGAAACCTGTGTAGGATGAATCCATTCCTTTTAGAGCAGGAGAGGAGAAAGGCTATTATGGCCTGAAGAAAGAATCAAATGTTAATTTCTCCTGAAATCTTTCCATGCATTATCTTTGTGATACTGGGGCAGGTTAGGGTCTAAAGAGAGGTTCTTCCTCTCCATTTAATGGTTGTGCGTGAAATATGTCACACATCCAGAAAGATGCATAAAATACTTGCATGGCCTGCCCATTTGTTGTCAAGTATATAAACTGTAACAATAGGCACAGGGATGAAAAGTACAGGACAGGGAATACAGTCAATAATATTCTAATAACTATGTATGGTGTCAGGTGGGTACTAGACTTATCAGGGGAATCACTTTGTAAGTTATATAAATGTTTAACCACTATTCTGTAGACCCAAAACTAATATATTAAATGTCAACTGTAACTGAAAAAGGACTTTTTTTAATGTAAAAATATGAGTGACTATAGGTGGTGGATTTTAGCTGTGTAATTGTTTTGGTCATATATATTAAAGTCTTCAAGAAGAGGTGATTCTAAATGCTACCAGAGCTTGAGAGAATAAAAGTTGCAGATGCTAAGTCACTTTTTCACAATTTAGAGACCAAAATCTCATAAGAAATCAACACCCAGTCCTGGCCGGTATGGTTCAGTTGGTTGGGCATTGTCCTGTGCTCCAAAAGGTTGCCAGTTCAATTCCTGGTCAGGGCACATGCCCGGGTTTCAGGTTTGATCTCCATTAGGTGGTGTGCAGGAGGCAACTGATCAATGCTTTGCTCTCATACCATTTCTCAATCTCTCTCTCTCTCTCTAAAAAAATCAATAAAAAATTTTGTCATCCCATAACCAAAGAATTAGGTTATGGGATTACAAAACTTATCCACCCTGAATGATGGTTTGTAAATTCTAATAGATTCTATCCAATGCTCACAAAACTATGATAACCGCTAAAATCACCTCAGGCCAAGTGAGCTAAGAGACACAGCAATCCTGGAAAGTGTAACAACTAAAGGTAATGTAAATGAAAGAGGATTCATCTGCCCTGAGTTGTCTGGAATCCAAAAAATGATAATTTTGGAAAGAGGCAAAACTTCACCATTGTCTATCTGGCACTCTCCAGGGTAGACTAAATTTGGCAGACACAAATATTCATGCCATTGCTGAGCTACAGAGTATGTTGAAGTCTTCATGCCTTACAGTCTGGATATAAGATGCTGTGAGGTTATCCAATTCTCTCCTCCCTGATTGAATGCTCACCAAGCCCTCTGACCCAGAGGAGGTGGTCCTGGTCAGCAGATACTCTGTATATTGGAAAGGCATATCTCTCTCTGTGAAATGGCATCTGGTGGGTCAATAATCAGTTTCAGAGGAATTAAGTTAGTGTCAACCAGTGTCACTGAGCCATATTTCCTCATCTGGGGGGAGGGGTAGAGGTTATACTGCAAGAAACCAGAGCTGAGGAGCAAATTCTCCACTAAATATGAGTAAGAAACACAGGGGATCAAGTCCCATTTTCTTCGCTGATTTTGTGACACTGGTTAGGTTAGTTCACTTCTTTGACCTTTAGGCTCCTCGTGGATAAACAGCCAACTTCATGGTTGTTGTGAGCATTATTTATAGTTTAGCGCAGTTTCTGGCACAGCAGGTATGCAGGTCAGATTGCTGTTACAGAACTGAGGCAGACCTTCAACATCAGGAGACCCCAAAATGGTGCAAGAGAAACTCATGAACAAACACTGGCCCAGATCTACCCTCCATCCTTCCACCTTCCTTTCTCCTCTTGGGTCAAATACTTGATTTGACAGTACAGAAAAACCAAATCATAAGTCTTTGTCTTAGACCATCAAATTCAGAAGGAAGAGCAAAGGGATATAGTATCTTTGAAAGCAAATATTTTTCACTAGACCCTTTTACCAACCAGGCTAAAATACTAGTTAGGGTAGTAAAAAAAAGACCAACCTAATGCAAAATATAAAGGCATTCATCAGCAGACAGAAAACTTAGAAGATGGTGAAACTTCTGATTGAAACAGAGATCATAAAAAATTATACAACTGATACAGCAAAAGCATTCTGGCTCTCTTCTACCTTGGCCAGTTTGAGAGCAGAACACGGCCAATCCCTCGTGGAAAGTGTCAGCATCAGCCCTTAGTTCCACCCACGTTTCTAGGTGTAACCAGTTCCTTGCAGGTTCTTCCAGGCTAGCTAATTCTGGGTCTGGCTCCAAGGCAGCAGAATATTTCACCTAGCTTTACTTCAGTAGGAAACATGTAAGAGGTTTATGACTAAGGCAAGAATCTTCCTCAGAATCAAGATTCATCCTACCCTCAGATAAGATCATAAGCCTTTGGTTTTTTGGTTGGTTTGTTTTTCAGAGAAGGGTTTATTTGTTTACTATTGATTTTTAGAGAGATAGGAAGAGAGAGAGAGAGAGAGAACATTAATTTGTTGTTCTACTTTTTCATGCATTCATTAGTTGATTCTTGTATGTGCCCTGACTGGAGATCGGACCCACGACCTTGGTGTATTGGAGTGTCACTCTAACCAAGTGAGCTACCCAAGCCAGGACCCATGTTTTATTTCATTTTTTAATATCTTTACCCTCCTTCCAGATTGCTGCTCTGACCTATTCCTTGTTGATTCACACTCTCAGAGTGAGCCCTAGCTATGGAAATATTTTTCCTGGCTCCTGGCAGATAGCTCCAAAATGACAGGAGCTCCTACTTACATTCTCATACTAGATGTGCTTCCAAGATCCCAGGCCTGATCCCTAACTCCAGAGCCATGACTCCAAATTACCCAAGTTCCTAGTCATGCTCTGAAAAAGGAAAGACATCTGAAAGTTATTGCCCAAAGGCCTTTTGTGCACAAGAAAGCCGTCCCAGATAAAATGTTTCATAGGGGCAATAGTGTTGGAAGCAGTTTTGTTTTCTGCAATCAACCAAGAGCTGTAGGATATCCAAGGAACTTTCAGCCCTTTAAGGAAAGGAGTAATAAGAGGGTTTGGGAGGCTTTTCTCTAAGCAGAGTTGGACAAAGACAAAAAAAAAAAAATCACACCACAAATAAGAATTGTTAAAGAGTTTCCAGATTTAAGTAAATGAATTTGCTCTAAAACAGAAGTTTTTAACCTGTGGTCTATGCACATTTTGGGGGGTGGAGACAAGGAATGTTTGTAAAACCATGAATATTTTGTATATGTGTGTGTATGTCTTTTTTGCTGAAAGGTCCATATTTCATTGCCTTCTAAAATGCATTTATGTCCTAAGAGGTTAAGAACCAATGATCTAAACCACGTTTTTCCTCAATGTGTATCATGACAATGAGTTGTATACTAAAATAAAAGCTATAAAGTACAAAGAATGCTATTTTCATTCAAAATGCATATTTAACGCCTGGCTGGTGTGGCTCAGGGGATTCAGTGTCATCTCATGGACTGAGAGGTCCTGGTTCGATTCCTGGTCAGAGCACAGGCTCAGGTTGCAGGCTTGATCCCTAGTAGGGGGTGTGCAGGAGGCAGCCAATCGATGTTTCTCTTCACATCAATGTTTCTCTCTCTCTCTCCCTTCCTCTTTCTCTAAAGAAATCAATAAAAACATAAAATGTATATTTAACTAAAATTCTATGCTAATCAATAACCTCAGTTCACCATAACTATGGATGTGGAACTATTTCCTGGTTTTGATGTTGTACTATAGTTATATAGGATGTCAAGTAAGGGGAGATGGGATAAAGGTTGCACAAAATCTCCTCATCTATTTCATTGCAACTTCCTATTAATCTACACTCATGTTATTTCAAAATAAACAATTAAAAAATTTTAAATCATAGGTTCTGGAACATGGTAGCATTTGGTTCTTAATTCCAGCTCTGCATTTATAAACTTGTGACATGCTGGGCAAGTTACTAAATTCTCTGAGACTGTTTCCTCATCTGCAAAAAGGCCCACAGCAGTTCCTACCTCATAGAACTGTCCTATACATAGTTCCTAGCACCAGGCCTGACCCATAAAGCATCATATAAGTATAAACTATGAAGATTACTATTAGGCTATATGGTCATAGCCTAGACATCACCCTACACTGAGTGACAGGTACATGGCTTTCAGACATGGTTCTGATAGGAGGAATAAATGGCCTCCTTCAAGGTTGTCTTAGAAACCCAAATCTAGAAAGTAACAGTAAACATTATAAATAAGGACCTGCCCTTTGGGAATATGAAGAAAATCTAGTGTAACAGAGAACAATAAGGGGTTAATAAAGTACACACATGGGAAAAGTAGAGAATGAGACCACTTTTTTCAAATGTGAATTCCAGTCCATATATGCTCAGTATCAACAGTGTACTTAAGGACCCTTAAAGTTAGATAGAATCTTCATCTAAATTGTTTTAGTTGAATAGACAAAATAATGATAGTGTGTGTTTCAGAAAAGCTTCAAGTTTTCCATTAAGGATTATTAACTAAACCTAAAGTTTGCAAATGGGCTAATATTATGATTTTTAAAAGAAAAATAAAAGGATGGTCATATAGTTAATATTTTTATTAAATATTTGCTTTCTGGGGTGTCTATACTAATGAGAGAGACACATGCCAAGAAGAATTTTAATATCACTGTAACAAAATAAGGTTTAAAACAGATTTGCACAAGGTGCAGTAAGAACAGAGAGGAGGGGCAATTACATCAAACTAGAGAGGTTCAGAATTCCTGGAGCAGCCCTGACTGGTTTTGCTCGGCGGTTCGAGCATCGGCCCACGGACCAGAGAGACCCTGGTTCGGTTCCCACTAAGGGCACATACCTTGGTTGCAGTTTGTCCCCGCCCCAGTTGGGGTTGTGTGGGTGGCAACCACTTGCTGTGTCTCTCTCATATCGATGTTTCTCTCTCTCTCTCTCTCTCTCTCTCTCTCTCTCTCTCTCTCTCTCCCCCCTCCCACTCTCCCTCCTGCTCTATCTGAAGATAAATCCAAAAACAAAAAATGCCCTCAGGTGAGGATAAAAAAAAAAAAAAATGAGAGCCAGCAGAGAAAATGCAGCGGTTGACAACAACTGTCCCAGGCAGAAGCAATAGCAGGAGCAAAGCTGCAGTGGCAGTGACAAGCAGTTCAGTATTATTGCAGGTTCAAAGCCAGGCATATCTCAGAAAAGGAGAAGTGGAGGGGGGGGGGTCAATGGCATTTACAGAAAACATTTCTTCAAGCTTTCCCACTGCATATAAATCCCAGAAAAAATATCCGTGCAAGCACATTTATCATAGAACACCTATTTTTGCGATGAGCAAATATGGCAAGACATATTACATCCCGGAAAAGCTGGGCTTAATTTTCATGAACAAACTCTGAATTTCCTCTCTATTTTTCCTCTGTGAAGCAAGAAAATATACAGTTTTTAAGCCTTAAAATGCAGTACTTTTTTTCCCCTTGGAACTGGTAGGGGTCTGATGACCTTTCTTATAAAATCTGGGATCTTAAGGAAAGCACAGAGGGAGATGGAAAAACACTTAGTCTTAGAAACCTGTAGAAGTGATCGATTTCTGCCAGACTGCTTAGGGATACATTTTTGGAGCTTTCTGGTCTGAAGACTAAACATCATTGCTAATGTTATGGGAACAAGGAAGTAGTATCTAGTGAAGGAAGTACACTTACTGGTTATTACGTTAGTGGAGTGTTTTAAATCTCACAGAGCCACTGTTTTCAACTCTGATCTCCTTGGCTTTAAACCAAGACAATGACCTCATACCCCAGTTGTATTGTGAGGTTTATTTTGGGGAAAGACAGCACAATACAAAACCTGCACCCCTCCCCAAACCACCTGAATACTCAGATACACTAGGAAAGGCTTGGTTCACGAAGACCTTCCTTTGTGCTTCATTCTGAAAAGCAAACATTTGTTGGGCCGTGAAAAGAAATTTCACAGAGCCCCAGTTGGGTGGCTCAGTTGGCTGCAGAATCGTCCTATACCCCAAAAAAGGGTTTTGGGTTTGATTCTCAGTCAGGGCACATACCTAGATTGCAGGTTCGATCCCCAGTCGGGGTGTGTATGGGAGGCAACCAATCAATGTTTCTCTCTCACATTGATGTTTCTCTCTCCCTTCCTCACTCTCTAAAATCAATAAACAACAACAAAAATATCCACTGGTAAGGATTAAAAAAAGAAGAAATTCCACAGAGAACAAATTTCTGTGCAAAGTAATTTATGAAAGAGAAAAAGAATTTTAAATCGGAGGAAGAATAATAACCGGTTCCCAATGACATACCAAAATAAAAAGATCCCAGGAAGAAAGACCTAGATAAAAAATTCAATCTCTTATGTTTGTTAAATGTTTATAAATGTTCAAGTTTATTCAGTTTAATTTTAATGACTTGTCTAAGTAGCTCTTCAAGACCAAAATGCTATCATTTGCCCTCAATAACGTTAGTCTTCTGAATTTAAATTCCCCAAAATATCGTTCAGGGATGGATTATTTTCATACTGAGCAAGGGAGGTGGTTTATTCAGTAAGTCACCTAAAAAATATTTTAGTATCTCAATAAATCTGTCCAAATAATTTACTCTGAAGGAAAATGAGTGAGCAAATTTAACATCAAAAGACTACAGGCAATAGCATCAGTGAATCCTATAAACATAATGTGGACTAAAAGAAGCCAGACAGGGGGAAAAAAGGACATACTCCATCATTCCATTAGTATAAAGTTCATACGAAGGCAAAACTAATCTATGCTTATAGAAGTCAGAAGAGGGGTTACCCTTGAAGGAGAGGGACACAAAGGAAGCATCTCAGATGCTGATACTCTGGTTTCTTGACCTGGGTTCCCTGGTAAGTTCAGTCTGCAAAATTTTATTCAGTTATATACTCATGATTTATGATTTTGGGGGGTACATATGTTATACTTCAATAAAAAGTAAAGATAACAAAGCTCGTTATGGGTCCTTCATCAATGAAGCGCTTTAGTTAAAAATCAATGTTTGGCCCTGGCTGGTGTGGCTCTGTTGGTTGAGTGTTGACCTGTGCACCAAAGGTCGCTGGTTCAATTCCCAGTGAGGGCACATGCCCAGGTTGCATTCAGGAGGCAACCGATCAACGTTTCTCTCTAGCATTGATGTTTCTCTCTTTCTCTCTCCCTTCTCTCTCTCTCAAATCAATAAAAAAACAACAACAAAAACAACATCTGAGTCCACAACGGTAAATCTACAGAGAGGGAATGTCAATTAGTGGTTGTTTAAGGTAGTTGACAACTCAAAGGCACACTGTTTCTTTTTGAGGTGATAAAAAGGTTCTGTTGTGATAGTAGCACAACTCCATGAATATAATAAAAAACACTGGACTGTGCACTTTAAAACAATGAAAATAAAAACCAACATTTGGAGACCTATTATTGCTATTATCTTTATTGCTCAGTCCCTCTGACTGGTATCTATTTATTCCCTAGACTCCCAGGCTGGGTATCTGGTTGTGGAATGCATATAGATGTACATTTCCACTTGAAGAAAGAGCTAATTAAAATAACACTACTTGAGATCACTGGCCTTCCTGACCTCTATCTCTTTATTACTTACTTCTTCCTTTTCTCTGTGAGCCATGCTCAGCAGGAATCAATAGTATGGGAAGGATACTATTGAACACTAATGATGCTTAAGTCCCACCCCTAGAGATTCTATTTAAGTGGTAAGGGGTACCACCTTGGCATCTAAATCGTTTAAAAGCTCCCCAGGGACCAACACACACACACACACACACACACACACACACACACACACGAATTGAAATCTAAATTCTCACTCTGCCATTTATTAGCCATGTGACATGAAGACACTATTTGATCTCTCTGAACATCAAGTATGACCTTGAGACATAACTAGCACACTGTAGCTTTTAAAAAAAAATGTTAGTCACCATTCTTTTTTTCTTTCCCTTCAAAAAGTAGAGAGTTGTATTTAAAAAAGAAAAAAAAAAAAGCTATTGTCTTGTGACTATTAAAAATTCCATTCTGATCTTTGGTGTCCTGTGCCTCATACTTGCTCAGATTCCTTAATCCAAGTTACTGAGACTCTTGTCCTCTGGCTCCATCCCCTGGACCTGTAGATTGGGAATCTGATCCCTGTCTTGACTGACCTCCCGGGAGTTGGTACCTAGACAATCTGTCAACCCATTTCTGATTGTGTCTTCCCTACTTGCCCGGCATTGATGCTAAAAAGTCAAGCATGCATTCCACACGGCAGACTTTGAGTTGCATCTTGAAGATCAAGTAGGAATTAGGATTTGAATCAATGAAGAGAATGGGGTTGGGAAGTCTAGATAATGGGACATGCAGAACAAAAGGAAGAGCCATGAGCCCTGGCAGGTTTGGCTCAGCAGTTAGAGCATCAGCCCTCAGACCAAAGAGTTGTGGGTTTGATTCCAGTCAAGGGCATGTACCTCGGTCCCTCGCCCTGGTCGGGGTTGTGCAGGAGGCAACCAACGGATGTGTCTCTCACATTGATGTTTCCCTCTCTATTTCTCTCTCTCTCTCTCTCTCTCCCTCCATCCTTCCCTCCCACTCCATCTGAAGATAAATGGAAAAATATCCTTGGGTGAGGATTTAAAAAAAAAAAAAAAAAAAAGGAAGAGCCATGAAAACACAAGGTATCAGGGAGCATTGAGGGCCTTGGAGGGGTTTCTGGAGAACAGAGGTTGTAAACTGGGAGCCTGCAGGCCAGATCCAGCTCACAGCTGACCCACTTAGAATTGGAAGAGATCACATCAAAACCAGATGTCCAGCTTCTCTCGAAAAAGACAAGGATTTTAACAACACGGGACCCCCACTCCATGTGGAAACCACGGGGATCAGCAGCTTCTGCTTGCTGAGCCCAGGGCATCCTCTCTCCAGTTTTTTGTAGTCTCCACCACCACCTGCTTCATCTCTTCATTTACTGCTGTGCCTCTCTAGTATTTAATAGTAATTTAGTCAATGAACAAATTAGAATGGAAGGAAAAGAGGAAGAAGAAAAGGAAAAAGTCCCCTATTAATAATACTAAAGAGTTATGTCAAATCCTCACACTATATACTTTAAACACACTGTTCTATGTCAATAAATCTTGAAAAAAATACTACAGAGAATAACTGTAAAAGGCTTCAAATAACACACCAATAAAAATGGACTATGGCCTGGGGTGAAAGGTACCAAAAGGCATTTTCCTGGGCAGCAACATGATCAAGGTGAGTGTTTAAAAATATTTTAGGTACAAATTTAGTTAGCACATATGTCAAGATTGCCTACTTGACTTTATGGAACACTAGTAAAGCTAGGCCCTCCAACCTTTCACATGATACACAGGAGAATAAAAAAGAAAAAGAAAAGAATGCCAATAAAATTAACAATTTTAAAAAGCCTACTTTTGCCCTGGCCGGTTTGGCTCAGCAGTTAGAGCACTGGCCTGCAGACCGGAGTGTCCTGGGTTCGATTCCTGCTAAGGGCATGCACCTCGTTTGCCAGCTGGGGTCATGTGGGTGGCAGCCAGTTGATGTGTCTCTCTCACATCGATATTTCTCTCTCTCTTCCTCCCTCTCTCCCTCCTGCTCTATCTGAAGATAAAAGAAAAAAAAAAAAAAAGTCCTCGGGTGAGGATAAAAAAAAAAGCCTACTTTAGCCCTGGCCAGTTTGGCTCGGCATTAGAGCACTGGCCTGTGGACTGATGAGTTGCAGATTTGATACCCAGCCCTAGTTGGGATCATGTAGGAGGCAACCAATCGATGTGTCTCTCTTATATTGATGCTTCTCTCTCTCTCCCCCTCCCTTCTTCCCTTCCACTCTATCTAAAAATCAATGGAAAAATATCCTTGGGTGAAAATTAAATAAAAATAAATTAATTAATTTTAAAGATCCTACTTTAGAGGTAAGTATATCTCTATACCTGACCAAGTTCCAGGAAGGATTTAAGACGGCACCAGAAGGCAGGATGAGCTGCAGTGTGAGGATCACATCCAGAAGTAAAAGTGGGAGAGATTTTCACTAATTTGGAGCATGAAGTAATAGAGGCATGAAGGAATCTGGGACAGCAGGACACAGAAGAAGGCAGGACTTTAAGAAGAAGTAATGGTCAAGACCTAGGGAATGTCCAGGAAAATGATCCTATGGCTCAAGGTACAGCACCCAGAAGATTCTGCCAATGACAGTTGAGACACAGCACTAGTGGGCTGAGAAAAACAAAATGGGATTTGATTGTCTGGGAAGGGACATGGTGAAATTAATCAACATTTCGGGGCCTCAGCCTATGAGGGAGAATGGCTTCAGACCTAGAGGGAGAATGGAGTGCTTGGGAAGAAAAGACAAGCAGCATTCAGGTCCCCAGGAGGGAAAGCTGTGAACTGTAGCCCCTTGCAGGTACCACAGGTTCAGTTCAGGCCTGCCTGATTTTTTGCAATCAGATGCAATTCTAAAATTCTCTCTCTCCCTCCCACCCCTGTGCCACTCAACCCTACCCCTCAAAGACCTAGGTAGCAGAAGACAGTAGCCTAGCCGGGACCTGATTAATGGTCACATAGTCCGGACTCTGGCAGGCTAAAGATCACATCTTGACCTAAGTTATGTTTCAGCTCCTGAGCCCTAAGGTGGAATGACCCGCTGGCTATTTTAATATGAGACTGAACAGAGGGATGCTGCAAAAGAGCTGTCCTCAAGACCTGAAGAAATGATTTATTACCCTTACCTCACCTCCAAACAATCAGTTCCCAGCATGACCCCAAACCCCTAACCCATGGTGTATATTGTGATTTAGCCCTATGGAATCTGTAATCTACATGCCATGGGGGAGGGAATTCAGGCTTTTGAGCATTAGCTTCCCATTCTCCTGGGTGACACCATTCATGAATAAAATAGCCAATATTTCTGCACTGCAATTCTTGATGTCTTGTGTTTGGCTCTGCTAGTGACGGGAGGACAAACTCTCTCTGTTCTATAACAGTCTGAGCCGGGAGGTGATGCGTGCTGGTTTCTAGAGCTTAAAATTCAAGGCAGGAGCTGGGCTAAAATGTCTGAAATGAGCAAAGGTCCACCTGGATATCCCCAGAAATTAGGCAGAAACGTGGGCTGGGAGCTCAGGAAAGCAGTTAGGTTTGAAATAGAGATTTGGTAGCAAGAGAATTAAAGAAGTGCTGAGAGAGGGGACCATGGGTGACTACCAAAGCCTACGCAGGAGCCACATTTAAGGGGTGAAGGGATTAAAAAGCAGCTACCATAGTGGTCAAAGGTTCACACAGAAAAATCTCAGTAGACCAGAATCATGTAGCATCACAGAAGCTAAGAGAGCAAGAAGTTTAAGTAAGGGGGCTGTTAACAGTCACTTACTGAAGAGAGGACACACAGCACAGAGCCTGAAATAGTGCCCAGGATCTGGCTGGTAACCTTCAAAAGAAGAGTTTTGCAGAAAGCAGTGGAAATCAGATTGCAAGGGGTTAAGAGTAGAAAGTTAGAGTGCCAAATAAATTCATTGGTATTTATAATAGTAAGACTTGAGTGGTGTTTGTTTTGGCTGTGGAGTTGCTAGGCTATGGCAATCATACACTGAACTCCTGCCCTGCCTTCCCCTTTCATGTCTGGAATCTAAGACATCACCTGGAGCACCTACTCTTACCTAGTCCTAAATAATAATTGTACAGTACTTCTTATATGTCTTCTTTTTTAAAGTGGAAGCCGATGGCTCTCTAATTGCTTGTGCAGTTGCCAACAGACCACACACTCTGGGCTGTATCAAACAAAGGACTGTGGGGCTCATCCCTCTGAGAACATTGAAGGAGTCACCAAGCAGCAGACTGATTATGGAGAGGGGGATCTGATCATTACCCGTTTTAAATATTTGTTTTTACTTCTCAGTGCCCAGTGGCCTTGGCAAAAACACTGAAATGTGCAAATGATACTGCCATGGCAGACAATTGCCAACCTTCTAACAGTTGTTCCCTATCATCAGTGTCGTCATGGAAAGAGGACTAAATCAGGAGTGCAGACACCAATGGCAGCCTGCTTATTTTATAATTGTAATCCTTTTTACACAGTTCCCCATTCACATGCACCCAAGGGTAACATGAAGTTCAGTTTACAGCATTTTCCACGTGGTAGGTACTCAAATATACTTGTTTCAGCAGTCAGAAAATACGCATTTCTAATTTAAAAAAAAAAATGTTAAAACAAAAAGAAACATAACTTCCTGAAAAGGTGCAAAAACTTACATTCAGACTATATGTTCATCCCTTTTAAAAAGACAAGTGAGCCCTGGCCGGTTTGGCTCAGCAGTTAGAGCGCTGGCCTGTGGACCAGAGAGTCCCGGGTTTGGTTCCCACTAGGGGCACATACCAATAAATAAATAAATTGTAGTAGAATCCAGGTGACATCAAGTTTAATAAATAAAAAAATAAATAAATATAAAATTAAATTAAATTAAAAATAAAAAGACAAGTGAGCCTGGCAAGTATGGCTCAGTGGATTGAGCCCATGGACTGGGAGGTACCAGTTCGATTCCTGATCAGGGCACATGCCTGGGTTTCGGGCTAGATCCCCAGAGGGGAGCATGCAAGAGGCAGTCAATCGATGTTTCTCTCTCACATCAATGTATGTTTCTCTCTCTCTCTCTCTCTCTCTCTCTCTCTCCCCCTCTCTCCCACCCCTTCCTCTCTCTCTAAAAAAAAAAAAAAAAAAAAAAAATCTAAAAAATATATAGTTAAGTTAAAAAAATAAAAAATAAAGCCCTGTTGGTGTGGGTCAGTGGTTGAGTGTCAACCCATGCACCCAGGGGTCACCGGTTCAATTCCTGGTCTATGCACATGCCAAGATTGTGGGTCCTATCCCCAATGGGGGGCATGTAGGAGGCAGCCAATCGATGTTCTCTCTCATTGATGTTCTCTCTCACCCTCTCCCTTTCTCTCTCTCTAAAAAAATCAATAAAGAAAAAAATAAAATAAAGTTGCCATTTTTAAAATAAATAAATAAATAAAAATAAAAAGACAAGTGAGTTGGGTGCACGGCACCAAAGCCAGAAACATTACAGAAACTGATTTCACGATTTAAATTTTCTTCAATTAATGTATTTTGCTGAAATATTTATGAATAAAATGATATAATTCTGGGATTTGTTTCAAAATAATAAATAATTTAGAGGAAATGGGTAAGGGTATAGATAAAATAAGGTTAGCTTTAAATCGATAATGATTTAAGTTTAGAGATTTAACATATTAATTATCTACTTTTGTTTGAAATTTTGCACTATATGAAGTTTTTTAAAGTAATGTACTTTTGTAAGCTAGGTAATATCTTATAAATAAAATTGAAAGGCAAGCAATAAACTGGGGAAATATGCAAAATGCTGACTGTTAGGGTTTATATCCTTAAAAGAGAAAGAGTTCTTACAAATGAATTAAAACGACTAACAGCTAATAGAAAAAAAAAGGTCAGAAATGAGAAATTCACAGAAGAAATATTAAAAGCTAATAATCATATGAAAACATATTCAACTTCACTAATTATGGGAGACAGAATAATGCCTCCCCCCAAGGATGTCCATGTCTTTTTTTTTTCTTTTTTTTTTTTGGTATGTGCCCCTAGCGGGAACCAAACCCAGGGCTCTCTGGTCCGCAGGCCAATGCTCCAACCACTGAGCCAAACCGGCCAGGGTTTTTTTAATCCTCACCCAATATTTCTCCATTGATTTTCAGATAGAGTGGAAGGAAAGAAGGAAAGGGGAGAGAGAGATAAACATCAATGTGAGAGAGGCACATTGATGGGTTGCCTCCCGCAGGACCCCAACCAGGGCTGGAGATCGAACGAAAACTGAGGCACATGCCCCTGAATGGACTTGAACCCGTGACTCTCTGGTCTGTGGGCTGACACTCTAACAGCTGAGCCAAACTGGCCAGGGCAGATGTCCACGTCTTAATCCACACACATATATGAATATTTTACTTTATACCTCAAAAGGTATTTTGCAAATGTTATTAAGGATTTGGAGAATGGGGAGATTATCCCCAGTGATCCAGGTGGACCCAAAGTCATCAAAGGGCCTTCCTGGGAGGGAGGCAAGAGGGTTAATGTTAGAGAGAAAGCAATGTGACAAAAGAAGCAGTCAGTGAAGGAGATTCAACAAGGCTACGTTGCTGGCTTTGAAGATGGAAGAATGGACCATGAGCCAAGAAATGCAGGTGGCCTGCAGAAACTGGCATAGGCAAGGAAAATGTTCTCCCCTGGAGCCTCCCGAAGGAAGCATCCCAGCTGACACCTTGACTAGCCTAATCACTGTGTCTGGAGGAAAACATCTGATATAATTTAAATCCCTGCCTACTAACTTCCAGTGACTCTACCTACCTCCTCCACCACCACCCCAATTATGCAACATTTCCTATCAATTTGCTCTCCTAGCCAAGTAGGTCACAACTCTGCTTTCAAGTTTCCCAACAACTTCTCCCCTCTTACCTTCCCAACGTATTCCCTTTGCTTGTGCTGTTTGCTGGAGAGAGGGATTTAATCCCACAGCAGAGTGAAGAGCAACTAAATACTCCTATGCATACCAACATCTGTGCCCACCCACTCCGCTGTCCCACCTCTGCTTCCCATACACTCTGCTCCCATCTAAGCCCAATTCTCCCCTCTTACCTACTCAAAAGCATCACTCCTGCAGTTCTCCATCATCACCAAATTTTCTCTCTCCACTGAATTAGCATACAAACGTGCCTTAAAACTATAACAAACTTCCCCTACTATATTCCCCTCTAGCAATGAGCCCATTTCTCCGCTTCTCCTGAGAGTAAAACTTCTCAAGAGTTGTCACTACTTGCTGTCTCTTCTACCCTTTTTTAAACCCATGTGATTGGCTGTTAATCCATTCTCAGCACAGATGTTTTCTCTTGTAGTTATTGATTTTAGGAAAGATTCCATGAATATTTCCCTAAGCTATGAAGCTACTTTACTATAATCTATACCATATCACTTATTCATATATTTACTATTTTCATTTTAAGTAAAACCTTAAGTCAATACAAAACTGTAGAAAACAGGAAGCAAAAATGTATCAGCCATAATTACACCACCAAATACAAATACTATTAGCATTTTATTTTCTTCCAGGTTTTTCATGTGTGTTTTTTCTAGTTATAGCAAATATGGAAAATTAATCTTTATGTATTAAAATATGTAAGGAAATCAATATAAATAAAAAAGAAGTGAAAGGGGTGGGAGAGAATAATAGAGAACTAATCACAATGGGGTACTAGCCATAGTTATAAGAAATGTTGAACATCCTTACTCTGTTAATCATGACTGCTTGGTTCTGATTAAATAAAGCCCATTCTGACCTGGCTGGGAGCTGTATACCCCCGGAGTTTATCTCAGGAATACTGTCCATTCTCCTTACCCAAGAACTGCCCCTCTCCCCCCATCATGGAAAGACTAACAACCTTGGAGTCTTGGAGGCGGTGCACTGGAGACAGCCCACATCCCCCACTCCCATTACTTCCCCATGCCCGTGATCTGTAACTGTTTACTCATTGTTATTCCCTTTGCCTAATTACCCAACCATTTTACCCATTGATATTCCCTGTCGCCTACTTCCCCATATAATACCCAATATAAGTGACCAGCTATGGAGAGAGTACAGAGCAGATTTTTGCAGGATGACCTGGCTGCTCTCCCATACTGCCAGCAATATTGAAATAAACTCGAATATACGATTCAACCCTGTCTCTGCTTAATTGACTCAAGTAGTGACAGGCAGCCTGGATCCATTTGTGGTCTGGTTTCACAAGTACTTAGGAACATATGAATGTTTAATTCAGTTTAGAAAAAACAAAAAAACAAACAGGAAATAATTTATATGTCCATCAATAAAAGAGTAGTTACATAATTTGCTTCCTCTTCTGGAAATCTGAAATTAATATTAGTACTTCACTGGATTGTTCTAAGCACTAAATTAGAAAATGTATGGAAAGTATATAGTATATTAAATGACAACTGCTCAGAAAGCATAGTGTTTTTACAACAGCTTATCTCCTCAACCCTGTAGCCTCTCAGTTCAGCCCTTCCTAGCTCAGATCGAAGTTCTCTAACCTGGCATCAATATTCTAGAAAGTCTCATTACTCTTTTAAATTCTAGGCTCCAAAGAGATGAGGTTCTTCTGTCATCCCAACAGATACCAAGGAAATTTATTCCGTGTCCTACTTCCCACAGAGATGAGTTCTGCTGCATTATTTTGTAGGTACTGAATTTGTCTCTGACGGACCTAAATATTTTCTCTAGCTTCAGCCATAATTTACCAACTCTAACATTTCAGGAGTTAGGGCTGCTCAGCCTACATACCTGGTTTTTTCTTTTCTCTTTTGATGAATACTTCATCAGAGTTTTCAGGGTGCTGAAAATATACTATTAAAGTTTATTAATGCCACCTTTAGATGGGAAAAATTAAATAAAATTGCACTAATAATTTTAACCATTTGGTTTAATTCAAATCTTTTTCTTATCTCCCTTAATTTGTTAAAAGAAATCTTGTTGAGTAAGCAATATTTTACACTTGGAACAAGAATCTCATCTAGGTCCAGTAAATAATATCCTAGTCACCGTGTTTGTTTATATTTGTTTTATATTCTAGCCATGTGTTTGAAGGTTTAGGACTCAAATGCAAATATTGATATAATTGTGGAGAACAATTTCATCCGATTGTCTTCTACCCACTGGAAGGCTCTAGAGTATAAAGATAGACCATGAAGGGGTCCAAAATATGCCTCTATAGCATTAAAATTATTTTGAGCAGATAAAAGAAATCTCTTACCTGCCTAAAAGTAGAGCCTCCAAAAAAAAAAACCTCGAGAATCCAATTGTCATAAATCAACCAGGGAAGACTGGTTCTTATCACCAGAGATATTGAAAAGTCTCTACATCATACCTAAACAGACATTGTCACAAAAGCTATCATCTATATTCCAAAGAGCCCATTTATTTCCCAGAACCTCATTTCCCTCCTATAAATGCCCTTTCTCCCTCTCTCTTTCCCTTATTAATTAATCTTCTGTTTTCCTGTAAGTGCCCTTTTCTATTCCCTTTCCCCATTAAGATGGTATATAAGCCCCAATTTCCAACTGCCCCTGAGTACTTCTGTACAAACATTTTAAAAAATGTGTGTTTAAATTCTGCCTTTTCACTTGTAAATCCCTCTTTTGTCAGTTTAATTTAAAGGCCCCCCACAACTGAACCAAAGAGAGCAAAGGAAAAGTTTTCTTCCCTGATAACTTTATGAGCTAGTATTTCCAAAACTTTCTTTGCAAATGATGAATTTTAAAGCTTCATTATGTGCCCCTATGAGAGTAAGAAATGTATGGTTATGTTAGCAGTACTATATTTGGAAGCTACAAGCAAGGTAATTTCTGCCCTGGCTGCCCCACCTACTCCACCCACGCTAGAATTTGGCAATAAGATAGGAAACGGACACAGCAGAGATATGTCAAGTGACAAAGAAGAGACTTCCAAATGCTTCCATGAGGTAAACCTGGACCATAACCAGACTGAACATGTAATATATCTACAGAAGGAGGAGTTTGAGAAGGTCAGTTGGTCAAACTTAAAAAGATTAAAAAAAAAAAAAAAAAAAAGCAGCCCAGGGCACAATCTCTGGGCGATTCCTGCATTACCCGAGGCTGGGGTTTATTGGCCACTACCCTGGAACAGTAGGGTCTCCATAGCAGGGAGGGGCAGTCTCCTAAACTTCCTCAACTGAAGACAGTCCTTAAAATCACACTGTTTTGTTTCTACATTGAGTAGGCACTCAATAAGCAAATGCATACTGAATGAAGGAAGGAAGGAAGGAATAGGGCTCCCACAGGTAACCTTCTGACTGTAACCTGGCTTTCCTGCAGCTTCCTGTGGGGAAAGAAAGTGCTGACAAGGCGTCTCTTCCTCCCACAGTTAACATTTCTTCTTACACATTAACAGATGAGCAAAGGAGGGTGGTGCAAAGTTGGGTTAACAGAAGCTGGTTTCCCAGGGTTTCAAGCAATTTATGGACCAATTATGAGGACCAGACTCCAACATGATCAGGTAGCAGCCAGCAGCCCTCAAAAGTCCATCCACAGCCCTGGCAGGTTTGGCTCAGCGGTTGGAGTGTTGGCCTGCGGACCAGAGTCCCGGGCTCGGTTCCCGCTAGGGGCACGTACAAAAAAATAAAAATAAATAAAAAAAAGTCCATCCACAGCATCTACCAATTATGCAACTTCCACTGGACTCCAACCCTGCCCCATCCTTTCATTCTACAACTATTTACTAAGTGCGTAAAAGGGCCAAACACTAAACTGTGAAACAGGATTCTTGGCCTCCTGAAGGTTGAGGTCTGTTTATCTGGGTGTACAGATCAGCAAGCAGAAGAGATGAACAGTGGCATAAAAACTATGGGCGAAACATATGGGAGCACCAGATTCTGGTGGATGGGGAGGTATTTTCTAAATTAAAAACTGAAGAACAAGTAGGAGCCATCTTTGTGGAAGGGAGTTGATCCAGGTGGGAGTAAGCAGAGGCAAACCCCTGGAAGTAAGACCATTTAGGAACTGAAAGATGTTTAGTGAAACTAGAGTTTAAAAGAGGCAGAGAGGAACTTGGCGGGGAGGAGGCGGTGGTACAAGGCAAATTTTGAAGTCTAAAAGGCCATTATAAATCAAACACTTTCACATTTTATCCTGAGGGCAATAGGAGTTACTGAGGTGTGTTGGCCAAGACCGAAACCAGATGAAGTTTTCTTAAAAATATCACACAGGCCACAGCAAGAACAAAGGAGCAGGCGGGAAGAAGACAGAAGACAAGGGCACCTTGAATATTGTAGACAGCTGGCATAGTAACTTACCTTTTATTCATAATTTCCTCCCTCTTTTGCTAATCATTTGATTCATAAGATGTCCTCAAGATCGTTTTCTTATTATGGCTTTCATTAAAAGATCATTTTTACCTAAAGGTAATTTCATTTGATGGCAATGTCTATTGTCGGTCTCAGAGAAAATGCTCCTCTTAATAAGTTTTGGATCTTAAACAAAAATGTAAAGCCCTGTGTAAGTTTCCTACAAATTTTTTTTAAATTTATTTTCTTTTTACTTCTAGCCCTGCCCAGAGATCTACTAAACTCAGAGCTAAATTTGGGAAGGAAATTCCTGGAGGGGATAATCCCCAGGGAGGGGGTCTCGGGTACAGTTAACTGCCTGAAGTCCCACCTGGAGCTCCTCAGAGATGCAAAGTGCCCACTGCAGGAAAGAGAACATCTACAAAAGCCTGGGCTGCACCTTCAGGCTACCAGCAAGGTAAAGACCAGGGAGAGCAAGAGGCGGAA
Source organism: Molossus molossus (assembly GCF_014108415.1). Lineage (NCBI taxonomy): Eukaryota > Metazoa > Chordata > Mammalia > Chiroptera > Molossidae > Molossus > Molossus molossus. Next base: position 55,402,080 of record NW_023425344.1, read on the forward strand.
GCCTAAGGTAAATTGTTTTTATTCTCCAAAGTAAAAAACAGAGGCAGAGGTGACTGGGGATTCCATTTTACCATTTCAACAGAGATCAGGGATTATAGACCAGATCCAAATTAAGTCACCTGTTTACTTTCTTATGCATTTTCCTGCCAATGGTCTCCATTTCCCCGTAAGTGATTAGCTGCTATAAAACTTATTTAAAAGACAAAAGGCCTCTTAGCAGGAGCTCCTAAATGAGCATCATCCTTGTCCTTAAAAAGAGGGGTAGAAGTGAACAGCTCTGTGGAAGAGGACTATGAAGAAGTAATGAGTATACAAGTTTCTCAATATGTACAGATCATTAGATATCAAAATAAGTTTTACTTTCAAAACAAATGGATAATAGTAAAATAGCTATCATTTATTGAACACAGGAATGTTGTTTAGAATAATGTGCACATGCTAGATGTCAAGCACTGTTTGCAGTGGTTCTCAACCTTCCTAATGCCGCAACCCTTTAATACAGTTCCTCTTGTTGTATGTGGGCGTATCTGCATGTGGGCGGACCCGCCTGGAGACGATAGAGGAGCGATGTCTCAGTTCCTAAGACCATCGGAAATAGGTGTTCTCTAATGGTCTTAGGCGACCTCTGTAAAAGGGTCGTTCGACCCCCAAAGGGGTCAGGACCCACAGGTTGAGCACTGCTGGTTTAAGGTTTTGTACAGACACACGCATGGATGAGAGGTGATCCACATATATACATAAATACACACATACCACTACTCACTTATTTAATACAGCAGTCCTATCAGATCAGTTCTATTATGTCCTTCTTATAGATGAGGAAAGAGTCTCAGAGAGGTTATACATGTAACAAGATATTCTAATAAACCTTCAGCTATTCCAACAAACCCGGATACTGAGGCAGTACTGTATATTCTCATACAGTGTTGTAGACTCTGGAGCCAGGCTGGATGTGAATCCCAAGCTCTGTCTCTTTTCAGCTGTGTAACTTTGCCCAGATGACCACAGAATAGGCATACCCTACAATGCCTACCCTACAGGGTAGTTATGAGGTAATAAGAGATATATTAACTAAGACATGCAAAATCCTTAGAACAATACCTGGAATATAGTAAATGCTCAATAAAAATGGGCCACTATGAAAGGTTCACATTACATCACAAGTCATGAATTAGAGTGCAGAGAACCATTCTGCATAGCAATGGGAACTGAAAGCTAAAACCTTAACAGCCAAAGAGAAATATAAAACATAAACAACCAAGTACATAAGTGGAAATCTGTTTGATGGGAGAAGAGCCTAATAAAAGGCTGGTATGTGCATGACATGTGACCCTGGAGTCCTACACATTCACAACCAGGTTAGGGTGAAGGAATGGACCCAAGATAATCCCTATTACATTTAAGATAATTATCAAATTGATGAATGAGGATGCCATTCAATTTTTTTTTTCTTATTGGTTTTTATTTATTTATTTTATTTTTTATCCTCACCCGAGGACATTTTTCCATTTTTTGTTCAGACAGAGTGGGAGGAAGAGAGAGAGAGACAGAGAGAGAAACATCGATGTGAAAGAGACACATCGAGTGGCTGCCACCCGCACGACCAACCAGGGCCTGGGACAAACTGCAACCGAGGTACGCGCCCTTAGTGGGAACTGAACCCGGATCTCTCTAGACTGCAGGCCAATGCTCTAACCACTGAGCTAACCGGCCAGGGCTTTCCTTATTGGTTTTTAGAGAGAGAGAGAGGAAGGGAGAGGGAGAGAGATAGAAACATCGATGAGAGAGAATATCGATTGGCCACCTTCTGCATGCCCCCCACTGGGGATCTGGCCCACAATCTGGGTATGTGCCTTGACTGGGAATCAAACCAGTGACCTCTTGGTGCATGGGTTGATGCTCAACCACTGAGCCACACCGGCCAGGCATCATTCAATTTCTTCAATAAAGGATCAAAATTGGTTGACATAATTATAATCCTATGGTTTAACAAATTAATTTAGAAAAATGTTGATTGGGCTTTACTATTCTCAAATATAAATTTTACACAATTAAATCAATTTTAGTTTTCCAACTTCATGGCATTTATTTAGAGCAAAACAGAATTTAATGAATGTAGAATTTATTATTAAATAAGTATTGAATCTTGAAAATAAAAATGTAAATATAGTCCTAATTGAATGAATTGTCTAATTGGTTTTCTTAAGCCGTTACTTTTAATAGCTGCTTTTTGGCCAGTGTATACATAATAGAAATTTACTTCATAGTAAATTCAAATGTATATGTAACAAATGGACCCTCTATTATTGAGTGTGTGCATGGACAGAATGAGTTGGGACTGTGCTATGTGCTGAAATGGCTACTCCCCACTGGGGAACAGGTGTTGTCTGAAGGGAAGTATCCTAAATTTCAAACCAGAAAACTAGGCACTGTGAGAGTGAGTCCAAGGAAGGCTGTTAGGACTTCTCCTTTACCCTGCCTCTTGGCCTGGTCTAGAGCAATCTAGGTGATTGCCCCTCTCTCCCACTGGACTCTGAGAAGGGGCCTTGCATTTTGTTCTGCCCCAGACTCCAGCATCAAACCTGGTAAATGATTCCTGAATGTTGGGAGTAAAGAGGGTTTAGTAGTCTAAGAGCTAGGAAGACAGGACCCCCAGGAGCTGCAAACTGAGACTCAATAAACTCTCCTTATAAACCAGATTATCTAGATTCCTATCAATCTTGCTGTCTGTGTTTATTTCCCTGTGGAATTATCTCCTAGCAGATAGAACCCAATTTTAGTTAGGCTCAGCTGTAGACTAGATTGACAACAGTGCCCCCTGGAGGCCAATATGCTGAAGGCCACAGTAATCGGTGAGAGACCTAAGAAGGTACATCCTAGAGAACAGAATGATATTATGATCCAGTTGATCCTCTCCACTGGGATCTTCTTTAACTTTAAAGGCTCATTTTTATTTAAAAGGTTTCACTTCTTCACAGATTCATCTATTCCAAGGTTGCTAACTTGTTATTCATGATTAGTTTTTAAAATTGATTTTAGAGAGAGGAAAGGAGGGGGGAAGGGAGAAAGAGAGAAAGAGAGAGAGAGAAACATCGATTTGCTGTTCTACTTATTTATATATTCATTGGTTTATTCTTGTATGTGCCCTGACTGGAGATCGAATCGGCAACCTTGCTTTATTGGGACTATGTTCTAACCAACTGAGCTACTCGACCAGGACAATCATGATTATTTTTGACTCCATCAACTCACCCTTCAACTCTAAATTGATACAAGAGTCTGAATATTTGTGCCCCCCTGCCCCACATACATGTTGAAATCCTAACACCAAATGTGATCATACTTTAGGGGGAGCCTTTGGGAGGTTATTAGGTCACAAGGGCTCCAAGTGGGATTAGTGCCCTTATAAAGGAGGTCCGAGAAACCTCTCTTGTCCCATTTGCCATGTGAGAACACGGCAAGAAGATGGCAGTCTGTGGACCAGGAAGTAGGTCTTCACAGGAATCTGCCTGTGCCTTCATTATAGGCCTCCAACCTCCAGAACTATGAGAAATAAACTTCTGTTGTTTATAAGCCACCCAGTCGATGGTATTCTGTCATAGTGGCTCACATGGACAAAGCCACTTGGGTAATAACAAAACAGTTCTGATGAATGTTGGCTTCAATTTCATGAGAGGATATAAGTTAAAATTGGCTAGTTAGGTCTGATGGAGGAAAAAACGTATTAAACATCCCACTACATAAATAGGTACTGTGCCAGGTGTTAGGCACTAAGCTATTATAGAACATTAATGATAGCTTATATAAATGGTAAAAAGTAGTGTATTTGGACCATTTCCTGATGCATGCTGGATGACTCACGACGAGAAACCAAGAGGGCAGCCTCTCCTTATCTCCCTATATTCTGACAAGATCAAAGCTTTGTCACAGACTGGAAGCAACTGGGAATAATGTTACTGAGTGGACCTCTGTAACCCATCAGTTTGTGTTCCTCATCTCACAAATTAACTACTTTTCCAAAGTGGGACAGCTTAGCCAGGGAAGTAAGCACCAGGGAAAAGCTATGGCAGTTGTCAGAAGCAGCCAATGGCATGACTATGGATTGGTGTAGAAAAGCCGGAGAGGACACATGCTGAGAAATCTCAGACTAAATCCCAGTCACTGAGCTTTGTGACCCTGGCAAGTTACTTAACCACTCTCCTTCAATAGTTTCCTCTTACATAAAGGAGATGAATGTAGGAAGGTTGAAGAGTTAATGGAGAAGATATATGTAAAGTGATTAGCACAAGAAATTGTCAGTAGTAACTGTTGTTATGAAATAAAACCAAATACCACTACACTCAGGTAAAAGAGAATATTCCTAACGGGAGTCACAAAATCTCCTGTCCTTTCACCCCTCTTACACTCTGTAAGCCAAGATAAAGGGGAACACAGGCAATAATAGCCAGGCAGCATTTAATAAGCACATTTAGGAGCTCTAAATGGACCAGGGTGGACACCTGACCCAATTTGAGCCAATTAGATTCCCGGAGTCATCCTGAGTCAGTTAGGGGGAGCTGAGCTGTGAGGTTATGTTGAGTTTGGGCTGGGATCTGGGCAGTGATAAGTCAAAGCCACTTACAAGGTTGGTAGCAGAGGATCTAAGTTGGCAGAGAAAGTAGGCCACAGAGAGAAGAGAATGGAATACACTCACTGAAAAAGCAAAGCCAAGAGACAATGAAACCCGACACAGACAGATACACACACACTATCCGCATGTTGACTCAGTTCTCATGCGGCTGGGCTGCACTTCCTGAAGATTTCCTTGAAGATTCCCCTATGTCCTTATAATAGACCCTTCTTTCCCTGCATTATTTTGTAAGACTTCCTGTTTCGTTAAACAGGAAGGGCCCTAGACTCGCACAGAACTTTCTCACAGCCTTCAGTGATGTAAGTAATTTCAGAATGAAAGAAACAGAGACACCACTGTGGTTAAAGTGAAGGGTGTACCAGAGGGAGGATGTAGGATATAGACATACAAGTATAAACGACAGAAAAACCTCAGCATCTACTATTTTAAATTTTATTTTCAGAAACTCAGTGGTCTCTGACAGTGAACCATCATTTAAAAATGTGATCAAGCCCTGGCCGGTTTGGCTCAGTGGTTAACAGCTTTGGCCTGCGGACCCAGGTTCGGTTCCCACTAAGGGCACGTACCTCGGTTGCAGTTTGTCCCTGGCCCCGGTTGGGGTCATATGGGTGGCAACCAGTTGATGTGTCTCTCTCACATCAATGTTTCTCTCTCTCTCTGTTCCACCCTCTCTCCCTCCCACTCTATATGAAGATAAATGCAAAAATGTCCTCGGGCCCTGGCCAGTTTGGCTCAGCGGTTAGAGCGTTGGCCTGCAGTCTGGAGAGACCCGGGTTCGGTTCTGCCTGAGGGCATGTACCTCGGTTGCAGTTTGTCCTTGGCCCTGGTTGGGTTGTGTGGGACGCAGCCACTCAATGTGTCTCTTTCATGTCGATGTTTCTCTCTCTCTCTCTTTTTCTCTCACTCTATCTGAACAAAAAATGGAAAAAATGTCCTCGGGTGAGTATAAAAAATAAAAAAAAATGTGATCAAGACAAGAGTCAAGCTAATGCCCTGGCCAAGTAGCTCATTTGGTTAGAGCACCGTCCCTATACACCAAGGTTGCAGGTTCAATCCTCAGTCAGGGCACATTCAAGAATCAACCAATGGCCCGATTAGTGTGGCTCAGTGGTTGAGCATCAAACCATATACCAAGAGGTCGCTGGTTTGATTGCCGGTCAGGGCAAATGCCCAGGTTGTAGGCCCAATCCTCAGTGGGGGGCATGTAGGAGGTGGCCAATCAATATCAATGTTATCTCTCATCAATGTCTCTCTCTTTCTCCCTCTCCCTTCCTCTCTCTCTCAAATCAATAAAGAATTATTTTTTAAAAAAAATTTTTTTAAATCAACCAATGAATGCATAAATGAAAAAACAAATCAACGTTTCTCTCTCTCTCAAAATCATAAGAAAATAAAAAGAGGCAAGCTATTAAATGAGAAGAGGACCTGCACTGAAACCTCAATGGAGCAGTTGTTAATTCTTACTTACTATTTATTTATATAAGTTTATAGGTATGTATGCATTTATTTTAATTTTTTCTTTATTGATTTTAGAGAGAGAGGAAGGAAGAGGGAAAGAGATAAAAACATCGATGAGAGAGAACATTAATTGGCCACCTCCTGCATGCCCCCCACTGAAAATTTGGCCCACAAACTGGGCCTGTGCCCTGACTGGGCATCAAACCGGTGACCTCTTGGTGCATTGGTCGACCCTCAACCACTGAGCCACACCAGCCGGGCTATGTATTTATTTATATCTTACACATTTTGTGAGAGGGATGGTACACTCTAGGAGTATTTGACAATGTGAGGGATATATCTCTCAGGAATGTCCCAGTTCTAAGCCACTCATTCCAAAAACCCTGGCTAGGATGGGAAGGAGGAAGAGTGGTACCTAAATCTGGGAAGACTTTTGAATCTTTCCCCAAGACAAACTCATATGTTAGGGTGAAATTTGTTCCCAAAATACAACCACTGTTCTTTTTTCATTTTTCTTGTCCTTCTCAAGTTACCTCTTGCCATAGGACCCTCCTACTGTCAACTCTGAAACCCACTCAAATCTACCCCTTCTGAATAGTACCTAATAGTCCTCTCCTCAATTAAAATGTTTATTCTTGCAAAGCATAGCTCTCATTTAGCTCCTGAGGTATATGAAATAATTAATTCACAATGATACATAAAAGGACAATTAAGCCTAATGATGATGTACTCTTTCCATTGATAGCTGCATTTTAAAAGAAAAAGAAAATGTTGTTGACCTAAAAGGCTACATCCTTCATGGTATAATTTTATGCACTGTGACCATCTGGTTTGGCAGATAATTTTTGATCCAAGGGTCTTTCCAGGACTTCCTAAATCACAGTCTTCCTCCACTAGCATATAAGTTTCACAAAGGCAGTTGGACTGTTTTTAATCGTTGCTGAATCTCCAGTGACTAAGACAGTGAATGGCATAGTAGCTGCTCAATTTTTTTTTTTAAGTTCCATGTTTTATTCATTCCATGTTTTTTTTAAGTTCCAATGTGAAAGAGATACATTGACTGGCTGCCTCCTGCACGCCCCCTACTGGGGATAGAGCCTGAAACCCAGGCACATGCCCTGACCAAGAATTGAACTGGGATCTCTCAGTCTATGGGACAACACTCAGTCCACTGAGCCACACCAACTGGGCAGTAGCTGCTCAATCAATGTTTGTTGAATGACTACATGATGGCTAGATTCAAATCCCAGCCTGTCTGGCTATAAAGTGTAATATTCTTTCTACTATATTACACGGTCTCTTTCTTATAAATAATCTCTTTACTTACCTTACAGTAAGAAGAAAAAAGAAAAGAAATAAAGGAAAGAAAGAATGAAAGGGATGGAGGAAAATAGCTGGTACCAAACTACTGAAATGGAATTCAGGCCCAGGCATCAGCTACAAGCAATATGGAAGCCCTTGGGGCTCTCCTCCCAAACACACTAATAGTTTTCTTGGGGATCCAAATGCTTGTCTTCCAAAACTGTTTCTATTTAATATCTTTTCTATGTTTATTATTTGTGACAATTTTTTTAAAGGCATGTTTGTTAAAGAAAAGGAAAATTATCCAGTGTTAATTATGGAACAATTGAAATAAGAAAATATCACCCAATCCTTCCACCTAAACATAATCACTCTGAATTCACACTTCACTACATTTCCTTCTAGGTTTCTTCCTATGCATATATTTTAACCTTAGCTATGATCATGTGGTATATATAATTTTGTATCCTGATTTATCACTTTTCTATCATCATTTTTAATTTCTGTCATGTACTGATGACATTATTTTTGATGGTCAGGGTAAAATTCTCAGTTAAACAAAGTGAGATTTTACTGCCAATTGATATTAAAATTTCATGTTTTTTCATACTGGTTCTGTGAAAAGGGAACTTTAAAATTCCAATTCCTATCATTGGCAGGAGTTGAAAGATTTTTACAATTCTCTCTCTCTTTCTGTTAAATATTTTTAAAACTGCAAATAATCAATAAAACATGCAGTTGTATTTATTTATAAAGCTGAGCAAACACTGTCATTCTCTGACCATTTTCCCCTCCCAGATCTTTCTAGATCATGATCCATAGGGGGATTAATTGCCATGGCCCCAAAAGAGAACTACCTTGGGGATGAACCTGACCAAATATAAAGAAATCTGAATCAAGTATAGATAGATGATAGACAGGTAGACAGATATACTGCTGTCTTTATCTAGAATCATTCCACAAAGTGATCATTACAGTATAGAGGTAGTTTTAGTTGTACAGCTAAAAAGGTGCCAAAAGACTTAAGAGGATATATAGAATTTCTAAAACATCAAAGGAAACTATGGGGTAGTGACTAGTAGACTAAGGTTTGCAAACCTGGTTTTTCATTAACTAGCTATGTGACCACAAGTGATCAAAAAATAAATAAATAATAAACAAGTAAACAAAACCCACAGATTAGGGAGGGATTATTTTATTTTATTATTTTATTTTATTTTTGAGAAGGAGAGGAAGGGAGAGATAGAAACATGGATAGGCTGTCTCCTGCACGCCCCCTACTGGGGATCAAGCCTGCAACTCAGGCATCTGCCCTGACTAAGAATCATACTGGGACCTCTCAGTCCATGGGACAATGCTCAATCCACTGAGCCACACCAGCTGGGAAAGGAGGGATATTACTTTTTAAATTTTTGTCTTTATTGATATTAGAGAGAGGAAGGGAGAGGGGGAAAGAGATAGAAACGTCAATGAGAGAGAACAATGATTGGCTGCCTCCTGCATGTACCCCACTGGGGATCAAGCCCACAACCTGGGCATATGCCCTGATCAGGAATAAAACCAGCGACCTCTTGGTACATGGGTCGATGCTCATCACTGAGCTACACCAGCCAAGCAGGGGAGGGTTATTTTTAAGTATCAACTCCTTGGTAGATATCTTATAAAATTATTTAATTTAATCCTTATAATGGTACCATTAGGTTGACAAGTTGCTTACCTAGTTAATTTTCCCCTCTTTACTCACAGAACCCCAATTTTATTGGGGGTAGCAATATGCCCATACCAAAGCAAAACAGTATAATAATGCATCTGCCAAGCACTCTTACAGTTAAGGCTCAACATAGTTCTTTTTTGTTTTTTATTGTTGAAAGTATTACAGATGTCCCCCTTTTTTCCCCATCGACATAGTTCTTAACAAAACAGGTGTAAGTCAAAAGATGGAGCTTCTTGCCCTGGCCGGTTTGGCTCAGTGATTGGAGCGTTGGCCTGCGGACCAGAGTCCTGAGTTCGGTTCCCACTAGAGGCATGTACCAAAAAAAAAAAAAAAGATGGAGCTTCTTAGAAAGCCTTTTATATAAAAGGCAGACAGGCAACCATCAATAATTCAGGCAAGAATATCAATAGATGTTAAAACAGAAGGGTGAAAGTTTGATGAGAAACAGAACATTTATCAGTATTAAAGCATGTCCTTCAAATAATACTTACTAATTACAAACTGTACAGTGGAGAAGTTGGCAGATAACCCCTTAAACAAACCATCAAAATTAATATCATTAATAATAGGACAAAGAGCCCGGCCAGTGTGGCTCAGGGGTTGAGCATCGACCCATACACCAAGAGGTCACCGGTTCAATTCCCAGTCAGGGCACATCCCCAGGTTATGGGCCAAATCCCCAGTGGCAGGCATGCAGGAGGGGGCCAATCGATGTTCTCTCTCATCGATGTTTCTATCTCTCTCTCCCTCTCCCTTCCCCTCTCTCTAAAAATAATAATAATAATAATAATAATAATAATAGGACAAAGAGATGTTATGTACCTCCTGAGATGATGCACTTTGAGAAGGACAGCACTTCTGTGATATTCCTGCCAAAGATATCAAAGATGTACAATCTAAACCTAATAATGAAGCAAGATCAGACAAACCCCAGTTGAGGGGCACTCTACAAAATATCTGTTCTATCTTGTACTCTCCAAAATATCAAAACCATTAATGACAAAGAAAGACAGAGGAACTGTTCCAGATTAAAGGTGACTGAAGAGACATAACATCTAAATGCAATGTGTAATCCTGGATTTGATACTGGACCAGAAAAAAAACTTTTCCCCAAAAAAGGAAATTACTGGGACTACTGGCAAATTTTGAAATAAATCTGTAGATCAATGTTTTCAGTGTTAACTTTCTGGTTTTGATCATTGTACTATGTTATCTAAGAAAATGTTTTTGTTGTTAGGAATAAAAAACACAAGTATTTGAGGGGTAAAAGGGAAATCACGCCTACAAATTCTTTTTCAGATGGTTCAGGGGGACAATATATATATTTAGAGAAAAAAATGATAAAGTAATTGAATGAAGCATTTGAGGAATCTGGATGAAGAGTGTATGAGAATTCTTTGTACAATTTTTACAGCCTTTCTGAAATTCTGAAATTAGTTCAAAATAAAAACGTGGGGTAAGTATCAGTTGATAGATAACTTTTGCCTTTCGCCTTTGCCCTTCTTCCTTTCTAGAATACGGATGAAAGGCTGGAGGTGAAGCAGCCAGCTTGTAACCCACAAAGATGAAAGCCTCAAACCAAGGATGGCTGAGCAGAAAGATTCCAGCTTAGATCCTAGTTGGCATCTTAGAGCCTCTGTATCAGTCCTGCACTGCCTACCTAATTTGTTTAAGACAACCTGGGGGTTTTAATGTTTCTTTGTTTTGGTTTTGGTAATCCTCACGCGAGGATAATAATTTTGCATTAGTTTTTAGATAGAGTGAAAGGGAGGAAGAGGGAAAGAGAGAGAAACATGGACAACATAAGAGAGACATCGATTGGTTGTCTCCCACACAATCCCAACCAGGACTGGGGATTGAACCTGCAACCCAGGTACATGCCTTTGACTGGGAATTGAACCTGAGGCCCTTCAGTCCATGGGCTGATGCTCTTAACCACTGAGCAAAAGCAACCAGGGCAAGACACTCTGGTTTTCTATTGCAAGGCATAGTAATCACAGCTGACATGGCAAAGTTAAGTAATTTGTCCAGGACTACACAATCCGAAAGTGGCAGGACTAGAATGAAGACCAGGTCTGTCTAGATTTGCAAACAAAACATGCCTTTCTGTTCTATACCATGTTGATGCCCAGGCTTCTCTCTCTATGTAATAGGAATAAGAATTTCTAGCGCTCCGGAATGAGTTTACACACAGGAGGGTACCTATAACAGAGCCTGGCACAGAGGACAGAGACTCAAATGTCTGCTGAATCAGTAGTTCAAGAAACCACGCACATCTGTTTTCAGTATTCTGCTACACCAAGCTATTTTTAAGTAGTACTGAGAAAAACAAAAACTGTATTAATATGGGTGTAATACTCTAGAGCTGCAGATATTAGTCAGCAGTTTCATTCAGTTCTTGGATCTCTCTTGCCACTTGCACCTTCTCCTTCTTTGCCTCTTCTTTCCTTCATATAAGTCCTAAAACCTTCTCTTTATTCATCAGCTCTTGCAGCTCCATCTATTCACCCCCCTAGTCCCCTATCTATTCACCCCCCACCTCCAAATATGCGGGACGGGCTAAGCATGGATCCTGTTAGAAAGGCTCTCTAAGAACAAAGTGACTCATTCTGCTAGAGAAAGCAGAAGTTAGCCCACAGGAAAGACCATCTTTCCCAGATTGGCAGTGAAAAATAAAAAAACAGGGAGCCCTAGCCTCTGGCCAGAGCTGAGCACTACCCAGAGGCCAAGGTTCTAAAAAGCTCCGGGCAGAAGAGCTAAAGTTTCAGGAAGACACTGAATCTGGGCCAGATTAAAACCATCAGATGGGCAACTCTTCTGAAGTTGAAGGACACAGCAGAATTTGGAATGGCTAATTCTATTTAAATGGAATGTGTTTAATATGTAGTGTCACTGATTTGTTTTAAATGGTATGAATTTTGAGCTTTTAAAAAAACAAAGATCTTGATATTTATTGTATCACAAAATTAGTGCCAAAATACTAGTAGTCATTTTGCTCTGATCCAGACACTGGAAGAACCAGACCTAGATGGCAGCACCCTCCCAAGAAGGAGAATGGCCATGGCAAGACCATTTCAGACCCTGGATGCTGAGCTATTTAGGAGTCATTATTCACATACCTGGGAAAGAGGGAGCAGTTTTAGGACTTGGGTCTGAGTCACTTTGGGTCTCACAGATCGTGGCCCTGGCCTGGCAAGGTCATGTGTGCATGCAGGTACTGGAGGTAGGAAAAGGGTAGTAGGGAGAGCAGGCTGGAGCTCTTCCAGTTCTTTTTTTTTATTCTCACTGGGGGATATTTTTGCATTATGTTCAGATAGAGCAGGAGGGAGAGAGGGAAGAAGAGAGCGAAACATCGATGTGAGAGAGACACATCGACTGGCTGCCACCCGCATGACCCCAACCGGGGCCAGGGACAAACTGCAACTGAGGTAGGTGCCCTTAGCGGGAACCAAACCCGGTTCTCTCTGGACCGCAGGTCAACGCTCTAACCGCTGAGCCAAACTGGCCAGGGGAGTTCTTTTTTTTTTCCTTCCAGTTCTTTTTTTTCTTTCTTTCTTCTAGTTCTTTTTGTTTTTCTTCTTCCAGTTCTTTATACTACCCACAACTAGTGTGGTGTTTGTGGGGCCCTGGCAAGGCAGCATCAGAGAATAGTCAGGTCAAAGAGAAGTCTGCTTTGCCTCTCTGTGCTCATGATCCTCTCATTTTCCATTACTCTGCCCATGGACTCCTGAGCTGCTGGCAGAGGATTAGGTCCACACTCTACTCCCTCTTCTTCCCTCAAGCCACCTGCCTGTGCTAGTTCTGGGCACTCCACCTAGTACCTGCAAGTTCCTGAGCCCATTCCAATGATCTGTGTGGTATGTTCACAGTCACACACCACTGGTACCTTATAGTCAACTTCATTAAAGAGCTGGAGTTGGGTAGTGAGGGGACATTGGAGATGTGGGCTGGCTTTGAAAGTTCTGGTTCAGGCCTGCTACCATACTGCTGGCCCTGAGGCTCAATCTACCTTAAATTCAAGAGACAGCCTACAGAACCTCCTGCTTCTCCATCTCCTCACCCATACTCACTTGGGCTACAGACTCAGACAAATGAGATAGATAAGCTACAACTTGCTCTGGGATCATGGATTACCAGTGAAAGAGGCCACAACTCCTGAATAAATCATCTTCCATGGAATCTTGGCACCAGCTAGTAATGTCAACTTCAAAGGATTTGGTCTAGCTATGGAATGGGACAATAAAAACTTCAATCCCATTCTGGCTATTCAGGACCTGCCTGTTCAGCTAGCTGAGGGGGAAGGAAGAGAGTGGGTGTAAACAGGTGATAGTCTAATTCCCCACAGGGGGTAAGAATGCCAGAGCCTAGATCTGATAAATCTGTCCCTCAATAAATAGATTTATAAAAAGTCCTCTGAAACTGAAAATAGGATATCCTGATTTACATGTTTCATAAGTAAAGCAATTCTGTTTATTGTATTTTCTTAAGAATGGAAACACAACTGGGCTGTACTTTCTGTAAAAGGGTGTAGATGCAGCTTTGCTTGCAGATATAAATATGAAGCATTGTAAAAGTACTTCTATTAAATAATGCAACATGATCTTTTGAACCTTTTGCACAGCAACAGAACTGATGGTAGCAATATGCTAGTAGCATGGCTGGAAAAAGATTTTTCAAAAAAACTGGCCAGCAGTCAAATCCATTAGGAGATCTAATGAGCATCTATTGTTTCTTCTATCCTAATAAACTTTCTCCTGGCACAGTATTCCAGCTGTTCTTTGAAGAAAGTCCCTGTTCCTCGTTCTTACACCATATCCTTTGAGATGAGGGGAGGATTCCCACTGCTTGCTTTAGAGGTGGGTGTGTGAATCAAAGCCAATCAGAGCATCTCACACACTGGACTACAGGAATTGGCCCAACACAAGGGCAAAAGACCTAATTAGATACAACAAGTCAGAAGGAAACTTTTGCTGGGACTCTAAGGAGAAAGGTTAGGAGTCTTTCTTGATGAATTTGGACCTGGGAGATTATGGGACTGCAGGTACTGACAGCCATCTTGACCTTGTATGAAAAGCAATAAAAAGAGTAGAGTTCAGCTCTGACCAGTTTGGCTCAGCAGTTAGAGCGTCAGCCCACGGACCGAAGAGTAGCGGGTTCAGTTCTGGTCAAGGGCACATACCTGGGTTGCAGTTCAGTCCCAGCCCTGGTCGGGGTCGTGCAGGAGGCAACCAATCAGTGTCTCTCTCACACTGATGTTTCTCTCTCTCTCTCTCCCTCCCACTTTGAAGATAAATGGAAAAATATCCTTGGGTGATGTTTTTAAAAAAAAGAGTAGAATCCAAAAACAGTGAAAGCCCAGATCCTGGGGAGATTGCTTTCATGCCCCAGATTAAAGCATATCTGAAGTAACAGACTTTTCAGTAACATGAGCCAATGACGTTTGAGTTGAGTACCATTATGGGGTAATATTTTTAAATATTCAGTTGTTAAGAAATTGATGATACACACCAAAGATGATCTGGGCCTCCACTCTAACATTTAGTGTGTACTTACTATGTTTCATGTACTAAAGTACTAAGCACATTATAGCTATCATCTAATAAAATCCTAACAACAAACCATGAGGAGGGTACTATTACTGTTTCTTTCAAAACAGGTGGAACAGGAATTTGAACCCTGGACTCTACAACTGTGAGACTGACCGACTTGCCTTTTCCAAGTCCTTGCCTTGGTCACATTTCATATATCCTAAGAGAGGTGGCTGCCTAACATTTTAGCCTCTGACGCTTTTCAAATGAAATCAATCAAATGGAGCAGGAAGGGGTGGCCAGAACCCTCTTTCTTGCATTCTCCACTCCCAATGAACATCTAGGGCAGCAGTTCTCAACCTGTGGGCCGCGACCTCTTTGGGGGTCGAACTACCCTTTCACAGTATCGCCTAAGACATAACAGTAGCAAAATTATAGTTATGAAGTAGCAATGAAAATAATTGTATGATTGGGGGTCACCACAACATGAGGAACTGTATTAAAGGGTTGCGGCATTAGGAAGGTTGAGAAACACTGATCTAGGGCTTTAAAAAATATTCTGAGCCCTGGCCAGTTTTGCTCAGTGGTTAGAGCATCGGCCCAAGGACCAAAGAGTCATGGGTTCGATTCCAGTCAAGAGCATGTACCTCAGTTGCAGTTCGGTCCCCAACCCTGGTTGGGGTCAAAAGGGAAGCAACCAATCAATGTGTCTCTCTTGATATTTCTCTGTCTCTCTGTCTCTCTCTCCCTCCCACTCTATCTGAAGATTAATGGAAAAGTATCCTTGGGTGAGGATTTAAAAGAAAAAATATTCTGAAAAGTACTTCATGGAACACAGTAAGAAATGATAAGAAATACCTCTTTTTGTATGGAACAATTTCCAAGACATATTAAATGGGAAAAGGTAAGACGTAGAACTGTGTGTACAATGTGCTACATTAATTTGTTTAAAAAATAAAGAGATTATATATACATATATGTATATCTGGAGGGATAAACAAGAATGGTTTACATTGATTGCAAGGAATAACAGGGAGACTTTTCACTGTGTCTTTTTCTACTTCCTATTTTAACCATGTGAATATATTACCTGTCTTAAAAAGAAGGAGGAGGAGGAAAAGGAAAAGAACCATTACATAAGTGTAATGAATCTCAAACCAAGGTGAGCTGCCCACTGACATGTTAAGATAGCTGTCTGATCCAAACAATATAAGTCCTTTCTTCCACAGTCGCTTATCTCTACATATAACTAAATATTAATTACTAAGTTGATCAATAAAGAGCAACAAAATATTCATAAACTAAAACTAGGTAATAAAATTTCCTGAGGAGCCAGTCTGGCTGCCATGCAATGCTTAGCAACACTGCTGAATCTGTTCCCACACACACAGCCAAAAGTGGGAATTTCCTCATTTGGGGAATTCATTCATCCACTAAAGAGTTACCAAATGCTTACTATGTGTCAGAAATACTGTGTTAACCACTGAGGATAAAGCAGTTTACAAAAGGACAAAAATCCTTGCCATTGTGGGTTTACATTCTGATAGTGGTGGGAAAAGGGACAATAAACAAGATCGAGATTTTAAATATACACTAGCCCTGTCTGGGTACCTCAGTTGGTTGGAGTGTCATCCCATACACCAAAATGTCGTGGGTTCAATTTCCGGTCAGGGTACACACCTAGGTTTTGGGTTTGATCCCCAGTCAGGGAGCATACAGGAAGCAAATGATTGATGTTTCTTTTTCAAATCAATGTTTCTCTCTCTCGCTTTCTCTCTCTCTCTCTCTCAAATCAGTTAACATATCCTCAGGTGAAGATTAAAAAATTAACAATAGCCCTGGCCAGTTTGGCTCAGCGGTTAGAGCGTCGGCCTGCGGTCCGGAGAGACCCGGGTTCGGTTCCCGCTAAGGGCACGTACTTTGGTTGCAGTTTGTCCCCGGCCCTGGTTGGTCGTGCGGGTGGCAGCCACTCGATGTGTCCCTTCACGTCAATGTTTCTCTCTCTCTCCCTTCCTCTCTCTCCCTCCCACTCTATCTGTACAAAAAAGAAAAAATATCCTCGGGTGAGGATAAAAAAAAAAAAAAAAATTAACAATAAAATATATACTATATTCCATTGATCTTACAATGAACATTTTTTCACATTTTATAAAACCCAAATTTTAGATGCATCTGTTGATAGATGGCTTATTACAACCTGACAGGTTTTTTTTATTTCCCTTTCTGAGGTACACTGGTTGTCATCTTAGATCTGATGAAATGTAGGAAAATAATATATACAGAAGAACAATGTATCAGACTGATAAGTGCTACAGAGAACAATAAGCAGAGCAGAGGGAGGAGTATGGGGAGATTGCACCTTAGGACAGCCAGGAAAGACCTAAGTAGCATCTGAGCAGACTTAGACAAGGTGAAGGAGCGAGCCAGACCTCTATGTGGATGATGGAATAGCAAGCATTCAAAATATAGGAAAGGACAAGAGCAAGGGCCCTGAGGGAAGAGCAAGTTTCAGAAACACAAGGAAGACAGTGTTGCTGGAATGGAGGGAAGATGAGGTCACAGAGACAACAGAGGGGCCAGATTATGTAAGAACTTGTAGACCACTTAGTGCAAGGTCATTGTCTTGAGTCTAGAGAGGTCAGATAGCAAAGTACATAAGAGCACAGGTTTTGGAGCCAAAATGCCAACTTATGTCCCAGCTCCGCCACTTTCTAGCTGTATGACATGGCCAGGTTACTCAGTACGCCTGTTTCGCCATCTGTAAAATGAAATTGATAACACTACTTACTTCATAAGGTTGTTGTAAGGATTAAGTAATTTATTTTATCTAAAGTACTTTGAATAAATAGAGGCAAACATATAAGGAGCACAAATATGTGTTTGATATTGTTTTATTGACCGGTTATGAATTTCCACTGCTGCTCCACCATTATCGATTTATTTTGCTGTGTGTTGTTTGGTTAATGGAAAATAATGCATAATTGTATCAACAATACTTTTGGACACTGATTTTCCAGTAACTAATCTTTAAAAACCTGTATGTGGCTGCTTAAAGGAGACTCACTTCAGATCAAAAGACACAGACAGACTGAAAGTAAAAGGATGAAAAAAGATGTATCATGAAAATGAAACAAAGAAAAAAATTTTTAAACCTGGGGTAGCAATTCTTATACCAGACAAAATAGACATTAAAACAAAGGCTATAAACAAAATAAATCATGCTGAGAATTATATAGGTATCTAAGACAAACTTTGAGTGTGGCTACTAACACACAGAACTATTTACAATCAGAGCTAAGAAGCCTACTAGGTTTTTGGAGAAATTATATTGCTGAATGTGAAATAAAAAGCCTTTTACTGCTAAAAAAAAAAAAAAAAGGCTATAACGAGACAAAGAAGGACCCAGCAATTCCACTCTGGGTATTTATCGGAAGAAACCCAAAACACTACTTCAAAAAGACATGTGTCCACATAGTCATTGCAGCATTATTTACAATAGGCAAGATATGGAAGCAACCTAAGTGTCCATCAACAGACACATGGAGAAAGAAGTTGTGCATAGATACAATGGAATATGATTCAGTCATAAAAAATAATGAAATTTGCCATTGTTATTGTTGACTTTGCCACTAGAAAGTAAGAAAAGATGAGGGAAGTGGACCACTAAAGAGAACCACTGAGCCCTGGCTGGTTTGGCTCAGCTGTTAGAGCGACAGCCTGTGGACCAGCGGCTCAGGTTTGATTCCAGTCAAGGGCACATACCTTGGTTGCAGTTTGATCCCTGGTTCTGGTTGGGGTCGTGTGGGAGGCAGCCAATCGGTGTGTCACTCTCACATCAATGTTTCTCTCTTTCCCTCCCTCCCACTCTATCTGAAAATCAATGGAAAAATATCCTTGGGTGAGGATTAAAAATTTTAAAAAGAGAGAAAGAGAACCACTGAACTAGGGGAATATAAGGAAACAGTTTTTAAAATGAATTTCAAATCAATGACTTTTGTTAGTTGTTTTGTTGTCAGGTTTGGTTTAGGTTAAAATTCTGGATTATGTGTATTTTATTTTATTTATTTATTTTTTAATCCTCACCCAAGGATATTTTTCCATTTATCTTCAGATAGAGTAGGAGGGAGAGAGAGAGAGGAAGAGAGGGAGAGAGTGAGAGAGAAAAAGAGAGAGAGAGAGAAAGAGAGATTGACCATTGATGTGAGAGAGACACATCGATTAGCTGCCTCCTACATGATCCCTAATCAGGGCTGGGGACCTCCACAATCGAGGTACGTGCCTTTGATCAGAATTGAACCCACGACTCCTTGGTCTGTAGGCCAACACTCTAACCGCTAAGCCAGGGCAGATTATGTGTATTTTAATGATTTATAGCTCTCTTATTCTGAGTGTTTAGATTTATGAAAGTCAGAAGTATAATGGGGTAAGTCATGCAGTCACAATTTTTTCTTATTTTCCTTTCTTTTTGAAATGGTTCTTAAGCATCTATCATGATAAAGGAATTATGCTAGATGATGAAAGAATACAAATAAGTACCCCCAGTGTGGCTCAGTGTTTAAGCGTTGCCCCATGCACCAGGAGGTTGCCAGTTTGATTCCCGGTCAGGACACATGCCCAGGTTGTGGGCCCGATCCCCAGTGGGGGGCATGTAGGAGGCGGCCAATCGATGTTTTCTCGCATTGATATTTCTATCTCTCTCTCCCTCTCACTTCCTCTCTCTCTAAAATCAATAAAGGGAAAGAAAAGAAAGAAAGAAAGAAAGAAAGAAAGAAAGAAAGAAAGAAAGAAAGAAAGAAAGAAAGAAAGAAAGAAAGAAAGAAAACACAGCATGGTCCCTGACTTTTCTCTATAAAATCAGTGGAAGTAGATTCACATGTAACCCCCTTTCTCTTAAATAAGTCCATTTCATGGTTGTTCTGTAGTGATGATGTCTCTGCTCTCCTTTCAGACCTCAAATGAGGGACAAATTAGCCACTGTAACTTCTCTGCCTCCTCTTGAGACTAGAAATAACAGGGAGCTCCACCCTTCCCAAGACATTAGGAGAAAGGCAAGACTGGCAGGTCAGGGGGAAGTCTGGGGGCTCCACCCATATCTTCTCTGCACCCAACTATCCATCCCTCTTGCCCAGTCCTTCCTGCCAAGTGAACACTGTTAGGGAAGAATACAAATGAAGGGAAAACTCATAGTGACCTACTATATCCACAAAAATTGAAAATAAAGCCAGGCATTTTGAAAAGGCCAGTGCCTTTAAACAATTTTGCTAAAATGTCAAGGCACTGTCTTTTTTTTGTTTTTTGGTGTTTTTTTTTTTTTGGTACGTGCCCTTAGTGGGAACCGAACCCGGGTCTCTCTGGTCCGCAGGCCGACACTCCAACCGCTGAGCCAAACCAGCCAGGGCCTAAATGTATATTTTTTATTGATTTTAGAGAGAAGAAGGGAGAGGGAGAGAGAGAAACACATTGATTGGTTGCCTCCTGCATGATCTAGACCAGGGCCGGGGAATGAATTTGAAACCCAGGTATGTGCCCTTGATGGAATAGAACCCTTGACCCTTTGGGCTGAGAGCTGATGCTCTAACTGCTAAGCTAAACCAACCAGAGCAAGGCACTGCTTTTTATTACCAAATAATATATCCAATGAGTAGACACATCCAATGAGCCTCACTTCATCTTAGAGCTTTATCCCTGATAATGGGGTAGAGTGGGGCACAGGGTGGAGGTGAGACAAGACTCAGGGAGGAGTGAAGCTTAGGAACTTGGTGAAGTTCTTTGCACACATTACTTGGTAATAAAAAAACTGAGCATTTATTGGTTACTTTTTTTAGGCTGCAACAAAATTCCCCCATGGAAAATGTGTGATGCAAAGTGTCAAGTGTCTAGTTTTAAAGCAGGGGACAATGCTTAGTGCACAGTATTCCTGGCAGTATAATCTCCACCATTATCCAAGTCACCCAGGCTTAAAACCTTGACACTAGGAAAGGAACTTTCACTATAGCCTTTGTGATATGTGTTATCTACAATTCTACGTTACAAATGAAAAAAAGGACCCTCCTCCTCAGCATAATATTCATATATCCTTTAATGTTTTCTTCATTTATCCATCAAGATCATCATCTCTTATGAGTTAGTGCTAAGCCACAGAGATACAAAAATAACATAATGCTGCCCTTAACAGTTTGGCTTTACAAGCATTTATTGAGAGTTTACCACATATTAACAACTGCAATATATATATTTGGATTTCAGAGAAAGCTTTCAGAAGATGCCAGAGTTAAGTCTTAAGGTACTAGCAGAAGTTCCCTTGATGAAGAAGAAGAGGAAGGCAGGAGCTGTTGACAGGCAGTGCCAGAACATAACAGGCCTGTATACTAATCTAAGGAGTTTGGGTTTTATTACGAAGAGAATGGGTGACCACTGGAGGATTTTAATGAGGACTGTCATGGACAGATATTTTGTCATTGCTAGGCTCACCCAAGGGTGGACTGGAGACTGAAATGGAAGGAAGTCAGGGCTTAAATATTGACAGGCTAGTTAGGAAGCTATTGCTGTAATCTGGGTGAAAAATAATGACAAGAAACCTATCTCAGAGGCAGAGGTATGGGGATCAGAGGACCTCTTTGAGAAATACTGCATTCTATAAATAGACATGATAGAACTTAACTACTAGACATTGAAGGGAGGGGGTTGAAATCCAGTGTTTAAGAGTCTTCCCAGCTCCCTCCTCCTAGCTTAGGTAATTATTTGGGTAGTGACACTATTGATCGTGGCAGGTCACAGGAAGCATATCGATTTTTTTCTTTAAGGGAGACGGGAATCTGAAACCTGTGGGGCATTCAAGTAGAGAAGTGTATGAATCAGTTGGCTAACTAGACCCTGAGCTTTTTAGGTTCAAGAAATCTACAAAACTACTCCAGAAGCCTACGTACCTGGCAATCTCATTTTGAAAGGAACAAGGCACACTGATTTGAAAACACGACATTTTTCAGGCAAAAAAAATTACTGAAATGCAGGGGTTGAGAGTTAATAACAAAACCTTATGCTACCAGTTGCCAAACTGACACTGCAGATAACGTATTTTCTCTGGTAAGCTAAATGCAGAGTTTGATTGGTTTTCTCCTCACACCTCTTGAAAATAGCGGTGTACCTAGCGTTTATCCAGGAATTCCTTTTAACAGGTTTGCAGCGCAAGATCCGAGAAATGCGCCCTCCGGTGGCAGTGGAATGAGGAGGCTCTAGCACCCTTTTACCACCAAACAAAGCCCTGTAAAGAAATACAATTTACGGGGACCAGAAGGCCACAACGCTCGTACTGCTACACCGCGAAACCAAATGAACTCTCCCAGCGACCGGGATCCCTTACCTGTCACGTCGGCCGAAGGAAAATTTCACTTTCGACTCAACAAAATACGACCCCAGATTTGATAGGTTGCAGTAAGTCCCGCTCAGCGACTACTGAACACTCTGCAAGCCAAAACACGTACACTATCCGGATCCTTTCCAGCCGGCAGGGCCGGGCTTCGACCACGTGGGTGAGCGGGGCCAGCCCCAGCGACTCAAGAGGGGCGGGAGTGGGAGGTGTGTCCCTGCGGAGGGAGGCGGTGCCTGCGCAGTGGGCGGGGCTTGGGTGGACCCAGGCTACGGACCTCCTCTCCTCTACTTTCCCCCTTTGCCTTCGCCCTTCGAGCTGCCACGTAATGCCACGTTTCCGCGCATGCGCATCTCCACTGCTAGTGTTTCCGGGCTTAGGGGGCTGGAGCGGCCGCCGATTAGGAAGCGGTGGTGGCGGCGGCCGCAGAGTGCGAACTTGGGGGCCAGGCCCTGCGGAGGGCAGGGGAAGTTATCTTTTCTTTACCAAAGGGGCCCGTAGAGCCAGTGACTGAACGGCAAGATGAACTTCCTCCGCGGGGTGATGGGGGGTCAGAGTGCAGGACCCCAGCACACAGAAGCCGAGACGGTGAGAGAGCGTCGGTCTGGGACTTGGGAAGGGTCCGGGCAGGAACGGAGACAGAGGACTCGGGGGCTCGGAGGTCACCTCCCGCACCCCACCGTGGGTCCACACGCTGCCTCCCCCTTTGCCTCCCTTTCTCTCCTGAATCCTCCGGGTTATTATTGCCTTATGTCCCTAGCGCAGTCCCCACCACGGCGGCTCGGCCCTGCCGACTGCAGCCGCGTCCCGAAGCTCCACAGGCCCGGCGAGGAGGGTGGTCCGTGGATGGTACCGCCCGGGAAGGGATCCATCCAGGGCAGAGGTGGACTGACCAGTCTCCCACGTCCGTCGAGGCCACAGGCCTCTCTCTCGCTCTTTCCCTTTTCCACTGACCGAGAGGAATCTGAACTCCTGCTCCCTCTCTCGCGTTCTGGAATGGGGCTTTGGGGAAGACTGGGTTTAAATCCCAGCTGTTTAGGAGAGCGTGTGGCTAAGAATAAAAAGACAGGGTAGGGCACAGAGCCACCTGCTCCTGTCCCATCAACTGGAGCAAGAGGTGTTATCAATTCGGACTCCGTTTTTCGGGCTCATGCAGATATATGCTATTTAGGAAATACTTTGACGTTGTAGGGATCTTTCGTGCTCGAACTGCTTTGGGGACACATCTCCCGGTTTCCCTTACACTCACCCCATTCAGAAGTCTGAACTCGTGGTAACACTATTTTTTGCCATCACTTTAGAAAAATTGTTGACCACTGAAAACAGTCTGATAATTGGTTCGATTTTAGGTTTACGATAAACTTTGTGAAGTTTGGTTAAAAATTAGTGTGTATGACTTTTTTAAAATAAAACTTTATTTTAGGTCTACAGAAAAGTGACAAAGTATGACATTTGAAAGGCAAACTTTTGGTAGTAGTCATACACATAACTGGGACGTCTATGAACATAGATACCATGTTCTATGTTACTGGGAAGGATAATAATTTTTATTGTCAAGCTCGTACCTTGTGCTAGGTACTGTGCTGAGCTCTTTAAGTCCAAATTCTCCTTAAATCCCTAACTACCCTGCAAGATAGGTGATAATATCCTCACTTTCAAATGAAAAACTGATGCTGAGAGAGGTGAATTAACTTGACCAAGGTTACACTACTAGTAATAGAGCCAGAATTCAATCAAGTTTTACTTTGCTTCAAAGCCTAGGCTTTATTGCTGGTGCCTGTATTTTAAAACTTATCTGGATATTTTGGACATGTATGTAATATTATTCAAAGTAACCTCACAGATCTGAATTAAAACTGTTTAAAGCAGAAGTTGAAAGCTGGTGAATCTGTTTTCTTTCATTTGAAAATCTGGAGATTTCACATACACAGACATACTACTGATACTTGGCTTCTCTGTTTGATTCCCACACGGCTACAAGGCAACTGAGTTGCCCTATTAGAAGACCATGCTCTCTTCAGATTACCATAGTCACCGTCCACCTCTTCAGCTTTTGTTCTTTTTTTAAATTTTTGTCCGCCTGATATTTATTGTTTGAGGCACCAAGTTTAAAGTGTGGTTAATAGTAATTGCTTTGGAGTTAGACCTTGATTAGAATCCTTGCCTTCCACCTGTTGTTGGATTGGACAGATAAAAGAATGGCTAATACCCTATGAATAAAATTTTTAAAATGCCTGCTCTTATGGATGTAATGAGGATTAAGTAAAACAAGAAATAGAGTATGTGCTCTGTAAAGGGTGGTTTTTAGGGGAAGAATACTCTCTTTTTTGATTTTTTGTTGTTATTGTAATTATACTTAGAAGATGACATACAATTGAGTATAGGATTTTAAAGCTGAAAGGCCCTTTGCAGTTCATGCAAGCTGAACTCCCTCAGTTTATAAGTTAGGCACAGAGCAATAAAACAACTTGCACAGGATAGAACACTTTGATCTTGCCTTAGTGAATGGAACAACAACATACTTTTTATTATGATTTCAAAATGAACCTTGAGTATCACTTGAGTGTATGTTGTATTTATAACATGAAAGGAAAGTGAGGGTTCTTGTTCTTGCCTAACTTTGAGCATCTACACTCAAAATTGGAAAAGTGATTTATGTTTGGAAGAGAATTAATCATTTATTCTGAGTTACAGTATGAATAGAATTTGTTTCACCATCTCATTCCATCAGGAAGTATAATAGGTATAAAGGGTCATGGCTCACTAATTTAGAAGTATTTATAAAACATCAGCCCTGGCCAGTTTGGCTCAGCGGTTAAAGCGTCGGCCTGCGGTCCAGAGAGACCCGGGTTCGGTTCCCGCTAAGGGCACGTACTTCGGTTGCAGTTTGTCCCCGGCCCTGGTTGGTCGTGCGGGTGGCAACCACTCGATGTGTCCCTTCACGTCGATGTTTCTCTCTCTCTCTCCCTTCCTCTTTCTCCCTCCCACTCTATCTGTACAAAAAATGGAAAAATATCCTCGGGTGAGGATAAAAAAAAACAAACAAAAAAAAAAAACATCAGACTGTGTCTACAATATTACATATTTTTGTTTTGTTTTGAGGATTTAAAATTTTTTTAAATAAATAACTGAAGTCATAAAGGTTTGTCAGACAAATTATTTCACTCTTGGTAAACCTTCACTATGGATATAATTGTTGCTGTACTCAGCCAATTAGAGAGGTTCAGTTCTCTGCTTATGTTCCAAGATAACCAATAATCCTTACATCATAACAGCAAAAGGGATCCCATGAAGCCCCAAGTGATTAAAGTGCCAAACTAAACCATCACAGCAATATCTGATTTGAATTCAACCAGATTCCATCCAAAATGAGTCAAGTACCCTGAAGAACCATTAAGCATATATTTTCCCTTGTGGGACACTCCCTCCCAAATAGACCAATTGCAACTACATGAAGCAAACATATCCTCCAGATTTTATTGTCACATAAAACAAAATATGAAGATTAGAACTAGATCACTTGGCCCTTTCTCTTATCTCCTCCCAGTTCAAAATGCTTGCATCTCCTAATAGCCAGCGTTCTCTTAGATTAGCCTTTTTGTGGAAAATTGGCTTAGTCTACCCACCATAGCCACTCTGCTTTCTGTCTAACGCTGCTTTCCCTGCCCATACAGAGAATCTTTGCCCGTTTTGTACTGTGTTACATTGTGGGGTTGATGCTTGCCACACTTCTTACAGAAAGTCCAACGGGTTTTAGGAACATTCACCATGCTTATGAGAGTGCTGTCTGTATGGAAGGGAAGCCAATGTGATATGTTTTAATTGGTGATTTTATCTGGCCTGGATATTCAAGTAGCCAGAGCTTGGGATCTTTAACTTCTTCTTTTTATTTATTTAATTTATTTATTTATTTTTGTTACAGGTGTTTCTCCTTTTTCCCCCCACTGATTTCCCCCCTCCCTTTTCCTCCCCGCCCTGTCCCCAGCTTTGTTGTCCATGTCCATTGTTCATGCACACATGCATATAAGTTCTGTGGTTTCTCTCTCCCCCACCAGGGGACCTTTAACTTCTATATTATTATTATTGTTATTCTTTAGCATTTTGAAGTGTTTATATTTCTGCGAAATTAGATTATTTTCATTGTGGTTTTCCATTGTTCATGCTTTTCTCATCTTTTCCAGTGCAAAGCCTCTTATTTTGGGGTCTAAAGTCTACCTGTCCTTTAAATCTGTTGTCAGTGCATTCTCTAATCTGTACCTTTTACTTCTTTCCCCCACCAAACATGGATAATCTCATTTCCCTCCGAGCAGTCTTCACATTTAAACTAGATTGTGCTTTCTACCATTTATGTATGTGTGAAAGAAGTCATAGGTCTGTAATCATAGCGGCTTACAAAGTACTGGGTATTAAAACAATACTTTTTTAAAAAATATTTTTTTTATTGATTTTAAAGAGAAAGGAAGGGGGAGAGAGATAGAAGCATCAATGAGAGAGAACATTATTGGCCACCTCCTGCATGCACCCCACTGGGGATTGGGCCTACAGCCTGTACATGTGCCCTGACCAAGAATCAGATTGGTGACCTCTTGGTGCATGGGTTGTCGTTCAGCTACTGACCCACATTGGCTGGGCTAAAACAATACTTTTAAAGACTGTAGGAATCTGAAACAGTTGAAGTCCATTATGTCAAACTTTTTACTTAAAGAATTTTTTACATTTACTCTGCTTAGACTCCTTATTTTTCTTAACTAAACTTAAGTATCTTTTAAATAAGTGAGGGTTATACTGTTGATTGTACATATAGTATCTAGTTTTTCACACTCTCAGTTAAGAGTACCTGTGGACTGGTATTAAGATGTTCTTCAAAGCCCTGGCCGGTTTGGCTCAGTGGTAGAGCGTCAGCCCGAGGACCAAAGAATCTCAGGTTTGATTCTGGTCAAGGGCACGTGCCTTGGTTTGTTCCCCAGCCCTGATCGTGCAATTGGCAACCAATCGATATTTCTTTCTTTCTCCCTCCCTCCCTCCAACCCTATCTGAAGATAAAAATGGAGAAAAGTATCCTTTGGTGAGGATTAAAAAACAAACAAACAGATGTTCTTAAAGACAAAGTAGTAAATTTTTGTATTTGTATCATGATAGCCAATAATTCTATAAAGTTGTGAATATTCCAGAGTTTTATCTACATTAAACTTTTCACATTTTAGACTCAAAATTTTTAAATTTTATTTCTCTTTTTTACCTTAGGTAGAGAAAGGCACTGATTTCTGATGATTGAAGCCTCCTACCCCTTGACATACTTTGCTGGGTGCATATAAATACTAATTATAGTAAAAATGCTTTTTTTTGGGAATGCTTGCACAGGCTTAATTTTCTGTCTGCTTTCCCACTAATGCCTTTTTATTTATGTATTTTTTTAACTTACCTTTATTGTTGAATGTATTACAGGTGTTTCTCATTATTCCCTCATTGACCCCCTCCTCCCCACTCCCGCCCCCCTCCTGCCTTTCCCCACACTGTTGTCTATGCCCATTGGTTATGCATATATACATATAAGTTCTTTGTTATTTCTTCCCACCCCCAATCCCCCTTCCCTTTGAGGTTTGTTAGTCTAGCAACCAATTTGTACTTCTTAATCCCTTCACCTTTTTCACCCATTCCTCTAACCCCCCCCCCCCAATCTGGCAACCAAAAAAATGTTCTCCGTATCTATGAGAATATTTCTGTTCTGCTTGTTCATTTTGTTTGTAGATTCAATTGTCGATAGATATGTATTCAGTGCCATTTTGTTTGTTCATATTTTTTATCTTTTTCTTCACGAAGATCCTTCAACATTTCATATAATAATGGTTTGGTGGTGATCAATTCCTTTAGTTTTTCCTTGTCTGGGAAACTCTTTATCTGTCCATTGATTCTAAATGACAGCTTTGCAGGATAGAGTAACTTGTTTGTAGGTTCTTGCTTTCATCACTCTGAATATTTCTTGCCACTCCCTTCTGGCCTGCAAAGTTTCTTTTTAGAAATCAGTTGACTGTCTTATGGGAACTCCCTTGTAGGTAACTAACTGCTTTTCTGTTGCTGCTTTTAAGATTCTCTCTTTGGCCCTGGCCATTTTGGCTCAGCTGTTGGAGCGTCAGCCTGCGGACCAGAGAGTCCTGGGTTCAGTTTCCGCTAGGGGCACATACCACAAAAAAAATAAAATAAAATAAAAAAAAGATTCTCTCTTTGTCTTGAACCTTTTGCATTTTGATGATGATGTGTCTTGGTGTGGGCCTCTTGGGGTTCATCTTGTTTGGAACTCTCTGTGCTTCCTGGACTTGTATGTCTGTTTCCTTCACCAGGTTAGGGAGGTTTTCTGCCATTATTGTTTCACACAGGTTTTCAGTTTCTTGTGCTCTCTCTTCTCCTGGCACCCCCAAGATGCGAATGTTGGCATGCTTAAAGTTGTCTCAGAGGCTCCTTACACTCTCCTCATTTTTTAAAATTCTTTTTTCTTTTTGCTGTTCTGATTGGGTGTTTTTTGCTTTCTTATATTCCAAATCGATGGTTTGTTTCTTGGCTTTACCTACTCTACTATTGAATCTGTATAAATTATTCTTTATTTCATTTAGTGGCTCCTTCATTTCTGACTGGTCATTTTTTATGCTCTTGAGGCCCTCACTAAGTTCACTGAGGTTCTCACTAAGTTCATGGAGCATCCTTATAAGCAGTGTTTTGAACTCAGCATCTGTTAGGTTGCATATCTCCATTTTGTTTAGTTCTTTTCTTAGAGTTTTGTTCTGTTCTTTCATTTGGGACCTGCCAACTAATGCCTTTTTAAAAGCTGGTTTATTGAAAATCCCAAGACAGGTGTTAACTACATTTGATGATAAATCATAGGGCAGTGTTTCCTTTGCAAGTTGTATCCCAAGGCACAAAAGTTGACTGAAGTGCATAAAAGTATGCAGAGTTAGCATACTATTAAGGCATTTCTTTTTAGATTAAACTTTGAATAGCTTGTTTAAAAAGCAAAAGGGCTGACAATATAGACACAGCTGTACTTTCTTTTACTAAAAATTAAGTGTGCACTTAAATTTAGACATAGTTTTGGTTTGTCTAACACATTTTATACCACGTCACTGAAACTCTTGTTTGGATTAGTGTTTCATATTCTACATTAATAAACAAGTCAATGTCATAACTGGTATATGTTTTCTCTCTTGGCTGTTTTGTTACAAATGTTAGAGAATGATTTGTGTTTATCACTCCTATATACAACCAAAGATGTCTCTTACAGTATTTTTATTAAGTAATGTCTATTGAAAACAACATGGCTTTTTAAAAAGATAATTAGACTACTTAGGGTGGTTCAAAAAAACTAGTATCATTTGTATTTTACCTCCCTTATCATTACCAAAGTATGTTCCAGAGAAAGTGAGTAGAGGTATTTGAAGGAATTTTCTTACCAAAGAAGTGTGCTATGTGATGATGAAAAATGAAATAACAAAAAGTAATATTTATACAATATTTATTAAGCAAGCACTGTGTTATATTTTCAAGATGGAGATATAAAGTAAGTTGTGTTTGCCAGATTTATTTGGCCAGACCCCTTTTTTTTCCTTTCAGGATACTTTGTGGGTCTAGTGTTCTGAGGAACAAACTTAGGGAAAAATTGTCCTGGAGGATATATTTTTAAAGGAATGCTACATTTTAGAAGTCCTACTTATCATCAGTATTGTGGAGTTCATGAAGTAGTTCCCTTTGAATACCTAAAATATAAAATTAGTCCTGATGCTTCATGATTTGAAAAATAATTGTAATCACTCTTGAATCTATCTCTTAGGAGAGAATAGAAGAATTTCTTATATAAATTGTTGATAGCAAATACCATTTCTCTCTTCTTATATATTTACTTCCTATTATTTCTACCGCTTTGTCTGTTTTCTGTTTTGGATATTAGACAACAGGCATGCTTATTTTTTTATACCCCAGGCAGAAATGCCATAAACATTTATTTTATTTTATTTGTTTATTTACTTTTGGTTAAATCCTCACCCTGGGATATTTTTCCATTGATTTTTTTTTTTTTTTTTTTTTTTAGATAGAGTAGAAGGACGGGAGGAGAACAGAGAAAGAGAGAGACATCGATGTGCGAAAGATACATCTATTGGTTGCCTCCGGCACCACCCCAACTGGTGCCAGGGATCAGACATGCTACCCAGGTACCTATGTGCCCTTGACCAGAAATCAAACCTTTGACCCTTCGGTCCGCAGGCCAGTGTTCTAACCCAGTGGTTCTCAGCCTGTGGGTCATGACCCCTTTGGGGGTCTAACGACCCTTTCACAGGGATCGCCTAAGACCATTGGAAAACACATATTTCTGAGACAGGCTCCTCTATCCATCTCCAGGCGGGTCCGCCCACATGCAGATACTCCCACATACAACATGAGGAACTGTATTAAAGGGTCGCAGCATTAGGAAGGTTGAGAACCACTGCTTAACCGCTGAGCTAAACTGGCCAGGGCCATAAACATTTTTTATATAAAAAGTTACCTTTAATTTGAAAACTTTTGTTTTAGACTCTGAGGTGCTAGCATTTGAGATAGGTTATTTTGTAGAAAAGTTTCATTACATTATGATGCCTTGCTTAAAAGGACATCCTTTTGGAAAGCATCATTCATTGCTTAGAGAAAACATGGAGAATAAATGTTACCTAGGTTGATTTATTGGTAATTGTAATGGAAATATATTGTGTTAGATTCATTGGATTTGTCTTCAAAGAGGCTGGTGTTTGGCTTTGTAATATTCCTATTTTTTTTTTTTTTAGATTATAATAATTGAGGTCATCTGAAGATAAGACTGGCTTTTACTTTTTTTGGTAAATTCTCAGTTATAGAGTTCAATTTAAAACAAATTAAATTTTTGGCTCTTTCAAGTATCTGAAAATAGTAAAATATTTCTATAAATATAATAAATATAAATATAATCCCTGACCCTTCAGTCCAAGGGCTGATACTCCAGCCACTGAGCCAAACTGGCTGGGGCAACAGTAATATTTTTTTATTACACTTAAACAATATGAATGAATTAACTTGAATTATTTTAATACTATAGGAAGCAGTCACGGGTGTGACAGTTCTGTCCAAGGAAGGTGTAACTAACTATGTGTTAAACTTCATGAAGGCAAAGTTAATCATCAAATTAACTGGTGTTAGGGCTTGATAAATATTTATTGAATAAATGACTGAATGGTAGAATTAGATTTCTTAAATTGGAATTCCTGTCCTTCATTTTTGCATATCAGTTAAATAGTTACTAAATACTAAAAAGTATGTATTTATATTAGGAATTGTAAGAAAATACATTATGTCAATGTCCGTTACATTTCAAATGTTTCTTCAGCATCCTAGTTTTACGGCACCTTCATTTTTTTTTTTTTTCTTGTACTTTTAGTGCTTTTTCATTTTCACATTCTTCATCTCATTTTTTGCTTTTCTAGTCTCTCCTATTCCCATTTGCTTCTGTTTTGGTCTCCTTTGTGTATCACTGAATAAAAAAAATAAATGGGACCATTGGGTAGCAAAATAAACATTAAAGCCAGATTTTTAGGTTGTAATTTTGATTACGAATTACAATTTACTACTTGTTAGTGGGATTATTTGTTCTTTTCATATTTTTCTTGGTAAGTGGAATTGAGAATCTTACATGGCAATTACTGAAAACAAAGAAGAGGGTTTTTAAATTTGTTTTTTGACATAAATAATATTTTTTTAAAAAATAAGTTATTCCAAAACAAAACAATACAGGCCACAAAAGTGGCCTTGTTTTACATTTCTGTATATCTCTTTATTGGGAGACAGCTGGGTCTTCTCTCATTTGATCTGCTGTGATATGTTGCTTCAGCTGATATATGGAGAAAATCTGGCCTCACACACATAGAAAGTGGCAATAGGCAGAGGCAACAGCCTGAGCTAAAGTCATGAGGCAGGACATAGCGCAGAAGGTTTGGGAATTAATAAAAATATGGAATGCTTCACGAATATGGGTGTCATCCTTGCACAGGGGCCATGCTAATCTTCTCTGTATTGTTCCAGTTTTAGTGTATGTGCTGCCAAAGTGAGCACAAGAAGAGTTTTGAATACATAATCACCTATATTCACTGCATGATGGTATCCCCATTTTATTGATAAGACTTCATTTTTTAATTACATAAAATGACAAATAAGTAAAATTTAAGTCCTCTTTAACTACTGTCTCCAATTTCAGTTCTCTTTCCAGAAATAACCACTGTTCTTAGTTGGTATAAATTTTTTCAGATCTTTATGAATAATCATGCATTTGTGCAGTATGGAATTATGTATTTGTGTAAACATATTTATCTCTTTTTTTACAAATGATACACTGTTTATGGTTTTCTGTAGCTTCTTTTTTTCATTGATTGATATGTCTTAGAGAATTTTGTATGTTAAAATATAGAGCTACTTTATTACAAATTATTGTTAATTACACTACACTGTCTTCTAATAGATGTACAGTCATCTTTATAAAAGGTTCCATGTTTAGCCCTGGCCGGTTTGGCTTAGCGGTTAGAGCATCGGCCTGTGGTCCGGAGAGACCCAGGTTCGGTTCCCGCTAAGGGCACATACTTCGGTTGCAGTTTGTTCCCGGCCCTGGTTGGTTGTGCGGTGGCAGCCACTCGATGTGTCCCTTCACGTTGATGTTTCTCTCTCTGTGTCTCTTCCTCTCTCTCCCTCCCACTCTGTCTGTACAAAAAATGGAAAAATGTCCTCGGGTGAGGATAAAAAAAAAAAAAAAGGTTCCATGTTTAATTAATCATTCTCTGTATCTCTCAGAGCACTTCATACCTAGTTAGCATAATATGAATTAGTTGAATTACTGTCTCTTGAGTTTTTCCTTATTATCTCTTTCAGTCCTTCTAAATAAAACTAACTCTGGATTAAATTTTACTCAAATATATACTTTCTCTTTAAAACTGCTTTTTATTAATATATAGTATTCTGTTGCTTATTTATTTATTTTCCTTGGTTTAGCGACCTTGGTTGAGTTTTGGCCAAGAAAGCATTCAGAGCCAAGACTCAGACTGTAAGTTTATTTAGAAAAGTCACAGAGGTAGAAGAAGTGAGCCATAGACAAGTTACAGAGGCAAAAGAAGGGCCCTTGGAGCATAGGGGAGAGGGAGGCAAGGAAAACACACCTGGGGGAAAGGGGGAAGATGCAGGAATGTGTTTGAGTGTGTGTGTGTGTGTGTGTGTGTGTGTGTGTGAGAGAGAGAGAGAGAGAGAGAGAGAGAGAGAGAGAGAGAGACAGAGAGAGAATTTTTCAAGTATTCTGTTGCTTAATGCAAGAGTCACAAAGTCGCCCAGCCGGTGTGGCTCAGTGGATGGAGCATCATCCCATGGACTGGGAGGTCCTGTTTCAATTCCCGGTTGGGGCACATGCCTGGGTTGCAGGCTTAATCCCCAATGAGGGGTGTGTAGGAGGTGGCCGATCAATGTTTCTCTTTCACATTAATATTTCTATCTCTTTCTTCCTCTCTCTAAAAAAAAAAAAAAAAAAAAAATCTATATAAAAATATTTTTTAAAAAGAGTCACAAACTCAAATCCTAAAAGTGTCAGTTGGGTAGCATCATTGTCAAGTGAAGCAGGTTGGATTAGAGAAGAGAGCGAAGGTCTGGGATGAAACTGGAGTCAGCATATCCTGACGTGAGGGTGTAGCTAGTGTTCAACTCCAGCCAGTTGTTGGCCTCCAGAAATATAGGCCTAGAAATCTAACTTAACCACGTGATTAAGCACTCAAACTGCTTGGCTTTGAATGCTATCCCACCACTTAGTAGTTTTGTGAACTTGGACAGGTCACCCACTGTGACTCCGGTTCCTCAGATGTAAAATGTGCATAGTAATAGGGTCTATCACATAGGGTTTTTGTGGACATTAATAGGATTAAAAATATGAGGAACTTTAGAACACAGCTGGCACATAGTAAGTGCTCTGTATTACAGATTTTAACAATCTTGAGATGTAAATTAGCATTTAAATCAGGTTGCATCTTGTAATTATAATTGACAGTATTTCTCTGTTCTTGGTAATATATTAAAAATAGTGAATCTTATGATTGATGACTTTTTAAATTGTATGAAATACAGTGTTAGCTATCATTAGTTTATCAAGCTGATTTTGTTTTTTCAAGAAAAGTTGGAAATCTGGATTTTTATATGAAATCTTCAGATTTTGCTTAAAAAATTATTTTAAACACTGAATTACAGTGTTCCCCTACTTACCAAAAAAATCTTGCAGTCCCTGTAGTTTGCAGCAGGTACTCAGACTAACATTTCTCTGCATGGGGGGCAATGTAGGATAGTAGAAAAAGTGTGGGCTTTGGAATAATATATATGAAACTTGGTTAGAATCTGAACTGTGCCACCAAGCAGGCAGGGTGTTTGGGGTTTTATTGCTTATTTCTAAGTCTAGTTTCCTCTTCTGTAAAATTTATTTATTAATTTAGATGTTGGATCAGCTGCTAGAACTGAGGCCAAAAGATAGAGGTCTAACCAAGACAGAAGTTTGTCTTTTTCACTAAAGTATCAATTAGAAGACAGTCTTAGCCAGGGTAGTTCTGCTCCTCAGGGTGGTCCAGGAGCCTAGGTGCTTTTTATGTTGTTCTGCCATCCTTGGGATGCTGCCCTTACTTGAATTATTAAAGGTGCCTCATTCAGCCTTCCAAGCTTCAAGGTTCAAGTTCTAAGCTGAGGGAATGAGAACGAGGAATAAAGAACAAATAGCTTCACTCTGGCTGGGTGGCTCAGTTGGTTAGAGCATTGTCTCATGCACCAAAAGGTTGCAGGTTTTATTCCTCATCATGGCACATACATACTAGGTTGCTGGTAGATCCCTGGTTGGGGCATGGGAGGCTACCGATCCATGTTTCTCTCTCACATCGATGTTTCTCTCTCTCTCTCTCCTTCCCTTTCTCCCTCCCTCTTTCTATCTTTCCCCTCCTCTCTCTAAAACATATCCTCTGGTGAGGGTTAAAAAAAAAAAACCCGAATAACTTTCTTTTTAGAACATGACCTGGGGAAGGTACTGGCAACTCATTGGCCAGAATGTAGTCACTGCCTAGATGTAAGGAAGGCTTGGAAAGTAGTCTAGGTGGACAGCCATGTGCCCAGCTAAAACATAAATCACTAAAGTTAGAGAGATTAGATAAAGAGGCCCAATTATACTGCACTGAGTTGGTTTTTTAAGTAAGGAATAAATGGAATAATAATCTTTGAGATCTACAATTTCTGAATATAAGTCAAGCGTACTGTGTGTTGCAAAATTTTTGTTTGGTAAATATCAACTGAAAAATACAGACCTGTCTATATTTGGAATATATATAATATGTTTTTCTTTCATTTGGTTTCAGTTGTCTGTAAAGAGTAGCAACATAGCACTTTATTATGGAGAGATCACTTATTCAGAAACTTCAGCCATCTGGAATATTATCAGGAGGTAATAAGGCT
This sequence comes from Molossus molossus, assembly GCF_014108415.1. Taxonomy (NCBI): domain Eukaryota; kingdom Metazoa; phylum Chordata; class Mammalia; order Chiroptera; family Molossidae; genus Molossus; species Molossus molossus. The sequence continues at coordinate 55,437,578 of NW_023425344.1, forward strand.
TTCACATAGCAAAGCAGAAGTTGCAAAGTCCATGTACTCGATCTTGATTTCAAACTGAGTAATTTTTGGTTGTAGACATGTTACTGTCTTGCTTAATGATCAAATTTTTCTTAGCAAATCAAAATCTACAAAATTTAAATGGCCTGTCAGAAACATAAATGATGGAAATGACAACCAAAGCCTAATAGAAGAATGATACAAAAAAAGTCTTAAGAAGCTTGTAGTAATAGTGTATGTTAATATTCGAGTATTATAGGTACCAGATACTATGCAAAGACTTCTATATTAATTCATTTAACACCTAAGATATCCCTGTGTATAATTTTGGAGAGGATTTAGGTTTAAATCTAAGAAAGCTTATAAAATTATGTTCTTTGTTCAAGGAGACAGTGAAGCTTGTGATTAGTTTTAGATTACTATCAGAAATCACTAAAATGAAAAGACATTTTGGTGCCTGACAGAAGGTTATCTGAAATAGCTTAATCATGATTCTGAATAAATAAGTTGTTATATTCACTTTTGACTCTCATTGGTTTACATTATGGTTGATTGATTTGAGTTTGTCTTAAGTCACTAGAGAGAAAGTTCCTATTAAAATCCCCAATTAGGAAGAATATGTACTTGTTATTAAAATCCAAGTTTAATAGATAAAATGCATTTTTAGCTTTTTAAAAATAGTCTTGATACATACCCAAACTCAGGAATTTTTTTTTTTTTTTATCCTCACCCGAGGACATTTTCCCATTTTTTTGTTCAGGTAGAGTGGGAGGGAGAGAGAGGAACAGGAGAGAGAGAGAAACATCGATGTGAAAGGAACACATCGAGTGGCTGCCACCCGCACGACCGACCAGGGCTGGGGACAAACTGCAACCGAGGTACGTGCCCTTAGCGGGAACCGAACCCAGGCCTCTCAGGACCGCAGGTCGACACTCTAACCGCTGAGCCAAACCGGCCAGGGCCCAAACTCAGGAATTAATGGATTTTATTTCTATAAGTATAAATGGTATATTTTAAATGATGATTAATTTTAGTATTTTTAAGATACATTTTGTAATTATCTAAAAAAAAACTTGTAATCTGCTTATTAATCAGATACTTTGAAGCAGATACAATGACTCATTTAGAAATATTTTTTTAGCTAAGTTTATATTTTCTTGTTTTTTTCCCCACATTATTTTAGATCAATCATCATTCCCAGAAATAACAGGCATCTAAATTATTATAAAAGGAAATTCTCATATTTTAGAAAGTCTCCTTTGGTATGTTGTTTTAATAGAACAAGTATATATATGTATATGTGTAAAGTAAAAACTGTTGTTTTGGTTCATAGGTGTATACACATTAAAAACTCAGTTTTTATATTTTGAATATGAAATGCCATTTTCTACACTAAAATATGTGTAAATAAATATAAAGTAAGAAATCATTTTCTGTATCTGGAATTCCTTCCTCGTATGATACTCCTTTAATTTTTTAAAATGTATTAAAAAAATTTTTTTTATCCTCACCAGAGGACATTTTTCCATTTTTGTTCAGACAGAGTGGGAGGGGAAAAGAGGGGGGGAGGGAGAGAGAGAGAGGGCTGGGGACAAATTGCAACTGAGTTACATGCCCTTGACCGGAATCGAACCCGCAACTCATCAGTCCAGGGGCTGACGCTCTAACCACTGAGCAAAACTCTCCAATTTTTATTTTTTTGTTAATCCTCACTCAAGGATATTTTTTCCATTGATTTTTTTTTTTTTTTTTTTTTTTTAATCCTCATCCGAGGACATTTTCCCATTTTTTGTACAGACATAGTGGGAGGGAGAGAGAGGAAGAGAGAGAGGGGGAAACATCGATGCGAAAGGGACACATCGAGTGGCTGCCACCCGCACGACCAACCAGGGCCAGGGACAAACTGCAACCGAGGTACATGCCCTTAGCGGGAACCGAACCCGGGTCTCTCCGGACCGCAGGCGGATGCTCTAACCGCTGAGCCAAACCGGCCAGGGCTTTTCCATTGATTTTTAAAGAGAGTGGAGAGGAGTGGAGGAGAGAGAGAGGAAAAAAAACCATCGATGTGAGAGAGACATATGGATTGGTTGCCTCCCACACTTGCCTGGATTGGCGGCTGGGATTGAACCTGCAACCTAGGTACGTGCCCTTGACCCAGAGACCCTTCTGTGCGTGGGGTGATCCACACCGGCCAAGGCTCATCCTTTGTTTTTAGAGAGAGAGAGAGAGAGAGAGAGTGTGTGTGTTGGCTGTTAGGGGTTTTTTTTTCTTACAATTTTTTTTTCATCCTTTAATTTTTGACTCAAGTGGCATTCTTACTATTTCAATATTAAACAGTATCTTAGTCTTCTATAACAAAAATACCACAGGCTGGGTGACTTAAACAACAACTTACTTTTCACAGTTCTGGAGGCTGGGAACTCCAAGATCAGGGCACAGGCAGATTCGGTGTTAGCTGAGGACTTACTTCCTGGTTCATACACAGCTATTTTCTCCCTGTGTCCTCACATGGGAAAGGGTTAAAGGAGGTCTCTAGGGCCTCTTTATAAGGGTGCTAATCCTGTTCATGAGGGCTCTACCTTCCAGAGGCCTCACCTCCTACTACTCTCACATTTGGGGTTAGGATTTCAAAATGTGCATTTAGGGGAGGGGGATAGAAACATTCAGTCAATAGCAGTTTTGCTTTCATATAAAATTGACTGCTTTTTCTCTTGTGTCACTGCTTTACTCAACAGTACCTAATTACCTTTAACTTGTTATTATACTTTATTTACACAACTGTTTCCCTGTGCAAGCTTCTGTGGCTAGAGATCATATCTTTATTTTGGTTAGCACACAACAATGTGTTTATTGAGTAATGACTGTAATCTAATCTTTAAAATTTGTGCTTTATGCTGTAAGGAACAGGGAGCCAATTGAGGGTATTTTTCTTATGGTAGTTTATTTTTATCTATTAAGAGCTGATTTCGTGCTCTTTTGATCAGTAGAGTGAAAATAGCATCTTTGAAAGATGAATTTAGTCAGTCATAAAATATCCTGGAAATTCCAATGTAAAACAAACCATTTCACTTTGCTCCATTATTACTCTTTTCTGTTTATAAAGATGATCTCTGTTTATTATCAAAACTCAAACATCAGAACTAAATGTAGAAAATGAATATTTCTAGCAACCCACTAAAAGACAGTATGATGCATAGTCTTCATTTTTTCAATATATATTCAAATGATTTATTATTAATGTAGTTTTAAACCAAAATGACTTCATGTTAAGCATACATGTTGTTGTTTTTTCCAGTTAATATTTCCTGAACATCTTTTCTTGTTAGTATATGTGGATCTGCTTCATTGTCTTTGGTCAACTGCATAGTGTACAGGGTGGAGCAAAAATAGGTTTATAGTTGTAAGTATACAAAACAGTTTATTCTAGTATTATTTATTAATTATTATATTGTTTTCCAGACAAACAACTATAAGTCTACTTTTACCCCACCCTGTATGTGTATCATGTGGTTAGTTCACTGTTCTCTGACTGATGGATTAACCTTAAGATTTCTTTTCTTTTTTTCTTTTTAAATGAACACTGGAAATTTATTGCTCACAGTTCTGGAGGCTAGAAACCTGAGAGCAGGGTGCTAGCATAGTCATGTTAGGACCCTCTTCCATGTAGCAGACTTAATATATCCTTACAGGGGGGAGGTAAACTTGCTTTTTAGCTGTTAAAAATATTGCTACAGCCCTGGCCGGTTTGGCTCAGTGGTTGGAGCATCGGCCTGCGGACCAGAGAGTCCCGGGTTCAGTTCCTGCTAGGGGCACATACCAAAAAAAAAGTAAAAAAAAATATATGTATATATTGCTACAAAGAACATTCTTATATATAACATTGTATAGTTATGGGCGTTATTTTTGTTTTTTCAATCCTCACCCAAGGATATGATTAGAGAAAGTGGGGGGGGGGGGTGAAAACAAGCATCCATGTGAGAGAAAAACGTCAATCGGTTGCCTCCCATACATGCCCCAACCAGGAATCGAACCCGCAACCTAGGTGTGTGCCCTAACTGAGAATGGAACCTAAAGCCTTTTTTTGGTGTCTGGGCCAATGCTCCAAGCAACTGAGCCACCTGGCCAGGTGCTGTGGGCATATTTTTAAAGGATAAATTCCTAGAATAGGAGTGCCTGGCTGAAAGGTTATGAACATTTTAAGTTGTAACAGTTTTTGCCAAATTGCCACTTTTTAAAGTTACCTTCCTTCTGAGAGAATATAAGCAAGTTTACTAATTTATATCTTTGTCTATCCTGGATGGTTCTATTTTAAAAATTTTACTGAAGCATGTAGGAAAGTACACATGTCATATGTAAACCTCAACCTGAACACACCCAGATAGCCAGCACCCAGATCGAGGAACAGAAGAACATTGCTAGCACCTCTGAAGTCCCCTTTGTGCTTCATTCAGTCCCTGCCCACCCCCATGGGTAATCACTGTCCTGACTTCTAATGGCATAGATTAGTTTTGCCTGTTTTTAATTTCATAAAATGAAGCCATTTGGTATGTGCTACTATTATTTTAATTTTAAATTTGTGAGTCTGTTAAATAAAAATAGCCTCATCGTTATTTTATTTATCTTCATAATAACTGAGATTATTATCTTTCTGTATATCTCAAAGCTTTAAAAAAAACTAACAATGCTGAAATAGCATGTTAGGACACAAAATAAATGACTAAAAATAAAAACAAAGCAAGCCCTGTGATCATCTCCCTCCAGTATTTCTAAAGCTAAGTATCTCCACCACCATCAAATAGCCTTCACATTTCCACATTCAACAAATAATGATTGAGCCCTGGCCCATTTTGCTCAGTGGTTAGAACATTGGCCTGTGGACAGAAGAGTCACGTGTTCAATTCTCTGTCAAGGGCACGTACCTGGGTTGCAGGTCCAATCCCGGCCCTAATCAGAATCATGCAGGAGGCAACCATCAATGTGTCTCTCTCACATCAATATTTCTCTATCTCCCTCCCTCCCTTCCACTCTATCTAAAAAAAAAAAAAAAATCAATGGAAAAATACCTTTAGGTGAGGATTAAAAATAAAATAATAATAATAATGATTGAGGAGGTTCCCGACATGGAAGCTCATGTTATGTCTCTCTACACATCAACCAAAGATGGAGCGGAGAGTGGAGTTCAAGGTCTGCATGGTGCTAGGACTAAGTACTACAATGGAGATGGAAATCCCAGATCTAGAGCCAGTCTGTGATTGAGGTCTGGGATTAGGAAAAAGCCTACAAAAGATTTCCTAGTCATAATATCAGCTATAAACTACCTAGAAAAATATTTAAAGATGTATAACACCCAAGTAAAGGATATTACAGTCATGCTTATCAGGAAAACTATTTTTGCCTGAGGAATTTTTTAAGTTGAGTAGCAAGATTCATGTTTTCAAAAGATAATTATGTAGTTTTTTTAATGCTTAAAAAAATTATAGTAGGAAAAGTGTAAACCAGTTATTTAATAAAGAGAAGGTTATAGTATTTTCATTTTGGAAAGTCAGTATAATTATTATGAAAGTGAATACAGTTTAACGTAGGAATAATTTCTCAATGTGAGCAGTTAGAATAAAAAAGTGAAACCAGGCTTGGTTATCATACAGTATGTGCAGTATGAAGAAATGCAAATCAGCATAATAAAGACTTAGAAATCCTGTAGTGCAGAAACCTATTTAATTTTGTATAACCTTGTTTCCCACTGGTTTGGTGATCATAGAACTCTATTAATATCTTCTGGAACACTAGAAGTCCACAGAACATAATTTGGAAAACACTACGTAACTCAGATACACAGGGTACAAAAGTTTGAGTGATATGCCAAAAAACATTTTTTTTTTATCCTCACCAGAGGACATTTTTTGGCCTTTATTATCAGATAGAACGAGAGGGAGAGAGGGGGGAAGAAAGAAAGAGAAACATCCATGTGAGAGAGACACATCGACTGGTTGCCACTCACGCAACCCCAACCAGGGCCGGGGACAAACTGCATCTGAGGTACGTGCCCTTAGCGGGAACAGAACCTGACACTTTCTGGTCCACGGACCAACGCTCTAATTGCTGAGCCAAACTATCCAGGGCTCAAAATATTTTTAATAGAATCTTTATTTTTTGGTACGTGCCCCTAGCGGGAACTGAACCCAGGACTCACTGGTCCGCAGGCCGATGCTCCAACCACTGAGCCAAACTGGCCAGGGCTTATAGAATCTTTGTAAGAACTGTCATTAAAAAAGAATAATAACGTAATAAAATAGTAATCAATTGTTAGCTCTATAAAGTACCTGAATATGGTGGTTTTTAAAAACCGCCCTTTATTAGATGTTTTCCAAATATTTTCATCCACTCTGTGGCTTATCTTTTCAATTCCTTAACAGTATTTTTTGAAGAGCCCAAGTGATAAAAGTCCAATTTATTATGTTTTTCTTTTATGGATTGTGCTCTTAATATAGAAAATTTTTGCCTAATTAAAGGTCACAAAGATTTTCTCCTGTGCTTTCTTTTAGAAGTTTTATAGTTTTAAGTTCCAAATTCTTTTTTAATGTAAGTTTACATATACAGTTTGGTACTTTTGCTTCAATAGGCTCACAATTTACATACAGTTTTATAACTTGCTTTTTTTCCTATTATTTATTAAGTCGTGGTATTTTCATATCAGTACAGTTAATTTTTTATATAGCTACATAGTATTCCACCAAAGAATGTGCCACAATTTAGTTTTTCTTCACTTTCTGACAGATAAGTTGTTTCCAGTTGTTTCCTGTTCAAGGTTTATTTTAAAATTCAGTTTTCATTTTAATTTCTGTATACTTATTAAAAGCTTTTATAATAGAAATTTTTCATCCTTGTAGATTGTGAGGTACACTCAAAACTAAATATAGTTCTGACTTTTCTTGTTTAAGTATAAGGTGAAATTATGATACAAACAATTATTGTTTTAAACATTTTTTAAATAACTTCCCATCTTCTACCATAACAGTCGTAATAGGCATGTTTGTTTATTTTATTTATTTTTTAATTTTTTTTACCTTTATTGATTTTAGAGAGAGAGGAAGCGAGAGGGAGAGAGAGATAGAAACATCAATTGGCTGCTTCCTGCATGCCCCCCACTGGGGATTTGGCCCACAACCTGGACATGTGCCCTGACCGGGAATAGAACCAGCAACCTCTTGGTGCATGAGTCAACGCTCAACCACAGAGCCACACTGGCCAGGCGTAATGGGCATGTTTAAAAAACTCTGGTTCTAATGATTTCTCTTAAATCCTCAAATTTATGTGACTTATTTTATTTGACTTCTCTTCCACTACTTTTATTTTTCAGCTCTCTGAAAAATGTTTGATCTCTGTAATGAGTTTATAATATTACCTAATTATTTAGGTTTATGAAAGACCATTTCCATTACACCCCATTTGTTGACTTTTTTTTTTTTTTTTAATCAAAATTAGATAGTATAAATTTGGGGAAAACTTCAAGTGCCTTTTTTGTACTTTCTCTTCTGTTAATGCTGTTTCATTTTTTTCATGACAGATTCAAAAGCTTTGTGACAGAGTAGCTTCATCTACTTTACTGGATGATCGAAGAAATGCCGTGCGTGCTCTCAAATCATTATCTAAGGTTTGTAACATTTTGTTAGTTATTAAGTTTTTAAGTTGGATATTAGTTTCTTTAACATTTTTATTTTGTGCAGAAATATCGCTTGGAAGTTGGTATTCAAGCTATGGAACATCTTATCCATGTTTTACAAACAGATCGGTAAGTCTAATTTTTCTTGAAATTTTAATTAATTGTTTTAGAGTCTCTATTGAAGAAATGACGTACATATTAATGCTATTAAGTTTTTACTTTCATTTGTCATTTCAATAAATATTTATGGTTCAAACCACAGTGCTAAGCATTAGGACAAACAGTCTAAACCCTTAGGGGTTGAAAACTTTCCATTATATAAAAATGGAATGGCCCTGGCCAGTTTGGCTCAGAGGTTGGAGCGTCAGCCTGCAGTACAGAGAGACCCGGGTTTGGTTTCCGCTAAGGGCACGTACCTCAGTTGCAGTTTGTCCCCGGCCCTGGTTGGTCGTGCGGGTGGCGGCCACTCGATGTGTCCCTTTCACATCGATGTTTCTCTCTCTCTCTCTTCCTCTCTTTCCCGCTCTATCTGAACAAAAAATGGAAAAATGTCCTCGGGTGAGGATAAAAAAAAAAAAAATGGAATGAAGTAACTGCTAATTAAAGTAACTGCTATTCTATAATATCTTGGGTTTGAATGGGCAAATGGATGTTTTGATATTCACGTAAATATACTATAATGTACTGTTCTATAATATATACATATTATGGTATATCAGTTATCCAGACTTGTTCTTTTTGGAGAAATAAACTGTACTAATAGAGTGATGTGTTAAATCTGAACATGTCTTAAGAGAAAGATCACTCAGCCCATTTTTAGCTCTTTCAATTTTTCTTTAAGAGATTATATTTGCATCTTTGGTTTTAATTAATAACTGTGTATGGATACCTTTCAAATCTTACCTCTAGTTAAAATTATCTCATAAGCTTTAGCTGCTCAGTGGACATTTTGACCACATCAAGATCTCTCACTAATATCTCAAACTCAAAATGTTCAAAAGTTAATTTATCTCTAGTTGCCCTTCTCATAATTGCCGTCCCTCCACTCCCTGTATCCCCTTCAACTGCCTTTTGACCCAAGTTTATCCCAGTTGATTGCACCTTCCATTCAAGGAAGTAATGAGGATTTCTGCTGAACTCATCCATCTTCTTAACCCATTATGCCCATCAGGATCAAAAAACATCTAGAATCTATGAATTTTTCTTAATTTCCTTTGTTGGTCTTAGATTTGGCTCTTAATATCAATCACTTAAATCATTTTCATAGCCTCTGCATTAGTTATCTTTTGCTGCATAGCAAATTACCTTAAAACTCAGTGGCTCAAAATAATAAATATTTCAGTTTCTCTAGATTAGGAATTCTGAAGTGGTTTAGCTAGGTGATTCTGACTCAGGGTCTCCTAAGAGGTTTCAGTAAAAATGTCAGCTAGGAATGCAGTCATCTAAAGTCTTGTCTGGGACTGGAAGATCTGATTCCAAGATGGCTCATTCACATTGCTATTGGCAGGAGGCCTCAGTGTCTTACCATGTTACTCTTTCTATAGGACTATGTGCTCATCCTTGTGATACAGCAGTTGGCTTCTCTAAGAGCAAGCAATCCTAGGGAGAGAACCAAAGGAAAGCCACAGTGCCTTTTAGGAGTTAGTCTCAGAAGTCACATACCATCAGTCCCACCATATTGTATTTGTTAGAAGCAAGTTAATAAGTACAGCTTGCACTTAGGAGGAGAATTAGGTTCCATCTTTTGAAGGGAAGCATATCAAAGAGTTTTGGGAAATAATTTAAAATGACCGCCGCCTTCAAACTGTATTCTTTTCTTCTGATCTCTTTGACCTTTCATTCATTCTGGATATTGCAAGAATTATCTGTCTGAAATGTTAATCTTCTATCACTCACCTGTTTGCATTTCACCAGCTCAGTGCAATGTGGAGTCCAAGTTCCCCAAACAAAGCAAAGCATATAAGCTTTTTAAAGATTTTAGTACTGCCTGTTTTCTTCTAAGAGTTATTTATCTTTATTTCCTTATATTTAGTTCTTATATTCACTTTGAGTTAATTTTTACATATGGTATGAAGTAGGAGTCCAACTTCATTTTTTGGCATGTAGATATGTAATGTCCCAACACTATTTGTTGAAGACATTGTTCCGCATTGAATGGTCTTTACATTTTTGCCAAAGATCAATTGAAATAAAAGTTAGACCTTGTTTTTAGATTGTTTAGTCTACTGATACACGTCTGTCCTTAAGCCACTGCCACATAGTGTTGATTATTGTAATTTTGTAGTAAGTTTTGAAATTGGGAAATGTGAGTTCTTCAACTTTGTTTTTCTTTTACAAATTGTTTTGTCTGTTCTGGATTCCTTGCATTCCCATACACATTTTATATCAGCTTGTCAATTCCTGCACAAATGATAGCTGGGATTTCTATAAGGATGTGTGAATCTGTAAATCAAGTTGGGGTGTTTTACCATCTTAACAATATTACATCTTCCTATCCATGAACACAGAATGTCTTTTTACTTACTTGAGTTTTGGGTTATTTATATTGAACATGTAACCTTCAACTTTGCTGAATTTATGTACTAGGTCAAGTAGTTTTTTAGTGGATTCTGTAGGATTTTCTGTATACTAGAATGTCATCTGTGAATAGGTATAGTTTTACTTCTTTCCAGTCTTGATGCCTTTTATTCCCTTTTCTTGCCTGATTGTTCTAACTAGAACCTACAGTTCAATGTTGGGTAGAGGTGGTTAAAGGGGACATTGCTATCTTTTTCCTGATCTCAGGGGTAAAACATTCAGTTTTTCACCATTACATTTTTATAGATTCCTTTTATCATTTCAAGGAAGTTCTCTTTTATTTCTAGTTTCTGAAAAGGTTTTTAAAAGATATCCCTCAAAATTTCTCAAAAACAAAATGATAAATAATAATTGTATTTAAACCCGCTTCATTTGAGATTTAGATCTTCTCATTGTGATCCCCTTTGTCCCTTATCTTTGCTTTCATCTTTCACTCCTAATCACTTCTTCATACTTGCTCAATCTTTCTGTTATCTCATTCTTGCTTTTCACTCTAAATGCCATCATCATCCTGCTTTCAAAATTTGTGTTTATCAGTGACTACAAAATATTATGATTCCTGATATTATAAATAGTACATGTTTACCATAAGATTTATCTTTAGAGGAAAAAAACTAAATAAACTCTAGTAGTCCAACTATAGAAAACACTTATGTTTATATAAACAATATGTATATGTCTGTCACAAAGTACATATATAAACTCACACACACCCATAACATTTCCTGAGTTGAACTAATTTTACTGGTTTTAAAGTTGGATTTATTTTATAAATTTATAAGATTTTAAAAAATATATAAAGACATAAATTATATTTTTTTCTAGATGGGATCATTCTGTATATTCATTTTTATATTCAGTCTTTTCCTACTGGCTTCTATATGTATGGATTTATCATATTATTTTTGTTGTTGTTGTTGTTACTGGACTTTTCGCTTGCCACTATTACAAATAAACCTTTATGTACTCTTTATAGTTGTACTGATATTTTCTTAGGATAAATTTTTAGAAATGGAATTAATATTTTATACAGTCTTGCTAAATAATTGTCTAAAAATGGTCATTACAGTTCACACTCTAACTAGCAGTGTATAAATGTAATAATTTTTTTTTCCAGTTCGGATTCTGAAATAATAGGTTATGCTTTGGATACATTATTTAATATAATATCTAATGATGAAGAAGAAGAAGTAGGTAAGTTTCTTTTACTGTGTTTTCTGTATATAAAGTTAACTGGATTGTACCAATTTTGCTGGTTTTTAAAGTTGAGTTTATTTACAAATGTATTGATGTGTGTTTTTCTTTTTTTTTTCAATGAATAAGGAAAGACATATGCTTAGTTTCAGAAAAGTATCTTTAAAATGATTGCCTTGTATGTAATTTGCAGATGGAATTAGATTCTTCTCTTTTAAAATATATTTATTCCCCTGTTTGTATTTGGTTTTAGTTAAGCAGTATTAATATTAGTAATCTCTGGATTAAATAACCATTTTTGACTATTGATTAAAAATCAAACTATTTTATTTCTATGTGATCTGGTGAATAGTATGAAGGGTTTTTTCATAATACATACTTAAACTTATTTATTTATTTGTTAATCCTTACCTGAGGATATTTTTTTCATTATTTTTTAGAGAGAATGGAAGGGAGGGAGAGAGAGGGAGAGAGAAACATCGACGTGGAGAGAGACATCTACTGGTTGTCTCTTACACTTTCCCCCACTGGGGCAGGGGATCAAACCTGCAACCCAGGTACATGCCCTTGACTGGGAATCGAACCCAAGACCTTCAGTTCATGGGCCCATGCTCTAACCACTGAGCACACTGGCCAGGACAATACTTAAACTTTTAACATAGTACTCATGTTAATTTATAAAGAGCAACAATTTGTAAAATTAAAGTCTTTTACATTGAATCTGTTTGGTGTGACATGATATATAAATCAGCTTGAAATTCACACATTTCTTTTGTATATCCTTTCCATGTTTGTTTCAAGTTATTTGCATACTTAAAATAAGATAGTGTGTCATTTACTTAATTTATTTATTGTGATCATGTGAACTCTTAACTGAAGTCTGTATACATTTTGTTCATATATTGTAAAAAATGTATGCATTGAATAACATTATACACTGCTGTTGAAGAGTGCGTTCTTATTAGGGTGGCTCTTGCAGTAGGACATAGTGGGTTTTTCATTATTCTAGATAATCAGAAGGATAGACATATGCATGCATTTTATAAGTCTAAATTACATTGAAATAATAGGATCTTTCAAAATTCTGAGTAAATAAATCATAAAAAATGTAGATGATATTGAGTTTGCAATAATTTTTAAAATAAAAGAGCAGAAATATATCTAGATATTAATTTCACAGAATATCAATAATGGGAACATTTGAAATTGGGTTGTGTTGAGTAGTCACAATTTCTTAGACTTAAATAACCTTTTTCTTAAATTTTTATTTCTCTGTGCTATCTAGCTACAACTAACTTTTTAAAAAAATATTTTTTGTTGATTTTAGAGAGAGCGGAAGTGAGAGGGAAAGAGAGATAGAAACATCAATGAGAGAGAACATTGATTGGCTGCCTTTGGCATGCCCCCCACTGGGGATTGGGCCCACAACCCGGGCATATGCCCTGACCAAGAATCAAACCGGCGACCTCTTGGTGCATGGGTCCACAATCTATGAACCACACCGACTAGGCTGGGCTGTTTATTTTTAATTCAATGTCCAAAAATGATACTTTGGCTAAAATTAAATAAATGATTCTATACTAGAGTCACTTTTTTTTTAAGGAATATTAAAATGGGAACTTAAACTTTCACCAAAAGGTAATTTTTACCAGCCCTGGTTGGCTTGCTTAGTTGTTTAGAGCTTTGTCCCAGTAAGCCAAGGTTGCAGGTTTGATATCCGGTCAGGACACTTGCAAGAATCAACCAATGAATGCCTGAATGGGTGGAACGATGGATTAATGTCTCAGTCTTTCTCCTTCACTCCCTCCTTCTTCCTCTTTCATCCTTCCTGTCCCTCCTTCTCTCCCTCCCTCCCTCCCTCCGTCTCTGTCTCTGTAAAAAAAAAATCAATAAATGAAGTTGGAAAAAAAAAAGGTAATTTTTACCTGACATAATGAACTTCATTTTAGAGTTCTTTACCTTGGAGATATTTTATAACCCTTTAATTGAAAAATCTGTCTCATCATCTTGAATTTATAGCATATGCTATATCTCTTTTGCTATTTGAGTAAAATGAATAGGAGTCTCTTCTGTCAAGAGATTATATTGCTTATTTGACATTTTTAAGCTCTTATTTTACTGTGAATTCTGCTTATATAAGAAACTATTTTTTATCACCCATATTTATGTATTCATTTATTTATTTATGTCTACCTTTTCAGATGATGTTGAAGGTAAAAGATTGCATTTACATATGCATGATGCTTTTAGGCATAATTTGTGGTAATATAAAAGGACACTGTCAAGTGATGTTTCTTCTGGCTGGTAACTTGAGATTTGTTTCACTATATAAGAATTTTTTAATTAAAGAGCAGTATCTGATCATCTTATATTGCAATTTTTTATTTTTATGACTGCTAAATCTATTTGTTGGCTAGAATACAGAAAATAGTCTAGTGCATCTTTTTACAAAATTAAAGCTATTTAACTGGTAGAACAATCTATTTGAATTATTTTTGTGTACTTCCTGGAAAAAATTTGAGGCAATTTATTTAAAAATAAAAATAATATTTGAATATGTATACATCTATATGTATACATATGAATTTTATTCATAGTAAGAACTGGAAAGTGTTCCAGTTCAGAGAATACTTAAATGTTGATATTGTCCCTTTAAAATAATGCATGCACAATAATGTCTGGTTACTGACATTTTTTATATTAATTCATAGAACTCACCAATATTGTCTTTTTATCTGGTGGTCTGTTTCAAGTTCATTTACTTTTAACATTGATATTTAACTCATAATTAAAGTTACCAAGTTTTATTTTATTTTACTAATTTTTCTGAGATCCTAACCTTTTTTAAAATAAGGAAGGGAATATCCTTATTTAAAGGAGGTTTAAAATGATGCACAACAAAGTTGCCTATATCTAACAAACAGCTAACCAAGAAACTAACTTATTAAGGTGTACAGCATTATCTTTTGTGTCATTTGAACCCCTTGTTTGAAAGCAGAAAATACTAGAGCATTATGCCTTGATTTGTGACAATAAGCTGTTCCCAGTTGGATGGCACAGTTCTGTAGTTGTTTCTATTATTGTTTCATCGTAGTTGCATGTAACATTAAAATTTACAGTGCTTTTATGTCCATTATCTTATTTGATTCTCATAGCAGTCTTGAGGTAGGAGCTATTTCCCTGTTTTCTAAAAATGGAAGCCCAGAAGCCGTGTAACTTATATAGTATCATCTAGTAAGTAGGATAACATTCTCTCTCTTTTCTTTTTTGTATTTTATAGATTTCTGATTTAATAAATTGTGGCCATTTTTCTAACTAGATTCTTTATTAAATCTTATAATTCACATAACTAGTTTATAGAGGATGCATACAAACGTTAAAAAATATATAGGTGTACTTGTTTAACCAATTGACCACAGTGTAAAAGAAAATAGTTGATATTCCTTCACTCTGAGTTAGGACTACCTTTGTTAGAATATCTCTTTTTATAAAATAGCTTTGTCCTCCATAATATGGGCTCTCAACTTGATATGGGGTGGAATTTCAAAGAGAATGTTTTTGAATGTTATTTATACCTCTGGAAAAAATACAACTGTAATTTTGTTTGAAAAATAAATGCATATTTATACATATTTAGTTAAAAGCCAGTCATATAAATAGGTCTGAAATGTTTTCAGGGGTATATAAGGACTTTTTAAAAAGCAGTCTTTAATTCTGTGCATCTGTGTCAGGTTCATTTTCACTATAGTAACAAAAGACCATTTAGTTCTTAGTTTATCTTTTCATTTATCTTACAATAAAAAGTCATTTGCTTTTACAGGTTATAAGTATAGCATATAAAATACAGGATGTAAGAATAAATTTAGGAGGGAGAGATAAACCACAGAACTTATATGCATGTATGCATGAACAATGGACATGGACAACAAAGCTGTGGACAGGGCAGGAAGGGAGGGGGAGGGGGGGATCAGTGGGGGGAAAAGGAGAAACATCTGTAACAAAAATAAATTAACTAATAAAAAAAAGGAAAAAAAACAAAACAATCAAAATTAAAAAAAAAAAAGAAATTTAGCTCTAGGAGTTTTAAAGTAAGTATATTAAATGAGAGGATGGTTTCCTTGTCTCCTATCATTGGTTACTTGTAAAATAGATATAATTTCTCATGGGTCTAGTTTTGTTTTACAACTTTTAGATATAATTAATGTAGTCATTTGTAGTAGTTTTAGCTTAATTTCTGTTACACAAAATAACTTTGTCTATTAATTTTTTTAAATATTTTCTTATTGATTTTAGAGAGAGAGAAAGGGAGAGGGAGAGAGAGATAGAAGCATCTATGAGAGAGAACATCGATCGACCACCTCTTGCATGCCCCCCACTGGGGATCGAGCCCACAACCTGGGCATGTGCTCTGACTGAGAACTGAACCAGCGCGACCTATTGGTGCATGGGTCGACGCTCAACCACTGAGCCACACTGGCCAGGCTGTCTATTACTTTAATTGCTTAGCTAATTTTTGTGGGACTCTACATTAAAGATCAGAAGTGCTATCTTATACTCAAAGGAAGTAGAGTTCATCTCACTAAGAGCTTTTTTAAATTGACAGTATTGAACCAGAAGGAACCGTAGATCTTGGAACAGGATCATACTTTACTAGTTCATTTCCAAACATAGGTCTTAATTATATACTGTTAAGCTATAGTATTTTATAGAGTAAAACTACAGAATAAATCGGAATGTTAACTCTTCTTGCTAAATCATTAGCTTGTGCTCAATGCAAACATGAATTAAACGTTTTGGGGGGTTAAACCTGCATTCCTTAAAGTGTAGCACATGTCCCAGAACACTTTGTATTAAAAGGGGTCTATAGTAAATAAACAAAACATACTATGTATATTGCCCTCTGAAGCATCACAGAACTTACATAAATATAGTAAGTGCTGAGAATCCTGAAGTAAAGAAAGCTATTCATCTTTGTTTAATCCAAATTCATGTGTGTGCACAGGCACTTGCTTTCCTCGGTTATGTATTTGCATGCCATACTATCCTGCATTTTGAAATACTAAACAGGGTTTAAACCCCCAGCTTAGTTGTTTGCATTTATCCACATAAATGTTTCAGCATTTAAAAAAAAACATTTCATGGGAAGAATTCATCAAATCTGTATGTGCAAGTTTTAAAATTTCCCCAAAATATTAATGACTTTTACTTTGAGCTTTTCTCTAGAGGTCACAATCTTTTGGCCCACTGACATTATCTGTCTTATAAACAGAATTGTTTGGCCTACTATATTCATATCCTCAAATAAAAATCATTATATAATAAATTATATTTCAGAAGCATTATATTATTAGTTATATACTCAAGTGTTGTCTCATGCAACAGATATCTAAAGGAAGATAGCTCCACAAAGCATCTACAATTAAATCATCACATTGCTGTGATTTTAATGTCTAGAGGGAGGTCATTCTAAGGGGGACATAGATTTCTCATGTATTTGGAGAGCTGTTCACTTGTTATGTGTTCCCTATAGGCCACTTTTTTTGGACAGTTTTTATTTCTTTATCGATTTTAAAGAGGAAGTGAGAGGGAAAGACAGATAGAAACATCGATGAGAGAGAATATCGATTGGCTGCCTCCTGCATGCCTCCCACTGATCATCAGGCCCACAGCCTGGGCATGTATCCTGACTGGGAATTGAACCAGCAACCTCTTGGTGCATGGGTCTACGCTCCATCACTGAGCCACACCTGCTGGACTGTACAATTTTTTATCTATAGAATTTGGCTAGTTATTTGTTCCTGGTACCATCTCACACATACCCATGGTTTGTTAGGATTCTGGGTAACTTAAAACAGGATAGACTCAGTAGCCCACTGAATCTTGTGATATTTTTTTGGCTACATGACATTTACCATACCATGAGAATTGGGGCTCCTATTTATAGCTGATTCCAAAGAGGGTGATTTTCAAAAGATTTTATCAGCTCCTAAATTTCCATATATTTTCCAATTTCTTTGTAATCTCCCATTCCATCATCACATCAACTTTTTTTAATCCTCACTCAAGGATATATTGTTGTTGTTTTTTTTTTTCAGTCTTTTTAAAAACATTTTTTCTTTATTGATATTAGAGAGAGAGAGGAAGGGAGAGGGAGAGAGAGATAGAAACATCGATTAGAAAGAATATTGATTGGCTGCCTCCTGCATGCCCCTCACTGGGGATTAGGCCCACAACCTGGGCACGTGCCCTGACTGGGAATGGAACCAGCGACCTCTTGGTACATGGGTCAAAGCTCAGCCATGGAGCCACACCAGCCGGGCTTCCAGTCATTTTCAGAGAGAGTGGAAGGGAGGGAGAGTGGAGGGAGAGACAGAGAGAGAAGCATCAATGTGAGAGAAATACATTGACTGGTTGCCCCCCGCACACGCCCTGGCTGGAGCCAAGGATTGAACCTGCCCTTGACTGGATATTGAACCCAAGAACCTTTGGTGTGTGGGCTGATGCTCTAAACTCTGAGCCACACCAGCCAGGGCATCACATCAACTTTTAAATAAAAATGAAATGTGTAGTCCTTGCCACTTACCTGATCTTACTTTTTTCTCAGTTCCACTGATAAATTCACCTTTGACTTTGAAAATCACAATGTACTGTGTAAATTTTCACTTTCAGAGGTCTGTGAATAATTAGGGCACAGACTTTTATCAGCTCCCACATAGCATATTGAACTTGTACAAGGTAGGACAGTAGATCTGGTTCTTCCATTTTCCAACCAAATGTCCTTTTTACTGATACCGCTGAACCAAACTGGGCAGGGCTGTAGGTTTGATCTTGATTGCCAGCTTCATTGGTTCATATGTGGAAAAGGAATCTGATACACAGCAGATGCTGTGATCAATTGGCTGTATCTGGTGTGGGTTAGGGAATGGGAAACAGTGTATTTGCCGTCTTTAAATTGTGTTTATAGCATAGGCAGATTTTAAATGATACTTTGCTTTGACAGTTTTAGCTTTAGTAGTTTTTAGTAATCCTTTATAATTTTTTTTACAAAGTACATTGAAACAACAAATAGTTTGATCTAAAGACTTTCAGTTTTAAGGACAAATATAAAGTCTTTAAAGAATAAATGAGATGCTCAGTGGTTAGAGCGTCGGCCTGCGGTCCAGAGAGACCCGGGTTCGGTTCCCTCTAAGAGCATGTACCTCGGTTGCAGTTTGTCCCCGGCCCTGGTTGGTCATGTGGGTGGCAGCCACTCGATGTGTCCCTTTCACGTCGATGTTTCTCTCTCTCTCTCTCTCCCTCTCTCTCCCTCCCACTCTATCTGAACAAAAAATGGAAAAATGTCCTCGAGTGAGAATAAAAAAAAAAAAAAAGAATAAATGAGAGCCCTGGCCGGTTTGGCTCAGCAGTTGGAGCATCGACCTGCAGACCGGAGAGTCCCAGATTCGGTTCCCGCTAAGGGCACATATCTCAGTTGCAGTTTATCCCCCGCCCTAGCTGGGGTTGTGTGGGTGGCTACCAGTTGATGTGTCTCTCTCATGTCGATGTTTCTCTCTCTCTCTACCTCCCACTCTCCCTCCTGCTGTATCTGAAGATAAATGCAAAAAAAGTCCTCCGGTGAGGATTAAAAAAAAAAAGAATAAATGAGAAATTAAATGTCAAGTTCTGATTTTATTGCCAAATAACTTTATAAGACACATATGTCAACTTTTTAAAAAAGGATACTGAAGTGGGAAAAAAAGATGCTGAAGAATCCACAAGTAACTGGTTAATTTTATAATTAAATTATTTAACACAGTAACATTAACAGTAAGTACGGACTGTATGTTCATTAATGTTTTCAGGGCAGGAGGTTTCTTGGGATTTTTTAATAGTCCTAGGTGATTAGGCAAATGTATACAGTATTGTAACCATTATTACATTAGAAATACAATGTTTCTATCACCCCAGTAAGTTTCCTTGTACCCTAATTAGAAGTTTAATGTAAAAATGTCCTTGAGAGCCCTGGCAGGTTTGGCTCAGCAGTTAGAACATCGGCCCACAGACCAGAGAGTCCAGGATTCCATTCTGCTAAGGACACAGTACCTCAGTTGCAGTTTGTCCCTGGTCCCGGTTGGGGTTCTGTGGGTGGCAACCACTCGATGTGTCTCTCGCATCGATGTTTCTCTCTCTTCCTCCCTTTCTCCCTCCCGCTCTATCTAAAGATAAATGCAAAAATGTCCTCAGGTGAGGAAATAAATAAATATCCTTGAGAAATATCTTTTGATTATCATATTTAACTATTTAAAGAATAAAAATTTGAAATATTACCATTTGCAGTATGGATGGATCTTGAGAGCATTATGCCAAGTAAAATAAGTCTGATGGAAAAGGACAAAAATCATAGGATTTCACTCATATATGGGATATAAAGCAAGAAGCAATAAATTAACAAATGAAACAAATAGAAAGGCAAACTCATAGATACAGACAACTGAATGGTAGTTGTCTTCCCCAGAGGGGAAGACTGGGGAGGACAAAGAGAGTAAAGGGGTTCAAATACATGGTGATGGAAGGAGACTAGTCTTCAGGTGGTGAGCACATAATAGAGTATACAAATGTATTATCAAGTCGTACACCTGAAGTTTATATATTGTTATTAACTGGTGTTACCCCAATAAACTTAATAATAATATAAAAGAATAAAAATTTATTCAAATGACATTGAAAATTATTTTAATAATTTCAGCATAATTGTGATACCACTACTAACCACACTGTTTCAAGGAAATTATAATTTCTGCTTCGTTCCCTCAAATACAAGAATACTTTAAGATAATATAGCATCATATTGAAGAGCTTTATCTTTGAATATTACAGAAGAAAATTCCACAAGACAAAGTGAGGATTTGGGAAGCCAGTTTACAGAAATTTTTATTAAACAGCAAGAAAATGTCACTCTCCTGTTATCTTTATTGGAGGTAAATAAAGAACCTTGCCATTTTTGTCATCATAATAAGCTTTTCTTTTTTACTCTTTGGGTAAAGCATCATATATATACCTTTGTAAAATAGTGAAATTTGTTTCATCCTTGCAAGAAATCCACATGCATGTTTTAAGAACTATATAATCTGTTATTTCAATTTTTGCAGAATACTTTTTTCTGGTCAGTAATAGTAAATAAGTTTGAGTAATTGATATCAACTCTAATTTTTTTTTTCTTAAAGTTTGCTAAATTTTTGTTGGTGGTTTTTGGCACCGCTGTTAAATTGAAAAAAAAAATTTTAATGTAAATATTTTAAATTCTTATATTGCAGGATTTTGATTTCCATGTTCGCTGGCCTGGTGTGAAGCTTCTAACTTCTCTTTTAAAACAATTAGGGCCTCAGGTGCAGCAAATTATTTTAGTCAGTCCCATGGGTAAGTGGCTCATCTTTCTTATATCATGTTGGTATTAAAAGTCAGGATTATTCCTAAAGAGGGGGACTGAAATGATGTGTTCATAAATGTTTATAATTTGAATCACTGTTTGTATTTTTGATCTGCCAGTATTTTTCATATGGTTATTTGTTCTAGGTGTTTCAAGATTGATGGACTTATTAGCAGATTCCAGGGAAGTTATACGTAATGATGTAAGTTAAATTTGAAAAAGAAGCCTAAGAATATGCAGCTTTGTTTTTCTCTCTTTGCAGATTAAATATTTGTTGACCCTTAGTCAGAGTCATAAGAAGTTAGATTTGGAAATTTGGGGTAATGACAATCTTTTAGACTTTTTAAGTTATATACAAGACCACATTATTTCTTTCCTATTTGTTTCCTGTGTATCCAGTATTTTGACTTAGACAAATGAGTTTACTATTCAAATGTGTGCTTTCTGCAAGGTTAGGATTTCTTTCATTATCTTCTGAAAGTCTGCCTCCAGAAAGAGAAGAGGAATCATCCCCATAGTGTAAAGTTTGTACATTGAACTGTGTTGCATTTGAAATCCTCACCCTCATTTGATTGAATACATATTTCAGTGGATTTTTCTTGTAATCTGTGTTTAACTATAGAGCATGATTATTTGCTCTGGAATGATTTTTCATTCTGCTTTCTTTTAATATTTGCATATAAGTTGAATATTTATATTGATGTGATTTTTTTTTCTTGAATATTTTTGTCTGTTGTTATCTACAACTTGATCAAAATTGAAATACTTTAGACAGCAATTGGAAAATATTTTTTAAATTAAATTCTAGAGCTGGGAGATCATGTCAAACTAATTCAATCTCCAAATTTACACTGAGATGCCCAAAACTCATGGAAACCAGTGACTTCTTTGTTAGCAGTGTCTTACTCATCTTTGTATTCGTGGTCCCTGGCCTTGTGCCTTTCTCATCCTAAGTGGTAGTAAATATCATTTGGATTGATCTTAGCATCACAACTGATTAGTGGCAAAGCAGACAAGAAACTGAAGTGCTCTTGACTTTTCTAGTCCATATAGACAGTTATTTTAGCTTTGTATTTAAAATTTTGTTGTATGTATGTCAGTTTAGTATCATAACATAGTAATGTAACTCATGAGAAGGACATATTTTATTCTTTTAAGAATTGCCTTATTTAAATGCATACTCATCTAGTAGGAATTTTGAGTATCTTTTCTTGACTAAAATATTACTGTATATCCCCCTGGCCAGTTTGGCTCAGCAGTCAGAGCATCAGCCCGAGGACCAAAAGGTCTTGGTTTCAATTCGTAGTCAAGGGTACATACCTAGCCCTGGTTGAGGTCATGTGGGAGGCAACCAACTGATGTCTCTCTCACATTGGTGTTTCTCTCTCTCTCTCTCTCTCTCCCCCCCTTCCTGCCCCCCCTTTCTTTCTCTCCCCTCCCCCCCCTTCCACTCTATCAAAAAATCAATGGAAAAACATCCTCTGGTGAGGATTAACAAAAAAATAAAATAAAATATTACTATACATCTTAAACCTAACCTTGTTTTTCTGCTCTGCTCTTGGCCTTCAGTTTAAATAAGATGATACCATACAAACAATGAGTTCTTCTTGGATTGCTATTAGTGTCATTACCATTTATTTTCATTTTCAGAAACAAACATTTTTTTGTATTGTGTAAACCACAATATCCTGGTTTTTTTAATATACCATTTTCTTTAAGTCTCTACTGTTTTTTCCTGCTCCTAACCTTGTTTATGTTGTTTTTCATTACATTTACAATTAGAGATTAACTTATTTTTTATATGCTTTTATTGATTTTTCATTGATAGAGGAAGGGAGAAGAGAGAGAGAAACATCAGTTGGCTGCCTCCTGCATGCCCCTTACTGGTGATCGAAACTGCAACCCGGGCATGTGCCGTGACTGAGAATGGAACCTGAAACCTCTTGGTGCATGGGATAATGCTCAACCAACTGAGCCACACTGACCAGGGTGGGATTAACTTATATTTTTGTTGTAGCATCTAAATTCTTGGTTTTTACATGTTGTACAGGCATCTTTTCTTTGATTTCAGTAGGCCTATTTATTTGAATATTTGTTTGGATACTCAGTATTGTAACATTATGTAATGTTACATAATTAGCAATTTTCAACCTTTTTCATCTCATGGCACACTAACTAATTACTAAAATTCTGTAGCACACCAAAAAATATATTATATTTTTTGCTGATCTGACAAAAAATAGGTATAATTTTGTGATTCATTGACACTGAACAGCAATTGTGTTGACAGTTGTCACATTTTTCTTTTTGACAGTGAAGAGAAAAGAGGTCAGTGCCCCTGGCTAAATAGTCAGGTATTGCATGTTTTAAAAATTCTTGTGGCACACCTTCCTTTGTGTCGATTTGGCTCAGCAGTTAAAGCGTCGGCCTGCGGTCCGGAGAGACCCGGGTTCGGTTCCCGCTAAGGGCACGTACCTCGGTTGCAGTTTGTCCCCGGCCCTGGTTGGTCGTGTGGGTGGCAGCCACTCGATGTGTCCCTTTCACATCGATGTTTCCCTCTCTCTCTCTTCTTCTCTCTCCTTCCCACTCTATCTATACAAAAAATGGAAAAATGTCCTCGGGTGAGGATAAAAAAAAAAAAGAACTTAAAAATAACATATGCATATGTGCATAGTAAATTCTTTTTTTTTTTAATCCTCACCTGAGGATATTTTTCTATTTATCTTCAGGGAGAGAGAGAGAGAGAGAAACATCGACATGAGAGGGACACATTGACTGGTAGCCTGCCACACAACCCTGACCAGGGCTGGGTATGAACTGCAACCGAGGTGTGTGCCCTTGGCTAGAATCAAACCCAGGACTCATTGATCCGTGGGCCGATGCTCTACCACTGAGCCAAGCTGACCAGTGCTTGCCTTTCTCATCTTAATGTTGAGACTTGACAGGAAAATAAGTAGAATAAACCCAATAAGGCCATGGGCATTTTTTTTGTCTTGTATGAATACTTATCTGCCCAATACTGATAGCCAACAACTAATTTGCTCTTGGGTACTTTGGAACTACCTATTTGCTATTTCTTTTCCTCTTAAGTAATACCTTCTTTTTTTATAAAATATTTGTGTCTCTAAACATCATGGTGTGTTGTTGGGCTCTTAGGGACTCATAAAATACTTGTTGTTTAATAGTGAAAGAAGCAGAAATGGGTAACAGTGAGTTTTTCTTGAATAATAAGGGGTTGTAGAATATGTAAACAAAATCCAGCATTACAGGGGCTGAGAAAAGCTTAAAGTCAGAAGCAAAAACTTCTGTGAATTGTCTCATACCAGATATGCCATTCATGAGGTATGAATTCTCATTTTCCCCTATCAACTAAGAATTGAGTTTTGGGAATTTGGAAATTGTAAGAATATCTTAACTTGTCTGCTAGAATGTGATGATATTTGTTGATTTATATTCTTGAATTCACAATTTCATGCAATTTCTATTGTGAAGCATATGCAGAGGCATTCCTGAGACAGATATAATCATACTCAACTCTTACACCACAATGAATGTTGCATAGTGATTGATGAATATGCAAGAATTAATGTATATTTATGTTGTACGTTGAACGAGAATTGAAATAGGAATTAGTAGACATGGATTCAAGTCTATGATCTGTCCTTGTTTTTCTTATTATAAATGAAAGGAATTGGACTTGTGAAATTCCTACCACTTCTAAAATTCTGCGTTTTTTTTAAAAGTAATTTTAAAATGTCTTATAAAAGTTATACTCCACTAAACATTATCTTTCTTCTCCATAAGGGTGTCTTGCTACTACAGGCACTAACAAGAAGCAATGGAGCAATCCAGAAAATTGTTGCTTTCGAAAATGCTTTTGAAAGACTCCTGGACATTATTACAGAGGAGGGCAACAGTGATGGAGGTACAGTATGAAAAAATTGATTTGAACAGATTCATTCCCTTTGTGCTCACTAAATTGTTAACTTCTAGAGACTACAATTGGAGGGAGAACTGAGGGCTCTTATTTTATATTCTTTCTTTCACTATGATGGTGAAAGGTATATGGATTTCTTTTTATGTATTCTGTTTGATATTTGTTAGGCTTCTGAAATATAGGTTGGTGTCTGTTATTATTTCTGGAAAATCTCAGGTATACCTCTTCAAATACCTCTCTGCCACATTTCATCCTCTTTCTAAAATCAGGTTCAATTCTCTGTCATCTGATTTAACTCTCATCTATCATCTTACTCTTTCTTCTGTGTTGTCCATCTTTTTGTCTTTCCAGGCTTTATTCTGGATTATTTTTTCTGACTTGTTTTCTATTTCAACAATTTTCTCTTAATTTATATTTAATTTGCTAGTAAATGTGTTCATTGAAAGTTTTTTCCATTTATATTGAGATATAGTTGACATATAGCACTGTATAAGTTTAAGGTATACAACATAATGATTTAATCTACATATATTGTGCAGGGATTACCACAGTAAGTTTACTTTTTTTTTTCTTTTTTAATCCTCACCCTGGACACCTTTGCATTTATCTTCAGATAGAGCGGGAGGGGGAGAGGGAGGAAGAGAGAGAGAGAGAAACATCAAGTGGTTGCCACCCACACAACCCCAACCGGGGCCGGGGACAAACCGCAACCAAGGTACGTGCCCTTAGCGGGAACCAAACCTGGGACTCTCAGGTCTGTAGACCGACGCTCTAACCACTGAGCAAAACCGGCCAGGGCACCACAGTAAGTTTAGTTAACATCCATCCCTTGAGTTTTGTTTTGTTTTGTTTTTTTAATCCTTACTCAAGGATGTTGTTTGTTTTCTATTGATTTGAGAGAGAGAAACATTGATCAGTTGCCTCCCATATACATCTGAACCAGGAATCAAACCTGCAACCTAGGTATGTGCCCTGACCAGGAATGGAACCCATAACTTTTGGTGTACAGGACGACCCTCCAACCAACTGAGCTACCTGGCCAGGGCCATCCTTTGAGGTTTTTTTTGTTTGTTTGTTTTAAATCCTCACCCAAGGATACTTTTTTTCATTTATCTTCAGATGAAGTAGGAAGGAGGGAGAGAGAGAGAGAAACATTGATGTGACAGAGACACATCGACTGGTTCTCTCCCACATGACCTCGACCAGGGCTGAGGTCCGAACCACAGCCTTGGTGCCATGACCGGAATTGAATCCGTGACTCTTTGGCCCACAGGCCAATGCTCCAACCACTGAGTCAAACTGGCCAGGGCCGTCCTTTGAGTTTTTAATGTTTCTTTTCTAGAAGTTCTGTTTGGTTCTTTGGTAAACTTGCTGTGTGGTTTTTTTATAATTTCCTTTTCTCTGCAGCAATTTTCAACTATCTTTTATTTCTTTGAACATAAGAAACAATTATTTCATAATCTCTGATAATTCCAATATTTTAAGTCTTTGTGGGTCTGGTACTTTTGCTTTTTTTGTTTTTCCACATGGTACAATGTTTTCTGAGTGCATGGTTATCTTTGACTATGTACTGTGTTGTACTTAACAAAATTTTTTATGGGAATTTGAAGACTAGGATGAAGGTAATTTCTTTCAGAGAAAACATATGTTTGGTTCTGCCAAGCCCTGGCGGTGCAATTTATTTGGGATCACACTAATCCAGATTCAAGACTTGAGATTTCCTAGATCACTCAGACAGTGCAAACCTAGACTGCAAGATCTATGAAGACTAGTTAACTTTTGGTTATTCTCACCCTGAAGATAAAGCACTTTGAAGTCTCAACTTGCTAGGTGGAGAGTTTTGTGTTAGATGTCCTTCCCACCTTGTGTATGCTCGTGGCTTTGATTTATTTTTCTTTGCCCCATGAGACTGTCTAAATGAAAGTTTTAGCTTTTTAAGATTGAGAAATGTATTCCCAGCCAAAAAGTGCTTTATACTTGTAACCTCTCCAGATATCTATTTCTCTTCAGTTTTAGCCTGTCAGACTATCAACTTTTCATTGCCCCTAAGGAGAAAATGAGTTTTGTTTTGTTTTTCCCTTTTGAAAATGAGTTTTGAGGTTTTTTTAAAATATTTTTTCTTTATTGATGAGAGAGAGAGAGAGAGAAACATCGATAACAAAGAACATCGATTGGCCGCCTCCTGCATGCCCCCAACTGGGGATCAGGCCCACAACCTGGGCATGTGTCCTGACCAGGAATCGAACCGGTGACCTTTTGGTGCATGGATCGATGCTCAACCACTGAGCCACACTGACCAAGCAAAAATGAGTTTATTTTTATTCACTGAACTGGGATTAGCCACTAGAGTAGTATAGTCGCCAGTTGGCTATATGAATCTGGAGGAGAGAGCCAGCCTGGAGGTAAAATTTGAGAGTCTTTAGAATATAAATGATAGATAAAACAAAATTAGATAAACAAGAAAGATTAGATGAGTCACTTAGGGTGAATAAAGAATGAGAAAGAAAGTGCTAGGACAGAACCTAAGATATGCCAATAGTTATAGGACAGTAAAGGGGAGTAGTTGGTAAAAGAGACTGAGAAGGAAAAGGCCGAGAGCAAGAGGAAAACTACATTTTTAGAAGGATAAGGGAAGTGGGTAGCACTGTTAGATGTTGCTGAGCTATCATATAAGATAAGGATAGAAATGTACTTATGGGATTTAGAATATAGACATCATTAGTGACCTTAGGGAGAGCAGTTGGTATATAGTGTTTGCCTCAGAATGCAGATTGCAGTCTCAGAGAAGTGAGTTAGAAGTGGGGAAGTAGAATAGTAAATAAAACTCATACCAAGAATTTAGAAAAGGCAGGGGAGAGGGGTAAACAGGAACTGGAGGTTGACACAGATATTTTTTATGTTCTTAAATTTTTTATTGACATGAAATATTTCAAACATCCAGAAAACAATAGAAAATAGCATAACAAACACTTTTGCACCTATCATCCAATTCTATTAAATGCTTACATTTTGCCATATGTGTGTCAGGTTTTTTTAAAGAAATAAAACACAACAGATAATTAAGTTCTTTATATAATCATCCTGATATGTTCCTTAACCTCCCTTCTCTAAGATGACAGTATTCTGACTTTGTTTTTTCTTCCTATGTGTGTGTGTTTTCATACTTTCAATATATATTTGTGTGAGTCTATATACACACATTATACATATATATTCATAAACAATATATAGTATTCTACTGAATATAATTTTACATCTTGCTGGGGTTTTTATAATTTTTTTTCCTTTATTGATTTTAAAGGGAGAGGGAGAAAGAGATAGAAACATCAATGAGAGAGAACATCAATTGGCCGCTTCCTGCATGCCCCCCACTGGGGATCAGGCCCACAAACTGGGCATGTGTCCTGACCTCTTGGTGCATGGGTCTACACTCAACCACTGAGCCACACCAGCCAGATACATCTTGCTGTTTTTGAGATTTATTTATGTTGATATGTGCTACTCTAATTTATTCATTTTGAGTGCTGTATGTTATTCTGTAGTATGAATGTACTGTGATCTATTATTTTTTTATTGAGTTGACAGGTTGTATGTGGTTTTTGCTAATATAAACTGTTGTGAAGTCTTTATATATCTACCTGTATAGGAAGTTTATGTTATATACCTACAAATAGAATTATTCTTTTTTCATCTTTACCATATATTGCCATATGGCTTTTTAAAGTGGTTTTATCAATCTATCCGCCAGCAGTGTTTCCAAGTTTTCCGCTTTTTCACATCCTTGTCGATTCTTGTTTACCAGTTTGATGGGTGTGAGATGGTATCTTATTAAGATTTTATTTTATCTTAGAGATTAAGCATATTTTCATGGGTATATTTACCATCTGTTTTTCTTTTACCGTAACCTCTTAATTAACTACTTGCCCATTTTAATATAAAACCATTTTTCCTTTTCCAGTTGGTTACTGGGAGTTCTTTATGTATTCTGGATACTAATCCTTTGTTGATTATACATCTTCTAGTCTGCATATAATGTTTCTATTAAAGGTGCCCGGCTGTTGTGGCTCAGTGGATTGAGCGTTGTCCCATGGACTGAGAATTCCCGATTCAATTCCCAGTCAGGGCACATGCCCAGGTTACAGGCTTAATCCCCAGTGGGGGTCTTGTAAGAGGCAGCAGATCAATGTTTCTCTCTCACATTGATGTTTCTATCTCTCCGTCCCTTCCTCTCTCTCTAAATAAACATTTAAAATACTAATAATAATAATACTTTTATTAAAGTTTAAATTTGTAATATGATCACTGTTTTATAGTTTATGTTTTTCTGTCTTGTTTAAGACATATATCTCTAACTCAAGGTCATAAAGAGAATTTCCATCATTTTCTTCTACTAAAGACTTTCAAATTTTGTCTTTTACATTTAATTAATACAGATTTTGCATTTGAACAATAGTATGAGGTTGTATGTGTGAAGGTCTGTTTGTGAGTTGTCTGTTCTGTTCCAATACTCTATTTGTCTAGCTTTATACTGAAATAACATTCAATTACTAAAGCTTCATAATAAATTCCTATCTATTAGAATAGAAAAAAAATCTCCTATCTTGGCTCTTTTCAGAATTGTCTTAACATGCCTTTTCCTTTCTGTTCTTTTATTTGGATGAAACTTGTTTGTAGTCAAGTTCTGTGAAAATCCCTGTTGGAATTTTTATGAGAAATATATTAAGTTTACAGATTAAGGAGAATAGTCATGTTTACTGTATTGACTTTTCTACCCATAAACCCTGCTATATCTCTTAATTTATTGAGATGTTTTGTCTTTTAGTCATGTTTAATAATTTTGAGCAAAAGAGTCTTATACTTTTTTTTTTAAATCCTCACCCAAGGACATTTTTGCATTTATTTTCAGGTAGAACGGGAGAGAGGGAGGAAGAGAGAGAGAAACTGACGTAAAAGAGACACATCGACTGGTTGCCATCCACATGACCTCAACCAGGGCTGGGGACAAACCTCATCCCTTACTGGGTACATGCCCTTACTGGGAACTGAACCCAGGACTCTCTGGTCCGTAGGCCAACGCTCTAACCGCTGAGCAAACCAGCCAGGGCTCTTATACCTTTTTTATTAGATTTATTCTTAGGCATCTTATAGTTTTTGTTATATGAATGGGATCATTTTCTATTACATTCTCAAATTGGTGGTTACTACTTGATTTTTGTATGTTGATTGTATATTCAATCACCTTATTGAACTATTAGTTCTAATGGGCTTTTTATGTAATCACATTTTCTAGAAATCAGAGTAATCTTTTTATCCCTTTTCAGTTCCTATACCACTTTTCTCTTTATCTTAAAGCATTAATTAGAATCTTTACAATGTTGACTGTTGCTGACATTAGTGAGAATGTTGATGCTTTACCATTAAGTTTGATTTTTTTTTTTTTTTAATCCTCACCCGAGGACATTTTTCCATTTTTTGTTCAGGTAGAGTGGGAGAGAGAGAGAGAGAGAGAGAGAGAAACATCGATGTGAAAGGAACACATCGAGTGGCTGCCACCCGCACAATCGACCAGGGCCGGGTACAAACTGCAACCGAGGTACGTGCCCTTAGCGGGAACCGAACCCGGGCCTCTCAGGACCGCAGGCCGACGCTCTAACCACTGAACCAAACCGGCCAGGGCAAGTTTGATTTTTTACTAGTGTTTTTATCATGAATGAACCTTGAACTTTAGTAAATGATTTTTTTCCCATATCTTTGGAAATTATCAGATCATTCTTTTTTAATCTATGGGGCTTTTTCTTTAAAATTGGAGAGACTCCAGTCAACATAAGCAAGGGGTGAAGGGGGAGCTGCAGGAGAGAGAGAATGATCAGTCAGTGGTATGTAATACCTGAAAAGGGAGGAAGGAATGAAATCTAGAATAGAGGAAGGAATTGGCTTTTAAGATAGGAGAAAAAGGGGAGTTGAATGGAAGGAAGATTCATATTCAAAAATGAAAGAGGAGGACACAGTTAATAATTAAAGAGAAGGTTTAAAAAATTATCTTTTCAAAAATAGGAGAATTAGTTGACTGTTTTAATTAGGAAATTTCCTGACAGGGATGAAGGCCTCATTAATGGTATTTAGCATGATTTTACAGCAGTGCAGACTGCTTAATTATGTGATTCCTGCCCCCTCCTCACCACCCCAAAAACTCAGCTAGCTAACTAGGTGAAGATGTAGGAAAAAAGCCAGACAGGTGATTTTTCACAGTATTATGCCTTTTCTAAGAAGGTGCTATGAAAAAACAGTAAGATGAGAGTTTAGCATATTATCAATAGAGTGGAAGAAATGAAGATCTATATAATCTTATTAGGTAGGGAAGGAAATAAAGATGGGAGGTTTCTAAAAAGGGAGAAAGAAGACTTGTTGATGGGCTAAAAGTCTCAAGAAAGCCATAAAACAGATGCCTTGAGAATACTTGAGCTGGAAAGATAGGAGGTTTTAGTAACAGAGTGAAAATTATCTCTGACAATGACACCAAGGAACTGAGAGGTCCAGGTATTAGATTGGTTGTCATTGAAATCAGAATCAATAGAACAGCAAATTTGGAGAAGGAAGACTTTGAGTAAGACACCAGCGATGTTTTTAGTGAACAAAGAGTGGTGACCACAAATTTGTTACATAATTATAAGAGATAGTATAGCCAGATGGCCTGAGCCTCAAGGGAACAGGAGATTTTTTTTTTTTGAGAGGGGAAAGGAACTATGATCTCTGGAAAGTACAATGTGCAGAGAGGATCATAGATTCCATATCCTGACTCTAAGGTACATGGGATTGAGCATGAATTGCTTTTACTTGAGAGCATTCCAGGGCAAGGCAGGTTCTTTAAAGAGAAGAAGCATTTCATGAAGTAATTGAGGGTGTAGCATGTTTTATTAACCAATATTTGGGAGTTTGAGGAAGCATCGTGAAAGAGTTTGAAAGGAAATTAAGTGGGAGAGGAAGCCCAAAGTATTCTAAGATGAGAAAATGGAAGAGCATAGATAACCAGAGGTGCATATTTTCAGAAGAAAATTGGATTTTAAGGCAAGGTGGAATTACCTAGTCTTACAGGTTGCTAAGACAAGTTCCAGTAGCTCCTTGTAACTGGTACTGGTCCTCAGATCAAGAATTCATTTTGCATACCGGAAGGAGGGTCTGCCAGTTATAGTGAGGGCTTTGATATTCTGTTTCCTCTAGAGCCTTCAGATGGTCCTAATGGCAAATCTTATTTAATGGAGATTTATGGTCCTACATAGGAGACAGATATAGTGGTTCCTCCTCATGAGGTGAGGATCAGTCACATGGTTCAGCAACATGAGGTAAGGAAGACTCCAATTTGGAGAGATCAGGACTGATTAAATTCAAGACTCTCGAAAAGTATTTAAAGTGTGCACCTTAAACATTTAAGTTAAATATAGTAAAAAATTTAATGTACATTTTTATACTGATCTTTTGAGTTAGAGCCAGAGCTTTTTCTTTGAATATAGGTCTGCTGATTAGAGTTTTTCAACATCTTTCTTGCATATGTCACACCTATAGTACATCATGTAGGATTTGCATTTTGGTTTCTTTTAAATGGAGTATAGGATCTATATGGGTTTTTACAGTTACTTTCCTTATTCTAGATTTGTGTTACCCCTGCATAACACAGTCATTTTTAATGACTTGCTCTTACTGAGTTTTGCCAAATGCAAACTTAGTTTTCTCAAAAACAGCTCTGTTGTCGTATTTTGGCAGTTTACATAATAGTTAATTAATAACCAGTGCAAATAGCACGATACATTTGTGAACAAAAGAAATTTATTTTTAGGTACAATACCAAAAGCATGATTCATGAAAGAGAAAATGATAGGTGGGACTTCATTAAACTCGAAAATTTCTCTGCAAAATACACTGTGAAGAGAATTAAAAAGAGACTTCTGGTCAAGATGGCAGTATAGGTAAATGTACTGGCCTCCTACTCCTACAACCACATCAAAACTACAACTAAACTATAGAACAGCCATCCTTCAGAACCACCTGAAACCTAGCTGAATGGAAGTCCTACAACTAATGCTAAGTGATAATAGTAGGGAAAACTGGGTGGAAGAGAGTATATGGGAATTCCCTTTATTTGTTGTTCAGTTTTTTTGTAAACCTTAAACTTCTCTAAAAAATAAAATCTATTAATTTTAAAAAATCAATTTTTGTAAACACAAAGCTTAACTAGTAGGAGCAAAAGTGTAGATGTACTACGCAAAGCAAAAGTGTAGGTGTACTATGCAAAGGAACTACGCATCCAGCATTATCCATATGCTTCACAGAGTGAAATAGAGATCATTTGTTAAACTATCACTTCATAAAGTGGAGATTCGTAGTTGGAGAGCTTCAGCTATGATAAAAGTGTAACCTGTCATGTGGATGAAACTGCCTTGGAGAGTGGTATGTTGTAAGCAAAAAAGAAAAATTGGAGAACCAGAGCCATGAATGATAGGAAGGAAGCCTGAGGAGTGGCCACAGATCCCTAAGGAAAACCAGGAAAGAGCAAGTGTTCTATTTTTTTTTTTTCTCTATTGATTTGAGAGAGAGAGGAAGGGAGAGGGGGAGAGAGAGAAACATCAATTGGCCACCTCCTGCATGTCCCGCACTGGGGATTTGGCCCATAACCTGGGCATGTGCCCTGATTTGAAATTGAACTGGCGACCTCTTGGTGCATGGGTTGATACTCAACCACTGAGCCACACCGGCCAGGCAAGAGCAAGTGTTTTAGAAACCAAGGGAAGAGGAAGTTTCCAGGAAGAAACAGAAACAACAGTGTGTAGTGCTGCTTAGCGTGAAGAAATTATGTTTAACCTGGGATTTGAAGAAAAAACATAAATTACTAAGGTAACTCAAATGTGCATAGTTGAACATAGAAGTCAAGAGAAGCCAGTTTGGCTCAGTGGTCAGAGCATTGGCCTGCGGACCAATGAGTCGCAGGTTCGATTCCAGTCAAGGGCACGTACCTCGATTGCGGTTTGTCACCGGCCCTGGTCGGGTCGTGTGGGAGGCAGCCGGTCGATGTGGCTCTATCACATAGATGTTTCTCTCTGTCTCTCTCCCTCCCTCCCACTCTATCTGATGATAAATAGAAAAATAGCCCCGGGTGAGGAATAAAAAAAAAAAAAAGATCTTTAGAGGACCTGAGAAAGAGCACACAGATCGTGGTCGGCAGGAGTTAGAACAAGCTCTCTGCTTTGCCTTACTGAAGAGATGTTAAGCATGGAGATTTCAGGAGATTGAATTTTCCTTCAGGTTTTATCAGCCTTAACACTTCCATTTTACATTCTTTCCTCAGGTATAGTAGTGGAAGATTGTCTGATTTTGCTCCAAAACCTATTAAAAAACAACAATTCCAATCAAAATTTTTTTAAAGAAGGCTCATATATTCAACGTATGAAACCTTGGTTTGAAGTTGGAGACGAAAATTCTGGCTGGTCTGCACAGAAAGTAACGAATCTGCACCTAATGCTACAGGTATACTGACCTTAGACATCGATGTGGTAGGCATTTTGAGTGATCCTTTCAAAGAAAAGTAAACCGCTTGTGTTTGATAAATCCGGGATGTTTAGTAGATTTAAACAGGCTTTAAAAAATATTTCCTTTTAATATGGAGATTGATCCCCCTCACCCCTCTCCACACACACTCATATACACACTCATCACTCAACTTCAGTAATTATTACATCTGGCAATTTTGTTTCTTTTTTTTTCTTTTTTTTTAATTCCCCTCTCTTGCCCTGCAGGATAATTTTAAAGCAAATCCAAACATATAGTTTCTGGATGAGTTTTATAACAGAGGTTAGTCGGTTATAGTATTGATTTGAAATTTTAAAATGTGCTGTTTCCATTAAGGATCTAATATAAAATTTAATATTAAGAATATTAAGTTCAGCCCTGGCAGGTTTGGCTCGGCGGTTAGAGCGTATGCCTGTGGTCCAGAGAGACCCAGGTTCGATTCCCACTAAGGGCGCGTACCTCAGTTGCAGTTTGTCCCCGGCCCTGGTTGGTCGTGAGGGTGGTGGCCACTTGATGTGTCCCTTTCACGTCGATGTTTCTCTCTCTCTCTCTCTCTCTCTCTCTCTCTCTCTTCCTCTCTCTCCCTCCCACTCTATCTGAACAAAAAAATGGAAAAATGTCCTCGGGTGAGGATTTAAAAAAAAAAAGAATATTAAGTTCAACAAATAAATTCATTCAGTAAACATTTACTGAGAGCCAGGCACTGAATGCTGGGAAATGAAAGATAATGTCCCAGTCCCCAAAGATTGATAGTCTGAGTTTTAAATCCAATACAAGTTAAATGGACAGATCACCTCTAATTTTATTTAAGCTTTATGGTGATAGATAGTAAAAGTGAAGACAGTAGGATCCCAAATTATTTAGGCATCAGAGAAAATTATGATGTTCTTTGAAACATTTTACTTATTTATTCTTTTACTGAATTCCCCTCTCTACACACTTAAGTTTAGACTGCGTTCTAACTTACTTTGGTGATTCTTATGATCTTTGAATGTCTCTGAACTATGCCTGCATCTCTGAAGTTGTGCTCCACAAAACTAGATTGTTAATCTCTCTAGCAGTTAGAGTCTGAATATTGTTGCATGCCTTGGAGTTGCCAACATAGGCTTGATTGATAATTAGGGTCACCATATACCCCAGTTTGCTAGAACAGT
Organism: Molossus molossus; assembly: GCF_014108415.1. Lineage (NCBI taxonomy): Eukaryota > Metazoa > Chordata > Mammalia > Chiroptera > Molossidae > Molossus > Molossus molossus. The sequence goes on from NW_023425344.1 coordinate 55,473,061, forward strand.
ATTACATTTTGTAATTACTCACAGTGTCATCTTTTGCTTCAAGTGTCCCCATTTGGATAATAAATTATGTAGTTACCCTATTTAAAATATGCCTAAACACTGTTAGAAAAATATTTTACAGGAGAACACAGGCAGAATCTTTCTATTTAAACTTCCACCTTCATCATTTCTGCTTTCACATGTCAGTATTATACATTTCAAGACTTTATTCGTTTTTTTTTTAATGTTTTTTAGAAATAGCATCCCAAATGGTAAGCTTGATATTTTTGCTTAACACTGCTTTCTTGATAAAGGAAATTCCTCTCAAAAAGTAATTTTAAATATGTGATTAGAGAGAGTGAAGGGATCTGATGATGTGCAACAACTTAACATATTTCCTGTCAGACAGTAAAAATTTTAATGCTTTAGGAGCCTACTCATGTTTTATAGTTTAGGATACTATGTAAAGAATTATTTTTGAAGACAGTGTCCTTGTTTAAAAGTAAAGTACTCTTGCCCTGGCCGGTTTGGCTCAGCGGTTAGAGCGTCGGGTTCGGTTCCTGCTAAGGGCACGTACCTCGGTTGCAGTTTGTCCCCGGCCCTGGTTGGTCGTGCGGGTGGCAACCACTTGATGTGTCCCTGCACATCGATGTTTCTCTCTCTCTCCCTCTCTCTCCCTCCCGCTCTGTCTGAACAAAAAATGCAAAAATGTCCTTGGGTGAGGATTAAAACAAAAGTAAAGTACTCTTTTAAGCCCCAAAATTTTAAAATAGAATGTTGCAGGTAAACAAAAAATATAGCCCTGGCCAGGTAGCTCAGTTGATTGTAGCATCGTTTCATATACCAAAAGTTTTTGGGTTCCATTCCTGGTCAGGATATATACCTAGGTTGCAGGTTCAGTCCCTGCTTTGGGAGCATATAAGAGACAACCAATCGATGTTTCTCTCTCACATCAGTGTTTTTCTATCACATCAATGTCTCTCTCTCTTTCTCTGTGTCTCTCTCTCTTCCCCTCTCTCTAAAAAAAAAATCAATAAAAACATCCTTGGTTGAGGATTAAAAAAAAAAAAAATACATGTAGTAAGTTGGTTAAGCATCCTTTCCTTTTAAAGAGTGAATAAACCATCTAGATGCTAATCATGAAGAACATAAACTTCAAAATCAAGAAACTGAGTTTAATTCACTTTCATATATTCTCTACTTCAAAGCTTGAGTACTTGATGCATTTATGACTTCACAGGCCACAAGTTATCTTCTGCTTTTCAATCTATTAGAATGCTCTTTCTTTATAGCTATATTCACGGTTGCTTGGATTTCAAGCAAATGAAAATGCATCATAAATGATGATAAACAATCCTGTTTGGATAGATACACCCTAACTGGAATTATTCATCATTGCAGTTATAATCATGATTGAATTCCAAGCCACTAAAAGTTGAAATTGATCTGCTTGAAGATATTTCATTCAAATTTTGCAGATTAAATTTGGGGGAAGCATCTTTTTGAAAAAAAAACGCTTAGTAATAAAACATTTTAATTGTTTTTTTGGAATGGTAGTTTAATGTCTGGTTCTGCCTCCTGTCCCTGCAGGAATCCCGTCTCTGCATTTTTTGGACAGATACTGCCAGTGACTCTCAGAAAGTTCATTACCTTTTGAGAGAATCTTTTTTATTATTGGATACTTTTAATTATTGGAAAGTTAATCCATACAATGATTCAAAATTTGCTTTCTTATTTTTATAATAAGAACTCCCTCTTTTTTCAACCTTTTCTTCCTACTTTTCTGTCATCTAGAAATTTGATAAGTACTTTTTTCTGTATTTACTTCATCACTAAAGATATCCAACTGCTATGAGATCATATTAAGGAATTATTATTGATTTTGTTGGGTGTAATAATGGCTTGATGACTATATTTTCTAAAATCCGTATCAGTTGAAGATACTTACAGAAATATTTGTGGGAGAAATGACATATAGCTTGATGTTTGCTTATAAAAAATTTTTTTTAAGTAGGGTTAGGAGAATAAATTTCAAAAACAACAACAAAAAATCAGTGGAAATCTACCTAAAAAGGGCCAAGGAAAGGAACCAATGTGTAATCCTAAAGTCTCTCTCTGGTGACATCAGTTTATTAATCAACCCTCTTAATTAAAGTATTATAAATACCCATTTGATCTTGATATATATGAGTTTATACACACATATACATATAACTCTAGTTTTAAAATACAAGCTATATATAAAATTATTTTGAAGATGTAACTGTGCTAAACAGTTATTTAGGATGACATTTTTTATGTTTCTGAACTTTCATGTTCAGACTAATCATAGGATCTGAATTAGGACTTAATTAGCATTAACAAGTAATGAGGCCAACCCCTTGCCTAATGCCTGAATCTTCTACCATGTCTCCACTTGTTAGTTTTATCCTCTTTAAATATTTCAAATTTAGGAGAAATTTAACACACCTCCACCCATTCTGTTTTCAGACCTGCTCTATAATTATGTTCATCCTTATTTCAATAAGAAATCTTAATTTGATAAAATACCACCCTGTTTCTTATTCATTCATTCATTTGTTGAATCTGGACTATGTTACAAATACTTTGCTTGTTGTTTGGGATACAAAAATGACTGAGGTAGTTTCTGGTCTCTGGGAGTTCACACTCATGTGAAGGAGACATACTTAAGCAAATAGCATAATGTAGTATGTGCTATAACGCAACTAGTGCCATGAAAACATAAAGGAAAGAGCACCCAGATCTGGCTGAGCAGGTAAGGGAATTCTTCACATAGATTTTTTTTGTTCCTATAGATTAAATTTGCCTCAAGACTTTTTGAAAGTCTTCGATTTTTTTTTTTTTTTTAATCCTCACCTGAGGACATTTTTCCATTTTTTGTTCAGATAGAGTGGGAGGGAGGGAGGGAGAGAGGGAGAGAGAAAGAGAGAGAGAGAAACATTGATGTGAAAGGGACACATCGAGTGGTTGCCACCCACACAACCCAACCACAGCTGGGGACAAACTGCAAACTGCAACTGAGGTACATGCCCTTAGCGGGAACTGAACCCGGGTTTCTCTGGACCGCAGGCTAACGCTCTAACCACTGAGCCAAACCAGCCAGGGCAAAGTCTTTGATCTTTAAAAGACAAATTTTGGCCCAGGTTGGTTTGGCTCAGCGGTTAAAGCGTCGGCCCACAGACCAAAGAGGTCCGGAGTTTGAGCCTGGCCAAGGGGGTCATGCGGGTGGCAACCAATTGATGTCTCTATCACATCAATGTTTCTCTCTCTCTCTTCCTGCCTCCCTATCTCCCACTCTAACTGAACATAAATGTGAAAATATCCTCAGGTGAGGATTTAAAAAATAAAATTTAAAAAAAGACAAATTTTGTTTTTCTTTGGCAGCTTGTTCGTGTCTTGGTATCTCCCACCAACCCTCCTGGTGCTACCAGTAGCTGTCAGAAAGCCATGTTCCAGTGTGGCTTATTGCAGCAGCTTTGCACTATCCTAATGGCTACCGGAGTTCCTGCTGATATCCTGACTGAGGTAAACTGAACAAAGGCAGAGGCTGCTCTGTGGAAGTTGAAATCCTAAGGATTATTAGAAAGAATTCTATATCAACTGAAGGAAAAACAGTAATAGTTAACTATTTTTATATGTTAATTCCTTATTGATCCAACTAAAATATAATTAACATAATGATTACAGTATCAATTCCAAAAGGTGGACTCATTCCTCAGGTTTAATTTTATATATATATATATATATATATATATATATATATATATAAGCTCAGAAGATTTCTCATTAATTTTATTGTATTCAACAGGTATAAACAATATAATTTATGTTTTTAATTTTGAAAATAATGTGTCTTAGTCAAGTAAGACTAGCCCTGGTCAGTTTGGTTCAGTGATTAAAGCATTGGCCTTGGAACAAAGGGTCGAGGGTTCGATTCCCAGTCAAGGGCACATACCTGGGTTGCAGGTTTGATCCCCGACTTCCATGCAGGAGGCAACCAGTCAATGTTTCCCTCCCTCCCTCCCTCCTTCCCACTCTATCTAAACAAAAAAGACTTGAGTCTTAAGTAGTCTGGCTTATTCATAGAATAGTAAATTCTTTCCTGACATATGGCATTTTCTGTTTCCTACCTTTTAAGAAAAAAGAAGTTAGTTTGAAGAAAAGAAAGGTTTAGTTTATTCAAATTATCTTTTTATTTTTCTCAAATTATGCACATTAAAAGCAGATAATAATAAAAGTTTTATAACAAACACCGCTATCTTGGCTTCACTCCTCCCTAGTTTGTTTTTTCTATTTTCTTTTTTTTTTTTTAATCCTCACCCGAGGGTATTTTTCCATTTTTTTGTACAGATAGAATGGGAGGGAGAGAGAGGAAGGGAGAGAGAGAGAGAAACATCGATGTGAAGGGACACATCGAGTGGCTGCCACCCGCACGACCAACCAGGGCCGGGGACAAACTGCAACCGAAGTACGTGCCCTTAGCAGGAACCGAACCCGGGTCTCTCCGGACCGCAGGCCAACACTCTAACCGCTGAGCCAAACTGGCCAGGGCTGTTTTTTCTATTTTCTTGGAGGTTTTTCCAACTTAATTTTTAAATTGAATCTTTAATTTGTTACATTTTAAATTTATTCTCTGATTTTTTTTAACCATTTTTTTCTTATTTTGTAGAAATAGATTCTATCTCTTAGGGGGTATTTTTAATTTTAATTTTTTTGAGATTTTAAATAAGTATTGTCAAGTGTTATTTTGTTATCTCGAGGAAATATTTAAAGATTATATGCTATCACTTATTTTATTGGTGTCTGAATTTTGGCATTGAAAAGCAAAAAAGCAGCCCTGGCCTGTTTGGCTCAGAGGTTACATACAGTGTTGGCCCACAGACCTAAGGGTTGCAGGTTCTATCCCTGGCCCTGGTCAGGGTCATACAGGAGGCAGCCAATCAGTGTTCTCTCTCTACCCCTCCCTCCCTCCCTTCCACTCTGTCTAAAAATCAATGGAAAAATTTTTTTGGTTGAGGATTAAAAAGAAAAGCAAAAAGCGGAGAGATGTAATAGTTTCTTCTTTTGAAAACAGGTTTCCTTCCTTGACTTACTTTCTCTAAATTATTTTTCCCCTTTAATAGACCATTAACACTGTATCAGAAGTTATTCGAGGCTGCCAAGTAAACCAAGACTACTTTGCTTCTGTAAATGCACCTTCAAACCCTCCAAGGTAGGAAAAGGGAAATACTGAGATTCTGCTGTAAAAGTAAAAACTTACTGTAGGTTTTTAGTATATCTCATATACACATCTTATTCTTTTAAGAAGTTCAGTTATGTGTTTTAAAACTAGAAATTATCTGACAAGATAAATATGTTGGTATTTTAAAAGAGTTAGTAGTCTTGGGTACGTGTACATTTGGGCTCAGGTAATCACCTCTTCTACTTTCTAGCTATGTGCCTTAAGCAAGTAAGTCATTTCACTTCTCTAAGCTGCAGCTGCCCTTTCTGTGAAATGGTGATGGAAATACTTAACTTGCTGGTGTTCTGGTTATGGTTTTTCAATCAGCAAGAATGACTAGTTATTGATTTATGTACTTGGATTGCAATGTTTCTTTTTGTTCTTTTCTTTTTAAATGCAACAGACCGGCAATTGTAGTACTTCTCATGTCCATGGTTAATGAAAGGCAGCCATTTGTATTGCGCTGTGCTGTTCTCTATTGTTTCCAGTGTTTCTTATATAAAAACCAAAAAGGACAAGGAGAAATTGTGTCAACGCTTCTGCCTTCCACCATTGATGGTAAATGATTTAGTTCTAATTCCTGTTTTAAAAAGTAAATAATTAATTGTCTCTCCAGCTTATAATGGTAAAATATATCATAAATGATAAAAGACCCTGGATGTAGTAGAATATTTAAAATATGGCATTTCCTTGAATTTGCTTTATAAATGCAGTGTTTAAGGTACAATTTTTCTGGAATATTACCATTATCAATTTGATGCCTAAAGTGTTCTACTGTCTTTGTTCTCTACCTTCTTCCAAGGTCCTCTTTTGGTCATCTTTCATTTTGTTTTGAAAAGCAGACTTTCAAAAATGTTACTTAATACTACTAATTAACAAATTTTTACATAGTATTTTATATTAATTTTTTGTGTGTAGAAAACAACATAATACATTTTTTTATTATCTGTCTGCCATTTTTTTAGCAACAGGTAATTCAGTCTCAGCTGGTCAGTTATTATGTGGAGGTTTGTTTTCTACTGATTCACTTTCAAACTGGTGTGCTGCTGTGGCCCTTGCCCATGCTTTGCAAGAAAATGCCACCCAGAAAGAACAGTTGCTCAGGGTTCAACTTGCTACAAGTATCGGCAACCCTCCGGTTTCTTTATTGCAACAGTGTACCAACATCCTTTCACAGGTAAAGTAGCCATTGAAACTTCTCTAAGGGGGAGGTTGACTAAATTTTTTGATGACTGTGATATAAGAATTTAAGGGTGTTCTTAGTAGATGCAGATGAAAAAGGGAAGAGGCAAGGACTTACTTACCTGCTTGTTAGTTCATTGTAACCAGAAATAGTTTTCTGGAGAAAATCCATAAATATTCTTACACGAATGGTTTACCAAGTAGTTAATAAGGTCTGCATCATGATGGAAACATAAATTCTAGGCGGAAAGGTATTTATTGTTTTTGTTTTCTTTTTAAATCATCCACAGTGGTATTGCATGTTGTTTTCTCTCTCTGCTCGGTAGCTTAATTCAGCTCAGTTTAAGAGGGGATAGAATAAAGTGGTTCGTAGCTATATACCTCTCTCTTTCTCTTCCCAGAGCAATTGATCTTTCTTTCAGAAAACAAAGCAAGAGTACCAGTCTATTACTTATCTAGTTAAACTGTACACCCCTTGATATTTGTGAGCTCTCAAATTCTCAAAACCCCAAGGCATATAATTTACCTAGTAAGATAGAGAAAAGCATAACTAAAAATGTTTGCATTTCTTTAAACTACTGATAAGAACAGTAGTCTTGCCTGGCTGGTGTGGCTCAGTGGATTGAGCATCACCCTATGGACTGAGAGGTGTGAGGTGTCTTTTTGATTCCTGGTCAGGGCACATGCCTGGGTTTCAGGCTTGATCCCCAGTAGGAGGCATGCAGGAGGTAGCCAATCAGTGTTTCTCTCTGACATCGATGTTTCTATCTCTCCCTTTCTCTCTCTCTAAAAATTCAATTAAAAAATATGTTAAAAAAAAACAACAACAAACAGTAGTCTTGAAGTATGGATGCTAAAGCATATAGGAATATCACTTACTTTTAGATGATTTGTCCACACGTGCCAGCCTTTCTTTTGAGCATTTCAAGTTCATGCTTTAGTAACAACATACAGGCATAATCAACATTCAGTCACTCAGGGGGGAGTAAAAGTGTGGATGAGTCTAAATTGTTGTATCCACTGGAATTGTCTTACCCCCTGCCCATGATAATGTGCCATACTCCTTAATTTTTAATGTTGCTACATTTATGGAATTGTTTTATTGTTAGCTTTAAAGAAACATTAGTGCCATTCATAGGAAATGATAAATAAAAGCTTAAAAATTAACTGTAGCCCTGGCCAGGTGACTCAAGTGGTTGAAGCGTTGTCCTTTACACCAAAGGGTTGTGGGTTCAATCCCCAGTCAGGGCACATACCTAGGTTGTAGGTTTTATCCCTGGTTGAGGCACATATGGGAGGCAACCAATGAAGGTCTCTCTCTCTCTCTCTCTCTCTCTCTCTCTCTCTCTCTCTCTCTCTCTCTCGTCTCCTGCTTTTTCCCCCTCTCCCACTCTCTCCTTCCCTTTCTCCTTCTCCCCCTCCCTCCCTCTCCCCCTTTCCAGTCTCTCTAAAATAAAAACAGATCCTCGGGTAAGGATTTTTTTTAAATTAACTTTAAATGAAAAGGGAGTTGTAAACTCCCTTTGTTTAAAATTGCTTTATTTCAATTGGAAGTTTATTTTAGCTTTGATTTATCATTTGTCTTTTATTGTTTTAAAGAAAGTATTAAAAAATATTCATATTTTTACTTATTTAATACTTGGCATTTTTATGTTACTGTTGGTTGAAAACATCTTTTCTTAAGCTGAACAGTAATTATCTGTCTAACCACCATCACTACAGACTTGACTCTAACATTCTAATTATAATTACTGCAAAATGAGAAATCCTCAAGATAGTGGTGTCTTCCCACTCTTACTAATCACAATGCTATAAAATTACTCTTTCTCTAAAATATATATGCATTGTTATATAATAAAAGATTAGAACTGTCCTGTCCCAAATTATTGCTTTGTGTTTGTAGAAACTGTATTTGAGGGATTTTTCTAGACGTAAATTTTTCTAAATCAGTAATATTTATGAATAATTTTTAATGTATAATTTGCAGGGTGATAAGATCGACAGACGGGTATGTATCATTTGTGTAAACTTAGGCATTTTCCTCTTACAGCAAGGCTTTTCTTTGTCTTGGGTTTGCTGATTGGATTTTTAACTGCTTGTTTGAAGTTATATTCTACTCACACTTTTATGTGCCAGCAGGTTGATCTCTATCACATGTGGCTCTTCAGTTTTTCTCCTTGGGATATTGTAGTGCTTCTCTAAGAACTGTGGGAATAACAATCTGAAGCTATACTGTGCTTCTTCCAGGGATGCTTTCACTTTCAGAAATTCCTTGGTTTTGGCTTTTGGTGGTTTTTTGTGTTTTTCTCACCCAAGCTTGCTTCTTTATTTCCCCTGAAACCATTTCAATGGCAGTAAAATTTAGGATTAAGAATTTGCCTTTAGTTAATCAGTATATGAAAGAATGTGATAGTTTTTATATTTATTAGGTTATTGAAAATGTACAACAGTAAGTATAATTTTGTAATTTGAAGGTTTTAAATTAAATATTGTGGGTTATTCTGGATATAACCCATACACTATAGCTACCACTGGGGATTCGTTTTTGATGTATGTGTGCACGGGGTTGGGGGGTAATTTGTTGGTTTTGATTTGTTTTGTTTTGTGGAGTGTTTGGCAAAAAAAAAAAAAGGAGTATACCTTAATGTTCATATATGAGTATATGTTCAGTTGTGGTGTGGTAGTAATAACTTAGGTCCTATTAGGAGTTGTATCTTTGCGTTTGAGCATGGTTTAACATGTTAATAACTCACACACAGTTATACTTGGCTTGTAGAATTTTTGATATTAGATAGAATATTTTATAAGTATACATGTCAATCATTTAAGAGAGAATTTTTTTGTGTGTGGGTTTAATTTACCCACAGTAAAATTCAGATCTTAAATGTTCAATCTGATGATTTTTTGGTGGTTGAATATATCTCTGTAACCACCACCCAAAACAAGATGTATAACATATTCATAGTCCTAAAAAGTTCCATCTTGACCCTTTCTTATTAATTCTCTATCTCCAGAAGCCACCACTAGAAAATGAATCTCATCATAATACTCTAGATCAGCGGTTCTCAACCTGTGGGTCACAGGGGTCACCTAAGACCATTGGAAAACACATATTTCTGATGGTAATTCATAACAGTAGCAAAATTACAGTTATGAAGTAGCAACGGAAATAATTTTATGGTTGGGGGGGGTCACCACAACATGAGGAACTGTATTAAAGGGTCGCAGCATTAGGAAGGGTGAGAACCATTGCTCTAGACCCTCATTTTAAAACTTTAACACTAGAAGTTTTAAGTGTTGGTTTTTCATATTTTTTTTATAAATAATGGAAAAATAGTAAATTTGAAATCCATGAAGTAGGATATCCATGAGATATTTTTATTTAGAAAATATAATAGGGGAAACATAATAGCTTATGTTAAAGTTAAGATAATTCAGCTTCAATTATTTTGTTTGTGGTTAACTTCCATCCCGTAAAATATGTGATTTCTAGTAACTAAACCCTCAGGATGCTCTAAAATTATAAGTTCAGCGTCCATTTATTTTTCCAAATATCTTTAGTGGTTCATACACTCTGGGGGCCTAGGAAGAAATATGTACTTTTTCTTGACTTAAACTTATAAACAAACATACAAATATGTAAACATAAATAAAATGAATAGTGTTAGAAAGTGGGGTGTGGCTTTCTTTTAGCTGTTCTAGGTATTTCTCTTGTAAAGAATTCATCAAATGGTCAGAGAGCAATGACAAATGTTTTGATAGCTTTTAATGCCCAATTTTTTATTTTATTTTGGAGGATTAGAGCCACTTGAACAGAATTTTATTGCATTAATCTTATTTTTAACATTTTATGGTGGTGCGCTAGACAAATTCGGTAGCATTTTTGCACTCGTTAGTAGTTTAATTTTCTTTTCCTTTTGAAAATTTTAGAAAAATAGAAAGTGGAAAGAGAATAATGTTCCTCATTCTACTACCCAAAGATAACTACTGGTAAAATTTCAGTCATTTTTTTTTCTGTACTGTTTATTTATATAGCAGTGATAATCAATTATTCTATTTTATATTCTGCATTTTTCTTACAGTTATTTGTCATGTTATTAAACATTATATCAACATCACCTTCTATGATTGTGTAATGTTTTACCAAATTGATATACCGTAGGTTAGTTAACCATTTTCTTATTTTTGGACATTGAATTAGCTCCCATTTTTCTCTATTACATAGTATGGTTTGATGAACATCAGAATAATATAGTCTGCATAAAAGAACATTATTACATAGTCCTCAGTTTGCATGTTTCCAATATGCATGGGTTTCTGTTTACCACAGCAAAGCAAGGACTGCCTGTATTTCACTGAGGTTAAAAAAAATTATCCAAGCAATTAATACTATTTTTTTCTTTTTCCAGTTCAAACTTTATTCTGCCATCTACTTTAAATTTGGAGCATAAGTTCTGCTTTTAATGTGCTAGAGTCATAGCATTGCAGAGCTAGAAAGTAGGATAATAATAATTTATAACATTTGTAGAGTACTTACTGTGTACCACGCACTGTTCTAAGTTCTTTACATGTATTTAATCCTCTTCACAATTCTGTGAGATAGGTATTAACTGTTACCCTTACTTAAGGATGCGGAAGAGAAATAGTTTTATGGTTGTTGAGTTTTTGAACCAGGATATAAATCCTTGTATCCTCTTAATGAAATAATTTAATCCAACTGCCTCTGTTTACTAAATGAGGAAATTGGGGCCACATAGCATACTGAACTCGTACAAGGTAGGACAATAGATTGGGTTCTTCCATTTTCCAACCATATGTCCTTTTTACTAATACCATACTGCCACTCTTAGAATTAAAACTTCAGTTCTTTAAAAATATATGTCCTTTTGAAATGGACACACGTGGGGAATACATGGTTTGGAAATCAAAATGATATGAAAAGGTGTACAATAAGTCTTGCCCCTGCCCCTGTCCTAGTTGCCTGCCTCCTATTATTCAAATGATTTGCCAGGTATAGGGCATTTCTTCTATACCCTTCAAGTGTTTTTATGCATATCCACTGTTCTGCACTTTGTTGTTGTTTTTTCAGTTAGTGCCATTTTACACTTCCACTAGCTAAGTGAAATAAGATTGCAGTGTACTAGATTATCTGTTTCCCCATGGTCAACAGCGTGTTGTCAGACTTATATTCTTACCAATGTGACACGTGGTGAAAAATGTTACCTCACTGAGTTGTAATTCCCATTTCTCTTACTAAAAGGTTGAATCATGTTCTGTATGTTTATATACCAGTCGAAGTTTTTCTGTGAACACTTTTTTTATATTTCATTTGTCCATTTTTCTCTTGGGTTGTTAATCTGATTTATGGGAACTTTATTTTATATTAAGGAATTCAAACCTTTTCTGTGATAATTTACAAATATATTTTTCCTGAATTGTCTTGGCATTGGTGGTTTGGTTTGGTTTGGTTTGGTTTTTTGGTATCATTTTTCTTTAATTGCTTCTACATTGTCATACTTAGAAAGGCCTTTCCCACTTCAAGATCTTAAGGAATTTGCTCATATTTTCATCTCATACTTTCAGGTTTGATTTTTTGCATTTAAATATTCGTTTCATTTTCCTCAATGAACTATATGAGATATGGATCCTCAGATCTTTTTTAGATAGCTATCTAGTTGTCCCAGAATTTTTTAAGTCCATCTGTAAACCCACTGATATGCTGTCTATATTCATGAGTTAGTATCACCTTATTGCTCTTTTTTATTTTTTTACAGTTTCCCTAGTTATTCTTGCTTGTTTACTGTTTTATATGAATTTGAGAACCAGGTTGTTTAGTTCCAGAGGAAAAAAAATCTGTTGGTATTTGGACCACATTAATTTTATAAATTGTATTAATTTATACAGAATTAATATCTTTATGGTGTTAAGTTTTTCTACCTGGGCATATTTTCTTTCTATTGATTTGTCTACTTTTGTGCTCTTTTTTTTTTTTTTTTTTTTTATCCTCACCTGAGGACATTTTTCCATTTTTTGTTCAGGTAGAGCGGGAGGGAGAGAGAGGAACAGAGAGAGAGAGAGAGAAACATCGACATGAAAGGGACACATCGAGTGGCTGCCACCCGCACGACCGACCAGGGCCGGGGACAAACTGCAACCGAGGCACGCGGCCTTAGCGGGAACCGAACCCGGGTCTCTCAGGACCGCAGGCCGATGCTCTGACCGCTGAGCCAAACCGGCCAGGGCTTTTGTGCTCTTTATGAGTGGTTTTAAACTTTCCTCGTTTAGGTTTTATACAGTTTTGATTAGGCTTATTCTTGTGTGCTTTATATTTATATTCTTTTGTAACTAATGTAAAGGGAATGTTCCATTCTCTTAGTTATGTTTTGTTTGTTTGTTTGAGGTTTTTTGTTAATCCTTACCTGAGTATGTTTTTCCACTGATTTTTTTTTTAGAATGGAAGGGAGGGGGAAAGAGAGAGAAACACCAATGTGAGAGAAACACCTTGATTGCTTGCCTCTCACAGGTCCCCGACCGGGTCAGGGACCAAAACTGCAACCCAATTTCGAACCTGCCCTTAATGGGGATCAAACCGCAACCCTTCAGTCTCCAATTCGATGTTCTAACCATTGAGCAACTGGCCAGAGCTTTCTTAGTTTTGTTTGATTTTGCTCTTTTTATCCTTCAGTTAGACCCCTAAGGGCATACTTCTAGAAGATACAAATTTGAGTCAGATTCCACATTTGTTTACTCAGACATCAGCCAGTGATTTTATAGGATGCCATCAATACACAATATAGGTATATTTGGCACCTACAAATGGTAGACCAAGTAATAATAAACTTTTTATATATAACCAGGGAAAAGTCAATGAAACATTTGCATGTATGACTTGAGTGATTTAGTTGTAAGTTCTCTAAGTTACATAGTCAGTTAAGAAGAGTGTATAGCCCGGCCAGTGTGGCTCAGTGGATTGAACGTTGACCTGTGTACTGAGAGGTCCGGCTTAGATTCCCGGTCAGGGCACATGCCCAGGTTGCGGGCTCGATGTTTTTCAAGCATGCAGGAGGCAGCTGATCGATGTTTTTCATTCACATCAGTACTTCCATCTCACACTCCTTTCCTCTCTAAAAAAATCAATAAAAGCATATTTTTAAAAAAAGAATTAAATGTATACATTTTAACTTTTTAATTTACTTGGGTAATATAGAGGCATCATGTAAAAACTACATTGATGCTATGCTAGTTAATGCTTACTTGGCAAATCATTTGAAGAGACCTAATTTGAATTTGTTTAAATATTACATATACTTGAAAATAGATTATAGAAAGGCCAAGATATTGACATCAAGATTCATTACATTAGAACAGTCTGGATGCTAGAAAATTTTCAAAACACAGCGATGGTTACTTTAAATGTATTCCTATATAAATCTTTGAGTAGTTCTATTTTGAATATTTTCTGAAATTACTTCCAAAATGATGCATTACTGTGCTAATTTCCATTATTTTGTTTCAAACACGTTTTACTCTTCTTAATAAAAAATATATAGGTTATATAATACAATATTGGCTATGACAATATTATCAGCTAACAGAATTTCCCACAAAGGAGATATGAATGTGTTATATCAAATTTTAGGGAACTGTAATTTTGATGGATATGCTAGTGTTCAGTATTATTTAACTATACTTTTGCAGCAGTGTAGTTAGTGATTTGAGGCACTTAGCTTAACCTAAATCTTTTTCTCCTTCATTATGTTTGTGATTTCTGATTATCTGGCATGTTGTCAGTGAGTTTGCAACATGATTGGTTCACTTTTCTCTTAGAGAATATATTCTGTATTGGAACTTGACTAAATAATTCAGGAGATTATTTCTTTGTATTTTTCTCAATGTTTTTTTGAAGGACGTAGAATGTGTTCTTTTATTAGAAACTTGTTTTTTAACATTTTAAATTGAAACATCAGAAACTTGCCTGGAAAATTAATTGTTTTGTAAAGTGATATAGGGTTGATACATTTTTTCAAAGCATCTACATCATACACTTCTTCCTTAACAGACCAGGTTTTTCTACTAATAGTATTTTAGATAACCTGATATATGCTTATGAACATGAATCAATTCTGATTTCTTCTTACTGTTCATTTTGGGAAGTACAGTAGGAGGACACAAGCATACACTCTCTTGTTCAATATTTTAAATCTAGATTCCTGGCACATCTTTTATCAGATGTTAAATATCTTTTATGCAAACAGGGAGGGTTCTTAGGGCAACTTTAAATTTGAAAAAAGTAAAATGAGGTTTCTGCCAACTTATCTATTTCAGGGAAGCAAAATACAGACAAGAGTTGGATTACTAATGTTGCTTTGTACCTGGCTAAGTAACTGTCCCATTGCAGTAACACATTTTCTTCACAATTCTGCCAATGTTCCTTTTGTATCCTTTTTGTTGTTGTAAGAGACTCTGTATTTATCTATTGTCATTTTTATTTCTTCCTCTCAATTAGAGGTAGCTCTGTGCACCAATTATTTGAATTTTCTTTGTGTGTTTCAACTTTTTAAACTGTTAGTGTAGTAATGATGCTTGCTTAAGCTGTGTTGTGTGTGTGTGTGTGTATGCGCGCGTGCGCACCATTTTGTGTTATGCTTGCCAAGACTGTATATAGAATTTCTTACAGAAACTCTTATATGAAACACATGTCAAATTCAAATTATAAAATTAAGTATTCTAGATATTATGAACCATTAGTCTCCTTAACAAAGATTTCAGCTTACAGGACAAATTGCAGAAAATCTTGGAGAGGAAGAGCAATTGGTCCAAGGCTTATGTGCCCTTCTGTTGGGCATTTCGATTTATTTCAATGATAACTCACTTGAGAGCTACATGAAGTAAGTAAGAGGGAAATGCTAGGGTAACATAACTTGCTAATGTCATCAAGAGAAAATGAGAAATTTTTTGTGCCATATATAATGTAGACCAAGCTTTTATGTTTCATTATAACTTTTAAGCATCTCAATATGTTTGTCTCTATAGAGAGAAACTGAAACAAATAATAGAGAAGAGGATTGGCAAAGAGAATTTCATAGAGAAACTAGGATTTATTAGCAAACATGAGTTGTATTCCAGAGCATCTCAGAAACCCCAGCCCAACTTTCCCAGTCCAGAATACATGATATTTGATCATGAGTTTACAAAGTTGGTAAAAGAACTAGAAGGTAAGATAAGAACATTTATACTGGTATTCATTAGAAAGTACCTGTGATTATATTGTATGTGTATATTCTGGACACGTGCAGATTTTATGGTAAGCCTAAAACTGGGTTTTTTTCCCTAGCTCTTGGTGTGTAGTACATTAAATGACTTTTGGCCTTCAAAAAATAGGAAAGATTATTTCTTTTCTCTCATGCAATTAGGCCATATGTTTTTACTGATTGAGTCTTAATTTAAATGTTTAAAATAAATTTTAAATGTGCTTTCTTTTATAGGTGTGATAACTAAGGCTATTTATAAGTCCAGTGAAGAAGATAAAAAAGAAGAGGAGGAGAAGAAAACATTAGAACAGCATGACAATATTGTGACACATTACAAAAATGTGATTCGAGAACAAGTATGTACTGATAAATACACTCTCTGATATACTGATACTTCTACTTTAGGGAAGAGTTTTTCCTGGCATTTCAAATGCAAGAGGATACAGAAAGTAAAACTCATTATTTTCCTAAATAATTCAAAAACATCTTAGTGGTCAATAAACTGAGAGTTTTATATGTTTTAAGCATTATGCAGGGTGTGGATAAAGACATGAATCATACATGTTTCTATATCACTGTCTCATGGTGAGACAAACCTATAAATAGATTCTTATGACACATGGATTATAACATAATAAGTCTAGTGCTAGAGATAATCAAAACTGTATAATGGCACCAAGAGGCACTTAATTTAGCTAAGTAGGAGCAGAGGCTTGGAAAATTAAGAGAAGCCAAGTCCTAAAAGGATGACTAGGAGTAAGCTAGGCAAAAGTAGAGAAAAGAAAGAGGCAGGAGGCATTGCTAGCATGTGCATAGAACACTTGGCTATATAAAGGAGAAATTTGAGAGGCAAGGCTCGAGGGAGGGAGCCCAAGAAGGAAGTGATCATGGTGGGACAGGGAGGAAACGAGAACTGATGATGGCAATAATTGTAATGGCTGCCAGTTTTTGTTTACTGTGTTCTAGGTGATCACTGAGCACATTTTTAAATACTATCTCACTTAATTTTCACTTCATTTCTACGAAGTACTTAATATCTTCAGTTTAGAATAAATGAGGAATCTGAGACATAGAGAATTTAACCTTGTCAAGGGTCACTGAGTGGTGAAACAGAATTCAGATACATGTGTTACTGGAACTCTAAAGATCATACTTTGTGGCCCTGGCCAGTTTGGCTCAGCGGTTAGAGCGTCAGCCTGCGGTCCGGAGAGACCCGGGTTCGGTTCCCGCTAAGGGCACGTACCTCGGTTGCAGTTTGTCCCCGGCCCTGGTTGGTCGTGCGGGTGGCAGCCACTCGATGTGTCCCTTTCACATCGATGTTTCTCTCTCTCTCTCCCTTCCTCTCTGTCCCTCCACTCTATCTGTACAAAAAAATGGAAAAATGTCCTCGGGTGAGGATTAAAAAAAAAAAAAAAAAAGATCATACTTTGTGGCACAGAGTCAACCTGAAAAATGTGGAAACTAACGAAGATAAAACTGTCAGGACTTG
The DNA here is from genome assembly GCF_014108415.1 of Molossus molossus. Taxonomy (NCBI): domain Eukaryota; kingdom Metazoa; phylum Chordata; class Mammalia; order Chiroptera; family Molossidae; genus Molossus; species Molossus molossus. The sequence goes on from NW_023425344.1 coordinate 55,490,204, forward strand.
GTAATGATTGGATGCAGTGTGAGGGAGCAGAAAAGGTCAAATATGATCCTCAAATTACTGTCTTACACAACTGAATAGCTGATATTGAGTTGTTAAATAGAACAAGAGAACAAGGAGCTGATTTATTAGAGTAGGTAATTATTAATTAAGTTGAAACCACATTTTCAAAATCAATGGACATTTTCTTTGCAGGATACGTGAGAACCTCCACATTTGCACTGTGTTGAATACCTCAAAGCTTCCATTGCATTCCTTAAAAATACGTTTCAGCCCTGGCCGGTTTGGCTCAGCAGTTAGAGCATTGGCCTGCGGTCTGGAGAGACCCGGGTTCAGTTCCCGCTAAGGGCATGTACCTCGGTTGCAGTTTGTCCCCGGCCCTGATTCGGTTATGTGGGTGGCAGCCACTCAATGTGTCCCCTTCACGTCGATGTTTCTCTCTCTCTCTCTTCCTCCCACTCTATCTGAACAAAATATCGAAAAATGTCCTCGGGTGAGGATAAAAAAAAAAATATATATATGTTTCATAGTTTTTTCTCTCATTTAATTCCTCATCCTGGTACCTTGATTGAAATCCTAGAAAAGTACTGTAGTATTACCAGGAAAATGAGATTATTGATGTTAAAATTCCAGTGTCATAAATCCCAGTCCACTGGTGGCAGTTCATGTGGGGACAGCTTTCCACCTGCACACCTTCCACCCGCTGCCGATCGTGCACAGTCTGAGGCAGGTGTAGCAAGTAAGAGCTTGGGTGGAACACTCTAAGTGAGAACTGTCTGTGTGTTTTTTTCTTCCCCTTAGTCTATATTGTTGAGATTGAAATTGTAGGAAAGAATAAAAATAGTATTATATTTAGCATTCAGTCTGAGCCTTTTAGTTAATAAGCAAGTCAGTAAATTAGACTCAGCTTTGAATGATCCATATTTGAATTATTAAACTACCCATGCTTATCAGGATTTTTCATCCATATCTTAGTATAAATAAGTAGTTATTTCCAGATGGTAAATGTAATGTCTTTAGAGCACTGGAAAATAAAGTACTTGGAATGTGATGTTATAGCCTACACTTGGAGTTGATAAGTATGACTGATTTGAAGAAAAGAGTGATTTGACACAAGTACTATAAGGACTCTTCTTTAGAAATGTTACTGTTAAATAGTCTCTCCATTTAAAATGCTACTTGACAGTTAGGCAACAAGCATGGAGAGCTATAAAATGTTTATATAGCCCTGGCCGGTTTGGCTCAGCAGTTAGAGCGTCGGCCTATGGTCCAGAGAGACCTGGGTTCTGTTCCCGCTAAGGGCGTGTACCTCGGTTGAGGTTTGTCCCCGGCCCTGGTTGGTTGTGCTGGTGGCAGCCACTCAGTGTGTCCCTTTCACGTCGATGTGTCTCTCTCTCTCTCTCTCTCTCTCTCTCCCCCCCTCTCCCTCTCCCTCTCCCTCTCCCTCTCCCTCTCCCTTCCACTCCATCTGAACAAAAAATGGAAAAAAATGTCCTCGGGTGAGGGTAAAAAAAATAAATAAAAATTTAAAAATAAATAAGTAAATAAAATGTTTATATACCCTTTGACATTTGAGAATTCATCCTAAGGAAATTCTCCAAAATTCAGGACAATTATATGAACTGACATATTTATTGTAATACTATTTATCATTTATAAAAATAAAAGCAACTTCACTGTTGCTTTTGAATATGAATCGTATTGCATCTGATTAGATATTAAGTGAGCATTAAAAATTATGAGCGTGAGCCCTGGCTGGTTTGGCTCAGCGGTTGGAGCATCGGCCTGCAGACCAGAGTCCTGGGTTTGGTTTCCGCTAGAGGCACGTATCAAAAAAATATGAGCGTGAAACTGTTAGTAGTATAGGGAAATTATGATAGAATAATAAGTAAATTAAAGGTTACAAAAAGATGCATGGACTGATAATGGAAAGTTTAAAAACTTGTACTTAAAAATTTAGAAGAATATAAAGAGACAGATCGAATTCTAACTAGTTATATTAGGGTGATGAGCATTGGAGGCTCTCTTTTTAGTCTTCTAGATGTTCTGTTACATGATTGTCTTTAATGTGAAAAGTAATATAGATGCATATGTATACATACACGTATATACTACATTTCTTAAGTAGTTTGGCATAAATTTCTTAAATGGTTTGATGGACCATAAAATGAAGTTTTTCAAATTGATCCTCCCAACTCCCAGTAATTGCAGTTAGTTTGCAGGATGTACCATAGTGCGTATTAGTGGGGTTTTACTTAAAATCTTAGTTCTGCTGTATATTAATTGGCTTTGGTGCATTATTGATGTATTAGTTTCTAATGATTGAATTATTTTGGAAGTGTTGGGTACTTTAACATCCTGGCCCAAAGTAATCTCTAATTTTTAATTTGTTCATCTTCTTAATGCTAATTGGTATGAATTTACAACACTTGAATTCTGTTTTGCTTCACAGGATCTGCAACTTGAGGAATTAAAGCAGCAGATTTCTACGTTAAAATGTCAAAACGAACAGCTCCAGACAGCAGTCACACAGCAAGTATCTCAGATTCAGCAACACAAAGATCAGTATAATCTTCTTAAAGTACAGCTAGGTAAGTGTAGCTGACCATCACTGTTGCAATGTCCCCAAGAGCTGCACAAAGTCATACAGATTATTCTTGTAGACTAGTTTTTCTCTTCTTAAATCAATCACTGTGACAAACATATAAATCAGGTTTTGAAGTTCAACTTCCTTGCTACCTGTTTTGATTATCTGATCCACTGATTTTCAACATTGGCTGCACATTAGAATCGCCTGAGTTTTTGTTTCTTTTAAAGAGCACCAAGGCTTGTCAAATATGTACTATTGGATTTATCGGGGTGATCACTTTGTAAATTATATAAATGTCTAATCACTATGTTGTACCCCTGAAATTAATACAATATTGTATGTCCACTAATTGAAAAAAAAAAAAAAAAAAAATAGCCCTGGCCAATTTGGCTCAGCGGTTAGAGCCTTGGCCTGCAGACCCAGGGGTCATGGGTTCGATTCCCGGTCAAGGGCACATACCTGTGTTGCAGGTTCGATCCCCAACTCTGGTCGGTGTTGTGCAGGAGGCAACCAATCGATGTATTTTTACCACATCAATGTTTCTGTCTGTCTGTCTGTCTCTCTCCCTTCCTCCCTTCCATTCTATCTGGAAATCAATGGAAAAATGTCCTCAGGTGAGGACTAAAAAAAATAATAAAATAGCCCTGGCCAGTTTGGCTCAGCGGTTAGAGCGTCGGCCTGCGGTCCGGAGAGACCAGGGTTCGGTTCCCGCTAAGGGTATGTACTTCGGTTGCAGTTTGTCCCCGGCCCTGGTTGGTCGTGCGGGTGGCAGCCACTCGATGTGTCCCTTCACATCGATGTTTCTCTCTCTCTCCCTCCCACTCTGTCTGTACGAAAAATGGAAAAATATCCTCGGGTGAGGATAAAAAATAATAATAATAATAATAAAATAAATAGCACCAATACTGAGACTGCACTGTGTTTCTGATTTGATTTGTCAGGGTTGGGTCCAGGCATCAGTAATTATTACAGGCTCCTTCCCAGGTGATTCTAATTTATAGCCAGTTAAGAATGACTGATCTAACCTTTACATTTCCTCATCTGCAAAGTTGAACTGATAGTAACTTCTGTGTCATCTGAGAATTAAATGAAATAATATTAGTAAAATTCTAGTTCAGTGCCTGGCATATGGTAAGAACTCAAATTCTTGTAAATACTATCATCCTATTGTGATTATGATTGGAATTCCAGCTACCTAGAAATATAGTTTATTTATATCAAAGTGACTAAAATGCTTAGGAAAAAAAACAAATCTTTTTACTGCCTTTATTTATGACAATAATTTGTCAGTTATTTTAGTACATATAGAGAGAGCCATTCCTTTGGGGAGATTTTCTTAAGAGATTTTATTGCCTTTTATATTGACAGAATTGGAATTGAAACTACTATCATTCTTTTTTTTTTTTTAATCCTCACCCGAGGACATTTTTCCATTTTTTGCACAGATAGAGTGGGAGGGAGAGAACGGAAGAGAGAGAGAGAGGGAAACATCGACGTGAAAGGGACACATCGAGTGGCTGCCACCCGCACGACCAACCAGGGCCGGGGACAAACTGCAACCGAGGTACATGCCCTTAGCGGGAACCGAACCCGGGTCTCTCCAGACCGCAGGCGGACGCTCTAACCGCTGAGCGAAACCGGCCAGGGCGAAACTACTATCATTCTTAATCATAGATCACCAAACTATGCTCAGTTAGACTGTGCTGTTTTTTCCTCCCAGAAATCCTGAAAATACCATCAGTTAGTTCACTTTTTATCAATACACTATTTTGCATAAGTGAAATGTGCTTACAGAAGTGCTGTCAAAGTAATTAAGCAAATTATATATTTGTATTTATGTTTATGTTTGAATCTTCTAAAATGAAAAACTTAAGTTTCAGGCTGGCTTTTCATATTTTATGCTTGTCTAATAGGAAAAGACAATCAGCATCAAGGTTCTTACAATGATGGGGTTCAGATGAATGGCGTTCAACCAGAAGAAATTGGTAGGTTTCGAGAAGAGATAGAACAATTAAAAAGTAATCAGGAACTTTTACGAAACCAGCTGGCTGAAAAGGACTCTTTGATTGAAAAATTGGTAAGTAAATGTTAAAAATTTTTAAATAAGAAGTCAATAGTAATCTTCATTATTCTGCTTGTTTATTTTTCTAGATCCCTTAAGCCAAAGTATTATATTAAGATTTAAGAATATAAGTTGTATCCAACTGTCTAAAGTTTTACTGCTTCCTAGCAAATTGAACTTAAGCAATTTAGCTAATCTCTTTACACTTATTTCTTGATCTATAAAGTGGTAATGGCAATATCTATTTTCATTGTTGTGAGAATTAAATGAGATACTCTGTATAAAGCTCTTTTAATACATGGATATCACTAAAAAAAATACTTGCTTTTATTCTCTTTCTTTATATGACATCAGATAAGTGCTGCTTAGATTTAATAAATTATTTGTTATAAGTATAAATTTTTTAACTATGGAAAAGTTGTAAATAATATGTGCTATCTTGAAATTTTATCAAAATTAAAATGTTGGGCTCTGGTCAGTTTGGCTCAGTGGTTAGAGCATCAGCCCGCGGACCAATGAGTCGTGGGTTTGATTCAGGTCAAGGGCATGTACCTCGGTTGCAATTCGTCTCCGGGCCTGGTCGGAGTCGTGTGGTAGGCAGCCACATGATGTGTCCCTTTCATGTTAATGTTTCTCTCTCTCTCTCTCTCTTCCTCTCTCTCCCTCCCCCTCTATCCGAACCAAAAAAAAAATTTAAAATGTTGGGTCTTGGTTCATTCGGTTGGAGCATCGTCCTGTACCCCAAAGGGTTGTGGGTTCAGTTCCCAGTCAGGGCATATACATCTAGGTTGCAGGTTCAATTCCTGGTCAGGGTGCATATAGGAGGCAACCAGTCAATGTTTCTCTCACATCAAAGTTTCTTCCTCTCTCTCTGTCTTTATACCCACCCCCACCTCCCTCCCTTCCTCTCTCTCTCAAAAAATCAATTAAAACATATCCTTGGGTGACCATTTCAAAAAAGAAAAAAAAAATTAAAATGCTGGTGTGAAAGTTTGGGGTAAACATCTACAAGACATAGCTTACACAGGGGTGGGCAAAAGTAGGGTTACAATTGTAATATAATAACTGTTTTTGCATATTCCCAGCTGTATACCTACTTTTGCCCACCCCTGTACGTATACACTTCTGTTTTATTTTTATCCTGTCTCTTTAGACTGAATTTATTTCATAGTTTATTTCTGTGCTATTTGTAGAAATCTTCCCAAACATCCCCGGACACAAATGAAGCAACAGCTTCAGCTAGAGATTCTGAACAAATTGCAGAATTAAAACAGGTAACTTCCCAGCTTGATCCAAGTTCTGTTTTGTCTTGTTTTAATTATAGCAGTAACAACCTTTCATTTCCATTAATCTAGAGCTACTTTGTCAGGTGTAAGCAAAAACTGATAGTGATGATAGCCGTGTGCAAATCCAGAAGCAATTATAATTGTACAGTGATGGTATTTGCTTCTCATTGTGTTTTTATTTATTTATTTATTTATTTTTAAACTTATCTTTATTGTTGAATGTATTACAGGTGTTTTCCTTTTCCCCCTATTGACCCCCTCCTTCCCGCTCCCATCCCCCTCTTGCCTTTCCCCACACTGCTGCCTGTGTCCATTGGTTATGCATATATGCATATAAGTTCTTTGGTTTATTCCTACCCCCCAACCCCCCTCCCTTTGAGGTTTGTCATTCTAACAACCAATTTGTACTTCTTAATCCCTTTAACTTTTTTACCCATTCCCCCAACTCCCCTTCCATCTGGCAACCAAAAAAATGTTCTCTGTATCTATGAGTCTGTTTCTGTTCTGCATGTTTATTTTGTTTGTAGATTCATTTGTTGATAGATATGTATTTATTGCCATTTTGTTTGTTCGTATTTTTTATCTTCTTTTTCTTCAAGAGGACCCTTCAACATTTCATATAATACTGGTTTGGTGGTGATAAACTCCTTTAGCTTTTTCTTGTCTGGGAAACTCTTTATATGTCCATTGATTCTAAATGATAGCTTTGCCGAATAGAGTAATCCTGGTTGTAGGTCCTTGCTTTTCACACTTTGAATATTTCTTGCCACTCCCCTCTGGCCTGCAAAGTTTCTTTTGAGAAATCAGCTGACAGTCTTATGGGGGGAACTCCTTTGTAGATAACTAACTGCTTTTCTCTTGCTGTTTTTAAGATTCTCTTTGTCTTGAACCTTTTGCATTTTGATGATGATGTGTGTTGGTGTGGGCCTCTTGGGGTTCATCTTGTTTGGGACTCTCTGTGCTTCCTGGACTTGTATGTCTGTTTCCTTCACCAGGTTAGGGAATTTTTCTGTCATTATTGTTTCAAGTCGGTTTTCAATTTCTTGTTCTCTCTCTTCTCCTTCTGGCACCCCCATGATGCAAATGTTGGTATACTTGAAGTTGTCCCAGAGGCTCCTTACACTATCCTCATTTTTTTGGATTCTTTTTTCTTTTTGCTGTTCTGATTGGGTGTTTTTTGCTTCCTTATATTCCAAATCAATGGTTTGCTTCTTGGCTTTACCTACTGTACTATTGAATCTGTATAAATTATTCTTTATTTCAGTTAGTGCCTCCTTCACTTCTGACTGGTCATTTTTTTATGCTCTTGAGGCCCTCACTAAGTTCATTGAAGTTCTCACTAAGTTAATTGAGCATCCATATAAGCAGTGTTTTGAACTCTGCATCTGTTAGATTGCTTATCTCCATTTTGTTTAGCTCTTTTCCTGGAGTTTTGTTCTGTTCTTTCATTTGGGACATGTTTCTTTGTCCTCTCATTTTGGCTGCCTCCCTGTGTTTGTTTCTATGTATTAGGTAGAGTTGCTATGTCTCCTGGGCTTCCTAGGGTGGCCTGCTGTAGTAGGTGTCCTGTAGGGTCCATTGGCACAGCCTCCCTGATCTCCCAGCTAGGCCCCTGAGGTGCACCCCTCGTGTGGACTTTACACCCTTCTGTTATAATTGAATCTTGATTGCTGTTGGCACATCAATGAGAGGGTTTTACTCAGGCTGATGAGCTGCAAGGACTGGCTGTGCCCATTATCCACTGACCTCTGACTACCTTGGATGATCAGCTGTGTAGGGACCCACCACACAAAGTAAGACTTACTTTAGCAAAGGTCTGGTACCCACTGAGTCCACTCTTTGAGTGTGTGGTGGTGCTTCTCAGTGTTCTGAAGCTGTCCACTGAGCGTGCTGGCTCTGGGGCCAGGTCAGCCACTGCCTGTTTTCTACCCAGGGCCACCAGGTATAAGCTACAAAGCAGTATGCAGATGGCTGCTTCTTGTGCTGGCTTGGAGGTGCCCAGGTGAAGCCAAGTTGTGAACCACGGCTGGTTGCTTCTAGTGCAGTGCCTGGGGCCACTGAACGAGAAGTATGGGGTTCGCTGAAACCAGATGCTGCTTGTTTGAAGGAATTTAGGAAAATCTGAAGCAGGATCCAAGACAGGCCATTTCTATGGTAAAGCCACTGGCAACAGCTTGGGTGGGCCTGAAAGTTGGGTGGGGCAGGGCCTCAGGGAATCACCAGGGTGGGGCAAACAGTGTGAACCAGGTTGCTGGAGTCCCAGATATGGTGGCCATCTGCCTGCCCTGTGGGGGAAGGGCTCACAAAGGAAAAAAGGCTTCTGGAAGTACCTCTGTCCAGGAGAAAACTGCCTCTCCAGCTCTTGCCCCAAAGCCAAACAGTTCAGTTCTTTCCCATATGTCTCTGGTGCCTTTCAAGCTGCCTCCCCAACACTGGAGCTCAGAGGGAGCAAGTTCAAGTAAGTCTGTGCGCAGGCCCTTTAAAAGGGAATGCCTGGGGCTCCAGCAGCCTCAGCCTCCCTCAGCCTCAGTTCCTGCTGGTTTTACAGCCAGAGTTATGGGGACTTCTCTTCCTGGCACTAGAACCCTGAGCTGGGGGCCTAGTGTGGGATGGTGACCCCTCACTCCTCAGGGAGGACCTTCACAGCCAAGGTAACCATCCTGATTTTTATCCACCGTACATGGCTGTGGGACCAGTCTCGATGTGGCTTCTTTTATTTCATAGTTGTAGGACTTCCATTCAGTTTGATTTCAGGCGGTTTTGAATGGTGGTTGTTCTGTAGTTTAGTTGTAATTTTGATGTGGTTATGGGAGGAGGCAATACCGCGTTGACCTACACTGCCATCTTGACCATAAGTCTTGTTTTTTTATTTTTAATGGTGTTCTTTTTAACAGATCTCTGCGTCTCACCCAGATTACTTGTAGATTATCAGTGAAATAACAATTAAAGAAAGTTTAAATGTGCTTATAAGCTGCAAATATGAAGATATAAAATCTTATGCCTAATTTATATACTGTTGACCGTACTAATTGCTTTGTTAAGTGTATTGGATATTTAAACCTCTCTGTCCAGAAAAATATTGGTTTTTAGAATTCAAAAGAAAAAAACAGGAGGTAAACTAGTGTGTATGTCCTGTAAATAGATATTTCCTTGATGAAATGAATGCCATTTAAGGGTATACCTCAGCTGTGTTTTTTTTTCTCTTAGGAATTGGCAACATTAAAGTCTCAGTTAAACTCACAATCTATGGAGATCACTAAACTACAGACAGAAAAGCAGGAGCTGTTACAAAAAACAGAAGCATTTGTAAGTTGTTTTTCTACTGAAAAGACGTATACACGAGGTTGAGATGTTATTTCTCAGCCATTATGGAAAAGAAGCAAATTTGTCAAAAAGTGCCTTGCCTTCAGGTTACTCACTAGCCAGAGTTCTAGTCACATCAGCTTCTTATCCATGGTGGCAGCCATGTTATAGGCAAACTTACCAGGTCAATTTAATCCATTACTTATTGGTTCATTTTGCTGGTATTTTGTATTTCATCCTGTCTCTTTAACGTTCAGTCCAAGTTAGCAGGTTTAGTGCTGGTATAAAATTGTCAAAAACCTTGTTGGCAACCCATGCATTTCACAGGGATCCAAGCCACCAGACAAGAAGACCCTCCTGGTTGCTCCCCGGATAATCATCTCTCTGTTCCAGCTTCTGCTGAGGTGGTTGATTGGGTCTATGAGTCACACAAGCAACCTCTTAACAGATGGTTTCCAGCCACATTCTTGATGTTTCACCAGAACATTCCTTGTCATTTATTGCAATAGAGATAGGCTGAGAATTTTCTAAACCTTCAAGTCCTGATTCCCTTTTGTTTAACAATTCCTTCTTCAATTTATCTCTCTCCTCTCACATCATACATACTGTAAGCAGCAAGGAGAAACCAGGCCACTCTTTTAACACTTTGCTAAGAAATCTCACCTAAATATCCAGGTTTATCACTTACAAGTTCCGCTTTCCACAGAACACTAAATACAATTCAGCCAAGATCTTTGCCACTTATAACAAGATTTTCTTCTCTCTGCTTTCCTCATTTCCATCTAAGACCTCAACCAGAACCACCTTTAACATCCATATTTCTACCAGCATTGTGTTCATGATAATACTGTTTTCTCTAAGACCATGGAAGCTTTCCCTATAGCTCTCCTTTTTACTTTCTGAGCCTTCACCATAATTGCCTTTAACGACTATATTTCTCCCAACAGTTCTTCAAGGCAGTTTAAGCTTTGTCTACCATGCACTTCAAAACTCTTCTAGCCTCTACCAATTCTGAAGCCCTTTACACACTTTTAGATATTTGTTACACCAGCACGTCACTTCCCAGTATTTCGTAGGAAAAAAAGTGGGGAAAGACTGAAAAACTGATTTAAGAATACCTCCTATAGCACTGAAGAAAATAATTGCATTTCACCAGTTAATGGCATTCAGCTCAATGTCATACCTGTCTCTCTGAGATGATAGTCTCGACTAAACTTAGAGGAATTTTATGAGGAAAAGACTTTCAAAAAGATTCCCTGCTTATTAAATACTATGTTATAGCTACATTCGAGCTGTCTCATTGATTGCTTTCCTAGTCTGACCTTGAGGCAACTTAACCCAGCTTTCCTCGTCCTCTGCCGAGATTTGATGCCCCACCCCTCTTGACTCAGCCTTCTGCTTCACTGTTAGGGGCAACTCGTCTTTCTAGGGAGAGCGCTTTATTCACGTACATTTATTTTCTGTTATTGGGAATAAAATTTCAAAATAGCAAGAACATTAGATCGCCTTTGGGATTTCATATTGATCATAACTTTAAAGAAATTGTTTTTTCCCCTAATTTCTACTTTCAGGTACAATCAGTTCCTGTACCAGGAGAGAGTGAGACTGTAATAGCTGCAAAAACTACTGATGTAGAAGGAAGACTGTCAGCATTATTACAAGAGACTAAAGAATTAAAGGTTGATTTTGGTGAAATTTTATTTATTACATGATATGAAATGAACTCCAGGAAATTAGAGTATTTCATTTAATTTCTCAAATCCTTAGATTTATGAAGAGAGCTAATGGAGTATAATGTTATCTTTTAATCTTTCTATTCTGTTATTCAAGATGGCACAAATGAAGTTTTTTTTAGTGCTTTTTCAAATAATTGTATCAAATATGTAAAATAAGAACGTATCACAATGTACTTCAAAAGTAAAAATTATTGAAAATAGTTTTCTTCTCAATATATAATCATAGTAAGAAACAGGAAAACAAGTGTGGCTAATTCACAAGCCACATACATGTAGGCTTTCCATAAGGCATGTGAAATCCTGCAGCCTCGTGTGACATCGAAATCAGAATAAATAACAGGAGGAACGGAATGAGGTAATAGTGATAAAAATAAAAGGCATGTAGGAAAAAATGGAAAAAGGAAGATAATGTGTGATTGTGGTCATATTATTTTTAAGCCATTGATTATATTTGAAGCTATCTTTTTCTGCCTTTGATTGTATATGTGAAGTTGGGATGAAAGGTTTTTTTAAAAACTTGAGTTCTAATTCTTAAGCTAACCAGGCTTCCGCTATAAAATGTTGTGTGTTTTTCTTTATTCCTCTGATTATCTGAAATGGTGCTATCTCAGGATTTTTTGAGAAATAATTGATTAAAACTATTTTTGGGGTGTTAAACTCTATTTTTCACAATAACCATCTTTTATGTGTAGCCTAATATAAATTCTCATGTTACTAGATGAGCGTATGTGTTTTAAACCTTTTGTCACCTGCCCAGCCAGTGTGGCTCACTGGTTGAGCATCGACCCATGCACCAGGGTTCGTCAGTTTGATTCCTGGTCAGGGCACATGCCCAGGTTGTGGGTCAAATCCCCAGTGGTGGGCATGCAAGAGGCAGCCAATTAATGTTCTCTCTCATCTGTATTTCTATCTCTATCTCCCTCTACCTTCCTCTCTCTAAAATCTATAAAGAAAAAAAAATTTTTTTTAATAAATAAATAACCCCCCTGTCACCCTGGCAAAATATCTCAGTTGGTTAAAGTGTCATCCCAATACTCCAAGGTTGCAGGTTCAATCCCTGGTCAGGGCACATACAAGAAGCAACCAATGAATGCATAAATAAGTGGAACAACAAATCGATGTTTCCCTCCCTCTCCCTAAAATAAAAAAATAAAATAGATTTTTTTAAAAACCCTCCTAACCTCCCAACCTTTACCCATAAACTCCTCAGATTGGACAAGTATAGTGATTTATCATAGAAAGAACCTATCTGTTAAAAGCCTTAGGAGAATGAATACTAATTTTAGATTAGTGATTTTCACTTTTGTTTTTCTAGAATGAAATAAAAGCTCTGTCTGAGGAAAGAACTGCCATTAAAGAGCAACTGGACTCATCTAACAGTACCATTGTCATTTTACAAAATGAGAAAAACCAGCTCGAGGTGAACATTACAGATTCTAAGAAAGAACAAGATGATCTCTTGGTGCTGTTGGCTGATCAGGATCAGAAAATACTGTCATTAAAGAATAAACTCAAGGAACTTGGTCATCCAGTAAGATTGAAATGTTTCCAAAGATGTTATATATTATGTTTCTTTACAATGTATTTTTAAAAATTGTACTGTGCCATAGCAATACTGTACCTATATATCTGTATTACAGGCATAGATTCAGTATTGTCTACATTGCTTACACAGTTCACTGAATTGACTTAAGTTGCAAATTAGGCATAGTGGCCAACATTTGTTAACTAGTCTTTTTTCGGCTTTGAGCCTAGAAAGTGAATTGATTTGATTGCTCCTGTGATAACAAGACTCTCACAACCCAAACGTGCCATTCTGTTTTGCCATGTTTGGTTCAGGTGAGAGTTATAGCCACTTTTCAGCAAGTTAACCTGTATATCTCGTCTCATATTAAAAATCACAAGGAGCCTTTAGCATTAAATCAAGGAAATCAGATGGTGTGTATTCTGGTATAATTACTAGAATAAAGAATTAATAGACTTATCATTATGTATTGAATGTGAAGTGAATAAACTTGATTATGTTAAATGTGTATTTTCCCTTTAGGATGAAGAAGAGGATGAACTTGAATCCATAGACCAAGATGATGAGGATGACGAAGATAAAGATGATGACAAAAGCCAGGGTGATAACTAGCTTTAAAATTTCTAGGAATGATAGACATCATATCATAACTTTGAACATAGAGTCTTAAGACAGTGCTTCGGTTTGCCTCCACAGAAAATAAAACTTAAGCTAAATGGAAAACATTCACTAATAAGACTATTAATGTATTTTTTAAACAATGCCACCCATGTTGAAAACCCTTAAAACTCTTAACTTTATTCAGAGCACATACTTTTATTGAAATTCATCTGAACTGTCCCAAAATACAATTTTTAAAGAGCTTTAGACACCAAAAATACACCATTTTAAGACATGTGGTGGCAGTGCTATTTGCCTTAGTTTGTTGGTTGTTTACATAAGTTCTGTGTCTATTTTCACTTTTCAGAATTTGTGACTTTTGAGTACTAACACATTTGATTTAATGTGTATTGGAATCACTGTTTCTAAATTCAGTATTGGAGTTCTTAGCTAATGATTTCTTTTTAAAGAAATGAAGTTACTTAAAGGCAAGACAGCATGGGCAGGAGGTGGAAGCAGTATATATCGTCAGCCCTCCATCCAGTGCTACTCCTGAGATGAGCAGGATAGGACAGTGTAGAGTGAGTGCCTTGACACCTGATACGCCTGTATTCTGTACCTTGGGGAAGAAACAGGAGGATACTGACAGTGATAAGGAACGCGTTTCTGAGAGACTTGCAGTAGTGTGTTAGCATGTGGTTGGTTTTGGTTTAAAGCTAAATGTTAAAACAAAATTTAAGTTAACCACTCATAAAGCTCAGATTTAGGTTTTTGTTTTGTTTTTTTGATTATAATACAGCATATTATGTTCCTAGTTTTAAAAAGACCCAAACTATGATTTATATAATTTATTGGCATTTTTGCTGAATAGGTTTAAGTCAGATGATAGATTTTTAAAAAGCATATGAAGCGATGTGTCAAAATTTAATGTTTTCATAATAAAAATAGATTATTATGGTCACTTAATACCTGGTCATGGTTTCCTGTTTTTTAGATTTTAAGAAAAGTATTTTATTTTTGCCCAGCCAATGTGGCTCAGTTGAGCGTCAACCCATGCACCAACAGGTCACAGGTTCGATTCCCGGTCAGGGCACATGCCCAGGTTGTGGACCCAATCCCCAGTGGGGGGCATGCAGGAGGCGGCCAGTCGATGTTCTCTCTCATCCATGTTTCCATCTCTCCCTCTTCTCTCTTCCTCTCTAAAATCAATAGAGGGGGGAAAAATTTTTTAATATTTTATTCGTAATAAAAGATAAGGCAAGTGGAAGTGGAGTTCTTCTCTTACTAAAAGTACATTACTGTATCTGAATGTTAAAAGCCATCTGATTCAGAACTAATGATTAGGATTGCATAAGGTTGGAGGGGGTTGATTGGCGCAGAAGCAGGAGAGGTTGGAGAAGGGTTTAGATGTTTCTAAACTGAGCATTGGAATTCTTCACAACAATTTTCCTCTGAACAAGTAGGTTTACTTAAAGACAAAACAGCAAGAGTTGGAGGATAGTGTATATCATCTGGCTCCTGGCTTCAGGAATCATTTGAGTAGTCCACTAAGGGACGTAAACTTTTGAAAGAGAAGTGTCTTTACATGTTTTGAAAAAGAGGATGGCTCTGTTACAGAACACTTGTGAACACAGCACTGTGCCCCGTCCCCTCCCATCACTCACCTCCACCATCCTGCAGCCTTGGTCATCAGAGAACCACATGGCTATTACTGGACCAGCTCAGGCTATGTGACATCTTGCTAAAGTTGACACCATGTAATAAACAACTAGTTAATGACTTCATTTCAGGCTAACATTATAAGGATAAAAAGAAAAATGGGTCAGGAATAAGAATGAGACTTCCATAGGTAAAGGATACCAAAGATCTTCAGATAAAGAAACAGCTGCAAAATTAGTGATGGTTTGCCAAAGCTCACTCAGTCTGGCCTGGAGTAGAGAAGACATGAGAAGGTCTCAAAGCAGCCAGTCCAGCCTGGAGCCCAAAGGGATATCTTTCTAACCATAGCTATGGCTTTTGCCTGGATTGCTCTGGAGTCTCCTAAACTAGTCTCTCTCTGCCTCCAGTCTGGTTGTTGCCTCTCTACCACACCCTCCCATCGTCCTTCACATTCACTATAGGAAGCTTTCTAAAATGCAAATGAGAGAAGAGATTGCTGTTGCCTGCTGTTTGGAATCCTTAGCCAGGTGGATTAAGGCCCTTTGTGCTCTCAGCTTTATCTCTTCAAGTATATTTTAGAACTATCCCAAAATACTTGCAGTTATGGTGTATATCCTGCTTTTTCAACCTTTAATTTGCTTTTGCACCTGCTTTTCCTCTGCCCATTCATCAGCTCTCTCATCAAAGGTCATTTTTCCAGGTATTAAGAGCTACAGCAGTGGTGCAGTCATCATAAAGCATAAGACGTATTTATCTTTATGATTTTAAATTTTATTCAAGAGTTTACACCTCTGGCATCTCTAGAATCATTACCCAGGGGTACTATAAAAGGTAAAGTGACAGCTCACGTTTTAAAGGATACTAGTCTGAAATTACACTGATTAAAAAATCAAACCCTTAAGTTGCAGCCAGGTAAGGACCTCATAATGCTCACCTCTACTATAACAGCAGAACTAGTTCTCCAGTGAATATGGAGTGTATAATGTGCTGGGTACTGCTATAGACACTGGGGATATAATAGTGAATAAAACAAGAATAAAGATAAGGCCCTTCCCAAAATGACTCATTCTGGAGAAGTAAACAAGTACAAAATACAATGCCAGGTGCTATGAAGCTTCTGGAAAGGTGTTTGCATTTTATCCTGAGCTTGATAGGAAGCCAGAGGAGTGATCAGATCAGATTTCTGTTTCATAGATAATTATCTCCGCTATGTTGAGAATAGTATAGGGCAGTGATTTTCTGGTGTGCCACAATAATTTTTAAAACATACAATACCTATTTAGTTAGGGGCACTGACCTCTTTTCCCTTAGTCCAAAAAATGACAACAGCCAACAAAAATAATAGCCATATGGTGTGAATGAATCAAAATTAAAACTTTTTTTTTTTCAGATTGGCAAAAATTTTTGGTGTGCCACAGAATTTTAGTAATTAGTTTGTGTGTGCCATGAGACAAAAAAGGTTGAAAATTGCTAGTCTAGGAGGAGGCTAAGAGAAAGCCAGGTAGGAGGCTACTGCCATCATCTAAGCAAAAGCAGATGTAGTCACACTACATTGTAGGGGTAGAGGTGTCTAAAGTGGTAGGATTTGGGATATATTTTATAGGTAGAATTGAGAAGACCTGATGAATTACATGTGTTTGGGGAGTAGGGGAGCAAGAGGTCAAGAGTAACTTCTGGGGGAAGGTGGTGCCATTTCGTTGAGTTGAAGACAGAGGAGCAGGTTTGTGGTGATCTGGAGTTGTGTTTTTAGGCTTGCTAAACCTAAGATCCAGTAGATGCATTTATACACATAGATATGTTCAGTAGGCAGGTGCAAATAGAAATTTGGAGTTCACTGGGGCTGGAAAAAAAATAGTGTATAGATGGTATTTAAGAACATCAGCAGGATAAGTTCTTCCAGGAAGTGATTGTCGAGAGAAGGCAGCCAAGAACTGAGCCTTTGGGCAACTCAGTTTTTAGTGGTGGGGAAGGAATCCTAAGTAATACTGAATGATGAAATCATCTTACCCGAGAGCAAATTTGAGCCTTGGAAGTAAGTGGAAAACAGATTTGCTACTACAATTTTGGAAAATGAAAACTTAATTCTTTTTGAAACTGCTCGAATGAAACATTATTCTATTGATGCAGACTAGGTTTTTACCAGGGAATCTAATTAACCCTGATTTTTTTAGAAATCTGACCTGCTAACCAAAAAGAAGATACATATTTGAAGAAAATGTTCGTTTACAATTACATATCATTTGAAATCTTTTAAAATGCAAGTTATTTTATAAAATTGCCCCATTTATAAAATTGCCCATTTTGTGGATTAGCAACTTGCTTCTCTGCCAGAAACTCTAAAGAGAAGTTATTTGTGCAATTTTGTATGTTTACAACTCAGACTTTAGAATTTTCTACAACCTTTCAAAATGAAAAGCCAAAAGGAAAACAGTAAGGTGTGACAGATCTATCTTAAAATGTGGTTTTCCTTCCTGCAAATTAACTCATTTTGTCTAGACATAGGTTTTTTTCACATCCACACTAAGCAATTGTGATTAGTTTTGGTTCCAAAAAGCTTTATACATCAACCTTTCTACAGTTATACATTACTTTTGGCTTTGCACATTACAAAAACATGAGACCACTTTGTAATTATATTTTTCCACCTATGAGAACATAAATATATGAGTCTCTAATACCTAGTTTGCTAGTCTTTTTCCAGCTCTGGATTTTAATTCTAGATGTATCTAAATAAATTTATTCTCTAAATTTAGTGGGATATCTATAGTAATAAAGCATGCCATTTGTGGCTCTCAAGTTTTTCACCTCTCTGTGACATTTCATGCTCCTAATACCCCCATAAAACAGCGAGTTTTTCACCTAAAATGAAGTTGCATAAATGAAGCCTATAAAACCAAAAAAGTAGGCAACTGTCTTATAGCACAAAAAGTTAGCATGTTTAAAAATATGAGCTGAATAAAAGCTTAAGTATTACTTAGGTTTCTATATTACCTTACAAATCCTCAAATTTAGAGGCTTAAAACAACACACCTTTATACCTCACAATTTCTGTGGGTCAGGAGTCAGGGCATAGCTTAGCCAGGCTCTCTGCTCTTGGTCACAAGCCTGCTATTATGGTGTCAGCCAGGAGGTGTTTTCATCTGCAGACTCAACTGGGGGAGAATTAGCTTCCAAAGCTCACCCAGGTGGTTGGTAGAATTCATGTCCGTATAGCTGTAGAACCGAAGGCGTCGGTTTCTTGCTGGCTATTGGCCAAAGTCTGCCCTCAGCAGCTGGTGGTCACCCCTAGTTCCTTGTCAGATGGGCTTCCTCAGCAGGCTCACCTGATCAAGCCAGCAAAAGGGATCTCTAGCCCCAGTTAGCCTGCCAGACTGAGTCTCATATAAAGTAATATAATAACAAATGACTTGCATGATCTTGCCATATTCTACTGGGTAGAAACAAGTCAGGTCCTGCCTACACTTAGGAAAGAATAACCCAAAGGCATGAATACCAGAAGGTGGAGATCATGAGACACCACATACTATTCTTGAACCCTAATTCTTAATCTGTCGGATGTTTTTGAAATAAGGTGTGTGTGGGGTGCCATTAGAAGGCAGTAGTAAGTTGAACAGCAAATATTTGTGGTAAACTCTTCCTTATTTAATTCTAGGCTGGAGTCCTTGCAAATGGACAACTAAGTAGGTCAGAGTAACTGTCACATTGGTAAATAATATAACAGTATGAAGCTATGGTCCACAACCTAGACATTAGTGCCACAAATTTAAATCTTTGGGCCTATTCTCTGAGCTTTATATTCACTTCGTTGTCTCCCAATTGGTATCACAAAGGCACCTCAATACAACATGTTAAAAACCCAATTTATGTTCCCGCCCTTCCTAAACCTGGTCCTCTTGTATGTTTACCTCAGGTGAATTGGTACCATCCTTTTATCCAATTGCACAAATAAGAACTCTTGGACTAATCCTTAGTAACTATCTCTCAATTTTAGTTTTAATCCCTAAAAAGTTCTGTCTCTCCATGTTCTGTTTTGCTGGTATCCTTTCCCTGGGTCTTCTCAAGTACTTGCTCTGACAAAGACAGCCACCTGGCCAGCTGAGGGCAACCTTTGAACAGCCAGCTGGGAGCTGAGGCCCTCAGTCCAACAGTCCAGGAAGAACTTAGTCCTGCCCAACAACTACTAGGTGAGCTTGGAAGCTGTTCCTGCCCCAGGTGAACCCTGAGATCACTGAAGCCCCGGTTGACCCCTTGATTGCAGCCTTGTGAGAGACCTGAAGCAGAAAGCCCAACAAAGTGGTGCCTGGATCCCTGGCCCATGGACACGGAGATAACAAGTGTGTGTTGTTTTAGGCCACTGAGTTTGGGGATCATTTATTATGCAGCAATAAATAACTTGTACGCATGGTATAATAGTGCTTAGTTCCCCTTCCTTTCTCATGACTCCTTCAATCCTGGTAATTTTTACCATCACAAATGTCTGTCTATGTATTGAGATACAATTTATTTTCCTGTGGCTCCGTTCACTTTGCATAGTTTGAGTCTGTATGATCATACAGTCTTAAACAGCAAACCTGTAAACCCTGAGTCTGCTCTCCAGGCCATCTTCTCTGCTCCTTCAGGTGTTCCCTTGTGGTTCCCTGAAAAACTCTAACCATCACCTTCATGTTCTGAGTACTTCCTTGTCTGACAGCTGCTTACTCAATGCAAAGCAAGGCAGGTGCAACACTCAGGAAATGTTGGACGAACCCAAAAATCATGTTTTCAAATCAGTCCATGATTTTAGTATCGTTTTAGGAGACAATATAACATTGCCGACTTTTTGCATTGCTTATTCTTCTGCAAGTACTATTGTTACGCCATTCAGTGTTTGTGCGGTTGTTCTTTTGGACTCCCATAGACACGATGTTTTATGTCTGTTTAAATTTAGAATTGTGAGGTTCACTTGCATTGCTGCACCTTTTTGGGATCTTTTTCAGAACCCAATTTTTATCATAAGCACTTCACTTTTCCCATCTCTTAAAAAAATCAGAAGTTTTTTTTTTTGTTTTTTTTTTTAATCCTCACCCGAGGACATTTTTCCATATTTTGTTCAGATAGAGTGGGAGGGAGAGAGAGAGAGAGAGAGAGAAACATCGACGTGAAAGGGACACATCGAGTGGTTGCCACCCGCACAACCCAACCAGGGCCGGGGACAAACTGCAACCGAGGTACATGCCCTTAGCGGGAACCGAACTCGGGTCTCTCTGGACTGCAGGCCGACGCTCTAACCACTGAGCCAAACTGGCCAGGGCAAAAAAATCAGAAGTTTTTTTGCCCTACTGGTTTTGTTATTGCCACAGTTCAATATGCTTATGAATGGGAAACTAACAAAAATTTCAGGCGTATTTTTTAAGAGAAATTAGAACACTATGGAATCGAGATTGCTTATGAATTAAACCAGCTATTAGATATATATCTAATATATGTATAATATATATGTCTAATAAAAAGATACATAATAAATAAAATAGGATTTTAAACCACTTCATTTAATGCACCACTAATATCAAAATAACTTAAAATCTTTAATTTTGTATAATCAGTATTTTTCTTATTGATAAATACTTAAAAAGCACTTAGTGTTCAAAGGAATGACAAAGCATATACTTGGTTTGCAAAGATAATGGTTTTTTTCTTCTTTTTAAAAATATTTTTATTGATTTCTTAGGGAGAGAGAGAAACACCAATCAGCTGCCTCCTGCTCACCACCCCACTAGGGGGCAGATGTGCAACCTGCCGGAAATGGAACAGGTGACCTCTTGGTGCGTGCGACAACGCTCAGGCCGCTGAGCCACACCAGCCAGGTGCAAAGATAATGTTTTAATTTGTCTTGAATTATAATATCTAATATTGTCCCAGATTAAAATAAGTAAATAAATCAATTATGAAAAATCTGGACTTCCGGTCAAGATGGCGGCATAGGTAAACGCAGTATCGGGTCCTTCCACAACCACATCAAAGTTACAACTAAACTACAGAACAACCATCATTCCAAACAGCCTGAAATCAAGCCGAATGGAAGTCCTACAACTATGGAATTAAAGAAGGCTCCCCATGGAACTGGAAGGAGGGGCGGAGGCGCGACGGGCTGGTCCCACACCATGTGTGGTGGATAAAAATCAGGAGGACACCTCTGCTAGGAAGGTCCTTCCTGAGGACTGAGGGGTCCCCGTCCCACACCAGGCACCCAGCTCAGGGTTCCAGTGCCAGGAAGAGAAGTCCCCATAACTTCTGGCTGGAAAAACTAGCTTCAGGTTGAGGTGGCTGGAGCCCCAGGCAGCTCCTCTTAAATGGCCCACGCACAGACTTACTCAGACTCGCACTCTCCAGGCTCCAGAGTTGGGGAGGCAACTTCAAAGGCACCAGAGTCATATGAGGAAGAAGTGAGTTGTTTGGCACTGGAGCGAGGGCTGGAGAGGCAGCTTTCTCCTGGACAGACTTGCTGTCAGAGGCCTTTGTTCCTTTGGTGAGCCCTTCCCTGGGGCGGTAGACAGCTGCCATATCTGGGACTCCAGCAAGCTGGCTCACACTGGTTGCTCCGCCCTGGTGATTCTCTGAGGCCCCGCCCCACCCAGCTTTCAGGCCCACCCAAGCTGTTGCCAGTTACTTGACCATAGGATTGGCCTGTCTTGGATCCTGCTTCAGGTTTTCTTAGATTCTCTCAAACAAGCAGCATCTGGTCTCAGCTAGCTCCATACCTCTCATTAAGTAATACATAGAAACAAACACAGGGAGGCAGCCAAAATGAGGAGACAAAGAAACAGGTCCCAAATAAAAGAATATAACAACTCCAGGAAAAGTACTAAACTAAATGGAGATAAGCAACCTAACAGATGCAGAGTTCAAAACACTGCTTATAAGGATGCTCCATAAACTTAGTGAGAATCTCAGTGAACTTAGGGAGGGCCTCAAGAGCATAAAAAAATGACCAGTCAGAGATGGATGCACAGTCAGAAATGAAGGCGGCACTAACAGAAATAAAAAATAATTGCCCTGGCCGGTTTGGCTCAGCGGTTAGAGCGTCGGCCTGCGGTCCTGAGAGACCCGGGTTCAGTTCCCGCTAAGGGCGCGTACCTCCGTTGCAGTTTGTCCCCGGCCCTGGTCGGTTGTGCGGGTGGCAGCCACTCGATGTGTTCCTTTCACGTCAATGTTTCTCTCTCTCTCTCTCTCTCTGTTCCTCTCTCTCCCTCCCACTCTACCTGAACAAAAAATGGAAAAATGTCCTTGGGTGAGGATAAAAAAAATAAAAATAAAAATAAATAATAATAATAATTTACACAGATTCAGTAGTAGAGTAGGTAAAGCCAAGAAGCAAACCATTGATTTGGAATATAAGGAAGCAAAAAACACCCAATCAGAAGAGCAAAAAGAAAAAAGAATCCAAAAAAATGAGGATAGTGTAAGGAGCCTCTGGGACAACTTCAAGCATGCCAACATTCACATCTTGGGGGTGCCAGTAGGAGAAGAGAGAGAACAAGAAATCGAAAACCTATTTGAAACAATAATGGCAGAAAACGTCCCTAATCTGATAAAGGAAACAGACATACAAGTTGAGGAAGCACAGAGTGTTCCAAACAAGATGAACCCCAAGAGGCCCACACCATCACACATCATCATCAAAATGAGAAAGGTTCAAGACAAAGAGAGTCTTAAAAGCAGCAAGAGAAAACCAGTTAGTTACCTACAAGGCAGCTCTCATTAGACTGTCAGCTGATTTCTCAAAAGAAACTTTGCAGGCCAGAAGGGAGTGGCAAGAAATATTCAGAGTGATGAAAAGCAAGAACCTACAACCAAGATTACTCTATCCTGCAAAGCTGTCATTTAGAATCGATGGCCATATAAAGAGTTTCCCAGACAAGGAAAAGCTAAAGGAGTTCATCACCACCAAACCATTATTATATGAAATGTTGAAGGATCTTCTTGAAGAAAAAGATAAAAAAAAAAATATGAACAAACAAAATGGCAATGAATATATATCGACAATTGAATCTACAAACGAAATGAATAAGCAGAACAGAAACATTCTCATAGATACAGAGAACATTGTTTTGGTTGCCAGATGGGAGAGGGGATGGGGGAATGGGTGAAAAGGTGAAGGAATTAAGAAGTACAAATTGGTTGTTAGACTGACAAACCTCAATGGGAAGGGGGGTTGGGGAGTGGGAAGAAATAAATCAAAGAACTTATGCATATATGCATAACCAATGGACACAGACAACAGTGTGGGAAAGGCAGGAGGGAACCGGGAGTGGGGATAAGGGGATTAATGGGGAGAAATGAGGAACATCTTTAATATATTCAACAATAAAGATAAATTTAAAAAAAAAAAGAAAAGAAATCTGCCGATAATAAATTCAAGGAAGTAACATCCTTGTTCACATTTAGATATGAGCATTTCTTTAATCTGGTCATATTTGAAAGGTATTCCAATATGCTGCTGTTTCAGTGATGGATTTCTCATATTGAAACACTCTTGTCCCCAATTTAATAATCTTGAGTCTTAGTAACAACCACTATTCAGTGGAAAAGAGATTATTGAGTTTATGAAGTTATATTTAAGATAACTTGGATTACAAGTAATAGAAAACTCAATTCAGAAAAATAAGACTAGGCAAGCTCTCCCTCCGGGGAGCACACCCGCACCTTTCCCTTCTCCCTCTTCTTCCCCCATAAGCATGCATCTCCTAAACTCTAAAGAACCCCAGGAGGCTTGCCACCAGGGGAGCAATGGGCAGAAGCAGCTCCTCCCCGGGCAACCCCCTGAACCTGTCTCCCAGGCCCCCTTTTCTCCGACTCCCCCGTGACCTAAAGCAGCCCTGCCTAGGCTCTCCTGTTGCTTCTTCTAGGCTAAGCCCTTGTTTCACTGTCCCCAGCTTTAACAAACATACCCTCAAAATAAAATTTTTTTTTAAATAATAAAACAAAAATAATTGGAAACAACAGACAGAAAACTCCTTTGAGATGTTTTGCTATAATGGGGAGTAGAGAAATGAGCCATAGCTGGAGTAGGATGTGGGATTAGGTGAGAGATTTTTAAAATAGGAAATACTGCCCTGGCCAGTTGCCTCGGCTGGTTGGAGCATCCTCCCGTACACCAAAAGGTTGTGGGTTAGATTCCCAGCTGGGCCTTGTATGGGAAGCAACAAATCAATGTTTTTCTCTCATATCGATGTTTCTCTCTCTCTCTCTCTCTCTCTCTCTCTCTCTCTCTCTCTCTCTCTCTCTCCTTTCCTTCCTCTCTAAAAAATTAATGAAACATATCCTTGGGTAAGAATAAAAGCAAACAGGAAATAGTGCTCATTTTAGCAGCACATATATTAAAATCAGAACGATACAGAGATTAGCATGGCCCCTGTGCAAGGATAACATACAAATTCGTGAAACATTCCATATTTTTTTAAAAAGCTGAAGGCTGTATGCTGATGGATGATCAGGTAGGGAAGAGGAGGGTTTACAGTTGCGAACGTGGACACTTGAATAGATGAGTCGGCACAGAAGCTAAAGCACAGGTGGAGGTGTGGACTTAGAGTGGAGTGTGGACAATATACCCGTAGTAAGAGGAGGGGAGGGGGAGGATATGGGTAAAAAGAGGAATAGTTTATGTGGTGGTGGGAAAGTGTAGACACTCTGTTACTGCTTCAATTTTTCTCAGTTAAGTAGGAAGCAAGAAATCAATTGACAGTAAGAACTTGGGAAGAGTTTTGAGGGAAGGAGAGAAATTGTGAAAATGGATGTCTTACAGTAGAGCTTTGGAAACTAAATGCACCAGGAAGATGTAGTCCCAGCATCCATTTCAGACACAGAATGCCTGGAGGAACAAGACTTTATTTTCTTCTGTTTCCCTTCCTAAGAGCCTGAAAATCTTTTCTGGAAGCCCCTGGCAATTTTTTTCCTGTGAAAAAGGAGTAACATCAGGCCTGGGTCTCCAAACAGATTTACACCTCTCTGGGAAGGTGACCTTGGCTCTGCCTTCTCACAGCACTGTTTCCTTGGCAACTACCATATGAGACTAGAGGAGGATGCTTTGTGCTGGAAGCTGACTGCTTTGTCTGCTGTGAAATCCTCCATCTGTGGAACTGCACCCGCGCCAAGAGAGTGCAGTAAGCTGGCCCCCAGACAGACTCTGGTGAGAATCCCATCAAGTGAATGTGTGCACCCCGCTCTTCTGTGGCACCTGTACCTGACCTGGGTGGGTCATGGGGGCAAGAAGCAGGTATACATGGGTAGACCCTGAGCCTCCTGGTGATAGACAAAACTATACACTTTGTATGCCTGTCTTGTATCCCTCTGTAAGATTAACCAATGAACTATTAATAAAGTCTACTGTATTTTATGAGTTTAATAGTTAATCAACACCTGTGAGTACTAGTATGGGGCAGAATGCCATTTGAAGCAGGACTGCAATTCAAATCCTTAACTCGATGTGTAGCTTCCTGTCTCCTGGCCAGAATGGGCTTACAGACTCATTTCCTGGCAAACCAATTTCCATCAAAGGAAATGAGACCACAGTGATTGCCTTGACTAATTGCAATTCATCCCTGGGGTGTGGTGGGGGACAAGGTGGGGGTGGGCGCTTCTTGAACAAAATTAAAGTTCTGTTAAAAAGAAGGAAAGAGCCCTGGCCAGTTTGGCTCAGTGGTTAGAGCATCGGTCTGCGGTCCAGAGAGACCCGGGTTCGGTTCCCGCTAAGGGCATGTACCTCGGTTGCAGTTTGTCCCCGGCCCTGGTCGGTCGTGCGGGTGGCAGCCACTCAATGTGTCCCTTCATGTTGATGTTTCTCTCTCTCTCTGTTCCTCTCTCTCCCTCCCACTCTACCTGAACAAAAAAAAAAAAAAAGGAAAAATGTCCTCGGGTGAGGATAAAAAAAAAAAAAGAAGAAGAAGGAAAGAGAGAGGCCAGGGTCTGGCATGGAAAGGATATTGGGCAGGCACAGCATAAAAGAGAACATTCTCTCGGGTCTCCATAGCTGTTTGCTGTGACAAAACGGTTGGTGTCAGCGTCCTCCTTCCAAGCTGACTCTTTCATGTCAGACATGCATTGTATCACGGACCAGATATGTAAGCACCAAGCTCGATCTTCCCATTTTCTAATACAATTTTCATGTTTATATGAAATTCACATTTCTATGGTATCTAAAAGTTTTGAATGTTAAGGTCCGTCAAATAATATCCATTTAACTTAATTTTTTGTGATTGCCTGCCATGTATAATAAAGTCCTGTAAAATTACCAATGTCTGAAGGTTAGTGAAAAATGCATGACATCAGTGTCTTCCTAAACAACTTCTTAACTCATTGATTTTTTTTTTTTTAGCAGTGACTCAACTGCAGACTGAGCTCATTATAAATGTTATGTTCCACAGCTGGCCAGCACTGATGTCAGCTTGTTTTCCTATTTACCCTATAGATACATTTAATATAGATGAGCAAACAGATTGGATACTTGAAATAAAAGAGTAGGCAGACCTAAGTCAAAACACTTGCTTTTGCCCTGGCTAGTTTGGCCCAGCGGTTAGAGCATCCGCCTGCGGTCCCAAGAGATTTGGTTCCCGCTAAGGGCGCGTACCTCGGTTGCAGTTTGTCCCCAGCCCTGGCTGGTCGTGTGGGTGGCAGCCACTGGATGTATCCCTTTCACGTCAATGTTTCTCTCTCTCTCTCTCTCTCTCTCTCTCTCTCTCTCTCTCTCTCTCTCTCTCTCTCTCATTCTACCTGAAAAAAAAATGGAAAAATGTCCTCAGGTGAGGATAAAAAAAAAATTTTGTGTGTGGGAATACAAATATTCAGTCCATACTACTGAGCAGATTACTGAAACTGTGAAATCTTAGTTTCTTCCTGGAACTAATTATACCTACCTTACAGGGTATTTCTGAAGATTAAATAAATTTTTATATATATACATATATATATACACACCTATATATTGTGTGTGTGTGTGTGTGTGTGTGTGTGTGTGTGTATAAATCAGACTGAGTTATGCTATAAAAACAAATAACTCCAACCTTGGCCAGGTGGCTCAGTTGGTTGGACTGTTCTCCTGTACACCAAAAGGTTGTGGGTTCAATTCCCAGTCAGGGCACATACCTGGATTGTGGGTTTGATTCTCAATTGTAAGGAGCAGCTAATCAGGGCTGCTTAGAAATGACATCACCTCCATTCACATTTCAATGACCAAGCTAATGCAAAGTGTAATCCTTCCGTAGGCTTGAGAGCGAGGGGCGATCAATGTTTTAGCAATCATACAATCTATCACACTGTGTAAAAGTATGACCAGTAAATGTTAGTGTCCTTTCTTCTCCCTCCTGATCCTGCTGAGGACGACGGCTGTAGACCATGCAGTGTCAGCTCACAGTAACCGTCTAGGTTCTGGAGACGGACTGCCTGCGTTTGAATCCGGACTCTGCTGTTTTCCAGCTGTGTGACCCTGGGCAAGTTATTTATCCTCTGTGCCTCCATTTTCTCTGTAAAATAGGAATAATAATATATGTGTGCCACAGAGCTGTGGATTAAATTAGCTAATGTATGTAAAGTGTTCAGAACAGTGCATGGCATGTAATAAGCCCTATATAATTAACTGCTATTACTACTGCTGTTTTATTATTGACAGAAACCAGACTCAAAGTCAAAAGAATTTATTTAAAATCCCAGTTTATCATTCTGTTAGTGACATTGAGCATTCACTTAATTTCGAAGTACTGATTTTTTTTCATCTGTAAAATTTGATAGACTAGCTCTCATTTCTAGAGAGGCTGTGCAGGACATGGACTCGGAGCTGGACTACTTGGGATCAGATTCCAACGACACCACTTTCAAGCTGTGTGACTTTGGGCAAATTACTTAACCCCTGTGTGCCTCAATGTCATACGTGTAAAATAGGGATAAGCACACCTTATGTTCATAGGAATGTTATGGGAATGGAATGAACGAATGTGTGTAAATGTGTTAGAACAGTGCCTGGCTCTGGGGAAATGACCAATGACTGGATGGCACCTATAGGAAGTGCTTAGTAAGTTTCACTAGTATTCTTTTCTCACAGGGCTTTGAGGATTGACTACATAAATAGGCATGAAAGCGCTTTATATACAGTATTGGTCAAGTGTGAAGACTTAGGAATCTGCTGTGTCGACGTCTTTGGCCATGTAATTAGGATTAATCAGGTTTAGCATGTCTAGGCAGCAGTAAACATTTTCTTTTGAAAGTCTGTCCAGTTCAGAGCGACCCGTTTCAATGCCTCCTTCAGGTGTGAATGGGCTCTGGCTGCTATTTTTGTAGCTTGTGAAGCAAAAGCGGACGGTTGGCCCTGCTTCCAGGATGACAGAGCACTTTGCACCTCGAGATAAACCAAAGATTGGAGCCATCCTGACTGGTTCTGACTTCCAAAATAGCAAAGCCTTGAGCATTTTCTGTCAACCCGAACTCGCCAACCAAAACAATTTATCCCTGATTTTTTCAATGCTGATATCTACGGGAACATCAAAACCTTTGTAAACTGATAATCATGTGGGAGTTACTGTCTTCCCACCATAACAGACTAATGTAACTGATACAACCTTGGTAATTTGAGTTTCTTTTTATAAAAATACTTATGTGCTTTTTCTGTTTTTGTTTTAATTTGAGAAGTCTGTTCCCTTGTACTTTTTGTAACTTTATCTTTCCTTTTCTAAATGTTTCTGCCTTGCCCATTGTTGGTGGGGTTGCACTCCTGATCCAACATGGGGCCAAATTCTCCCTCCAGAAAAAAATGTTTTCAGCTTCTTCTTTTTTGTTGTTATTGATTCTCACTCGAGGATATTTTTTCCATTGATTTTTAGAGAGAGTGAAAGGGAGGGAGGGAAGGAGGAGGTAGAAAAGGAGGGTGGGAGAGAAAGAGCGAGAGAGAGAGAAATTGATGTGAGAGAGACATGCACCCAGACCGGGGCCAGGGATTGAACCTGCAACTCAGGTATGTACCCTTGACCAGCAATAGAACCCACAACACTGGCCATGGCATTTTTCATCTTCTTAAATCAGAAAGATGTTAACTGGAGCACTGTGGAGTAACTATCTTCACCAGATATGAGACAGAGAGGTAGAAAAAGTTCATCCTGCAGAGTGGAATAAAGCAGAATAAAGGTGGTGGGGAATGAAGTAGAGATGTGGGGACAATCCTATCACCCAATACCTCAGCAGCCTCCATCCTATCACACTGCTTTATTCACTTTATAAAACTAATCTCTGTGTGCCCGTTGGCTTGTGTCTCTGTTCCTACAAGAATGAATTTCAGTGCTGTGAGGGCAGGACAATTGTCTTGCCCATCACTGACTCCCAGTGCCCAGCTCAATGCTTGGCATATAGTGGAAGTTTCATAAATACTGACTGGATATATGAATTATATTTACTTGTTCATAATCAAATTAAAAATCTGAGAACTTCTGTCCCATTGTTTCAAAACTCTTCTTATCTGCTTTGAGTTACTACAATCTTAACAGAATTAGGAAGAGACCAAATAATAATCTTATGTAATTAATTTTGAAGCCTGAAACTAAAAATGATAAGAACCTGCATTCCATGAAATGGGTTGCATTATAGCATCCCTTCAAGAAGGCCATGCTTCACAGGTCATCGTGTAGAGTGGTCTGGGATGACCTCTCCCAGTCATAACTGGGGTTATAATGATGAGACCTTAAGAAAAGGACAGGGGGCAACCATGTTTTATTCTTGTCTTCACTGCAAAATCCAAGATCCTATAATTGCTTGGTTTTATGTGTCACTGAAAGCGAATATTAATTATGCAAAGAAGTTTCCTTCAAAATGCCTTGTCTTCTAAAATGTTCAAAGGAATGCCCTTTATAAGTCGCTAATTAATGTGGTATTTTGTGCAATTATTGCTAATGGACTAAAATTTTTCTTACATTATCCACCAAGTGCTTGTTCATGGTAAATCTGTTTTGGTCATAATGAGTATTTCTCTTTGATTAGATATTTAATTTTTATTTATATGAAAATAAGTAATTTCCCATCTTAGCCAAGGAGCAATATAGATCGGTGTGGTTCATTTTTGTTTGCTATCCACTAACTTTATTTTTCCTGAGTTAAAATTTTTTCTATAGACTAAAATGTCATTTGATAAACTTAAGCACTCCTTGAATTCTTTTATTTTTTCATATTTAAATCATCTTTATTTACAAAATATTATCCTGAGAATGTAAGTCCATTAAGCTCCAACTGGAGCATCAGTATAATCACTTAAGTAACAGCTGTTACTTAAACTGAAGATGAGAGAAATAAAAATTACTTTTGAAGACAAGCAAAATATTCAAGTTTGTTGTGGTTCTGCATATTCATTCAGTAGTGGGCTCATTTGAAGGTGGAATCAAGCCTGATGGGAACTCACCTCTACTTTCCTCTTTCATTAGTAATCTGATGGTCCTGAGGATTGCCTGGGCCTCTTGAGCCTCTTCCTCCTCCCCCTGGAAGCAACAATGAGAGTCTTAGTGGACCCTCCAGCAAAGTTGCAGGGGATTCTTTGATTTCAGATGAAGGTTGTGGGGAACGCTCTCTGTCTAAGGCTGTATTTGAAACATTAAATGCATAAAGATCTTGTTCTAAAAATTCAAATGTAAGCTCTATTTTAGTTAAGTTTTGTCTAAGGTGAGAAATTTCTTTCTTTAAATCACTGAGGTTTCCTTCAACAGTCTGGACTGCCAACCAATTACCATGTGCTTCTTTTTCATGTGAAATAATCTGGATCTTGATAAGAATGAATGGCGCTCTCCAATTCTTCCAGATCTTTGGCTCATTTCCTATAGGTTCAGGCTCTTCCACTGCATTGCTGATCTTTTCATCTGCTTTAGAAAGTGTTTACTGTTTCTCTAACTGGTCATTTCTTTTACTGTTAATTTCCCGTGAAATATCATTTCATTTTCTTGATACAGTTCAGCCATTACTTAGGTCTGTGCTGAAGCTTTTATTTTTTTTAACTCATAAGCTAATTTATGGAAGAGTTTGTCAGTATACTTACTTGAATTTCAGAATATCCTTGATAACAACAAACTATACAATTTATCTTTTATTCCATTTTAGGTATATTTTTCTCTCCTATCCTTTTTAATAAAATCTTTATTGTTGAAATATTATAGATGTCCCCCATTTACCCCCTCCTCGGCACCCCCTCCTCCCTTCCCCACACTATTGTCTATGTCCATTGGTTATGTATGTATGCATATAAGTTCTTTGGTTTATCTCTTCCCACCCCAATTCTTCCCTTTGAGGTTTATCAGTCTGTTCCCTACTTCCATGTCTCTGGATCTCTTTTGATGTTCAGTTTATTTTGTTCATTATAGTCCATAAAGAAATAAGATCACGTGGTACTTGTCTTTCTCTGACTGGCTTGTTTCATTCAGCATAATACTCTCCAGGTCCCTCCAGGTCATCTCAAAGGGTAAGAGATCTTTCTTTATTACAGCTGCATAGTACTCCATTGTGTATATGTACCATAGCTTTTTTTATCCACTCATCTACTGATGGGCACTTGGGCTGTTTCCAGATCTTAGCTATTGTAAATTGCATTGCTATGAACATAGGAGCACATATATTTGTTTGGATTGGTGTTTCAGGCTTTTTAAGATATATTTCGAAAAGTGGGATCACTTGGTCAAATAGCAATTCCATATTTAATTTTTTGAGGAAACACCTTATTGATTTCCATAGTGGCTGCACCAGTCTGCATTCCCTCCAGCAGTGCACTAGAGTCCCCTTTTCTCCACACCCTCGCCAACACTTGTTGTTTGATGATTTGTTGATGGCAGGCATTCTGGCAGGTGTGAGGTGATACCTCATAGTTGTTTTAATTTGCATCTCTCTGATGATTAGTGACATTAAGCATTTTTCCATATGTCTCTTGGCCTTTTGTATGTACTATTTGGAGAAGTGTCTATTCAGGTCCTCTGCCCTTTTTAAAATTGGATTGTTTGTCTTCCTTTTGTTGAGCTGTATGAGTACTTTCTATATTTTGGATATTAACCCCTTATCCAATGTATCATTGGCAAATATGTTCTCCCAAAGAGTGGATTCCCTATTCATTTTGATGCTGGGTTTTTTGTTTTGGTATACAAAAGCTTTTTAGTTTGATATAGTCTCAATTATTATTTTTTTTCCTTTGTTTCTCTTGCCCTAGGTGATGTATCAGTGAAAATTCTACTATGTGTGATGTCTAAGATTTTACTGCCTATATTTTCTTCTAGGCTTTTTATGGTTTCACAACTTACATTTAAGTATTTTATCCATTTTGAGTTCATTCTCATTTTTGGTGTTTTATTTTTTTGCACATATCTGTCCAATTTTCCCAACATCATTTATTGAAGAGACTGTCTTTATTGTATGCTCTTGCCTCCTTTGTCAAATATTAATTGTGAATAATGTCTTGGGTCTATTTCTGGGTTCTCTGTTTGGTTCCATTGATCTATATGCCTATTCTTGTGCCAGTACCAAGCTGTTTTGATTATGATGGCTTTGCAGTATAACTTGATATACAGTATTGTGATCCTTCCAACTTTGTTCTTCTTTTTCAAGATTGCTGCAACTATTTGGGGTCTTTTTTGGTTCCATGTAAACTTTTGGAGTATTTATTCTAGATCTGTGAAATATGCCATTGGTATTTTTTTTTTTTTTTTTATCCTCACCCGAGGACATTTTTCCATTTTTTGTTCAGACAGAGCGGGAGGGAGAGAGAGGAAGAGAGAGAGAGAGAGAAACATCGATGTGAGGGGACACATCGAGTGGCTACCACCCGCACGACCAACCAGGGCCGGGGACAAACTGCAACCGAGGTACGTGCCCTTAGCGGGAACCGAACCCGGGCCTCTCTGTACCGCAGGCCGACGCTCCAACCGCTGAGCCAAACCGGCCAGGGCTGCCATTGGTATTTTAATAAGGATTGCATTGAATCTATAAATTGCTTTGGGTAGTATGGACATTTTAATGATGTTGAGTCTTCCAACCCATGAACATGGTATATGCTTCCACTTTTTTTATATCTTCCTCTATTTCTTTTTTCAATATCCTTTAGTTTTCTGAGAAAAGGTCTTTTACCTCCTTGATTATTTATTCCTAGGTATCTTAATTTTTTTTTGTTGCAATGGTAAATCAGATATTTTTTTCTTTTTCCCTTTCTCGATGTTCATTATTGGTGTATACGTGCTCAAGCTTTTAAAAAACATTTTTCTGGGAGAAGGGTGTCTAGGGGAGAAAAAGGAGAAACATCTGTAACAAAAATAAATTAATAAAAATGTATTAAAGCCCTGGCCAGTTTGGCTCTGCAGTTGGAGCGTCAGCCTGCGGACTGGAGAGTCTCGGGTTTGGTTCTCACTAAAGGCATGTACCTCAGTTGCAGTTTGTCCCCGGCCCCGTTTGGGGTCGTGTGAGTGGCAGTCACTTGATGTGCCTCTCTCACATCAATGTTTCTCTCTCTCTTCCTCCCTCTCTCCCTCCTGCTCTATCTGAAGATAAATGCAAAAATGTCCTCTGGTGAGGATAAAACAAAAATTGATTAAAAAATAAAATAAAATAAAACTTTTTTTCTTTATTGGTTTTAAAGAGAGAGGAAGGGACAGGAAGAGAGAGAAACATTGATGAGAGAGAACATCGACTGGCCACCTCCTGCATGCCCCCCACTGGGGATTTAGTCCACAGTGGGTATGTGCCCTGACCAGGAATCGAACTGGTGACCTCTTGGTACATGGGTTGACACTCAACCACGGAGCCACACCAGCCAGGCTGTGTGTGAATATTTTTAAGATGTTCATTTTCTGACTGCAAAGATGCTTGTTCAGTCTAGAGATTTTTAATACACTCTTCCTTTGTTTTATCTACTTCAGCTACTTGAGTGAATATTTGGTTTCTTTCTCCTTCTAGGTTTTTTTAAAAAGCCTTTAAGTTAGCAGCATGAATCAGCTTCTTCAAAGCTCCTTTTGGTTAATTATCTAAGAACACACCATTCTCTGAATCACTCTTCATTTCCAAGTCCAAGTTATCATCTGTTAAATCTTCTCCAAGCACAGTAGTCCAATCTTGCATCTTTAGCAAGTGTTGAGTCAGAGACTTGGTCTGTTTTTCTTTATCACATATAATTTGTTTTACATATAATTTGGAGTCTTCGAACATTATTTTGTTTATTAAGTTCACTCACTTGTTCTTTCCATTCTTTAGCTTCTTGTAAAAGCTGTTTCTGGCTTTCCTGAAGTTGGGAATTTTCACTCAAAGCATCTTTTATATCTATCTTAAGTCATTCTTCATTCATTTAATATAGTTTGAAGGTTGTTTTGAGCTACAACCAACTACTTGTAATTTGAGTGATTTTTTAATTCATTTCCTAAGGACTGTATCCTTTTTAAATATCCACCATCAATTCATCTTGTTAAGAATATTTAGATTTCTCTTCCTTTAACTCTTTTTCTAGAAAGAGTATTTCATCCTCAATTCAGATTTGGAACTGCTCAGCTTTTCACAGATTGCCTCCAAATTTTGAGCTTCTGTTGGCCCCTTCTCAGAGCTGGACTCCTTTAATGACTCTAAGTCTTCACACTCTTATTGTACAAGGCTAAAATTTTCAAGCGGTTTACATTTTTCTTTGATTAGTGTAGACAGTTCTGCAGCAAGCTTTTTCCCTTTCCACATAAAGCCGGCTTCTTATCGATTGAAAACTTCTCCACAACGAAAAAGAAAACAAGCAACAAAAACTCCAACAGCTGCACATACCAGCAATTCCCCTGTTAAAACCGTAGGGTTTAGGGCCTTTTCTTCTATCTTCAGGCAATGCTACCACAACCCTGAAGTAGCTTTTCCAGGCCCAGCCCCAAGTATGGCTGGGGCAGTACTGGGCAGGATCCTCCGTGGCGCCACGGCTGCCCTGGATAGAGGACCACGCAGCAGGGACTGACTGTGCCACAACCACCCGCAAAGAGCAGGCACTGTTCCGCCCAGAGCCCAAACCCGCACCGGGAAACCGGACCAGACCACGACGGAGCCGACTGCCGGGGTTGCTGAAGGGGATGCCCCACGGGCCTCCAGTGTCCACGCTGCCCACTGGGGAGCCTCGGCCCTTATGTTACGGTTTGTGTCCTGAAGATCCGAAGGTCCAAGCCCGTCCTGGCAAGAGCCACTGCTGGCCCTCTCCTCGCCGCCGCCCCTGGTTGGTTCCCGCCAGGCGGAGGCGGGGACCTGGTGAGTGTCCCCGCTTCGTCCCACCAGGTCCGTAGACGGGTCCTGGGTGTTCGCTCAAGTGGCGTGCGCCCGACCCGGCGAAGCCTCCCGCCTTTGGAAGTCCAGGGACTCGGGGCTGAGAAAATGGGTTTCTCGGGACCCTCACCCACATCGGATGGCCGCGCCTGTAGGGGGGCTTCTCCCGGAGGCTCCTCCGCGCGGCGCGGCGTCCCCCTCGGCGCGGGACCAGCCCGGCCGCCGCGCTTTCCTCTCGCAGCCCCGCGGAGCCTTCCATCTGCACCTGGCGGAGCGCCCCGGGACCCCGCTGGGCCTGAGCGCCCCGCTGGGTCAGGGCACCCCGCTGGACCAGGGCACCCCAATGGGCCAGGGCGCCCCGCTGGGCCAGGGCGCTGCTGCTTCCTTCCCGCTGGGCCAGGGCGCCGCTGCTTCCTTCCCGCTGGGCCAGGGCGCCCCGCTGGGCCAGGGCACCCGGCTGGCTCAGGGCGCCCCGCTGGCTCAGGGCACCCCGCTGGGCCAGGGCACCCGGCTGGCTCAGGGCGCCCCGCTGGGTCAGGGCGTCCCCCTGGGCCAGGACGCCGCTGAGCCCGCGCCCGTGTGTCCTGCCCGACGTCTTAAAATAGTATGTATTAGGTCCATTTGTTCCCAGAGTTTCTATTTTTTTGGAGAAGACATTTCCAAATGATGTGGCAGGATCTGTGGCAACATTTTATAAGCCCTTCTGACCTATATTTAACTTATATAAAATTTATTTAGAATGATGAACCCTTAAAGCACAGAGCTTGGGGCAACTAAAGATCTTTGGTTTGACTGCTTTACTCTATTTATGTCCATTTGGGTAAAGATACATTTTCTTTAAGTATTTTGTGAAAGTTCTGCTGAATTAGCTCTCATACTTTTTCTTCATTCTTTCTTTTGTTTGATTTTATGTTTGTGTGATAATGCCTACTACTCTATAACAATTTATATATTTCTTCTTCTTCTTATATTCTTTAAAAAATTGGTTTGAAAGCATTCTTAGAGGTGATTTGTGGGACCCGCTTAAATGGAAATGGACCCATTGCAAGTTTTGCTACTATCTATTATATAACAAATGAGTCCTCCTGCAGCTTATCTGATTCTTTATCATTCACCACATTTTTAAAAACCTTGAAAGTTTTGGTCTTTGGTCTCTATTTTCTATCCTTCCTACTTCTTATAATTAAAATTGCCCAAACCGATTAGATTAAAATATAACCAAATTGTGAGAGAAGAGTAAGTCCATATGAATAACAAGTTACACTCATTTTCAAAAGGATATCAGAATACAGAATGACCTTGGAAGACTGCTGTGTTATAGACATCTACACACTGAACTCTATATCTGTTACTAAGGAATTACAGCTGGGGAAGGCTTATCTATTTAGCATTTATAGGGGTGGGCAAAAGTAAGTTTACAGTTGTTCCTATGGAAAATAATACAATAAGTATTAAATAACAGTACAAGAATAAACTGTGTATTTTATATACTCACAACTGTAACCCTACTTTAGCCCACCCCTGTATTACTGCATTGGCCTCACCAGTTACTATTGATTGTATTTAAATGACGGTAATTTTTTTTAAAGCCTTGAAATATAAATGTCTTCTGTTGGGCAGAAGCCTACTATATTAATCTCCTGCTCATCCAATTGCCTTTAATGGAGATGAAATACCAATTATGATCTTTTCCAAGTTTTTGGGTATTAGATGAGGTGTGTTTTTTTTTCAATTAGTGCAGCAATAGCTTTTGGTTTTGAAGGCCCTGCAGCCATAGGTTTGACTCGAAGCAGCTGATTATTTTCTGCAGAAGCAGATTAGCTGATTTCTTATAACCACATGAAATTTTTTTTCAGTTGTTATTTTTATTTTTTGGTAGATCTTCATATACTCAAGGTCTTCTTGATGACTTGTCCCAGCCTGAATTGACTAGTAGGTTTCACCTTGAGTGACAACTTCGCGTATGGGGTTGAGATCGTGTGACTACATTTCGCTCAGTGGAACATGGCGTCGTGCCCAGCGAGTGATGTCTGCCACGGGAAAAGGATGGGGATTGGCAGTGGGCTGTGCGTCTGTCCCAGGTCAGCGCAGTACCGCCTTTAGCCACCCTGGGAACAGCCACTGAGTTACCTGCCCTTCATGCATCCAGAAGGAAAACAACTTTCACTCGCAGATTTAGTGAATCTGGTCTGTGAATTTACCTGACAAAAGACAGATTAGCAGGAAGAAAGGAATACAAATTTATTAACTTTTTATGTGCACAGGAGTTCAGGGAAAAGTGAAACTTAAAGTGACTGGAGTTGGGGCTCATGTACCATCTTAACAAAAAGGGGACTTGGGGCTCAAAAGACAATGAGGTGTGGAGAAGTGACTAAGAAATGTGTGGGAGAACAAAGGGAAGATGAGGATGATTTTAGTGAAGTCTGTGTCTGCAAACTCCTCTCAGTGTCAGTCTCGGTCTCTGGTGCTGGGAGCGCTCTTCTCTTCCTGACACAGCTCCGGGGCACCGCCACACAGCCAGGACGTTTGCGCCCCCCCTGTGGGCAGGTGAGGGGAAGGCAGAGGACTCTTTCTGTAGCTGTTGATTTTTTTTGTTTTTATCCTCACTGGAGGACATTTTTCCATTTTTTCTTCAGATAGAGTAGGAGGGAGAGAGAGAGAGAGAAACATCGATGTGAAAGGGGCACATCGAGTGGCTGCCTCCTGCAGGCATGACCCAAGCAGAGCCGGGGACAAACCGCAACCGAGGTACGTGCCCTTAGCGGGAACCGAACCCGGGTCTCTCTGGACCACAGGCTGACACTCCAACCGCTGAGCCAAACCGGCCAGGGCAGTAGCTGTTGATTCTTAATTGCCTTCAACTCAAATTAATCCTCATGCCACAGTGGCATATTTTGGTGGCACATTCTGACCCCCTTCAAATACTAACCCTCTTTTTCAGAGTAGAAGATAGTAGTGTAAGAAAAAAGTAAAAGTCATTGTTTCCCCAGCTCCTCAACTTTGATTTTGAAAATCTTTTCTCCTCTCAAGTTGCCATTGAAAGTCAGCAAGTCTGTAAAGCAAATGAGTTAACTTGCATTTTTTTTTTTTTAATCCTCACCTGAGGACATTCTCTGATATTTTGTTCAGATAGAGTAGGAGGAAGAGAGAGAGAGAGAAATATCGACGTGAAAGGGACATATCGAGTGGCCACCACCCGCACGACCCAACCAGGGCCCCTCACTGGGGATTTGGCCCACAACCTGGGCATGTGCCCTGACCGGGAATCGAACTGGTGACCTCTTGGTGCGTGGGTCGACTCTCAACCACTGAGCCACACCGGCAGAGCTTACAACTTTTCTTAATGTTCTGGGCGATGCCTAGAAATACAATAGTATACTCGTTCTGATACTGCAAGATTCCTGCGTCTGCTTCTTTGTTCTTCTGATTTCATTTCCCTGCCTAGTGGTGTGCGGGAGCTGATTGTTCATTTTTTAGGGATTTTGTGGGCTAGTTTGTAAATGCGGCCATTATAAAAACCTAATTTATATAAACTTACAGTTAGATAAGTTATAATGAAAACAAAGGTAATAAGTACTCTAAATACATCACTTTCTAATTATTTTGCTGTGTCTTACTATCTGTGCCTCTGAGGATGTGTGTGCCCAATGTGCCTGTCTGAATGGAGGAAACACTCTGCAGTGGTGAGCTCTGCACATCCTTCCCAGCTGCGTGGTTAGTGACGCCATGGTGCAAACTACAAACCAGGATTTGTTCCCCAGGGAGCCTGTTGTTAAACATCTGCTAGCACACCACTGCTCTAAGCTCACAAGATGCAGCCCGGTCATATGTTAAGCGTTAATAACCAGGTCCTCTTCTGTGCTGTGCTAAGCATCGGTCTTCTCTCTTCCCGTGCTAAGATGTGTGCAACCAGGTCTCAGGCAGGTTCCAATCCAGTCATGTGCTTTGTCCTTTCAACCTCCTCTAAGCAGAATAGTGTTCATTTCACATGTACATTGACATCCCTTTGTTGTCAGCTAACTTCGTCCCCTTGAGTCGAAATGAAGTCTTTGTTCTTCATTTCGTTTGCTACACACAAGACCCCAGTAAAATCTGAGTGAGTCTCTGTCAGTCATTCCATATCAAACTGAATAGTTGCTGAAGCTTTTCAATGACAGTCATCTGCTCCAGTTGGCTCTAGTTTTCATGTCTAATCTGCTCACTCTTACAGGATCATCTCTACCAATTCACTCTCTAAAGACACTTTACCAATGCAGTTAGGTCCACTTAGAGGAGAATCTGTTTGATTTAACTGTGAAGAAAATTGGTATATTTTACATTTTTCCTGCTAAAATAGTCCCTTTCTGAACTCTTTACTTAAAGAATGTTCCAGTTTAGAATTATTCTGTTTGGTTCATTCTGGACTCTCTCTGTCCCTCTGGAATCCACAGCTCAAGTATTAGAAGCCGATAAATGACATCAGGATTATGTCAATAGTCTGAAGAACTGTAAGAATTAAATACGTAAATGGTCAACATCAGAATATGTCCAGATTTGGCAGACCATTTGGAAATAGAAGATTCCAATGCCTAGGACAGGAAGAAAATGCAAAAAATATAAAGACAGGACAGAGTGACAGTTGGTAGAGTCCCATGGCCTCCCAATTTTGCTTGAAATTGACTTTTTAAAAAATCCTAAAACAGTTCAGAGACGATTTAGAAGTTTGCTTTATTTGTAGGTAGCAGCGAGAAATTGCCTCAAGGTCGTAGGGCATGTGCCTACATCACTTTCCGGGGACTGTGAAGCTCCTTCATGGATGAGTTTCATTCCTAGGGAGTCGGTGATGAGGTGAATCCCGTAACAGACACAGTCGGGCTCACAGGACGCATCACCAGGGCTGGTTGACAGGGCCTGGCAGGTGTGGTCTGGATCTCCTCCCAGGAGGGCACTCAGCCCTTCAGCTTACACGTCTCCCCGGGGCTCCTGAGTTGTGGGCGAGGTGGGGGAGCTGGTGCTGTGAAGTGCTCCCTTTGTGGGGAGACCTGGAGTAGTCAGAACTTGGGGTGTCAGGGACAACCTGGCTGACATGCCGAAGCAGGTCCCCAGGTTCCCTGGTGCAGAGGTCTCTCCAGGGATCTCCACCACCTCGGGCTGGGTGGACAGTGTGAGGACAGGAGGAGGGGTCATGGTGGGTGGGCTTCTTCTAGGAAGGGCCGGCACTGGTGGAAGCTGGAAGCTGACCAGCGCGTGGACAGTGGGTCTAGTGGTGTCTGGCCCGCCCCAAACACCGGAGGTCCGCAGAGCTAGCAAGTGGGCTGCCTTCCTGTCTAAAGCATTCTCTGGCTTCCCTTTCAATCTTTGAACTGGCTGCAAGGAGAAGGACAGAGACCAAGTTAGAGAAAGCACTTTCTGGCCGGAACACACTGGTGGCACCGTGTACTTGACAGAGTTGTGGCCTGAACGATCCTGGGGGTGGGGGGCTCTTGAGGGAGGGGGCGGGGTTGTTTCCATGCACATGTAACTCCTACAGAAGGTCAGATAAGGGAGGTCCTAAGGCCGGGGTGACATGCAACAGGGTAGGTGTGGTTGAAGTTGGTCTAAACCAAGAGACTGCTTTGGCTTTTGCCTCATTTGCCTACATTTTGAATGTCATCTGTCCCCTCGGATGCAAACTTAGAGCACAGGGAAATGAGCCTGGGGATGGGTCCACATCGATGTAGCCAAGTGGAAGGACCCTGAAGTGTCCTCAGACCCTGCTGTGTCCTGGTCACCACCACCCACCACCCGAGTCCTTTCCGTGCTGGTGCTTTGACCAAACAGTTCAGATGGGCTAGATGTCTTCTGTCCTTTGTTTTGTTTTCCCCCTTTATTATCAATGTGACACAATGCTCAGACATTTTCAACAAAAAATCTTTTTGACACAATTTGCCGTATTACTCACACCCCAGGACCGATCGGTTTGCCCTAGTATTTGTATATTCGTCTTGTCATCGTAGCTCATGTGCCTGTTAGAACAGTAAGCGCCACAGCCAATGTGAGTTCAGTCAAAGCTTTTCTTGAGCCCAAGTTCTGTGGGCTGAGCTAAGGGAGCCACTGAGCTTTTTAGGCAGGAGTTGGAGCCCACAGACATCCCGGTCATTATTCCCTACATGACTAATTGTTTTGTTGGTGGTGGGTGCTTAGTCTTAGGATTTTCTTCATGATAGTATTAGAATTCAAGTGGTTGGTTTTGACTCTATAATTTCTAAACTCATTGCAACACTGAATATTTCTGTTATGACAGAGGTAGTTCATATGAAAAAAAAATTTTTTTTGCACTGAATCCAAAACATTTCTATTTGGGTTCAGTACACAGAATTTGTAGAATTCAAACACACTCAAATTTTCCCTGTCTCTCAAATATTACCACTGTACTAAGTATCTACAATTCAAATATGGACTTATTTTGTAAATTACCTAAAGCAAGCGCTCTAACCCAGGAAAAATGCCCCCCCCAGGGACATTTGTCAATGTCTGGAGACTGTGTTGGTTGCCATACATGGTGGGAAGGGTATCTGTAGGGGACAGTGCAGGGATGCCGTTAAATATCTTACAACGCAAAGGACAACCCAACGACAAAGAATTATCCAGCCCCAAAAGCAATAGTGCCACTGTTGAGGAACCCTGGTCCAAGGTAACATTTTGTTTTTTGGGGCCTGCAATATGCTATTGGCTTACCAGCAGCTGCAATATGTAGTAGCTCTTTCTGTGGCCAGGACTGCTGTCACTGCTCTCGTCCAACAAGCCAAGTGCCCCTTTCTGTTAAAGAAGAATGAAGTTGTGTTAGAACCCCAGTTTTCCTTCAGTCTTTTGCTTCCTTTCCAGAAACAAGGGTTGGGATATTCCATTCATACTTTCAACGTAAGCTATAGAAACATCTGTTTTTGCACTCTTAGAAAATAAGGCGATCATAAATAATTTATCTAGATTACAAACTCTTATCCACACTGATGTTTAGACATTTTAAAAATTGTT
Source organism: Molossus molossus (assembly GCF_014108415.1). Lineage (NCBI taxonomy): Eukaryota > Metazoa > Chordata > Mammalia > Chiroptera > Molossidae > Molossus > Molossus molossus. The sequence continues at coordinate 55,532,202 of NW_023425344.1, forward strand.
TGGAAATATCTGTACGTGTTGCACACTTCCAGGCTATGGTAACTGGAGCATACAAAACACAATTTGCATTTTACATAGGGCCTCGGTAAACTCCATCTCTCTGCTGCCCTCCTGTGCCAGCCCCAAGAAGACATTTAGGGTTAAGTCTATGTGCCCCTGTTGTAAGTGATCCTAAGCTGAAGTTCAAAGTCAGAGAACCTTTTGGTTTGTGACATTTGGGGGAAGGAGGGGAAGAGGCATTGTGTTGTGTATTGTCTGTGTGTTTGGTTTCCTAACAATCAGAAGCTCCGATTGTGGATTGACAGACTTATGGGACATAATTGATGAACCCTTAAAGACCAGTGCCAGCCCTGGCCAGTTTGGCTCAGCGGTTAGAGCGTCAGCCTGCGGTCCGCAGAGACCCGGGTTCGGTTCCCGCTAAGGGCACGTACTTCGGTTGCAGTTTGTCCCCGGCCCTGGTTGGTCGTGCGGGTGGCAGCCACTCGATGTGTCCCTTCACATCGATGTTTCTCTCTCTCTCTCCCTTCCTCTCTCTCCCTCCCACTCTATCTGTACAAAAAAATGGAAAAATGTCCTCGGGTGAGGATTAAAAAAAAAAAAAAAAAAAGACCAGTGCCAGTAACCTCACTGAACATGTCCAGTAAGAGATTATTTGATTATGAAGAATGAAGAAAAGGAATGAAATAAGAGATGCAAAATGCAGTTGGTAGACAAGATTCTTAAAACATTAAACCTCTGAGGAGGGAGAGTTGGTTGTAGCTAAAAGGCAAAAAAAAAAAAAAAAGGAGTCCTTGGTAGCAGAAAGATTGAAAATATTACTTCCCAGGTTCGTCCAACACTAATATTCTATGAGGCTATGATTGCATTTTCACTGAGGGGTTGCAGGTGCAACCACAGGCAATCAAGACCTCAGATGCTGTTTTTCTAAGAATGTAGTGGTGGCTAGAAGCAATTTAAAAGCAGAAAAGAGTATGTCTGTGCATAGGGGGAGAAGAAAATGAAGCAGAACCACAAACAAGTAGACAACACACAATTACTAGAGCTCTTTTTCCTAGAGGAAATATAGAACTCGGTACTAGAAATGCTTCATATTCGGTGCCATAGATCGAAACAGAATAGGATGTCATTTTAAAGAGTCATAATTTTAAAAAGGAAAGAAAATAGCACAGGGCATGTATGTAGTATATATGGTAATACTTTATCTTTTACTCCATGAATATAAAATGCTCATTACATATAAATGACAAGAGATATAGATACTGCCGGTGTTTCATGTGAAGAACAAGAAACTGGAAAGATCGTTTCTGGATTGTTGGGATTCCAGGAGTGGGGAGAGGTATCAACATTTACTATATTGGCATCGCCCTGGTATCCCAGCATCATAAGAAGGAGAAATCAACGGCTGCTCCATTCCTCATAGCTGCCTCTCTTGTTCTTCCTCCCTCCCTTCTTCCTCACAGATCTGAAAGAGGAACATCCCCTGCAGAATTTCTACCTGCTAGGCCGCTCGAACCTCCCTCACTTTTGACATTTAGAGAGAGCGAAGAAGCCGACCTGTGCGGCCCCTCAGAATGCGGGCTGGAGGCTGGAGAGAGTGCCTGGTCTGTCAGCCGGACGGTGCGAGAGGTGTGGACCTGAGCAGAATTTCTTCCCGTTTCATCTGTAGGGAAGCGGGCAGTGGTTGGCCTTTCCATAGGGCAGCAGTCCTGGGTTTTAGAAGTCCATGGACTTCTAGAGGGTCTGATTGAAATTTTATGCAAAATGTTCATGTGGATGGAAGATCCACATAGATTCTCAAAGGGGTGCAATGACTCCAGTAGCGGTGAAGACAGGGGAGTGGAGCACGTCAGATAACCCCGGTCCTCACCGTGTCCTTGAAACCCTGTGTGGTGTCCCCAAAGCACTTCCTGTTCTATCCTCCCATGACCACTGGAATGAAATGTGGAGCCCAGACCTGACACTAGTGAGGGTTCAGTGAGCGAATCCATGAAACAGCAAATGCTGAACTATCCAGTTCTACCCCTTACCCCTTATTTCTTCATCTATCAGAAAATATAGAGGGATCTGTCTTATTTTACTCTGTGCCATTAAAGGATATTTTTCGAGGGAGAATATAATCATGTTTCTATATAAACATAAAAGGAACAAGTGTCAAGGATTATATTTAACTCCTTAATTAATAAGGGAACTGACAAAATATTGCAACAGTTTAAAAAGAAAACTCAAAGTACCACACATTTATACTCAGGTATAGACTGTGAAAATGAATTTACGAATATTGAAAAACTTGTCGTATAGGCCATAATTAGTCGCATCCCACCAGACATAGTCTGCATATCTATGTACAGGATTTAATTACCTTACTATCAGCTTTGTGCACGTTGCCGTCTCTCTCTCCAGACCTCTCAGATTGTCAAAGACAAAGACAGAGATACCGGCATAAATGCACCAGCCAAAACATCACTGAATTGCAGTCTTTTATAGTTTATTCTTATGGTGTCTTTGTTCTTAGGATGTTTTCTTTGAGACAGGCCTTATATGTGAGTGGCCGCCAATTCAGTGTGGTTTGAAAAGACCCTTTGTTATCACCCAGTTCTTACTTACCTGCTTGCCAGGTACCTGAAATTCCACCTTGGGAGCTTTAGCCTTTGAGTGGGCCTTGATTTATGCCATTCAGACCCCCCCCCCCAAAAAACAGTATCATTCATGAGGTGCCTTCTAGGACACAAAGCACTTTCACGTTTATTAACACATTTGATTCTCACAACTCATTTTATAAATCATGAGACTTGGAGGTTGCCCGAGGTGACACAGACCCAGTGAGTGATGCAGTGAGGACCTGCACTCAGCTCTGGTTTCAGAAGAAGCCCCCTTCCTGCTCTGCTAACTTGCCTTACAGGCCAGCTTCTGGGAGAGGTTCCACCGCAGGCAGGCCAGGCCCGGGAAGAGGGTTCACACTTGCTCAGAGTCCCTCGCACACCATCGTCGCAAATGGGAAGCTCATTCATTCTTCATGCCTCACCCATGTACTGAGCACCTACCTTGCACCAGGCACTGGGGTCATAGTAATGAACAAGGCAGAATTCCTGTCCTTGAGAACCTAAGTTCTGGTAGGAAAGACACACATCAAACAAGTAACTATGCTATGAATTACTCAGGACAGTCAGAAGTGACACACGGAACTGCAGGAGGTGCATGAACATACATGGGGTGATCTGAGTTGAGGTGCAGGTGGGGAGAGGGGACGTGCTATCCACATTGCACTCAGGGATGACTAGGTATGAACGGTTGTTGGGAGAGGAGGAGGGCAGCTCTGAGGGAGGGTGGAAAGAAGAGATACTACAGGCGAGAGGACAGCACCGTGCTGAAGCCTGTGAGGCAGACAGATGCTCGGATCTCCATCCTTCTCCTCCGCCTCCCTCTGCGCCTTTGGGCTCTCTCTCTGCATCAGAGGACAAAAACTTAACTCTAAATGTTCTCCTAGGTGGGGTATGTTGTGGACGGATTCTTGAGCATGAGGGCCTCCCTTTACCCAATTTAGACCTCCTCTCTCGCAGCCTTAAGAAGAAGTACAGGGACATCTGTAACACATTCAACAATGAAGATAAGTTAAAAAAAAGAAAAAGTAGAGTCAGTAAATTAAATATTTCTGAAATTTTACTGACTCCTAAGTAACTTTTAGTCACCCTCATTTTACCAAAAATGAATTTAGATCCTTTCTTTTTTTAGAAAATCCTCACCCAAGGATATTTTTCTATTTATCTTTATCTTCAGATAGAGTGGGAGGGAGGGAGAGAGAGAGAAACATGGACATGAGAGGGACACATCGACTGGCTGCCTCCCTCATGACCCTGACAAAGGCGAGGGACCAACTGCAACCGAGGTACATACCCTTGACCAGAATCGAACCTGTGACTCTTTGGTCCGTGGGCTGATGCTCTAACCACTGAGCAAACGGGCCAGGGCTAGATCTTTTCTTGAAAGAAGTAATGGATATAAAAGGGTATAAAGCAGCCACTGTGGAAAATAATATGGTTACCTCAAAAAGTTAAAAATTGAACTGTCATTTGACCAAGTGATCCCAATTCTAGGAATATATCCTAAGAAGCCTGAAACACCAATCAGAAAGAATATATGTACCCCTATGTTCATAGCAGCACTATTTACAATAGCTAAGATCTGGAAACAGCCCAACTGTCCATCAGTAGATGAGTGGACAAAAAAGCTGTGGTACATACACACAATGGAGTACTATGCAGCTGTAAGAAAGAAAGATCTCTCATCCTTTCAGACAACATCGAAGGACCTGGAGAATATTATCCTAAGTGAAATAAGCCAATCAGAGAAAGACAAATATCACATGATCTCACTTATTTGTGGAATATAATGAACAAAACAAACTGATGAACAAAATAGACCCAGAGACAGAGAAGTAGGGTACAGACTGACAAACCTCAGAAGAGGGGGTGGGGTGTGGGGGAGGGAAGAGATAAACCACAGAACTTATATGCATGTGTGCATAACCATGGACATGGACAACAATGCTGGGGACGGGGGGGGAGGGCATCGAGAAGAGGGTGTCGATGGGGGGGAAAGGAGAAACATCTGTAACAAAAATAAATTAATTAAAAAAATAAAAATTAAAGGGTGTAAGAATCGGGAGGAGGGGCACTTGACACAGTTCATCTTATCCCCAGGGTATCAGAAATCTGGGTGCCCTGTAGACCCAGCAGCATGTGACTCTGATCCTCTAGGTCAGGCTAGAAGCCCCGCCAGGGCAAGAAGTGGGGCGGCGCCACATTACTCACCATCTGAAGGGTAAGGACTCCGTGGAGAAAGACCAGCAGACTCACACACGGGGCCATGCCGAGGCGCTGCAAGCACAGGTAACAGCGTTTTTATTCATGTGAACAAACACGTATGTGTACACAGCCATGATGCCTTGGTCATTCAGCCTTTATTCATCTGACACCAACTGTGCACCACGGAAACAGCAGTGCACAGAGGTTGCTAGAGCAGGCTGGGTTTGAAATCCTAAATCTGACACTTGCTGTGTGACTTGGGGCAAAATATTTAACCTTTATGTGCCTCATTTTCCTCACCTATAAAATGGGGGTAATAGTGAAAGCTATTTTAAGGTTGATTATGAAATTAAATGAGGTAGTATATATAAAGCATCTAAAATAGTGCATGGGCCCTGGCTGGGTAGCTCAGTTGGTTAGAGCATCATCCTGATATGCCAAGGTTGTGGGTTCTATCCCTTGCCAGGGCATATACAAGAAGTAACCAAATGAGCCCCACTGGTGTGGCTCAGTTGGCTGAGCATTGTCCCATGCACCAGGAGGTCGCCTGTTTGATTACTGGTAGGGGCACGTGGCAGGTTGCAGACTGAACCCCCAGCAGGGGGTATGCAGGAAGTAGCTAATCGATGTTTCTCATCCATGTTTCTATCTCTCCCTCTGCCTTCCTTTCTCTGAAATCAATAAAAACACATTTTTTAAAAAAGTGACCAATGAATGCATAAATAACTGGAACAACAGATTGATGTTTCTCTCTCTCTCTCTCTGTCTCTCTCAAATAAAATACATTAAATTAAACAAACAAACAAACAAATAAATAAAATAGTGCATGGGACACAGGTAACCCTCCATGTTTTTAGCTTTTATTGTTACAGTCATGCTCTGAACTAAGTACCAAGTACATATAGAGAAAGGTAAAACAAAGGCCTGACTCAAGAATTTCATAGTCTCTTTTAAGAGAGTATAAAAAAGGAGCAGATTTCTGCCTCTACTGTGTTAGTCCTTACTAACATCAGTGGTTACTTATAAAATATCTGCTGAGAGAATCCATAAACTGGATGCAACTCGGGGTGACTTTGACATGAACAGTGCCTTGCACAGCTGTCTGGGTCAAAAGATGGAACTTTCGAAAGCAAAAAATGCCTAAAGCAGAAATAACTAATTGTCACATGGGTCTGAGGAAACCAGGTTCTGGTTAACTTGGCACCATTGACATCCTGGCTACTTCTTGACCCACATCACCCCAGCCCATTGCAAGATGGTGAATACATTTAATTTGTCATCCAGAGAGGCCCTTAAGGTGTTTTCCAGGAATCCTGGCTCAGCAATGTGATGGTTGACTCTGCAGCTTCCTCCAGGGCCCAGAGAGGCCACTGAGCCCTGTGAGTCAGCCAGCCTGGTTTCCAGAACGTGTGTGTGTGTGTGTGTGTGTGTGTGTGTGTGTGTGTGTGTTCCAGCTGGGCTGATTTCCTGGCGTGGGGGAGGCCCTGCAGGTCACTCGTTGCAAGCAGGAGCCATCTGAAGAGTTCTGACGTGAATATCTGTTGACTATGGGAGGGCACCACAATATGCCATCCCAGAATATACCTCTTTGGCATCTGAATTATTTTGAGCTAAGACCATGAAGAACCAGCAGATGCAGGAAAAATTCTAAAAACGGGGCAGGAGTTTTCCTTGTGTAGAGAAAATTTCTGTTTGTGAGAGGTGTGTCCCTCTCCCTGCCGGGAAGAGAAGGACCCCTAACAACTCTTACTAGCACAGGAGTCAGTGCCTTGGATCGCACACTTGCCTCGCTGAACAGCCCTGCTGCCATTCTCTCCCTGGACGCCTTCCCACAACGGACCTCCCCTGGCCAGAAGCCCCCAACCCCTTTTTCTGTGTTTTAGCCTAAACCTGTGTATGAGCCCAAGTTCTAACCACCCCTTCCGGTGACTCCTCGCTGGGGTGCCCATGCACGTGTGCACAGACTTCAGTTTGCTTTTCTCTCGTGACTCTGTCCTTCGCCAGACTCGTTGACAGGGCCCCAGCTGAGAACCTGCGGTAGGCGGAGGAAACACTGTTTTTCTTCCCTGCACCATTTCCTCCTATCCATCATCCCCAAACCTTTTACTGTGAACTTTCTAGAGTGCTTTACACACATTATTTTTTAATCCCTGCAATAAGGGCACCAGGTGGGTATGTTATGCTTATTTTATAGATAAGGAAGTCAAGGTTTAGAAAGGTTGATAACTTCCCCAAGGTCACACCAAAGGAGGTGGTAGAGGCGGGTTTGAATGTGACCCGGATCCCCAGGCCTGTTTCTCACTTGGCCCTTTGGGGTTAGACAGGATAATGCTCATGTGTGAGTATTTTATCATTTACACATTCTTTTCTAGAAAGAACCACCCTGTCCATGGTATTTTGTTAAAGAGCCCAAGCTGACTAAGACACAGGCGGCCCGCTGTGCTGTTCCCAAGAGCTGACTTTCAGGTCCCTTAATTCTGTATGTGGTACGTGGTACAGTTGCAGGTTTCGGGACACCTGTGCACTTGGGAGCTGATGTCCTGCCATGGACAATGACACTATCTACTTTAATTTCCCCTGAGGTCGAGGGTCTTCCTCTAGCCTACCCCTGACCGGCACCCCACCGCCCCAGGACTGGGCCTTTCCCCACCCACCACTCAGCCTCCTGTGTTGAGGAAGGAGGACAGCCAGACAGACTTCATGTAGACGGATTAGGCTGACACTCTGTAGTACTGTCTGAGGAATAATAAACCCCAAAGAGTTCCTCTCCAGCTCTGCCTATGATACGGTCTGACATTCTACCCTCAGGGAGTCATTTTTATTACTTAAATTACTGCCTCTTCTAATATTCAATTAAATTCAATAAACATTTATCGAGTAACTGTGCAAGATGGCAGGGACACAAAGAAGAGAGAGATGACCTTTTATAATGAAGGCTTGCCAGGCCTGCTAGTAACTTTTCTAAAGGAAAAGCAACCCGGCCAGGACAGCCGCATTACCAAGGACCTGCTCAGTGAGAGTGCTCCTATCAGAGGAGAATTAATCATCCACGTTTGGTCAGAGACAATGGGAAGTGAACCAGGCCTGCCTGGAGAGAGGATCAGACAGAATCAATTTCCCAGGCTCCCAAATAACCTCCAGGTGTCTAGAGAACCACCGCAAGAAAGTTAGGCCAAGGGGGGAGCTATGTCAGATAATAACATTTAAAAAATAAATAAAACAATAATGATGAAATTAATCCTTACTAAGCCCTCATTATAGGCAAGGCAGTACACTATCTCATTTGATCATCATCATGCTACAAATAGGTTTTAATAACCAGTAAGTATTTAAATGAGTAACCAGTAAATGTTGAAATTACCTGCACTGTTATTTTTTTTTAAGTTTGGCTGAATGACTTTGGAAAAGACACAGTAAACAATGTGAGTAAAATGCCCCTTTATCCAGTAGATCCTAATTTTAAAAACAGATCTTGCAGGCATGGGTTGATTCTGTCTTTCTTCAGCTCTTCTATTCAACTACGCACTCCTCTAGAGGATCAGCAAAGGGAAAACATATCAGGACCATAGTCTTATCAGTTCAAGTTCAAAACAACAAAGAAACATAAGGAAGAATCTTCCTCAGCCAAAAACTTTGCTGATTCTCTGGCTGCCGGTTTCCTTCAGTGAGACTGCTCAGGGAGACGACGAGGGAGAAAGAACTGAAAACCTTGAAGGCTCATCGCTTACCTCTCAGACGTTCACAACCATGGGCTCCGTTTTTTGTTTTCACCACGCACATCATCAGTAAAAAACTTGAGCATGTACCCCTTATGTATTATTTATTTATCATTTAATTTTGTATCTGTCTTCAACATGTTCTACTGCATATGTAAAATGTACATTATAGAACTCACTAAAAATAAGTTTAAGAGTATGAAATTTCAAAATATAAAAATTCAGAAATCTTTTTCTACCCCAGTGGGTTTTGTCACCCACCGCCAGGCTGCAAACAAACCCCTCTGCTCCAGTGACCGGCTCGCGTTGCTACACCCACCAGAAGTAGCTCCAGGTCATCTTCTGCCTGAAGGTTCACTGGGCCCCGAATAAAGCACTAAATCCGAGGCAGGCATTTCCCGGCAGACCCCTCAGGACTCACCTGCTGCCACCGGAGTGTTCTGAGACAAGCAGGAGACACCATTAGGGAGCTGGATCTCTCAACCCTGAAAAACGCCCCTGCTAAAGAATTCTGTGGTTTTGTGTGTTTTCCAGACAGGAGGCTTTACAAAACATGATGTCACAGAGGGAGCCACAGTCTGCTTTCAGGATTTGTTTTTGAGAGAATTGCTTACTCCTGGCTTTGCAGCCAACTACACCTCTCTCCTCGCACATAATTATACAGAGGCTGGGGGGGTGGGGGGCAGAGCCTTCAGCACACTTATTTGTGAATTCCTAACCACCAGAGAACCCCTCAGACAAACAGAAGCAAACACTACAGACAAGTAATGTCTGAAATGTTGTATGTGTCAGTTTTATTTTTTTTTCAAACGTCTGATTAAGAACTTAACAACTGTCGGAGAAAACTATAAGGCAGATGGAGAATTCTAATGAGATGAACCGAAGCTAGATCCCATCACATCACAATCTTTTGTGCTGGCTTTTGTCTCAGATATTATTTTATTATTCAGCATTTAAAATCTGGATGGTGTTACTTGCAGAAAGCCTTCCACTTCAGGAGGTAAACAACACTTGCTTGTCATTGCCTGTGTTCCTTCCAGCAAATGCCAGGAAAGCACAAAGCTTGGTGGGCACATAGAAATGTAGCAGAAAGTGTGCACTTCCTGCAAGGGAAGTTCATTCAGCAGCGCTTCCTAGAGAGCAAACTTGCTACCCGCACACGTGGGTGTGAGAAGAGCTCAGGAAGCCGAGGAAAGCTGTGCTGGGCCCTGCGTTGTAGACTCCGCAGCACACCCTAACACACCGGCTAGCGGCAGCAGGCTACAGCTAAGGTCGGGGCTGTCCCCACCCGCTCCCACCTGTCACCCAGCTGAGTTGATCCATCTGCTTGCTGGCCAGCCTCTGCGCAGTCAGAAGGAGCAGGGCTGTACTTCTGAGAATCCCCGTGGGCAGCTGTTCTCAACCCTGGCTGCGTATCAGAACGACCCCAGGCATTTTTTAAATGCCGACGCTCTGGTCCCTTCCACAACCAGAAATTTCAATTCAACTGCTCTGGGATGGGGCTTTGGTATATATTTAAAAGGTCCCCAGACGATTCGAAAGTGGAGCCAAGGCTGGGAAGTTCTGGGTCGCATTTCCCTCCAGGCCCCAGCTGTCAGGATGAATAGAACTGTATCCGTCATTAGCCATGCAAATATTTGTTTTACTAAGCACTCTATTTGTTCTCAGTGCTTTGGTCATAAAAATATAATTCCTAGCCCCTAAGGTATCTGCTATACATTCAGATATATTTTATTATTTTACACAGCATCCTCCCAGGTGTAGCAAATACTGCTTCAAAGCAGTGAGGAGCCCAGGACAGGCCCAGGCTCTCTGTTCTCTTCTGTTTGCCTAGTGCCTGGAACCCAAGGGATACATGAAAATTATTTGTTGAATACAAAGATAAATGAACAGAGAAACTTAAGACTATATGTTGGACTACTGAACTCAAATACATTGAATGATGGAATCCAGATAAAAAATATGTCTGTGTGTGAGAATGCTGAGCTGAGTCTAATGAGATAAGTGATAACAGAGGTAAATGTAAGGTCCCGTTCTTCAGTCCAAGGGGACAGGTGCAGAAGCTATCGCACATCTTCTCAGCAATACAATAAAAAGACTTGGTGGTTACCCAGAAAGATAGTTATAGCCCTGGATCACATTAATAAATATAGGGCCTGGAATGTAGGAGACTATCATCTCATTTTTGTCATTTTCCAGATCACGCATGTGGCAATATGCGCAGTTCTGAAAACCATCATATATAAAAACAAGAGACTATTTGCAGAAGACTCCTGGGATATTGGGAGAAATCAAACTATGTCACAAAGAGAATGATTAGAGCAGTGGAGAATGTTTACTTGGAGAAACTTGTGGCTATGAGTGCTATCTTTATTTATTTGAAGGTTATCATTGAGAAGATAATCTAGATTTATTCATTGTGGCCCCAAAGAGTTAGACTAGGGTCAGATTTTAATTCCATACAGAGAATACTTTTCTAAGAACAAAGGTACCCAAAGAAGGATCATGGAAAGGGCTGTCACGCACAGAGTGAGCTCTTGCTGCCAGAGGTACCCGGCAGATGTCTGCATGTCAGGTGATGTCTGGATGTTGTGGAGATGCACTGGGGGCCTTGTTTAGATGTAGGTTCAGAGTGGAGCCTGATCTTGTCTGCTTCTCTAACAAGTTCCCAGGCGATTTGACTCAATGGCCTTTAAAGTCCTTTCCAAGCCTGAGACTTTGGTCTCCAACATAGATGCATGTTCTCTCCTATGCAAACTTTATTCTCTTTGACTTCTAGGTGTGGCCATGTTGCAACCACTTATAAGAAGAGAGCTTTGGGAAACTTTCCAAATGAGGCCCAAGTCCCATATGGATGACATGTAGCGATGTTTGTACCACAGAGGCAATGAGGGAGTAATAGATTGTAATCATTGTTTTTAATTAAGAGGTACAAAGGTTACCATTCTCTATTCTGAAAAATTTGACTACATATTTGCAGAGATGGAGAATAAGTAACACCTGTGAAATTTTTCTTGTTCCTTTTTGCTTTGTACATCTGTATAGATAGATTAGGAAGAAACTTGTCATTTTACCTCCAAAATAAAACAAAAGGAAATTTTAGAGCATTTCCCCAGAGTTTCATCAATTTCTGTCCTAATTAAAAGGGTCAGAACACCCACTTGTCTTGCTGGAAAAATCCCAGCAGTCTCTTGTAGGACTTGAATGTAGGCTGGGAACAGAAATCCTTCTGCCTCCCCTCCTACCCCTTTCCCCAAGTTGGGCAGAGACTACAGCCTGTGTGCCCCTCCCCAATAATGTTTTTCTTTCTTCCTTTGTTATAGAACCTCTGATTCTTAGTGAGGCATATTACTTCCCAAAGAAAAAAGACCCTGTTTCTTGATTACTTTGCTTACCTTCCTGATTGATCCCTCTTTAAAATGCTAATAATGATATAAAATGACATTCTACTTGGAAATAATACAGTGCTACACAAATTTTCGATAAAGCATTGTCATTGTATTCAGGGTATTGAAAAGGGTACTTTATCATATGAGGAGAAGTGAGACAATATCTTTGATCTTCGGCTGTAGTATTAATGCCTGAAGGAAGAAGCTGTATTTGGCTATGAAGTTCTACAAGAATCATACATCTCCCCGTCCGTTGGTGGTAAGAGGGACTGGTGAGGTCGGGGTCAAAGGAGAAGTATTGTCTATTTTTGGTGGAAATGGTGTCATAGGTATTATGGTAGTTCTTCTGTTCATTGGTGGCTTCCTCTGATAGAACAAAAATCAAGACAAAACTGCATTTATAAATACTCAATATATAAATATTACATAACTATTATTAGTTGCATAAATATTTTTAAGTTTATATAGGTAGGAAGGAAAGAATTTTCAACCAATACCATATTTAAAACATTTTTTTTCATTAACTTATTACCAATTTCCTCTGCTTCTTTGTATGTGTATGACAAGTAATCAATGAAATTTCAAATGTTTTTATTTGATCTTTGAAAAGATAGTCAAGTATTCTTCTTCCAACCTTATTGTTCCAGCCAATTCTCCTGGCAAGAATAACTAGAAGAAATGGACCAAAAAAAAAACATTTTTTTTTTAAAGCACCTGTTTGAAGGTAGCAGAGTTCTAAGAAAACCGAGGCTTTATGAACTGAACATTGCAGTGAAGCAAGACTCCCTGGGAGGCATTTGACTGTTCTTCTCAAGGGGGTTGGCAATTCCCAAAGTGGTGGTTAAAAGGTTGAGAAGCTGAGAGGAGCTTTAAACAAATTCACAGGGCTGGTCAACAACTAGGCTGATGGTGGGAGTAAGAGTAAACTGGGGGACTTGTTCCGATCATCTCAGTCTCTGACTGAAATAAGGCGATCTGTGAATACTGTGCCCAGAGCCTACATGCTCAAGAGAAACAAGGAAAAGTCCTTTCTGGAGGAAGACAACTTTATTCAGAGCCTCAAGTTGTCTCTACAATTTTAGAAAACAATGTTCACTGTTCAATTAAAAAATAACCAGGCTAAAAAGGGGGCCAGGGAATCCAAATGTGTGGTGATTAAGGAACAAGACTCAACTGAAAAGAAAAAGGGAAAAGGAAATAATAAAAGCAGACCTTCAGGAAATCAGAAAAATAAACTTGTCAGACTAAGTTTAAAAGAAGTATGCTTAAAATACTCAAGAAATTAAAAAGTAGTTGGTGACTTTGGCATCAAATGGACATTTTTGAGCTGAAAAAGATAATGACTGAAATTAAGAATTCAATAGATTGGTTTAACATCTGATTGAATACAACCGAAGACAGCATTAGTAAACAGGAGATAGCCTGAAGCAGAGAAAAATAAAAAGAAAAGAGCACCTAAGGCATGTGAGAGTCAATGTAAAGGTTGATTGTGAACTTGAAGTGTGAGAAGGCTACAAAAGAAGAGCACAGAAATCATCTTTAATCAGATAACTGCTAAAACATTTTTAAAAACTGATGAAAAATTCTAGAAGCCCTATGATTCTCAAGCAAGATAAATAGAAATAATGTCACATTACAGTAAATCTTCTGAAAAACAAATTAAAAAATAATTTTAGAGATATTTTCAAAATAAAAGTTAGGTAAATTTAAAATAAATGTTTTTTCTTTAAAAAATTTTCTTCACAGATATTTTTAGTAGGAAACACAAAACGGTAGTTTAAGAGGGTTATTGATTAATAACTGTCTTCAAGAAATTTAAACATTTTTAAGCAGAGTCACAAGTTTTTGTTCTTCCATTAGTTAGCAAGTTTATTAGTCTTTGAAACATATAGTCATTTATAAATAATGATTTAAATGTTTTTAAAAAATATAAAAAGCAAAAGTAGCCAGTATGATAAAAACAAGACTCTCAAACATAATTTTACATTTCTTGTGTTTCCCTTATTTTCCTGAATTTTCACTTCTCTTTCAAGTCTTGATAGTGATAGAAAAATCAAGAATAAAAACTTACACAGGTTTTCAGAAGTTTAAATAGACACTTTAATTGCTGCAAGAAAAAAAACAACAGTTACCTGACATTAATAGTTTGTTTCAGTTCAAATTTCAAAATGTTCTGAAGAAAATAAGACACTTCCAAGACAAAATTGCAAAAATTGCTTTCAAGTCTGTGATCAGTAAAGAAGTTTGTTGCATTGTGAATTAGACAACCATATTGAAGAGAAGGGAGCTAAGAGTTAGCTGATAAGAATAACAGTACAATAATTTTCCAAATATTAACTCTAGTGAATACAACCAGAAGCTCTAGAAACAGAGTGATTTATCTCTGCCTTTCTATTGAGACTACGAAGGAGAGGGAAGTCGAGAGCCAAGGTGGGGAGCAGAGAGCGGTGTGCTTTGGCAATCTCTGAGCAGAACTCGAGCTTGCAAAGATACCCCAGGCACCTCCAGGAGATGCAAGGCAGCAAGCAATATTTCAGGAGGCTACAATCTATAAATCAAAATCGATGCTAAAGATAATTACTAAAAGTAAATACAAAATTATCTCAGAGCTCACTTGGGAAAAAGTAGGAATTTGTCAAGTGAGGTGAAGTTTTCTAAAATGAATGAATACATGTAATGTTTTATGAGGAATTTTGAATATTAAAATAAATGTATTTGACAAGTTTACAATGTGATACACTAATAGTCTACATGGGATCATTCTTTAATAGATTCTAAAAAGTAAAGACAAAATATTAAGTTGCAAAAAACAAAATATTCTGGTGAGTTCTGGGTTCTAGTTAATTGACTTCTAGTTAAGTCTGATTATGATAAAATTGTAAAAGAAATTTTATGACTTATGTTATCCCCTTAATTGCAAAAGAGAAGTATTTCAACTAGTTGTCTGTTGAGTAAGGTGTTGTTCACCCAAACAAGAGGTGTCTCAGGGCTGGTGCTGATAACTTTCACAGGCCTGGAGAGGGTCTATTTCTCTGCAGATGATTCTCCCGACTGTCGGGAATTGCCCACAGAATTTCTGTCCATGCCAATCAGGCTATTTCCTATGCTTTCTACCTTAGATATTTTGTTTCTGCCTTACAGTAGCTCTTATAATCACACCTTATGTTCCTGAAAATATTACTTCTTGAAAATGTGAAACATTTTCTCCCTAAATCAAACATTTCTAGGAGACAGCAAACATTCTTAATTTAGGTTGTTTTTTAAAAAGGGAAAAATTACCTTCCTGGTAAAGAAACAATATGGAATTGGAGAATAAAATTCTTGTACCTGTGAAAATTGAGAGACAGATTATGGAGACTGAGGAAATTGATAATAATGATAATAAGAGTAATGAATTAGAAAATTTAGACTCTAAGTTCCTTAAATCAGGGACCGTGTTTAGTCATTTAAGTAGTCCTGGTACCTAGTATGATTGCCCATCCCTCACAGATATTTAAGAAAAATTGGTTTATAGAATGAGTGAATGAACTTGCATATGTTAACATCAGTCACTGATCATTTTTAATACCAGAAGTATTATTTCAGGTAATTCTCTCAGCCTATTCAAACTCTTTTTGTTCACAACAACAACTTGAACTGTAGTCTTGCTTAACCTGCTACCACTGGGCTACTGAGGCCTTCAAGTTTATCAAGGGCTTCTCCAGAGCTATCACCTCCCCACCCCAGGGCCCCTTACTCACTCAGAGGTTCTCAGCCTCGGCTGCCCAGCGGAATCATCACCTGGGAGCTTATAAAAGTCCTGATGCCTGGGTCACAGCCCAGGTCAGTTCAGTCAGATTTCTGGGGCTTGGATCCAGACATCAGAACTTTTTCAACTTTCCCAAGCAATTCCAAAGTACAGCCAAGAATGAACACCACCGCCCTACCCGAGGCTAGTAGAACTTGCCCACTGTGCTTGTTTCAAATCTCTCGCTTTTCCAGCAGGATCTTTTAAGATTGGTTGTAAGAGCTGCTCTCAGTGCCGAAGAAACTTGAAATGGAGATTATGATGGATTCCAATGAAATGTATTTATTTATTTTTAATTAATTAATTAATTTTTGTTACAGGTGTTTCTCCCCCCCCCCACTGATTCCCCCTCCCTCTCCCTCCCCGCCCTGTCCCCACCTTTGTTGTCCATGTCCATTGTTCATGCATACATGCATATAAGTTCTGTGGTTTATCTCTGCCCCCAATCCCCTCTTCAGTGGATTGTCAGTCTTATATTTATTTTTTTTGAGGACCAAGTATAACAAAGTTCAGAATGCATGAACCAAGGCTGAGTTCAGAAATAGACATTAAGAGGTTACTTACTGGTATGGCGTGAGCTGTGACCAAAAGGAAAGTGATCAGAAGCACCACTTTCATCTTTTGACTCTGTCTATAAGTAAAACAAGAATATTATTTCTTAATCTTTTTATTTTTATTTTATTTTTATTTTTTATCCTCACCCGAGGACATTTTTGCATTTAACTTCAGATAGAGCTGGAGGGAGAGAGGGAAGAAGAGGGAAAGAGAGAAACATTGATGTGAAAGGGACACATCGACTGTTTGCCACCCGCACAACCCCAGCCGGGGCCGGGGACGGGGACGAACCGCAACCAAGGTACGTGCCCTAAGCGGGAACCGAACCAGGGACTCTCTGGTCCATGGGCCAACGCTCTAACTGCTGACCCAAACCAGCCAGGCCAAGAGTATTATATCTTAACAGGGAAAATATGGGGCCCTTTCCTACTTATGTAGCACCATACTGGGTTAAGCATGTTATTAATGAACTTGTCTGAAGGGCATGTTATTGGAACCAAACGATGTATAGATATTAAAAATTGGAACATAGATTATGATGCAAATTTTTAAAAAATGGTGTGTGCCCTAATTCAGGATGAACATCACACACACACACACACACACTCAGGTGAAGTATAAAACATTAAATGCTTATTAAGAATATTTTCCCTGCCCTGGCCAGTTTGGCTCAGCGGTTAGAGTGTCAGCCTGCGGTCCGGAGAGACCCGGGTTCGGTTCCCGCTAAGGGCATGTACTTCGGTTGCAGTTTGTCCCCGGCCCTGGTTGGTCGTGCGGGTGGCAGCCACTCGATGTGTCCCTTCACGTCGATGTTTCTCTCTCTCTCTCCCTTCCTCTCTCTCCCTCCCACTCTATCTGTACAAAAAATGGAAAAATATCCTCGGGTGAGGATAAAAAAAAAAAAAGAAAGAAAAGAATATTTTCCCAGTGACTTATGAAGAACATTAGTCTATTCTATTAACTACTTATAAAAAGACAGCTTCAAATATCACTTGATTCTTACAATGACTTTGATAGGTAGATATGATTAATGTAAAAGCCACTTAGAAGTGATATTTGCCCGACTGGTTTGGTTCAATGGTGAGAGCATCAGCCCACAGACTGAAGGGTCCCAGGTTCAATTTCCGGTCAGGGGTACATATCTGGGTTGTGGGTTTGATCCCCAGCCCAGTTGGGGTCATGTGGGAGGCAACCAGTCAATGTATCTCTCTCACATTGATGTTTCTCTCTCTCTTTCTCTCTCTCTCTCTCCCTTTTCCCTTCCACACTATCTAAAAATCAATGGAAAAATATCCTTGGGTAAGGATTAACAAAAGAAAAAACAAGTGGGTATTTTTCTTATCTACACACCTATCCTATGATATAGATTGTTTATTTGAAGTATTAGTAAATTCTCATAGGTACAACAGTTTTCTGTTTTCTACTGTATCATGATGACTTTTATTTTATTTTAATTATTTTCATTTTTCATGGAAACAAGACAAATTCTAATGTTAATAATACACCTTTTAAATGATACTCAAAATGCCTTTTATGTTGTTTCAAGAGAAAAGAACAGAGATGAGACATTCTAAAGATAAATATAATTGATATATTTCTTCATCAGCAGAATACTATAATTTTCATAAAAGTATATTAATTTATTCATTTTTAAGATGTGTCATTTATAGTAATTTTTTATTATAAAAACAATTGCCACTTGAAATACTTTTTACAAAGAGGGTTATAAATGTAATATTAAAACAAATCAAGACAAAAAAATAACAAGATATCCAATAATCCTAGATCTGTGAAATGCCATAAGAGAACATATTCTGAACCAAAATGCCAATGGCTGGGATTTGTTTGTTTGTTTGTTTGTTTTGTTTTAGAGAGAGAGAGAGATAGGAAAACATCGATGTGAGATGGAAACATTGATGAGTTGCCTCCTGCACGCACTCTGATGAACCTGCAATCGAGGTATGTGCCCTGACCAGGAAGCAAGCCCACCACCTTTCCGTGTACAGGATGATGCTCCAGCCAACTGAGCCACCCGGCCAGGGTGCCAATGTCTGATTAACAATCCATCTTCAAGGCTAAATGATATTTGAAATGGAAAGAGAGACTTCAAGAGAATGATATAAATTCATGTTTATGTAAATATTATTGCCTCTCAGGAAAGCTGACATTCTTCATGGTCCTCTCTTCTAAGTGCAGATGTTCCCTTTATTTATTTTTTTTATAGTGCTAAAAATATGGAGGAGAGACAGACTATACGTGTGCAGAAACGTTTTAAAAATCCATTTATGTAGAATTTTTGTCACTCTTTTTTTTTTTTGTATAATTTGTTTTCAGTCATTATTGATTTTAAAGCCCTGATATAATCCAGAGCAAACCTGAGAGTAACTTGTGTATTTATGTATTTTGTTAATCCTCACCCAAAGATATTTTTTTCATTGATTTTTAGATAGAGTGGAAGGGAAGGAAGAAGGGAGGGAGGGAGGGAGAGAGAGAGAGAGAGAGAGAGAGAGAGAGAGAGAGAGAGAGAAACATCAATGTGAGAGATACATCAATTGGTTGCCTTCTGCATGAGGTCAGGGTCAAACCCCTAACCCAGGGATATAGAACCCACAACTCTTCAGTCCTCGGGATTATGCTCTAACTGCTGACTAAAATCAGCCAGGGCCAGAGTAATATATGTAAAATAAATATACATGCAACATATAAAACAATAAAGAATCAAATAAAAACATATGCACAACTATAAAAATGAACTAAAATGTTAATTATTGCATCAAACTAAATTCTTTAATTTGTCTATGTCTTTAACAAGATAATATAGTTTATAATTAGAAGGATACTACCTTGTATGCCAGGAAGAGTGAAATGTCCAATAGTCTTAATGAAGACTTTCTTTGAAGTCTCGCTTCCAAATGATCTGGATAATTAAATGATATTTATATATGTAGATATTAATGACGTGTAACATCAGCACATTAAAAAAAAATGGGTTCTGATGATCCTCATTTACATAGGGATGGGACAGGGATTTTCTATCAACACCTCATTCTTTGTGGGGCTAAGACCCTTGTCTTTGATCATAATACATTTTTGTGGCTATTCATGAGACATGAATAATTCTTTCAGGTGACTCTAGGCTTTTGCTAATGAACAATGAGGACACATAATTGCAACAACTAGAAAAGTACCATAATGAATTCATAGTCTGGTTAGGAGATACATGTTGAGAATTTCAACTTAAAAGATTTAAAATAAATCCATTGAAATACATGAATCATGCATTTACAGAGGAAGTCTTGTTCCCCCATCTTATTTGGTTTGGGAAAACAGCCTTTTGGCCTGGATAAAGGGAGTGTGCAGTAGCCTGAGAGTCAGTTTAAGTAGAACAAAACATAGTGAGGGGGCATTTGAGCAACCAATGTCTGGTTAACCCACTAGGGGACACCAGGACTTGGATAGTTCGTTGGGAAAGAGGCTTCACCACAAGAGAAATGTGTGGTTCTGGGCCTTAGCAGCGTGAAGGCAGAACAACCAGGGGATGGGAATAGGGATCCTGACTAATTTGTTAGGACAAGCCAACCATGAGGAGACTTTTTCTTTATGCCCACATAAAGGCAGGCATGATATCATCAGTGTAACTTAGAAAGATCCTGGATGACTAAATGTTTGTCTGTCAACACTTGGAAATCCACTGAGGCAGGATCAAGTGCTTGGGTCTGGACCTGTTTTATTTCTGTGTTAGATTCTGAGTGAATTTAGACTGGGTTTGTGAACCGCTGGATGCATACTTGCTGAGACGGGCATAACAGTCGGTTTTCTTGAGGTTAGTAGCTACAACTAAGTCAAGAAGCTGGTCTGCAGTGTTAATCTACATTCTCTTCAAAAAAAAAATTTTTAAAGGTGTATTTAATTTTTGAATAAAATTTATTTCATCTTATAAAACATGCCCCTCAGTAAATTTGAACCATTTAGAAAAGAATTACAATTCAGCAATCTTCTGCAATGTATATCCAGGAGAATTGAAAACGTATATCTATATAAAAACCAGTGAGAAAATGTTTATAGCAGCATTATTCATAATAACCAAAAAATGAAAACAATTCAAATATTTATCAACTGATGAATGGATAAACAAAATGTGGTACATCCACACAATGGGATATTATTCCGAACTAAAAAGGAATGAGATACTGATGCAAGCTACAGCCTAGATGTACTTTGAAAACATCATGCAAAATACAAAAGGAGCCAGATACAAAAGGCCACATATTGTAGGATTCCATTTATATAAAATGTCAGGGCCCTGGCCGGTTTGGCTCAGCTGTTGGAGCGTCAGCCCGCGAACCAGAGAGTCCCGGATTCGGTTCCTGCTAAGGGCAGTACCTCAGTTTCGGTTCATCCCTGGCTCCGATTGGGGTCGTGCGAGTGGCAACCAGTCGATGTGTCTCTCTCACGCCGATGTTTCTCTCTCTCTCTCCCTCCCTCTCTCCTTCCTGCTCTATCTGAAGATAAATGGAAAAAAAAAAAAAGTCCTCAGACGAGGATAAAAAATAAATAAATAAAAAATAAAATAAAATGTCAGGAACAGGTAATCCATGGAGACAAAAAGGAGGATCAATAGTTGCCAGGGGCTGGGGAGACAGGGAAATGGGAGCCCATGAGTATGGAGTTTCTTTTCGGGGTGGTGAAAAGTTTCTGGAATTAGGTAGTGGTGGTGATGCACTACTCTGAATGTATAACAAATTTATCAATATGAATAAAGTAAGAATCACTCATAATCCTAACACTTAGAGATGACTTCTAGCAATTTTTGATGCATTTCCTTATTTCCTTCTAGTCTTTTCTTTAGCATATTATTCATGTAGCTAAAATCTTGAAGTCTTGCCTTTTTGTTACATAATATGGTAACTATGTAAATACAAGCTCTTTGTAAATACTAATTTTAATAGATGCTTAGTAGTTTACTGGCTGAAAGTAAGAGAAGAGGGAAAAGGGTGTGCTGAAGTATGGCTGACCAAAGACCGGGAGCAACTCTCTTGCCTGCTATCCAGTCCCACCGTTTTCCCACCCGGCCAGATTCTTACCTGTGAAAAAATGTGTAGTTCTTAGATTAGAAGGAAGAAGTTGCTCCTGCTGACAAGTAACAAAGAGAAACTATTCTTATATTGGGTAATTCCCAGAGTTTTAAATATGTAACAGATACAAATGTGATTGTATTGATGTGCTGAAACACATTACAAAATAGCCATATAACCAAAATCAAACTTTTAGCAGGATATGAAGAGGCAGAATGGAGCAGTAGAAAGAGCCCTGGATTTAGAGTCAGAAGGACTGGGTTTCAGTCCTGGCTCCACAGGTAAATAGTTGTGTGACCTACAGCAAGTAACTAAAATTTCTCTGAGCCTCAGTTTCTCCATCTATAAAATGGGGTTTATGTCACCTTTTCTAGTTACCTCTCAGGGTTGTGTGAAGGTCAGCTAACATTTAGATGCATTTGAAGTGATTTCAAAATTGTAAAATGCTATAAAAGAGTAGAAAATATAACAAATACTTAATGTCTGCTCCAAATTATGAGCTAAAGAAATACTTTAGTAAATACTGTAATATGGGGTTTTATAAGAGAGGTCTAGGGATGAAAGGACAACTTATGTTTTTGTATTGCACAGTTCTAGAGCACCTCAGAGGACTGCCTGGGGTCCTAAGAAGGTGATAACTTTCAAATGCCTTTCATGTAAGTGAAGGATAAGCCACAGAGGTGAAGAAACAGAAGGTAGAGACCACTAGCCAGGGAAAGGTGCAGGGAGCCGGCCTGACCTTGACTTTCTTTCTTTCTTCCTTCTTTCTTTTCTACCCTCCTTCCTTTAAAAAACATTTATTGTGAGCCTGGGAATGCAAAATGATAGATAAGATATAGTTTCTTCCCATTGTGAAATCAGTCTAATGGGAAAGGCAGGCTCATGAATAATTAAACCACTGTGTGGTAAGTGCAATAATACAGATGTGCACAGGGTATTATGGGATACAGCAGAGGAAAACCTAGCTCAGAGCCTTCCTGGAGGGAAAGATGACCCCACTGAATCTTAAGTGATAAGCAGTGTTTACCCAGGACTAATGGGAAGGACAGAAAAGACATTCCAGGCAAAGGGGACCGT
Source organism: Molossus molossus (assembly GCF_014108415.1). NCBI lineage: Eukaryota > Metazoa > Chordata > Mammalia > Chiroptera > Molossidae > Molossus > Molossus molossus. The sequence continues at coordinate 55,554,603 of NW_023425344.1, forward strand.
ATGAGCAAAAACGTGGAATTAAGAGATAATCCGGTGGTTTTATGGAACCATAAATAGTTCATCTCATTGAAGGATGATGAGGCAGGAAGTGGCAGGAAAGTCTGCACAGACAGTGGTGGTCTAGGAATCCCCACTAGAGGGATGATTCTGAAGCCAGAACAAGAGAGCAAAAACATTCAAGTTCTCACTGCTCCCTTAGGAAAGAGATAATTTAATAGTTAATCAATTAAAAAGAAAAATGTTAAAATGGGAGGTGGGAATCTCAACTCATATGTCAAATGACTAATTTTCTTTACATGGAAAAGCTCTTAAAATAAATAGGAAAAAGAAGAATGACTCAATAGAAAAATGAACTAATAACACAAATAAGCAGTCCACAAAAGAATAAATATACATGGATGGCAAATTGACAATGTTTAGAATTCACACACCCTTTGACTCAGCAATTCCACTTATAGGAATCTGCCTTGCCAATACAAGGGGGCAAAGAAAAATGGACAAGATGTTTATTGAATTATTATAATTGCAAAAAGATGGGTCATCTAAATGTCCATCAGTTGAAGACTAGTTAAATAAATTATGGTGATCCATATAATGGAATATACTAAACAAGCCATTTAAAAGAATGAAATATTCATAACGGTTTCTGTAGAAGAATACTTTCTTTTTCATTTTATACCTTTTCATATTGTTTAATTTTTTTTACCCTTTACATTACTTTCATAAAAAATATTAAAATATATGTAATTATCAATGAGTTTAGTGGGTTTTAAAGGATTATGTTTATCCCAAAAGCGAACATAATTTGCTGAGTAATATCCAGGAGACCTCTTTCAAGTGAAGATCTAGAACATTCTGCTGCTGATATTCCAAGGATGAGTTTGGATCCCAAAATCTCCCTCCTCTCCCCAGTTCCAAGGTGAATGATGCCAAACATTTGTGCTCTTTGGTTCCAGCTCTCTTCCCGCTCTTTCTGGATCTTTATAAGAAATCCCCCGCTCACTGGAGTTAGCAAGAGCTAGCTCCTTTCAACCAAAACACCCCAGGTAAAACAGTTGTTTTTAAAAATTGATAGTTTAACTTTCTAGGTTCTTAAACATATAGACTATTGATACGTTTTTTGATCGAGACTATAAGGAATATACTATTGTATTAATTAGTCCCCAACTGAATTATATATAAAGAGACATTTATTGATTAGTGAGAAAAGTAAAAAAATAGAGACACTCAATAACTATTTATAATACATTGAATAAATAAAAATTATCTGGAGGTCTTGCTCTCCACTGAGGTGGAGGGTGGGATAGGAATGGCACATGAATGGGGACAGAACCATGAGAGTTTCACTAGAAGGGAATTTTGGCTGGGAATCGGAGATGGGATGGAGAGAGCCTTTGACATCCAACTGTGGTCCCCAAGTGACAGTCCATGGACAAGCCACCTCCGATTTATCTGGGGAGCTTTAACCATCTGTAGGGGGCAGAATACTGCCTCTCCCCAAAGATGACCAGGCCCTAATCTCCAGAACCTGTGAATATGTTGCTTTACATGGCAAAAGGAATTTTGCAGATGTGATTAGGGGCCTTGAGATGTTGAGATTATCCTGCATTATCCAAATGGGCTCCAGGCAATTACAAAGGTCCTTGAAAGCAGAGGAAGGAGGCGGAAAGGAGGTCTGAGTGAGGTGATAGAACACCTGCCATTGCTGCCATCAAGCTGGGAGAATGGGCCATGAGTGGAGGGGTGTGGGTGGCCTCCAAAAGCTGGAAAGGCAAGGAAACATTCTCCCTAGGGCCTCCGGAAAGGAAGGCGGTCCTGCTGAGACCTTGATTTTACCCGGCAAGACCTGTGTTGGATTTCTAACCTTCAGAACGGTAAGGTAATAAATTCACATTGCTTTATTTGTTACAGCAGCAATAGGAACTGACACCACCACCTGCAAGTTCTGAAGCCCCGTCTAGGTGATTCAGATTCAGCATTGTTTGAAATAGCTGGTATTTGGTTGAGTTTGTGGAACCCTGCTTAGACTATCTTTAAATCCGCTAAGGAGAATGGATTTAAATAATGTAAGTCTTATTGGTAAAACTTTTTGTCTTTGGAGGTCTTGTTTTCCCAAAGTATGTTTAAACAAATACTTCTCCCGATTGAGGGGAGTGTAAGTGTAACAAAGTGACCAGGAACTACAGACATCAAATTTTAATCCATACTCATTTGAAGTCAATTTGATAAATGTGTTATCACTTTGCTGAGTTCTGTTATATTTGCTATCTACTTCATGGAAAAGTTTATTTTTGAAATCCTCTTTTATAGTTAAAACTCTTTTTATTTCAAAATTTGATACATCCAGTGGGTAGTTGGTGAGCATTTCCTGTGAATGACGCTCACCAAACCTCCTTTCCCTCCAGGTCCTTCCCCTCAGGGACAGGTCAGCAGCCAGGGGTTCCCAGTGGCATTGGCCATTGGTTCTGTGTTCTCACCTAAGAGCAAGTTGTCCTATTCTCGGGGTAAACACACTTACAACATGATTACAGTGGTTAAAGCTGCTGCTTAGTTCAGACACGTGTTCACATTTTGTCATAAAAACACTGGAGTCTTATGTTTCATGATGATCAGAGCTCCATTCTGTCTCCAACTATGTTTGCTCTGATTCAAGTAAAAACAAAACAGAACAGAAACCCTGTAAGGTAGAGGTTTGCAGTGTGGCCACACATTAGACTTACTTTTAGAAATAGCTGCTGATGCCTTGGTCCCACCCCCAGACATTCCAATTCAGTGGATCTTGGATGGGACTCAGGCATCAGTAATTTTTTTTTTATCCTCACCCGAGGACATTTTTCCACTTTTTGTTCAGATAGAGTGGGAGGGAAAGAGACAAAGAGAGAGAGAAACACCGACGTGAAAGGGACACATCGAGTGGCTGCCACCAGCACAACCAACCAGGGCCGGGGACAAACTGCAACCGAGGTACGTGCCCTTAGCGGGAACCGAACCCGGGTCTCTCTGGACCACAGGCCGACGCTCTAACCGCTGAGCCAAACCTGCCAGGGCGGCGTCAGTATTTTTTAAGACATTCACTCCACCAGATGATTCTTCTGTGGAGAACCCCTGTTCTCAGGACCTTGAACTCTGGGGTGCCTGTCTTTCCTCCTTCCTTTTGAGACTCGAGCGCCCCAGGAGTTCCTGCTGCAGGTGGTTGCTGGGGTGTCCCACTGTTGGAGGGGCCAGCAGCAGGCGCTTTGGCCTCTGCAACATGGTTCCTACTGAAAAAAATGACAGGAAATTTTTTTTTTACTCTTTTGAGTGGAGTTCAGGATGGCCCAGTGAGCCTGTCCTTGTTCCCAGTGGTTCGGGAAATGGATAAGTCAGAGCAGGGTTACTGCAGGATACTGAGGAAAGATGTACAATAGCGACAGCCCAAAGCTTAAACTTGCATGAACTTCCAGTACAGGAAACAGCTGTTAGCAAGAGCACCAATGAGGCCGTGTGTGTGGCTCCCAGGAGGGGTGAGCTCTCACTAGCTCACGAAGGACACACGCGGGGGACTGTTGTTGGGGGGAAGCTGACCGTGCAGCTCACACAGGGCAGTCAGGAGCGCCCAGCTGTCTTCACTTGCCGACAGGTACGGTGACGACGGAACAGAGACTGGCGCTCCAACAAATGCCGTCATGTCCCATGCTCAACAGCCATGACAGAGCAGTTTCCGTGGGTCCTGTCGGTAAGAAGGTAAACACACAGAAGACATGTTTGAAATACCCCCTACCAGCCCGGGAGGAAGGCCAGATCCAATGGGCGAAGCTTGTCCTGAGCCAGAGCCATGAATACAAATGGGGAGAGCACATGCTCAGGTGGTGTGGGAAGTATTTGCTTGGGAGATTTGGCCCCCAAAAATGCAGTCAAAAGAGAAGGGGCCCTCAGGTGAGATCCTGTTTGCTTATATAGAGACAGCCTGGTCAACCCACTACCTGTAAACTGCCCACGACGAGGTCTGCGCAGCTGAGGAAGCATTGCATTTACTCTAGACACAGCGCCATGTGCTGTTCCTGAGCGCAGCCCGGAGCCACGGGATACAGAAATACCTTACAGAAACTGTAAAGTGCTATACGAATTTGGTGGCGGTGGTTCACAACCTTGCTACTCAAAGTGTGGTCTTTAAACAGGTATTAGCAGCCTCACCTAGGAGCTGGCTAAAAATCCTACTGAATGCACTTTTGTTAAAAACATTTATTGTGGTAAAATGTCCATAACATAAAATTTGCCATTTTGACCATTTTTTAGACGTGCAATGCTATGGTGTTAAGTATATTCACATTGTTGTGCAACCTCATCACTCCATCTCCAGGACTAGTCCATCTTCTCAAACTGAACTCTGACCCCTGAATTGGCTTTTCCACAAGGTCTCTGGGTGATTCTGGCTGTGGATCCTGTAGTAAACATAATCAGTTTCCTGTGTGGTGGATGCTGTGCTAAGCATTTTTTATCTCATTTAATCTCAATCATCCCAACAGCCTTATGAAGTAGGTCCAGTCATGAACCCCACTTTACAAATAGGGAAACACTTCAGTGATTTACTCAAGGTTGCACTTTGGGTTATGGGCGGAGCTGAGATACCAGGGGTATCTGGGATTCTAGAGTGCCTCTGACTTCCTCTGTGCCCAGAAAGATCACATCCAGGTACTTGCGTTTGATGATATGTGTTGAGGAAGAAAGAAGCCTGGATATGTAGAGAAAAGAAGTAAAATACGATCCCACTGCAAGTAAACCTTTATTTCCACAGTTTTACACTGCCCATGCATCTAGTGAACAGACCTGGGGAATCTGGAACTCGGCTTGCACAGCATCATTTTACTTTGTCTCTTCAAAAACTTTACTCTCTTATCTCAGACCCCACCCCCACCCCCACCACCCCCCGCTTAGGTTATTTCAACTGATCCTATTTGTCTCTTTGCTGAACCTTCAGGAACAAACAGGAAGATCAATTGGGAAGGTACCGCCGGGGAATTCTGTGCTGGGTAGGATGGTGTGGCAGGCTCGATGCTCTCCCACCTCAAACCCCGTGGTTTCAGGGCTCAGCATGACTCAGGGTGCAAACCCCAGAAGGTCTGACCTGGAATATGACTCAGGAACTCGGACTTGCCTCTCTGGCTCATACCTAAAACTGGGAAATTTACAAAACCCAAAAACCTTTATAATCAGAAAAGATAAATCTCCTAGAAGGAAGGAAAACACAATGGAAAATTCCACCAGAAATATCTGAAATTGCCTAACTCTTCTTGTGTCAGCAACTGGGGGGTCAGATGTGGCCAGATGGCCACAATGGGTGTACAGCTGGACAAAACCTGTCCTTCTAAGGAGTTAACATCTAGAGGGCACCTCTGGTCATTAAAAGTTCCTTGAGAACTATACCAACCAAGATCCAGTTTTCTTAATGATTGCTCAGAACTACTCATTGACTGAAGCTCGGTTAGATGAATGGTTGTCAGCCCTGGCTGTAGAGTGGAATCAATCACTTGTGAAGCTTTTTTATTTTATGTATTTATTGATTTAAAATTGATTTTAGAGAGAGGGAAAGGGAGAAGGCGAGAGAGAGAGAAATATCGATGAGAGAGAACATCGATTGGCTGCTTCCTGCATGTCCCGCATTGGTGATCAAGCCCACAACCCGGGCATGTGCCCTGACTGGGAATTGAACTGGCGACCTCTTGGTGTATGGGTTCATGCTCAACCACTGAGCCACACCAGCCGGGCTTGTGAAGCTTTTTTTTAAAAAAAATCCTTAGCCCTTGCCGGTGTGACTTAGTTGGTTGGGAGTTGACCTGTGCCCTGAAACATAGCTGGTTTGATTCTCGGTCAGGGCACAAGCCCGGGTTTCAGGCTGGATCCCCGATAGGGGCATGAAGGAGGCAGCCGATTAATGTTTCACTCTCACATCAGTGTTTTTCTCTCTCTCTCTTCTTCTCTCTCTAAAAATCAATACAAAATCTTTTTTAAAATGTCCCACCCTGGCCTTGGCCAGTTTGGCTCAGCGATTAGAGCGTCGGCCCGTGGACCAGAGAGTCCTGGGTTCGGTTCCCGTTAAGGGCATGTACCTCGGTCCTGGTTGGGGTCATGTGGGAGGCAGTCACTTGATGTGTTTCTTTCACATCAATGTTTCTCTCTCTCTCTCTCTTTCTCTCTCCTTCCCACTCTATCTGAACAAAAATGGGGAAATGTCCTCGGGTGAGGATAAAAAAAAGAAAAAAAAAGTCCCTATTCCAGAATCCACACCTAAAGATTCTGACTACGTGTGAGTAAACAAACCAGTGTTAACAACTTTTAGCACTTGGGTCGTACTCTACAGGTTTCAAACTGCTCTTTTAGACGCTTCTCCCATTTAAGCCTCAAGACTCCCCTAGAAAATACTGTTGTATGATGTCCATTTTACAGAGGAGGAAACTGAGGCTTAATAAGATTAGGTGATTTTCACCCCCCTCCCCCACCAAATTCCAAAACACTAGTGAACAAATTGTGTTTATTTAACTCTTGCCTACTCAGAAGTTTAAAGTGATTCTTACCTGGCTCTACCTGTGCCCTCAGAAAGTTTAATTGTTTGCTTTGTCAAGTATGTCATTTATTCCTCTCACCTTAATACTGATGTCTAATTTTAAACAATGCTTATTATTTTAAAAATTCCAACCGAAAAAGTAAAGAGAATACTGTAATTAACCCTCATGTAATCATCATCCAGCTTCAACAACAACCCACTCAGGGCCAGGATGATTTCATCCATGCCCTCACACACTAACTTGAAACAAATCCCAGTAATGTTTCAGTTTATTCCACTAAGGATTTAAAGACAAAATAACTTCAATATCATTATCATACCTAAAAACTTGACAGTGATTCCTTAATATCGTCAAATATCCAGTCAGTATTCACACATCTCTGATTGTCTTTTTAAAAAATAATTTCTTTGATTAGGGATCTAAATAAGTTCCATATATTGCAGCTGCTTGATACAGCTCTTCAGCCTTTTTTAATCTGTAGGGTTCACCTTTATCTCTTTTTGTCTCCTTGTAATTTATTTGTTGAAGAAACCAGGTCATTTTTCCTAGAATCCTCAGTCTGGATTTTGCTGATTACAAACCCTTGCTGACATTTAATACATTCTGCCAAGCTATCTAGCTTCTATCAGTTAGAGGTAGATCCAGACACTTGAAATTTCGGTCAATTTTTTTTTCAAAATTTCTTCCTAGTTGCTGGAAAGGTTTTGGAAACAAAACTAATTGTCAAGGAGAAGTTGCTAATACACATGCATTCGTAGCCCAGAATTAAAGAGTTTGACTTTGGCCATGGGTGCCCAGCTTCTGCTGGGAGGATCCCTTTCCTAACTCTGGGTCCAGGTTTAGTCCTGCCCCCTCAGACATGCCGCCTCCACCTCTTGGGGTCTGTGTCTGTCCTCCTTTCCAGCACCTGCAGGTGTTCTATGGGAGTCAGCGGTTTCCTGCGATCAGATAGCCTCCCTGTGTCTAGCTAGTTGGTGATGAGGAAATCAGCATTTTCTGGCAGCTACTGTTTCACAAAGAGCGTTTGCTCAGAGTGACACCTAGTGGCGTTCAACAATTACTGGCCTGTAGTGGCTCTTTTTCAAAGGGAAATCAAATCTTAGTTTGGTTTTTAAATATGTATTTTATTGTATTTTTCATTACAAAAGTATCTCATAATCATAAAAAAACTCAAAAGATACTGAATAATAGTAGCCTTGACAATTACATTTGTTTCCAAAATTTTACTATAAACATTCCCGGTGCACCATGTAAATACAAAGTCAAAGTCCCACATGAATCTACACCTAAAACTAACCACAGCTAATGGTAAATTTTTCTCTTTAATATCTACATATTATTTCATAGAATTGGAGGTCGTGGTAATTTATTTATCCCATCCCTCATTCGTGGTGTGTAAAGTAGATTCCAGTTTTTTTGACAGTACAAACAATGCTGCCAGAAGGTCTCTGTTTGTGGGGGTTTTGCACTCCTGGGAATTTTTCTGGAGAAAGTCATCTAGAAGTGGAATTACTGGGTCAAAGAGAATGAGCACTTTTTACACCAATTTACAACTCAACCAATAACGCAGGAGGATGCTTATTTCCCCACCCGCTCACACCACCAGAACATTATCACTTAAATAAAAATCCTTGTGCGGCTTGCTTTTTCACCTTTCTGTTAAAAAAAGAGGAGTTTACTAGGTTGGGTTCTGTGTGATACAGTTTTTTTCTGACCATTAATCTTTCTGGAAACATTTAACCTTATTAATATTCATCATACTCAAACTGTGTGCCTGGCCAATCCAGAGACACTGGGGTGAATTGTGAAGAGAGCAGGACATGAAACCTGCCCTCTGTCACCAGGGAGCTCACAGGCCAGTGGAGGAGACCTGTGTGTAAACCATTCACCACCGTCGGGCTCTACTGCAGGGAACCCAGGCAAGCTGGTGGCTGAGGGGAGGAAGTGAGGACAGACGGGCCATGGAAAGGCTTCACAGAGGAGAAGGCACTTGAGCTGGGTCTTGAAGAATGAGGCTAACCCAACCAGGGGGAGGGCAGTTCAGGGACAGAACCAGGATGTGAAAGGTGTGGTATAACTGGGAGACCATAGGAAGGTCCACATAGCTAGAAAGGGTTTGGGAAGCAGCTCAGATGTGAAACTGTAGAGATGAGCACAGGTTACAGCATAGAGTTGGGACTTTATCTACAAGGATGTTGTTTCTCAAAGTCTGGACCCTTTTATTTTAAAAGAAAACACTGTCCCAATACTGTGATTGAAAAACCAATTTGATTTGCCGTAAGATACCAGACAAATAGATTTAATTTTTAAAAAAGAAAAAAACTGACTGAGTACATTTGAAACAGCTTAAAATTAAAATTAAATTAAATATAATAATGAATCTAATCTGTTTATAGGAATGTATGCCTAAAATGATCTTCATCTGGGAAAAAATAGTTTGTGATCAGTGAGTAATAATGAAATTTAGCTCTGTATCATTTAGTTGAAGACTAAGATGAAAGTTATGTCAGAGCAGTTCTGCCTTGGTTTTTGTGTTAATTAGCCCGCAGAATCTCGTCACACCTGTTTAGGCAGAGGTGCAGAGAGCTCAGTGTGGCTGCCATACCTCACCAATCCCACAGCCGGAATTGAAATCCAAATCTCTGACTCCAGAATCTCATACCAGGCCGATGCTTGATCAGAGGGAAATCTTTCTAACCTGTATCTCTCCAAGATCAGAACTAGGCTGTCTCTAGGAGTAGTGATGTTCTTCCTGGAGACATTCCAGCAGACACACCTGCGAGGGAAGTGGTTTTGAGACTGTACTTAAGGTTGAAAGTCCCTTGTAAATCTTAAGAGTCTCTGGGAAATATTTCAAGACAGTAACACAGAGATTAAGAACTTTATGCCTTTCGCCCTGGCTGGTTTGGCTCAGCAGTTAGAGTGTCGGCCTGCGGTCCAGAAAGACCCGGGTTTGGTTCCCGCTAAGGGCACGTACCCCAGTTGCAGTTTGTCTCTGGCCCTGGTTGGTCATGCAGATGGCAACCACTCGATGTGTCCCTTTCACGTCGATGTTTCTCTCTCTCTCTCTCTCTTCCTCCCACTCTATCTGAAAAAAAAAATGTCCTCGGGTGAGGATAAAAAAAAAAAGAACTTTATGCCTTTCTTTTAATCATTAAAATACTGATAAAAGGAGATTTGGGGTTCTACAGAAATAAACATTCAAATTTAAAGCAATGATTCTTAGAGATTCAGGGAACCCTAATTCTACCGGCTCATGAATTCTACATCCAGCAGCAGTAATTGTTTAAAACACACACAAATAGTTATTTATGTAAAAAATCCCCCAAACAGAAAGACTTTCATGACCATGTGTATCATATTCTCTGAAAACAATGTTTCCGGGAAATATAAGTCCATAATGAAATTATACTTCAGTTTTGATTATCACAGCCAAATTTTAATTTTTTAGATTCTCAATGTTTTGGTTTATTTAATGCAGTGTAACCAATTATCCCAAAAGTTAGTGGCTTAAAACAACAATAATCTTGTATAGTATTATATTTCACAATTGTTTGGGTTAACTGGCTCAACTGGGTGACTGTTCTCCATATGTATCAGCTGGGGCTGCCATCAGCTGGGCTGGAACAGTCAACAAACCTAATGGTTCAATTATAGGTGTGTTACTGGTGCTCTTTGGCTGTGTGGTAGTGACAGCATAACAATTATAAGTGATATGATTTCAAATTCCCCATTTTTATTAACCTATCACTTGTCAACTTTTGGTGTAGTATCAAAGAATATCCACAATTATCTGAAAGAGCTATTAAAATACTCCATCCTTTTTCAACTACATATCTGTATGAGGCTCAGTTTTTTTCATACACTTCAGCCAACAAAACATAATATAGCTGATAGATTGCAAGAGCAGATATAAAACTCTGTCTTCTATTAAGATAGTTCTGAAAGATATTTGCAAATGTTTAAAACAATGCCACTCCTCTCACTAATTTTGTTTTGTTTTGGAATATATAGTTAACCTTTAAAGTATGTTATTTATTATCAATTTCTTGGTTTTGATAATGCAATATAGTTAAGTTAGATATCACCACTGGGAGAAGCTGGGTGATGGAACATAAGATCTCTCTGTATTATTTTTCAACGTTTTTTGTTTATCTTTATTGTTGAATGTATTACAGATGTTCCTCATTTTCCCCCACTGACCCCTCCTCCCGACTCTTGCCCCCCTTCCTGCCTTTTCCCACACTGTTGTCTGTGTCCATTGGTTATGCATATATGCATACACGTTCTTTGGTTTATTCCTTCCTACCCCCTCACCCCCCTTCCCTTTGAGGTTTGTCAGTCTAGCAACCAATTTATACTTCTTAATCCCTTCACCTTTTTCACCCATTCCCCCAACCCCCTCCCATCTGGCAACCAACAAAATGTTCTCTGTATCTATGAGAATGTTTCTGTTCTGCTTGTTCATTTTGTTTGTAAATTCAATTGTTGATATAGATATGTATTCATTGCCATTTTGTTTGTTCATATTTTTTATCTTTTTCTTCAAGAAGACCCTTCAACATTTCATATAATAATGGTTTGGTGGTGATGAACTCCTTTAGCTTTTCCTTGTCTGAAAAACTCTTTATATGGCCATCAATTCTAAATGACAGCTTTGCAGGATAGAGTAATCTTGGTTGTAGGTTCTTGCTTTTCATCACTCTGACTTTTCTTGCCACTCCCTTATAGCCTGCAAAGTTTCTTTTGAGAAATCAACTGACAGCCTTATGGGAACTTCCTTGTAGGTACTAGCTGCCTTTCTCTTGCTGCTTTTAAGATTCTCTCTTTGTCTTGAACCTTTTGCATTTTGATGATGATGTGTCTTGGTGTGGGCCTCTTGGGGTTCATCTTGCTTGGGACTCTCTGTGCTTCCTGGACTTGTATGTCTGTTTCCTTCACCAGGTTAGGGAAGTTTTCTGCCATTATTGTTTCAAATAGGTTTTCGATTTCTTGTTCTCTCTCTTCTCCTTCCCCAAGATGCAAATGTTGGCATGCTTGAAGTTGTCCCAGAGGCTCCTTACACTATCCTCATTTTTTTGGATTCTTTTTTCTTTATGCTGTTCTGATTGGGTGTTTTTTGCTTCCTTATATTCCAAATCAACGGTTTGCTTCTTGGCTTTACCTACTCTACTATTGAATCTGTGTAAATTATTCTTTATTTCTGTTAGTACCCCCTTCATTTATGACTGTGCATCCTTCATTTCTGACTCGTTCTTTTTTATGCTCTTGAGGCCCTCACTAAGTTCACTGAGGTTCTCACTAAGTTCATTGAACATCCTTATAAGCAGTATTTTGAACTCAGCATGCTGTTAGGTTGCTTATCTCCATTTGGCTTAGTTCTTTTCCTGGGGTTTTGTTCTGTTCTTTCATTTGGGACCTGTTTCTTTGTCTCCTCACTTTGGCCTCCTCCCTGTGTTTGTTTCTATGTATTACTTAACGGGAGGTATGGGGCTAGCTGAGACCAGATGCTGCTTATTTGAAAGAATTTAGGAAAACCTGAAGCTGGAAGCCAATCCTATAGTTAAGCAACTGGGAACAGCTTGTATGGGGCTGAAAGCTGGGTGGGGCAGGGCCTCAAGGAATCACCAGGGCGGGGCTACCAGTGTGAGCCAGGTTGCTGGAGTATCAGATATGGCGATTGTCTGCCACCCCAGGGAAGGGCTCACCAAAGGAACATCAGCCTCCACCAGCACATCTGTTCAGGAGAAAGCCCCCTCTCCAGCCCTCGCTCCAGTGCCAAACAACTCAGTTCTTCCCTGTATGTCTCTGGTGCCCCTCGAGCTGCCTCCCCTCCAAGCTTAGAGGGAGAGAGTCCAATAAGTCCATGTGTGGGCCCTTTAAGAGGAGTTGCCTGGGGCTCCAGCCGCCTCAGCCTCCCTGAGCCTCAGTTCCCGCTGGTTTTTCCAGCCAGAAGTTATGGGGACTTTTCTTCCTGGCACTGGAACCCTGAGCAGACACCTGGTGTGGGACGGGGACCCTTCAGTCCTCAGGGAGGACCTTCCCAGCTGAGGTGTCCTCCTGATCTTTATCCACCACACGTGGGTGTGGGACCAGCCCTTCTGCCTCCATGCGTCCTACCTCCACCCCTCCTACCAGTCTGGATGTGGCTGTTGCTTTAATTCCGTAGTTGTAGGAATTCCATTCAGGTTGATTTCAGGCAGTTTTGAATGATGGTTGTTCTGTAGTTTAGTTGTAACTTTGACGTGCTTGTGGGAGGACGCGATACCACGTTTACCTACGCCGCCATCTTGACCGGAAGTCCAGGATTTTGGATTGTATGAGATGGGAAGTCAGGGAAGGGTAAACAGAGAAGTGACCTGATCTGACTGATATGATCTGGCTGCTTTTGGACAACAGACTATAAGAAGCCAAAACAGAAGCAGGGAGGCAGTGAGAGACCACTGAGACCAGGTTCTGCAAATTCTCCAGCATCACCTCTTGGCACAGTTTCTCTGGGATAGGTCCAGCAGCCCCAGCTCCTCCTCAGTGACATCCTTGAAGGTCACTGTCTCCTGGCAGTTGGTCATTTTCTCCTGCTCCTTCTCGGGAAGTGCAGAGTCCTGCACCAAGTCAAGAACCCGCACACAACTGTCTGGCGGGAGGGTGACTAGGCCCTCTGGTTACACTACTATTAACTCGGTCCCCATTTGGTGACACTAATTATTAACCCCATTCTGCCCTCCGCGCTTCTATTCCCTGAGCAAGGATGGCACCTGTGGGTGCGACACCCAGGCAAAGCAGGAAGAGACAAGAATTTCTCCACAGTCACTCACTCTCCTCCTAGCTAGAGGGCCTATTTTTCAACTTCTTATGAATCTATAATTACTTAAAAAAATTTTTTTATGTTATTTATGTTAATATATAATAGCTTATTTTAATTGATTAATAAGTATCTTAAATATTTCTGTTTTAATTTTTAATACAGAAAACATCACAGATACAACGCACATAAGCAAAAGCTCTTTGGGATCTTCAACAATTTTTTTTTTTTAGAGAGGGAGAGAGAGAGAAACATCGACGTGAGAGGGACACATTGAATGGTTGCCTCCCGCATGTCCCCGACCAGAGCCAGGGACGAACTGCAACCAAGGTACATGCCCTTGGCTGGAATCGAACTTGAGACTCATTGGTCCATGGGCTGATGCTCTACCACTTAGCCAAACCGGCCAGGGTTCTTCAACAATTTTTAAGAGTGTAAAAAAGTTTGATAATCATTGCAATATAGGTAAACGAGGAAGTGGGGATATAATATGGCTTAGTCTAGGGAGATGGCAAAGGAGAAATAAGAAGAGACTCCATTCTCAATGTGTTTTGAAGGTAAAGTCAACAAATTTGCTGATAGATTGGATGTGGGAAATAAGAAAAAGAGAGAAGGCAAGTTTTTGTTTTTAAATAAGGAAACTGGTAGAATGAAATTGACATTTAATCAGATAGGGAAAATCGCTAGAGTAACTGATTTGGGGAGCTTATGATCACACCCAAAACTTTTAAATTTATGGTGAAACTGGTGCACTCATTTCTGAAAAGCAAACGGCCATAAAAAATATTCACAACTATGATGGTTAATTTTAGATGTCAACTTGGTCATGGGGTACCCAGATATTTGGTTAAACATTATTTCTGGGTACATGTGTGAGGGTGTTTCTGGATGACACTAACATTTGAATTGGTGCCCTGGCCAGTTTGGCTCAGCAATTAGAGTGTCAGCCTGCGGACCAGAGAGGCCTGGGTTCGGTTCTTGCTAAGGGCACGTACCTCAGTTGCAGTTTGTCCCCAGCCCTGGTTGGGGTCGTGTGGGTGGCGACCACTCGATGTGTCTCTCTCATGTCAATGTTTCTCTCTCTCTCTCCCTCCCTCTCTCCCTCCCATTCTATCTGCAGATAAATGCAAAAATGTCCTCAGGTGAGGATAAAAAAAACAAAAAAAATTTAAATTGGTAAAGTGAGCAAAGAAGATTGCCTTCCCAGTGTGAGTCGTCTCATGCAACCCCTTGAAGGTCTTACTAGGACAAAAAGGCTGAGTAAGAAAGAATTAATTTTCTCTCTTTCTGCCTAACTGTCTTTGAGCTGGGAAATTGTCTTCTTCTGCCTTGGACTTGGACTCGGACTTGGACCACATCATCAGCTGTTCTGGGTCTCCAGCTTGCTGACTGCAGATCTTGGGACTTCTTAGCATAGTCATATGAGCCAATTTTTAAAGAGCAAGTCTCTCTATATACTAATACAACACCCTTTGATAAAGTAATTCCATTCTTGGAATTTAATCCTGAGAAAATGTATAATTTAAAAGATTTTTGTAGAAGAAGCTATATGCACAAAATTATTAACTACGGTGTTGTTTATAATAAAGAAAAACTGGAAACAATACACACATTGAACAATTGACGAATGGCTGACTAGATTTTGGTGCATTCGTTTGAAAGAACATTATGCAGCCATTAAACTAGCAATCATGAAGATTATGTTGTAGCAATATGGGAAAGTATTTACAATTAGATGTAAATTTATTTTAAAAAGCAAAAAATTAAATATATAATACTATTATTATAATAAGAAAAAAATAATAAAATAATCCATGTTTGGGTCACAGGATTACATAAATAATTTTTCATAACTTTCCTTTATCAATATGACATGTTAAAAACAATAAATAAAAGGTATAAAATGGAAACAATAAGGGGGTTGAATTCTCAGTGATTTATAACTGGGGTAGACTTCAGAGTTAAAAAATGCTAATACCTGGGTCCCACCTTGTGAAAATTCTGAGATGGGATTGCATCACCTATATATTTAAATATACACCACACACACACACACACACACACACACACAACACACCCCTGTACCCACAAATGCATAGGTGATTCTGATGCATGTTGGTTGGCAAATTCTTGGCATGAAGATTCACAAATCTATGGAGAACAAGGAAGCTATTCCAATGACAAGCTTGGCATCGCTTATGAGGAGACATGGGTAACAGAGACCAGGCTCTTTAGTGTGCTCCGGGCCTGCTGAAGCCACTGTCATTATCTGTGGCTCGTGGGCAATCTGAGCCATTGCCCTCTGCACAGGATTGGTCCACAAGTCGGAAGGCCTCCAGGAACTCATTGATGTCGATGTGGCCATCCTTTTTGAAGTCAATGCTCCGGGCAAGGTCACAGACACAGTCATCTGTGATATCAATCTTCATATGAGAGCTGAACAGCTTCCAAGTCTGCCTGAACTCATCCAGTGAGATGAACCCTTACCAGAGAGAGGAAGTCACTTCAGTTAGTCAGTCTAGTTTCCAAAGTTCATTTCCTCTGACATTCTTTTTTTTTTTTTATCCTCACCCGAGGACATTTTTCCATTTTTTGTTCAGGTAGAGTGGGAGGGAGAGAGAGGAACAGAGAGAGAGAGAGAAACATCGATGTGAAAGGAACACATCAAGTGGCTGCCACCCGCACAACCGACCAGGGCCAGGGACAAACTGCAACCGAGGTACGTGTCCTTAGCGGGAACCGAACCCGGGTCTCTCAGGACCGCAGGCCGACGCTCTAACCGCTGAGCCAAACCGGCCAGGGCATCCTCTGACATTCTTATAAGAACACTTGCTCCCTACTGTTAAACAAAGACAACCAAGGCCTAGTATCTAATAGGATACAGTCCAAAACAAAGAATTATTCAGACCAAATGTCAATATTGCCACTGCTGAGAAACCCTGAATTAAATTGTCCCAAACATATACTAATTTATTCTGCTTATAAAAAGCCTTTGGACCTATATATCCATGGTCAATTTTTTTTACAAGTGTTTCAAAACCATTCAATGGACAAAGAATAATTTTTTTCAACAGATGTTAGTGGACAACTGGATATCTACATGCAAAAGAATGAAGTTAGACCCTACCTTACATTACAAATAAAAACCAGCTCAAAATGGATCAAAGACCTAGCTGTAAGAGTTAGAACTATAAAACTCCTAGAAGAAAACATAGGTACACATTTTCTTGACCTTGGATTATGACACCAAAAATACAAACAACAAGAGAAAAAAGATAAAATAGATTTTTTTTTGCTAATCTTTACCCGAGGATATTTTTTTCCATATTTAAATACTCAGAGAAAGTGGAAGGAAGGGAAGGAGAAGGAGAGAGAGAGAGAAACATCAATGTGAGAGGGAGACATTGATTGGTTGTCTCCTGCATGTGCCCCAACTGTGGGCCAGGGATCAAACCTGCAACCCAGGTATGTGTTCTTCACCAAGAATTGAACCCATACCCCTTCAGTGCAGAGACCAATGCTCTAAGCACTGAGGAACACCGGCCAGGGCAAAATAGATTTTTTAGAAAACTATGTTTTTTATTGATTTTTTAGAGAGGGAGGAAGGGAGAAAGGGACAGAAACATCGATGTGAGAGAGAACCATCAATCGGCTGCCTACTGCACACCCCCTAGTGGGGATCGAGCCCTCAACTCAGGCATGTGCCCTGACTGGGAATCAAACCAGGACCTCTCAGTTCATGGGACAATGCTCAAGACACTGAGCAAAACTGGCTCAGCATATTTTTTAAATTATAAGCTTTTGTACATCAAAGCACACACCAAGAAAGTGAAAAGAATAATATCAGAGAAAATATTTGCAAATCATATATCTGACAATGGTCTAGTATCCAGAATATATAAAGAACTCTTACAACTCAATGATGAAAAGACAAATAATGCAATTTAAAAATGAGCAAAGGATTTAAAGAGATATTTCTCCAAAGAAAGTATACAGATAGATGCTCCTTGACTTATAAAGGGGTTACATTCCAGTAAGTCCACTGTAAGTTGAAAATACTGTAAGTCAAAATGGTTGAAAATATCATAAGCTGAAATGCATTAAGTACACCTAACCTACTGAGCATCACGGCTTAGCCAATCCTACCTTAAATGTGCTCAGAATACTCACATTATTCTGCAGTTGGGCAAAATCATCTAACGAAATGAATACATTGTATAGGATTGGTTGTTCACCTTGTGCTCACATGGCTGACTGCGAGCTGCAGTCACTGCTGCTGCCCAGCGTCACAAGAGAGTATCGTACAGCATAGCACTAGCCCGGGAAAAGACCAAATTCAAAATTTGAAGTATAGTGCCTACTGAATATTTATCACTTGTCATACCAGCATAAAGTAAAAAAAAATCTTAAGTTGCAGCTTTAATAAGGACTATCTGTACAATAGTCCCCCCTTATCTGCGGTTTCGCCTTTTCTCAGTTTTAGTATCCCTGGCCAACCATGGTCCAAAAATATTAAATGGAAAATTCTAGAACTAAACAATTTGTAAGTTTTAATATGCATGCCATTCTGAGTAGCATGATGAAATCTGTTACCATTGAGCTCTGTCCCATCTGGAACGTGAAATATCCCTTTTTCTAGTGTGTCCACACTATATTTGCTACCTGCCATTAGTCACTTAATAGCTGTCTTGGTTATCAGATTGACTGTCATGGTATCACAGAGCTTGTGTTCAAGTAACCTTTATTTTACTTAATAATTGCCCCAAAGAGCAAAAGTAGTGATGCTGACAATTCGGATATGCCAAAGCCATAAAGTGCTTCATTTAAGTGAAAATGTATGTATATATAGGACAAAACATAGTATATTGAGTTCAATATACACTATGGATTCAGGCATCCACTGAGGGTCTTGGAACATATTCCCTGTGGATAAAGGGGGTTATTGTACAAATTTCCTATACACAGATGATAAGATGCTTAACATCATTAGTTATTTAAAAATGCAAATCAAAACAATAATGAGATTTACACCCAGTAGGATGGTTATTAAAAAAAATAAAAATAAAAATTTTTGATGAGGATGTGGAAATTGGAAACTTCATACATTGTGTTAGGAATGTAAAATGGTATAGCCACTGTGGAAAATATTTTGGCAGTTCCTTAAAAGTTAAACATAGTTTTAGCATATGATCCAGCAACTGTACACCTAGAAATACATTCTAAGAGAATTGAAAACATATGTTCACACAAAAAATTGAACATGAATGTTCAAAGCACCATTATTCATAATAGCTACAAAGTGGAAACAATCCAAATAACTATCAACTAATGATAGATAAACAAAATGTGGTATATCCATACAATGGAATATTATTCACTATAGAAAGTATTAAAGAACTGATACATCTACAGCATGGGTGAACTTTGAAAACATTATGCTAAGTGAAAGAAGCCAGGTACCAAAGGCTATATGTCATATGGACCCATTAATATAAATGTCCAGAACAGGCAAATTCATAGAGACGGAGAGCAGACTAATTGTTGCCAGGGGCTGGTGGAAAAAAACAGGGAATGGAAGTTACTGCTAAAGGCTGTGAGTTTCTTTTTAGGGTGATGAAAATGTTCTAAAATTAAATAGTGGCGCTGATTACACAAACTCGTGGATATACTGAAAAATCACTGACCTGAACATTTTAAATGGGTAAGTTATAGGGCATGTGAATTATACCTTACAAAAATAAATGAAAGAGCAATAACATTTAAAAAAGTAGTAACATTGAAAAAGGCCTTTGTTCTCATTGGGGAACAGGGTGAAGGTATATAGGACCTTCCTGTACATTTTTTTTGTAATTTCCTGGTAAATCTATAATTAGTTTAAAATAAAAATGTCTCCAAAAATACTTTGGGAGTGAGATTGTAAAGGCCTTTGTGTTCTCTGCACCCTTCATTACTCTGTGGCCTTCTTTCATGGAACTTGGAGGGTTATCATATGTACTGATAATTATTCTTCCTATAAGAAATGTTCATTCAGTTTGTCTGTATTTTTCTCTGCCCAAACCCTCTTCTACATAGACTGCTGGTATTGCTCAAATATTTTTCTAGTTTCTGCCATTTATAAGTATTATCATTATTTACTTGGCTCCCAAAGTGCTGGAGTAGAGAGCTAAATAATCAAGAAGGAGACCAAAGGGTGGGAGGCAAAATACTTGCTATGTATCAGAAGTGATAGGATGAGTTGCCTTTACCTGAATGATCACTGTCTATGATCCTAAAAATGGTCTCCAGGTTGGACCGATTTCGATACAGTTTTTCCAGCAAACTTGACTGTATGTTCTGCAAGGAAAAAAAAACTTATTTTCCTTCTATACCTTATGTTTAGCTTGTCCTAATATATAATCAATACACAATGAATCCTGACAATAAGACACTGTTGAAAAAACTTGAAGATGTTTTACCATCTCTTCATCCTCAACTTCCTTCAGTCTGCCAAATAATCTAATAGTTTAAGAGTATGTAACACATGATAAAAAAACATTCTAAATTTGACCATGGTGATGGCCTCATGTATCTGGGAAAATACCAAAAACCATTGAACTGTACACTTCAAATGGATGAATTGTATAGAATGAGAATTATATTACAATAAAGCTGTTTTAAAAATGTACCTAGCCATCATGGCTGGGTATCCCAGTTGGTTAGAGTGTTATCTCAATATGCCAAGGTTACAGGTTTGATCCCTGGTTAGGACACATACAAGGAGTAACCAATGAATGCATAAAAAAAGTGGAACAACAAATCGATGTTGTTGTTTTGTTGTTGTTGTTTTCTTTCTCTCTCCCTTCCTTTTCTCTCTAAAAATCAATTTTAAAAAATGTACCTAGCCCGTGTCTTCACATACATTACACATTCAGTGAGTATTTATTGAATAAATAATTTTTTTTTAAGATTTTAAATTGATTTTTAGAGAGAGAGGAAGGAAGAGGGAGGGAGGGAGAGAGAGAGAAACATCAATCCATGTGAGAGTGGAACATGGATGGGCTGCCTCCTGCACGACCCCTACTGGGGATCAAGCCTGCAACCCAGGCCTGGAATTGAACCGGCAACCTTTTGGTACACAGGATGATGCCCAACCAACTGAGCCACACTGGCCAGGGTGAATAAATACATTTTTTTTTTTTTTTTACTGGAGGAAGCAGCATGGAGTCAATGAAGTCAGACCTGGGTTTGAGTCTCAGTTCTATAACTTAGAAACTATGATCTGAGGCAGGTATCTCAACCTCTGTGATCAGTGTCCTCTTGGTTATAATGGGGCTGATAATACCTATCTCTTGGTGTGATTCTAAGGATAAACTAAAGCAATATATATATGAATCTCTTAATGTAAAGACTGACACATGGAAACTCAACAAATAGTTGCTCCCTTTTCTTATCCATCTTCCTGTTTGGGTTCTCAATATTTGGTTGTTTCTGATTCAAAGTTCTCCATAAGGGGCTTCATGGTCCACAATATGCCCTCATCCACCATTCTCTCACCATTACCTCGTGACTCAGTTGTTCTTTGGCCAAGTCCTCCAGCCAGGACTTGTACTCCAGCATGTGGTCTGTTGAGCTGTTCACCAGCTGTGGCCTCAGCATCCTCCATGGCAGTCCCAGGTGCAACACAGACTCCACAGCTGCTGCCCAGTCACTCAGGGTGATTAAACCTACAACAAAGAGCTAGCTTGTTGACATGTTGCCTACAAGTCCAGTTTTCTGCCCAACAGAAAATATCATTTTATCCTGACAGTAGAAATAATGGGCACTGTCACTATTTCTGTTGGTTGTGGTAGAGAAAGTAGAGTTACCAGATAAAATGCAGGATACTCAGTTACATGTGAATTTCAGACAGACCATGAAGTATAAATATGTCCCAAATATTGCATGGGACATACTCATATTTAAAAATTATGTATTATCTGTCTATAATTCAAATTTAATTAGGCATCCTGTTTTTATCTGCTAAATCTGGCAATACTACTTGAAGTCTTACAAATAATAGCATAAATCATTATACATACACAGCTTCAACTGTTTATTTGTATAGGAACAGATATTGCTAGACTGTAGGACAGTTACTGCTGGCTTTTAATATGGGTACTTGTAGGTGATGTACGTTACACTTTCCACTGAATTGTGAAAAAACAATTTCCAGCTTTTATAACAGAATATGGAACAGATGAAAACACCCTTGACAACAACAAGAAGCCAAAGGTGGGTGGCGGGGGAGTGATAAACCTATGAACTTCTCTGCATATATGCATGACCAATGGTCCCAGACAATAGTGTGGTGAAGGCAGGGGGTGGGCTATGACTAGGGAGGATGGGATCAATGGGGGGAAGTTGGGGGGGGGGGCATCTGTAATACTTTCAGCAATAAAGATAAACTTTTAAAAATACTAAATAAAAAAATGGCAAAAAATTAAATCATTAATATTTTGCTAATCTTGGATATACCCTTAGAAGCTGTTCTACCTGCTGCTTTTTGCTTAGTTATGGCCTTGTCACACTTCCCTCGACTCCAGTTATTTTCACCATCTCCATCTACATTTAGCCTAGTTCGTATTCTGTTAAGAGCATGGAATTTTAAAATTTAGAAGAGATAACTGAGACATTAAGTTGAATAAAATGGAGGAAGTAGTCAAAGAGGTCTTTTGGTCATCTGTTTGTTCAGAAAATATTTATTTGCTAACTACTGTGAAACAAAGATTTTTTTGGCTAGCTTCCTTTCCCTATGAATATTTTACTCGGTTAGTCTTACTAGTTTTATCTTTTTTTTTTTAATCCTCACCCAAGGACATTTTTTCATTTATCTTTAGAGTGGGAGGGAGGAAGGGAGGAAGAGGGGGAGAGAGAGAGAAAAACACCAGTGGGACTGGCTGCCTCCCGCATGGCGGGGACGAACCACAACCGAGGTACATACCCTCGACCGGAATCAAACCCGTGACTCACTGGTCCGTGGGCCGACACTCTAACCACTGAGCCAAAATGGCCAGGGCTTACCAGTTTTATCTTTATCATGCTTTTTAAATTCCTTGAGAAGATCTGAGGAATGAGCAAATAACTTTTCCTGCAGGGCTCGTAGAGCTGACTCCTCTACTCTGCTAATCCTGGGACAAAAGGAAAGAAGAACATTTAAAAAAATCACTATAGGAGAAATTTCACCTCTCTCTTTCGGGCTGTCTCACCCTCGCAAGGGCTCGGTTTTTGAGGGAAGAGCTCCACCTCTTACTTCTCCTCAGTCTCCCCACTGTTTCCTGCTGTGCACAAGTAGGCCCAGTCTGTGGAGTGCTGCTGGCCGTCCCGCACGGAGCAGTGGTTAGAGCAGCAGGCCTGGGGAGAGGCCACCTTTGTGGTCAAGTTATATAACTGCGCTGTACCTCAGTTTACCCGTCTGCAAAATAGAGATAAAATGGTACCTACTTCATATTATTGTGAAAAATAAATAAGTAAATTAATATACTGCACTTAGAAGAAAACCTGGCACATAGAAAGCACTCAGTAAGTGCTATCTGTTATCCAAATCATACTTTCCTTATAATTTGTAATTACATTAAACAGTCGTAAGGCAAGGTTTATGAATAACAAAGTAATACTAATTTTGTTTTCTCATTGTTACTATACCCACCGAGGGAGGTAGAACAATTATGCCCATTACGGAGTAAGTAACAAACCCAAGGTCACATAGCTAATAAGGCGTGGGGCCAGGAATCAGTCTTTTATTTTTTTTATCCTCACCTGAGGACATTTTTTTCATTTTTGTTCAGATAGATGGGAAGGAGAAAGAGAGAGAGAAACATCGACGTGAAAGGGACACATCGAGTGGCTGCCACCCGCACGACCCGACCAAGGCCGGGGACAAACTGCAACCAAGGTACGTGCCCTTAGCGGGAACTGAACCCGGGTCTCTAGGGACCACAGGCCGATGCTCTAACCACAGAACCAAAACGGCCAGGGCAGGACTCAGTCTTGACAAGTGGACTCCAGGCTGGCTAAACTATTGTGAGATGTTGATTTAAACCAAAAGTAAATGAATTCTGAATGAGGGTTCCTCTAAGCAAAACACATGATCTTGAATTCATGTATATCGAAGCATCAATTATGGTTGGTTGGAGACATTTCCCCCCTTCCTTCTAAGTTCTCTACTGTGGTCCAGATAGTTGAAGTTGTTGGACAAGTGACTTCTGGGTAAATCAGGTGATGCAATCAATGAACATTTCAAAGAGCTGAGTGATCTTTAATTATATTATTAAATATGTTGTTTATAGGATTCCCTACAGTGACTCTTTTTGTAGTGACAACACTGAAATCATATGAAATCATGGCATTTCAGCTGCCTGGGGCTCATGCTTGAATATTCTAATTTGGAAGGACTGGGATGAGGCTCAGATAGCTGATTTTTTAATAAAGCTCCACAGATGATTCTGCAGCACAGTAGGTTTAACTACTACTTAGTGAGTTAAAATTTTTTTTTTATCCTCACCCGGGGACATTTTTCCATTTTTTGTTCAGATAGAGTGGGAGGGAGAGAGAGGAACAGAGAGAGAGAGAGAAACATCGACATGAAAGGGACACATCGAGTGGCTGCCACCCGCACGACCCAGCCAGGGCCGGGGATAAACTGCAACCGAGGTACGTGCCCTTAGTGGGAACCAAACCCGGGTCTCTCCAGACCACAGGCCAACACTCCAACCGCTGAGCCAAACCGGCCAGGGCGTGAGTTTAAATGTTTACATAATATTTCTTTTTAAGTAATGCTGGCCTTGATTATTTAATAATTTGAGTGTTTCATAACTCGAGCAACTTAACATGATGTACTTTTAGAACACTCACACGAGGCAATTGTTAAATATTGGTTCTTTCCACGGATTTACACTAACTTCTTTCTGTTTCTAATTTAGTTCATCTGATAGTGTTAGAAGCTTGTTCTGGACCACTAAAACTGTATCTGTTAGTAGCTTTACACTCTGAGGCCCTCTTCTTGGTGGGGGGCCAGACTGCGTCATCGTTGAGTGTGTGTGTTAAATGAGACTGCCTGGGTTAAGGCTAACTCTCATTGCTTATTAGCTGTGTGACCAGGGGCCAGCTGGTTAATCTCTGTTCCTTAATTGCCTCATCTATAAAACTGAAATTATTAACATGTATTTCATAAGTTCATTGTGAGACATATGAATTCTTTCTAATACTGCTTAATGTGTGGTATGTTCTAACTAAGATTGCAATTCAGAATCATCTTAACAAAAGGCATTTAAGTAACAGTATATATTTCCTTCTCGGGAGGAAAGGGCCATTGTTAACAAATGTGTACAACTGAAATCCATCTGCTAAATCCCCAGATAGTGAAAGAACCTTTGGCTGAGGTTTATGGGGCAGCACAAATTCTTTAAAGGTGAGAGAGAACAGAAGAGTGACCCGGGAAAGACTTGGTGGCTTGGTCTATGGACTTTATCCAACATGCACCCACTGAGAATAATTTCAATAAAAGCAAATTTGCTTCCTGCCATTGATGATGAGTAGGCGGAGACTTTCAAGTATGTGGAGAAGAAGGAGACCCCTGCCTATAATGTCTGTTATAGATAGACCTTTCTGCTAACAGAGCCTAATTCTGAATTCTCACTTAGAATTTAGATTAATGTCCTAACATTCGACACTTCAGAGATTCTATAAACACTATAATTCTGTTTTTCTGAGAATCATTCATGGGAAAGTCTTGCCTTTGCCTCATGGTCAGCATATGGGTCGTCTTGTTGGCTTGATACTGCACAATGTGTGGGGTCAAGGCTGGCCCCAGCTTGACGTAGGCCCCTCTGTTACTGCCAACTTCATAGTAGTTGGAGGCAGAAAAGATGGTTAACACCTAAATCAAAAGAGAAGAGAGACAGGCATTCAGATTCACTGGAGAACTCTTTGCCCTCAATCCTAGAGGGCCTGCCCCGGTTTTAGGAGCTGCCATTTCTCCTTGACCTCACCTATGGGTCTTTTTTATATTTTTAAAAGTCATTAATGCGCCCTGGCCGGTTTGGCTCAGCGGTTAGAGCGTTGGCCTGCGGTCCTGAGAGACCTGGGTTCGGTTCCCGCTAAGGGCGCGTACCTCGGTTGTAGTTTGTCCCCGGCCCTGGTCGGTCGTGCGGGTGGCAGCCACTCGATGTGTTCCTTTCGCATCAATGTTTCTCTCTCTCCCTCTGTTCCTCTGTCTCCCTCCCACTCTACCTGAACAAAAAATGGAAAAATGTCCTCCGGTGAGGATTAAAAAAAATAAATAAATAAAAGTCATTAATGCTAGCAGGGCAGGAGTTGTGACTCAAATAATACAAAGCTTGAATTCTGATAGAACAGCCACAACATATTTTCTTCACATTTTTATCCCAAGTAAAACTAGCAGGGGTCATAGAAAAACTTCATTGTCAACTGAGAGGCAAGCTGGGCATAATAGACTGGGCCAGCCATTGCAACTAGTGGCCACATCAGTTACTAGCTGGTGCGAGGCCTCAACGCAGATTCCTACAGTATTGAGCCCCTGGGATACTCTGTGGAAATGTTTCCATTGTCAGTACACCGGGGAATGCTAGACACTGCATCTTTTCTTGCACATTTACAATGACTATAGGGAGGTAAAGGCTCTCAGAAGTCCTGCAAGAAAGACACTTACAGAAGCATTTAACCAAACATTCCTCACATTGCTTGATCTCCAACTTTTTTTTCACATGGAAACATGTTATTCTCCTGTAGAGTTAATATTCCTGGGAATGCCCTCATTTTAATGGTATTATGCTAGGCAAACATTGTAGGATTTAAAGATGCCCAAAGATTAGGCAGGAGAAAACAAACAAGCCAGAATCCCTGCGTGGGGCACAGTGCAGAAATTCGGTTACCCTGGAGTGTTGTTTGAGACATGTGACAGCGAGCAATGTGACTTAAAGAATAGAGAGGTGGCTGGGAAAACACCTGGCCATATTTCCATCCGTGAAATGGGAGCATACTTCCCCTCACTCTCCTCTCAGGGTATTGGAGAGCAGTGGCCTCAATCCAAATGGAGTTTGAAAGAGGCTGTAAAAGTCCAGGATAAATGATTACCTACATTGAGCAAGTGGATCACAGATACAAGGCACAGTTGATTGTGCACAACCTTCACTCATCCAGGCCTGGGGGGAGCCATAGGGACCACCATTGTGATACTGCAGGGGTCCACCCACCTTGCGGCTGTGGCAGAATTCATAGCCTTCGGGTTTGCACTCGTGTGAGCGGATCAGGAATTGCAGGTTGTATTTCTGTAGCAACTCTTTTGTCACATTCGGCCCAAAATAACAGCCTCCTCCTCGAAAAGTGTTGGCCTTGCAGCCCTCCTGAGCCATGGGATCACTCCACAATATATCTACGACCTGGAGAGAACAAGAGATGGTGTCTATCCTAAAAACTAGACACATATTCATTCAGTCATTTCTATGAAAAGAGGAGGAGGAAGAGCAGGAGGAGAAGAGAAAGAACATAAAAATATTTGGATAGAATTAAGTGAATACATTTTCATGCAATCAGTATTTAATATACATTTATATTTTGGACCTCTGCAGTTCCCCAATTTTTTATTATTCACGAAAATTATAAACATTCTATTATTCATGTGCACGTATATGTGCATATTATTTGACAAGTATATATACCTACTTTCTCGCAAATAAATCTCATTGGAAATCTCAATACATAAAACAGATTTTAAAAAGGAGCTGCTCTGATAGAAGCTTTGATCTTGGCCAGTTCCCCTTGACAGCACCAGAACTCCAGGCTCCTGGCCATTTGCCCCAAAGGGAAGGCAGACGTCCTGGGCCTGATGAGGGAGTCTCTAATGTATCATTCACAGGGCCCAGGTGTGGTCCTGGGAAATTGCAATAGGACATTTTATTTCTTAAAGCAATTTCAGAATTTTAAAAAGAATTTGCAGAGGAGCTGAACCCTTTTTCTAGCAATTCAGATTCTAATCTAGTGTATTGTTACTGCCCGGGGAAACACTGACTGCCGGTCTAACACAATTCCTATGAAATAATTGGGTGTATTTTGGTTGTTGACATCTAGTACTTTCTTAAATGTACTTTAAGGGGGAAAATGTATTTTGTTTGTAAATATCAGCGCATTATTAGTAAATCATGTTTTGCAAAACAAGAGACTTGCATTTTAAAATGTCAGTTCTAAGCTGACCCTGAAGGCCACATTCCCTCCCTCAGGTTTCCGGAGCTGGAGTGAGCTCAACTTCACCTCTTCCTCACCACCCTCCACCCAGTCCATCAGCAAATTTTAATAATTTTAGTCCTTAAATAATTCTGAATTCCTTCCTTTCTGTTATTGGGTGAACCGTAAGAGGTTTTAATAGGTCAAAATGGTTGAAAACTAGCAAGTTCACATGGTTCTATTACCAGCACCACACAAGATCACCGTCACCATCCCCCCTTGGATTACAACAGTCTTTTAAGGGGTCTCCCTGCCACAGTGTTGCCCAGTGAAATGTGCCCTCATTCGGCTGCCAGAGTCAGCTGCAGGCCTACCTTGGACACATTGCGTGCTTGGGTCTAGACCACCACAACAAATGGAGTGGCAATCTTTTTCTCTGACCGAGGGTCTTGGCTTCATTTGGTAAACAAATGCAACATCTGTGGGGCACAATAAAGTGAGGTGCAGTAAAACGAGGTAGACCTCTATGTTGGCAAGCACTATGACTATCTCCTCAATGTCCATTCTTCTTCCTTACTAACAAAACTCCGGTTGGGCATTTGGGGTGGCACTGTGCCAAGCTAAACACTTGCTTTCCCAATCCCCCTTGCGGCTAGGGGTGGCCATGTGACACAGTTCCAGAGATGTTGGAAAAGCTTTTGGTTGCCTGATAACAGAAGAGGACGGAAACTACTGACATAGCCCTTTTGGCTTTGAGCTACAGTAGCCATCTTTCTGACACAAAGCAAACAAACAACAAACAAAACATATAGTAGCATCTAAGAACTCGTGGCTTTCCTTTTACCCCAGTGATGCTAGGTCACTAACCCAAGTTTACTCAGACATAGAGCCTACATCTTCCCATCCTTCATAAAACTCTAAATACTGGCAAATACTAATATTTTGGGGGATGTGCTAACCCCAGGAACGGGGCGGGAAGGGGGCGGGAATACCCTGAGTTTACATGGAAAGTTGAGATTTGATCTGTTTGTTGTTGTTTTTTATTTGTTTGTTTGTTTTAAATCCTTAGTCCCTCCTGATAGCAGCCAGATTCTAGGGGCAGCACCTGGCCACACGTACCTGCCTCCACTCCTCCTGAGTGGGCTCCAGCAGTTCCCCAGCTTCGGAGTCGGCTTCTGCCGGCAAGAGCCAGGGCTCCTGCTTCTCCCTGGTCACCGGGAAGCCTGCTTGCTGCCGGCGCCGCTCCAGCTCCAGGTCCACGGAGCGCCTCGCCCGCCCCGAGAGCTCTCTGGCACTTAGGGGGCCGCTGCAGGGGACGCTGGAGGAGCGTCCAGCTTTGTGGGTGTTGTTGGAGCTGAAGTGAAGGGGCGAAGAGGGGAGAGAGTGGCTTTGGGGGAGAAACCATGGGGAGGGCCTTCCTGCAGAGCTGGTCTGCTTGGCTCTTCCCTTCTCCTTGGCCTGCTTCTCGTTCTCTTTTCTTGTTTTGCACCTCAAGGTGGAAACAATCTACAAATGTCCAGAAAACACACAGAGGGTG
Source organism: Molossus molossus (assembly GCF_014108415.1). Taxonomy (NCBI): domain Eukaryota; kingdom Metazoa; phylum Chordata; class Mammalia; order Chiroptera; family Molossidae; genus Molossus; species Molossus molossus. The sequence goes on from NW_023425344.1 coordinate 55,583,680, forward strand.
GAATGAAAACAGAGGTAGGTCCTTCAAAGCATCAGGCCAGGGCTCCTGACACTGGGATCCGCAGATCAGTGCTGGTCTGTGAATAGTTCGCCCTGGCCCAGGACAAGGTAGGCACAGAACTTGAGAGTGACACTTTAGAAACTTTTATAGCCATTTGATAGTGCTATGACATCCAAGCACGTGATCAGTGGGCTTATATTTTTGGTTTGAATTTTATTTTTCTAGTAACTCATATTTTATGAAAAGTATTGATCTGTGACAAACTGGAAATTGATCAAACCTGGCCCTTCACCACAGACAATTTGATAAATGCTAACATATGCCATGATTTCTCTCTGGGAGCCTAGTGATTTTAGACAAGGATGAGAAAGGGTACCTCTCTCTCAGGAAGGTGAGCCCTTACTGACTTTTCTGTTGTTTCACAGATACTAAAGCAGAGGAGAGGAAATGCAGCATGTGGTTGAGAAATGTTGGAAACTGGACATGCTGTGGGTTGGCATTTCGCAGGAAGTGCTATCTTACCTGCTGTCTCACTGATGAGGAAGGACCGGGGAGGGAAGGGAACACCTCTTTGCAGCCTAATTGGGAAGAGGGATTGAGTATGGTCCCTCTCACTGACTCAGAGCCATCATGGTACTAGGACCAGGCTGAGAACATAGAGGACACAAGCAGAAAGGATTCCGATCACAGGAAAGGGAGGGGTCAGGCCACAGAGAAGAGCTGTGGCATCAAGCAGCCATTCCTGGCATGTCTGAGTGCCACAGCGAAAACTGAGGGGCACAACTCCCACAAGGATGTCAATAATAAAGGTCTGGTTCACAGCGGGATCTCTGTGCAAGCACACAGTCAAAGAACAAGAACCTTCTGCACAGACATAGGGAATGTGCTACCAGAAAGCCACATCCTGGTGTGCACTGGCTTAGGGCAAGAGCAGAGAAGGACACTCAGAGAGGATCAGCAGAACCTGAGTGATGTTTGAAGAGGAATCCAGATCAAAGAGAATAGAAGAGAGGTTATTCTCTAACATTGGACAAGCGCTAGTTATTTCCTGGGCACAGAGAGTGAAAGGCCACACAATGTGAATGGACCAAGCACTTCTTCCTTTCCTCCTTGCCAACTCACGTTGAGGGACAGACCATCAGTCCCACCCCCTTTTGACCCGCAGGTAACTTTATTTTAAGGATGTTACTCTCTTCTCTGAGAGGCATCCGTAATTTTGATTCTTAAGGAGAATAATACTGTTAATATATATTGAGCCCTTTCCAAATAGGTACTGTCCTGGGCACTTTACATGAAGTAACTGATTAACCCTGAGGCCACCCCTATGAGATAGCATCCTCATCTATAGTTTTACATGAATTAATTGATTAGTCCTCATAACCCTATGAGATAGCATCCTTATTTATAGTAGAGATAAGAAAATTGAGGCACAGAGATACCAAGACTGTACCAGGACTGAATCCAGATAACTGACCCCAGAGTCCATTTTTCTTTGTGCTTTCCTCCCAAGTGACCCTGGCCCCTGTGCAGATCACTACATCTCCTCTTCCCAGAGCTTTGCAAACCAGATGTTGGGAAATTAGCTTTTTGCTAAGCCACAGGAAATCCAGTGTCTTCTAGCATTATTTCCCAAAGTTCCTGCTTCTCCCATCTTTACATAAATAAATGTGACTCTTCCCATGAGATACTCTGCTCTATTGTGACTTTCTGTCTCTACCTGGATGCAGCTGAATAGAAATGTTTGAATTGAAAAGAAACAAATAGGTGCCAGACAACATGCAGAAATGAACAAAGGAAATACTAAGAACTGGTTTTATATATCACCTGAGACTCTCCCTCTCTAACAAGAACATGCAAGTGTTGAGATTGTGGAGACATTGAGAGGGGATTTTATGAGGAATTTTGGAAGAAGCTATTGAAAATGTTGCAGGCCTCCCCTCTTCCACCTCTGCCAAGGGGCTGACCTCCCTTTCCAAAACTGAGTTTGGTGTGCAGGGACACATAACTCATCTTTTAGTCATCAGACCACAAGGAACCATAGTCAAACCTAATAGCTAGGGGTTGAATCCAGAAACCTCGGATGTTGAGCTGAATGCAAGTATTAGATGAGACTTGAGTGTAGACTCCCTTGGGGAGGGGATGAGTATGGTTCTATGCGTGGAAAGAAAGACGGGCATCAAAATCTGGGGAGCCACAAGGACAGAATAAGCCATGTTGCCACCCAACAATTGTCTACCCTTCTTCCTTAGTATAGAAACAGAGATTCCTACAGATTCCACCTGAAATAAAGACTACACCTTCTAACCTGCCTTTTGGCGAAGTGTTGACATATGACAAAGGTCTGAACAGACATATGAACAGAAATTGGGTGTACAAACAAATATCTTTAAAGGGAAGGAACATGCATTTCTTCTCTCTACTTTTATGCTGACTAGAATGGGGTCGTGATAGCTGGAGCTCAAGCAAGAGAGCAGGAACCTGGATCTCTAATGGCTTTGTGGTGTTATTATAGCAGCCCCAGACTGCTTGTCTCCAGCTTTTATTTACATGAGAAAGAAAGAAACATTAAGCCATTGTTATCTGAAGTTTTCTGCCACTTCAGCCAAAGGTAATCAATACTTTTGAATACAGATTTTGTAAGACAGATGTACATATATTTTCATTTAATTCCCATAACATCTATGATATAGTTATTCATATCCCTATTGTGAAGATTTAGAAACTGAAGTTACACTAAGTTAAGTAACTTATTCAAGGTTACATAACTATAAGTAACAGAACTGTTTTCTTTTCTTTTTTTTTTATCCTCACCCGAGGATATATTTTTCCATTTTTTGTACAGGTAGAGTGGCAGGGCCGGGGACAAACTGCAACCGAAGTACGTACCCTTAACGGGAACCGAACCCGGGTCTCTCCAGACCGCAGGCCGACGCTCTAACCACTAAGCCAAACCGGCCAGGGCCAGAACTGTTTTCTTTTGATCACAGGCTCTTACACTTGAATAGCATCTTATGGTTTTGCTACTCCAACTGTTATTAGATCAGAGATGGAAGCACATGGCACTAGCTCCCCATCGTCATGTCCATGGCAAACATCACTAATTGGTCACAGCACACTTGCTTCCTGAGCCCAGCTATGGATTCTCAGTCCTTCTCCTTGTAATGGTCTACTGCAGTGATTTTCAACTGGTGTACCGTGGCACACTGGTGTGCCACAAGAATTTTTAAAACATGCAATACCTGACCTCTTTTCCTTTAAATTGTCAAATAAAAAAATGACCACAGCCAACACAACAATAGTCGTCCAGTGTGAATGAATCAAAATTATACCTATTTTTTTTTTGTCAATTAACAAAAAATATATTTTTGGTGTGCCTCAGAATTTTAGCAATTAGTTTATGTGTGTCATGAGATAAAAAAAAAGGCTGAAAATTGCTGGGCTTCTCGTAACAGCTCTTTTTAGTCAGCTGACTCTCTTGAGTCAGCATACAAGATATCAGTTATTTTATGTTGACAGTGAAACTGGGCATTTTGGTAAAATTTGCACTATTTCATTATCTAGTCAGTACCTTGTGCCTGTCTAGCTTAGACAAAAGCTCTAGGTCGGTCATGTCTGACACTCCACCATGAAGAATCAGGACTTTCTCATCAATCAAAGTGGCCAGTGGAAGCCAACAGAAAACATCTTGCAGTATTTTTAGTATTTTCTTGCCATGCATCTGAAAAATGATATGAACAAGATAATAAGTTTCAAATAATTCACTCAACTTTCCTAAACTAAGAGAAACTTTTGCTTTTAGAGGAGGCAGACCTTATATTTATGCATCACTTCCCTGGTGAAGCCATATCTAGATTTAGAAGCAAAAATAGATATTAAATTTAGCAACGGTAGTTGTACACAATTGTATTTTTATAAAATGCATATTCTATATACGTGTACTTAACTATACAGAAAAGAGACTAATTGCCAAAATGTTTACAATTGTAACATTATCTCTGGGTAGACAAATTATCATATATTTTAATTTTCTTCCTTTTGCTTATCTGTATTTCTTACTTTTTTTAATAGTTAACTTTTATTAATAGTTAACTGTTTATATGATAAAAAGTATGAATATATGAAAAAATGTAATGTTTTTATTAGAGTAGTAGGATAATTTTTAATTTTTAAAAATCTTTTAAAATGTTAAAAAAATTAAAAATAAAATGTTATATGGTGTGTATTCTACTTATAAAATTGAAAAACTACTTTTAAAAAGCATCTAACAGATAAGAAGCTCTGACAAAATAACATTTTACAATTGCAACAAGTAAATATCAAATACCAAACATGTTTTGGTTTGTACCGTAAGTTCACCATATGGTCCTCATGGTTTCCTCGGTTAAGATGGAACTCTTTGGGGTAAACCAACATGAAGGCAAAAAGAACCATCAGGATCTCTACTGAATCTTCGCCTCGATCCACAAAATCACCGTTGAACACGTAGGCTCGCTCTGGTGATGGGAGGCCATTCTTCCCAACAAGGAAACAAGTCCCAGAAGAGGCAGAGAAAGAAGGGAGCAGGAAATCAGGTTAAGCCAACATGTGTATTTGACATTTACATCAGATCTAACACCAATTCTGAGTTTTCTGTCTCTCCTCCAAATGTGAAATGTCAGTAAAAGATGGAAATAGTTTCTATTGGTCTTATATTTTCCTTCCAGCCAGGCTGAGGTTATGACATGCTCATCAAAAGAAATGCTTTACAATGCCAGAGTGTTGCCATGTGGTATGTGCAAAGGGCACTGAACTTGTCGTCCAAAGGCCAGTTTTAAGTTCTGGCCATACTGTCTTTAATTACCAGTAACGACTGCCATAGATTTCTCAGGATAAACAAGACAATACATGGCAAAATGCTTTGGGAAATGCAATATATATTAAAAAATAAATAGAACATTCATATATCTTGTTATATGCTCTATATTTTATAATTAAAAATGGAAATGAAAATAGCTTTTGATTGCTTTAATAATGAAGAATGTTCTATATTTGAAAAAAAGAAAATAAATTGCTGAATAACAATCCTTCCTCTTTATTAACCTCAGATTTTGTATTTTTTAAACAGTTTACAAACATATAGTAGAATATAATACAATCCTGGCTTTTATATTATATTTTTGCTACTATATGTTCTAATATTTTCTTTTGTATCAATATACTCTGTATGTTTAATATATTTTAAATCCAAGCAACACTTATAGATACTGTATTCAAACTTATAAACTAAACCTCAGAGCAAGACAGGAATTTAAATTGAACATTTATACCTTATAAAATATAAATATTAAGTCATCCAACTGGCCATGTAAGTCTCCTAACAAAAACAGAAAAAGAGTATCAGTTTTGATTGATCCTTACCATTGTTTTTTATTTTTTACTATAAAAAAGGAAAATAGCCCTGGTCGGACCCAGAGGTCATGGATTTGATTCCCAGTCAAGGGCACAGGCTTGGGTTGCAGGTTCCATCTTTGGCCCTAGTAGGGGTCACGCAGGAGGCACCCAATCGATGTGTCTCTCTCACATTGATGTTTCTCTCTCTCTCTCTTTCCCTTCTTCCCTTCCAGTCTATCTAAAAATCAAAATACCCAGAAAAAAACTGACAAGGTTAGGAAACATATAGTTACTCATTTTTCCATATATAAGATAGGGATAAATGTTAATTTTCCTTGTTGCAGGGATCGTTAATACTGAAAGCAGGAAGCACAATATTGTTCCTGCATGATTATCACCCATTGTAAACAACATGCACTCTTCCTGAAGCACAGATGGGACAGAATAGCACAGGGCTGCAAATCCAGATGAGATGGGAGAGATTTCGCCCCATCTAATACAGGAAGCTACAACTCCCTAACGGGCCAAGCTTACAAGATTCTTTAAGAGAAGTTGGAAATCTGGACTTTAATATGAAACCCTCTAATTTTAAAATATTGAAAACTGATTTTAAAAAGTTAAGACCGATTGCCCTGGCCGGTTTGGCCCAGCGGTTAGAGCGTCAGCCTGCGGTCCACAGAGACCCGGGTTCGGTTCCCGCTAAGGGCATGTACCTTGGCTGCAGTTTGTCCCTGGCCCTGGTTGGGTCATGTGAGTGGCGGCCACTCGATGTGTCCCTTTCACATCAATGTTTCTCTCTCTCTCTCTTCCTCTCTCTCCTTCCCGCTCTATCTGAATAAAAAATGGAAAAATGTCCTCGGGTGAGGATAAAAAAAAAAAATCAATAAAGAAAAAGTTAATACCGATTATTTCAGGACCTATTTGCAGGCTGCAGGTGGCCTAGAAGTGCCAATGTACAACCCCTGCTGTACCACAGTCTGCCCTGAAGTTAAGGTGTGGGCCGTTAATCTACAATGGATGTTAAATCATCACTGAAAAGAGGAGATGGAGAAAATGGTCATTAACAGGATTTCTGTCTGGGAGAACATATGTGGATGGCAGGAATAATTCACTAGGCCTTGGGGCCTGGTCAAGCAGTAATAAACAAACTGTTCTAACAAGGGACGATCTGACTATTTGCGGGGATTTTGCTCTGATTGGACAGCAGGAGCCTGGAGTCAAATATGAATTGCTTGGGAAAATGAAGCTGAGGCTGGGCCCTGTGGCCCACAGTCCTCCCCTCACCCCCAGTCTAAGCCCCCATGGAGCGAATATGCGATTGCTCTGTGTGAACCAGTGAACTCGGCCTGCCCGCACGCCATTGCGCCTGACCCCAGCCTCACCTTTCCTCCTCCCCCATCACAGGTGGAGTGTTCTAAGTTGGGTGTAGCATATAAAAACCAATTCAGACCAGCTCTTACCACACACTGTGATCTCCTCACTGTAACAGGTCGAGACCCGGTTGATGTTTGGCAGTTGTACCAGATGTTTTCTGGTTTCATGCAAAAGATTCAAGACATAGCGAGCATGTAGCTGCTGCTAGGAGGAAGAGGAGGAACGAAACAACACTGATACTCGTGAAGGAACATGGGCCTCCCCAATCACCCAAGATCCCAAAATTGAGCCAGGTGAACTGCCCCTGGGACCCTATGCACAGATCCTTTCTTTCTCCCCCATCCTCTACTCTTGTTTCTGCTTTTCACCGTCACTCAAACATGGACCTAATTTCCTCTCTCTGCTCTATGAAAGCCTCCCTTGTCTTTGGCTGGGGAGAAATACATTATTGTCTCAGCGAAGCATGAATAAGTGCATGCATGCTGATGGTTCTGGGTAATCCTAACACTACTGGGGAAATCACCTCCAACTCCTCCTGCAGTAAATTGATTCATATGAAAGGGGCAGGCTTGGAATCTGGCACAGAGCAAGAATCTGATCACTTCTCACCACCCTGCCTCTGCCTCCAGCATCTCAAGCCACTACCATCGTTCCTGGGACTATTGCAGTAATCTCTTGTCTGGCGTCCCTGCTCCAACCCTTGCTCCCTACACTCTATTTAACACACAGAATGATTACTTATTTATTTATTTATTTAATTTATTTATTTTTATCCTCACCCGAGGACATTTTTCCATTTTTTATTCAGATAGAATGGGAGGGAGAGAGAGAGAGAAACATTGATGTGAAAGGGACACATCGAGTGGTCGCCACCCACACGACCCAACCAGGGCCGGGGACAAACTGCAACCGAGGTACATAACCTTAGCGGAAACTGAACCTGGGTTCTCTGGACCACAGGCCGACGCTCTAACCGCTGAGCCAAACCAGCCAGGGCTACTTATTTATTTTTTAAAATAGTGTTTATTGATTTTAGAGAGAGAGGAAGAGAGAAGGAGAGAGAGAGAGAGAAACATCGATGAGAGAGAACACCGATTGGCTGCCTCCTGCATGCTCCCCACTGGGGATCGGGCCCACAACCTGGGCATGTGCCCTGACCGGGAATCGAACTGGCGACCTCTTGGTGCATGGGTCGATGCTCAACCACTGAGCCACACCGGCTGGGCCAGAATGATTATTTTAAAAAGAAAGCCAGATGATAGCGTTCCTGTGCTCAGTGTCTCCCCATCTCTTTTAGAAGAATAATGAGAGTCCGTTCCCTTTCCCTTTGTCTCCATCTCCTAATACTCTTTCCCTGGCTCCTGCCTCTTCAGCCGCAGCGGCCTGCCCAAGGTCCCTGAGCAGTCCAGCCAAGGCCCGGCCTCAGGGCCTTTCAGGTTGTTCCCTCTGCCTGAAACGCTTTTCCCCAGATGTCCACATGGTGCATTCCCTCACCACTTGCAACCTTGCTCAGAAATCACCTTTTCAGATGCCTTCCCAAACCACTCTATAAATCCGCCATCTCTGCCACCTAAAACTTAGTTTATTCTTTTGTATAGCTCTTACCAGTTTCTAATATACACATTTTACGTGGAGCCTGGTCAAGTAACAATAAAAACACTGTTCTGACAAGGGAGGGTCTGGCTATTTTCAGGGATTTTGTTCCGAATGGAGGGAAGGAGTACATCATTTACTTATTTATTATTTATTATTTGTCTGTCTCCCCACTGGAATGTCAGCCCGATGAGGGCAGGGGTTTGTGTCTGTCTTGCTCACTGCTGTACCCCCATACCCAGAACAGTGCAGGCACAGAGTGGTGCTCAATCATTATCTGCGAGATGAACAGACAAAGGGAGAGTCATGAGTAGGAGAAGTTCTCAGTGCATAGGACCTGGTGATTGAACAGGTCCTGGCTAAGCAAAGGCGCAGTGGAACCTCTAGTGGACTCATGGCACAAACACCCTACGTCGGGGGCCATCCCCTCTGCGCTGGTCTGCTCTCCCTCTGCACGAGAGGTGGAGTCGGTGGTGACTCAGGTTCCCAGGCGCTTACTTGTTTCAGTCTGAAAGCTTCCACCAGGGCAGTTGCATGGTCAGGAAGGAGCGGGAAGGACAGGTGTGGCCCCGTGTAATTGTCTGGCACCTCTATGGATTCGTAGTCACTGCATTTCTCCATCTGGGAGTCCTGGGGGACTGTCTCCTCAGCGAACATGCGGTCCAGGAAGTCCCCTAGTCAGGACAGAAAGGGTGGCCGGCTTAGCTCGGACATGAGCCAGTCCCCAGGCAGCACAGAATAGTCTTTCCTTGGACTGGACAGTAAGTCCTCACTTCATGCTGTCAATATGTTCAGTGACTTTAAGTGAAACAACATAACAAAATCCGTTTTATCATAGGCTGATTGATATAAACAAGAGTTAAATTCCTACAGAAACTCGCCAATCTTGTAACGAAAGGACGTTGAATGAAACGCTATTACTTGACCTGCTGTAACCTGGGGCCTGGCCGGGCTGGCACCGGCGCAGCCCAGGAGAGAAGGGGGGAGCCGGGGCGAGTTCCGGTGGGCAGGAGGCAACGTTTACGACTTTATATCAATTCCCTTCTACTTTTGTTTTAAAGATTGAGATCTGTCAGACTTAGAAAGGATGGATATTTAGGGGCCTGGGTTTAGTAAGAAGAAAGGGGAAAGCCATGGTGGGAAACAAGGTCACGGTGTGTGGTGTACTCCGTGGACGTGGCAGATGCTCAGACCTCTCAGGGCCTTCGGGCAGTTTCCCATCGCCTGGCTCTGCATCTCTAGCTCGAGGGCTTTTCTCTGGCTCCACAGAGAGCCCTGCTCACTTGGCAAGCCCACAATGCTGTGGGACGAACAAGCCTTCCTGTCTGCATTCCCGGAGCTTCAACCAGTGCCTTTCAGGAGCTGCCCAATGCGGGCTGGTTCCCTCCGCCATAAGGTGGGACCGGTCCGAGGCATGTGTTTTGCACGATTTCCCCAGCATGTGGAGTTGCTGACTTAGTAGTCCACCCTTTGCTGGCTGCCCTCCCTTCCCTGAATCCCTTCGCACCGCCTGCCCACCCACCTTGTTTCCTTGCACTCAAACTCTGTCTCCAGATATGCTTCTGGGAGAACCCAGGACACAGGTCCACTCAGCCATTTATCTATTGTCCCCTTTGCTCATTCCCGCTGTCACCAGAATCAAGTTTTCACTCCCTGTGCATCTCCCACCGCGCCCCCAGATACGACCCTGAGACAGGAGGACGGGCCGTGTGGCAGTTCATACTCACTCTCATTGTGACAGCTGGGGGTAAAGTGATCCACAAGGTAGCTGAAGAAATTGTGGAGCTGCAGAAGAGCCAAGAAGACTGGGCTTTAGAGGGAGTGAGAGGGGACCCAGAAGTGGTCCAGGTCGGCTGCACCTCTGGGCACCTAGGCCTCTGCCCAGGGGCTGGAGGCAGAGCTGGAGGGGGGCCCGTCCCACATCCCACCGCACCTTGACCTGGTCTTGCTGCCCAGCATACTCTATGGACTGGAAGATGCTCCAGGTGCACTGCCGCCTCATCTCCAGGCGGGCCATGTAGCGCCGGTACCACCTCTGGATCAGGACCGCTGCCTTGAAGGCTGTGACATGGACGGAGAAGCAAGCCTGTGAGGTGGGGTTCCCTGGGCCTGGGGGAGGGAAGAGGTGCCTCTCCCACTGTAATGTGGGGACCAGATGGTGGGAAAAGCACTACCCACAGTTGCTGGTAGGAAGGACTTGCCTTCCTGCTGGCCGGGGTGCTCTTTTTCCACTCATGCCCCCATACCACCTCCATTCTTCCTTCTTTCTTTCTTTTTTTTTTTTTTGTGGTACGTTCCCCTAGTGGGAACCAAACCCGGGACTCTCTGGTTCGCAGGCCAACCCTCAACCGCTGAGCCAAACTGGCCAGGGCTCCACCTCCATTCTTACCTCTTGCTTATACTCATATCACTGGAGGGTTCTTGAACTCCCACTTATTAACAAAAACACTTACATGAGAAGAAATGAAAAGGCTGGACTCTCGGGATTCTGAGAAGGGTATGAAAACTGGAGCGATTGCAAGGATGCAGGATGCTGGAAGAGCAGGATAATGCAGGCGGGGTGGGGGGCACATTTTAATATTGTAACAATAGATCAGATGTCAGGAGATCTGGGTTCTGGGCCTGAAATTGCCCTGACCAACTATGTGGCCTCAGATGAGTCACCTGCATGGGCCTCAGTATCCTCATCTGGAAAAGGTGATGAACTAGATGATGACTGGGGGAAACAGACAACAACAACATGCAAATTACTACATACTGTAGTGTCAGGTTGTGATGCACTTGTGGGCTCTGTGCTGGCTCTCCCCGTATTCTGGCATCCTGCAGGCTTTGAGTGTCCCCATCACAATACGCCCACAACAGTGCTGACTATGAAATATATAGGCAGCCTGTGGGCTGTCCTTTTGCCAGGAGCTGCGCTAGGTGACTGTGACCACAGGATGGTGTGGGTACGTTCATTCTTCATATGGGCTTTCGGACCTGTGCTCCAGAGAAGAGGACAGCTGTCCACAAAAATACCTAGATTCTTCTTAAGCTCTAAGGCCTGGATGTGAGGCCAGTGATGAATGAAGCTATTTGTAGAGAAAGCTGGATTACAAAGGGAAGCCTGCAGGTTCACGCAGGTCAACCCTGTGAACAGCATACAGATTAATTTAATATATTTAGCTTGCATTAGAACTAATACAATTTTTGCTGATTCCCTTAAGAAGGAAAATGATGGTGGAGTGGGAAAAGAGAACCTGAGAGGAATTTAAGCAAAGCTGAATTTTATTTCCTAGTGAGGCATTCAGGAGGCAACCAATTGATGTTCTCTCTCATCATTGTTTCTATCTCTCTCTCCCTCTCCCTTACTCTCTCTCTAAAATCAATAAAGAAAAAAAAAATATATATATATAGTGATTCTAAATACAAATTGATCATGATAATTTTTTTTCTTTAAATAATACGTATTTTCTGGATCTGTTCATTAAAATAATGTAGAAATAATAACCAACTCGGTAGCAATGAATACCCTACACTCTGGAGAAATAGCTATTCTCTGGCTGGGACCAAATAATACGCAGGATGAGCCTGGGACATGTTGCCGGACTAGAAAGCAAGAACGCCTCGAGCTCACAGAGATGCGTAGGCCCACGTGAACTAGGTGCTGTCATCACTGCCTTGCTTCCTTCCACACCTCTGGCTCCTCTCCTAGGCCTCTACTGTTGGCTCAGCCTCCTTTACCTGATGCTTAAGTACTGGCTTAAGTAAGCATAGCTCTGTCCCAGGCCCTGGTGCCTGATCTGGCTTTACTCTCACTCTAGGCAACTTCAGTGATCCTCATGGCTTCACCAACCACCTACACTCTGATGCCTTCCAAATGCACATATCTCCAGCCCGACATTTCACCCAAATCCAGATCTGAACATGAAGCTGCCTACTCAATGCTTCCACCTGCATGTCTCATGGGCACCTCAAATCCAGATGATAAAATTATCATCAGCGTGTATAAACTTGTATTCTCCCTCTATCAAACTTGGTTCTTCTCCATTATCTTTACATCAGTAATTGGTATTATCATCTACCCAATTTTGCTAGCCCGAAACCTGGGGGTCATTTGAGGTTGGGTGTGGAGTTGGGGGGTGGGTTTTTTTTCCTTTTTCCTTTTTAAAAAATAAGTGGTGGGGCCCTGACTGGTTTGGCTCAGAAATTAGAACGTCAGCCTGTGGTCCAGAGAGACCCGGGTTCAGTTCCTGCTAAGGGTACGTACCTACGTACCTCGGTTGCAGTTTGTCCCCGGCCCTGGTTGGGTTGTGCAGGAGGCAGCCACTCGATGTGTCCCTTTCACATCGATGTTTCTCTCTCTCTCTCTCTCTCTCTCTCTCTCTCTCTCTCTCTCTCTCCCCCCCCCTCCCACTCTATCTAAAAATAATAATAATAATAAGTGGTGGATGGGTGGGAGGGTGGTGGTGGTGTGGAGGTCACTCTTGACCCATCCTTCTACCTCACCTACATCTAATCAGTTGGACTCCGTCAATTCCAACTCCTGAGTATTCTTGGAACTTAACCTATTCTCTCCATCTCTGCTACCACCAACTCTGGACCAAGACATCATCACCTCTGGCTTAGATGACTTTGGTAGCTTCTGAACTATTCTTTCTTCTCTTAACCCCTTTAATCCCTTCCTCACAGAAGCCAGAAGAGTCTTTTAAATAAGGGTCTTTTTAATATGAAAATCTTATTATAGAACTCATATTTTGAATTCCTCAGTGGTTCTTCATGCTTTTAGGATAAAGTTTAAAATTCTACATGATCTCAGTGATCTGGGCTGTATCTCAGCAGCCTCATGTCATGCCACTCTCTACCTCACTCACTTCAAACCATTCAGTTTCTTGAATATGTGTCCCTCTTTCCAACCTCATGATCTTTGTTCATGCTGTCCCTCTACCTGGAGTGCTCTTTCATGCCCCCTTTGCCCAACCTATTTTATGCAATTGTATATGGTGTAGTTTGGGAAAAACCCCAATGGACAGCCTGACCCCTTGAGTACATTTTAATTCTGTCAAATATACTTCACAAAGTCCTAAGTTACTCAGCCAAACATTCTACTGGTCACATCACAAGAAAAAGCAGAAGAGTTGCATAGGAGAAATATAACGGTTTCTTGCTTCTATCCTGACAAGTCCCTCCCTGCACAACATGAGCTTTGGGGTACCCAGAGCTAGTTTGAGAGATGGGAAACACACACCTTTCTCTGCATTCTGGAAAGCAAAATGATGTTGGGTTGAGGTGCCACTTCCCATGGTGTAAGACAGTGTTTCTTCAGAACTTAGCTAGCAGGTCCAAGGGAGAGTGAATTGTTTGCTGACAAAGGGAAGGAGGAATCTGCAATAAGGAGGTTTAGGTAGAGCATTAGTTCCAGCAAATTATCTATGAATCTTGTCTCCCATATCATAAAAAACTTCAGACTATCACCTCTCCAGTCTCAGCGCATGAGGTGTTCCTCACCTGAAAAGTCCCTCTATTTGCCATTGCATACATCTCCTATGTTTCCCACCTTTCTACTTGCTTTTCCCTTATAGCCCAGGAACATACTAAAGTCTCTTCTCTTCTCAAAGCAATTCACTATCAGCAATTCATCATCATCGTCGTCGTCATCATCATCATAATCATCAACACCATCCTTTGACCTCCTATATCCCTCCAGCTATATAATCCAACCTCTCTCTTTAAAAAAAACAAAACAACAAAAACATAAAAAACTTTTTTATATGTTTTCATTTATTTTTTTTAGAGAGAGAAAGGGAGAGCTAGAAACACTGATGTGAGAGATACATCAATTGACTGCCTCCTGCACGTCCCCTACTGGAGACTGAGCGCACAACCTGAGCACATGCCCTGACCAGGAATTGAACCAGGACCTCTCAGTCCATGGGACGATGTTCAATCTACTGAGCCATACTGGCTAGCCTATAACCCAACCTCTCTTTTCTTCTCCTCCAGGAGTAGACGACATTATTTTCTCCTTAGTTCCTCTTTAGACTACTTTTTACAACACTTGCTGTTGCCAGAACAGCAAAATTATCTGCCTCCACAAGTCACCCCTTGATTATAATTCTACTCCTTGGACTTCCGTGAGGCCAGACGCCCTTGTATTTCCTACTGCTTCGCTAACCATTTACTCTTTCTCCTTCTTAAGCTCATTTTCGTCTGTTTATTCCTCAAATGTCAATTTTTATTTGTATTCTAGTCTCAAATATCAGCTCTCACCCTGTACAAACTCCCTGGATGATTTAATTAACTCTCACATTTTCAACTATAAATTTCCACCTCTCCAATCTATACCTCATCAGAGGCCATCCCTAAACATCAACCCCATATACCCAGCTTCCTGCTAAACTTTCACTGGAGTGCTTCGGATTCCATGTATTGTAAATTCATCTTCTCAAAAGGCTATTATTCCAGACTCATCTCCTGTCTCTCCTTTCTTCAAACTCTGCTCTTTGTCCATCATGACCTGTGTGGTTTTGCTCTTACCTGGAATACTCTTCCTATCCCACTCCTCCTACCTTGTCCAACTCTACTCATTCACTAAGGCTCACCTTAGGCATCACCTTTCTCAAGGAAGCCATTTGAACATGCCCCCGAGCTCCTGAGTATCCTATTCACATCTCCATCACTGCAATACCATGTCGAAGTTTTCTACTCTGTGTTACCAATAGACTGTGAGTTCTTTGAGAGCAAAGACTGTGTGCAAGCAAACTCACCGTTTTTATATCCAGGACTTAGCATGGTGCCTGACACATAGTAGGGACTCAATACATGTTAATTGAATTAACTTTATACCATATTTATTTCCACACGACAAAGATGAATCTTTTGCTCTTCTTCAGGAAGTAATGTGAGATGTATTGACAGAGTCAACAGTGGATTCCATTTCAATATCTCCCCCCCCCACACACACTTCTATCTCATTCTTCTTCCTCTGTGTTTGAAGGTTATTATATTGGAGATTGTCAACGAGTTATCTTTTCCTTTGCAAATCCAAATAAAAGGCCCATCTTACTTTTGCTGACTGATGTTTTAAAAATAAATAGTCAAGCCTTGGCCAGTTTGGCTCAGTGGATGGAGCGTCGGCCTGCGGACTAGAGAGTCCTGGGTTTGGTTTCTGCTAGGGGCATGTACCCTCCCCACCCTGAAAAAATAGTCAAAGAAAAGATTACCATAATTTGTTTTTTGTGAGCAAAACGGTTTCCAGATGTGAGAGATATCATTAACCAGAATCTGAGCATGAGGTAAAGTGAGAAAGAAGCCACCATGAACAAATCAGCCAAACTCCCACACAGTTTTGGAGCTGGAAGGGACATCAGCAATGACTGAGTCTGCCAATGAATCATAAACTGCTTTGATAATTAGTCAACTGCCTGCAGAGCCATGTTGTATATTGAAGCATTGGATTTTGAAAGTGCACAGATGGGGTGGAGAATTGCAGCCCCGCTTCTCTCTAGATCTTAGCTATTTAAACTCTCGTAGAGTCTGTTTTCTCATTTATATACTACTAAGAATAATAAATAATATATTTAAAGTGCTCTTGGTATACAGTAGACTCTCAATATATGTTGATGGACTGAATCTGATCTTATATTTATTTTAAAATATCAATAATCAAAACACATGTCCCTGGCTCAAATTAGGAGGCAGTAAAAGATAGATACACTATCTCAGTGCAGCACTCTTACGTACTGCATGTTTCTCCTCTAACCCACATGTTGATGTCTTAACCTCCAACACGATTGTATTAGGAGGTGGGACCTTTGGGAGGTAATTAGGTTTAAACGAGGCCATAAAGGCAGAGCCCCCATAATGGGATTAGTGTCCTTATAAGAAAAAGAAGACATACCAGAGCTCCCTGCAAGATGGAAAGAGAGCCCTCGCCAGGAACCAAATGTCCTGGCACTTTGACCTTGGACTACTCAGTCTCCAGGACTTTGAGAAATAAATGTTTGTTGTCTAGGCCACCCAGTCATTGGTATTTTGTTATAGCAGCCTGAGTTAAAATAAGCATAAACCAATGGGATGGATACTGGTTGTTGCTGGCTCAAGGCTTGTTGCTATTACATAACTTCTCCTTTGCCCTTCAGATTTCTTATGTGTTTATAAACCGAAATACGGTGGTAGAACAAGACAACCTTGTTAGATCATCTATCCTATAAAAAAGTGTTGACGGTAGAACTATGACACTGCTATAGAGTAGGAAAGTAACAACTATCATGGGCCAATAACAATGTAAACAACCTCTAGGAGTGAAAGAAAGAGTCTCCCATCAAGTAGCTTATCCAGTTGTAACTAACTCTGGGTCCCCAGAGACTGAAAGGATGTGCTTTCATATATCACGGGGTCAGGAGGAGGGGCACCCAATCACCACTATAACAGCACAGATGCATGGGCCCTGCTTTGGGCTCCACGGCCTCATCTCTTTCTCTGTTGTGTATGGATCATGGTGACTCCACTACAGCGTTGTTATGAGAGTGAAATGAGGATACATGTGAGGAGTACTTTGCAAATGTTTGTTATCGTCATTTAAAACTAGAGGAACTTCTTAAGTAACACTTTCAGAAATTTCTTTAAAATTGTCTTCCCCCCAAATAAAAGCCCCTTAAATACGTATCAGTACAGAATTGACAAAATACATCATGGTAAAAATAATGGAATAGAATTTAACCATGATCAGCCATGATAAAGAACAAGGCAAGTCTATATGTAATAGTATGAAAATATTTCCAAGATATATTGTTACATGAAGAAAAGCAAATTGCAGAACAGTAGGCTTAAAGTGATCTCGTCTGTATAAAAAATGTCAATAAGTATATAATCAAAGAGCATATACCAAACTGTTAGTGATTACCTCTGGAGAATCGGGTGGGGTGAGAAAATTTTATTTTTAATTTACATAGTTCTGTTATAACTTTTATAATAAAAATCAGTAAACTATACTTTTCAAAATATTTCACATATAAGAAAGAAATTAGGCCTTGGCCGGTTGCTCAGTGGTTTGAGCAAAGACCAATGAGTCGTGGCTTTGATTCTGGCCCTGGTCGGGGTCATATAGGAGGTAACCAATTGATGTTTCTCTCTCACGTTGGTTGATCTCTCTCACTCTCTCTCTCCCACTCTATCTGAAAATAAGTGAAAAAATATCCTCAGGTGAGGATTTTAAAAAAAGAGAGACTGACTAAATAGGTGTCACATTTTGCTGTCTTAAGATAAGAAAGTGATAATGTCTTTAGACTAGCTGAGAATGTTTAAGAAGTTGTTAAGAAAAACAAATAGAAAAGAGAAATATAATAATTCTTAAGGCAAAAAGTGAAAACTTCATAAGATCAAACACGAAAAATCAGCTTGATATAGCCTCAGACTGTTGAATTGTTCAGCACCTTTTGGGAATGACTAGCAGCTTCTGCTGCTGGTGAGTCCCCAGCTGAGCCTGCCTCTTCACTGGTGAGACTTCTTGTCCCTCTAGGATTCCCCCTAGTAGCACTCATATGTGACATTATCATTAAATGAACCCAAAAAATAGAAGGAAGATTCATCACCCAGGACTTAAAGACCTTGAAACGTGCAGAGCAGACCCTCTCTGGGAGAGTCAGTGAAATAACAGAGGGGCTTTCTCTGACCTCCGTCCCCAAACCAAACCTATATTTATTTCCTGTGTGAAAATATGTTTGTTGCCTTCATGGCCTCATCCATTTCTGCACTGCAGGCTAGAAAGAAAGTTCTTACCTTCTTCAGTATTCTTCACTATGAGACACGCGGTAGGAGGCACTTGAGCACACAGGTGTGGTCCACATCCTGTTTTCAGAGCTGGCTGAGGGATCCCGGGGTTAATCTCATTTCTTCCAGATCTAGAGCCCAGTAAATAAAGTGCAGGCCTGGTCTGACATAGCTTCTCCTAGAAAGACAATGATGACGTCCACTGCCCTGGCCAAGCATCAGGGCCCCCGCCTCATGGCAGGAGGCGCCCTTTGACCTCAGTCAGATCAGCCTGCAAGAGGATTGCAGGGGGAGACTGCAGAGTTGGTGCCTCCCTCACACTCAGGCCCACATCCTGAAGACGGTTTCTCCACCATTCACTCCCGCCCGTCCAGAGTTCTAAGCCTTCATACTCTCCCGGATTAGGAGGCTGTTTCTCAAGCCATGCCTGAGAAGCCTGAGCTCCTTAACCCAGAAACAGAAGTGTGCCAAATCAAGGCTGATGGGACGGGCTCCAGAGACCAAGCCTGGAGGGGCTGCGCGGCAGCCAGGCAGGAGACCAAGGCATACTTCCTCGTGACTGGCTTGCTTCTCTTTGCACAACTCATTAAAGTATCTTGACCTTTCTCATTTACTCCCATCATGGACACTCTTTCCCTAGAATATAACCTAAACTGTTGTAAATCACTATTCCCGGACAACTCAGTTTTTAAATAAATCTAAGATATCCATGTATGTCCTGGTAGGTACTAAATATTCCATGGAAATTTGCAAAGAAATCTATACTCTGCTTACTTACATATAGTTAGTAGATCAAGCTTGTTAATTATGGTATGCAAATCCTTTTTATCCTTGGTTATTCTTCCTGATCTACCCATCTTTGAAAAAACTGTTTTAAAGATTTCTATATGTACAGATTTAACAATTTATTCTTGTATTTCTAAATCTTTGCATTATATGTTTTGAAACATTGTAATTAAGCAATGAGATTAAACTATATGAAATTGTCATCGACAATTATGTCATTATAATGCACAAAGGTTTACGGTTGTTTTATTTTCTTGGTAGAGGGTGACCTATCAAAATAGAATAACACAGCTTAAAAATTCTTTTTGCCTTAAATTCTCTTTTGTCTGATTTTAATATCTTCACATTGTTTCACTGTTTGTTAGTGGTTGACTGCTAACATATTTTCTCCAAATTGACTAAAAGCTGCAAAACTAATACAATGCTCTATTATTGAGAGTATGAGAAAAAGGGCCTCTCCATTCACTACTGGTGGGGATGTAAATTGTTTCATATTTTAGGAATAAAACTAGATTAACTTTTAATTGTGACATTAAATTATGTATTTACTTTATTAAATTGCAGATTTGTAATATGGAAACCCTTTTGTCCAGAAATCCCACTTAGAAGTATCTGATAAAACTATACACCCACACAAAAATGTATATAAAAATTTTCATTAACATAGTTTGTGAACATGAAATATTAGAAACAACTTTTAGCCCTGGCCGGTTTGGCTTAGTGATTAGAGCGTCCACCTGTGGTCCGGAGAGACCCGGGTTCGGTTCCCGCTAAGGGCATGTACCTCGGTTGCAGTTTGTCCCTGGCCCTGGTTGGTCGTGCGGGTGGCAGCCACTCGATGTGTCCCTTTCACATCAATGTTTCCCTGTCTCTCTCTTCCTCTCTCTCTCTCCCACTCTATCTGTACAAAAAATGGAAAAATGTCCTCGGGTGAGGATAAAAAAAAAAAAAATAGAAACAACTTTTAAAAGTTTAAAATGGTTACTTAGGTTATTGTATATACATACAGGAGAGTCTTTTTTTAAAAAAGTAGATCAGTGCCCTGGCCAGGTGGCTCAGTTGACTGGAGCATTGTCCTATACACCAAAATGTGGTGGGTTCAATTCCTATTCAGGGCACATATCTAGGTTTTGGGTTTGATCCCTGATGAGGGTGTGCATAGGAGACAACCAATCAATATTTCTCTCTTACAAGAATAAGCTGTGTGTTTCGTGTACTCACAACTGTAACCCTACTTTTGCCCACCCCTGTATTACTGCATTGGCCTCACCAGTTACTGTTGACTGTATCTAGATGCAAAAATACAAAGACAGGTCAGGGTAACAGTCAGCAGAGTCCTATGGCCTCTCAATTTTGCCTGAAATTGGCTTTTTAGAAATATCCTAAAACAGTTCAGAGACGATTTAGAAGTTTGCTTTATTTGTAGGTAGCAGCGAGAAATTGCCTCAAGGTTGTAGGGCATGTGCCTACATCACTTTCTGGGGACTGTGAAGCTCCTTCATGGATGAGTTTCATTCCTAGGGAGTCGGTGATGAGGTGAATCCCGTAACAGACACAGTCGGGCTCACAGGACGCATCACCAGGGCTGGTTGACAGGGCCTGGCAGGTGTGGTCTGGATCTCCTCCCAGGAGGGCACTCAGCCCTTCAGCTTACACGTCTCCCCGGGGCTCCTGAGTTGTGGGCGAGGTGGGGGAGCTGGTGCTGTGAAGTGCTCCCTTTGTGGGGAGACCTGGAGTAGTCAGAACTTGGGGTGTCAGGGACAACCTGGCTGACATGCCGAAGCAGGTCCCCAGGTTCCCTGGTGCAGAGGTCTCTCCAGGGATCTCCACCACCTCGGGCTGGGTGGACAGTGTGAGAACAGGAGGAGGGGTCATGGTGGGTGGGCTTCTTCTAGGAAGGGCCGGCACTGGTGGAAGCTGGAAGCTGACCAGCGCGTGGACAGTGGGTCTAGTGGTGTCTGGCCCGCCCCAAACACCGGAAGTCCGCAGAGCTAGCAAGTGGGCTGCCTTCCTGTCTAAAGCATTCTCTGGCTTCCCTTTCAATCTTTGAACTGGCTGCAAGGAGAAGGACAGAGACCAAGTTAGAGAAAGCACTTTCTGGCCGGAACACACTGGTGGCACCGTGTACTTGACAGAGTTGTGGCCTGAACGATCCTGGGGGTGGGGGGCTCTTGAGGGAGGGGGCGGGGTTGTTTCCACGCACATGTAACTCCTACAGAAGGTCAGATAAGGGAGGTCCAAAGGCCCTGGTGACATGCAACAGGGTAGGTGTGGTTGAAGTTGGTCTAAACCAAGAGACTGCTTTGACTTTTGCCTGATTTGCCTGCATTTTGAATGTCATCTGTCCCCTCGGATGCAAACTAGAGCACAGGGAAATGAGCCTGGGGATGGGTCCACATCGATGTAGCCAAGTGGAAGGATCCTGAAGTGTCCTCAGACCCTGCTGTGTCCTGGTCACCACCACCCACCACCCGAGTCCTTTCCGTGCTGGTGCTTTGACCAAACAGTTCAGATGGGCTAGATGTTTTCTGTCCTTTGTTTTGTTTCCCCCCTTTATTATCAATGTGACACAATGCTCAGACATTTTCAACAAAAAAATCTTTTTGACACAATTTGCCGTATTACTCACACCCCAGGACCGATCGGTTTGCCCTAGTATTTGTATATTCATCTTGTCATCGTAGGTCATGTGCCTGTTAGAACAGTAAGCGCCACAAGCCAATGTGAGTTCAGTCAAAGTTTTTCTTGAGCCCAAGTTCTGTGGGCTGAGCTAAGGGAGCCACTGAGCTTTTTAGGCAGGAGTTGGAGCCCACAGACATCCCGGTCTTTATGCCCTACATGACTAATTGTTTTGTTGGTGGTGGGTGCTTAGTCTTAGGATTTTCTTCAATATGTTATTAGAATTAAGTGGTTAGTTTCGACTCTGTAACTTCTATAGTTAGCGCAATACTGAATTTTTGTAGTCTGACAGAGGTATCTCATTGGAAAAAAATCTTTTAAAAATTTTATTTATTGATTTTGAGAGAGAGAGATCATCTAACCCTAACTACTTCTAAAGATCCCCAACTCCAAATGCCATCACATTGGGGTTTAGGGCTTCCCCATACAATTTGGGGGAATACATATATTCAGTCCATATCCCTGAGCAGATTACTGAAACTGTGACTCTTAGTTTCTTTCTGCAACTAATTATACCTTCTTAGGGTATTTGTGAATACTAAATAAAATTTTAATATGTATGTATAAGTCTGCTTAGACCACCGGTTCTCAACCTGTGGGTCGTGACCCCTTTGGGGGGTCGAATGACCCTTTCACAGGGGTCCCTAAGACATAAACATAGCAAAATTACAGTTATGAAGTAGCAACAAAAATAATTTTATGGTTGGGGGTCACCCCAACATGAGGAACTGTATTAAAGGGTCGCGGCATTAGGAAGGTTGAGAACCACTGGCTTAGACTGAGTCACGCTATGGAACCAATTGACTCCCATATTTCCATAGCTCAGCATCCCAGGGTGCTTCCTGTTCACATTCACATCCTGAGCATGTCCGCTGTGCTCTGCTCCACTGCTTTATGCCAAGAGCAATATGGAAGCGGCTTCTGTCTGGGACAGGCAGGTCTCCTGGCAAAGGGGAGAGAGCAATGGCAGAACCTCACAGTGGCTCTCAGGACTGCTTAGAAATGACATCACTTCCATTCACATTTCAATGACCAAGCTAATGCAAAGTGTAATCCTTCCATAGGCTTGAGAGCGAGGGGCGATCAATGTTTTAGCAATCATACAATCTATCACACTGTGTAAAAGTATGACCAGTAAATGTTAGTGTCCTTCCTTCCCTCTTCTCCCTCCTGATTCTGCTGAGGACGACGGCTGTAGACCATGCAGTGTCAGCTCACAGTAACCGTCTAGGTTCTGGAGACGGACTGCCTGCGTTTGAATCCGTACTCTGCTGTTTTCCAGCTGTGTGACCCTGGGCCACTTATTTAACCTCTGTGCCTCCATTTTCTCCTCTGTAAAATAGGAATAATAATATGTGTGTGCCACAGAGCTGTGGATTAAATTAGCTAATGTATGTAAAGTGTTCAGAACAGTGCATGGCATGTAGTAAGCCCTATATAATTAACTGCTGTTACTACTGCTGTTTTATTATCAGGAAAAGAAAAAAACCGGGCTCAAAGTCAAAGAGTTGATTTAGCCCTAGCCGGCTTGGCTCAGCGGTTAGAGTGTCGGCCTGTGGTCCTGAGAGACCCGGGTTCGGTTCCCGCTAAGGGCGCGTACCTCGGTTGCAGTTTGTCCCCGGCCCTGGTCAGTTGTGCGGGTGGCAGCCACTCGATGTGTCCCTTTCACATCGATGTTTCTCTCTCTCTCTCCGTTCCTCTCTCTCCCTCCCACTCTATCTGAGCAAAGAATGGAAAAATGTCCTCGGGTGAGGATAAAAAAAAAAGTTGACTTAAAATTTTAGCTTTTCATTCTGTTAGTGACCTTGAGCATGTCACTTAATTTTGGAGTACTGATTACTTCTTCATCTGTAAAATTGGATAGAATAGCCCAGGTGGTGTGGCTCAGTGGTTGAGCGTCAACCCATGTACCAAGAGGTTGCCGGTTCGATTCCCAGTCAGGGCACATGCCCAGCTTGTGGGCACGATACCCAGTGAGGGGCATGCAGGAGGTGGCCAATCAATGTTCTCTCTCATCAATGTTTCTATCTCTCTCTCCCTCTCCCTTCCTCTCTCTCTAAAATCAATAAAGAAAAAAAATTTTGATAGACTAGCTCTCATTTCTAGAGAGGCTGTGCAGGACATGACTCGGAGCTGGACTACTTGGGATCAGATTCCAACGACACCACTTTCAAGCTGTGTGACTTTGGGCAAATTACTTAACCCCTGTGTGCCTCAATGTCATACGTGTAAAATAGGGATGATAAGCACACCTTATGTTCATAGGAATGTTATGGGAATGGAATGAACGAATGTGTGTAAATGTGTTAGAACAGTGCCTGGCTCTGGGGAAATGACCAATGACTGGATGGCACCTATAGGAAGTGCTTAGTAAGTTTCACAGTATTCTTTTCTCACAGGACTTTGAGGATTGACTACATAAATAGGCATGAAAGCGCTTTATATACAGTATTGGTCAAGTGTGAAGACATAGGAATCTGCTGTGTCGATGTCTTTGGCCATGTAATTAGGATTAATCAGGCTTAGCATGTCTAGGCCGCAGTAAACATTTTCTTTTGAAAGTCTGTCCAGGTCAGAGCAACCCGTTTCAATGCCTCCTTCAGGTGTGAATGGGCTCTGGCTGCTATTTTTGTAGCTTGTGAAGCAAAAGCGGACGGTTGGCCCTGCTTCCAGGATGACAGAGCACTTTGCACCTCGAGATAAACCAAAGATTGGAGTCATCCTGACTGGTTCTGACTTCCAAAATAGCAAAGCCTTGAGCATTTCCTGTCAACCGGACTCGCCAACCAAAACAATTTATCCCTGATTTTTGCAATGCTGATATCTACAGGAATATCAAACCTTTGTAAACTGATAATCATGTGGGAGTTACTGTCTTCCCACCATAGCAGACGAATGTAACTGATACAACCTTGGTAATTTGAGTTTTGTTGTTTTTTTTTTAATCCTCACCAAAGGATATTTTTGTATTTCATCTTCGGATAGAGTGGGAGGAGCGAGGGGGAGAGAGAGAGAGAAACATTGGAATGAGAGGGACACATTGACTGGTTGCCTCCCACATGACCCCGACCAGGGCCGGGGAAGAACTGCCACCAAGGTACTGTGCCCTTGACCGGAATCGAACCTGCGACTCTTTGATCCACAGGCCGACACTCTAACCACTAAACAAAACTGGCCAGGGTTTTTTGAGTTTTTTTTTAAAGTTGATTTTTAGAGAGAGGAAAGGAGAGAGACAGAGAAAAATCGATGTAAGAGTGAAACATCGATCAGCTGCCTCCCGCACGCCCCTTCCTGGGGATCCAGCCCAAAACCTGGGCACGTGCCCTGACTGGGAATTGAGTTGGCAACCCTTTCGTGCGGGAGACAATGCCCAAGCAACTGAGCCACATTGGCCAGGGCTAGTTTCTTAAAAAAAAACTTATGTGGGCCCTGGCTGGTTTGGCTCAGCAGTTAGAGCTTCAGCCCACAGATCAAAGGGTCTCAGGTTTGATTCCGGTCAAGGGCATGTACCTGGCTTATAGGTTTGATCCCCTGCTGGTCAAGGTTGTGTGGGAGGCAACCAATGGATGTGTCTTTGTCACATCAATGTTTATTTCTCTCTCTCCCTCCCTTCCACTCTATCTTTTAAAAAAATCAATGGAAAAATATCCTTGAGTGAGGATTAACAACAACAAACATTGTGTTTCTTGTTTTTTTTTAAGTTTGGTCTTTTCTCTGGTACTCTTTGTACGTAAACTTTCTATCCTTTTCTTTGTTTTTTGTTGTTTTTTTTATCCTCACCCGAGGACATTTTTCCATTCTTTGCTCAGATAGAGTGGGAGGGAGAGAGAGGAACGGAGAGAGAGAGAGAAACATCAATGTGAAAGGAACACATCGAGTGGCTGCCACCCGCACAACTGACCAGGGCCGGGGACAAACTGCAATTGAGATATGCGCCCTTAGCGGGAACCGAACCCGGGTCTCTCAGGACCGCAGGCCGACGCTCTAACCGCTGAGCCAAACCGGCCAGGGCTCTATCCTTTTCTAAATGTTTTTTTCTTGCCTATAGTTGACTGGACTAGGGGTTTCACCCCTGTCCCAACATGGGCCAAATTATCCTCCAGGAATTTGTATTTGTTTTCTTTTTCAGCTTCTTAAACCAGGAAGATATGAACTGGAGGGCTGTGGATAACCATCTTCACCAGATATGGGACAGAGGTGGAGAAAGTTCTCCTGCAGAGTGGAATAAAGCAGAATAAAGGTGGGGGGGGAATGCAGTAGAGATGTGGGGACAATCCTATCACCCAATACCTCAGCAGCCTCCATCCTGTCACACTGCTTTATTCACTTTATAACACTAACCTCTGTGTGCCCATTTGCTTGTGTCTCTGTTCCTACAAGAAAGAATGCTGTGAGGGCAGGACAACTGTCTTGCCCATCACTGACTCCCAGTGCCCAGCTCAATGCTTGGCATATAGTGGAAGTTTCATAAATACTGACTGGATATATGAATTCGATTTACTTGTTCATAATCAAATTAAAAATCTGAAACCTGGCCAGTGTGGTTCAATTGGTTGAAGTGTCATCCCATATACCAAAAAGTGGTGGGTTCAATTCCTGGTCAGGGCACATACCCAGGTTTTGGGTTCGATTCCCAGTTGGAGTGCATGCAGGAGGCAACGAGTCGATGTTTATCTCTCTCTCCCTTCCTTTCTCTAAGGTGGATGAAAAACATCCTCGGGTGAGGATTAAAAAAAAAAATCTGCAAATTTATGTCCCATTGTTTCACAAATCTTGTTATCTGCTTTGAATTATTACAATTCGAACAGAATTAGGAATAGCAACTAAATAACAATCATATGTGATTAATTTTGAAGCCTGAAACTAAAAATGATAAGAGCCTGCATTCCATGAAATGGGTTGTAGTGCAGCATCCCATCAAGCAGGCCGGGCCTCACAGGTCGTTTGTGGAGGGTCTGGGATGACCTCTCCCAGCCACAACTGGGGTTATAATGAAGAGTCAGCAAAAACACGCAGCAAATTCGGATATCTGAGGACTTGATGATGGAATTTAGAAGTAGAATATAAAATAGGTAAGAAGCTTAACAAAAAGATATTAAAGCAAGCATAAGATGCTAAAAAAAAAAAAAAGAAAAAAAAAGAAAGATCCTGGCAGGGTTGGAAAAAATAACAAATAGTCCATTTAAAATAAAAATGCTATTCTTAATAGTAAAAGCTCAATAAATCCAGTGAAGAAATATTTCTGATTTACAGTGGGGAAAATATTTAAGTAAATACCTGGAATACTTCACTGAGAGAGAAATCCACTCCTCTCAGTTCTTTCCCCCAAATTCCAGAGGGGCTAAGCATCATAGAGAATAGAGGTGTCACGTACATACTCAGAACTCAGGAGAAGAGGCAGGAGAACCTAGGAGAGTAATTCCTACATAATAATCGACCATTTTACAAAATTGAATAAAAGAAATAAATTTCAAATGTGAAGAGCAGAACAAATTTTAAGCAGACTGAAAAACCAGAAACCTACATCCAGGCACACTGTAGTGAAACCACATGGCGTAAAGAACCACATGGCACCAGAGACCTAGAGTTTTCAATGACTACCCTGCTCCAAAGCCCTCACGGGCTTCATGTTGCCTGGTTAAACTTAGGGTATTCCCCAAATTTCCATCTAAAGCACATAGTGTGTTTTCAAGAAAACAAGAATGAAATGTGACGAATGAGTAGAAATGTCTGGTCTCAATCGCAGGGCGATGTGTCTGGCAAGGGTCAACTACTCTTGAAATTTGATTTCAAAGGGGGCATTGAATGATGGAGCTTTAACAGTGCTGACCCAACACTGTCCAGGAAGAAACACAAACGTTCGGAGCGACTAGCGAGGGGTGCAGCGTGACGGGGCAGGGGTGATCTGTGCCGGCCGCTTCCCCTGACCCGCCCTCCCCTCCTCCCGCTGGGCACGGGCCCAATGTCCAGTCGCTGCTCAGGCTTCTAGCCTTTCTGGCTCCATCCCAAAGACGTTTCTTTCACACACATGTGAAAACACAAATTCTACAAAGCGGCTGTGCGCCCCTTGAATCCTGACACCGAACCTCTGAGAGCGGCTTCCTCGGGACAGCCACTCAGAATGTAGGAAGAACACGGCACTAAATATTCCAGAAATTTTTATTTTCCTCACCCACACCTTTCCCAGCATTTTGCTAACCAATGATAAGTGACCATCAGAAATGATTTGGTCATATGCTGCTTTCAAAAAGCACTAAGAAAGTAGCTATTTATAAAAAGGAGGTACATCAGGTTAGAAACATTATAAAAAGGGAGACTCCCAACATATGTAAATACATGATCAGAGATTAGACTAACAAACATTCAAACAGGCTCTATTCAAACACGGGCTCTCCGTTTCCTTTAGAAGGATCTGTTTTCTCAGACTCCTCCACAAATACTTCACAAGGAACAAGAAGCCCATTTCTTTATAAGCTCAGGTATAACAGCATAGCTATGTTATGGTGAGAAGCTGGGATGTGGTTTGACCTCTGAGACCCATTATCTCTGAGTTGGTGGTTCAAGCCAGGGTGGACGGGCCTGGGGGGGAGCAAGGCAAACCACGAGAGGGAGGGAACGCAAGGTGCCTGTTACCACTTCACCCACACAAGCTCCAAAGGGAGCCTCCTGCCCACCCCCCACTTCACACGGTTGAAAAGTTTAATGAGGAAGGAGCCTGTTTGTTCATAAAATAATATAGTCCTTTCACTTTGTTTTGTTTTTTAAAGTGTAGCTCTTCAAGAATTTCATTTTTTTAAAAATGACCTGTAAAGAAAGAAGAAGAAAAAATAAATGCACGTAATTCAAACACTGACTTTTAACATTCCCATGATAAGAGAATGACCAAAACATCAGGTCAGGTGGATGAACTCCAGAAGATCCTTGCAATGGGGAAAGGTGTCCTATCAGTAGGGGGCTGTCCATACATTTTCAGGGACAGCAAAAAGGATTCCTGCTTTTCCTCAGGTCCTTCCTCTCATCTATGAGCTCACTGATGCCTAAACTAAATTCTGTAAGTACCCTCTGTCCTCAGTGTGTGTCTTCTGCTGCAAAGGTATTGGGCCTACCTCACTATTACTCTAGGGGCACTTAGGTCTTACCAGATATTTTCCTCCCCATGTAAGGGAAGAGAGAACACTTGTCCTGAGAGTAGCTTTAATGAGGGAGCAAAGGGCACTGAGCACCAGAAGATTAGCTCTCATACAAACAGTTCAGAATAAATACCTAATAGTGACACTCATCTGACACAAATGACACCCATATGCCAGATGCCTGTCGTGTATGTATAAATGTTATCTTACCATCTTCTGTGAGAAATACCTGCACACCTACCCCTTCCCCCCAAATAACCTTTAACAAACCTTTCATAGCAGGTGAATTCACTCTTCTGCTTGCTTTCTTCTAACTCAGGTTTCTGATCTTTGTCGTGTACTTCTCTGGGTTGGCGGCGCTCATTACTGTAGTATAAATCGTGTAGCTGAAAATAATGAGGTAAATTTTTATATGCACATCATCATTTTCCCTAATATTCCAAAGAAGGAAAAAAATACCAACACTTAGGACCTAGAACAAGAATACTGATAGAGGCCCACAAAAGTTAGAATATTTAAAATTTATAATTCAAGTGACCCCACACTCAAGGTGCTCTTTCCTCCTATTTTGATGACACCGTTAAAGGCCAAGTTCAAATTTAAAATTGTCAGACTCCTCAGAGTTCCATGCTGCGGCAGTGAGGAAGGGCCAGCCTTGCTCCTCTCCCCTGGCTCTGCCCTATCCCACAGGTGGCATGTATGTGGACATCTCAGCCTTTGCATCTAGGCTTCATGCATGACCCCAGCAAACATCCCCTGGCCACCCACCAGGCACAGGATGTCCACAACGGCTGCACACCATCTCAGGGGACCATCGCCTACAGAAGTGGATCACAAGGGCCCTGGAAATGGGCTTAGTGCTATTCAGGCTAAGGATTCTGGGTGCTTGAGCCAGACTGTGCAGGCAAATGCACCTAGCCCAGTGGAATCTTTATATCAGGGAGGGTCAGAGGAAGGCCAGAGCAGAGTTTCTAAAGCTCAGATCAAGACGGGGGCCCACTTGTCCAAACCTAAGGATGAAAAGTACAATGTCATTTACTCAACACACTGCATAGCAGGAGATGTGAACATGAGCCCAGGTGCACACATGCACATACACACAAGGGCCCCTTCCCTTCACCTACCACTTGTGCTGGACACCAGCTGGGATGCATGTTCAAAGCATCTGGAGCTAGGTTGCTCAGGAATAGGCAGAATTAGTGGCCCTGGGGCTTTGCAGCTGAATTGTACACCCAGATAAAGAAAGCACTATGAACATGTTCCCTGAATAAGAACCTTGGCTGCTTATTTACCTTAGTCACAATTCTATTCTCCATCATGGTTTTAAATTTTTCTCTGCTTTTAGCCAGAGAATGGAGTAGAGGATGGAGTTCTACTGCAGGTGAGTGTAATTTTGTAGCGCAGCACAAGGGGGCAGCATAGAGCTAACTTCTGTTCAGACATTTCTATTAACCTCACACACGTAAAGGGCCTGACAGTAAAGAATCTGTGTTAATTCTGGCTCAGTGGTGATTATCCTTTAAATGCAGTTCATCCTGGGCTTTCGATTATACAACAAAGAAAAATGTCACTCCCTGACTGTTTATAGTTTCTAACAATTCTATTTTGACAAAACATTTCAGTTGCCATTTCAACATTCACAGCCTTTAACTCAGTAACCCCCCTCTGGGAATTCAGGCCAGGAAAATATCCAGAAGTGGGAGTGGGGAGAGGAAACATGCACAAATATGTTTCTTTCAGAGCTTTAATAGAGGAAAAACTAACCACCGGAGAATGCTTAACTGAGTTATACTACATTCTACTGGCTATGCAGCTATTTAAAATTACAAGGGTTATTCACAGCATGGACATGCTTTATTAAAATAAATATAAGTATTTTATTATAATACAAATTATAGATATATTCATAATTTATATAATTATTTTCAAAACTATAAGAACACACAAACAGGCTTTTAACCTTTATCTTTCCAATGAATATTTGAAATAGATTCATTTGAAATATTAAAAGGGCAAAACTGTGCTCTACCGGAACGGGCACGGTCCATGTAGTATTGGGAGCTGGCCCCTACAGGCTGGTGAGAGCCAACTGTTAAAGGCGCAGGACGTTTATGAGCCAACTGTAAGCTTGAAACAGGCTAGGTAGGAGTATTTATACCATGGTAGCTAATAAATCCTACAAATCGGTGGTGGTGGGGGGGTCTTTTGTTTTTTGCTCCCCACCAAACAGCTAGTTTACTAGCATACCATTGGGTACCACTTGTTACCCAAGTAGCTCATTTGGTAGAGTAGTAAAACACTGACTGACCAGGTTATTTGGTTTTTCCGTATTTGGCCGTTAGAATATTGTTTATGGAATAAACATTTTAGCATTAATCTTTTCATTAGGCCATACTTTAAAAAAACTTTCAAAGAGGTATTTTGAAGATATATTCCTATACTACAAAGTGAAAATAATAACACTGGTTTTGACAATGTCATCATGCAGCCCAGCCGAAGTGGCTCACTGTTTGAGTGTAGACCCACGCACCAAGAGGTTGATGGTTTGATTCCTGGTCAGGGCACATGTCCAGCTGTGGGCTAAATCCCCAGTGTGGGGCATGCAGGAGGCAGATAATTGATGTTCTCTCTCATCGATGATTCTCTCTCTCTCCCTCTCCCTTACTTTCTCTCTAAAATCAATAAAGAAAAAAATTTTTTTAAAAGTGTCATCATTCTAGAGGCCATCAGGAAAACTCCTATTTTGTATTTGTGTAAAAGAAGATTGTTTCAAAGAAATCAACTGGGTATTTGAAACTAAAAACCATTTACAGGTTTTATCTGCATTAGGCTATTTCTTGAAGAATACTATTTTGATATTCCTGTCTCGGAGAAAGCAGAAGTGAGAATGATGAGTAGGTAGAAAACGCTGGGTTTGGGAATTTATTGAAAAGAAACTAAAACTCTGCATTGACTTACAGATGCTTCCTCTTTTATTAGTAAGTTAAGTCCTAACACAGAAGCAAAAGGTGTCAGCACACCTATGAGCTGGTTCTCGGGGTGGATCAGGCAGTCAGGCAACACCTGAGTGGGACAATGACCAGGAGGCTGCTGGCCTTCACAGCGTTGCTGAGATGGTGACAGGGGACCTTCAGAGCTTCCTGTACATGTTTGGTGGTGGCTGCCTCTCAAATTTAACTAAGAGCTTCCTATGGCAGTGGAAGCGATGGCCCAGTGGTTCACTTCAGAAAAGCATGTGGGTAAAACCCCAGGCTGCAGACTGTCGAGGGCACGGAACTTAGATGCTGAATTATCTGCGGAATGAGCATGGGGTAGCAGAACCTCCCCAGGAAGACCAAGGAAAGCCAAAGCTGTCTCAAGTTTCGTTCTACCATGAATTAAGGAGCTCCCAACCAGTGAAGGCAGGTCCCAGCTACCAGACAGACTTGGGATGAAACCGTCCCTTTGTTTTGTACCTTTGTTTTTCTTTTGTGGACTTCCCGCCTGACTCACGATATACTTGTTTATCTGCCCCTCCTGGGCCAGTGGAATGCTAGTCCCGTGAGAGCAGAGGCTGTTTTGTTCACTGCTGTTCCTACAGCACCTGGAAAGCCTGCTCCACAGGTGCCCTCAGATCCCTGCTAAACCAAAGAGCCCGTGAGTCCGCCTTGTGGGATGACGTATGAACAGATGTTACTTACTTGTTATAAACTGGAAACACGGACAAAACCTGCATAGGAAAATATCATATTTTAAAAACTGTTAAAATGGAGAAGAAATAAATGTAGAATATCTATAGGAAGAATAAAACCACTTAACACTTCAGTGTATCTCAGAGTGACAGTGTTACAGACTTCTGAATCCTTTCTCCTTTGAAACAATGAACACACATATATTACGTCTGTGCCTTTTTCTAACGTGCAGAAAAACTTAGGTGAAGACAAATACTTTTAACCTGTTCAGAAAATGCCATCTTACTTTTTTTCTCATGTTTTCAACCTGGTAAAACTCGTACTCTAGCACTTCTACCACATTTGCTTGCTTTCAGAGGAGAGTATTTTCTTAAATCACTATTAACAAAGACACCAGACATTCTGAGCGAAAACGGGGCATCCCAGTGCAGGTTACCTGGAAGAGCACCTCCAGGCTGAGGTTTGCCTGGCCCGTGGCGTTAAGGGCCTTGATGGCAGGTGTTCTGTAAGGAAAAAGGTCACAAGTCACTTAGCACTTCAGAAAGCCCTGAATCCCACCAGTTCTCATTCTGGGAGACTTAATGCGAGGCCTGGGCTCATTATCTCCCTTTCCTCAAAACAGATGCTGGCCCCCAACCATGTTTCCTCCCTAGTACCCGACCCCCACAGTGGAATTAATTCAACAGTCGGGTCCACTGGCCCCATCGGCTCCCTGGGCGGGTGAAAATGTGTTGCTGAAGAATTGAATAGTGGCCACCAAACCCAGGGGGCAGTAAAGCCAAGGGGAAAATCTGCTGTCTGGGGATGCACTGACTTATAATTATAGAAGTTTCAAAATTAGAAGGGACAATAAAAGCCCCCAACAGGTTTATTTATTTAAGTATAAAAAATGTTTGCCTTCCAAAAAAAGTCTTCCATAGAAAACCATGAATCTTGCTCTATCTTTTCCTTTTAGAGATGGGTGAACCCAAGAGGACTGAAACAGTCCCCTTCTCCCCTGGCAACGAGCATCCCCTTTAATAAAACATGGAAGGTTGTATGGAATCTAAGGCTTCTGGGGCTTCTGACCCTGAGGCCAGGGACAACCTTACTCTCCCAACACCCAACCAAGTGCCAAGAGGCTCCCCCCATGTTCCCCACCACACACTACTCTCCCACTGCAGCCTGGCACTGGCAAAGGGGCCCAGGCATATTTTCTGAGAGGGGTAGCACCTGTAGTCCCCTTCAGTTCCTGTACTAGGAGGGCACAGTCTCCTGGCCACAAGAAAACACTGTGGACGCGACAGCGGCCTACCTTCGGTCATCTTTCTCGGGTGCTGGCTTCCAGTGGTCATAATTTGTCTCTACTCGAAACCACCTACAACACAGCACATCATCTTATCTTACCAAGGTCATTGGAGACATAAGTACAGAAGAAATATATAAAACTAGAAAATATGTCCAGTTCCATCCATTAAAAACCGGTTATTAATACAAAATGACCAGAGCCTTTAATTCTACTTACGCCCCATTTAAAGGATCTAGAGGCCAAATGTCTGCTGGGCCACTTCTGTTCCTCGTGATGACCACTCCTTCCCGGGGGGACGTGCCACCAACAATGTAATACACGTCAGCAATGAGGGGAGTCTTGGCCAGTTTGTACACAGCTGCTTCAAAGTTTTCTGATTCGCTCAGGGTCTGAACAGAGACAAGCCTGCATGAGCAACATCATTCATACCCATCGATGGACAGGTGGTCCATAGCACATCCTCCTGACATGTTAACCCATGACCACCGTCTTGAACTGCTCTGACTCCACCCTCCTGTCATCAGGACTCCTGAAATGGAAGAAACCTCAGTGGGGAGCCAGAGGCAGCAGGATTTTTCTCACAAAGGGAAGAACTGCTGACAAGTTCTAGGCCCAACTCAGGACACGGGGCTGTGTGCCTTCCAGGCAGATCGCCCTCACAGACGACTCCCCATGTTTCATTCATCTGTTCTTTCAACAGGCGTTTCTTGAATACCTACTATGTGCTAGACACCGCACTGGTGTGGAGACAGAGCAGTGACGACGACTGACCCAGCCTTGTTCTCCCCAAACTTCTAAGGATGACAGGAAAGTCCACAGAAAATGGTGACACAGCGTAATGAGTGTCAACAAGGAAATGCTGCTATGAAGTCGGAGCAAGGGACCCATCCTCACCCAGGGCACCGAGGCGGCACCTCAGGGAAGTATCACGTGAGCTGAGGCCAAAGAGACAAACGGAAGTTAGGCTGGTGAAAGAGGCGTGGGGCTGGGGAAGAGTTCTAGCTCGATGGTAGTTTGGCAAAGGCTCAGAGCTGAGAGAGAGCATGCTCCATCAGCGCAGTGAGCCCGGCTGGTGTTCAGTCCCCTGGGGTTCACGAAGACCCCGAAGATCTGAGGCAGGGCTCGTTAGGGCACAGCTCTCCCAGCCTTCAGCTTCCAAGTGCGATCCCTCAAGCTGACCAGCACAAGAATACCCTGCAGGGGAGGGTGCCCTGCCCACCTCCACCTTCACAGTCACTTTGCACCACTGCGTGAGAACAGGACTGTTCTGCTCGCCCATTCTGAGCGCTGCCGAGGCACGGTGTCAAGGGTGGGGTGAGGACAGGGTCAAGCCAAAGAGCAGCTCAGAATATGAGTGTCTGCAAAGGCACAACATTCAACACCATAACCTTCAACCCAGGCCAGGGCCATGGACTTGTCCCTGCCTGATACATATTGCTGTTAGGAATGAGGTATTTAGACTTGAGTCACTTTGTTCTGAACTCAGCAAAATTATAAAGTGAGGCAATAGGAGTGATGAAACATTTTCTTTTTTTCATTCATTGCCTGTACCATCCCCCAATTACTATAAAATAATTCATTGCCTCTAACAGAACTGTATGAGAAAAAAAGCAAGAACATCAATAAGAACTACTGAAGGCTGTGCTGACCTATTTCACCTAGAGGCCAAGTCAGGGCGAGAGCACGGCCTCATCTGTTTACCTCGGGAAAGGGAGGAAATGGAAAGTGGCTGCTAATGGGGTCGGGGTTTCTTCTGAGGGGAGTAAAAATGTTCTAAAATTGGCTGTACTGATGGTTGTACCACTCTGTGAATATACTGAAGGCCAGTGAGCGATATACTTTATTTTATTTCTTTTTTAAAATATTTTTTCTTTATTGTTTTTTAGAGAGAGAGGAAGGGAGAAAGAGAAGGAGATAGAAACATCCATGAGAGAGAACATCGATTGGCCGCCTCCTGCATGCCCCCCACTGGGGATCGGGCCCACAACCTGGGCATGCGACCTGACCAGGAATTGTACCCGCAACCTCTTGGTGCATGGGTCAACGTTCAACCAATGAGCCACACGGGCTGGGCAAGTTATATACTTTAAATAGATGAATTATATGGCATTTATTTATATACCTCAATTAAAGATACATCTACCTTTTGATCCATCAATTCCATTCTTAAGTATTGACCCAACTGAAATAGATATATATGTTTACAAAAAGACTTATACAAGAATTTCTATAGCAAGTTACTCATAATAGCCCCTGAAACAACCCAATGTCTATCAACAAGAAAATGGATAAATTGTGACTTATTCAGAGAACTGAATATTCTTCAATAATAAAAGGAATGAGCTGGATCTGAAAAACATTATGCTGAGTGAAAGAAATCGAGTCAATATACTGTGGTTTCATTCATATGAATTGTAGAACAGACGAAACTTCTCTGCAGTGATAGAAGTCAAAGAGTGGTTTCCTGGGGTAGGCGGGTCAGAGGAGGTGGGAACTGATTAGAGTGTGTGCAATTACCAAAACTCTTAATATCTATGCATTTCACTCTATGTAAGTCACATAAAAGTTTTAAAATCATTTTGGTGTTTAGATTCCACTGGATACATTTAAATTATAGTTTTATTTTTAAATATCAACATTTACAATACACAGGATTTTTTGCAGCTTTTCAATCTTCGGATAAACTATTTTGGAAGTCATTTTAAGAATGTGTAGCCCTGGCTGGTTTGGTTCAGTGGTTAGAGCATTGATCTGCGGACCAGAGAGACCCAGGTTCGGTTCCCACTGGGGACACATACCTCAGTTGCAGTTTGTCCCCGGCCCCGGTTGGGGTTGTATGGGTGGCAGCCAGTCGATGCATCTCTCTCACACTGATGTTTCTCTCTCTGTCTCCTTCTCTCCCTCCTACTCTATCTGAAGATAAATGCAAAAATGTCCTCGGGTGAGGATAAAACAAACAAACAAAAAGAATGTGTAAAGGATGCAGTTTGTCAACATCCTTAGGGGTACCCAAGTAACACATTTAGGAGAACTGCAAGTCCAGAGGGACTAGATCATTTAGAGCAACACAAAGAAGGATCTAACAGGCTAAGCCAGGCAGGGCCAGCTCCTTCAGATGTGCTCCTGAAGACAAGCTCTCCCAGGTCAAATGACAATGTATATGTGGCCTGGAACTCTGCTGTCTGATAGGTCCTGTAAAGCAGATGTTCATTTTGTGTAAAGCTACCTCCTGATGCACTTGTTTTGCTAATTCAAATATTTGATAATGGAGATTCGAAAGGGAGGCACTTCTATATCAGTAGAAAAGCATATTATCTCATCTCAATCAGCTATTGTGAAAAGTCTAGCCTCTGACCAAGATTCTGTCCTTGACCAAACTCTAGCCAGCCTCCTCTGAGCCCTCCTCTTGACTAAGCCTTAACCTTGGCCTATAAAGACTGGAACAAACACTAACATAGTTTCTAACAGCTCAAGGCCACACCCCTATGATAACCCTACACCCCCCCCACCCCCCCCACCCCCGTAGTGACTGCCTGAGACAACTCAAGGCTGCTTGCTGTAAGGGAACAGAATCTGTCACCCCAAAATATGTCTCTTTGGCATTATTTTAAGTTGGTTATTTTATTTATTTGTTTAAAAAATTTTTTTAAAGGTTTTTTAAATTGACTTTTTAAAGAGCAGGAAAAACATTGGCTGCCTCCTGTATGCCCCCTACAGGGGATTGAGCCCACAATCTAGGCCGGGAATTGAACCAGCAACTGTTTGGTGCACAGAATGGCAGCCAAGTAACTGAGCCACACCAGCCAGGGCAATTTGAAGCTGGTTATTTATTTATTTATTTATTTTATTCTCACCCAAAGGTATTTTTCTTTAATCCTCACCAGAGGACATTTTTGCATTTATCTTCAGGTAGAGTGGGAGGGAGAGAGGGAGGAAGAGAGAGAAACATCGACATGAGACACATCGACTGGTTGCCTCCTGCATGACCCAACCAGGGCTGGGGATGAACTGTAATCGAGGTCTGTGCCCTTGACCAGAATCGAACCCAGAAATCATTGGTCCGCAGGACAACACTCTAACCGCTGAGCAAACCAGCCAAGGCTAAGCTGGTTATTTTTAAGAAACAGCAGACATGGCAGAAGCTCTGAAAACCAGGTAGAATTTACCCTTTATGAAAGACATTTCCATTCATCAGGGAAATCTCCATTTGTGGGGGTGTCTCCCTCACTGTACCAGGAGGTGGGCATCTGAATCTCTAGAAACCGTTATCAGTGGAGAAGACTTGGACTTAAATCTGCATAAAAACCTTACTCTTTAAACATTTTTTTCAATTACAGTTTACATTCAATATTATTTTGTATTAGTTTCAGGGGTACAGCCAGTGGTTAGACAATCACATACTTTACAAAGTGTTCCTGATATTTCCAGCACCCACCTGGCACCATACACAGTTATTACAATATTATTGACTATATTTCCTGTGCTGTACTTGACATCCCATGACTCTTTTGGAATTACCAATCTGTTAAAATCTTACTCCGGTTTGCTGTGCCTTTTCCTGGTTACCTCCCATAACTGACTCCCCACCCCACCATCTCCTCTGGTCGTTAGTCGAATGCGGTATTTAAGGTGATGGCTTCCACCATTTTGAATCACTCAGTCTTCCTGATGTCTTCCATGTATACAGGAGGTAGAGAAGTTATCAAACTGTCATTTATTTTCTCCTGTTAATCTGTCTCGTGTCAATTTGATTATTAGACCAGGCAGAAGAACCTAGAAGGCCAGAAGACCATTTTTCCTCCCCAGACACTGCCAAAATAATTTACTGTTTGTTCCACCCAACACCTCAAGATAGGGGCCCTGTCTCCCAGTCCCTGCTAGAGGGAAGGAGCCAACAGCAAACTCAGACAGATTTACGCAAACAGCCCATTTTCAGCTCTTTGTAATTTGTCACTTCTCTGACTCTCCCAGGCTCCTCCTCACCGCTTCCCTATTTCCCCATTCTCCCTTCGAAACACCCAGGCCCCTCAGCACAAATCGAAGTTGAGCTCGGGTCACGCCGGACACTCCCTCCTGTTGCAGTATTACACTACTGATGCAGGTCTGTCCTTAGCACTTTGGTGTTCAGCTTATCTTTGATTCTTATCATCAAAAAGGTTGATATGCACTTTGCAAACCTTTAGATGCTTATTCTTTTCATGAGCTTCTTACATTAAGAACAATATTGTTAGATGACACAGGTCACAGCAGGAACACAGTTTAGAAGAGGAAGGAAGTTAGGGTGAGGTGGGCTCAGCGGTCAATATACTCACAGTGCGGATAAGCCAGCTGATCGGAGAGTGTCTCTGAAAAAAGGCAGCGATCACATTCTCCCACCACCAGCCTTTATCTGCCGATTTGAAGGAACAGTAAATATATGCACACATTGCTGCCACTCTTTACAATTCCTTAAGTCTTGTTTCTTTCCCACAGTACACGCTGCTGGGGGAGAAAGGCTGGTGGAGGAAGTGATTTTACTAGCATCCAGTTTTTGAAGATGAAGCTAAAAGCTTTGTTTTCAGGCACCAAAGATTCTGTGTTCTGTGCATATGTGAGTGGGGTGTGTGTGTGTGTGTGTGTGTGTGTACACAGAATTTCCAGTGTATAACAATGATAATTACCTTAAAGGAAATCACTCTATTAACTATCTCAGGCAAAATAAAATGATGGAGCTATCAGAAGTGGCTCAGTAAGTATTAGGAAAATTGTAGAGAATATATATCTTTCAGAGCTTTAAGTTCGACTTGGGCTCACATTTTTTAAAAACACAAATTTAAAATCACTTCCCCAAATTACTTTTTAACATCTTGAAAAATCTCTGTAGGGGATTTATTTTCAAAGAATAATTTTCATTCAAGAAATAAGCACTGAGCACCTAGCATGTAGCTGTTCAGATAGAGCCAACTCCTTGAAAAGCTGACTCATCTAAAACCAACCCTCCAGAACCCTTGACCTCCTCTCCTTTCCCTGGGTGGACTCTGGAATGTGTACAGAGGCTCCAGGTTAATCAAGAACTGCCATTAACCTTCCTCCACCAGCCAGCCCTTCTCTGGGAGAAGGTGCCCTCAATGTTATCTATCTTTTAACTCGCCTTGGCATCAAAGTGCCTGGTATCCGGTCCCTTTGTTCCCCTCAATCACCCCCACATTCCTTTTGGAGATATAGGTCCATTTCTTAGGGGGTATAAAAAAAGGTGATTTGTGGGGTGATCCATTTTTTCCTGCTGACTCCCAGGATTGCGTTTCTGTTTAAGTTCCCTATTAAAACTCTTTAAACCTGACAAGCAGGACTTATCTGCTTCTTTCTATGGCCTCTCAGATCTTTTGGCACTTGGGGGTCACTTTGCTTTGGCCTTTTCATAAAACATTGGCATATCCTGACTTGGTCCAGACCCTTGGACTTTAACAGTGAACAGAAGAAACTAGTGTACAGAGGAAAGAGGGAAGAAATAAAATGGAGTCACTAGAGTCAAGCTGCTAAGTTACTAAAACCAAGTAGGCTGAGGCATGAGAAAATGATTATATTCCTGCTTTAATTAGCCAGGGAACTTAAACTTTTTAACTTTCTAGTAGTGTATCAATGCCTGGATGGATGGATGGATGGATGGATGGATGGACGGATAGACAGACAGACATAGCTATATCCTATAGATAACTCCGTGAAGAACTTGGAGAGAATGTTCTCATGTCTGCACAACCTGACAGCCATTGTCCAGTGGTGTCTGGAAGATCAAGATCTCTGACCAATCCAGAGATTAAGAATGCAGGACTCATTCTTCTGAAGAATGTACTTTTTACTACAAAAACTCTTCGCTTTTCTTTCTTCTTCTTCTTCTTTTTTTTATCCTCACCTGAAGACATTTTTGCATTTATCTTCAGATAGAGTGGGATGGAGAGAGGGAGGGAGAGAGAGAGAGACACATTGAGTGGTTGCCACCCACACGACCCACATGATCCCAACCAGGACTGGGGACAAACTGCAACCGAGGTACGTGCCCTTAGCGGGAACCAAACCCGGGACTCTCTGGTCCGCGGGCCGACACTCTAACTGCTGAGCCAAACCAGCCAGGGCTTTTCTTTCTTCTTCAGAAGACCCTGTGTATTGCCTAGTTGTCTCTGGTTTGCAAAACCTAAGACCCTTGAATAAATTTGTGTCCTCTATTTCTAGCAAAGCCTACTGACACTTGGTGCTCAGCTGACCATACCATTAAACAAACAAGAGTTGGATAACTAATAGGAAAAATAAGACAGGATAATGTAATCATGAGATTCCTTTCAACGAGAACATAAGGACAGCCTCTCTGGGTTGCAGACATTTGAGTGAAGATGGGCTGAGCATTCAAAGCAGAAGGCATGGGTATCAAGGACCTAAGGCAGGAACAAGCTTGGCAGATGTCAGGAAAAGAAAGAATGCTGGTGAGGTGCAGGTGGAGTGAGGGAGAAGAAGACAGGCATAAAATGAGGCATAGGAAGTGATCAAGTCGAGTTTTGAGGTCAGAGTCAGGACACTGGATTTGTCATAAGTGAAATGGGAAGTCACTATAGGTTTTAAACAGAGGAACAACCTGATTATGCCAGCTGCTAGATAAAGAAAAAACTATAGCCCTGGCCGGTTTGGCTCAGCAGTTAGAGCATCGGCCTGCAGACCAGAGTCCCAGGTTCGGTTCCCACTAAGGGCACGAACCTTGGTAGCAGTTTGTCCCCAGCCCTGGTTGGGGTCGTGTGGGTGGCAACCAGTCGATGTGTCTCTCACGCATCGATGTTTCTCTCTCTTCTCCCTCACTCCCTCCTACTCTATCTGAAGATAAATGCAAAAATGTCCTCAGGTGAGGATAAAAAGGAAAAGAAAAGAAAGAATTATAGAAGGTGAGAAGCAGGGAGACCAGATGAACAGGGACTGCAGCAGTACAGGTGTGGTAGCAGCTAGTCCAGCAGTGAAGGCAGAAAGGATGGACAGGGACAGTCTCATTTTGGTGGTAGAGCTGACACGACTCAGGGAGTGAGGGGTCAGAGAATTCTCCTGATACAGTCAGTTGATTGGAAGTGCCATTTCCTAAGCCATGGAAAACCAAGAGAGGAACAGATTTCAGTGAGGGCAAGAAAAGAAGGAGAGAAAAAGTCAAGAGCTCTGTTGAAGCACGTTACGTTTGAGACGCTTAGCGGACATCAAGGTGGAGATACTGAGATGGTGGTTGGGTACTGTGGCCTGGGTCTCAGCGGGGTCAGGCCTGGAGGTGTGACAGTGACAAAAGTCTTCTATGGCCCTTACTCTGTGCCAGGCACTGCTCTGAGTATGTCACATACATGAACTCCTTTCATC
This sequence comes from Molossus molossus, assembly GCF_014108415.1. NCBI lineage: Eukaryota > Metazoa > Chordata > Mammalia > Chiroptera > Molossidae > Molossus > Molossus molossus. Next base: position 55,625,679 of record NW_023425344.1, read on the forward strand.
CTCACAACAGTGATGATCATCCCTGCTTTCCAGATGAGGACACTGAAGCACAGACTGGCCGAGCTCCTTGGTCACGGTCACCCAGCTGGCAAGATACAGACCAAGGCAGGCTGGCTCTGGAGTCTGAGATCTTAACTGCCAGGTGGTTAGTGAAGGCTCCTCATACTCTGTGCGCTTAGTCAGTCCTCTTCATCTCCCCATCCTTTCCCAGGGTGGTTGGAGGCGCTGTTGGCACGCTTCATAATGCCCAGAAATTTAATGGAATATCTTCTCTCCATTAACCAAGAGGTGTTACCTTATTGTTCAGGCATTCCTACTCAGTCTTAGGAGATTAAAATACAGTTTTCAGTCAAATAAGTTTTTAAATTTTTTTAAAGTTTTTAAAAAGAAACTCGACAGTATTTAATTAAATGTGTTACAGTATAACTGTTATTTTTATTTTATTTATTTATTATTACTATTTTTTTATCCTCACCCGAGGACATTTTTCTATTTTTTGTTCAGATAGAGTAGGAGGGAGAGAGAGGAAGAGAGCGAGAGAGAGAAACGTTGATGTGAAAGGGACACATCGAGTGGCTGCCCCCCACAAGACCCAACCAGGGCCGGGACAAACTGCAACTGAGGTACGTCCCCCCCGGGGAACCGAACCCGGGTCTCCCTGAACCACAGGCCAACGCTCTAACCACTGAGCAAAACCAGCCAGGGCATAACTGCTATTTTTAAACCGCTCATACCTTAGGTTCTAATATGCAGTTTGTTAAACAATTTGAGTTGCAAAATGATGTAGACAAAGCCCATCTTTTAAATAAATATACATGTGTTTATAGACGTTCTGTGTAAAATCTTAACTGTCATGCTGTGGTTGGAGTACCATCTGAGAACCAGTCTCACTCATAGCTGACATTTGAGAAAATGTTGAAGAAATACATTAGGATAAAGAACTGACTACTGGCCCTGGCCAGTTTGGCTCAGCGGTTAGAGCGTCGGCCTGCGGTCCGGAGAGACCCGGGTTCGGTTCCCGCTAAGGGCACGTACTTCGGTTGCAGTTTGTCCCCGGCCCTGGTTGGTCGTGCGGGTGGCAGCCACTCGATGTGTCCCTTCACGTCGATGTTTCTCTCTCTCTCTCTCCCTTCCTCTCTCTCCCTCCCACTCTATCTGTACAAAAAATGGAAAAATATCCTCGGGTGAGGATAAAAAAAAAGAACTGACTACTGCCCTGGCCGGTTTGGCTCAGCGGTTAGAGCGTCGGCCTGCGGTCCAGAGAGACCCGGGTTCGGTTCCCGCTAAGGGCACGTACCTCGGTTGCAGTTTGTCCCCGGCCCTGTTCGGTCGTGCGGGTGGCAGCCACTCGATGTGTTCCTTTCACGTCGATGTTTCTCTCTCTCTGTTCCTCTCTCTCCCTCCCACTCTACCTGAGCAAAAAATGGAAAAATGTCCTCGGGTGAGGATAAAAAAAAAAAAAAAAAAAGAACTGACTACTATAGCCCTGGCTGGTGTGGCTCAGTTGGTTGGAGCATTGTCCCGTAAATGGAAAGGTCACAGGTTCAGTTCCTGGTCAGGGCACATAACCCAGGTTACAGGTCCCATCCCTGGTCGGGGTACGTACGGGACGCAACCAATCAATGTTTCTCTCTCTCTTTCTCCCTCCCCTTCTCTCTCTCTCTCTCTCTCTCTCTCTCTCTCTCTCTCAAATCAATAAGAACACATCCCTGGGTGAGGATTAAAAGGAAAAAAAAAAGAACTGACTACTATAGACATTGATATACACTCAACCAGCATCTTCCTGGTAAAGCATTATTTATGTAAAAAATAAATAAATAAATAAATAAGAACAAACTGTCCTGGCCAGGTGGCTCAGTTGGTTGGAGCATCGTCACATACACCAAAAGGTTGTGGGTTCGATCCATGGTCAGGGCACATAACCAGGTTGCAGGGTTTGATCCCTGGTCGGGGAGTGTGGGAGGCAACAAACAGATGTTTCTCTCTCTCTCTCTCTCTCTCTCTCTCTCTCTCTCTTCCTTCCTCTCTCTAAACATATCCTCAGGTGAGAATTATAAAAAAGAAAAAGAATAAACCTAAGCCAAGGAAACAATAACAGGAAGTCAATCGGATTCATCAATAACCAATTCTAAAGTTTAAGAGATTCCTTGTGTATGCTCCTTTCACTCAGCCGCAAGTTCCTGAGGACAGAGACAGGAGCTGATCTCTGGAGTTCCCACTATCGTGGACTGAAGGATGCCTGAGATTTGGGGAATGGCAGTGGGGCTGTATAACAAACAGAGCTTCGGGCCAGGACCCGTGAGATCAATTTGAGAACTACCTCTCTCCCCTAGTATCTGTCATTTCTCCTCATAGCCTCAGTTTCCTCCTCTGCATAATGAATGGGGTTTATTAATACTATCAGCCCTGCTTATGTAACAGGATTGTAATGAGAAAACTTAGGAGAAAGTGCACAGTAAACTGTTAAGTGCTTCGCAGATGTTGCCTGGGAAAGCCATCATCTGGCCTCTAGCTACTGCAATAGCTTCCTGACAGTCTTCTGCTTCCATCTTACCCCAGCCCAGTCCAGACTCTACAGGGCAGCCAAAGTGATAGCTGGAAATATAAATCAGATCTGTTCACTTCCTGGCCAAAATCCTTAAGGGCTTCCATTGCGCTTAGAATCCAAACTGCTCCTCCTGGCCCTCCGCATGGTCTCCGCCTTCCTCTCCGCCCCTCGCTAGCTCCCTCCTTACTCCACGCTGTAATCACACTACTGGAATCCAGCAGGATGGTCTTCCTGCAGCTCCTACAGACCTGGCAGGAGCCTGGCAGGATCATGCAAGTCGGACCCTCCCCGACCCGTCCCGGGTAGTAGGCGCCCCGCCCCTCCTTCCCTCGCTATCACAGTGTCCCGTTTTACTGTCTTGCACCTATAACTTCCTGCAGTCATCTTCCTTGCTTACGAGCCCAGGGCCTGTCTAACCCCTAGAGTGCAAGTCCCTGCCATCGAGTGTAGTAGGTGTCCTTCTCCGTGTTCTGTTGGGTGAGTGAACGAAGTGCTTGGATAAAACTAAAGGATGTGAATAAAAAAGTTTTGGAGTTCGTTTTGATTACCTCGTTCGTCGCCAGAAATTGTAAACTTGTGAGGACGCTGACCAGTCCACAATCCTACATAGCCAACAAAAGTGGTTCCTGTGAATGCGATCTGAAACCAAGAGAAAAGGGATCACTCTACCATCCCCAAAAATATATACTTTGAAATTATCTTATTTTGCCCCAAAGGTCATGGATTTTTTTCTTCTTCTAAGGTTCCAACATTAATAAAAACTCTGAAATAGCCTTCTAGGAGGTTTTACCTTGGATAGAATTCAATGGACTTGTGACCTTGGCAGGGAAAAAGGTACATGTTTATTTTCACTAACTTCTAACTGAAATTTCACTTCTTCTGTAATGAATACACGCACAAAACCATGTCATCATAGCAGTGTCCGTGACTCCATCACCAGCAGAAATTGTGGATATTTTCCCATACAGAATGGTATCACACCTATCTCGCTTTGCTATACATACATATCTTGATTCACACTTATTACTACCCTGAAATTATGCTAGTTATTAGAGCCACTGTCAAATTTTACTATTTAATGTGTTAGGGAAAAAATGTAGTATGGAAATGGCTGTATTTCAACTTAATGGTTTTCTTTGTAATCCCATGCAATTTATTTTATATATTATAAAACATAATTCTAAGAAGGGATCAACAGACTTCACCACAGGGGTTCTCTCACCAAGAAGGTTAAGAAGTTGCAATATGTGGAAAACCCTATGTGTTTGAACTTTTTTTTTTTCATCCTCACCCGAGGACATTTTTGCATTTATCTTCAGATAGAGCGGGAGGGAGAGAGGGAGGAAGCGAGAGAAATATTGATGCTCAAGAGACACATCAAGTGGTTGCCACCCACACGATCCCAAACGGGGCCGGGGACAAACTGCAACCGAGGTATGTGCCCTTAGCGAAAACTGAACCCAGAACTCTCTGGTCCACAGGCCAACACTCTAACCACTGAGCAAAACTGGCCAGGGTGATGTTGTTTGAACTTTTAATGAGAAAATATTTTTGTCTGTAAAAGCAGATGACCAAATGAATATTTAGTGAGTTTTTCATATTTGTGACTCAACCCCTAAATGCAAAGAACAAACAAAATATGGTCTTTGTCCCAAAGTCAAAATCTGGCATGCTCTGTTCTGTTTCATAGCAACAGTATGCCATGTATACTCGATGTTTATTAATTAATGTCTTCCTAAAAGTTTACATAGAAACATGACTAGTACACATTAGATTATACTTTTAAATAAGTAATACCACTGGACAGAATTCATCAATGTTTGCTCAGTGTTACTAGATCTTACAATGATGAAAATAAAATGATCTCAGAATAATTTCTTAAAGATCACATGTAAGAGAGTGGTGTGGGTCAATCATACTTGTAGAGTGAAGCACCATTTATTATTTGACCACATTTATCAAGCATCTACCACATGCTTTGCATAGATTTTTTACTTCACTTTACCTTTATAACTATCACCATAAAGTAATTATTAACCTCTTTGAGTTATAGTCTGCAAAATGGGTTTAAGTGATTTCCCAGGTTCATAAAGGAGGTAGCAGGATTCAAAGCCAGGACTGTCAGACCCTAAAATTGGGTGTTTCCAGCCATTACACTACACAGCCCCTGCTGGACGTGGGAAAGCAGAGGAAAGAACTGACTTGGCATCATAAGTGGACGACAGATCATATCCTCATAGAGATTTCCCCAAGGAATATGGATTGACCTCTTTAAGTAGATGCTTAATAATAATAGATGATGCTTCTTTCTATAAACATAATTGATGTAAACCTCTCTTCTGGTTTTGTTTTTCCAGGAGTTTGATGTGTCTTTTTTTGTTTGTTTATTTGTTTTTTTCCTTTATTGATTTGAGAGAGAGAAGAAGGGACAGGGAGAGAGAGAGCTAAAAACATCAATGTTGAATGGCCACCTCCTGCATGCCCCACACTGGGGATTTGGCCCACAACCTGGCCATGTGCCCTGACTGGGAATCAAACTGGCAACCTCTTAGTGCATGGGTCAATGCTCAACCACTGAGCCACACCAGCTGGGCAGGACTTTGATGTTTTTTGTATCTTAAACTGATAACACATTTAATTGGCAGGACATTCTAATGATTGCTTACTTGGGTTAGCAAGTCTCAGATTTCTGAATCTAATGTTGCATGGACTATACCTGTCCATTCTTTACGAATTGCACATCCACGGTCAGCTTGCGTAAGAAATTCCCAAATGGGTAATCCAGATTCCGGCCGTGGTAAATGTGGCCTCTGGAGTCTTGAGCCACAATACTGGTGCAGAATCTGAGAAAAGGGGAAAGTCCAACCGGAATGAATGAGAAAAATAAGAAAAAGAAAAATGAGTTTTTTATTTTTAAGATAAGTCCTTAAAGTAAAGCACAATTGTTATTCCTTACAATGGACACATATGGTATATGATCCTTGTACAAGACTATGGATTCACAATTCAAGATGAAAACACAACTGTACATAGCTCATCAGTGTTTAGTGTTACTAGATCTTAGCCCACAGTACACATGGCATCAAAACATTCTGAAGAATTTCATCCTAAATATAAATTTGAAACTATCTACTCTGGGCTCGGCTACAATTGAACTTTGTTATTTCGCTGCATGGCAGCATGTGGTCAATTTAACACATTGTTCCAAGTTGCTCAAGATCATTTCTCTGTTCCATGAATTTCTCAGAGCAAGCAGAATGGCACTAAACCATTCTGGTCCACAAATGTTTCATTTTGTCTCCTTGCAAAAACAGTCAACTCCTTAGAGGCTTGGCACTTTTCCTGTCCCCTTTAGAGTGACTTGCACATAATTAATAGGAGAAAACAATACTTTTAAAACTTTCAACCAGATGCCTTGGCCAGTTTGGCTCAGTGGTTAGAGCGTCAGCCAGTGGACCAGTGAGGCCAGGGTTTGGTTCCTGCTGGGGGCACGTAGTTCAGTTGTGGTTTGTCCCTGGCCCTGGTTAGGGTTGTGTGGGTGGCAACCACTCCATGTGTCTCTCTGACATCAATGTTTCTCTCTCTCTCTTCCTCCTCTCCCTCCAGCTCTATCTCAAGATAAATGTAAAAATGTCCTTGGGTGAGGATAAAAAAATAAAAATAAATAAATAAATAAAACTTTCAATCAGAGAGAAGTAGTTTGAGGAAAAGAGGAAGGGGTGTACTAAGGTATCTAAATGCCTGTATTCTCTGAGTTATATGAAAAAATATTTACATATAGCACGTCCAATTCTAGGTGGTGGGGAAAGGGGAGAAGAAATGCATATCCACACAAAACTAAGAGGAAACACCTTAAAGTACTGATGGTCATTTCTGAATAATGGGATGTGGTTAATTTGTTTTCACTGTTCTGTATTTACTAATTTTTTAGAATGATTATATATTACTTTTATAATTAGGAGAAAACAAGTGTTACTTAATTTTTGTTTGTTTAAAGAAGGAAGCTTGGTCAGTTTTTAATTTTTTCTAAGGTTTCTGATCACAACTTCAAAGAGTTCATGTAAAGGAGGGGACTGATAAAGCAAAGTTTGTAGAATCTCTCTCAAAGATGATTTTTCGAAATTGGCAAGACAACACTTGTGTCATGCCCAAATGTTTTCACACGAGGTAGCTCACAAGCACGGGGAACCATGGTGGCCAGGCCCAGGGAGGCACTGCAATGGAGACACATGCTTTTAGCAGCAGCTCTGACCACTCACCACTTGACTTTCATCAAGTTATCCCCCTGAGGTTTGGTTTCCACTTGACAACAGGTAATACCACCTTCAATGCCTGGCACCCAGTGAGCTCAATATAGGGTAGCTAGTTTATTCTGATTTGAAAAGCCTTATACTTATACCAGAAATGAGAATAAAACATTTCCTTTGTTAGGAGTTTGCCTGTGTTTTGGGTTGTCAGGCAATTCAATATATACCTTAATATCACATCCCAAAGTTAGAATGGGATGTGATATTAAGGTACATATTTTGCTCTCTCTCATCCTCTCCTTCTGTGGACTTTTCCCTTTTCCCTCCTGGAGGCTGTAGATTGGGTCACTTGGAACCTGAGCTGTCAGCTCTCTGGGCAAGGGAGGCATCCAGCACTCACCCCTAAGAAGAGCCTCTGGTGCCCTCATCTCCCCAGACACACACACTGGAACCCCGCCAGCCTCTGAGCTCAAACACCTTTATGGCTTTTCTTTTTTAGGGAAATGGTCCCCAAGTGGGTCCACGCAGTGATGCAAAACAGTGACTCCAACAAAAGAAGGTGAAAGTGAACAAGAAAACTGATTTTTTTCCACTGAGAAAAAAAGCCGCATGTCAGAAGAGGGGAAAGATGGGGTAGGAGATAAGGAATGGCAAAATTAACTTCATTCAACTGAAAATCACTTTAACAAGTATGTGTCTTATCTGTGTCTTAAAACATTTTTCTAAAGAGAAGTGCAGTCACAGTCCATGTTAACCTACTCTGCCTAGTTCTGGGAAGATGCCAAGGGAGAGGACAGTAATGTTTCATTATCCCAATAACTTCTTTTCATCATCTTTTGGCAGCCAGAAGCTATTAAGTATCTGCAAGACGTTACTAAATGAGGCTGGTCTGGTAGTAAAACAATTAAGTCCTGAAGGCAGAAACCAAGTCAAACCTGTTAATCACAGGAACGGTTACTGAGCCCATGGAGACTTCAGGCTCGCCCTGCACTTTGCCTGGGATCAACCAGGCATTCCACTTTGCTCTTAGGTCTGTGCACCAAATATTGGCTGGCCTGTGACCCCAGCCCTGGAAGGAACAGACTGGGAAAGAGGAGTCAGGATCACCAGCCATGACAAACATGGGGGAGAAATGCAGGGGACAAATCAGTGCTAGGCCGACCTCTGCTTTATAAGGCTGGAGGGTCCCTGGGTTAACTAGAGGATCATGTGAGAGTGGGGTTAGTTCCAAAAACTTCCTGGAAAGTACAGGTTGAGCAGTTTTAAAGGTGGGATGCTACCTGGATTGGTGGAGAGAGAAAAGGGGGCCTGTGGCAGAGGGGAAGTTCGTGCTGATGTCACAGAAGCTGCTCTGCTTGTTCTTTTCACATTTACCGAGAGAAGCAAAGAGGAAGTGCTGGGGGTTTCTGGGCAGCCCAGTCACCACTCTGTTTTTATCACACTGAAAACATGCCTGCTCCCGCTCTGACAGCAGTCCCGGTCAAGCCCAAGCGAACCGGCTGCGTGGGGCACTCACGCGGTGAAGTCGTAGGCCAGGTTCACCAGGATGCAGTCGGCCAGGCTGAAGTTGAGGACGTCGCACATGCCGCGGATCTCGTCGGTGTAGGGCTGGGGCAGGGAGCCTTCCAGCTCCCCGACCGCCTTTCGCATCACTGCGTGGACCCACTTGGGGACCGTATCCCTAAAAAAGAAAAGCCATGAGTGTCTGAGCTCGGGACGGGTGCGAGTTGTGAGCCTGGGGAGTTGAGGGCACCAAAGGCGCCCGTTCTTAGGGGTGAGTGCTCCATGCCTCCCTTCCTCAGAGCTGACAGCTCAGGCTCCACGCCACCCGATCTACAGCCTCCGGGGGAGAAAAGGGAAACGTGCACCGGAGAGCGGGTGAGAGCGTGGTCCCCAGAGGGGCGAGCTTGGGCTGGGCAGGGAGGGCGTGGGCTGCGTCCCTGGTCAGTAGTGGAGCGGCTGAGGCAACGTCCCGCGCGCCACCCTGACCTGGAATGTGTCGAGGATGGGCACGTCACCGGTGACACCGAACCTGAAAGCCAAACCAGCCGTGCCAGGGCATCCCCAACCTCCAGCTGCCTAGAGCAGCAGCAAATACCAGTTCTGGTCCTTGCCAATCCCTCCACATTCCAGAGGCGGGGGCGCGGGGACGCGGGGGCGGGTGGAGGGCAGGGCTGTGGCAGACGGAGGAAGGGTTGAGAGTCTGGGTTCAAGCACGCTGGGCCGGCGCTTCTGGGCTTTCCCGCACTCGGACCCGGGCAACCTGCCCCGCAGACCCCGGCCCGCCCCGCGCTCACCCGAGGACGTGCACCATCGCGGCGCGCAAGAAGTCCAGGTCGAAGTGCTGCAGCACCGGCAGCCAGCGCAGCTCGGGGGCCGCGTCCAGGCTCACGTTGAAGAGCGGCGGGGCGGGGGGCGCGGCTGCGGCAGGCACCCCGGCCCCGGCCAAAAGCAGTACCAATGCCAGCGCTGGGGCGGCCACAGTTAGGACCATTGCGGCCATAGCCGGTGCCCCAGGAAGCGCTGGAGGAGGAGGAGCCGGGGCGGTACCTGGAGGGCTGGAGGAGGAGCCCGCGCGACCTCGCCGGCCGAGCCACTAGGGACCCGGAACGGCTAGAGGAGCCGCTCCCGCCGCGTTTCCCCTGCGCCTCCCTCTCTCCCGCCGGCCGCAGCGAGTCCCGCGCGCTCTCCCTCCCGCGGGGGCGCTGCACTTTGCGGGACGTAGCTACTCACCCCCGCTCCCCGCCCCATCTCTCTCAGGTGGGCCGGGACGGTGTAAACTGCGGCCTCCAGACAATTAATGATTTTCAGTACGAAAAGGCAGCAGGAGAGTCCTAATTGGTAGAGAGGGATCAGTCCCTCTCCGCCTCATTTGCTCATATTAAATTCTAAAAGGGTTTCTCTGGATTTTATAAGGGGAAGGTTCCCGCTAAGGGCACGTACCTCGGTTGCAGTTTGTCCCTGGTCCTGGTTGGGTCGTGCGGGAGGCAGCCAGTCGATGTGTCCCTTTCACATCGAAGTTTCTCTCTCTGTCTCTTCCTCTCTCTCCCTCCCACTCTATCTGAACAAAAAATAGAAAATTGTCCTCGGGTGAGGATAAAAAAAAAGTATATATGTATTAAAAGCTCTGTTAATTCTATTACAGATATTTTATTTTATTTTATTTTTATTTTTTTTTTAATCCTCGCCCGAGGACATTTTTCCATTTTTTGTACAGATAGAGTGGGAGGGAGAGAGAGGAAGAGAGAGAGAGGGAAACATCGATGTGAAAGGGACACATCGAGTGGCTGCCACCCGCACAACCAACCAGGGCTGGGGACAAACTGCAACCGAGGTACATGCCCTTAGCGGGAACCGAACCCGGGTCTCTCCGGACCGCAGGCGGACGCTCTAACCGCTGAGCCAAACTGGCCAGGGCTATTTACAGATATTTTAAAATCACATATTTACTCTTGTACATATATAAAAAGTGAAACAAATTGATTAAGGTATCACATAAACAACTTTGCATTCAAAATTAGACTCTTTTGAATCATCCTGCTTGACTTGGCATCACAGATGCCCGTTTTCCCACACATCACTCTCTGTGCTATTAAGAACCGTGGTGTTGCAGCATTTGTTGAATTCTCCACTCAAAAAGGGGCTTCCAAGGTGTTGGTAATGTTTCTTGAACTGGGTTGCTGATAACAGGGATGTACTCAACTTGTGAGAATTTGTTGAGCTTAAATACACTTAATGGTACTTGTACTTTTATGTATATATTATACATCAATACAAAGTTTAAACAATTTTTTAAAAATCCACTATTTTTTTCTAGAATTTTCTTACAAGCTACTGACTTCTCCTCTAAAAATTTTCATGCTAGTCTTTGCTTTATCTTAGCAGATATCAACTTGAGAGTTTTAGTCTGAGTTCATGAATGTGTAGGCAATGACAATTATGTAAAGACTATCATTTACTACTTTTCCTAGCAAGGTTATCATTTAAAATTGAAGGAGAAATAAAGAGCTTCCCAGACAAAAAAAAGCTAAAGGAGTTTGTTAGCACCAGTATTACAAGAAATGTTAAAGGGCCTTCAAAGAAGAAAAGAATAAATAAGAATAAAGAAGTAGAAAGGAGAAGAAAACAAAAATAAAATGGCAATAAATATGTATCCATCAATAATCACTTTAAATGTAAATGGCTTAAGCCCTGGCCAGTTTGGCTCAGCGGTTAGAGCGTCGGCCTGCGGTCCGGAGAGACCCGGGTTCGGTTCCCGCTAAGGGCATGTACTTCGGTTGCAGTTTGTCCCCGGCCCTGGTTGGTCGTGTGGGTGGCAGCCACTCGATGTGTCCCTTCACGTCGATGTTTCTCTCTCTCTCTCCTTCCTCTCTCTCCCTCCCACTCTATCTGTACAAAAAATGGAAAAATATCCTCGGGTGAGGATAAAAATAAAAAAAATTAAAAAAAAAAAAAAAATGTAAATGGCTTAAATGCCCCAATCAAAAGTCATAGGGTTGCTGAAAGCAAGACTATACATATGCTGTCTACAAGAGACCTACCTCAGAACAAAAGATACACACAGACTAAAAGCAAAGGGATGGAAAAAGATACTTCATGCAAATGGAAAGGAAATAAAAAGCTGGGGTAGAAATACTTATATCTGACAAAATAGACTTTAAAAGAAAGGCTATAGTAAGAGACAAAGAAGGACACTATATAATAAAGGGAGCAATCCAACAAGAGGATATAACCCTTGCAAACATTTATGCATCCAACATAGGAGTACCTAAATATGTAAAGCATATTTTGATGGATATAAAGGGAGATATCAACAGTATTACAGTCATAGTAGGGGATTTTAACACCCCATTGATATCAATGGATAGATCTTACAGAGAAAATCAACAAAAAAAAAAACAATGGCCTTAAATAACAAACTAAATAAGATGGATTTAATTGATATAGTCAGAACATTTCACCCCAAAGCAGAATATACATTCTTTTCAAATGCACATGGAACATTTTCTAAGACCACATGTTAAGACAAAAATAAGTCTCAATAAATCTCCTCTGGCCATAATGAAATGAAACAAGAATCAATCACAAGGAAAAAACCACTGAAGAACACACAAAGACATGGATGCTAAATAACATGTTACTAAACAATTAATGGGTTAACAATGAGATCAAGGAAGACTCAAAAGATAAATCGAAACAAATGAAAATGAGAACACAACTCAAAAATCTATGGGACACAGCAAAAGCAGTCTAAGAGGAAAATTCATAGCCTTACAGGCCTACCTCAAGAAATAAGAAAAATCTCAAATAAACAATAGAATTTTACCCTTAAAGGAACTAGGAAAAGAACAACAAACAAAGCCCAAGGTGATTAGAAGAAAAGAAATAATAAAGATCACAGCAGAAATGAAATGGAGTCTAAAAGATCAATAAAACCAAGAGCTGGTTCTTTGAAAAGATAAACAAGACTGACAAACCTTTAACCAGACTCATCTAGAAAAAGAGAGAATCCAAATAAATAAAATCAGAAATTAAAGAAGAGAAGTAACAACTGACACCAAAGAAATACAAAGAATTACAAGAAAATATTATGAACAACGATATGCCAACAAATTGACAATCTGGATAAAATGGATAAATTCCTAGATATATACAATCTTCCAAAACTGAACCAGAATGAATCAGAGAAGCTGGACAGAGTACAACTAGTGAAACTGAAGTAGTAATAAAAAAAAATCTCTCAACAAATGAAAGTCCTGGACTAGATGGCTTCACGGGTGAATTTTACCAAACATTCAAAGAAGAATTAACACCTATCCTTCTCAAAAAATTCAAGAGGAGGGAAGACTCCTAAGCTCATTTTAGGAGGCCAGCATTATCCTAATTCTAAAATCAGATAAAGTCACTATAAAGAAAGAAAATCATATCCCTGATGAACATAGATGCTAAAATCCTCAACAAAATATTAGCGAACTGGATCCAGCAATACATTAGAAAGATCATACACCATGATCAAGTGGAATTTATTCCAGGGATGCAAGGTTGACACAATATTCCCAAAACAATAAACGTGATACACCACATAAAATGAAGGATAAAAACCACATGATCATATCAACAGACACAGAAAAGGTATCTGATAAAACCTCTTAGCCAAGCGGAAATAGAAGGACACACTCAGTGCAGCAAAGGCCATATATGACAAACCCACACCCATCATACTCAATGGGCAAATACTACAATCATTTCCCTTAAGATCTGGAACTAGATAGGGATGCCTACTTTCATCACTCTTATCTGACACAGTACTGGAAGTCCTAGCCACAAAAATCAAACAAGAAATATAAGGCATCTAATGTGGAAAGGAAGAAGTAAAACTGTCATTTGCAGATGACATAATACTGTATATAAAGAACACTAAAAAATCCACCAACAAACTACTAGAACTGATAAATTCAGTAAAGTAACAGGATACTATATATATGTATATATCCAGAAATCAGTTGCATATGAAAACAATCCCATTTACAATTGCATCTATCTATTTATGAATGAATTTAAACAAGGATGTAAAAGACCTGTACTCAGAAAATTCTAAGACACTGAAGAAAAAAAAATTGAAGATACAAATAAGTAAAAGCATAAACTGTGTTCAAGGATAGGAAGACTTAACATCATTAAAATGTCCATACCCCAAACAATCTACAGATTCAATGCACTTCCAATCAAGTTACCAATGGTGTATTTCATAGAACTAGAACAAATTCCAAAAATTTATATGGAATCACAAAAGACCCCAAAGAGCCACAACAATATTGAGAAAGAACAAAGGTGGAGGAATCACACTACCTGATATCAAATTATACTGTACGGTGATAGTAACTAAACCAGCATGGTACTGACATGAAAACAAACATATAGATCAATGGGACAGAATAGGGAACCCAGAATAGGGACAGAAATAAACCCATGCACCTTTATGGTCAGTTAGTATTTGACAAAGGAGGCAAAAACATACAGTGGGGTAAAAAACAAAACAGAACTATCATTTGGTTCCAAAAATTTTGAGACATCCATTTCATCAACTAAAAATGTGAAAAATTGTTTAAAATTATTTTATACTGTTTTAAAAAAGAATAGCATAACATTTTTCACAACATATATTTTTTTATCCTCACTCAAGGACATTTTTGCATTTATCTTCAGATAGAGCAGGAGAAAGAGAGGGAAGAAGAGAAACATCAACATGAGAGAGACACATCGAGTGGTTGCCACCCATACGACCCCAACCAGGGCTGGGGACAAACTGTAACCGAGGTACATGCCCTTAGCGGGAACTGAACCCGGCCTCTCTTGTCAACGGGCCGACGCTCTAACCGCTGAGCCTAACTGGCCAGGGCCATTTTTCACAATATTTACCTTACCTTTAAATAACTTTTTAATCAGTGATTGTTTAATGGTTGAATATTCCATTTAATAACTATATCCTAAGTTGCTTAACTATCCCCATATTTTAGATGACTTTGCACCCATTTTTTGCCATTGTAACTCATGTTACAATGGCTATTTCCCTATAGATAGTTTGTAGTACACATTGTTAGTTGCCTATCTAAAATCCATTTCCCTCTCTTCCTTGCTAACAGAAACTCAGTTTTGTTGGGATGGTTATAGTGTGCCTAAGCTGAGGGGCCAAAAATCCTATTTCTTGCTTTCAAGGCTTCCCTTGTTGGTAGAGTAGCCATGAAATCCAGTTCTAGCCAATCAGACCTAAAGAAAGCAGATGCAGGGGTACTGTGAAAGCTTTTGTTTTCCTAATAAAAGGAAGAGATGTGGCAACACCCCTTCTTGTTGCCTTAAACACATAAGAAATATCTATGAAGGTAAAGGTAGTATTATTACGTCCATTTTTCCAGATAAGGAGACTTCGGCATAGAAATGTTAAGTAACTTGCCCATGTTTATACATCTATGCCAGAGGCAGCATCTGAATCCAGTCTGACTTCACACTAAGGATGACAGGGCAGAAGAGGAGCCTAAGATCCTGAGGGCATCACGGAGCTCAAATCAGCAACTGTCTGCCTCCAGACTTCTCATGTGAGACTGGAGTCTGGTTACACTATTTTTAGATGCTATCCAGTTTCTTGCAGCAGAACAGCCCCAAACACATCTCTCAGCATATACTGAACCATTTTCTTTAAGAGACTCTCAGACATGGGTTTGAGTCAAAGGTTATGACTCCTTTTTTAGGTTCTTGGCACCTACCACAAATTTTATTTTCCCTAAGAATTATACTAACATAGTGCTTTTGTTAACATTGATGATTGCTGGGTAGAGGAAAGGGTCTCATCTAACACCCCCAGTAAACACATGGAAGGCAGTGGTTAAGAAGGTGACACCACAGCCCTCCCTGGCTGGTTTGACTCAGTGGTTGGAGCGTAGGCCTGCGGACCAGAGTTGCGGGTTTGTTTCCCGATAGGGGCACGTACCAAAAGAAAAAAGCCCTGGCCAGTTTGGCTCAGCGGTTAGAGCATTGGCCTGTGGTCCAGAGAGACCCAGGTTCGGTTCCTGCTAAGGGCACGTACCTCAGTTGCAGTTTGTCCCCAGCCCTGGTTGGGTTGTGCGGGAGGCAGCCACTCGATGTGTCCCTTTCACATCCATGTTTCTCTCTCTCTCTGTTCCTCTCTTTCCCTCCCACTCTATCTGAACAAAAAATGGGAAAATGTCCTCGGGTGAGGATTAAAAAAAAGAAGGTGGGACCACAATTCATCTGGTGTATTTTTTTTTTGGTATGTGCCCCTAGCGGGAACCGCACCCGGGACTCTGGTCCGCAGGCTGGCACTCCGACCGATGAGGCAAACTGGCCAGGGCTCGTCTGGTGTATTTGCATATTAATCCTTGCCTTGGTTTAAGTGCATTCCCCTCCGATTTAAAAAAAAATTCACAAGAGTGAGTCTTAAGGCACCTTTATTCTTCGGCCTCAAATAAAAGTGCTTCTTACACAATGACATAAGTGAAAATATGTACACTGTAAAAGATTCGGAAAGTAAAGTAGAAAGAAAAAACTCTCACATGATTCCAACATCAAAGAAAACCATGTTTAATATTTGGCATATTTCTTGGACTTTTATTATTCCCTATCTGCTCACGTGTAATTGGATTATACTATAAATACTTTGTATTTTGTTCTTTTCATTTATAAGCATTTCCTATTGTAAATATTTTAATGGCTACATAATATTCCACCATGTGAATAAACCATAGTTTAACCATTTCCATATTGAGATCAAATTGACAAAACAATGAAAGCAGAATTTGCAGAACGAAATAAAAATATCACGAGTGGCCTATACAAATATGTGATATTTAAATAGTACAGAATAAGCTGCTTTCTGTTCTTGTTTCGTTTTAAATATGTACAGACCAAAAACTGTACTAAGAGAGAAAAGGTTATTTCTTTAAAAAGAGAAAAGGATCCATGTCAGTAACTTACCTTCTTATTGCTATTCGACATGTTCTAAAAATCTCATAATACATTCTAAAAATATGTAAGCAATAGTTAATTTTTATTTTTATACAATAAAGGTTGTCACTTAGTAAAACAGTTTTATAGTCTGAAGAACAGAATATTACAGCTGATTAAACATTCTGGTTAATACAGAGTTGCCATACAACACTCTACATAGATTATAAATTTTCAAAGAATTGAATATGAAGTAATAAAAATGAAATTTATATTAATCACAGCCTTTAAAAAGTTGTACCAACTTTTAAACCATAACTTTTTTTTTATGATTCAGGAATACATTTCCTACTGCTGCCCTGTTCATCTTAAGCATCAGTTTGTCAGCAAACAGGCATTTCACCCTCCTGTCAGCTAAAATGTCCCTTTGTCAGGATGCCCCTGTCCCTAAGCTGTGCCTTTTTTGATAGCTCTATAAGTGGCCTTGTATTATACAGTCATTTTTAAAGTCTATTTCCTTCATTGGTTTCCAAGTTCTATGTGGCACAAACATTGTGTTTGCAACACACACAGCATCTAGCAGGGTGCTTTGCATATAGTGAACATTCAATACCATTTCTGCATTTCAAACTAGTTCCCCCCAAAATGGATGAGGGAGTAAAAGAAATATTTGTAGCAACTACAATCGGCATTTCAAATACATTAAGAGATAAAATAAAAACTTATTAATATCTAAACTTTGATAAGAAATTCACTGAATGCTTACTTTGTGGCAAATACCATGCTAAATTCTAATAAATATTAGTTCTCAGAATCTCAAAACAATCAGTGAGGTAGGTCATGTTTCAAATATTTGCTGAACCTGGGTATAGCACAGGTGGAGCTTATTTTGTGGAGCTTATTTTCCAGTGGAACTTGCTAAGATAACATACATAATACATCAGCATTCCAGTCATATATATATATTTATATATATATAAAACACTGGACAATGTGAGTTCATCCCCAGAAATGGACCCATTCTCAGAGCTGACAAAAATTTGAACCTGAAAAGCTGAAGATGAGACGCTGGTGGCTCCTTCAAGGTAAGTCACCCTGAACGGCCACTCTGCCTTTGCTGGTGGCAGCCAACCTTGTAAGGACCTGATCTTCAGATTTATAGCAAACATAAAATAATCTCAAGAGATTCATAATATAATAAAAGAAACCATACAGAGATAAAATACTATGGGATTAAAGAAATAAAACAGACTTAAGACTTCACCTTTGTAAACCAGCTAGTTTTCCATCTTGCATATAAATTTCAGTTAAGAGCAGGGTGAAGTCACAGAACACAAGTCAGAACATTGACTAGACTTTGGTCTCTTGGTATCTAAGTGGGATGGAAAAGTCTAGCAGAAGGATGAAATTTTCAGGCACCATTACAATTCATGCAGTCAAGTGTGGTCCCCAGCTGCTATGCCATTTTGATTTTATTTACCCCTCTCTGGAGCTAGATACATGAGACACTCAGTTCAAAAATGCAAAAAGAAAAGAGCAGTTTCCAGTCTGAACAATTCAAATTTGCATCGGACACTTTGTGTGAAACACTGAAGTTGCTAAGGTTGACTCGGAGAGCTCCCCTCACTAGGCCAGTGCAATTTAATCATTAAACATCAAGGTCTTCACAACTAATCCCCAGCATGTTGGAGAAAGTCACACAGTTTCTTTTTTGAAAGTCACACATTCAAATACAACTTAAGTTGAACTTAGAAAGTGATCAGAAGATACTGGAGTGGAACAATAAAAGTAGTTTTAGAAGCTGCTTTCTAATTCAGAGTGGGCAGAAAATTGCTTTTTACTTTAAAGTAATAAAGAATGACTTTCTCATCTACCACAATATTATCTAAGAATCCGAGGTAAAAGGCACCAAGCTTTCCAAATGCAACAACTTGCAAACAGAGAGACTAACCATGCTTTCATGTCCCCTGAAATCTACTCAAGCATACCCAGGGAAGGGAGACCAACACAGCTGCTCAGCGCATAGAAGAGTACCTGTTTGATATTAGAAACCTTTTTATGGACACAAGGCTGAAAATATTAAGGGTGAAAAATGGCTAAGGGAACCAATTTGATTTATTATTCCTCTATGGAAGAGTGAGCAGCCCAAATGATAAAGACTCTCCAAGATTACTATTTATACTTAAGGCAATATTAAAAGCAAGGTTTTTATCTGGTATTCAAAAAATATTTAAATCTTTTGGATGGACTGAAAGAGCTAAACTGTCTACCCAAAATCTGTACAGCAGGGACCTGTTTTCAGCAGGTAAGCCTATTTACAAGTAAGAACCTCTTACTCTTGTAACACTGTCCTGTTTCATTTTAAGAGAATATATAACTCCCGTCCCCTGCAGAGCTTTTCTATAAGGCCTCTGTGACCCCATAGAAATATGAACCTATCTCTAATACAGAACTATTTACACTGCACTGCAACTACACATATACACACCTCTGTCCCCCACATCCTCTAAATAAGCTGTGAATGCCTTGAATGAGGGATTATGGTCATTTTTACTTCTACTGATATCAAGCACTCAGTAATTTATTCTTCGCATGAATGAGAAATGAAAACGATTTTACAACATCACTACTGTTTACTTTTCTAAGATTACCACCATTACTCATCTCTAAAATATAAACACAAAATTGCTACCAAATTTACTTTGGTTTTCACAGTATAGTGTTTCTGGACTTTTTAATGTAAACATTCTTGATTTATTAATTTTCAGAGTAATGACACACATTTAGCATTCTCTTTGGAATAAAAATCTTGCAGGTCCAGGTTACTTCATCCTTTTTCTCTTTTTCAAAAGTGCATCTCGTAGTGCCAGCTGGAAGATAAGAAAAAACAACTAAACATAACTCTTGGGTACCCAATTATACTAATTTGGTTATATGAAAGTGTACTGAAATGGAATCACTAAATCATCATCCTTATCCTCAAAAACTACAAATAGTGAAGTATTCCATAACAGACCAGATCTGTCACCAGGCTAGGGCCTCCTTACTGCTTAGAAATAGACAAAGCTCTTGAATGCTGTTCCCACTCCATTGGACAAAAGCTTAAAACAGAGCAGCTACAGAAGACAGAGATGGAGCACTACCTGTCTCCAGAGATATTACAAGGTACTTCTCTAGTCTATACAGTTAATACTCTACAGTTATGGGTGGAACACACTGTCTAAAAGCCAACAGGAAAACAGATTTTTTTTTCAAAATCACCTCTTTCAAGATCACATATATTCCACTAAATATGGCACACACAGGACCATATACAGATGTCTATAATATATAATTTAGAACACAAGAAAAATGTTCCCTGTATTTGCAGATTTTCAAATGGGTTTATTTAATGCAATAAATAAACTAAGAACATTTTACAATAAGTAATTATTAAAATTAACTCAGAATCCCGAAAATTGTGTTTTAAGACAAAAATATTTATTTTAGTTACTATGGGCTAATTAGTAAGTTGTTTAATTATTTTGTCTTGGAGGTGTGAACCCTGAGAAAGAAGGTACCTACTAAGAAGGACTCCTGGTGGTTAGCTGGGCTCAAAATTAAAAAATAAAACAAAGCAGAGCCTAGCAGCTGTTCTGCACAGGGGGCTCTCATGCAAACTGCACTTCAGGAAGAAGCCTGCACTGATCTGCCTGTCTCAGCACTGAAATGCCTGCCTGCACTGTGCTTCCACCATCTGAGATCTGAGCCGGCCTTTATAATGTAGTTCTCGGGATCCTATTTCAACCAATAGGGCTGAGGCTTTCCCCATTCAATCGGAGTTGTGCAGCTCTGACCAATCAGAGTGGTTCTATTCTGACCACAGGTTTTGAACCAATTAAGCTTCGAAAATTTGGAGACCTTATTTGCATGAGGACAGATGAATCAGGAGTCAGGGTGAGGACTCCAGTCCCTATAAGCCATCTCCTCTCTAGCTCTGGGAGTGCACTTTCCCTTTCCACTAAAGACTGGGTCCCGCCCTGGCTGGTTTGGCTCAGCAGTTAGAGCATTGGCCTGCGGTCCAGAAAGACCCGGGTTCGGTTCCTGCTAAAGGCATGTACCTCAGTTGCAGTTTGTCCCCGGCCCTGGTTGGGTTGTGTGGGTGGCAACCACTCGATGTGTCCCTTTCACGTCGATGTTTCTCTCTCTCTCAATCCCCCTCCCACTCTATCTGAACAAAAAATGGAAAAATGTCCTCAGATGAGGATTAAAAAAAAAAGACTGGGTCTCCCCCTGGCTGAGCTGAAACACCAAAGGTATCTTGCCAGAGCACAGCAAAATAGACCAGACTAGTGCAGTGCAAAGCAGACCAGCATGTAGTAAAGTAGACCATCCAGGAGCAGAGCAGGGCTGTTTAGCTAGAGAGGGGCCGGGCCTCAGGGCTATATCATAATCGAGCTGTTTTATACTGAATGAAGTTTCCTTCTTTAGCACATCCCAAATGAGGGATTCCTATTGGTGTTGACTTGGTAAGTTGACGGATATATTTATGATTAAATTAAAGTAGTGAATTATGTATTCTAATTTGACTGGTCCCAGACTTTAATCCCATGTGGTTCTTCCCTAACCACAGGAACTGGGTTCCTAAACTTAAAAATGAAGAGTTTAAGAACTGAAGAAAAGGAAGACTACACAATCAATGTTCAAAGTGAACCTATGAAAGTTCTTAAAAGTTTTACATGTCCCAGAAGAAAATAAATAAAACAGAAAAATAAATCCAAAGTTAAAAAAAGATAACCAAGGTCAGCGTACATGTCTTAAGTGTATGATGAATACTATTCCAATTCCCAAGCACCACTCTTGGATTCCGAGAAACTTTTAAAGATCTGTCACTTTTGAATTATAATAAGATATGTATTCATTTTTTGGGGGTCAGGGTGGGGAGTTGCCTGGCTCTACCTCTAAATGTTCAAAGTTTTTACATTTTATGATTTTAAGTTATAAGCTCTTGCCTTTAGATCATATCTTGATATTTCTTGTGGATAGGCAGAATAAATTAATACTTTCATTTTAACCTAATTTGCATGGCCAAGAAGGTATTTCTCAGACTCATCTGTCTTATTTTCTCAACTGTAAAATCAGTTTAATCACAGTACCTCCTCATATTGCTGTATGCTGAGGAAATAAATATGTTGAGTAGGAACAAAGCCAGGTTTCTCTATCATGCCAAAAAAGGCATGCTAAAAAACAGAGGAAGTCGCTAAAATGTAGGAAGATCACAAAAACCTCATAATGAAGCAAGGCCTATCAACTACTACTATTTCCTCTACCCTAAACTCTTACAAAGGTCTAGTGAAGGATAAACTAATGGAATTAATAAATTCAACTATGAATTTAAATTGAATTGGAAAATTTTAAATATTAAATGGCACCTTTCCTTTTCCCGTAACTTCAACAACTTCTATTCAAATGCTGTCATTTTACTATTTACATAATATTGTTAAACAGTTTAGAACTAGAAAGATTAAATAAACAGACAATAGATTTTAAATGGCACCTGGCCGGTTTTCCTCAGCAGTTAGAGCGTCAGCCCACAGACCAGAGTCACGGGTTCAATTTCGGTCAAGGGGATGTATCTCGGTTGTAATTCAATCCCTGGCCCTAGTTGGGGTTATGTGGAAGGCAACCAATCGATGAGTCTCTCACGTCAGTGTCTCTCTCTCTATCTCTCCCCCTCCCGCCTCCCACTCCATCTGAAGTTAAATGAATATCCTCGGGTGAGGATTTAATTAATACTTAATTCAATTAATACTGGCTTGGTTCCCACATGGACAGAGCATTACCCTGGAGACCTGGCCATTACATTCAGGCCTAGAAGGCTTATCCTTGGCTAGCATTTTGGAACACCGATTCAGAATGTGGGACTAGTTTACCCTTGACCAGATTTCCTGGAGATTCTTCAGAATATAGTTAGATACACTTTGGTGTACCTCCCGTAGAAAAAGACATTAAAATATAAATTGGTTTCACTACAGTGAATTACTGAAATAAAAAGCCCATCACAAGACTAACCATGAAAGACAAAAAATGGATAAAATGGAATCCCAAAGGTCTGTAAACATAAAGGCTTTGCAAAAGGGCACATACTAACAACAGAGCCTTTAGTTTGCATGCTTTACTAAAACTGTTTCTGAGCTATTACCACACATAACTGTTGCTTTTAAAAAACTACCAGACATGCCCTGGCTGGTTTTGCTCAGAGGTTAGAGGGTCGGCCTGCAGTCCGGAGAACCCAGGTTCGGTTCCGCTAAGGGCACGTACCTCGGTTGCAGTTTGTCCCCGGCCCCCGTTGGGGTCGTGTGAGTGGCAACCACTCGATGTTTCTCTCTCTCTCTCTTTCTCCCTCTTTCCCTCCTGCTTTATCTGAAGATAAGTGCAAAAAATAAAAAATAATAATCAAAGACTACCAAATAATAAGCACTCAAAAATTCTTATTCAGTTAATTTTGATATTCTATCACATCAATGCCAGAACATTTTAGCAAGGGAATGCTCTGTACCCTTTTACTTATAGAGGAGAAAAACAGATTCCCCTTTGGTCACACAGATAAATCTCAACCAAGTCAGGTCAAGGACTTGCATGCCCTATCTTCCACCTCTCCGATAACTCTCCCCATTAACCCTAAGACACAGTGGCGCAAGGTCTTTAGGAGGCATAAGTCCATCCCAAAGTAAAATTGTTTTAAAATGTCAATACCAAGCTTCAGGTTGAACTCACCTGCTTTTCTCGGAAGGAACGCTTATTTTTTGAACGAACATTATGGCTATACCGCATCATCATAAAGTTTTTTTGTTTTTTCTTCTCTTTATTTGTGGAACTGGAAAATGGATTCATTTTGGTTTTCTTCCTCACAAATTCTTTTCGGTCTGTCTTTCCAGCCTATCAGCACACACATACACAAAACAATTCAGGAGTTACCTAATCAGCATACATGTCTCTTCTGTGCCAAGTGCTCTACTGGATGCCAAGGACACAAAGATGAACGGAACAAAGTCCTCACTCCCCGCTGACTCAGTCCAGGGGAAATGGACCATGATGTACTGCAGTGGGGCAAGTGGAGCTCAGTGGAAGAAAAGGTCATAAGTCAGCCTGGTGTGGTCTGAGGAACTTCCTAGAAAGGGAGACCTAAGAACTGTTTTTTATAGGGTGAAGGCATTCAGGGTTGAGGGGTGGGGAGGAGGAGGAGAAAACGCAGTAGAGCATTTCAGGAAATAGGAATAACAGTACACGCAAAGGTGTGGAGGAGGAAGAACATGGGTTTTTTAACGTATCTAAACAGGTTTTAGTACAAATGGAATGCAGAGGGTGACGTGGAGCCAGCAGGGTCTGATGCCTGAAACAAGCAAAGGTACAGAAAATGTAGGCAGGGTGCAGTCACACAGTACTTCCCAAAGGCCAATCCAACTGTCTGGCTTTTCATTCAGGACTGTGAACATTCCCCTGCTTTTCCGATAGCTTTGATAAGTGTATTGAGCCTCCCTGACACCACGAGCATGTAACAGAGCTTTCTGTGCTCCACAACATGTTCTGGATGGCGGTTACATGGTTACCTAGTTGCTAAACTCATCTAACTGAATACCTCATACCTGTGCATTTCATTCTATGTTCAGTATACTGTACCTTTATTTAAAACACTATAATAAAATACTACCATTCTGTGCCTATACAAGTTCTGGGTCAGCCCTGGCCGGTTTGGCTCAGCGGTTAGAGCATCGGCCTGCGGTCCGGAGAGACCCGGGTTCGGTTCCCGCTAAGGGCACGTACTTCGGTTGCAGTTTGTCCCCGGCCCTGGTTGGTGTGCGGTGGCAGCCACTCGAGGTGTCCCTTTCACATCGATGTTTCTCTCTCTCTGTCTCTTCCTCTCTCTCCCTCCCACTCTATCTGTACAAAAAATGGAAAAATGTCCTCGGGTGAGGATAAAAAAAAAAAAAAGTTCTGGGTCATATTTCATTTCTTTGTTTTCTGTTTAAAGGACAAGGGAACAGTACGCCTCACTCACCATTGCAGTTGCTAGTCTGGTCTCCTTGTCAGACTTTGGCTTTTTATGAAGGCGTTCAATGTCCCGAAGAGAAAGTAACTCGCCCCTAGGATGAAGGAAAACAGATAGCATGAAACAAGAGTGGAATTCCTCTCCCTAATACTTTCATTACCATGTGAGCTCATTGAAGACCTGGGGTACGTGCTGTTGTACCTGGACTCTTCATCACTGTCTATTTCAATATATTTCCTCTTTTGGGCTTTCCCAGGGGCAGCATCAAGTTCTTTCCTCATTTGGGCCAGCCGGATTTTCTGGAAGTCTTCCTGAGTTAAAACTCGGCTGGTGCTGACAGCTGCAGCTTTGGCTTTCCGCTCCTCCTCGGGCATGCTGTTCAGCTTCCTGGACTTTAAGGACACAACAAAGGCTTTATGTTTACTAGCTCAGGTGAGAGTTTAATCCCAAAAAGGCCCTGCGTAAATTAGTAAACATTGGAGTGATGCACTGATGGAAAGACATTCTGAGACTTACGATTTCTTGCTGTTCTTCATCGGAAGAGTGGTGCACGTCAATCCACTCACCGTCGTCATCTTCCTCCTCAGTGAGACTGGCACTCTCCCACCCATCTGTGTGAGGCAGCACACTGTTAGTCTGCCACTTTATGTTGAGTACTCATGGTAAGTGGAGATAAATGAGGTGAAAGAAAAGTAAGGGTGTGGACCTCAAATAGATGTTCTACAAAACAAGAACTGAGCAGTATTTATTGTCAAATAAGCCACATCAATTGAATTAATTGAAGGAATGGGAAATAAGCACTGACCAAGTATCTACCCTAAGCCAAAACTTTACTTTCTTGAACCCTCACACCTCAACAGAAGAGGAACGGATTCTCGAGTTAAGTAACCTGTCCTAAGCCAGTCAGAAAATGCAATGTACACTGAAATCCTGAAAATCATGTCTGACTCCAGAGGCCATGTTCTTTCCACCAAACCATGTATATCAAAACTGCAGTTATCTTGGCTACACAGCAAGTATTTAACTCCTCTAAGCAGTTTAATAAATGTTTGTAGAAACTAGTTAAAAACAGTCATTCAGAGAACTGAGGTGGAAGATTTTGGATGTTGAAAAACCTTGCAGCCCTGGCCAGTGTGGCTCAGTTAATTAAGCATTGTCCCATGCACTGAGAGGTGGCTAATTCAATTCCCAGTCAGGGCACAGGCCCGGGTTTTGAGCTTGATCCCTAGTAGGGGTCATGAAGGAGGCAGCTGATGGGTGTTTCTCTCTCATCAATGTTTCTCTTTCTCTCCCTCTCCCTTTTTTTCACGCTAAAAACAATCAATAAAAACACATTTAAAACAAAACAAAATAAAAAACAATTTGTGGACACCACAATAAAGTGGTATTAGAGTTCTTAATGGAGCCACCACAGAAAGATTTCAAAATCAGATACTTGTAATTTCGGTGGTTCCCTGTGTTCTATAATACAGTGTCCCAGCCCTTTGGTATGGCACATACACAACCAGTCACGAGAAGGTCCCAACTCAGTCTCTAGTCTACTACCTGGCTATATCCCACTTTATATTCTATACTATAATAGTTTCCCAAATCCTTCAGGATTTTGCTTACAGTTTGCCTGGAAAGTCTCCATTGTTCTACCATTCCTCACTTATAATTCAAAATATGGTTCGTGGGTCACCATCTCGAGGCCTTTTTAAAACCTATGAGGTGGACCTGACCTCTCTCTCTCCTGCCCTTATGTCCCACTCCAATCATAAATCCTATTAATACTTCATTCTCAGCTCTTTATGAAAGGCCCTCAGGGCAGAAACCATATTATTTATCTTTGTGTTGACACTGGCCATTCCACAGCTAATGCTTAAGAAACCTTTGTTGACATCATGCATGAATGAATAGGAAGAAGACTTGGCTTAAGCAACCAACGTAATAAAGGCTAACCCTAGAAGTCAGAATGGAGTTCCTCAAGCATTCTTCAACAAATTCAACAAGCATTCTCTTTCAGCAGAAGAATCTTAGAAGATTGCTAAGGTCTAATAAATACCTCAACATTTTTTTCCAGGCAACAAACAAAAACACATTATCTTTCCCAAGGGACCAGCATACCTCTGATAAGGGGCAGCCACCTGAAGGACATGAAAAGGTATCTCCTACACTGGAATGTAAGTTCCCTAAAATTGGGAACCATGCTCATTTGATCCCCAATGCTTGTTACAGTGACTGGTATGTAGTCATTGCTCAATAAATATCTGCTGAATGAATGTTCAAACAACATAAGGATTTCAAGGTCAATACAGATACAGAAGTGATTATATCCCGAATAATGGTGAAATAAAAATGAACCTTCGTCATTGTCAACATGCTCTTCTTCTTTTTCAACTTCCAGAATTTCTGCTCCCGGAATGTAATCTTTAGCATCTAATTCTCCATATTCTTGTACTCTTGCCTCTACAGAGGCCTCTGTAGGTTTACCCTAGAGGTAAGGAAATTGTTTTTAACATGGTCCTTAGATTGTAAAACATTATTCATGAAAAGGATTCTCTAGAATTATGAATTTAGAAGGGAGAATCACAAAAAATGAAATAATCAAATGACAAAAAAACAGTCAAAGTAAATCCCTGAGCCAGAACTCTGTCCACTATTTTCCTGCTCTCTTCTGATCCAGATCGGAAAACTGGAAGTTATTAGAGAATAACCATTCCAATTCTTAAGTCTTGAGATCACCAAGACTCTGTCACATACATACATCTCTCTCCCCTCCCAACTCCAAAGAGGTGGTATCTGCCTGCGGATTGTCCATTCAATACTGACATCAGCTACTGACTGATCTTTGATATTCCAATTAGTTAATGATGTCAAAAGCTTTTAAGGTGAAACAGTCTGACTAATCTTTAAGACTCAGTCATCATCAAAGCACATGTCAACTACAGAATATTTAAGGCAATGGTTTTCAATCAAATGTATTCTGAGCTTAAAGAATAAAACTATGGTCCTGGCCAGTATGGCTAAGCGGTTAGAGCATTGGCCCACGGACAAAAGAGTCCCAGATTCGGTTCCCGCTAGGGGCACATACCTCGGTTGCAGTTTGTCCCTTGCCTTGGTTGGGGTCATGTGAGTGGCAACCACTCGATGTGTCTCTCTTACATCGATTTTTCTCTCTCTCTTTCTCCCTCTCTCCCTCCCACTCTATCTGAAGATAAATGCAAAAATGTCCTCGGATGAGAATATAAATAAATGAATGAATGAATAAATAAAACTATGCATATCATTAAAACTCATAACATAAGCATCACAAATACTAAAACTCAAATTGTAGGACATTACTCTCATCTTCTGAGACCATAACCTTTAGATCGGCATATGCATGCTTTACCTACCCGGAATTTCTTCTGTAACATCTGTGGATTCAGTGTTCGGAAAAGCTGAATCAAAGTTCTAGCAGACATCATTACATCTGTAAAATCATATCTTTAATTTAGAAACTCCAGAGGAAAGAGTCTATTGAGATTTTTAAAAAATGAATCACTCTATATTCTTTGGTCTACAGAGACTAACATGCAACTTACTCTTATCTTTGTGTGTTTTATACTGAGCCAGGTCTTGGAGAAGTTCTTCAGTCATGGCTAGAGGACATCGAGCTGTTATCTCCTTTATAGCATTGATTCTAGAAAAGCAAAAATGAATTAAAAAACCCAAATGGTGCCCTGGCCGGTTTGGCTCAGCAGTTAAGAGCGTTGGCCTGCAGTCCCGAGAGACCCGGGTTCGGTTCCCGCTAAGGGCATGTACCTCAGTTGCAGTTTGTCCCCGGCCCTGGTTGGTCGTGCGGGTGGCAGCCACTCGATGTGTCCCTTTCACATCGATGTTTCTCTCTCTCTTCCTCTATCCCCCTCCCACTCTACCTGAACAAAAAATAGAAAAATGTCCTCAAGTGAAGATAAAACAAAAAACAAAACAAAAAAACAAAAAAAAAAACCCAAATGGCAATTTCATATGGTTCAACCTAAGAACGTTTCCTAAAAAGACTAAAAAGAATAGAAGTGGGTTTTACAGAGCTTAGGTCTCTAAAACTGCAGCATCGGAGAGAATGTGAGGGTGGGCAGCCTTACAGGGCTTTGTTCCAGATAGCTTACTGCCATTTCCTCTACTAGTGAAATAAGAAACACTATCTTCTTTGTAAAGTAAATAATGGCAGCATTTATTCGCCAGCTCTAAGGGGAGAAGCAACTAGGTCAAATAAGAAAAGCTAAAGATCTTCAGGGTTGTTATCCCAGCTCTTAACATACTGCTTAGTTACCAGGACAGATTAGATAATTATTAAATCAGTGCTTACACTCATTAAGCATTTTTGAGTGAATCAAAAAGTTATTGAACTGTCTAGCGATTAAAGAGTGATTCAATAACAAATCATTTGTTGGAAGACATGAATTCAGGGTAGAGACAGAAGAAAAATGCTTAGATT
This sequence comes from Molossus molossus, assembly GCF_014108415.1. Classification (NCBI taxonomy): domain Eukaryota; kingdom Metazoa; phylum Chordata; class Mammalia; order Chiroptera; family Molossidae; genus Molossus; species Molossus molossus. The sequence goes on from NW_023425344.1 coordinate 55,654,421, forward strand.
GCCAAAAAAATCATTCATTTGAAAGAGTAAAGCTAGTAAAAAAACAAAATGTTGATTAGAAAGACAAATATCTTTTCTCTGACTCCCTCCTGAAAATTCTGACTAATAAAATAAAAATATTAAACCTCCTGAGAAGACCAAAGTATACTTTAAACTGCTTTCCAAGAGGCCAGCCACATTGCTAGCTGAAATCTTATATCCTGGTCATGTAAAGCAAATCTACATTATGTTTTAAAGTACATTAAAAACATATCCAGCCCTGGCCAGTTTGGCTCAGCAGTAGAACGTCGGCCTGCGGTCTAGAGAGACGGGGTTTGGTTCCCACTAAGGGCATGTACCTCGGTTGCAGTTTGGTTCCGGCCCTGGTTGGGTCGTGCGGGCGGCAACCACTCAATGTGTTCCTTTCAGGTCGATGTTTCTCTCTCTCTCTCTCTTCCCCTCCCCACTCTATCTGAACAAAAAATGGAAAAATGTCCTCGGGTGAGGATAAAAAAAAAAAACATACCCAGTGCCTCCAGCCATGTTCTACATACCCTACTGTCATGACTTCCCCAGAGTTCTTGTCGGTAACAAAATTGTTGGCCACAGTCATCAGCAATGATTGAATGATCTGAATTGAGAATAAAAGAAAAGTGCTGGTAAAATATCTGTATCTACTCAAACATTTGAGGATGAAGAACAATAGATTATTCATAGTAGAAAAACAGTGTTCCACCTTCAGTTTGGGAATTGAAAGGAAATAACACTGAGGAAGAAAAAATACTCCACTTTGGGTTTTAGTCTTCTTGGCTAACTTCAGATTACATTTTGCTCTCCTTTAAAGTTAGTTTTTTATATAAATTAAAGAAATTGCTTTGACCCAGGAAAATCCAATACAAATACAGTTTCAATCAAAAAAAGGAACTATGAGCTTTGAAAAATAATCACTACAAATTTACTGACATTCTCAACCTTGTCATAAAATCGAGCAATTAAAATCAGAATTCTTAATATAAAGTTTATTTTCTATAATAAATTGGTTTTCAGTTTCTATAACTAAACTTCTGTGTATATCTCCTTAAAAGTTAATGTCGCTTTTACTCACTTGGGGGGTGGGGAGCAGTTATTCCTGTGGGAAAAGCCACGTGATACTTAATAGTAACGCTAATATGCATCATGCACTAGATCCAGACAGAAGGAAGGTTTAAGAGTTCTCACCTCTGGGGGCACTAAGTGATGAGATGCTTGTGCAGCAAACAGAAGGATCTTTGTTACTTCTAAAAATGTAAGAGGTCAGAAAGGTCATAGTTGATTTATTGCTCTACCCTCTGGACTATAAGTGGACTATAGCAAACATGGCAAGGACATTCTGGCCTTAATACTATTGTTGCTTATTCCACAGGGCATACTCAACCCCCCGATATCTGCATGGTTCCCTTGCTTCCTTCAAGTCCCTACTCAATTACTGCCTTATCAAAATGTCTTTCCTAACCACACAATCTAAAAATAGAACCTGCCCCAGCACTCCCTACTGTCCTTATTTTGCTTCTTCTTTCCTCAAAACTCTTGTCTTCACCTGGACATATACACAGCACTCTCTGGATCTCCCTCTAGAATGTAAGATATATGAAGGTAGGGATGTTGCCTTATGTTTACTGTGAAATTCTTCATGTCTAATGCAGTGCCCTGCCTAGAAATCACTCAGTAAGTGAATAAATATAAACATACATATATACATACAGTCTCCCTACAAAGGGCAGTATTTATAAAGAACAAGGCCTTTGGCAAAAGAAACGAGTGAGCTGAATCCTAATTTGTCATTTACTTGCTGAGTAATCTTGGCCTTTTATTTCCCTATACTTAACAGGCCTGGAGAGAGGATTAGATGAGATTATGTATATAAAGCATTTAGCACAGTGCTTGGTTCATGTTAGATTTTCAAAAAATGTTCAATTCCTTCCTAACTTGGTTTAAGTTAGAAAACAAAAGCAACCATCTCTCTTGCGAATACATGTGAGGGCAATGAGAACAGTAAGATAAAATCCTAATATCTATTACCAAATCATAGAAAAAGGTCAAACTTCTATTTTAGAATTTTCCACATAAGAATTTATGGCATTACAGTCATCTCATCTCATCTGCAGGGGATACATTTCAAGACCCCTAGTAGATCCTGAAACCTCATATAGTACCTGACCCTGTTTATAGACTGTTTTTCCCTACATACAGCTAACCCTTAAACAACATGGGTTTGAACTTCATGGGTACACTTACATGTGGACTTTTTTCAATAAATACAATAAATGTATTTTCTCTTCTTTATTATTTTTTATTTTTTACTTTAGTTTTTATTGGGATTCAAACTTCTTTTTTCCCTGTAAGTTTTTCAATGTAGTGATCTTATTTGTAAATCAAAAAGAATAAAGGCATACAAGTAAAGCAAAGATAACATTTCTATTTGATGTCTTTAAACCCCTTTCCTTTAAGACCAAGAAGAACATGCCTGGTTTTTCTGTCTTATTTCCTTCCTTTCCTCCACCCTTCTTTTCTTAAGTTTATGTCTGAGTTATCAAGTATCACCTGGTTACACTGCCATGGGGTTTAGGTTGGTAGTTTCAGGGACACCATCGTATGTTTAGTAGATACTATAGATTTTCTCACATCCCGGGTGCAGCGAGATTGGAGATAATGTGAATTAAAAGGGAAGAATCCTTCCATTCTGGAAGGGACCTTGGCCAAAGCCCATCCTACACAGGTGGAGGATGAAGGGAGAGCCACCTCCTCCACCTTCCTTATACTTTTCTTTTTCAAATTATTGATTCTATTACATATATCCCCCATTCCCACCCCACCTTTGCCTGCCTCCACCCTGCCCCCGCCCTCCACAGGCCTTCACCACATTATTGTCTGTGTCCATGACCTATGTCTATATATTCTTTGGTTTATTTCTTCCTCCCCTCCACACCTCTGAGATTCATCAGTCTTTTTCTTAATAACACTGCCTTTTCTCTAGCTTACTTTATGTAAGAATAAAATATATAATACAGCCCTGGCCACTTTGGCTCAGCAGTTAGAGCATTACCAAAAGGTTGTGGGTTCAATTCTGGTCAAGGGGACGCACCTGGGTTGCAGGTTTGATCCCCAAACCCAGTTGGGATCGTGCAGGAAGCAACAACTCCAGAACAAAAAATTCTGGATTGTCATTTTAACTCCAAGGCTACCAAAGGGACATGGCAAGTAGGAGGCTTACCTCTTTGGTGGGGCTGCAAAAACCTTTGCACAAAGGGATAGAAGTTGAAGAGAAAAAGCTGTGGGGGGGAAATGCAGACTTTAATGTTTATGTAATTAAAGCTATAGGTTCGTTTTTCCAAATGCAATTATATCACCAAGTTCAAATCTGAATAGTATCTAGTATAATCTGATCACACACACACACACACACACACACACACACACACACACACAAAACCCTCCCACACAATTCTTTTTTTATTATTAGATGCAAGACCAACCACTTTGAAGTAATTACTCTGAGCTCTATTTAGAGAAAAAACACTATCACTCTGGAGTCTACCTAATCAAGGTGATATGGGTCAAGTTATCAAAGTAAATGCAATTTTTAAAACTGATTTGAGACCGGGGGGCGGGGGGGGGGGGACACACATAGATCAGTTGTTCTCCGACAGGGATTGAGCCTGCCACTTTTTGGTGTACAAGATAACACTCCAACCAATGGAGTCACACCATTCAGGGCAAACAATACCAATTTTCAACTTCAAGAAGAGAAACTTTGGAGATGGACTGGACTTTATCAAAATTCATTATTCGAGAACAAATTAATTTTTTTCTATTTTAGCCACAGAGCAAAACCATGGCCAGTGAAGTAACAAGGAAGGCTTGGGTTCAATAGAAGGATGGATGTTCAATTGTAGTCAGTTGTAAAACTCAGGTATCATTTCTACCAAACTATGCTTAAATTATAAGTTACTTATGCTTTCTTATCAAGCTCAAATTCAGGTTGGGCATAAAATTACCATACAAATACATCAAGAATTGACTTGGTAATCCTGCTTTAGGTCTGTACAATGGAGAAAAAGCAATTTATTCGCCAAAATATTGTTTTTCTTAGAGAAAGGGAATGAGTACTTTCACTCATGTATACTTTCATTTTTTAGTTAATATATGTCTAAACTGTTTGATTTTCAATAAATAAGCCAAACCTGTTTTCTTTCTTAATTACAATTTTTTTCAAAGAAAGCAACATATTCAATGATTTTCAGAACAGCAGCACTAGTCCCAAGAGCAAAATGATAATGGTCATTTTTTTATGGCCTAAATTTTTTGGAATCTCTTCTATAATGGCATTGGTCCAAGAGTATGTGTGAAGTTTCCTTAAGTATACACAATATATATACATTACACCACCAAGGAGCTCTTGCAAGCTAATTTAATATAAAATAAATGAGCACAAAATTTGGCTTTGCAAACATGACAATCTCCCACTAGAGTGGTCTGGAAGTCAGGAAAGCTATGAAGAAATAAACAAACTGCAAAATATAGTAATAGTTGATAAAAATATGTAGGTTATGTTGGCTCAGAAAAATGTATATGTGAAATAAAGTTGAATAAAAGGAAATTAGAAAAATAGAACACAAAATAGTCTGCCCATAAACTAAACATACATACAATTTAATATCCATACTAAAAAACAATAAAAACAGTTATTTTCAGAGTATCTCTAAATTGTAAGAAGTTAAATGTTTTGGGGTGGGGAGGTAAAATTAAGCCACTCCTCTACCTTAGTGGATTTATTTTTACAAAGTATAATTCTGTTTCTAATATGTACCTCGTGAATTCCCACCAATCTGGAAATGAGGTTCATGAGCATCATCTTCACTTCAAACCTCTCCTTGGAGCTCTCTAGCTGCTTTAGTAGTTTTTCTGCAAAATCTAGAAGAGAGTAGCAGAGAAGTACACTGTGGGTCCATTGTCTGTACAGCATTATCTAACAGATGTAGAGGAAGGCAGTAGTTAGATCAGTGACTGGTATGACTGTGCCTGAAATCACGCCACTGAACCAGGATGGTAAAAGCAGCAGTATAACAGAAGGTAAAAAGATTCACACACAGGTCAATAGTTTCAATAGTGACCAAAATCAAGTCTTAAGGATTTCTAAGATTTTCAGCATTATGTTGAGTGACTGTTTAATAGTTGCGCTATTCAACAATTTTTCTGCAACTTCAGCTTCTCAACATGTGGTCACAGACCACCAGCAGCTGGTCCACATGATAGGTTATTAGAAATACAGAATCTCAGGCCCCACCCCAGACCTACTGAATCAATCAGCACTTTAACAGCATCCCCAGGTGATTCATATGTACCTTAAAGTTTGAGAAACTCTGACCTAGAGAAAGGGCCAGCAAACAATGCTGTATGTTAAGGCACCCAGAGCATTTAAGTTCCAATTTGAGAACTGGTGTTCTAGAACATCATTCCCCAAACTTTTGGTTTCCACAGGTCAGTTTTAAAAAATACGACCAACAAAAAGACTGTCAATTTTTCATTTGATCAAGCACAATGCCCTACCATTATTGTGTTGTTAAAGATAAAAATTTCAGAGAGAGCTGTTCTTCCACAATTTTCTTATTTTGCTGTGCGCTGAGAATCATTGCTTCGGAACATAATTTTCTAGGCTACAACCAACTAGTAACAACTAAGTATTTACTGATTGTCTAATGAGCGTCAGGGATCTTATATTCCCTGGTAACTCGGAAGGTAAGAAACTAAAAAGGCAGAGATCAGGCCAACAATGAGTTTGGGAAGTCATAATTATAGTACCTTGGGGATCATGAATCAAATGAATAGCTGAAAAGTTAAACACCTCTGGTTTTTTCTTCTTCTTTTGTTTCTGAAAGGGAGAGGAAAAATATTTACTTTCTGAATTACAGTAATGAGGCTCTTCGCTTAAATGTGCTAATGTGCTTTTTAAAAGCTGTTATCAACCCTGGCAGGTTTGGCTCAGCAGTTAGAGCATCGGCCTGAGGACCACAGAGTCTTGGGTTTGATTCTGGTCAAGGGCACATGTCTTAGTTATGGTTCAGTCCCCAGCCCTGGTTGGGGTAGTGCGGGAGGCAGCCCAGCCGCTGATGTGTCTCTCTTGCATCATTGTTTCTCTTTCTCTCCCCCTCCCTCCCACTCTATTTGAAGATTAACTGGAAAGATATCCTTGGGTGAGGATTTAAAAAATAATAAATCAATAAATTAAAGCTGTTATCAAGTCCGCCACACTATTTAAAAAAACAACAACTTTGTTCCAGAAACCTTTCTTTCATAGAAGTACAGATGGTTTTAGTCTTTTAAGATTCACCTATTAGTACCCGTAAGACTTAAAGGAATTTCGCAATATAAAATTAAACCATATAATGGCCAAATTAATGATTCCTGGAATAATCTTTACAAAATATAAAATGTACTTTATTCGTGTACTCTTCTGAGAAGACATGCCTACCAAAGATCTCTGAATACAGGTCATCTCAATCATAACAAGTGAAAAGTAAATTTAATCAAATTAATTCAAGTCATAGATTTTGCTAGAGCTGAAAATATTCATCTAAAAATTAGTGCGTAAAAATTCATTACATATGTCTAAGTCTTTCAAAAATATGATTTCTTTATTTCAAATTTTTTTTTTATCCTCCCCCGAGGACATCTTTTTTTGATATTTTGTTCAGAAACAGTGGGAGGGAGGGAGAGAGAGAGAAACATCGATGTGAAAGGGACACATCGAGTGGTCGCCACCCACATGACCCAACCAGGGCCGAGGACAAACTGCAACCTAGGTATGTGCCCTTAGCGGGAACCGAACCTGGGTCTCTCCAGACTGCAGGCCAATGCCCTAACCACTGAGCCAAACAGGCCAGGGCTATTTCAAATTCTTAAAAGCTTTTGCTGAAAACCTTTCCTATATTCTAATGATTCCTACCCTCATTTCCCAGGTACAAGTCTCACCTTGAGCACTTTCATAGCCTTTTCCAACCTTTTCTTGTGTTTGGAGCTTTTCTTCCCTGTGGCATACTGCACCAGCAGGTCTCTTGCTGTTGGTCCTTCATCCTAAAAAAAAAAAAAAAAAAAAAAACTACTTTGTATAACTGTAAATAAGGAAAATCTACATAGAAGCAAAGAGTAATCCTTTCAACCATTTCCTTGTACTTACACTCTTTGAACATAGCTATTAAAATGGAACATGACTTCTAAAATTCAATAAAAAATATTTTCCCATGTGTACTAACAGGTACACACAAAGATTTTTATCTTTGTATTTTCACTTTAATTTTTATTTAAGTATAATATATTGACAGAATGCAGCATTGTTTTTATTTGAAAAAAGAAATTGGAAGTAAATATTCATGAACAGAAAAATGTTTAAACTATAATATATTCATATTCAGAAATAACATCTGGAGGTTAAAAATCATATGGTGGATCTACATGTACTAACAAAAAAGATCTAAATGCAAGCCCGGCCGGTGTGGCTCAGTGACTGAGCATTGACCCTGCACCAAGAGGTCGCCGGTTCGATTCCCGGTCAGGGCACATGCCCAGGTTGTGAGCCCGATCCCCAGTGGGGGTCGTGCAGGAGGCGGCTGATCGATGTTCTCTCTCTCTCCCTTCCTGTCTCTAAAATCACTAAAGAAAAAAAAAGTTTAAAAACCTGCACCAAAATCTAAATGCATTAGTATATCAATATGTATCAACAGAAAGAAAACATGTTGCACAGTAATATGTGTATTATTTACACATATTTTTTTTAAAACCCACTAGCAACCTGGCTGGTGTGGTTCAGTGGACTAAGCATTCTCCCATGGACTGAGAGGTTCTGGTACGATTCTTGGTCAGGGCACATGCCTGGGTTTCGGACTCAATTCCCAGTAGGGGGTGTGCAGGAGGCAGCCGATAGATGTTTTTCTCTCACATCGATGTTTCTATCTCTCTCTCCCTTCCTCTCTAAAAAAAAAAAATAAAAATGTATATAAAAAATAAGAATAAAAACCCACTACACATATAAGATAATATATACACACCTACATATATAAATACAAGGGAAAACAAAATGGTTATCTGTGAAGAAGAAACTGGGAAGTGGAAATAAAACAGTGTCAAGAAAACTTCTATTTTATCTACAGTATCTGAAACTTTTTATAATAAAAATGTGTTGTTCACAGACTACTTTATAAGATAATAGCAATATGAATTACAAGATATTATTACATATTCCAATATTATCAAAATGCTAAAATGGAAAACTTTTTTCTTATTTTAATAAAAAATGTTTTAATAAAGAAAATTTCATAACATCATATATTTTGATTTTCCCTTTTAAAGGTGCCAAGATATTACTACCCTCCATTTCCCCACTCTGAACTTCTACGATGTCAACACTCACCTAAAAATATGTTGGAAGCAATTTTCATTCTAGGTTTCTATAGTGAGATGTAGGTGTTGCTTCAGAACTAAGAACAAGGCTGAATGAATCTAAGTTTTATTAGTTACCTAACCAATCTTACTGAAGTTAAGTGACAAATTCTAAACACTAAAATCTCAGCATGGCAGAACTCAATCAAGGTTAAGTTTCTTTCTAACTTAAGCAGTCATGTACTTTATAATTTGTACTCACAGCAATAATGAAATCTCATAATCTGTAAAATTCAGAAGCATCTTAAACTAACCTCAGATTCTGAGTCACTGTCCTGTTTCTCCTCTTCATCTTTCCCAAGGAAGAATGTCAAAGCAGCAACTAATATCTAAAAACAAAGTCAATTATTCATCCCATCTTATAACAAAGAATAAATACTTCTATCTATACCTTATACATGTGTACATACTAAGAAATAAGTAAAAAGAAAATCACTTGTCCTAAAGAATATATAATTTAAAAAACCTTAGATAAAAACATCTAGGCTCCACACAGTTATCCTTCAAATAGGCTGTCAAGGATTTCCATGCCCTATCCAGTAGTTCAGTTGGTTGGAGCATCAACCTGATACGCCAAAGTTACGGGTTTGATCCCTGGTCAGGGCACGTACATGAATCAACCAATGAATGCATAAATAAGTGGAACAATAAATCGATGTTCCTCTCACTCACTAAAAAAAATAAATGAATAAATAAGAATTTCCACATCTCCCACAAAAAAGTGACATTACAACCCCAGAAAATCAAACACAGCCTTAAATTTCTTTCAGCTGTATCTGAGCCCAATAAAAAAATAGTCAAGAATTATAGGAGGAAAAAAACAAAACATAAAATAAATTCTGAGGCTATTGTTTAATACATAGCATTTAAAAAACTCATGATATGTAGAACTGTGCACCAGCCAGTGTAACCCCAATAAATTCAATAATGTGGGGGGGGGGGGGACTTATGATAGCCCCGCCAGTTTGGCTCAGGAGTTAAAAGCGTGGGCCCGCAGACCAGAGGCCCGGGAGGTTTGGTTCCTGCTGGGGGCACGTACCTCAGTTGCAGTTTGTCCACGGCCCCAGTTGGAGTCGAGTGGGTGGCAACCACTCGATGTGTCTCTCTCTCATCAATGTGTGTCTCTCTCTCGTCCCTCCTTTCTCCCTCCTACTCTATCTGAAGATAAATGCAAAAATGTCCTCAGGTGAGGATACCAAAAAAAAAAGAACTTATGATAATTTTGTTCTGCTCCTCTAAAGCACAGGCTGATGAACCAGGGAAGTAGCCTAAACAGAGAGTGAGCATCAGTGACATGAACTGCACATTCACATACTCGCTCTTCCTCATATGCCATCTCCTTTACGCTGTCTGGAGAAGCAGACCACACGCAGACAGTGCCTTCACACAGCCCTACAGACACTCACCTTGGTGACCTTAGAGAAACATGCAGTTGTGATCACGTTGACAGTTTTGGCATCATTCCTGGGGGAAGACAAATAAATGTTTTAAAGTAAATTTTCAGGCCCTGGCCAGTTTGGCTCAGCGGTTAGAGCGTCGGCCTGCGGTCCGGAGAGACCCGGGTTCGGTTCCCGCTAAGGGCACGTACTTCAGTTGCAGTTTGTCCCCAGCCCTGGTTGGTTGTGCGGGTGGCAGCCACTCGATGTGTCCCTTCATGTCGATGTTTCTCTCTCTCTCTCCCTTCCTCTCTCTCCTTCCCACTCTATCTGTACAAAAAATGGAGAAATATCCTCGCGTGAGGAAAAAAATAAATAAATAAAGTAAATTTTCAGTCTATTGTATTTGACAGCACAGATAATGGCACAAAATAAACAATGTAAAAAATATTTCTGACATGTTAAAATAGCTGTAATATTTTAAAAAGTCATGGGTTGCTAAATGGTCGACCACAGTTTGACTATTTAATTTAATTAAGTTAATATTAAGCAGCCATTAAGTTACACTTATGGCCCTGGCCAGTTTGGCTCAGCAGTTAGAGCGTCAGCCCGCAGACCCACGAGTCCCAGGTTCAGTTCCTGCTGAGGGCACGTACCTCAGTTGCAGTTTGTCCCCGACCCCGGTTGGGGTTGTGTTGGTGGCAACCACTCGATGTGTCTCTCTCGCACCGGTGTTTCTCTCTCTTCCTCCCTCTCTCCCTCCTGCTCTATGTAAAGATAAATGTAAAAATGTCCTCAGGTGAGGATAAAAAGAAAGATGCATTTATGGCCCTGGCCTGGTAGTTCAATTGGTTAAAGTGTCATCCTGATACAGCAAGGTTGTGAGTTAGATCCCTGGTCAGGGCACATAAGAATCAACCAATGAGCCCTGGCCGATTTGGCTCAGGGGTCAGAGTGTCGGCCTGCGGTCCGGAGAGACCCGGGTTTGGTTCCAGCTAAGGGCACATACTTCGGTTGCAGTTTGTCCCCAGCCCTGGTTGGGTCATGTGGGTGGCGACCACTCGATGTGTCCCTTTCACGTCGATGTTTCTCTCTCCCTCTCTCCCTCCCACTCTATCTGAACAAAATATTGAAAAATGGCCTCGGGTGAGGATAGGGGAAAAAAAAGAATCAACCAATGAGAGTACAGAAAGTGGAACAACAAATCAATGTTTCACTTTCTCTCTCTCTTTCTCTTTCTCTCTCTCTAAAAAAAAAGATGCACTTATGAAGAATTTTAATGACATAGGAACCTACTAAAGAGGTTTTTACAAATAAAAAACACAGAATAAAAAACTATTAATATAGCAAAAATCTAACTGTAAAAATTCATTTTAAAGAAAACACAGGAGGAATTATCATAAACTACTAACAGAGACTGTCTCTGGGTGGTGAGACTATCAATAGCATTTTTCTTTTTCTTTTTTTTTAATCCTCACTCAAGGATACTTTTCTATTTATCTTCAGATAGCATGGGAGGGAGAGAAACATCGTCGTGACAGGGACACATCGAGTGTTTGCCTCCCACACGACCTGGACCAGGGCCGGGAACAAACCGCAACCGAGGTACGTGCCCTTGGCCAGAATTGAACATGAGACTCACTGGTCCACAGGCCGACACTCTACTGCTGAGCCAAACAAACCAGGGCTATCAAACAGCATTTTAAAAAAACTTTTCTAGCCTCTCCAAATTTTCTGTTGCAATGAATTTTTACTACTTTTATATATAGTTAAATAAATAAATAGGTTGGGCCACTGTGGCTCAATAGTTGAGCATTGACCCATGCACCAAGAGGTCGCTGGTTTCATTCCCGGTTAGGGCACATGCCCAGGTTGTGGGTCTAATCCCCAGTGGGGGGGCATGCAGGAGGCAGCCAATCAATGTTCTTGCTCATCAATGTTTCTACCTCTCTCTCCCTCTCCCTTCCTCTCTCTAAAATCAATAAAGGAAAAAAATGTAAATAAATAAATAGGGAAAGCAAAAGACATGAGTTGGAGGCATTATACCAACACATCAAAGTTCATAAATCATTAATATTTTACAAAAATAGAATAAATTGACTTGAAAACTGTCAGAATGGCAAAGTAGAAAGAGCACAGATTGCAGAGTCAGACAGATCTGGGTCTGAATTTAAGCTCTGCCCTTTATTAGCTACTAACCTTAAGCTCTATGAACTACAGTTTCAATACCTATCAAGTGAGAATAATTCCAGATAAGCTGCATTACTTTGTTTAGAAGGGTGAACAAGTAACATAAAATGTATGTGCTCAACAAATGGTAGCCAGTGTTGTTGTTAGCCATCTGTATGGCCTCTCCATTTTTACTTCCAATTGAATCTATGAGAGAGGTATATTAAAGAGCTCAAGACCAAGAAAAATAATTGTGTTTGTGCTCTGTAGCAATTACAAATGAACAAAAGATTCTATTTCTCCAGAGACAAACACATATGTATTACCAGATGTTTCTTCTGTACAGCTCAATCATCACATCCAAGGATATCTTGGCTGCAGTTGCATTGCTGTCTCTTAGCATGGTGTACATAAAATTCTGCAACACCTAAAGAGAGAGAGAAGGAAGCCTTAGTACACTGATGGTACAATGCTGCAACATGGAAAACAGAAGGGTACTTACTACATTGACTTTATTGTTCTTGTGTTTTGCATTTATATTCTTGATATCAGTCACAATATGCGTATATAAAGTCTGAGGAAAAGAAACAAAAACATATATATTAACCAACATTTCAAACATTGTTTAATTTGGAGAAAAGTACAAATGTACAGGAGGATTTAATATTATCTACTTTTTATTTTATCACAAAAGAGACCAAAAACAAAACAAAAAGCAGCAGTGCCCTGGCTGGTTTGGCTCAGCAGTTAGAGCATCAGCTCGTGGACCAATCTCGGGTTCGATTCTGGTCAAGGGTACGTACCTCAGTTGTCCCTGGCCCTGGTTGGGTCATGCGGGAGGCAACCAGTCAATCATGTCAATGTTTCTCTCTCTCTCCCCCCTTTCTACTCTATCTGATGATAAATGGGAAAATATCCTCAGGTGAGGATTTTTTAAAAAAGCAGCAGCTAAAATGTAAAAGAAAAGCTGCTGTGAAAAAGTTAAACATGGAGTTACCATATAATCCAATAATTCCACTCTTAGTTATATACCCAAGAGAAAGTAAAACATAGTTTCATACCAATGTTCACATAAACATTCATAGCAGCATTATTCATAATAGTCAAAAAGTGAAAACAACCCAAATGCCCAATAACTAATTAATGAATTTTTTAAAAAGTGGTAAAACCACCCTGGCCAATCTGGCTCAGTGGTTGGAGCGTCCGCCTGCGGACCAGAGAGTCCCAGCTTCGGTTCCCGCTGGGGGGCATGTACCTCAGTTGCAGTTTATCCTCCACCCGGGCTGAAGTCGTGTGGATGGCAACCACTTGATGTGTCTCTCTCACGTCGATGTTTCTCTCTCTTTCTTCCTCCTTCTCTCCCTCCTGCTCTATCTGAAGATAAATGCAAGACTGTCCTCGGGTGAGGATTAAAAAAAAAAAAAAAAAGTGGTATAACCATATAATGGAATGGCACCAAAAAGGAATGAAGAAATGCTGACACATGCTACAACGTGGATAAACCTTGAAAACATAAGAAATCAGACACAGCCCTGGCCGGTTTGGCTCAGCGGTTAGAGTGTCGGCTTGCAGTCCTGAGAGACCCGGGTTCGGTTCCCGCTAAGGGCGCGTACCTCGGTTGCAGTTTGTCCCCGGCCCTGGTCGGTTGTGCTGGTGGCAACCACTCGATGTGTCCCTTCACATCGATGTTTCTCTCTCTCTGTTCCTCTCTCTCTCTCCCACTCTACCTGAACAAAAAATGGAAAAATGTCCTCGGATGAGGATAAAAAAAAAAAAAAACAAAAAAAAACATAAAAAGAAATCAGACACAAAAAAACTACATACTGTATGAGTCTATTTATATGAAATACCCAGAGTAGGCAAATCTATAAAGACCAAAAATAGAAAAGTGGTTGCCTAGGGCTGGGAGAGATGGGGTGATGAGGAATGATTGCTAATGGGAATAGGGTTTCTTTTGAGGGTGATAAAAATGTTCTAAAATTGATTTGATACTTGCAAACTCTGTGAATATACTAAAAACCACTGAATTGTACACTTTAAACGGATGAATTGTGTGTGAGTTATATCTCAATAAAATCGTCTTTTCAAAAAAAGAAGAGTTGCTCCATTTACTGAACCCCTAACTCCATGCAAGATTATGTTGGCAATACAAGTATCATTTAGTGCTCAAGATACACTCCCATGGACAATTTTTATCCCACAAGTTAGACCAAGCAGTACAATTGCTAAAATGAAATGGTGGCAGTCTCTAAACACTTTGAAAAAAATTAAGTTAATGAATGTGAAGTTAAGTTCTTTCTTAAATTTCTTTCATAAACCTTCAGCTTCTGATATTACTTATATAAACAAATACAAAGTAATAAAAAAGCAGTAATAACAAAAAATTTAGTTTCTTGGGGGCTAAGGTGAAGCAGTTATAGCCATGAGTGGACAGTCCACGCTCTGATTTAGTCAGTTAGTGTAGTGACAAAGGACTTGGGTTCTGGAGCCAGAATGCCTGGGTTTATACTTCTGCTCACCACTCAGAATCTGTGTGACTCTGGGCATGTTACTCTACCTCAGCCTTTTCATCTGTAAAATACTACTACTACTACTACTACTACTACTACTACTACTTCTACTACTACTACACCTTATGTCATTTTGTGAATAAACAAATAAATACTTTAAAAGCTCTGAGAAAGGTACCTGGCAAAAAGTAAGCAAACATTTGGCTATTATTACCATACTTCATCCAATAATGTGAAGCATCAAGAATTCACTTTACAAGTTTCATGCAGGAAAAAAATGATATATGAAAAAAAAGCAATTTTGTTCTTTACCTTTCGCAGAAGCTTATCATGGCAACGCAGAAGTTCAAAGAAGAGTTCTAGCAAACTTGAGGGACTGATGAGATTCTTATTTCTCAGCAAGATCAAAGCTTTGCAAAATGTCTCAGGAAGAAAAAGAAAACATACTATAAAACAATGTAAAATTAAGATAAGAAAATAGACCATGTATATCCCAAAAGAGTGTAATATCTCCTACTAACCAGGCATTATTCTAGGCATCAGAACAGATAGTCTCTGCCCTCATGGACCTTACACACTGGGGGTGCAGCAGAAGAGAGGACAGATAAGAAAGTAAGCACATAAACAGGAGTATCTCAGTAAGTGTCACAAAGGAAGTAAAACAAGGCAATATAATTGATACATTGTGGCTACTTCACACAGGGAGAACAAACTGCAACACAAAGAAGGACCCACCTTAAGGGAAAGGGGCTGGGTTTTCATGCCACTGGGTTGGTCAGGTACTAGCAAGGGCAACTTCCCAGGTGCTAGGTCTCCCATTTAGCTAAGAACAATGCTCCAGAAATAGCGTAGCTGGGGGTCATTAGGTAGGGGAAATGGGTGCACTGGATTGGAAAAAGGGATCTCTTGCCCAGGACCCAATGTCAACCACTAAAGTGACCATATTTACACATCCAAACTGGCTATTTAATAGACAAATTTATTAAATTAAGCACTGTATAAACCATAAATTGTAATTAAAGTTCTTCATGTGTGTGAGATTTGAATGACCAGAGTGATATCACCTATTCAAAAGAGGGAAAAGAACATACTGGGAGGGTTAGCATGCTGGAAGAACAAAAAGATAAAAAAGAGGAGTATAGTAGAAAAGATGATGAGATTAATACACACACACACACACACACACACACACAGAGGCAGGAAGCAAATGATGTAGGAATTTACAGGCCATGAAAATACATTTGAGTTTAATTCTAAGTATAAAAAGAAGCCACAGAAGAATTTTAAGTAAGGAGCGACACATTCTGTTTTACAATTTAAAAAGATGTTTAGTTGAGAGGCTACTTTCATTTAAACACATATTACATGCATACACACGAACACAGCACAAGTTATCAATCCAAATCCAAACGCTACCATTCGAAGATCTGGATCCAAGACAGTGTGATTGTAGGAGAGAAGATCTTTCAACTCTTGAGGAAAGTTACTTAAATGTTCTGGGTAGCAGTGACCAATCTGTAACAAAACAAAGACTCTCCTGAAGTCTCTCTTTCTCGCCTTTTATTCATATGCATGTATTTCAGATATTCCGCAAAAGGAGGGTAAAGGCTATTTCATAAAGGTAGATGGTTCCAAATCATGTCTTTTTCTTCTACATGTCAATTTCTCTGATCTTTTTCATATTTCCTCTTAATTAAAATATGTGCAATACGATTTAGAATCTGATTTTATAATGAATTTGAAGAAAACAAATAGTTTGAACGTTTTGCCTTGGGTGGTTCTATGAAAAGTTCCAGCAAAATCTTCTAATTCACCACACAGAGAAAATAAAGTTTGCAAAAAGGGAAAAATTTTTTAAATTTTTTTCTTTAAATGAAACCCTGGCCATTTGGCTCTGCGGTTAGAGCGTCGGCCCACAGACCAATGAGTTGTGGGTTCGATTCCAGTCAAGGGCACATACCTCAGTTGTGATTCGTTCCTGGCCCTGGTTGGGGTCGTGCAGGAGGCAGCCACTCGATGTGTCCCTTTCACGTCAATGTTTCTCTCTCTCTCTTCTTCTTTTCCCCTCCCACTCTATCTGAACAAAAATGGAAAAATGTCCTCAGGTGAGAATAAAAAAATAAAAATAAATAAATAAATGAAGCTTTTATTCTCGAATGGAATGATGTTGGCTATTACTGGAAAAATATTCTACAAACTGTAAAACTCGTCTTTGTTTGAAATAATCTTACCTGTGCCATAAACATGACCAGCTCTGCCAGTTCTTTGCTGGGTTTATTTGGTTGTAATCTGAAAATCTCCACATTGGATTTGTAGTGATTATACTGCTGTAGAAACTGTAAAAAAATAAAATTTAAGTTGGTCACCTTTTATTATATGATTTGCTCAGTACAGAATAAAAAATTACTTAGTAAAAGTCTGTGATAGTGGTATGGAGAAAAAGATGTGACAAAAAGTATGTAAAAACACTTTTCCTTAACTGTATTTTCAAAGTAAGTTTTGAAAACTTTGTGCACATCACAGATAAAGACCCTTTCCTTTATCATTAGAAATTTAGGTGGTACAGTGTAAAAAACAGAAGCCAAAAGTCAAAAACTCATATTCTGGCCCTATTCTGACATTTACTATCCAAATGACCCCTTCTACATTGTGTATCTATATGGAGCACTCTTATCAGCGGAAAATACCACGTCAGAAAATGTAAATTATGTATCTCTCAAGAACATGAAGCACTCCAGTCAAAATTCCTTCTTCTACTGATTAAGATTCTGTCCTAGAATTAAAGACAGAATGTGTTAACAGCCAAAAGCAATAGATACACAGAAATAATGATAATAGCTTCCACTTGTTCAGCACTTGCTATGTGCCAAGCTCACGGTGTACATTATCCCATTTAATTATGTTTAATCCTAAAAGGTAATAATCTAATGTTGGAACACCAGACATCAGTTAGTTCTATATATCTACTCTTCATCCCTAAACCACAGCTTTAAGGTGTGTGTGTGTGTGTGTGTGTGTGTGTGTGTGTGTGAAAGAGAGAGAGAGACTATGAAAATGAATATTTCTTAATATCACAAGCTCTAAATGATGTAGTGAACTCCAAATTCATATATCCAATTACTTGTCTGACATCTCTGTTTGGATGTCTATCAGACATTTTAAACTTAGCATGTTAAAAATGTAACTGTTGATTTCCCCAACAAAACTGGTAGGCCTTCAGCTTTGTCTAAGAGTAAGACTTAAGATAGAGACCTGCATATAGTCTCCTACATGCTTCAGATAAGGCCCTCTCTTTCTTGACACCCTACTGCCATTGACAGGAGTGAGGAGAGCAGCCCAGAAGTCAGTTTGCTTCTGGCAAGATCCTTTTCCCACTCCAGCCCAGCCACCACTATCTGCCTTGAGATGATCAGGACATATTCATATCCAGTTTTACGTTCTCCATAGTCCTTACCACTATATGTCTACCATCACTAGAGCATAAGTCCAAGAGAAGAAGGCTCTCATAGCTGTCTTATTTATCATTGTATCCCCAGTGTCTGGAATTATACTGACACACAGTAGGTACAATATGTGTAGATTTGCATATGTATTCGTTAAGTGAATGAAAGCAATTCTCTGAGGTAAGAATTATCTGTTACATATTAAAATGGGCTCAATGATTAATGTCCCCTAGTAACACAACTGGTCAACAGCAGGACCAGGATGTAGAGTTAGTTTTGAAACCAATGCTCTTAAATACAGCACTATACAGATAAAACTATTACTTTGTCAATGGTTGTATATACTGCTCTACACATATTACCATCTTGCCTATTAATTTCTTGTTATCTGTTCCTTACTCTTTATTTTCCTTGGAAAGGCTCTCTATACTCATTGACCTAAACCATTGAAACTGCTATTTGTTAAAAAGGAGTTAATTAAATATTTCTAAGTGACAAGTTGGGGAGGGTGAAAAGGGCAATCTATGAGTAATTGCGTTAGCCATTGAACAAATCACAATCTAGTGAGGAAGAA
This sequence comes from Molossus molossus, assembly GCF_014108415.1. Classification (NCBI taxonomy): domain Eukaryota; kingdom Metazoa; phylum Chordata; class Mammalia; order Chiroptera; family Molossidae; genus Molossus; species Molossus molossus. Next base: position 55,672,944 of record NW_023425344.1, read on the forward strand.
GCACAAACAATTGCAGCAAATGCCTGTCAGACAAATGGCTGTCTGAAGAACACATCTGACAAATTAATATATCAAAATCACCATTTTCATTTAGTTGCTTCTCAGCTCAAACACCCTCCATTTTCACAATCTGTATCAAGTCACTATACAAAGTCCCTCACAACCTGGACCTAACCTTAATTTTGAACCTCATCTTTTCCGGAAGCAAATGCTGACATCCAGGTCATGCAAGCTTCCGAGGAGGCCGAATCCTGGTTTAACGAGATAAAAGCGCCTGCGTCTGCCCCTTATACTCTGGAACGTCCCCTCCTTCCCAACACAAGAACCCGCAGAGCGCGGGCTCGGACACTGACGTCGGTCGAAAGGATCCTACGAGACGATTCATCAAGTGTTACCAAGTAATTCAAGTTAGTAGCTTCTGAAAAGAAAAGGCAGAGAAAACTACATAGAAGTTGGAGATTGGGGGCGGGCCATTTGTCTTTCCATCTCTGTGAGATCAGAGATAAGCCCTAAAGCAAACGACGTCTTTAAAGGTCCGTGACAGCGAGGTCTGCACAGCAGGTAGAAACATCCAAAGGGACAGCAGAGCCCCAAGAGGTGGAGAACGAACCCTAAAGCATGTCCCTTCCCCAACCCCTTCTCACTTCACGAAAGACTCCAGAACCTAAGAGCAGCACACGCGGCCAGCCGGATCCCAACTCCACTCCACGCCTCCCCAACCCCACTGGTGTGTCCACCAGTCGCGCCTCGGCCTCTAGCGTCGCCAGGGCGCAACCCCACCTCCTCCACGTAGGCCGGCGGGTCCCGCTTGATCAGATTCTGTAACTGCGGCAGGTTGCTGGGCAGCTTGTTGTTGTTTCTGTTGGACATGTTGGCTGCTGACCAGCTCCGCGGCGAAAAAAAAAAATACCTACACCGCTGGCAACTACGAGCGGTGCCAGCAGCGGCTGGGAATCGTGTGTCCCACTACGACCGGAAGCAGCACGTGGGGCGCGCAGCAAGGCTAGACTACGGCAGCCTCGGAGTGTCAAACTTGCTCTGCCGCAATGCTCCGTGGTTGATACGGCGGTTTTATTCCTCGGCCAACCGCTGCTGCTGCCGGTCGTTTCTGCGCTATTCTAAAACGCGAAGTTGTTTTCACACATATTATTTCCCCGACACACTCTTGTGAAACAGATGAGAATTACTAATTTTTTTTTTAAATTCCACAGGCTAAAGTTAGAAGCTAAAAATATCCATGAGGAGTAGTCTATCCTCTAACGAGGGGGAGAAAGAGCAAAGAGAGGTGTAAATTAGTATTTTTGTATAACTTGAAATACCTTATAAGTTTTGTTTGGGATTTTTTCAACTCAATGTCATCCAGCTGTAGACTGGTAAAGAAGTGCTATATTGATTGGCTTAAATGCTAATTAAGCCCGCTGGTGTGGCTGAGCTTGGACCCATGCCAGGAGGTCACCAGTTCGATTCCAGTTAGGGCAGGTGTCCAGGTTGAGGGCTCGATCCCCAGTGGGGGGCATGCAGGAAGCAGCCAATTCATGTTCTTTCTTATGTATGTTTCTGTCTCTCTCCCCCTCTCCCTTCCTCTCTCAAAGCAATAAAGAAAAAAATTTAAAAAGTAAATAAAGTGCAAATTAATTTGTACTTAAATGTCAATCACTGTTAACAATCTTTGTAAGTACTGTTCAACCAGAATTTTAAATTCAGATCCTGGTAATCTGAAGAGAATACATTTAGCCCTGGCCAGTTTTGCCCAGCGGTTGGAGCATCGGCCTGCGGTCCAGAGAATACATTTATACAATGTCACAATGCAAAAATAAATATGTCATGAATGTAGGAGATAGGGGGCTGTTAATATAAAAATACACTTGATCACACCCTAAGCCAGGCACTGTTCCAAGCACTTCATGTGTATTAATTTATATATTCCTCAGAACAGCCTTCTAAAATAGGTACTATAATTATCTGCATTTTATAGATGAGGAAACAGTCTCAGACAAGTTGGCTGTCCAAATCCATAGCCTGTGAGCAAGCTGGGACTTCACTCCAGGCAGTCTTGATTGTAACTAGATAAGAAAAAAAAGTAGCCTGACAGCTGTCAGCTGGCAACTGATTTGGCAGTAGACAGACAGTGGTGCTCTCCTGCTTAAAATAAGCAATTTCACAGAACACCAACTTCAGTCAAGGTCATCTGTGGCTGAGCCAAAAACAAGACAACTCTAATCACATCTAAGCACACAAAAAATCAAGAACATTTTGCAAACCACGATTAGTTTTTCAGCTGCACTTGGAAAATCACTTCTATTTATTAACCATTGAATCAAGTACTTGTGTAGTTATTAAATGTAAGCATTAAATCTTTTATTTAAAAAAATTCATAGATTTATTTATTTATCCTTACCCATAGACATTTTCCCATATTTTGTTCAGATAGAGTGGGAGGGGGAGAGAGAGAGAATCATCGACGTGAAAGGGACACATCGAGTGGCTGCCACCCGCATGACCCAACCAGGGCCGGGAACAAACTGCAACCGAGTTACATGCCCTTAGAGGGAACCGAACCCAATCTCTCTGGACCGCAGGCCGACGTTCTAACCGCTGAGCCAAACCAGCCAGGGCTAGATTTATTTATTTTTTTAATGATTAGGTAATATTAGACAAAAAGCATTCTTAAAGCAAAATATGTTGAAATATTCAATATAATTTCTGTCAAAATTATGTTTATGTACTATGAATAATCATCTTAAGTCACAAAATGTGACTTGTGAATAAAACACTCAGGCTATGTCACAAGCTTTTATTCACCATCCATATGTCAGGCATTAGTGTAGGTACTAAGAATACGAAAATAAATAAGGCATGAGCATTTGCCTTCAAGAAACTCACAGACTAATAAGGGAGACAGATAAACACATTTATTTATTTTTTTGTTAATCCTAACCTGAGGATATTTTTCCATTAATTCTTAAATAGAGGAGAAGCGAGGGAAACATTGATGTACATCAATTGGTTGCCTCCTGCATGACCCCAACTGGGCTGGAGATCGAACCTGCAACCCATGTATGTGCCCTTGACTGGGAATTGAACCCACACCCTTTGGTCCCCAGGCTGACGCTCTAACGGTACAGCCAAACTGGCCAGGGGTAGACAAACACTTTTAAAGTGAATAAAAGAGCTCAGTGGATTGAGCATGGACTGAGGTTCTGGTTCTATTCCCAGTCAGGGCACATGCCCAGGTTGAAGGTTCGATCCCCAGTATGGGGCATGCAGGAGCCAGCCAATCGATTGATGTTTCTATCTCTCCCTCTCTCTAAAAGATAAATAAATAAAGTGAATAAAAGTATTCTTACAATAGATCAATGGAAGCAATAGTACAAACTGGTCTAGAGGAATCAGAATATTTCAGTTTTTGATAGTATTTGATTGAAATTCTGAAAGATTACTTGTTCTGTAGGAGGGAAAGAAAAGCTTTTTAAATAAAGAAAATAGCCTGATGGGAAGAGATTAACCAAAGAACGTATATGCATATATGCATAACCCATGGACACAGATAATAGTTCAGTGAAGGGGGGGATGGGGGGGTGGGGGCCCGAGGGTGTCAATGTGGGAAAAAACAGAGGACATCTGTAATACTTTCAACAATAAAGATAAATTAATATATATATATATATATATATATATTCCACCTAAAAATAAATAACATGTGAAGAGTTCAGGAGATAAAATGACATTTAGATTAGTTAACTTTTTTATTCTTTTATCCTTTCTCCTCACTTGTTCTCCTTCTTCTCCCTAAACAATAGTTAAAAATTCAGATATCAACCCATACTAGTTTTACCCATCTGCTTGTGGGATAAAAAGAAAAGACCCTGTATCAAGGTACAAAGCCTTGAAAAAGTCTAGTGGATTTAAGAGATGGCTAGAAGTTTGGTGTGACTAAAGTTTGGAAGGGCAGTGTGCAACAGAACAGGAGTTGAGAAAAATGAATTGGGTGAGGTTATGCAGTCTGGGTGATGCAAGGCTTTATATGCTCATCTAAGGAGGGCATATCTGTCAGGGCACTTTACCCAAAACACCTGAAGGCAAGATTTTTTAAAAAAATGAATGAAAAAATTAAGGCTGAGCCCTGGCCGGTTTGGCTCAGCGGTTAAAGCGTTGGCCTGTGTTCCAGAGAGACCCCGGTTCGGTTCCCGCTGAGGGCACGTACCTCAGTTGTAGTTTGTCCCCGGCCCTGGTTGGGTCACGTGGGTGGCAACCACTTGATGTGTTCCTTTCACATCGATGTTTCTCTCTCTCTCTCCCTCTCTCCCACTCTATCTGAACAAAAAAAAAAAAGGAAAAATGTCCTCGGGTAAGGAATAAGAAAAAAAAAAATTAAGGCTGAGAGTGGCTAACTGAATACAGTAAGCCCTCTCCCCATGTCCATGGGATCCTTATTCTTGGATTCAGTCAACCAAAGATACTTGGAAAAAAAAAAAGTTTGAAAAAAATATTGCATTGTTACTGATGTGTACTACGTAGCCAACTACACCTGATGGTTGCATCTGTAGTGACATGTACAGACGTTTTTTTCCTTGTCATTATTCTCTAAGCAATACAGTATAACAACAGCTTACATTATTTTAGTTATTATGAGCACTAATGAGATTATTTAAACTATATAGGAGGATGTGTATAGGTACTATGCCATTTTATACAAGAGATTTGAGTGCCTGTGAATTTTGGTATCTGCAGGAGTTCCTGTAACCAATCCCCTACAGATACCTAGGGACAACTGTATGTATTTAGAATGACTAACTGAATATGTATTTTTTAAGTGATAAATAATGGCTATGTTATATGTAACGTGATATACATGTGTTCAATGTATATTAGCCAGATCAATGCTATACTCATATTTAGTTTTGAATTGGTAAAGGAAGTTTTCATCTTTTTCTCTTTCACAAATTATTTTTAACCTGAAGTAAATTATTCTAGAAAAGAAAATATTCTTTATACCTTTGCAAAGGAGACCCTATTATAATTGTAAAATGGATCATATCTGAATTCAAATGGATTAAAATTTTCTTTATTGGAGCATAGACCAGAGAGCTTAATTGTTTATTGTCTGTCTTTCCGCACTAGATTGAATTTAATGAGGATTCTGTTTTGTTCACTGCCCTATCCTCTGCATTTGGAGCAACGCATGGCAAACAGTAGGTGATCAGTTAATATTTGTTGAATGAATGAATGAACAATCTCTAGTCTCTTCCAATCCTTCAATTGTGTGACTTATTAAAGTAAGAAATTAATATATCTTAGATATCCACAGTGGAAATTTACCTCAAAATCAGAAAGTAACTAACATGTGAATCCTAGTTATTGTTTCCCTCACTAGAAACCAGTGGTATTGACTATGTTCAGAAAAGCCAAGCATGTGTCAGTACTTTTCTAATAAAAATATATTGTTTTTAAAAACTGTTTGTGTAGCCACTGGAGGGAGCTCATGCTTTTCTTTTTAACAAGAAAATTACATCATTTTACAAAAAGACCACAGACAAACTCCGCAGGAAAAGTGTACCAGAAGAAATTTTTGTTCTTTTCAAGACTAGTTTAATTTCTTATTGTTCCACCCTCAACCCCGCCACCCCCACAACACCACCTCTCTTTCCAGCTTCCTGTGAGTTTTGCCCACTATTCCATCTATCCTTTCCTCTTTGTGGATAGTGAGAACTATTGAGTCTGCCTTTGGATAAATCTGTCACCCCCAAGCTCACTAGGACGTTCCACTATCTTTCTCTGATTATTATCTTCTCTAAAATCATCATAGCCAAGTTTTTAAAGTCAGAATGTTTCCCAAGAACCATTTAATGGTTTTATTTCCTATATCTTTACACTTAAAACCTCAAAGCGTGATAACATTTAGTTGGCTTTGAAAGATCTTTAATAGTTTTGTGAACAGAGAGGAGGTAACTAGATCCTTTGGTGATAGACCACTGCACAGGAAGTCGTTAATCTCATCAAAAGGTAACAGAAACAAAGGCTTGCCCTTATTTTGTAGTCAGATTTCTTGGGTGTTTGGGATAAACCTGATGCCATTCACTGCCTTGTTCTATAAGATCTGCTGTTACTCCCCTGGCCAGTGTGGCTCAGTTGGTTGTGCAGTGCCCCATGCACCAAGAGGTGGCAAGTTCCATTCCTGGTCAGGGCACATGCCCGTTTCAGGCTTGATCCCCATGGCCTACTTGGTTCTACATTCTGCATAGAGGCAGAGGCCATGGCCTTGTTCCCTAGAGATGGAGATACCAGCAACTATTTCTTTCTTTCTTTCTTCTTCTTCTTCTTCTTTTTTTTTTTATCCTCACCTGAGGACATTTTTGCATTTATGTTCAGAGAGAGCAGGAGGGAGAGAGGGAGGAAGAGAAAGAGAAACATCGAGTGGTTGCCACCCACACGACCCCAACCAGAGCTGGGGACAAACTGCAATGGAAGTATGTGCCCTTAGCGGGAACCGAACCCAGGACTCCTGTCCACGGGCCAAAGCTCTAACTGCTGAGCCAAACCGGCCAGGGCTCTTTTTTTCTTTCTTTCTTTTTTTAATTTAGAGATAGGAAGTGAGACAAAAGGAGAGGGAAGGAGACAAAAGGAGAGGAAAGGACAAAAGGAGGGAAGGAAGAAAGAAGGGAGGGAGGGAGGGAGGGAGGGAGGAAGGGAGGGAAGGAGGGAGGGAAGAGACTGATGTGAGAGAGAAACATCAATCACTTGCCTCCTGTACACACTCTAGCCGGGAATTAAGCCAGAAACCTTTTGTTGTACTGGATGATATTCCAACGAACTCAGCTACACCAGCCAGCGCTTTTCTTTTTTATAAAAACAAATTCTTGCCCTGGCCAGTTTGGCTCAGCGGTTAAGGCATAGGCCTGAGGACCAAAGGGTTGCTGGTTTGATTACCAGCCAAGGGCACATACCTGGGTTGCAGATTAGATCCCAGGCCCCTAGGGCCATGCAAGAAGCAACCAGTAGATGTCTCTCTCTGTCTCTCTCTGTCTCTCTCTCTCTCTGTCTCTCTCTCTCTGTCCCTCCCTCCCTTCCACTCTATCTAAAAACCAATGGGAAAATGTCCTCGGGTGAGGATTAACAACAAATAAAAATAAAAACAAATTCTATATGAAAACAGTCAACTCGAAACAGTATAATGAAGTACTATATTTAAAGAATGAAAGTTCTTTATCTGTGTAGCAGACTTTTAAAGAAAGCAAATAGTTATGTATAATTCCATATCTTTTCCTCTAATCTTTTATCAATTTACCCTAGTTTATAATCTTAGTCACAGACTTCAATTTGATTATTCCTTTTTTTTTCTTCAGATAGAGTGAGAGGGAAAGAGAGAGAGAGAGAAAAACATCAATGTGAGAGAGACACACCAACTGGTTGCTTCCTGCACACCTGACCAGAGCTGGAGACTGAACCGCAACCAAGGTACGTGCCCTTGACCAGAATCAAACCAGCAACTCTTTGGTCTGCAGGCCAATGCTCTAGCCACTAAGCCAAACTGGCCAGGGTGGGATTTATGTGTTTCTTAAAATGTAGAGTCAAAAACTGTCCTTTGAATTTTCAATTAATTTTGTGTCAAAATGTCTCAGGTTGCCTTGGCCAGGTGGCTCAATTGGTTGGAGCATCGTCCCATACACCATAAAGTTTCAGGTTTCATCCCTGGTCCAGGTGCACAGGTGAAGCAACTAATCATTGTCTCTCTCTCTCCCTACCTCCTTCCTCTCTCTAAAATCAATAAATACATCAGTGGGTGAGGATTTAGGAAAAAAAAAATAGTCTCGGGTAATCTCTTAAACCAGGAGATTAACCCCTTATCAGTACTAGAAGGTTGCCTATTTATCTTACATAATTTCATCTTGTCTCTAGACAGGCCCAAAAGGAAAGTGATAGTACACTAGTGCACATGTGATTGCAATCTCTCTCTCTATAGTTCTTTTGAATAAGGAAGCAAATTTCTGTTTTCCCTGGAGGGATTAAGAAATACCTTTCTCGTCCAGCTGGTGTGGCTCAGTGGTTGAGCACTGACCCAGGCACCAAGAGGTCACCAGTTCAATTCCCAGTTAGGACACATGCCCAGGTTGTGGGCCCAAACCCAGTGGGGAGCATGCGGGAGGTGGCCAATCGATGTTTTCTCTTATCGATGTTTCTATCTCTCTCTCTCCTTCTCACTTCCTCTCTCTCTAAAATCAATAAAGGAAAAAATATTTTTTAAAAAAATACCTTTCTCACCGTGGCCAGTTTGGTTCAGCGGTTAGTGTCAGCCTGCGGACCAAAGAGTTCCGAGTTTGATTCCGGCCAAGGGTACACACCTCGGTTGCGGTTTGTGCCCAGCCCCAGATGAGGTCCTGTGAGTGTCAACCAATCAATGTTTCTCTCTCTCTCCCTCCCACTCTGTCTGAAGATAAATGTAAAAATATTCCCAGATGAGGATTAAAAATAAGCAAATAAATAAATAAAGTGGTAACAAATCACTATCGATGAAACAAAAAAGAAAGAAAGACCTTTCTCCTAATTGGCTGACTGAGATAATAGGCAAGTAAACAGACATGAGCAGAGCAAGGACGATGGGCCAGGTACAGAAACTCACCAGGACAGAAAGCCCTGGATGTCTAGCAAGGGGCAAAACTGGGAAAACAAGAACCTTGCCCCCAGGGTAACCTGTCCTCCCCTAGTCATGCGGTTTAGACCTCCTTTTTCCTCCCAAAAGATAACATCTAGGCCTTAGTTGTACTTCAGCTCCAGGCCCAGAAAAGCAGCAAAACCAGGCAAATGTGGCTGCCTCAAGACCAGTATCATTGACTAATGACCCCCTGCCCTGGTACTGACCAATCAGTGGGCACCACGACCCTGAAAGAGCACACCTCAAAAGCTAATGAATATTCTAATAAGATCCTCCCCTGAGACCTCCTCTAAGATTCCCACCTGCAAGAGAGAAAAATACACTCAGGATGAGGGGCCCAGTGTGAACTCTCCCCCAGGGGAGCACACTAGCACCATTCCTTTCCCTTTTCTTCCCTCTAGGGGACCCCAGGAGACTTGCAACCAGGGGAACAATGGACAGTGGCAGCTCATCCAGGGCTCACCCCCTAAATCTGTCTCTAAGGCCCCCTTTTCTCTGACTTCCCAGTGAGCCAAAGCAGCCCAACCTAGGCTCTCCTGTTGCTTCTTCTATGAGCTTCCTTGTTTCACTTTCCTAAGTGTGTTTTTTCCATGGCCAATAAACTCTTGCTTGCTTTGCTACACTTTGTCTCTTGACTGAAATTTTTCCTTCAAGAAGATAAGAACCAAGGTCTCACCATCTTGCCACTAACAATAATACTGGCATTTAAATTCAAAAGTACAGCCCTAGCCCAGTTGGTGTGGCTCAGTGGTAGGATGTCGGCCCATGCACCAAGAGGTCGCCTGTTCAATTCTTGGTCAGGGCACATGCCCGGGTTGTGGGCCGAATCCCCAGTGGGGGGCATGCAGGAGGTGGCCAATCAATGTTCTCTCTCATCAATGTTTCTATCTCTTTCTCCCTCTCCCTTCATATCTCTCTAAAAAGTCAATAAAAAAAGAAAAAAAGTACAGTCGTGGCTGGTTTGGTTCAGCTGTTAGAGGGTTAGAACATTGGCCCTCGGGCAAAGGGTCAAGGGTTCAGTTCAGGTCAAGGGCACATACCTATGCTGTGGGAGGCAACCAGTCCATGTGTCTCTCTCATATAGATGTCTCTCTTTCTCCCTTCCACTCTCGCTAAAATTCAACAGAAAAATATCCTTGAGTGAGGATTAACAACAAAAAATGTACAGTTTACAGATTAAATACTTTTACTGATTTCTTTACCAATTGCTCTAATATATAAACTTTGTTTAGATACAAACTGCTTTCTGGTATAGCAAAATAATTTAAATTTTATATCAGAGAACAATTCTTAATAATTAAAGTCACTTTATGACAGGGAATTAATAGGCAGAGTATTTCCATATGACTGGGAGCATTCTGGGATGGAGTCATGGAAAAGCAAGACTTGAATCATGTGTAGGTAAGGATCAGATAGATTGGGGGGAAGGGGCTGTTGAGGGGAGCAGATGAATAAAAGAGCATGAGCAAAGCCGAGGGGAGAGTGATCATGCTAAATCTGGATGATCATTGTAAGAGTATTGAGATTGATTTGGGAAAGGTCTGGAAAAATATTTGGAGTGGAGCACATATCAACCAACTAAACAATATATATTAAGTGCTTCCAGGTGCCAGGCACTGTTTTAGGCACTATGGATGTAGTGGTGAAGAGGACAATGTTTTCTGCAGTCAAGAAACTTAATATTTGTGATGTGATGGGGGACAGAAAATAACAACGTAAATATTTTTAAAACATAATTTCAGATTGTGATGAAATTTGTTTGTTTTCTCTGATTGGGTTAAAAGAGAATGAAACAAACTATAGCCCCAAGATTTTTAAAAATTGTGGGCCCTTTTAAGTTAAATTACAACAGGCATCCCTTGCACGTATGTTTCTTCTTTTGTTAGTTTTATGTTTACGTTATTAGTATTAGCTTTTCCAGATGGCTTTCTTAATAGGGATATTTTAAAGCCACTTGCCCATTTCATGAAGTTTGGTTTAGTTAGCTATCTATTGTATAATCTTTATAATCCTGGTGGTAGTTTAGAATTAGCTGAAGCAGACTGCCCACATTAGTGGCAATCCATTATTGCGATGTTGAGAAATTGACTGCCTGAATGATAGCACACGTCAATCCCTCCCAGTTGTGGCATTCTCACTTTCCTGTAGGAAATCAGCATGTGACAGACCACCACCAGACAAATACATTGACTGAAGATGCCAGGATCAACTGCTGGGTTCAGATTTATAGTAAGTCTTCAGTTCATTTTTATTTGTTAAAATGTTATATGTTATGTATATACAGTTCAAATATATGTTGTTGTTTTCCTATCCTCACTTGAGGACATTTTTCTATTTTTGTTGTGGGAGGGAGAGAGAGGAAGAGAGAGAGAGACAGAGAGAAACATTGACATGATAGAGTCATATCAAGTGGCTGCCTCCCGCACGACCCCAACCAGGGCCGGGGACGATCGAAACTGAAGCACGTGCCCTTGACTGGAATCGAACCTGCAACTCATTGGTCCATGGGCCAGTGCTCTAACCGCTGAGCCAAACCGGCCAGGGCTTAAATATATGTTTTAATATATTAAATATGCTATAAATATTCTCATTTCATCTACCCCATAGGGTGTACACACCCACTTTGGAAAGCACTACACTAACGAGAGTCTGGGGAGAGGACTACCATTTCACTAGGGATGATAAAGAAGGAGATTGTGACATATAAGCTGAAATTCAAATGATGAGGTGGGAACAACCCTGCAAAGAAGAGTGTTTCAGGTACCGGTGTATCAGGTAGGGAAGCAGAGCCACTGTGAATATTATGGAAATAAAGGGTTGACTACAAGAATCAGATCTTACACAGATGAGGGAGGATCTCAAGAAGGGAAAGTCTGGGAGGATAGTCAAGAGGTTGGAGAAAGATTCACTGACAAAGCCAGCAGAAGCACTGGTACAGTTGGACAAGTAAGAGCTCATGAGAAAAATCCAAGAAGCCAAGCCTGTCCAGCTGCTAAATTGGGACTGCTAGGGGCCTGTGGGAAGCTGCTGCTCCTGTGTAACTATAGCCTCTGTGGGTACACTTCCAAGATCTGGTGGAGGGCCTGGGACCATTGTTGGTCACAAGGCCAACAGTCATGATGACAAGGTGAATGTGGAGGACAGCGAGGGTAAGCTGGGATCCATGGATACCAAGGTGTCTGTCATTCTGTCTAATCAAGAGTAATGGCTACTCCTTCATCTCTCTTTTTTACGTCTTCACTTCTCTTTTATAAATCTCTCTTTGGCTAACTCTAACCTAGAACCACACAGGGAAGGGGATTCTGGGACAATGAATTCTCAGCTTAACCAAGTTGATATAGCACAACCCAGCACAACAGGGAACAGCACAGGCAAAGGCCCTGAGAAGGAAATGAACTCAGTGTGCTTGAGAAACAGAAAGAAGGTGAGGCTGGGGGCTCAACAAAGGAGGGGGAGGAGAGAGGGAGCATGTCAGAGAAGCGGGCAGAGCTTAAGTCATATATGGCTTGGTAGCCCATGATATGGTTGACTTCATTCTAAATTACTGGATTTTAAGCAAGGTGGTGGTGTTCTGTGAGTTCTTCTTTGAGAGGATCATTCCGGCTGTCATGAAGGTACTGAAGGAAGATTAAATTTGAAGAAAAGGGCTGCAGGAAAATAGGAGGCTAGAGACAAAGATGGCTTGGACTTTGAGTATAAAAGTATAGATATGAAACTGGTCAGTCAGGTTTTTAATCTCATTTCTCCAACATACTTGTTCAGTCCTGGAAACACCCCTCTGTGTAGGAGATGTGGAACACCCTTCGTTGTGAGGAAGCAACCGTAGAGGAAAATAGTCCAAGAAGAGTGGAACTGACACTAAGTACTTTCACTACAGCAAGGTCTATGCGGGGCCTGTTCCTCACAACAGCCCTGAATGAGGAAACGGGTGCACAGGCAGGTTAAGTGATATACATGAAGCAAGGTCACATAGCTAATAAGTGGCGGGCTTTTGATCCTAACCCAGATATCTCAGAATCTAGAATCCTGCTGGCTTTCACATTAAGGCCCTTGTGGGTAGTCATGTCCATAATCAGCAGCTGCTACCTGCCCAAACGTGACACCTGTCTGGCCTCTCAAGTGTACCTCAAATGTACCAGGTTGTTATACTTTGTTCACTCTCAACCCTCTCTGAGAGTCCACACTGCAAAATATCTCCAGCCCAATTTTTCTAAACTCTTACCTTGTGCTTGATCTCCACCGTAACTACTAATGGCTTTATAATATTTAAACATATATACTTTCAGAATATAAAAAAGAAGACTTTTTTGTTTGTTTGTTTCCTGGGTATATATCTCATCGAGATAGGATTATCTTTTAGGATTAGGAAATAAATTTCATTCCACACACCTCTTATAAGTCAATGTTGTTATAAGGTAATTTTGTCACATTTTCCACAGTTTTTTTTTTTTCCTCCTGTCTCCTAAAAGCCCTTTCAAGGGTTTCCATGTCTTTATCTCAATTACATCTTAACCGAGATGAAAGCAAATGAACAAAGACATAAGAATTACTGTTAAGCATGCAATCATTGAAGTGTATGTAAAAAAATCAAGATTTGTTTTCTGATTAATGGTCCATTTATTGATACCACTGTCTTTTAACAAAGAAATTATTTCAGAGTACAAGGTATATATGCCAATACTGCTTTGAACTTAATTACTTGCTTAGAGAGTATACATGTCTATATAAATGATGAATGATTATTATGTACATATATGTCATAATATGTGGTTTCTGGTTATTAGTTATATACTGTCCACTTTACCTGTGAGATGCATGGTAACTGGGTCACAAGACTCTCAAATTAGAAACATTTAGATTTTTCAGGGAAGTTATATGGAAGGAACTAGAATTTCATGATCAGATAAGACACTGTTTGGGTGGGATCACCACCAGACAGCAGTGAAAATCATCTGTAGTGTAAGGAGTAACAAAACTTGGGAAAGTAGATATATACTTAAATTCTGGCCAAAGACATCCTGTCCTACAACAGTTCACCGAACCTTTCTTTAAGACAGTTTCTAAGCCCTGCAGAGGTTAAGTGAGCACCAACCATATCTCCACTAGTAGGATTTGCTGCTCCCTCTAGCTCTTGGTACCTTAATACACCCTTTCTTCATGAGACCTAGGGAGATAATCAGTAATCACAATACTTGACAAACTCTGAAAAAAGTTTAATGACATTTAATGACAATGACATTCATATTTACTTAAAATCAGTTTTCAAAAGGATATTGGTGGCTTTCTTGTCCTATTATAGAAATCTGATGCTTGTCTGAGATGATACTCAAGGAATTTTTGTATGGGGTGGGAAAAGGTTGGGCATTGGTTGATTCCTAAAGCTCCTTGCAAGATTCCTATTGTAAGATTCTGTGATTCTAGGCACCTTGTATATTTTATGAAAACAGTTCAGAATATCCACAAATGTTTACACGTTTCCTTCTTATCTGCTAAAGAAGCCAACTTAACATCCATAAGGCAAGGATGTTGCACCACCCTGGGTGCCTGCAGAGACCATGGCCTTAGGATAATGAGGTTACCAGGGGCTACTCAACATTGAGTAGCCAATAGGGTAGCCAGCTCCTGCTCTGAAGAGATGGCCTGGTAGCCCTCCTACCTGTAACAATTGCAATTAAGAAATTATTCAAAACCTAGTTCCACATTATATGAGGCACAGTGGCAGATTCAAGGAAATGAACTATGGCCCCTGCCTTTCAGGAGCTGGAGAGAGAGAATAAACAGAAAGAAATAATTAGAAAATAATTAAGTGTTCACCTGTGTGATGTGGAACACAAGTGAAATAAGAGTTTTAAGATAATCTGAGTGTCCAGAAGGTTTTATTTAACAGGCAGGATTGAACTGAATCTTGAAGCCTGGGTCAAGTGAAGATCAGTGGGGAGAAGAAGGCATTCCTGTGCGGTGTAGGGGAAATACTGAGAAAAGAGTAGACCAGGGCAGTGAGATCATGGCCGGTGTAGTAGAGCAGGCAGGCATAGAACTGTGATAGGACAATGAGGAACTGGCTTGACTGAGGCAAAGGGGAACAACAGAAATAAAGTGGTCAGCCTGGGCAGGCAAGATCAAGTCACAGGGCCTCAAACGTGAGATACAAGGTTCTGACAGCTAAGTGCTAGTGTTCTCCAGGGGTGGTCCCCAGAAACAACCAGCACTTACATCAGATACATTGCATGTGAGGCCTGAAGGTGGATTAAAATACAGATGCTGATGGCCATGGCAGTTTGGCGAGGTCCAGCTCAATTCAAGCTGCTTGGCTTATCAACAAGCTGACCAGCTGGGGCGTGCTGACTCTCTGAAAACTGCAGGCTGTGGTCTTGGAAGCCTAGGGCTGCTCTCCCAGGCAGCTGTTGTGTGTGAGATGTGGTTGTGTGGGCATTTGTCCACATGTGGGTGTTACTAAGATCCTGCTCTTGAGCATAATGAAAGTCAGCGGACTGTAGGCGGAAGAATCAAGACAAACTACAGCCTCTAACAATTCTTAACATTTGGATTTAAAAAGCCACTTTCTAGCTTTAATTACAGTTTCGTAATGATGCTTTATAATTTCTAGTCAGATCAACAAGCTTATAGATTAAGCTGTTGGAATTATTTCAGTATAATTATAAAGAACCTTTTTAACACAAAATACTTGTCGGTAAAGTGGTCGCCTATGTAGTCCTCTTTTGGTGATGACGTTGAGATCGTTTCACTTTTAGAATTTGCTTTTTTGATGTTTTTTTCCCTTTCTTTTGCTGTTTCTTTTGGATGACCTGCAAGGAGAGGGGGGAAATGTGAAATATAAAATAAAATGTTTCTTTATCTTACCATTTTTCCTTTCTTATATTATATTTGAACTCTCCAGACTGTGGTCCATCTTCATCCTCAGAACTGGTTTAAAGTTGTTTCACTCTCAAAAGTGAAATTTGATTCTTTCTACTTCACCCACTTTGAGGAAGAGGCAACAGCCTTCTAATTGGTGTTCTCTTGTCCATTCTCCTGGCTTATTACCACCTTCACTCCAACCTTGCTCACGAACAAACTGTGCCAAGTACAACCTTCTGAGGTTGGGAATATTATCATCTACTTCTTACCTATGGAGAGACTGAAGCCTGGAGAGGGTGACTTGCCCAAAGTTGTACAGCTAGTATGTGGTAGAACCACTAATCTCTCAGACTCCGGAAGCCACACTCCCGACTATATATTCTGTGGTCCTCTTCAAACATAACTCCTTAGCATGTCATACAGAATTCTTCCCACTTTGTCCTGGTCTACTTTTTTTTTTTTTTTACCTCAATCCCTTAATTCCCTCCAAGCATACTCCACACACATTGCTTGAGGATCTCTGAACACAGCAAACTCTCTCATGATTCTACTCTTTGTGTGTGTGTGTGTGTGTGATGTCATTGCCCTCCTGGTGAACTATTTATCCTTCAAGACCCAAATCAAATGTCACCTGATATAAAAGGTCTTACTTAATAGTTTCTCCCTGCCCCTGCCTCCAGCAAAATTAATTACTCTTTCTTCCATAATCTTCAAGATTCTCATACATATTTTTATTTTATATTTCACATTGTTCTTTAATTTATTATTAGAATATTTTCTACAGCAGGAACTTACTGCATCTTATTACCTTTCTATTCTCAGTGTCTATTATTCGACTCAATACATATTTATTGTGTTGAATAAGAAAGATAAAGTGCCCTGGCCGGTTTGGCTCAGCAGTTGGAGCATCGGCCTGCGGACCAGAGAGTCTGGGTTTGGTTCCCGCTAGGGGCACGTACCCACAAAAAAAAAAAGATAAAGTTCCTTAACCTCATAGAACCCACATTCTAGTGGTGTGACTGACAAGTGATACTCTATGCAGGAATATAATAATACCTCAAGTGATGGCATCATTCTAGGAACAAATTAGGAGCACAATAATATGAATTTTAAATATATACCTTTAGCCCTGGCCGGTGCTCAGTGGTTAGAGCATCAGCCCACGGACTGAAAGGTCGGGGGTTCAATTCCTGGTCCAGGGCATGTACCTGGGTTGCAGGTTCAATCCCCAGCCCTGGTCAGGGTCGTGTGAGAGGCAACCTATCAATGTGTCTCTCTCACATCTCTCTTTCTATATCTCTCCCTCTCTCCCACCCTCCCTTCCCTTCCTTCCCCTCTACCTAAAAAATCAATGGGAAAATATCCTCTGGTGAGGATTAACAACAACACAAAAGGAACTACATAGATTCTTTGTCTTCCAAAGTTAACTTCTAAGAGAAAGAAAATTTTGTTCCTTGTTTTCACCAACCTGTTTCTCCCATTCTTTAATCAATTTTTTCACTTTGGTTGAATCTGGGTTCAGACATATTTGATCCCCATTCTTCTTTGTAGCACTGCCAAGGAAATAGCAACAAGATTTCTTTAAATTTTAACAATTTAAATGCTTCGTCTTATCCTTAAACAATCCAACAGGTATATGTAACGGGAGAAACTTTTATCTAAAGATGATATTGGTTAGTTTGTTCTGGAAATAGCTATTTAAGCTTAACTGAAGCAGCAAAATAGAAAAGTTATCAGTATACCTACCTTTTTGCAGAAACAATGATTATCAGTATGAATTTTGCCGAATTTTCTAATAAAACTACTTAAAATATAATAAAATGTTATCTTAAAATAAGATTAACAAACTGAATTTTTAAATATTACCTACAGCAGACTCTCCAGGAATAATTCAAAGATTTTTTTCCTTAATTTATCAGGATAGTCTGAGAATAAGAGTAGCCATTCTACATATCATCCATGATTTGGGCATCAAAAGACAAAGTATGCATATACTTTAACCTAGCAATCCTAATCTCCAGAAAAGTATTATTAATAAGAAAGAATTTAAGACATGATATTGCCATAATAAGAGTTTGATATCAATAGCAAAAATTTGGAAATAACCTACATTTAGGTATTGGTCATACAGATTATGGTACATTCATATGATGGAATATAATTTGGCCATTAAAATGACATTATTAGACAAAGATGATACTATTACGGAAGATTTACTGACATGAAGAAATGTTTATGATATAGTGTTAATGACAAAGAAGATTACAAAACAGTATGTAGGGTATGATTTTATTTTTGTGCATGTGTATATATATGTATATACATATAGTGTTTATAAATATATGTATATATTTTTTGTGTCAATATATGTACACACAAAGCAAATGAGAGAGATCTGGAAAACTACATACAAAGGGCTTAACAGTTTTTGTCATTGAATGGTAGGATTATAAATAATATTTATTTTCTCCTTTTGTGTTATCTGCATTAAACCTATTCTACAACAAACATGTATTACTTTTGTAATATGTCACCCTTTGTTCTTAATCTTTACCAGAAATTACTTATTTTTTAAAGAAAGAAGTAGGCCAGATTTGCAGAGGAGCAACAATCTGAATTCGAAGTATCTGAGTGGGCAAGCACTCTGAGGGTAACAATCACACTACATTTAATGTTTCTGCCAATAGGACTCATGCGTGTTTGATGAGATTTTACTTACATGATTTCAGTTTTCTCACAAGAAGGGCTTGGGGAAAACTGTTTAAGGTCCTTTAAGGATTTTAAGTGGATTGTCCCTTCATTGGTGTTGATGCAAAAACAGCGTCCCTTCTGCATCATTGGGACTCCTAAGGGAAAGAGAATGGGTAGCACACATCAGTGTAAGGCAATGTCTCAATTTAGGTGATCCATCAAAATGATACATTTGATTTAATCATGGTTATTACTATCATTTACTAAGTGTCTAATAATCATTACCCCACACTTTTTTTTTTTTTATCCTCACCCAAGGACACTTTTCCATTTTTTTTGTTCAGGTAGAGTGGGAGGGAGAGAGAGAGAGGGAAACATTGACGTGAAAGGGACATGTGAAAGGGACATATCGAGAGGCTGCCACACGCACAACCCAACCAGGGCCGGGACAAAATGCAACCGAGTTACGTGCCCCTAGCGGGAACTGAACCCAGCTCTCTCTGGACCTCAGGCCGACACTCTAACCGCTGAGCAAAACCAGCCAGAGCCATTACCACACACTTTTGAAGTAGTTATTACCTTAATTTTATAGACAAAAAAGCTAAAGTTCAGAGAAGTTAAGTAAAAAACAAACTCATTCAGCTTTTAGGGGGCAGGTACAGAATTTGAGTCCAAAGGCATTCCTCTTAACTACCATATTCCACAACCTTAGGGGAAAAGATTTTTACAATATTTAATAAATGCCTATTGCATATCACCTAACTCACACACAGATACCTAATTCATGTGTGCTCTGTGGACCATAGTTTCCTAAGTAATTTCCAAAGCCATTTATTATGTAACCTTAGTAAAATGAAGCTGATGTTGGTTTGGACAGGAAACTCTACATATAATCACGATCACCATCCTCATCCTCCCTACGGACTTGCTTTTCTTTTTTTAATCCTCACCCAAGGATATTTTCTCATTGATTTTCAGATAGACTGAGAGGGAAGAATGGAGAGAGAGAGAGAGAGAGAGAGAGAGAGGTCGATGTGAGAGAGACATATCAATTGGTTGCCTTCCACACGACCCTGACCAGGGCCAGGGATGAAACTCCATCCGAGGTATGTGCCCTTGACTGGAATTGAACCCGCAACTCTTTGGTCTGAGGGCCAACACTCTAATTGCTGAGCCAAACCGGCCAGGGTCTGCTTTGCTTTTCAATAGTGCTTTAAACTCTTGGAAATACTTTAAAATACACTATCTTCATATCTTAATTCTTTCATTCATTCAACATATATTTACTCAGTGCTTATATGCCATATATCATGAGGTAGATTGAAAAAGCATAACTATAAAATCTCTATTTTACAGCTGAGGAAACTGAAGTCTAGAAAAGTTCACTAATTTGCTCAAGGTAACAAAGGTAGATAGTAAACAGGTTAAGAACTTTTTCTCTGATTATTGGATCTTTAATTGGTTAAGCACAGACATACTTATCAAGAAACAATATCAAGGTGACAAATATAACTTAAGAGACAGAGTCTTTCATCACATTATCACCTAGTTCAAGAAACATTTATTGAACACTTACAACATGCCAGGAATTCACACACCAAGATTGAGAAGACTTTTGTGATTTGACAAGTCTAAGATATGAACTTTGGATAACCAACCACATCACTGAGAAGCTTTTATGAGTGACTCATATCACTTTCTGATGGGTGCAAAGCAATCACCTGTACTGGGAAAATCAAGAGGCTTTTATAGAAATTTACATCTCCGACTTTACTAACCTAATGTCACTCAGAATCCCTTACCTTGAACTCCAATCAGAGTCAGGAAGATGATACCCAAAAGGAGAGGAACACCACTTTTCTTCATAGTAGTAGAATGGAATTCTACTCAGTCACTCTTCTATAGGATTTCAAGTCTGAGAAATTCTTTGGAGAACATGTTCTTGGGAATCATATTTATATAGAACAACTTTTTCCCTCCTGAACTCTGATTGGCTAGTATTCTTAGCTGATCTAGCTAAACTAATCACAAATATTTGCACTGGGGGAAACCCTACTCTCGGATCCTAGGGAATTTCTGCATGTTTTATTTCCATTTCACATAAATGGGTGGTTTATAGTAAGAGATGTGAAACCAGTGTCACTGGTAGCCTTTGGTAGACACACAGCTCCTCACCTGGGTGAAGACTAGATTGTATGATGACTATAATAATATCATAAAACAAGAACTGGGAAAGATTAAAGTCCCAATAAGGAATGCACTTTTCAAATTCCCTTACTATTTATATAATGCATGTCTAGATTTATCTTTTCTTAATCTATGATAAATTAAAAAGCATCTTAATTTTCTCCAGAACCAGATTATTTTCTACTGTGATAAGCTTTTTTTTTTTTAACCATTGCCGTTACAGTTTATTATTATTCTTAATGGTTAGTTAGAATAACAAATCAATTGAAAATAGACAAATGGGCCCTGGCCAGTCTGGCTCAGCGGTTAGAGCGTCAGCCCGGGGACCAATGGGTCGCAGGTTCGATTATGGTCAGGGGCACATGCCGAGGTTGCAGTTCATCCCTGGCCCTAGTTTGGGTTGTGTGGGAGGCAGCCACTCAATGTGTCCCTTTCAAATTGATGTTTCGCTCTCTCTCTTCCTCTCTCTCCCTCCTACTCTATCTGAACAAAAAATGGAAAAATGTCCTCGGGTGAGGATAAAAAAAAAGAAAATAGACAAATGGGACTACATTAAACTTAAAAACTTCTTTGCTTGCATCAAAGAAAACAAACAACAGAATGGAAAAACACCTATGGAATGGGAGAAAATAATTGCAAAAACACATATCTGATAAGGAGTTCAGAATATATAAGAAAATTCTATAACACAACAATAAAACAAACAATAATAATAATAAAAAAGATTAAAAAATGGGAAAAGGGCCTGGCTGGTGTAGCTTAGTGGATTGAGCATCATCCCAGGAACTCAGAGGTCCAGGTTTGATTCCTGATCAGGGCATGTGCCCAGGTTGTGGGCTCAATCCCCAGTAGGGGGGCATGCAGGAGGCCAATCTATGTTTCTCTCTCCCCCTTCCTTTCTCCCTTCCTCTCTTTCTAAAAAAATCAATGAAAACATATATTTTTTTAAATAGGAGATTTGACTTGACATTTCTCTAAAGAAGATATATACATGGTTAATAAGCACATAAAAAGATGCTCAACATCATAATTATAAAAGATAGGGAAATGCAAATCAAAACCACAATGATATATCATCTCATATTCATTAGGATGCACTATCAATAAATAGAAAATAACAATTGTTGGTGAGGATGTGCAAAAGTTGGAACACTTGTGCACTATTAGTAGCAATGTAAAATAATGCTACCATTATGGAAAAGAATATCAAGGCTCCTCAAAACATTAAAAATAGAATGACCATATAATCCAGCAATTTCACTTCTGGGAATAGTCCAAAAGAATTCAAAGATCTCAAAGAGATATTTGCACACCCATGGTCATGGTAACATTATTCACAACAGCCTTATTTGCAAAGATGAAGTGACCTAAATGTCTATTGACAGATGAATGAATGAAGAAAATGTGGTATATACATGCAATGAAATTATATGCAGCCTTTATTTTAAAAAGAAGGAAATCTTGGCCCTGGCTGGTTTGGCTCAGCGGTTAGAGCATCGGCCTGCGGTCCGGAGAGACCCGGGTTCAGTTCCCGCTAAGGGCATGTACTTCGGTTGCAGTTTGTCCCCGGCCCTGGTTGGTCGTGCGGTTGGTCGTGCGATGTGTCCCTTCACATCGATGTTTCTCTCTCTCTCTCTCTTCCTCTCTCTCCCTCCCACTCTATCTGTACAAAAAATGGAAAAATATCCTCGGGTGAGGATAAAAAAAAAAAAAAGAAGGAAATCTTGTCCCATGTTACATCATGGATGAACCTGGAGGAGATTATGCTAAATGAAATAAACCAGTCACAAAAGGACAAATATCCATCTGAAGTATTTCAAGTCAAATCTTAGAAAAAGAAAGTAGAAAGGTGGTTTCCAAGGGTTGGGGGAAAGGGTGAGGTGAAATTAGTCTTTAGTGGGCATAGAGTTTCGGTGCTGCAAAATGAAAAAGTTCTAAAGATCTGTTGTACAACAATGTGAATATACTTAAGAACTGTACACTTAGAAATGGTTAAGATGGTAAACTTCACATTATGCATTATATTTTACCACAATTAAAAAACAAAAAGTAACGCCCTGGCTAGTGTGACTCAGTTGAAGGGTTATCCTGTACACCAAAAGGCTGCGGGTTTGATTCCTGGTCAGGGCACACACCCAGGTTGCAGGTGTGTATGGGAGGTAATTGATTGATGTTTCTCTCTCACCTCAGTGATTCTCTCCCTCTCTTTTCTTCTCTCTCTTAAAAAAAAAAAAGAGTAAGGGAGACTCAAATTAATAGTGGCTAATTAAGATAAAAGTGTGTTTCTCCCTAACAGAGGCAGGTGGATTAGTGTGTGTATGACAGTTCTGCTCCATAAAGTCTTTCTTTCTTTCTTTCTCTTTCTTTCTCTTTCTTTCTCTCCCTCTCTCTCTCTTTCTCTCTCTCTCTCTCTCTCTTTCTTTTTTATCCTCACCCAAGGTCATTTTTGCATTTATCTTCAGATAGAGCAGGAGGGGGAGAGGGAGGAAGAGAAAGAGAAACATCAAGTGGTTGCCACCCACACGATCCCAACTGGGGCCAGGAACAAACCGGAACTGAGGTACACCCCCTTAGCAGAAACCAAACCCGGAACTCTCTGGTCCACAGGCCGACACTCTAACCAATGAGCCAAAACGGCCAGGGCTAGGCTTTTTCTATCTCTTTGTTTCACTGGCATCTCTAGGTTTGCTGCCCTCCTGCAGATGGCCCAAGGGGGCTTTGCCATCATGTCTGCTTTCCAAGTACAGAATGATGGGAAGGCAGAAAAGGGCTTGTCCCTCATTTTTAGACCCCCCTGGAAGTTGCACTCATCACTTTCCATCACCTCCCAGGAGCCAGAACTTATTCACATGGCCACACCTAGCTGCAGGGGAAGTTAAGAAATGTGACTTTTATTCTGGTTGATACACTAAAATTTGGAGGTTCCATTATGGTAGAACAATGTTTCTCAAACTTTTTTTTTTATTAGTGCCTCTCCTGAGATGAAATTTAAATTAACTTAAATTTAAATCAAATTATGCCCTGGTTGGGTGGCACAGTTGGTTACAGTGTCATCTCGTACGCCAGAAAGGTTGTGGGTTTAATTCCTGGTCAAGGCACATACCTAGGTTGCAGGTTCAATCCTAAGTTAGGGTGTGTACGAGAGGCAACTGATCAATGTTTCTCTTCTCTCTCTCTCTCTCTCTCTCTAAAATCAATAAACATATCCTCAGGTGAGGATAAAAAAATGTTTAGTTAAATTTCTTCCTAAAGAAAAAAATTAGTCATGCACTACATAATGATATTTTTGTCAACGATTAACCGCATATATGTAGTAGTACCATAAGATAATAATGGAGCCGAAAAATTCCCATCACCTAACGATGGGAAGCTGTTGTAACATCATGGTGTAAAGGTTGCAAAAATCAACAAGGCTGAGACTGATGGTAAACACATTAACCTGAGTGTGGATGAAAATGACATTGAGGAGCTCTTAGAAACTGTTCCCGAGGAACTGACGAAGGAGGAGTTGTTGGGACTGGAACAGGAACACATAGCTGAAGAAGAGGCAAGAGCAAAGGAAACTGCTGAAGATGAAAAATAAATCTCAAGAAAAGTCAGTGAAGGGGGTAGCAGAAGTTTTTGCAGACATTAGCAAGCTCTTAAAAAGTTTGAAAACATGGACCTCAATACCAAAAGGTTTTCATTAACAGGGAAAAAGAAAAGGGTGTCAAAGCGGCTGCTCCAACATGATCAGTAACCAAAGGAATACAGTAAATTCCTAACCAAGGCCATCCGAGGGACCAGCCACGTACACTTCCCAACAATTTCAATTAAAAAGATAAATGATTTTAGAAGGCAATGCCTGTTCTTTCTATAACCTGATAAAAATGTATAAATAATTGCTTCCAGACTTCTTCCCATGACTCCCAACTCCAGATGTTTGATGACCCTACCTTGTCTGTATATTCTCTTCACCTGATATAAAACTGTTAATTCTCGGATGTATGAAACCAAAACTGCTGATGTATATTTTTCTTTATCCTCCTGCCTATATAAATATCCTCTCACTTTCCTAAAGTTGCAACACTGTTTAAAAGCTTCTTGGGCACATCATCAAATGATCCCAAATAAAAAACTCTTTAAATCTACAAAGATTCGTCTTCTTTTTGTTGACAAGAGGAATGTTCATGGTGCAGTATTTGCTTACAAGCCAATCTGTGATGAAAGAAAGAAATGAACCAAGCAAACCACAGGGACTTGTTTCTGAAAAGAATGACACCTCTTCAGGAGCCTCAGGCCCTTCAGGAGGTACTCCAGAAAAGGCATTGTTATCACAGGAGAGGACAGCTCCACCCATTATTGCCCTTGAAGACCTTCCCTTCCAGTGGGACAATATGTGAAGGTGGAAGAACATGATATTCATAATCCTGACCCTGTGTAGGCCTAAACTAGTGGGTATGTTGTGATTTAGTTGTTGTTGTTGTTTTTTTTAAGTTTAAAAAAATTTAATAGAATAAAGCTTCTAAAATAGGGTTATAAAGAAAGAAAATATCTTTACAACCATACAGAGTATTTGTATTTTAATGTTATGAAAGAGTCAACAGTTTAAAAAAATTAAAAGGTTAAAAAAGTTAGAAAGTTATAATAAGTCAAGGTTCATTTTTTTAATTGAAAAAGTTTTAAAAATAATTTGAGTGTAGTCTAAGAGTACAGTGTTTATAAAGTCTCCAGTAGTGTCCCAGGCCTTTACATTCACTCACCACTCCCTCCCTCACCCCCTCCCCCCCCCCCGCCCAGAGAAACTTCCAGCCCTACAAGCTCCATACATAAGTGCCTTGTACAGATATACTATTTTTTCATCTTTTATATTGTATTTTACCGTACCCTTTCTATATTAGATACACAAATACTTACCATTGTGTTATAATTGCCTACAGTACTCAGTACAGTAACATGCTGTACAAGTTTGTAGCCTAGGAGCAATAGGTTACACGCTATACAGGCATACTTCATCTTATTATGCTTATTATACTTGCATTTTTTACAAACTGAAGGCCAGCTCCTCACTAGCAAAAAGATTACGACTCGCTTAATTGTGTTACTTGCTTTATTACTGCGATCTGTAACCGAACCTACGATATCTCCCAAGTACTCCTGTAGCCTAGGTGTATCTTAGGCTACATACACCATCTAGGTTTGTGTAAGTGCACTATGATGTTCGCACAATGATGAAATTGCCTAATAACACACTTCTCAGAACATATCCCAGTTGTTAAGCAACATATGACAGTATTAGGAAATAAGTAAGATTTTGTTGGGTAGGGTTGAACTTTGGTGTGCCCCTAATAATTGTTAATATCTAAGATTATTTTTAGTTCCCCTAAGAACCAATTTGTCCCCACGTTCCCAGTTGAGAATGCATGTTATAAAGTAAGGGGGGGACAAATACTAGCATTTTCTGTTACATGGTGCACATTTTTGAACTGGTTTCTATATGGATTATTAATGTTTAAATACAACATTACAGAAATCTTTAAAAATAAAACCAGTGGTGATCCAGCTTACTCATTCGGTTATGCTTAAGTCTGGTAATGACTGTGACTATGCATAAGGTGGAGGTGGGTTCAGGTCCAACTTTGCTAATTAATGACTGCAAAATATTTAACTTCTGTTAGTCTCTGTTCTCTCAGCTGGGAAAACTATTACTGACCTCACAGGTTGTTAAAATTATGGCAACAACGCATTATCAACTGCAAAGCATCATAGAGTTAGTAAGCATTCTTTTTAGCAAAAAAAAGAAAGACGAAAACTCCTTAGAATAAAGACTAAGGCCCAGCACAGTCTGCCCTTGCCCACTTTTCCAGCCTCTTCTTGCATAACTGTTCTGTCACCCTTTCTTTTCTGTTCCTTAAAGGGACAATGCTCCTTCCCACCACACTGTTTCTGCTCACGCTGTTTCCCTGCCTGAAATGCTGTGCCTGCTCTGCCTCCCTACCCTACTGTCTATCTTACCCACCTTAGACATCCAGGCTGGCATGTCCCCTGGGAGGACATGGTCAGGTCCTCCTCCATATGCTCTCATGGCCCGTTGCGCCTACCCTCTTTCAGCCTATTTGCAAGACAATGGTTAAGTGTATCTGGAAGCCGATGGTTAACATCTCTCTGCCACAACAAGGGAGGCGAGTGAGACTCTCCGCCTGAGCACGGAGCCTGGCACACAGTACGTGCTCAGTAGATACGAGCACAGGCGTGAGAGAAGGAGCCAACAAACAAAGGCTCCCAGCCTGGCTTCGCACTGCGCCTGCGAAGGGCGCCTGGCTCCCTGGGGGGCTGACGGGCGCACTGCGCATGCCCAGCCAGCCAGCTTCCAGAACCTTCAGTGGGGAAGCAACAGCCGCAGTTTGCGCACCTCGCTCCGCTCTGAGCTCGCTGCTGGGGTCGCTGCTGGGGTCCCTGCTGCCTGCGCTGATCCCGCCTGGAGGAGCCCACCGTGGGAAAGGTAGTGGTTGAACCCCCGGGGATCTCCCCTCCCGGTCTCCTGCTGGTCCTCCTGCTGCCTCCTGACTTGGGGAGGCCTCGCTTCCTTGGGGAATGCCGGGAGCGGGGCCCATTTTGCAGTTTCCACACGAGACTTGGGTTGAGGCCTAAGGCCACAATGGCTTTAGAAGGGCCTGGTCACTGGGGCGGAGGCCTCCAGGCAAGGCCTAGGAGAGTCCATCGACTATGGGCTGTGGCGAGTGGGACAGCGGCCTTTTGGACAAGAGAAAGGAGGTGTTGGGATCAGTTAGGCGTCACTCCAGGCCCGACCGTATCGTGCAGACAGGGCAGATTGTCTGGGTACCAGCAGAAAGGGAGGGCGCCTCTGGAGGCCCAGCTGAAGGTGGAGCGGTCCCCGTGAAGCACCTGGGGGGGGGGGGGGGCAGGGTTGGCCTGTGCAAATGAAGGCCGAGCCCGTCGCCCTCGTTTCCAGCCTGTTCAGTCTCTTGCTTCCCAGGCCTCTTTGTGGATGTTGTCTTGAAAGCAGTGGGAAAACTCCCATGGACGTGGCATTTATGGCTAGCTAGGGCTTTTAGGAGAAACAGAAACTTGCTGAGAAGATCTTAGCAGGCTTTTCTCACAGTCCTGGGCAAGGAGCCAAGCATGGCCAGTGCTGTTGAAATCAGATAATTACCAATTTCCTTTTGGAAGGAGTTTTAACCTTTTTGCCTGGAAAAAGTCCAGTTTCTACTCCAGAGGAACCAGTGCTGATGTAACCTCAAAAGACACGCAAAGCAAGATTATTTTTATTTTATGTTTTTCTTGATTTTTTAGAGAGAGGAAGGGGGAGAAAGATAGAGACATCAGTAGTGCCATAGGCTGCCTCCTGCACGCACCCTGCTAGGGATCCAGCCGGCAACCCTGCCTGGCATGGGTCCTGACCTGGACTCAAACCTGGACCTCTCAGTCCACGGGAAGATGCTCAATGCACTGAGCCACACCAGCCCGGCAGAGCAAGATTCTTGTTCTTCACGTGTGGTCCCCAGCCTCTGCCTTCCCTCTTTTTGGTTATGGAGCCAAGTGTGGTTTGTTCAGTTATGTACGCAGCGTGACTTACTGTCACAGTGAAAATAAGAGTCTTCCTTTTTACTTGTGAAAGGAGAAGTTTCTCACAGTGAAATCCCCCAGCCTGTTGGAGTTTCTTACAGTGTGGACTTCCCCTCCTCTCAGCAGCTAGTACTGAAGGATGCTGATTTGAAAAGGGTTTATTTCTTGAAAGTCTCAGAGGCCCCTACTTTCTTCCACTTTTCTCCCAGTTCAGGGAGTCATTTCTTTCTTCCAAAATACTATAGTATGACTACAAGCAAATCGTAGTTGTAGGGGTTTCATGTCCTGTGTGCATCTCAGGTAACAAAGAGAAAGGAACGCATTCTTCCTTTATTGATCTTAATATTTGGCTTGGCTGGTTTGTTTTTTTATGTAAAGCTTAAGGACTAGATTAAATCTGTAAATAAACTATCCTGAAAGGGAATGTCCAGACATCATTTAGAGGACAGCTGGGGTTAAATGCTAGCAGTGCCACAATGTTTTTGCTTTGTGACTTTTGGCAAGTTAGTTTATAGTCTAATGACATGTAACCATAGTTATGAAGAAGCTGCTGCCTAACTTGAAGAAAATTATTCTGAAAAGGGAGACAATACTTTTGTTTATAAAATATCATATACATTTAAAGCAATTTACATTAAAATCACTTATCTAAGTAACTTTATAAGAAAAAAAATCCACATTCTTGAAACGCTTTATTTACTGTTTATCATTCATTTATTTTATTCATTAAACTTTCATTATTATGATTCCAGACTCTGAGGACACAGATATGAACAATATTCTCTGCCCCTACAGTTTGGTGGGGGGTGGGGGGGTAGCTGCATGTAAATGAGCAATTATAGAAGAAATGGTATGATAAGGGATTGTACATAGTTACTGAAGGTGCATAGAAGGCCACAAAACTCTGGCTAATGGGCTTAAACACAGTTGTTTGAACTAGGTTTGGAAGGAAGAGTTGGCTGAAATTTGTTACTAGAAGAAGGTGGGGCAGGGGTGTCATTCTGATTTGGAGGCATGAGAAAGTTTGCCAAATTTTGGAAACTGCAGGATCTTTGGCAGAGGTAAAGGGTAGAGTGATAATGGGGCAGTGGCGAGAAGTGAGGCTAGAAATGGAGCAGGAACCAGGATGGTTGTAAATCTCTGTGTGATTAGGAGACATTGAAGGACTTGAATCAAAGAAATGATGTGAGGAGATTTACAAACACACACACATATATCTATATCTGACCCTTATTACTAAACGGTATCTTTTAATCATATTTTATATAAACACTTCTTTGTAGCTATGTAGCGCATATATTTTAAATATGGTTCTTTATATTTGTAGTTTGTTTATACTCTGAGTGCTAGGCATTGAATTGTTTTTATTATTTCAGTAGTACAGCAAATGCTCTTACTATTTTTTTCAAAGATTTTACTCTCTTCCTTTTCACCACATCCTCGCCAAGACTGTTGTTTGTTGATTTATTGATGATAGTCATTCTGACAGGTGTGAGATGATATCTCTTTGTGGTTTTAATTTGCATTTCTCTGATGATTAGTGACATTGAGCATCTTTTTATATGTCTTTTGTCCATCTCTATGTACTCTTTAGAGAAGTGTATGTTCAGGTCCTTTGCCCTTTTCTAAATTAGATATTTTTGGGTTTTTTGGTGTTGAATAGTATGAGTTCTTTATAAATTTTGAATATTAGATATACCGTTGGCAAATGTGTTCTCCCATTCAGTAGGTTGTCTTTCCATTTTGTTGATGGTTCCCTTTGCTGTGCAATAACTTTTTAGTTTGATGTAGTCCCATTTGTTGATATTTTCTTTTCTTTCCCTTGCCCAAGGAGATATATCAGAAAAAATACTATTACGAGAAATGTCTGAGTTTTACTGCTTATGTTTTCTTCTAGGATTTTTATGGTTTCGAGACTTACATTTAAGTTTTTAATCCATTTTGAGTTTATTCTTGTTTATGGTGTAAGGAGGTGGTCTAGTTTCATTATTTTGCATGTATCTGTCCCATTTTCCCAGCACCATTTTTTAAATATATAGTCTTTACCCCATTGTATGTTCTTTCCTTCTTTGTCAAATATTAATAGACCATAAAGGTGTGGGTTTATTTCTGGGCTCTCTATTCTGTTCCACTGATCTATATGCCATGCTGTTTTGATTACTATGGCCTTGTAGTATAGTTTAATATCAGGTAGCATGATACCTCCAACTTTGTTCTTCTTTCTTAAGATTGCTATGGCTGCCCTGGCTGGTTTGGCTCAGCGGTTAGAGCATTGGCCTGCAGACTAGAGAGGCCCAGGTTCAGTTCCCACTAAGGGCATGTACCTTGGTTGCAGTTTTTCCCTGACCCCAGCTGGGGTCGTGTGGGTGGCGACCACTCGATTTTATTTTTTTATTTTTTTTTTATCCTCACCCGAGGACATTTTTCCATTTTTTGTTCAGATAGAGTGGGAGGGAGAGAGAGGAACAGAGAGCGAGAGAGAAACATCGATGTGAAAGGAACACATCTAGTGGCTGCCACCCGCACAACCGACCAGGGCCGGGGACAAACCGCAACCGAGGTACGTGCCCTTAGCGGGAACTGAACCCGGGTCTCTCAGGACCGCAGGCCGACGCTCTAACCGCTGAGCCAAACCGGCCAGGGCTGACCACTTGATTTTAGAGACATCGATGTGTCTCTCTCACTTCGATGTTTCTCTCTCTCTTCCTCTCTCATTCCCACTCTATCTGATGATAAATGCAAAAAAAATAAAAAAAAGATTGCTATGGCTATTCAGGGTCTTTTGTGATTTCATTATCAATTTTTGGAATATTCTAGTTTTAAGAAGTATGCCATTGGTATTTTGATGGGAATTACATTGAATCTATAGAATGCCTTGGGTAGTTTGGACATTTTAATGATGTAATTCTTCCTGTCCATGAACATGGTATATGCTTTCACTTATTTGTATTTTCATCAATTTCTGTCTTCAGTATCTTGAAAATGTTCCTTGGTTAAATGTACTCCTAGGTACCTTATATTTTTTTGTTGCAGTTGTAAATAGGATTGTTTTCTTTAAAAAAATTTTTTTTTTCCTTTATTAATTTTTAGAGAGTGGAAGTGAGAAGGAGAGAGAGATAGAAACATTGATGAGAGAGAACATCGATTGGCTGCCTCCTGCATGCCCCCCACTGGGGATCAGGCCCACAACCTGGGCATGTATCCTGACCGGGAATCAAACCGGTGACCTCTTGGTGCATGGGTCGACACTCAACCAGTGAGCCACATCAGCCAAACAGGGATTATTTTCTTAGTTTCTTTTTCTGATAGTTCATTATTGGTATATAAAAATGCCACTAATTTCTGAATATTAATTTTATATCCTATTACTTTACTGAATTCATTGATTAGTGCTAGTAGTTTTTTAGAGGAACCTTTAGGGTTTTCTATATGCAGTATTATGTCATCTGAAAATAATAACAGTTTTACTTCTTCCTTTTCAGTTTGGATGCCTTTTATTTCTTCTTTTTGTCTGACTGTTGTGGATAGAACTTTCAGTACTATATTGAATAAGAATGGTGAAAGTAGACATTTCTGTCTTGTTCCTGATCTTAAGAGAAATGCTTTTATTTATTTATTATTTTTTTAATCCTCACCTGAGGACATTTTTCCATTTTTTGTTCAGATAGAGCAGGAGGGGGAGAGAGAGAGAGAGAGAGAGAGAGAGAGAGAAACATCGACACGAAAAGAACACATCGAGTGGCTGCCACCCGCACAACCCAACCAGGGCCAGGGACAAACTGCAACCAAGGTACGTGCCCATAGGGGGAACCGAACCCAGGTCTCTCTGGACTGTAGGCCAACGAAGAGAAATGCTTTTAGCCCAGCTGGTGTGACTTAGTGGTTGAGCATTGACCCATGCACCAAGAGATCACTGGTTCAATTCCTGGTCAGGACACATGCCCAGGTTGTGGGCCCAATCCCCAGTGGGGGGCATGCAGGAGGTGGCCAATCGATGTTCTCTCTCATTGATGTTTCTGTCTGTCTCTCCCTCTCACTTCTACTCTCTCTAAAATCAATAAAGGAAAAAAAATTAAAAAAAAAAAAAAAAAGAGAAATGCTTTTATTTTTTCCCCATTGACTAGTGTGTTAGCTGTGAGTTATGTATGGCCTTTATTATGTTGAGGTATGTTCCCTCTGTTCCCACTTTGCTGAGAATTTTTATCATAAATGGGTACTGGATTTTATTAGATGCTTTTGTTCATCTACTGATATAATCATGTGCTTTTTATATTTCATTTTGTTTATGTGGTATATCATGTTTATTGATTTGCGAATATTGTACCAACCTTGCATCCAGAGAGTAAATCCCACTTGCTCATGATGTATGATCTTTCTAAAGTATTGCTGGATCCGGTTTGCTAGTATTTTGTTGAGGAGTTTTGCATCCATGTTCATCAGAGACATTGGCCTATAATTTTTTTTCTTTGTAGTGTCTTTATCTGGTTTTGCAATTAAGATAATGCTAGCCTTGTGAAGTGAGCTTAGGAGGCTTCCTTCCTCTTTAATTTTTTGGAATAGTTTGAGAAGGATAGGTATTAGTTCTTCTTTGAATGTTTGGTAAAATTCACCTGTGAAGCCATCCAGTCCAGGATTTTTGCTTTGCTTTTATTAGTTGTAATCAGTCTATTCAGATTTTCTGATTCTTCCTGGTTCAGTCTTGGAAGACTGTATGTTTCTAGGAATTAATTGATTTCTTCCAGGTTGTCCAATCTGTTGGCATATAGTTGTCTGTAATATTGTCTTACAGTCTTTTGTACTTTTTGGTGTCAGTTGTTACTTTATCTCTTTCATTTCTGATCTTATTTATGTGGGTCCTCTGTCTTTTTCTTTATGAGTCTGGTTGAAGGTTTGTCAATCTTGTTTATATTTTCAAAGAACCAACTCTTGGTTTTGTTGATTTTTGTTTGTATTTTTTTTGTCTGTCACTTATTTTCACATTAATCTTTATTATTTCCTTCCTTCTCCTTACTCTGGGCTCCCCACCCAGTTCTTTTAGGTGGAGGTTTAGGTGGTTTATTTGAGATTTTTCTTGCTTCTTAGGTAGGCCTGTAATGCTATGAATTTCCCTCTTAGGATTGCTTTTGCTGTGTCCTCTAGGTTTGGGGTTATTGTGTGTTCATTTTCATTTGTCTCAAGGTAACTTGATTTCTTCCTTGATCTCCTTGTTAACCAATTTGTTATTTATTAACATGTTATTTAGCCTCCATATGGTTGTGGATTTTTCTTGTAATTGATTTGTAGATTCATACCATTGTGGTTGGAGAAGATGCTTGATATGATTTCAATTTTCTTGGATTTATCAAGACTTGTTCTATCCTAACATGTCGTCTATCCTAGAGAATGATCCATGTGCACTTGAAAAGAATGTGTATTCTGCTGTTTTGGGATGAAATGTACTGTGTAAATATTGATTAAATCCATCTGGTCTAGTGTCATTTAAGGCTGCTGTTTCCTTGTTGATATTTTGTCTGGAAGATTTATCCATTGATGTCAATGGGGTATTAAAATCCTTTACCATGACTACATTACTGTCTATTGCTATTGCTCTCTTAATGTCCATCAGTTTTTTTTTAATATATATTTAGGTGCTCTTAAGTTGGGTGTATATATGTTTACAAGGGTTATATCTTGGTGGACTGTTCCCTTTAGCATTATGTAATGTTCTTCCTTGACTCTTCTTATGGCCTTTGTTTTGTTGACTATTTTGTCAGATGTAAGTATTGCTACCTACCTTTTTAAAAAATTTCCATTTGCATGAAATATCTTTTTTCATCCATTTACTTTGTGTGTATCTTTCATTCTGAGGTGGATCTCTTTTTTTTGTTGTTCAGATAGAGCGGGAGGGAGAGAGAGGAAGAGAGAGAGAGAGAAACATCGATGTGAAGGGACACATCGAGTGGCTGCCACCCGCACGACCAACCAGGGCCGGGGACTAACTGCAACCGAGGTACATGCCCTTAGCGGGAACCGAACCCGGGTCTCTCTGTACCGCAGGCCGACGCTCCAACCGCTGAGCCAAACCGGCCAGGGCTGAGGTGGATCTCTTGTAAACAGCATACATATAGATCTTGTTTTCTTATCCATTCACCTACCCTATATCTTTTGGTTGGAGCATTTAATCCATTTACATATAAAGTTATTATTGATAGGAACTTATTTATTGCCATTTTATTCTTTATACCTATGTTCCTCTTTCTCTCTTTTTATTTTTATTTTTCTTTCTTCTTCCTCTTGTTTTTTTGTACATAATTTTCTTTAGGTCTTTGAGCATATTTAAGACAGTTGATTTTACATCTTTGTCTAGTAAACCCATTGCACGTCTGGACTTACTCATGCATACTTTTCTACCAATTTACTCTTTCTTTTTGAATAGACTGTGTGTTCCTGTTTTTGTTTTTTGTATACTTTGTGATTTGTTGTTATTGAAATAAACTAGATATTCTAAATATTATAATGTAAATCTGGAAATTTAATTCTCCTACTCCTCAGAGATTGTCGATTTTGCTTGTTAATGGCTGAAACCATCTATTTGTTACTTTTCTAAATATATTTGCAAAGTGGGTATTCCTTATTGTGTGTACTTCCTGAAGTTTCTGTGACATTCTGTGGTCAGCCAGACCTGAACTATCTCTATAAATATAGATAATTAGAAATAGAATGACACATGAAACCTGTTCATGTGTGAGGGTAAAATTTATTTAATTTTTTTTTTTTTTTTAATCTTTATTGTTGAATGTATTACAGATATTGCTCATATTTCCCCCACTGACCCCCTTGTCCCCACTCTTGCCCCCCTCGTCCCCACTCTTGCCCCCCTCCTGCCTTTTCCCATACTGTTGTTTGTGTCCATTGGTTATGCATATAAGTTCTTTGGTTTATTTCTTCCCACCCCCCAACCCCCTTCCCACCCAGGTTTGTCAGTTTAGCAACCAATTTGTACTTCTTTTTTTTGTTGTTTTTTTTTATCCTCACCCGAGGACATTTTTACCCGAGGACATTTTTCCATTTTTTGTTCAGATAGAGTGGGAGGGACAGAGAGGAAGAGAGAGAGAGAAACATCGACGTGAAAGGGACACATCAAGTGGCTGCCACCCACACAACCAACCAGGGCCGGGGACAAACTGCAACCGAGGTACATGCCCTTCGAGGGAACCGAACCCTGGTCTCTCACGACCGCAGGCCAACACTCTAACCGCTGAGCCAAACCAGCCAGGGCTAATTTGTGCTTCTTAATCCCTTCACCTTTTTCACCCATTCCCCCAAGCCCCTCCCATCCGGCAACCAACAAGATGTTCTCTGTATCTATGAGAATGTTTCTGTTCTGCTTGTTCATTTTGTTTGTAGAGTCAACTCTTGATAGCTATGTATTCATTGCCATTTTGTTTGTTCATATATTTTTTACTTCAAAAAGACCCTTCAACATTTCATATATTAATGGTTTGGTGGTGATGAACTCCTTTAACTTTTTCTTGTCTGGGAAACTATATGGCCATCGATTCTAAATGACAGCTTTGCAGGATAGAGTAATCTTGGTTGTAGGTTCTTGCTTTTCAGCACTCTGAATATTTCTTGCCACTCCCTTCTGGCCTGCAAAGTTTCCTTTGAGAAATCAGCTGACAGTCTTATGGGAACTCCCTTGTAGGTAACTAACTGGTTTTCTCTTGCTGCTTTTAAGATTCTCTCTTTGTCTTGAACCTTTTGCATTTCATTTTGATGATACCGCGTTTACCTAGCCGCCACCTTGACCGGAAGTCTCCTCGGCTCCAAAAATTATTTTTGGATATCCTCTCAATTGGAGGAAGTTAGATCTCACCGTTTGCAATATATACTTAATTCATAATCGAAATAAGGTGTATTATATGTGTATATGGGTGGTGTATGTTACAGTACTGATTCTATGATTCTTGTTCCCTGGCCAACCCAATCTTATGCATGCTTAATGAGAATTTTATTTACTTATTGTCTTTTGAGCAAACAGCTACTTCACATTTGACAAAGGAAGTATTATAAGCATTTTGCTTGTAATTTTACGCGCAGGGGCCATGCTAATCTTCTCTGTATCGTTCCAATTTTAGTATATGTGCTGCCGAAGCGAGCACTGCTTGTAATTTTAGAAAGTTACTGAGCCCTAAACACCATACATCCCAAGAAAAATACCTTCTGCTCTGGTGATGTTGGTATTGCAGAGGCTCTTTAACTCTCAAGGTCAGATGGATTTTTAACCCTTTTTGATTTATTTTTCCTTTTTTCCCTTTTCCCATTCTCAGAGAGTTTCTTTCTTACATCTGAGTCTAGAAAATGAGATGCCAAGCTATTTTGTCACTGATTAGATTTGAGTGGCCTGGGAAAATGTTGCATAATACATAAACAACATTCTTGTCTCTATCACAAATGAAAGTAAGACAAGCTTTTCATTGTTTTTTTTTTTTTTTTTAATGAAGTGTCTCTTGGGATGAAAATGGATTTTCCCTCTTCTTAACAGCTGCTGCTATTAAAGCATTAAACTTCTTTTTGAAACAGTTTTATTTTTTAAACTCATATGAGCTTCTGCCAAGAACCTTAATTCTCTTCCCACATAGAGGCTCTCAGATTGCCAATACACATATTGGATATTATAGTAGTAGAAGATCACCATTCCTTCTGTTGCCCCACTGATGATTCAACAAAACTAGTAAGCTCTTTATTTCCAAGCTTACTTTCTCCTAAGGTTTAAGAACTATGTAAGATCTGTCCTTGGAGGGAACACCAATTCCTAAAGAATTCTCATATGGCAAATGTCAGTAACTCATTTATTCAGTCAATAAGTATTTATTGAGCATTGCTGTGCACCCCAGTACTCTTGTAGGTACCAAGGATACAGTGGTAAATAAGACAGGTGTAGTTCCTGCTCTCATATAACTTTGTGGGGATTGAGAATACATAGGTAAAGAAGTAAATATATATATTTACAGATAATGATAAAGGCTATAAACAAAGTTAAAAGAAGGTAAAGAGATTAATAGAAATGGTGCTATTTTTAATATATTGATAAAGAAAGCCTTCTCTGAGAAGGTAATATTAAGCAGAGATCTGAATAAAGTGGAGTGAGCTATGGAAATGATGGAAATAAGTTTGTTATGCTTGAGACGCAATAGGAGGTCAGTCTGGCTGGAGTTGAAAGGTGGAGGGGGAGAGTAGTAGGAATGAGGTGGGAGAGTTATGTAGAAGTTTACAGACTATGAGGAAGATTTTAGAGTTTATTTAAAGTGTGATGGGGAGCCTCTCCCGGGCCAGTGGAGGAAGATGGTGGTGGAGTGGTGCGTCACCCAGGAGGAAATTAAGAAGGAGACGGAGAAGCCATGCCCGCTGCTGCTGCGCGTCTTCACCACCACCAATGGGCGCCACCACCGCGTGGAGTTCTCCCGCGGGAACGTGCCGTCCAGTGAGCTGCAGATCTACACCTGGTGAGCGGCGGCAGGTTGGGCCCGCGGGCGCACGCCTCGCACTGAGGGCTGCAGTTGCTGGGTGAGAGGACTGGCCGGCCTTGTAATGTGTCTGCGTTTCACTGGGAGCCTGTTGCCTTGTCAAGAAGTGTGGTTGTTCGGTAGCAAGATGGTTTGTAGACCATTAGCACCAGGTTGGCACCATGGAGGGGCTCCTGGCCTAGTAGATGGTGCTGGGGTAACAGGCTCCCCGGAGCAGTGCTGTGCGGGGATGTCTGCTCTCCTCAAAGAACACTGCCACATGCTGTTGAATCTCAGCTGCAGTAGCATCCAAAACACCACCAAGACCCAGGTGATGTCTGGTCGGACGTGTGTTCAGTGAAGGCGCACCTCTGAATATTTCGTTCTCTGTACCTCACCTCCTCCAAGTCTGACTAGCAACGTGACATGCTGCAGACTGTGGAATTCCTTGGTTTGACATCATAATGGCTTTTTAGTAACATTAAAAGGTGTATGATTATATAGAATTCCTGTGTTGTGCTAACATTTGCCACTTTAACTGTTTTTAAGGGTACAGTCACATTATGCAACCATTACCGTTACGTTTCCAAAACTTTCTCATTCCCTCCAGCAGGAATTTTGGACCCAGTAAGCAATACCTCCCCATCCCTCCCTTCCCCCAATCCCTGGTAGACACTAGTTTTCTGTATGTATATCAACTTGCCTATTCTAGGCATTTCAGATAAATGGATTTTACAATAAAAAATAAATAAATAAAATAAAGTGTGATGGTATACTATTGGAAGGATGAGACTAGGGTAGAGCCATAATCTCATTTTTAGAAGTATTATCTTGGCTATTGTATATGGAATAAATGGTAGCAGGCAAGAGGATAAGCAGGGAGACTAATAAAAACAAACACGATTATCTGGTGACGTGAAATATATCCAATAAGGGTTTAATAATTTTTAACACAAGCCACTAATTTTTAACCTACCATGGAGAAGTTCTGGTATGTAAATGACTCTGTTTTCAGTTCAAATCTTTCTCAGAGATGAGTAATTAAATACGGTCACTGAAAACATAAATTCTAGTCCTTTATGATTAAGATAATTTAGTGTCTTTGAAAATTGGTTTCCATTTGCTTAAAATTTTTCCTTCTGACTATAAATGTTCTTTGTAGAACATTTGGAAATTAAGGAAAAGCAAAAAGAAATAAAATTATTTATAATCCTGTGACATAGGAATACATTTTTTTTGTTTGTTAATCCTTACCTGAAGATATTTTTTTATTGATTTTTAGACAGAGAGGGAGGGAGGGAGGGAGGGAGGGAGGGAGAGAAACATCAATGTGAGAGAGACACATCAATTGGTTGCCTCCCTCATGACCTCGACTGGGGCCAGGGATTGAACTTGCAACAGGTACATGCCCTTGACCAGAAATTGAACCCATCACCGAAGGTCCATGGACTGATGCTCTAACTGCTGAGCCAAACTGGCCAGGGCTAGAAATACTTTTTAAATTAACTCCTTTTTTTTTTATCCTCACCCGAGGGCATTTTTCTATTTTTTGTTCAGATAGAATAGTAGGGAGAGAGAGGGAGAGAGAGAGAGAAACATCGATGTGAAAGGGACACATCGAGTGACTGCTACCCGCAGGACCCAACCAGGGCCAGGGACAAAGTGCAACCGTGTCAACCGGGTACATGCCCTTAGTGGGAACCGAACCCAGATCTCTCTGGACTGCAGGCCGATGCTCTAACCGCTGAGCCAAACCGGACAGGGCTAAATTAACTCTGACAGTTATTTATCTTAGCAACATTTCTGGAAGATTGCTATTTCTACTACTCTTTTATAAGTGAGAACACAGAGACCCAAGCAGGCTTTCATGACTTATTTAGCTTTTTTTTATTTTTTTATCCTCACCCGAGGACATTCTTTCCATTTTTTGTTCAGATAGAGTGGGAGGGAGAGAGAGGAAGAGAGAGAGAGAGAGAAACATCAATGTGAAAGGGACACATCGAGTGGCTGCCACCCACACGACCCAATCAGGGCCAGGGACAAACTGCAACCGAAGTGCGTGCCCTTAGCGGGAACTGAACCCGGGTCTCTCTGGACCGCAGGCCAACACTCTATTCCTGAGCCAAACCGGCCAGGGCTCATGACTTATTTAGAATCACCAGAATAGTTATAATCATATTCTTACTGCTCTGTTGAGGTTTTCAGCCAGCCCTTAAACAGAGAGAGAAGAATGTGTCAGTTATCAAGCTCTAGATATAGAACAGTGAATTAACTAAGTATGGGCTGACAAAGAAAATTAGTAGACAAAAATACAATCATTTCACGCTTTTCATTCTTTGTAGGCCAGTGTTCTTAGATCAGTTTGCAACATTTCGATTTTTTAATGTTTCATTTTATAATTTTTCTTGTTGTGGCAGAGACAAGTACACTTTCTCTTACAGTGTCTATCCCTCATTGCACTGAAATAAGACAATACTTTGTTCTGGACAAGGTAATGTGGACAGAAGCATTTAAAAGCCAGTATGCCACTTCTATCCTTCTTATTCCTGACATGGCAACCCTTGATTGAAATAGAGAGACTATCCCTGGCCGGTTTGGCTCAGTGGTTGGAGCGTTGGCCTGCAGACCAGAGAGACCAAGGTTCTGTTCTGGTTAAGGACACGTACCTTGGTTGCAGTTTGCCCCCGGCCCTGGTTGGGGTTGTGTGGGTAGCAACCAGTCAGTGTGTCTCTCGCATCAATGTTTCTCTCTTTCTCTCTCTTCCTCCCTTTCTCCCTCCTGTTCTATCTGAAGATAAATGCAAAAATGTCCTTGGGTGAGGATAAAAAAAAAAGAAATAGAGACTATGTTCCTGAGTTAGCATAGAGGACCTGCCAACTTACATGGAACTTCGTGTGAACAAGAAGTAAACTTTTATTGTGTTAGATCTTTAATATTTTGAGGAGCTTTGTTACTACAGTATAGTATAGCAATCTTCTACATTATTTTTATGTATGTTTTATAACATGTATATAGCTTATAATTATATAATGGTGGTGACGGCATACTTAACATAGCATAGAAAGGCTTTCATGATCTAATTTCTGTCTCTCCAACATTTTTCCCACAATCTTCACATCTCTAACGTTATACTTAGATTTTTCCTGCTTGAACGCAAAACACTGTCTCACACTTGTGTCTTTGCACGTGTTGTTTCCTCTACTATAATTCACTTTTCTCCTTCTATCTATCAGATACGTATGCATCTTTCAAATTCGATTGCCATCGCTTTCTTAGGAAAGGCTTCCTTGATTTTCTCCACTTTTCTTTGTACATTTAGACTTTTTCAGCTCAAATTTATTTACCTTTATCTCTGTTATTAATAGTAAATTATAAACTTGCAATATAGTAATTTCTTATAACCTGATATATAGGGGGGCATAAATAAATGTTTGCTAAATGAATGCCCTACTTTTGAACAGAGAACAATTTAAATCTTTATTGTTTAATACCTTCCTGAAAATTAGTTGATAGTCAGTTGAGAATAAGACAGGTGACCTTTTGTATAGATTTAGGGCTTTAAGAAGAAAAAGAAAATGTGAGGGCAGGAAGAAGAAATTCTGTCACTTTTGCTGTAATCTAGTTAAGGCTCCCATAGTAATGGTCATATTCTCTATTTGTCATATACCAGAATGTGATTGCACATACACACTCTCTCTTTTATTCTGATACTGCATTAGATTTTTTTCTGGTTTTCCTCATTGAGATATAATTGATATATAACATTGTATTACTTTTAGGTATACAACATAGTGATTTGATGTTTGTATATATTGTGAAATGATTACCATAATAAATCTAGTTAGACTCCATCACATGCATTGTTATAAGTTTTTTCCTTGTGATGAGAACTTTTAAGATCTACTCTCTTAGGAACTTTTTTTTTTATCCTCACCCGAGGACATTTTTTTACACTTATCTTCAGATAGAGCAGAAGGGAGAGAGGAAGGAAGAGACAGAGAGAAACATCGACGTGAGAGAGATACATCGAGTGGTTGCCACCCACACGACCCCAACTGGGGCCAGGGACAAACTGTAACTGAGGTACACTTCCCTTAGCGGGAACCGAACCTGGGACTCTATGGTCCGCAGGCCGATGCTCTAATAGCTGAGCCAAACCCACTGGGGCAAAACTTTTTTTTTTAAATCCTCACCCAAGGATATTTTTCTATTTATCTTCAGGTAGAGTGGAAGAGAGGAAAGGAGGTGGGGAGGGGAGA
This sequence comes from Molossus molossus, assembly GCF_014108415.1. Taxonomy (NCBI): domain Eukaryota; kingdom Metazoa; phylum Chordata; class Mammalia; order Chiroptera; family Molossidae; genus Molossus; species Molossus molossus. The sequence goes on from NW_023425344.1 coordinate 55,714,640, forward strand.
GAGAGACATCTATGTGAGAGAGACACATCAACTGGTTGCCTCCTGCATGACCTTGACCAGTGCTGGGGACCAACCGCATCCAAGGTACGTGCCCTTGACTGGAATCAAACCTGCGACTCATTGGTTGGTGGGCCAACACTCTAACTGCTGAGCCAAACTTGCCAGGGCCTAGAAACTTTTAAATATTAAATACATAATTATTAACTGTACTCACCATGTTAAACATTACACCTCCAGTGACAGCTCTCTTATTCCTCTATTTTGCTATGTTAAGTTGCTTGATACTCATGAAGACACCTCACAATTGGTAATAGTCAAGAGTTTTTTTAATTCTTTGTTAGTTTGTTTTGCCTTTTCAATATAAAATAGAGCACATGTTTAAAAATTAAAATATCTGGGTATAAATTAAAGAACAAATTCTTGCCCTTGGCGGTATTGCTCTGTGGTTAGAGCATTGGCCTGTGCACCAAAGAGTCTCGGGTTTGATTCCAGGTCAAGGGTACTTGCCTGGGTTACAGGTTCAATCCCTGGCCCCTGGTCGGGGAGCATGCAGGAAGCAACTGATTGATGTGTCTCTCTCACATTGGTGCCCCCCACCCCCAATCAATGGGAAAAAAATACCCTTGGGTGAGGATTAACAAAAAAATAAAATAAAATAAAGAACAAATTCTTATGTACTCACTATCTAGGTGAAAAATAGAACTTTGTCATAGTCCAGAAGCCCCTTATGTGCCCCTCCCTGATTGAATTTCTTTCTTACCTCCAGAAGTAATCAACATCCTGAATTTTATGGAGATCATTCCTTTGTTTTTTTTTGTTTGTTTTCATCATATATGTCTTAATTCCACAATATGATGTTAATTTTGCCTGGTTTAAGACTTTATAGTAAATGCAGTCATACTGCATGTACTTTTCTGTGACTTGCTTTTTTTGTGCAAGATTATTTTTGAGTTTCATCCATGTTGATGTGTATAGTTCTACTTCATTTATTTCCACTGCTGTCCAATATTCCATTGAATTAACACATTCCACTTTACTTATTCATTCTAATCATGGACATTTGGCTTGTGTCAAGAGTTTTCTGTTATAAACAGTGCTGCTGTAACATTCTTTCATTTATGTCATATGCAAGAATTTATCTATGGTATCTACATAGTAGAATTGCTAGGACATAGAGTGTGCACATGTTTAAGGTAATACCAAACTGTTTTCCAAAGTAGTCATAGCTATATTCTCTCCCACCAGCAGTGAGGGGCATTTCTCATTGCTCTGAGTCTTTCCTAACACTGGTATTATTCAGCTTAACATTTTTTGCCAGTCTGGCGATGTGAAATGGTATACCATAATGATGTGAGTGGACATATCCCTAATTACTAATGTGGTCGGACATCTTTTCATATGTTAAGGATGTGTGCTTTTTTCCCTTCTGTGAAATTCCTGTTCTGTTTTTCATTTTTCAATTAGTTGTATATCTTTTCCTTTTTTATTCATAGGGCTTTTGAAAATTATATTCTCAATACTAATAATTTGCCAACTAAATGCATTTTAAATATCTTCTTAGTAACTAATTGGCTATAGGAGGTGAGGGAGAAGAAGGAGTATAGAACTACTCCCAGGTCTCTGGTTTGGGCAAGAGTGGATGATGGTGCTGTTAAACTAGGACATACAACGGAAGAGGAGAAATAGATCTGGGGGAGAGGGGAATTTATGTAAGATATTTTGGAGTTTGATGTTACTATGGGATATTCCAGTAGAGGTGTTTCACAGAAAGTTGGCTATAAGGCTCTGAAGCTCAGCACTCATCAGTTCTAAAGGAATCTTGTATCATGGGCCTTTCAGGAGAGTACAGTTAGAATGAATATGGTAATTTTCTTTCTTTTTAAAAAAAAAATTATTTAATTTTTTAAATTAAATTTTATTTTATTTCATTTATTTATTAAAAAGTTTTTTTTGTTGTTAATCCTCACTTGAGGATATTTTCCCATTGATTTTTAGATAGAGTGGAAGGGAGGGAGGGAAGAAGGGAGGGAGGGAGGGAGAGAGAGAGAAACATACATCAATGTGAGAAAGACATATCAATGGGTTGCCTCCCACATGACCCGGCCTGGGCCCAGGGATCGAACCTGCAACCCAGGTATGTGCCCTTGACTGGGAATCAAACCCATGACCCTTCAGTTTGTGGGCCAACATTCTAACTGCTGAGCCAAACTAACCAGGGGTAAATTTTATTTTTTTCATCACCATTTATCCCCTCTATGCGCTCTTCCACTTCCCCCTCTCCTCTCCCCTTCACAATCACCACACTATTGTCCATGTCCATGAGTTCTTTCTCTTTTAGGAGTATGGTAATTTTATTTTTTAAATATGATTTTTAAAAAATTTATTTTTTAGAGAGAGAGAAATATTGATGTGAGAGAGATACATAGATCTGCAGCCTCCTGCATGCCCCCTATGGGGGATTGAGCTGGCAACCCGGGCATGTACCCTGACTAGGAATCAAACCAGAACCTCTCAGTCTATGGGATGACACTGAATCCAGTGAGCCACACCGGCTGGATGTAATATGGTAATTTTCAAACTCATTTGTTTTCTACCCGTCCCAACTTCTCTAGGCTATGGATTCTCCAATTTAAGCTTCTTATGAAATTAATGTCCTCGTGAAATGACCCACCAGACACTTCATCATAGTTGTAATTGCTTTATTACCATCTTGGTCTCTCAACAGTTAAATAATCTCTCTTAATATTTCCAGGAGAACACATCATTTTTATTTTGAAAAACATCCAGCATATTTGTCTTACATGATATGCAGAGAAAATACCTATATTTTAACATTTCTTCCATTGCTCATTCATATGTAGTATTTAATTACACAACTTATTTCATAAACACTGAAAAAAAATAAGAAACATATATATCTAAGAATTCTACCTTGTATAGTTTTTCATTAAATAATACTGTTTTCACATACATTTTCAGACATTTCTAGCTGCTTCTATGTATTTTGAAATATACATAAACATACAACCACCAGAAGAATCTGAGCCCCTTTGGAGTATGGCAGTAGAAAGAAGCCCATTGTGTTATCATTTTTATTTTATTCCTTTTAGTTATTTGAGATCCTAAGAACTCTGCTAAGCCCAGAGGGAGAAAGATCTCCTAATAACATTTAGAAGGTAGGAAGATGAGGGCTAGCACTTGGCACATTCACTAAGAATAAACATAGCTTATAGTATAAGTACCAGGGCAGAGTTACTACTGAACATCTCAGGATGATGAACCATCATCCGCTTCCCTGCAGGAGTAATAGCAGCTAATCTGGTGACTGTGGTTGGTCACCTTTTAGGAGAACTGCAATCCAGGGACAATTTGGGCTTGACATATACTGTCTATAAGGAACTGATGGTCCATCCTTATCAGTAGTGCAGTGATTATGCTTCTCTCTGTGTTCGAGAAGATCTTTTAGACCTGTAAGAAGAGAAGGAGGGTGTAAAAGTTTGAAACTCTCAACTGTGGCTTCAGTCTGTGTTCTACTTGAAACTTAACTGGGTTCATAAAGAACCCCAAGTCCTTGGGTGAAGTGTATGGTGAGCTTTCCTGCTGCTACACAATCATTGTGGATTACAGGTGCCACTCTTGTAAATCCAGGAAAGGCTTGGGAGTAGTTTGACAACTTTGCTTGGATAATTATAGCTCCACCTCAAGGTTGAAGTGTCTTATTGACACTTTTAGACATGTAGGGTTACATTTGATACCACAGAGATGGCACCTTAGTATATAAATAACTGGGAATAGAGGAGAGGGCATAGTGGCAACACACCTTAAGCCAAGGATCCTACAGGAAAGCTCAATACAAGTATTTCTAACTTCCCAAGATCAACATTTCTTAAAAAGTTTTTTTTGCAAGCAACAGCAAACTTACCTTTTCTTTCTCATTGCTTTCAGTATATTGTTGATGACCTTAGAGTCTGGATTCAGACATGTTTTCTCCCCGTTCTTTTTCATTGTAGCACTATAGAAGTAAACAGGAGTGAAAATACTTAAAATAATGTTGGACTGATAAACAGATGGAATATACGGTTTTTAAGTCAGACATTTACATTTTACTCTAGCCCTGGCCGGTTTGGCTCTGCGGTTAGAGCATCAGCCTGCAGTCCAGAGAGACCTGGGTTTGGTTCCTGCTAAGGGCACGTACCACGGTTGCAGTTTGTCCCCAGCCCTGGGTGGCAGCCACTCGATGTGTCCCTTTCACGTCGATGTTTCTCTCTCTCTCTCTCTCTCTCTCTCTCTCTCCTACTCTATCTTAAGAAAAAGTGGAAAAAGTGTCCTTGGTGAGGATAAAAAAATAAAAAATAAATTTTACTCTACATGTTTCTCTTTGCTGTATAGAATTCTTAGAATCAGCATAAACCCTTTACTGGTCTTTTGTGATCAATAAATATTTTTATATGATTACAGCCAGGGAGATGATAATCAGATGGTATTCTACTCACATGATCTCAACACGTGGACAAGATTGACTTGCAGGAATCACTTCAAGTTTTTCTAAAGACCGTGTATTAACAGGTTGATTACTAATCTTGATGCACATACAGCGTGTAGTTCTAGAGACAGGTACTCCTGCAGAAGAGACAGGTACAGCATAGGAGGTTAGTGCAGTTTTCATTTTAGACATTTAACATGGATTAGGTGGTACTTAGCAGAACCTATCATCACATAGTCAATCTGAGAAGGGATGATTCCATTATAAAACAGCTCTGAATGATTAGTCGATTATCTGAAAAAATATAATTACAACTTGTTGATTTTAAGATCATACCCTTGAGCAGAATGAATATGGTTAATTAAGCTAAATTAACTAAGAGGGTATCTGTGTTATCTTCTCTCTCCTCATTCCTTCACATTTTCTCTCTATCTTCCCTTTTCCCCTTCATTCATAGGCTGTAAAACTTTTGCAAATACACTATTTCTGTATTTGTAGAATTTATACCCAGTTCTATTTCTGACCTTACAAATTATCCTTTCATGTTTCTTACCTTGAGCTCCATTCAGAGTCAAAAGGATAAGGCAGAAAATAAGAACAGCACTTTGGGTCATGGTGCTGTGACTGGAGGTTCCTCTGCAGTAGACTCAGGATGTTGAGGCAGTTGAGGAATGTCTCAGAAAAACGTGTGGCTAGGATGCAGTATTTATTTGTAAAGGCACTTTTCCTCTCTAACTCTGATTGGATAACATTACAGATGACTCAGCAAATCCTGCTGCCTGTTCCTTGGGGAAGTCCCATGTTGATGAATTGAAGGTATTATTTATATTTATTGTGGCTTCTGAGTTGTGGAATTTCCCTCCATCCCCCTTTTTTCAATTAGAGTGAGTTAAGTTTCACTTTCCAGATTATGAACTATTTCTTAAAAAACAGAAGTTCATTGCATATAGAAATTATTTTTAAAATAGATCTTTGATTCTCATCTTTAGCCTCCGGCAAAATAAAAATGCAACTTAATCCTTAAGTCACAGCACTAAATACAATTTTAAAATGAGTCTGTCTTAATATTCTGTTTTAATTTGCACTGGTAAGACATGATTAGGAATATCTTACATTTATTCACTTTATGGGTTTCAGGGATGTCATTTACTTTCTCATTTTATTCCAATAATAACCCTGTAAGAAGTTATCTTCATTTTATATATAGAAGGATAATCTTTTTTTTTAATTTATCTTTATTGTTGAATGTATTACAGATGTTCCTCATTTTTCCCCCATTGACCGCTGCTCCTCACTCTCGCCCCCCTCCTGCCTTTCCCCACACTGTTGTCTGTGTCCATTGGTTATGCATATATGCATGCAAGTTCTTTGGTTTATTTCTTCCCACCCCCCAATCCCCCTTCCCTTTGAGGTTTGTCAGTCTAGCAACCAATTTGTACTTGTTAATCCCTTCACCTTTTTCACGCATTCCCCCAATCCCCCTCCCATCTGGCAACTAACAAAATGTTCTCTGTATCTATGAGAATGTTTCTGTTCTGCTTATTCATTTTGTTTGTAGATTCAATTGTCGATAGATATGTATTCATTGCCATTTTGTTTGTTCATATTTTTTATCTTTTTCTTCAAGAAGACCCTTCAACATTTCATATAATAATGGTTTGGTGGTGATGAACTCCTTTAACTTTTTCTTGTCTGGGAAAGTCTTTATATGGCCATCAATTCTAAATGATAGCTTTGCAGGATAGAGTAATCTTGGTTGTAGGTTCTTGTTTTTCATCACTCTGAATATTTCTTGCCACTCCCTTCTGGCCTGCAAAGTTTCCTTTGAGAAATCAGCTGACAGTCTTAATGGGAACTCCCTTGTAGGTAACTAACTGGTTTTCTCTTGCTGCTTTTAAGATTCTCTCTTTGTCTTGAACCTTTTGCATTTCATTTTGATGATGATGTGTCTTGGTATGGGCCTCTTGGAGTTCATCTTGCTTGGGACTCTCTTTGCTTCCTGGACTTGTATGTCTGTTTTCTTCACCAAGTTAGGGAAGTTTTCTGCCATTATTGTTTCAAATAGGTTTTCGATTTCTTGTTCTCTCTCTTCTCCTTCTGGCATCCCCAAGATGCGAATGTTGGCACACTTGAAGTTGTCCCAGAGGCTCCTTACACTGTCCTCATTTTTTTGGATTCTTTTTTCTTTTTGCTGTTCTGATTGGGTGTTTTTTGCTTCCTTATGTTCCAAATCGATGGTTTGCTTCTTGGCTTTACCTACTCTACTATTGAATCTGTGTAAATTATTCTTTATTTCAGTAATTGCCTCCTTCATTTCTAACTGGCCCTTTTTTATGCTCTTGAGGCCCTCACTAAGTTCACTGAGGTTCTCACTAAGTTCATTGAGCATCCTTATAAGCAGTGTTTTGAACTCAGCATCTGTTAGGTTGCTTATCTCCATTTTGCTTAGTTATTTTCCTGGGGTTTTGTTCTGTTCTTTCATTTGGGACCTGTTTCTTTGTCTCCTCACTTTGGCTGCCTCGCTGTGTTTGTTTCTATGTATTACTTAACGGGAGGTATGGGGCTAGCTGAGACCAGATGCTGCTTGTTTGAAAGAATTTAGGAAAACCTGAAGCAGGATCCAAGATAGGCCTATCTAAGGTTAAGCAACTGGCAATAGCTTGGGTGGGCCTGAAAGTTGCGTGGGGCGGGGCCTCAGGGAATCACCAGGGCGGGGCAACCAGTGTGAGCCAGGTTGCTGGAGTCCCAGATATGGCGGTTGTCTGCTGCCCCAGGGAAGGGTTTACCAAAGGAACAAAGGCCTCTGACAGCACGTCTGTTCAGAAGAAAGCCCCCTCTCCAGCCCTCACTTCAATGCCAAACAGCTCAGTTCTTCCCTGTATGTTTCTGGCATCCCTCGAGCTGCTTCCCCTCTGAGCTTAGAGGGAGCAAGTTCGGTCCGTGCGCGGGCCCTTTAAGGAGCTGCCTGGGGCTCCAGCCGCCTCATCTTCTGAGCCTCAGTTTCTGCTGGTTTTTCCAGCCAGAAGTTATGGGGACTTTTCTTCCTGGCACTGGAACCCTGAGCAGGGCACCTGGTGTGGGACGGGGACCCCTCAGTCCTCAGGGAGGACCTTCCCAGCTGAGGTGTCCTCCTGATTTTTACCTGCCACACATGGGTGTGGGACCAGCCAGTCGCGCCTCTGCCCCTCCTGCCTCCGCCCCTCCTACCAGTCTCTCGTGTAGCTTCTTTAATTCCGTAGTTGTAGGACTTCCATTCAGCTTCATTTCAGGCGGCTTTGAATGATGGTTGTTCTGTAGTTTAGTTGTAACTTTGATGTGGTTGTCGGAGGATGCAATACTGCATTTACCTACGCTGCCATCTTGACTGGAAGTCCTAGAAGGATAATCTTGAAGGTTAGATAATTGTGATGTTATACAAAGGTTCCCATTCATTTATTTTAACTATGATGTTTTTATCTTAACATTTATTTTAAACTTCTGTAATTACTTTGAGAGGCTAAGTAATTTTTTAAAATTTCTTTAAGAATTTAAAAAAATTTCTCAGTAATAGCAAATTTTCATCTTTTATAAGTAAATCTAATGTTTGGAAACTAATTTAGCCAGGTTTTGCCCTTTAAGCATATGCTATAGTAATAGGTTTGGCTTTTTGGAGAAGGTTAAAAATGTGGAACTGGCAAGTTTAAAAGAATTCCAGAAATGTTTTGGGCATTTATAACATAATTAAAACAAGTGAATAGTCCCCAATGTAACTATTTTGCCAGAAAACAGTACACATTTGGATATTTGTTTTCTGGACAGTTAGTAAAAAATTTCATGTGTTGCCCTGGCCAATAGCTCAGTGGTTAGAGCAACGACCTGCAGATCGAAGGGATGTGGGTTTGATTCCCGGTCAAGGGCATGTGCCTGGGTTGCAGGTTCAATCCCAGCCCTGGTCATGGTCTGGTAGGAAGCAACTAATTGATGTGTCTCTCTCACATTGATGTGAGTCTCACATCGATGATTCTCTCTCTCCCTCTCTCTCTCTTTCTCCCTCCCTCTCTCCCTTCCACTATCTAGGAAAAATCAATGGAAAAATACCCTTGGGTGAAGATTAAGAAACAACAACAACAACAAAAGGTTCATGTATTACAGTCAGTCCTTGGTTAAAAACGTAATAACAAGAATGGAGGTCCTGGCCGGTTTGGCTCAGTGGTTTGGAGCATTGGCCTACAGACCAGAGAGTCCCGGGTTCGGTTCCCACTAGGAGCATGAACCAAAAAAAAAAAAAAAAAAAAGAATGGAGTAAGAAAATAACTATAATAGGATTATTGCAAAAACAAAGGATGCTTTTTTTTTTTTCTGGTTCCTTCCACTCCTCATTTTATTTGTATAATTTGTTTATATTGCATGTAAATATAATATGCTCATTCTTTTTTTGCATTTTCATTTTTATTTTTATTTTTTTATTAGTTAATTTTAGTTACAGAGGTTTCTCCTTTTCCCCCCACTGATTCCCCCCTCCTCCTCCCTCCCTGCCCTTTCCCCAGTTTGTTGTCCATGTCCACTGTTCATGCATACATGCATATAAGTTCTGCTTTTTTTAAAAAAAATAGTTTCTTTTGATTTTAGAGAGAGAGGAAGTGAGAGGGAGAGAGAGATAGAAACATCAATGAGCAAGAACATTGATTGACTGCCTCTTGCACGCCACCCATTGGGGATTTGGCCCACAACCTGGGCATGTTACCTGACCGGGAATCGAACCGGTGACCTCTTAGTGCATGGGTCGATGCTTAACCACTGAGCCACACCGGCTGGGCCAAAAGATGCTTTCTGAAGAAATAACTTCAAAAGAGGGGCATGAATAGAGACATAACTTGGGAGAACAAGATGGCAAAACAGAGGTTGATTTAAGATGGATACAGTACTAAGAAGACAAGTGCAAAGCAAAGGGAAAACAGTATCAGCCATTGAACTGATAACAGTGACAACTGAAATTAGCATAGTTTCAACTGGGTGATCTATAGGGGCAAAACTTTGTGCCTTATCGCAGCATTAGTACTTGTCTGATTATTCACAGCAGATAATATCAGTAGGAAGCAGGTGACACCCATGTAGTATAATGTCTTGGGCCTGATAGTGATGTTCAGCAATATCCAAGTCTGCTTGTGTTCTTTGCAAGGGATTGGTAACAGGGGATCCAAGATGAAATACTGTTCCAAATGCAGGCATCACCCTGCAGTGAGAAATCTGATGCAGATGATACTTGGAAAGTAGGGAAGTATCTGGGAGGTCTTTTCATATCTAGGCTGCAACAGTGTGGAGATAGGCCAGGGAAAGGTAAGGTTTAGGCTAGTGTAGGATTAGGCTAGTGTATGTGGAAGGTTTTGGCTCAAAATTTGGCAAAGAGGCCAAGATATAAGCCCACATCTGCAAGCGGGGCACACATAAGACTTGGAACCTCAGATGCAGGAACTCTGTCATCAGAACAGTGAATGAATTATTGCTTGGGGCAGGCAGAAATTGCTGGACTGCTGAATCCCAGGTCAGTTTGTTCCAGGTACTGGAATAGAGCTAAACTTTCAAGTAGGTAAGTCAGTGGATTTAGCTGTGGGAAACTGGAAAGACAAAAGGAAGGGAAATGAATCAGGGACTGATAGAACCCAGAAGACTTTAATCTAGCAAAGAGGCCTTCTTTAAAAAAAAAAATTTTTTTTTTCTTTATTGATTTTTAGAGAGGGGAAAGGAGAGGGAGAGAGTGATAGAATCATCTATGAGAAAGAAAGAACATGGATTGGCCACCTCCTGCATGCCCCCACTGGGGATTGGCCCACAACCTGGGCATGTGCCCTGACTGGGAATCGAACCGGTGACCTCTTGGTGCATGGGTCAACACTCAACCACTGAGCCACACCAGCTGGGCAAAAAGAGGCCTTCTGATGAGGGAAAGGTGTATGAGAAACAGTGAAATGGAGGAGCTCTCCCAATAGCTGTTTGTGCAGAATAAAAATTGGACTAGGAGTAAAAATGCCACAGATCTGACATCATGGATGGAAGTGATTCTGAACAGTTTAACATGAAATGATTAAAAAAAATACATGGTCGCCCTAGCCGGTTTGGCTCAGAGGTTAGAGCGTTGACCTGTGGTCTGGAGAGACCTGGGTTCATTTCCTGCTAAGGGCATGTACCTTGGTTGTAGTTTGTTCCCGGCCCTGGTTGGGTCGTGCAGGTGGTGACCACTTGATGTGTCCCTTTCACGTCAATATTTCTCTCTCTCTCCCTCCCCCTCTATCTGAAGAAAGAACGGAAAAAATGTCCTTCGGTGAAGATAAAAAAAAAAAGATACATGGTGCCCGGCTGGTGTGGCTCAGTGGATTGAGCATCGTTCCATGGACTGAGAGGTCCTGGTTCGATGGCTGGTCAGTGCACATGCCCAGGTTGTGGGCTCGGTCCCTGGTAGGGGGTGTGCATGAGGCAGCTGATTGATGTTTTTCTGTCACATCAATGTTTTTATCTCTCTCCCCCTTCTTCTCATTATAAAAAAATCAATAAAAACATACTTAAAAAATAAATAAATAAAACAATGAGGTATCACCTCACACCTGTCAGAATGGCCTTCATCAACAAATCATCAAACAAGTGTTGGCAAAGGTGTGGAGAAAAGGAGATTCTAGTACACTGCTGGTGGGAATGGAGACTGGTGGAGCCACTATGGAAAACACTAGCCCAGGTTGCTCTTGGGGCCCAGTTTGGGGCCCACTATTAGTATTTGTGCCCTAATCAGAATCTTCTTCAAACCCTTCTCTAAGAATGTTTCAATATGCAACCCGATGAGGTCTTCTGGGCACTAGGACTGCTATCTATGATTAGACTACCCGTAACAAAGTTGAGGGAGACACAGTAGGGAGGCAGATGAGGACAAAAGCAAGGGAAGGCACACAAAACAGAAACTTACGCTTTGTCCGCCTGGCCGCTCCCCTCGCAGAGATTTCTGACACCTCTTGGCATGTGGCACGTTGGAATAAGCCCCCAACTCGGATCAGGTTTGCTAGCAGACACAATTACATTCACACAGTCACACTCACACACCGTTTTAATTTCCTTCCAGAAATTCCCTCTCCTGAGCAGCGCCTGTGCTGCTTGGGAGGTGATCAGTCTCCCCTTCCGCCCCAGTAGTGGGTCTGAATGAACAGAATTTGCCAGACTTGAACCAGAATTTTCCAGATTTGAACCCCACCTAACACCTTAGGGGGATTCCCAGGAGAGGAGAGGCTTTGCCGCATCCAGCCCTCTCACTCTCATCCAGATAGACCGGTCACCCAGAACTCGCCTCCGAAGGCTTTTACCAGGTCTCCTTTCATCTTTTGGGGGATATCTTGGTGTCTCCTGGCCGCTCATCAGAAACCCAAGTAGGATCTTCGGGGCCCTGGAACTCAGGGGGCACCTCCCCTCAGATCTCTAGGGGTCCGGCAGCTGGATCGAGAGAGGCTGCCCGTTTTAGGCATCTAGCCCTTGGTGTTCCAAAACACCAGGTTATCTCGCTGGGGCCTCCAAATGTTGTAACGTGTCAGCGAGATAACCAGACACACACAGTCGAATTGTAAAGGAGCACTTCATTACACAGGTGGGCTGGGGGGGTATAGCTTCCCCAGATCCTCAGCCCCGAATCTTCTTGCTCATCTGAGCAAGCCCCATTCCCCTTTTGGCGCCCCTCCTCAGGGGACCCGTACAATAGTGGGTATGACAGCGATTACAGAAGTCAAAATTAGCATTTTTCACTGGGCTCATGATTTGCATTTTCCGAGTGGGGCAACTATAACCTTAGGCAAAATTCCTTTACTTCTAGGGGTAATCAACCTATTATTGGAAAAATATCGAGGAAAGTCCATTAAAGATAAAAATGGAGTCATTTAGTTGCCTTAGCCAAGCATAAGAAAGGAATCTAGTCGCCTTAGCCTCAGGACCCAGGTCAGGTGGTTCCTTCTGCACATTTGGATTTTAGCTAAATAGTACTTTTTCTTTTTTTTTTTTTTTATCCTCACCCGAGGCTATTTTTCCATTTTTTGTACAGATAGAGTGGGAGGGAGAGAGAGGAAGGGAGAGAGAGAGAGAAACATCGACGTGAAGGGACACATCGAGTGGCTGCCACCCGCACGACCAACCAGGGCCGGGGACAAACTGCAACCGAGGTACATGCCCTTAGCGGGAACCGAACCCGGGTCTCTCTGGACCGCAGGCCGACGCTCTAACCGCTGAGCCAAACCGGCCAGGGCCTAAATAGTACTTTTTCTTAGCATACAATTTAAAGAAACCATGACCTTACAGTAAAATCTCGATATAATGGACTAATTCAGGTGAGGGAGTGTCCATTAAAGCTGAAAGTCTGTTGTATAATAAAATCTGTTGTATAAAGACTGTAATTTCCCCAGAGGTTAGTATAGATTCAGGTAGGTAGATTCAATGTAGATATTCTCAGCTACCTATGGGCCATAGTCTTCATTCCAAGGACTATTGGGGTAAATATACAAGGCTTCTTAACTACTCACCGGAGGTTCTCTATAATTATGCATTAAATGAATGAAGGAATGCAGATCTCTTCACTGCATATTATGTATATGGCCATGGATGGTGTTGGAAGAAGAGGAATGAGGAGAGTTGTAATTATTCTCACTATTGTCTGTGAACTTTGTATAGGGAACTAAGCTCATCTCTGAGGATAGTAGGAGGGATAAGATACCGTGTCTGTCCTTGATGGATTTGCATTCTATTTGGAAAGACCAACAAATATGAAACATTAAATACCAATAAAAGAAACTGTATGATCAATGCTATATGAGCAGTACATATAGGAAGTAAATAATATTGGGGTTCATAGGGGATTGTACTCATTAAGACCGGGAATGTACACATGAACTTTAAAGTGTGAATTGTATTAAGACAAGTGGACAGGGCAGGAAAGCATATACAATTAGAGAAATATCACAAAAGATGGTATAGAGGGATGCCAGCAAGCCAGTCAGGAAGGTGGGTAGAGTCTCATACAGAGAATGGTAGCACTTTGTTAGGGTTTTATAGGATCTGGTCTTCAGTTTTATAGGTCCAGAAAAACTCCCCATTTTTTTTCTAATTCAGAGTAAACATGTTCTCAAAGAGTTAATTCTGCTAACCAAATCTATTGAGACAAAAATGCAAATTAAAAAGACAACTTATTCATTTATAATGAGGACCTCTCAGTGACTGGGATGATTGGGTTTGATATCCAATCAGAGTACTTGGGAAGTTGGGTTAGTAATCAGATTATTGTCTGGTGAGCATAGAATTTAAACAAAGGACGCTTCTCTTGTTTTGAATGGGGAATCTGCTTAGGAAGGAACTATTTAAGTGTGACCAGTGTGGAGGAGAATTCAGAAAAAATGTCAAACTTTTAGAGACAATAGCAAGCCAACTATTATATGGTACATCCACAGCCAACCCTACACAAATCATTTGAATAAAAGTCTAAATTATAACTCTTTTCAAATGTATATTTCTCTCAGATTTTGCAAGACTTTTGACACATTCCCTCTCTTAGTATTCATTGATCTGAGTCTAGTTTTGAAAGAAAACAGAGGTTAAGGAAGTATCCCATCTTTAGTTTCATTTTCCAATGCTGTTGGGTAAGTTTTAAGCCTCTGATTATGGCATCAGGTCAAAGGAAAGAGTTTGCCCTGACAGACTTGTTACAGACCCAGAAAAAAAAAAAAATGCTTTCCGAGAAACTAATGTGCTTAGAAGAAATTTCCTAAAAAGCAAATAGGAATTCAGTGATTTCGGTAGTCTGGGAATCCCCTCAGCTGATGTACAATAATACTCCTTGGAAAGTATGGGAGAGGAGGGCAGTTTCCCTTTCATGGTTTTGACTGAGCTCCCAGAAGATTCCCTTAGGTCACAATGCCTAGTAATTAGAGGTTACATACTTTTGTTTAACCCTTCACAGCCAGCCTGAGCAAAGGCCAAAGTGGGGGTGGACCTTTACAGTTATCATTCTTGGGAGAGCTGAGAATAGCTTCTGTTTGGATGCATTTTAGGTCACGCAATGCTTTGTTTTCCTCACACTAGATGGCTGTGAATCTAGAGATACTATATAGTTCTGTCTTTCACTTGCTCTGTGATCTTGAACAAATTCTTCAGCCTGTTCATGCTTCATCTTTCTTTGAAAATGCACGTTATGATACCTAACCCATCCACCTTCCAGCTTACTTAAAGATGACAGGAGATTAAATGTGTATTTTAACAAGTCTAAATGCATTTTTCACTGGCTAACATTTCACAAGTATAGCTAGCTCTCTGGCCAAGTTTCAGCTTATCTCCTAGGTGCAATTATTTGTGTGGTATCTGTTAATATACCACACAAGATGTATCTGTTAATATACAGTAGTCACTAAGGCATGACTCTTCTGGTAGAACTGAGGGTTGAATCTTGTAACATTTACTGTTTTTATTTATTTATTTATTTTTAATCTTCACTTGAGGATATTTTTTCCATTGATTTTTAGAGAGAATAGAAGGGAGGGGGTAGAGAGAGAGAGAGAAACTTCAATGTGAGAGAGACATATTGATTGATTGCCTCCCTCACTCACCCCAACCAGGACTGAGAATTGAACCTGCAACCCAGGTATGTGCCCTTGACTAGGACTCGAACCTGTGACTCTTTGGTCTGAGAGTCAATGCTCTAACCACTAAGCTACACAGGCCAGGACACATTTGCTATTTAGAAGTTTTGTTTTCATTTTTTTTTAATGTCAGTGGAATCTAAAGAACAAAATAAGCAAACAAAGTAGGAACAGACTCAGATACAGAAAACAGATTGATGGTTGCCAAGAGGTTGGGGTTGGGAACCTGGGTTAAAAAGGTGAAGGGCCCTGTCTGGTAGGTTTGGCTCAGCAGTTAGAGCATTGCCCCGAGGACCAAAGAGTCCCAGGTTCGATTTGGGCCAAGGGCACATACCTTGGAAATTAAAGCCATAAGAATCAGAAGGGAAGAAATAAAATTCTGTAGAAATGGTTGGATAGAAAACCCAAAAGAATTTACTTTTAGAAATAATAGCTGAATTTATCAAAGTGGATGGATAAGAAGGTCAATATATTACACTTTCTACATCAGTAACAAATATAAATTATCTTTTATTTATTTTTTTCAGAGAGAGTAGAAGGGAGACAGAGAGAAAGAAAAAACATCAACTCAAGAGAGAGACATTGATTGGTTGCCTCCGGCATGACCCCAGCATGGACTGGGGATTGAACCTGAAACACAGGTATGTGCCCTGGACCAGGAATCAAACCCATGACCCTTCAGACCAAAGGCCTATGTTCTAATCGCTGAGCCAAACTGGCCAGGGCTGTAAATTATCTTTTAAATATAAATTGTCTTTTTAAAAATTTTTTTATCTTCACCTGAGGACATTTTTGCATTTATCTTCAGATAGAGTGGGAGAGAGAGAGGGAGAAAGAGAGAGAGGGAAACATTAATGTGAGAGAGACACATCGAGTGGCTGCCACCCACACGACCCCAACTGGGGAGGGGACAAACTGCAACCGAGGTACGTGCCCTTAGTGGGAACCGAACCTGGGTCTCTCTGGTCCACCGGCCGATGCTCTAACCCCTGGACAAAACTGGCCAGGGCTTAAATATAAATTATCTTTACAGTAGCAACAATAAATACATAGGAACATAAAATACTTAGGAATAAAAGTATCCAAAGGCAAGCAAGACTTGTTTGTGGAAAATGTAGATGGATTTTTCTAAAATAATGTCAAGTAAAATAATGCCGAGATTAAATACAGAACGATAATCCTTTGATAAAGCTCAGCAAAGCTAACTCTTTTGTTTAGGTATGTGTATGTAAAATAAAACTTTTTAAAAAGCAAGGAAGTAATGGTTGCACAACAGTGTGAATGTACTTAATGCCACTGAACTGTGCACTTAAAAATGGTTAAGATAGGCCTGGCAGGGTAGCTTAGTTGGTTAGAGCATCGTTCCCATTTGCCAAGGTTTCGGGTTTGATCCCAGGTCAGGTCACATACAAGAATCAACCAATGAAAACAAATTGATGTCTTTCCTCTCTTTCTCTCTTCCTCCCTCCCCCCCCCTCCTCTCTCTCTCAAATCAATCAATTAAAAATGGTTAAGATAGTAAAATGTTGTATATTTTACGAAAACAAGGGAATAATAAACACAGAATTCAGGATAATGATTATCTTGGGGTTGGAGGAGCAAGGGAATGGGATAGGGAAGGGGAACACAGTTATATTTTAAGTTGTTAATGTACTACTAGTTCTTGATTTTTGGGTGGTGAGTTTATGGGTCTTCATTATATTATAAATATATAAATATATGCATGCGTGGATCAGAGATGACAGTGTATGTATTATCAACTAAAGTGATGATTAATCCAAATCTGTACACCCAAGGTCCATTAAAAATTAATTTATCATAAAATCCTCATTTCAGATAAATATTATTGAGTAAGTTTTAGCTTCCTCGTTTCTCCTTTGGAGAGGTGCCAAAGAAATGTGGTATAATTATGCCATTACTTTTCTGAGTCATTTCTTATTTTAATACTGAAAGTTTCTAAGAATCTCTATTAAGTTGAAGCAATATATGTCTTTTTTTTTTTATCCTCACCCGAGGACATTTTTGCATGTATCTTCAGAGAGAGAGAGAAAAAAAAAATCAACATGAGAGACACATCGAGTGGCTGCCACCCACATGACCCCAACCAGGGCCGGGGACAAACTGCAAACAAGGTATGTGTCCTTAGTGGGTACCAAACCCGGGACTCTTTGGTCTGTGGGCCGATGCTCTAACCGCTGAGCAAACTGGCCAGGGCAAGTTGTAGCAATATTTTGGCTTAACATAGTGATTGATGAGTTTAAATCAGCCTGCTGTTCAGAGAGAGTCACTGAGTTGTTAACCCAGAGATCAAAGAACTGAAAGGAAGAGATGAAAAAATTATGGTTAGTGAATTAAATTGAATAGATGAAGTGTTAGGAGATAAAACCAGGGGATAGGCAGAGAAGAGAGAGGTGGGAATTGGTTTTCTTTCCTTTTCCTACCCACCCCCAACATATTTTTCTTTTTTTCCCCCCTCTTTATTTCTTTCTTTAACTTCCTTCTTTCTTCCTCTTTCTCCTCCATCTCTTTCTTTTTTTTTTCTCTCTTTTCTTCATGTCTCCATAGGGCAGGATGACTATGGATTACATATATTGACAAATACCAACATAGGGGGGGTCTCAAATTATACGTTGTTCTTTTTTTTTCTCACCCAAGGACATTTTTGCCTTTCATCTTCAGATAAAGTGGGAGGGAGAGAGGGAGGAAGAGAGAGAGAGGAACATTGGGTGGTTGCCACCCACACAACCCCAACCTGGGCCAGGGACAAACTGCAACTGGGGTACGTGCCCTTAGCGGGAACCAATCCTGGGCATCTCTGGTCCGTGGGCTGACACTCCAACTGCTGAGCCAAACCGGCCAGGGCTTAAATAAAATTTTTATTAAAAATAACTATTTTAGTCCTGGCCGGTTTGCTCAGCGGTTAGAGTGTCGGCCTGCAGTCCAGAGAGACCCAGGTTCAGTTCCTGCTAAGGGCACATACCTCGGTTTGTCTCTGGCCCTGGTTGGGTCATGTGGGTGGCAGCCACTTGATGTGTTCCTTTCACATCGATATTTCTCTCTCTCTCTCTTTTCCTTTCTCTCCCTCTCACTCTATCTGAACAAAAAAGTGGAAAAAATGTTCTCAGGTGAGGATAAAAAAAATAATAAAAAATTAAAAATAACTATTTTATGAAACAAAAATAATTTAGTGAAAAGAGTAGCAAGCTTAATAGAAGATAACTGGGCTCTTATATCTACTATTCCATTTAATTTGTTGCGATATTACGTCATGTAGGCTCTGGAAAACTTGTGAGAATATGGATAAAAAAGACCACTAACATCTTAATGTTGTGAAAATAGTTTTGACCTTGTGGACTTCTTGAAAGTGTCTCAGGGAGCCTTAAGAGGGAGGGGGGAGGAGTGTTACACTGGAGAATTGCTGTTCTGTAATATAATGTAGTATAATCTGTGCTCATTCAACCCTTTCCTACTTGTTAACACACTGAAACTTAAGACTTCTACCACAAAGCACATGTAATTGATATTCAGTGGTTATATTTATTAGAACATTTAATGCAAAATAAACAACAGAACAATAATAACAGTAAAGAAATTAATGAAAACAGAAATGATTCACAAGGCTATCACTACTATAAATTAGAAAACCACAAGTATTTGAAGCACCTACAAGTGTCTAAGAGCATTATTCAATATAACACACGCTAACTAGGCAAACGTGAAGATCGCTTACTATATAACTAGAAAACAACTTTATGCAGAATCTGGTACAAACCCTTTGGTTTCTGGGGCTTTAGACACCAAGAATCCTATTTTACTAGCAAGTATTGAGCACCTTCCAGGGTATTATCCCAGGGCTGCTATGGGAATACAAGTAAGTAGAACATGGTCTCAGGATGAAAAAGCAAGTATTATAAGATAACCATTGGGCGATGACCAGTGATGGAAGCTTAGAAACCATCAGAGATCCCATGGTTGCTGAAAGGAACCTTGGAATCTCCTAAGGGTGGAAGACATTGTAAGCAGATAAGAAGAATGCTGTGTTTTAGGGGAGGTAGTAAGGTGGAGAGATCCATTCTAAAGTATATGTGTGTGTGGGATGCCTCAGGAAAGGATTATGGCAGGTAACTCTTGAACAGAGTCTTGAAAGATGAGTAGGTATTGGAGAAATGGGTAAAGGACAGGGCCTTTCAGATAGAAAATAACATGGAAATGGCAAATAATTAAATGAGTAGAGAGTTCAAGGAGATGACAATTGGCAGCAGCATTCAGAGAGATAAGCAGTATGGACTTTATTTTGAAGGTGAGGAGAAGTATTAAAGATTTTAAAAGAAGAGTAGTATCAGATTTGCATTTTAGAACCTGTCAAAGAAAACCATAGCTCTGCAATAGTTAAAGAGGTAAAAACAGATTTTGTTCAGGAACTACTGCAATAGGGGTAAAGAGACCTCAGTATAGAACTGGGCTCAATTCTGAATGCAGCATGGAAAAGCAGAGATTTATAGTCCCATTTCTCTATAGAAATTTATGTAGATTTATGACATATATCCTTTGTTCATACTATATATTTCTATATTATATATCACATTGTAAATATGTGATACAGGTTTTATAGATTTATATACAAATCCCTTGGATAACATTGTGGCTTCTCATTATTGCTTGTAGGTACCCATCAGAAAGCTAGTCAGTAAGAGGGCCTGTTAGGTTCCAGGCACTCTCCTCTGCTATTTACTTTTCTGTCAGTTCTCTGATCAGCTTTATGGTTGGTGCTTTGATATCAATGGAAAGGATACATACATACAAAATACATTAAATTTTTTTCTGAAATTTTTATTGAGCTATAATTGATATACCATACAGTTTACCAATTTAAGATGTACAGTTCAGTAGTTTTTAGTACAGTATATTTTACAGAGTTGTACAGCCTTTACCACAATCAATTCTAGATTTTTTTATACCCACCAATGTAAAAGAAGTTGTGGTACTTTATTAGAGAAAAATGATTTTGATTCTTTTTAAAGTAAAACTATCTTAGATATCCCTATATTGTATAGTATAGGCATGACTTCAAAAGATAAGATTATGTATTTTCCTAAGAAAAAGAATCACAGAAAGTAAAGGTGATTGCCAGATATGCACTTATATTTCTTTTCAACATTTTCTTTAGTAGACAAAAACATTTTATATTTAAAATGTGTCCAAAATATTACTATATAGATAAAACCAAACTGTACAGTAAACACACATATCCTAATTGCTTCAAAGCATCTCAATGAGAAACAAAGTTGTTAAAATCAAATTAAAACCAGAGCTGCTAATTCAGTTATGAAATATTTGCATTCTTACCAGTTTCCCTTAGCTTACAATTTTTTCATAGTACCTTTCATGAATTACAGCCTTTTTATAAAACAAGATAACATATAAGAACTTTTTCCTAGATATATATGTGCTGTATCATTATTGGGGAAAGTGGATTTGCATTAAAATTTGAGGGGGAATGTTTATTATATACATGGATGCTTTTGACTTACAAGATCTTGACTTCAGTAATAATGTTAATGTCTCATTATATCTGCAGATCGTAATATGGAATATAGATCAAATACAGACAGATAACTTAGAGAGACAGAAATGTTTTCATTGTCACAGCAGAAGAGTTATGAACATCAAGTCTTATCGAAGGTTCCCTAACCTGCAAATGCATGAATGTGCATTGTAATAGGCTGCAGAAAATAATTTTCCTATTACAGAATTCTATCATTACATCCTCACAGTTAAACCTGTTCTGAGTTTTCATATCCTTTTTTCTAGGACTTCAGATCTTTTTGATGTTTTAAAAAATTCCTTCTTTCAGCATTCTGTAATGAGAAAACAAGAGTTTGTTATAAACTTGGGCTGCTCTTATTTCCCAGTTATTAAGAGTTGACATAAAAAAACATATAGCAAGAAAGAAAAACTAATGGTAACCAAAGACCCCTTATCAAAACACCTTATACAGGATCATAGGATCTTTCTACAGTTGTCTATTTTCTCAAAACATCTGTTTGGATAAAACATTATAAATTGGAAGTAATCTGGTAACCTACCTTTATTATAATGTTTGCTTGTTTCGATCTGGGATTTAGGCATCTTTGTCTTTTATGTGCTTTCAAGGTGATACTGTTAAGGGAAGATCCAAAACAGTTACATTTTGGATGGAAAAGCATAAGCAAAAAAAAAAAACCCCAAATACCTCCACCATTGTCATCTTTAGCAAGCCCATTACTTACATCACTTCTGTTTTGTCACATCTGTTACTTGGGTATATTACAGAGATTTTCTCAATGTCTGCCACTTTCACTGCCTTTACTCCAGGACCTATGCAAAGACAGCGTCCCCCTTTGAACATTGGGAAACCTAAAACAGATCATACATCAGTTATTAATGGATCTGATTGCAACAGATGACTATGGTTTATAATCTTAGTAAAGAATCTGAGCCAAGTTTTCATTAAGGATAAAGATGGTAATTTGTCAAAAACACTTAACAAAGCTGTTACTGGGAAAAGAGCTTAAGTAATATGTTGATTTTCTCTTTGAATTTGTAACCAAACCATTAAAGAACAGAGGAAAGCATAAAAGAAGTTTAGTGGAGATCAAGCTTACTTAAATTTTGCTTTGCACTCAAGAATTTTTCTAAGAAGCTAGTAACATTATCTCACAAAAATATATATTTTTTCTTTAAATCCTCACCGAGATATTTTTCCATTTATCTTTAGACAGAGTAGGAGGGAGGGAGAGAGGAAGACAGACAGAGAGAAACATCCATGTGTCACATCAGCTGGTTGCCTCCACAGAGCTAGCCTCGACCAGGGCAGGGATGAACTGCATCCAAGATACGGCACATGCCCTTGGCCCTTGACCCTTGGCCCTTGGCCCTTGGCTGGTATCAAACCTGGGTCTTGTTGGTCCACAGGCCAACACGCTAACCGAACACGCTAACCGCTGAGCCAAACCAGCCAGGGCCTCACGAAAATCTTTTTAAAGATTTTTTTAAACATTTAAAACTATGGCTAATGGCTCTTGCCATATTTTGTAGCCAAATAAAAAATTCCATGAAGTTTTATCATCTCTAGTTTCAATAATCATCTCTAATGCCTCAAGCATTTCTTACATTGTCTGTCACAGCTGTAGTAACTTACATTTCTTACATTCTCTGTTAAAGTTATAGTAACTTGTAATGTGCAAGGTTAAATAAAAAATTAGTATATCTTTTAGGATAAAAGTGATTTGAAGAATTAGAAAACAAATTTATAGTCTGAAAAGTAAAAAGTACCATATACCTTGACAAGTTGTAGCACAGACTATCACAGCCAAGACTATAGCCATGCCCTTCACATTCATGTTTGTTGCTGCTGCTTCAGCTTTGATCTCTTCTTGCAGGGAGTAGAAAGGCTGGACATGTAAGCGAATTCTTAGTTGGCATATATAGGGCATCTAGACACCAGTAACAGGAATTTCCCTCCTTGAGTCATACTCCTTTCTTGATTCCAAGAGTTTCTCTTTTGCCCCTTCCTATTCGTTACAATGTCAAAAGTAATACTAATGTGAAAGTACTTTTTACTATAAAGAGTAAACCACTGTATACCCACATGGAACCAGCCTTCTTAAGATGTCATTTCCTAGAAATGTATTTCATTATTGGACTACCCTGGGTGGTGGAATTTTGATTGCCATTTATTCTTTTATTCAGGAAGATTATCTTCCTATGTTTTAGTCCTTTCACCTTCCATCCTTTACGTAACTGTACAAAAAAAATTCTTAAAAAACCCAACTTTTATCATTTTACTTTTGCTTTTAAGTCCAAACTCTTAATCATTTATAAAAATCCTACATTATTTGACATCAAATGACATTTATTTAACCTTATTTATATTTTTGCCAACTATAATTGCATATCTAAAGAAGTCTTCCTGTATACTTCTGAATTTATAGCCATTTCTTTTTGCATATTGAATAGTTTTTACTTTTTATTTTAGCACTGTTATTTAGCACATAAAGTACTATGAGTTGTGGATTTTTAAAAAAATGATCTTTTCTCATGTAGTGTTTTTATGTTTAGGGTTCTACTTTGATGTAAACCCTGTTTTCTTTTTATTTTTACCTTTTCCTCTTCAGCTCTTTAAATCTATTTGTTTTAAATGTGTCACTTGTAGACACTTAAAAAAATCATATCCAAAGATTTTTTTAATGGGTAAATGTATTTATAAGTGGTAATCTGAAAGATTTTAAAATGCTTTCTTGCTATTTCTTTTGTGTCTTTGCTTTCTTCCTAATGTTAAATATATTTTCTTTAACATTTTTCTTATGCGATTTGAAAGGAATACATAGTTTTACATTTTGCTAGTAATCTTTTAAAAAATTGTATGCATAACCTAGGACTTGATTAATATTCTGTGGCATACTGTTTTAAATAAGCATAATTCAGATTTTCATAAAACATGAAAAACTCTCTTCCTTTTTTGTCTTCATGTGTGAATTAATATTTAGTTGGGTAGAAAACTTGTGGGTCACAATTTTCTCCTTCAGAACTCTGTGTATGTTGTTTTACTGTCATCCATTATTACAATTGTAGTACATAATAATGTAAAAACATCAGAAATTAGTTTTCCTCTCCTTTGGATATACACACACCTAGCCATTTTTCACCTAGCCATTTCCATATCAGACTATACCAGGTCTCTAATTTTTCTGTATGTCAGGGCATATTTCTAAATATTTTAGGAGGAAATAGAGAAAAGGAACAGTACCCTCTTCCTGTGAGGAAGACCACCCAATAGTTTGTAGGGAGGGGCTATTCCTACCCATGTGTATATAGCTTTGTCTGCTTCCCTAGAGCAGAATTGCAGTTTGGATGCTGAGGGAGGTTTAGTTCTTCACTTCAAGTCCTCAGGTAATAGATCCAAAATTATGCAGAGTTCGGAGAGGGACTCGTTTTGTATTTTAATCTTCTCACCTCATTTTCCTGAACAATACAAAGAGTGAACCCAGTTAGGCTCTGGCAGGTGCTAATATAACTGGATGCTCTCTCCTCCACCAGTGACCCAGCCTTGAGGTTTACTGGAAAGCATTACCCTTTTCTACAGTAGTTAATTTGCTAAGTCATTCACTTAACAAATATTTATTTTAGGTGTCTCTTACCTTCCTGACACTCTTGAGTATTAAAGATAGAGCAGTGAACAAAACCAACCACGTTCATTTTGTGTCTTGCAAATTTTGCAGCTTTCTAACTAAGTAATTATGGAAGATGGTCTGCCTGATTTCTGCTGTTTCTTTCTTTTTTCTTTTTTTTCTTTATTGATGTTAGAGAGAGGGGAAGGGAGAGAGAGAAAGGGATAGAAACATCGATGAGAGAGAACATCAATGGGCTGCCTCCTGCATGCCCCCAACTGCGGATCAGGCCCACAACCTGGGCATGTGCCCTGACCAGGAATCGAACCTCGACCTCCTAGTGCATGGGTTGATGCTCAACCACTGAGTCACACCAGCTGGACTGATTTTTGCCATTTCTTTAGATGTGTGTCTTCAGGACTATGCCTTGTTCTGTACTAAATACTTTGTAATATCATATGAGGATGAATAATTACGTTCAAAATATTCCTTCATCTAGTGAGCTACAGAGATTCCTCTTTTTTCTATTCATATAATATGGTTCCTCTAGTTTTCTCTCCTTTCCTGAATACTTTCCTTCCTTTAAGTTGTGATATCTTCATGAAGCCTTCTTCAAAACATAGTGATTTCTTCTTCATTTGGCTTCATAGCACTTACTTCTTGTCTAGCTTTATCCAGTAGAAAATATAATGTGAGCCACATATTTAATTTTAAATATTCTAGTAGCCACATTTAAAAAGTAAAAAGAAACAGGTGAAAAAGTTAATTTTAGTAATATATTTTATTTAATCCAAAACATTTAAAGTTATTTAAACAGTGTAAAAGTATTAAATGAGATTTTTTTTTTTTTTTTAGTTCCGAGTTCTTCAAATTGGACAAGCAACATTTTATATGTTCAGTAGCCAAGTGGTTAGTGTTTACCATAGTGGACAGTGTAGGTCTAATTATTCATTTGGCATTTAGCATATTATACTGCCTTGACACTTTACTTAATTTTAAATAAAGATGGGAATGGAGCAGAGAGATACTGTGCTTTTTGTTTTGTTTTGTTTTGTTTTGTATTAGAAGCTTTTGTAAGTCTCCCTAGTATTTTTGTTCTTTCTTTCTTCATTAAATCATTATATCTCATTGTTCTTTCTCTTTGGTTAAGCAGGAGAAAGATTAGACTGCACTCTGTCTTTTTAATAGCTTTTACCTGTTGTTTCTGGAATTAGGACTGTTTCAAGTTTACCCACTCAAACAAGTTCCCCCTTGAATTTAAAGGAGTATCCCAGGGAACAAATCTAATTTCTGTAAGTAATTACCAAAGACCCTTCCAGCTTAAAAACCATAGACATAATCTATGATTCATCTGAAGCTTTAGTTGTGATTTGAAATCTGTGATTCATTTGAAGTTTTAGTTATGGTCTCAAATTATCCAATTAATGTAGACTTTTCAGATGTTCAAAAATATTTTCAAGTGGGAAGAGATTAATGCAAAACATTTAAAGGCCCTGGCGCTCTGGCCAGTTTGGCTCAGCAGTTAGAGCATTGGTCTGGCAGACTGAATGGTCATGGGTTTGATTCTCAGTCAAGGCCATGTACCTTGGTTACAGGTTTGATCCCTAGGGCACGTTCAGGAGGCAACCAATCGATGTGTCTCCTCTCATTTCCATGTTTCTCTCTTTCTCCCCCCTCTTGTAGTCCCACCCCCACTCTAAAAATCAATGGAAAAAAAATATCCTCAGGTGAGGATGAACAACCCCCCCCCAAACAAACAAAACAAAATTTAAAAATTTCATTTCCAACCCATCATCTACTAAGACTATGAAAAATATATTGACTGCAAACATAAAATAATATCAAGCATATTCTGTCTAGTTAAATTAGTAAAAAGTAGGTTAGAAAAAGGAATATTCCTATTATAAATCAGTATTACATAATAGAGTCCTGTTGTTTTTATTTTTATTTTTATTTATTTTTTCATCATTTGATAGTGTGAAAACTGGATTTATTTTTATTTATTTTTTATTGTTGAAAGCATAACTTGTCCCCACCTTTCCCCCCCATTGATGTTGTTTTGTTTTTATAGAGGGCAGATGACTTACTTCTAGGGAACAGGTTGTCATACATATGATAGGCACCTAAAATAATGTGAACAGGCTGAACAGATTGAGGTAGACTTCTTAACTCTTAAAAGTACAGTAATATAGTACCTGATGCTCTTTCATAAAGGGATTAAAACATTTAGGGAGTTGCCAGTGGAAATTTTTAGGAACCCTTAATGGAATATTACTTCTGTGATTTTCTTAAATACTCTTTCCCAAATTAGACAAATCCTGCAGGATATATCCAAGACAGCCATTAGGCACTTTTTCTTTTTTCAAAAGACTTAGAAAAAGTTATAAAAACAATTTAAAAATCATTAAAGCTAGAAAGCATTCCAAAGAGAGTGAATTTTGAATAAAGATGTTCTTGAGCCTATATTTGATATGTTTCTTGGACTGGAACATACGAAGACATTTGCAAAAGCTGTACCCTGCTAATGCAATCTGGTATTTGAGAATAAAATGTGCCAGAGCTCACATTTTGTAAAGACAACTTCATCCTTGATACGTGCTACCCAAACATTGTAGTCCCATGTGGATGCAAAAAGAAAGGGCCAATTTTCAGTGGCCACCATCACTAGACTGACTTTCCCATGTTTGAGAGAGAGACTGCCTGTCATCTCCCTTTTCCTCTCCCTGTCGGAATGCCAGAAAGAATGAAGTCAGAACCTTGGCACATCTTATATGAAAGATTGCTGAACACTGTACCAAATTTCTGATGTTAAAGGAGAGAGAGATATCTGTACTCTGAAAGATGAGCACAAACTTCCAGTGATTGAAGACTTGAAAAATAGTTACTGGCAATTCAATTTATTTTGCTTTTTTACTGTGCCTGTTTATGCTGATCAGATACAGGCTATCTTTATCTTGTTCCTGGAGTTGGATAGTTTTCCCTTGTCTTAATTTATTGCAAAGGAAAGGGTTTTCTGGAACAGCTAAGCTAAGCTACCAGTGATTTCTTGAACTACAACTCTCATTTTCTTGGAAATTAGTTATGATTTTGATCTATCATTCCTCTTCTAAAAAGAAAACTTAATGTTACCTCTTTGGAAGGAGTGTTATCAAATAATTAATATATGCTTTTTATTAACCTGGAAAAACACAGTATATAAATATTGTTTCTTTCTCTCTCTCTCTCTCTCTCTCTCTCTCTCTCTCTCTCTCTCTCTGTCTCTCTGTCTCTCCTCACCTGAGGACATTTTGTCCAGATAGATTGGGAGGAAGAGAGAGAGAGAAACATCAATGTGAAGGGAACACATCCATTGGTTGCCACCCGCACAACCCAACCAGGGCCAGGGACAAACTGCAACTGAGGTATGTGCCCTTAGCGGGAACCGAACCCAGGTCTCTCTGGACTGCAGGCCAATGCTTCAACCGCTGAGCCAAACCAGCCAGGGCTAAATATTGTTTCTTTCATCTAGAATAGGTATGGGGAACCTTTTTTCTACCAAGGGCCATTTGAATATTTATAACATCATTTTGCAGGCCATACAAAATTATCAACTTAAAAATTAGCCTGCTATATTTGGTCAAACATTTAACTCACCACTAATGTGACTGGAACTGCTTCTCCTTGGTTAGGCATGTAATGTTAGCTGGTATTAATGATGTTGGTACTTGCAACTGCTTTTCCAGGTTTGCCTTGGCCAGTCTGGAGAGCAGTGGACTCTTTGCAGTGCTAAGTTTTGAAAAGAACTGCTCACATCAGCAGATGTATATTTCAGCGCATGTCTCCTCAAAGTGGGAAATTCATCACTGCTTATGTAACAACTCATGCAGTGGGGGGTTGTACCTAGCTCTCAGCTCATCATCGCTTTGCAGCAGAATGATTTCCTGTTGTAGTTTTCAGGCACACCAGTTGGTTCCACATTGAACAATGTAGCAAAGATGTTCAGTTCCATTTGTTTATTTATTTATTTATTTTTTTATCCTCACCCGAGGATATTTTTCCATTTTTTGTACAGATAGAGTGGGAGGGAGAGAGAGGAAGAGAGAGAAAGAGAGAAACATCGACGTGAAGGGACACATCGAGTGGCTGCCACCCGCACGACCAACCAGGGCCGGGGACAAACTGCAACCGAGGTACATGCCCTTAGCGGGAACCGAACCGGGTCTCTCCGGACCGCAGGCCGACTCTCTAACCGCTGAGCCAAACCGGCCAGGGCCATTTGTTTATTTTTCACATCCTTGGATCTTTCATTAAATGCCTCAGTTAGTCCTTCACCAGCATATTCACAGAAGGCTTATGTCCTTCTAGAGTGGGGAAATGTACTGTTATTACTTTTGCATTGCACTTTCCACAGCGTTAATTTAGCGTCAAATTATTTCATGTTTGAAAGCAGGGAGCTGAGAAGCTGGTTTGGGCCCTGCAGCTTGATGTTCAGCTCTGAGAGTTATTTGGTAATATCTGCCATGAACTCTAAATCACACAGCCACTTGCTATCATTAAGTTCCCTGACAGGTTTTCCCTTCATCTCCATGAACTTGGCTTCATCCAATTTGTAAAACCTCATGAGCATGTTCCTGCAACTCAGCCAGGACACTTTACAATGATAAACAAGATCACAGTACTCAGAGTCAAGATCATTCAGTAACTCCTTAAACTGGTGACTGTTAAACCCTCTGCTTTTGACAAAATTGATGCATTACACTACTGTTGACATACATTGTTTAGCCCTAACAACTGTGAACAGACTTTCTTGGTGTATGATGCAGTGGCATATAGTTAAATCACTTGGAGCATGACTGAGACGACTCAGTTCTTGCTTGACAAATGCAATTAGCCCTTTTTTCGGGCCAACCATGGCTGGAGCTCTACCTGTAGTAGGCCACTTAACTTTTCAGATGTTAGCTCAAGTTTTTTCATTGATGAAACAAGTCTCTCAAGTCCTCACCTCTTATAGTGCCACGCACGGCTTCCAGTGTCAGCAGTTCCTCTCATGTGTCAAACTCTGCAGTGATCCCACAAACAAAAATGTCCAGTTGGACAGTATTTGTTATGTCCATTGTCTTGTCACAAGCCAGAGAAAAATTGGAAATCTTCTGCAGAATCCTTCAGTGTTTTTTCAATATCTTGTGCCAAGTCAGTAATCTGATCTGGGATGGTTCTCCCAAACTAACACTCTGAAACAGTTTTACCTTGTCCGATGTAACAACTCCGCAGCAGCCACCATGCACACTCTCACCAACTCTCCCTCTACATGAGGCCACAGCTTCTTTGCATTAGCTCACTCACTACATAACTCATCTGAATAACATCTCTGTCACAACAAGGCCTAGTGAAGGCGGCTTGTTGTGATTCCAAACTTTGCTAAAGAGCATTGATTTTATCCAGGTGCATTTGGCCTCCCAATTCATTGAGTTTAAGATGTTTTGAGCTGTAATGACGTTCCAGATTGGCTTTTTTCATTACTGTTAATATATCACTACAAACTAGGCACACAGGTTTGCCTTTGACTTCAACAAAAAAGTAAACATTGTCAGTTTCTCTGGAAAGATCGACACTTTGCATTAACTTTTCTTTATAGTCACTATTTGTAGGATATCACATCACTTAAGTTTTAATAACTATCCAATATGTGTGTGTTGCCAGCAACATGATTATTTTGCTTTGATCGCCATTCTAATCCTGCATCTTGGATTTAGAACATGTCCAACATTAGTACATCAATTCTTGAGGTCTTTTCTGTGTACTGTAATTTCCTTAATCTTCATCTGAGATTCAGTTTTTGCGAGGATTGTTGATCATGGATGTGTGGATAAAGGTTGGATTGGAGTTATTGTCTTTGTTGACAAAGAAGTTGACAACATTGTTATTGTTATCTCATCCCATCTTGTCTCATCATCACCAGATGGCTGTAGTTTTGCCACAGTGTGTTAACACTTTCACAATATGTATACTCCCAGCCTGCCTGGCACTGACTGTCCTCTGAGTCACTGCAATACAGGCAGATGGGCCAAGGCAGCTGATGAGTAGCAGCATAAGTGTCTGTCCCATCATGTACTTGTCTGTGTACTGTTTATCCCGTAAGGGACATTCCTTGCTTGTCCTTCAAATTGTACATTATTATTATGATTCACTTAATATAAATTTATGTTGCTGTGGAAAAAGATTTATTGAATTCAAGTCCTGCCTGCAGTTGCCTTGGCCAGACCAAATGATTTTGAGGGCCTTATATGGCCCACGGGTCACATTCCCCATCCCTGATCTAGAACCAAATTTACTTGACTTTGTTGCATTTTGCCAAATGAACACTGCCACATTTATTTGAGAATAATTAATAAATGTCAAAGAGAAGTTACCTGATTTCTTTTTACAATAATTCAGAGGGTCAAAAAAGACATGGGGTTTGAAAATGAATTGCTTTCTTTTAGAGTTTTGGCTAAAATTTTAAAATCTCATATGTTAAAATTTAGAACACAGAAGAAGAAACTATAAAGTCTGTTACCATGGTGAATAGATTAACCCTCTTTCCACGCTTTCTATACTACTCTTCATAAAACATTTGCATCTATTGGAGCCAGGAGCAGTGGCTTGTGCAAAACAGTTTCGACATCACCACAGACTTCATAGGAGTCTTTTTTCTCACAACAAAGGCAGCTCTATGCATGACTTTAAGTTGGCCGCCTGAGAAATGATTGCCATTGACAGCTGCCAAGTCAATGTGGATGTTAATGTTAATTTTTCAAGTTGGGAAACAACATGTCTGTTGTTAGGGGATAAAAACATGTAAGAGATTAGCAGTGAGCAACTTTATAAACAACGAATTGAAGGAAGCTTGATTCAATAAGAACGGAAAATTGTGCAGTAGCTTCACTTATCAGTTTATTACTCTATTACTCAGAAGCTGGGAGAGAGGGGAAAATAGATCTGGCTGATATTATTTCAGGGTTAGTTAGAGAGTAATGCACAGAAGGATCTTGCCTGGAGAGATGTGTCCTGCATATGAATGTTAGAGGAACTGTGTATGTGAGGTATGAAGCTGCACTGAATTTATTTGTATTTTTTTAATAGGGTAAGTAAAATGTCCATTTATATGGACCATTTTATTATCATGGCTTGCCATTATGGACTAAGGTTAACTAAATGTAATATTTTAAATAGGAGATATAGTTAGGAATGTGAAAAACAACAACAGGATTAGAAGGACATTTTTGGTTATAAATAATTTATCATCTCAATACTTAGAGTGACTTTCTTTTGAATTCAAAACAAGAACCACTTTTAAAATATTTAGATAGGCTGTATATAATTTTTATTTTGTATATTATGCTAAATGCTATTTTCCTTTTTAATAAAAAGCCAACAAAACATTCTTCTCATTTTCCTATTTCTAAGATTTTCCTAACTTTCTGATTCCACTTTAGAAGCATGCACAACCTAGGTTACTTTCTATATTTCTTGCTTTTCTATTCTACTTTTAATGTGTGGGTAGGTGAGCAGTAAGAGGTATGTGTAGTCAGGGAGATGTGGCTCACTCCTCAGCTCTGGCTTCCTGTCTCTCACCTTGCGTCTTTACCAGTTGGGGGCTGGGAATAGAGTGGTAGCAAGATGGGTGATGGAGACCATAGTAATTGCCATTGTTTGTTTGGATGCCTGCCATGTGCCAGGTGTTGTACATAGTGTCTCACTTGTTCTCACAGTAACTCTGTAAGCAAGGGAACCACTGTTTTCTCTCTTTTTTTTTTATCCTCACCCCAGGACATTTTTCCATTTTTTGTTCAGGTAGAGTGGGAGGGAGGGAGGGAGGGAGAGAGAGAGAGAGAGAGAGAGAGAGAGAGAGAGAGGGAGAGAAAGAGAGAGAGAAACATCGATGTGAAAGGGACACATCGAGTGGCTGCCACCCGCACGACCAACCAGGGCCGGGGACAAACTGCAACCGAGGTACGTGCCCTTAGCGGTAACTGAACTCAGGTCTCTCTGGACCACAGGCCAACGCTCTAACTGCTGAGCCAAACCAGCCAGGGCTATTTTCTTTTTAAAGAAGAAGAACATGAGGCTTCAAGGGATTATGTAAGTCTTCCCCCACATCATTTAGCACATTTAGTGAGTAGCAGAGTCAGGGGACAGCAGCAGAAAAAACACACTTGAGTTCCCGTCTTCCGTGATGAAAATGGGGGAGTGAAAGGCCACCCAGAGGTCTGACTATATATCTCCCAAACCCAAGGCTCCCTGGAAAATAGAAAATTCAAAAAAGATTGGAGCCCTGGCCGGTTTGGCTCAGCAGTTAGAGCGTCAGCCTGTGGTCCGGAGAGACCCAGGTTCGGTTCCCGCTAAGGGCACATACTTCAGTTGCAGTTTGTCCCCGGCCCTGGTTGGGTCATGTGGGTGGCAGCCACTCGATGTGTCCCTTTCACATTGATGTTTCTCTCTGTCTCTCTTCCTCCCACTCTATCTGAACAAAATATTGAAAAAAAATGTCCTCGGGTGAGGATAACAAAAAAACAAAAAACAAAAAAAGATTAGAGTAAAAGACTAAGTATGGAATAACATGGGATATAGATAATCTGAGGGTCCTGATGAGAAAACAATTAGGAAAGTCCAGAGCCCCATTTAAGTTATCTTTCATTGAATACCAGGAAAGTGATTAATGTGAGACTTCTTAAAACTTGTTCTTTTTAAAGTAATGTTTATCCTCTATTTTCTCATCATGACTAACTGTAGTACCTCTCAGAACACTTAAGAACAATTGGTAGTTATTCCAGTGATAGAGAAAAAGGAAAGAAGCCTGTGTTCTTTCTACAACTTGGTGAGGTGGACAGAAACTCTGGTCTGAGACAACAGTAGGCAGCCATCAGGTTGTTACGGGCCTTAGATCCTCCCAGGGGTCTAAGGATAGAGGAGGAAGAAAGGAAACTGCTGTAGGATGTCAGTGATGGTGCTGCTCCCTTATTCCCATCCCTCCATCCCACTACCTTTCTCCTTACTAGCCTTAATTCTTAAATCAGTACATTCTACTTTCCGAACAGTAGTCCTGGTTGCTACTTCTTTCCTCATCCCAGGTCCCTTCCCTTCTAGAACCCTTGAAGTTTGATTTTACATGTTTGCAAGGATGTCAGGGATCAGGCACTAGTAGATGGAGTTCTGTAAGAGTTAAACTAGTGGAAGGAGATTTTATTTATACCTGTGGAGTCTCCCCAAATTCTGAAGAATATATAGAGTTCATAGCTGAGTCAGGAAAACCAGAGAGGCATGTAAACAATTGCCAGAATTGTGGGCTCCAGCAGTAGTTCTCAAATTGTCAGGGATTCAAGAGTTAGGGAAAAAGAAAATAGCAGCAATTTTAGAGTAAGAGGGGAGTGGGCCTGGGAATTGCCAAGAACCAGCATCATGGTTTAACAGCAACAGAGCAATGAGTTGTTGGCTGTGTTTAGATAGGCCAGGAAAAAGGCAGAGTTCCTGTTGTCCATCAGGTTGGGGACAGAGTGAATAAGAGAAAGAGATGTATTTCTGACATCTCAAGTTGAGACCCGTAATACATTTCTCCATAGAAAATAATACATATTAGGTTAGATTTCTAGGCTAGCCTGCTAAAATAGTTACCTCATAGGGAACTTGAAATATAAGGCTCTGTCATGAAAAAAATTGTCTTGGTAGAAAATAATGGGTCTTTAAATGAACTTTTGAATTAGGTTCCATTGATAGGTGGGGACATACCTGTAAATTAGAATTAAAGAAAAGTTGGCCATACTTTGGGATCTTACCATGGCTTACAGATATTCATTAAAAAGATAATTTATGCCCTGGTCAGTTTGGCTCGGTGGTTGGAGTGTCCATCTGCGGACCAGAGTCTCAGGTTCCATTCCCAGTCAAGGTCGGTTGCAGGTTTCATCCCTGGCCCTGGTCAGGGTTGTGCGGGAGGTAACCAATCACTGTTGTCTCTCTCACATCGATGTCTTTCCTTCTCTCACTTCCCCCCTCCCACTCTATCTAAGAATCAGTGGGAAAATATCCTCAGGTGAGGATTAAAAAATAATAATAAACCCTGGCCGGTTTGGCTCAGCGGTTAGAGCATCGGCTGCGGTCCAGGGAGACCCAGGTTCGGTTCCCGCTAAGGGCACGTGCCTCGGTTGCAGTTTGTCCCCAGCCCTGGTTGGATCGTGCGGGTGGCAGCCACTCGATGTATCCCTTTCACGTCGATGTTTCTCTCTCTCTCCCTCCCACTGTATCTGAACAAAAAATGGAAAAATGTTCTCAGGTAAGGATAAAAATAATAATAATAATAATTTTTTTAAAGATTATTTACTCTTAATTTTTAAAAATTTAAAAAATAATAGTGACACTTTGGAAGCATACTGATCAGTTATTTTACAGAACGTCCATCAATTTTAGCTTAGATTATATTTTCTCATGATTGGAATGTGGTTATGCATTTTGGGCAAGTAAACTACAAAATACTGTTAAGTTCTTAGTGTATTATATCAAGGAATTTATGTTGATATGTCTTATTATTAATGATATTTACTTCAATCATTGGGTGAAGTTAGTGTCTGCCAGGAAAAACTATCACAGATTAAGAAGAATAAGGAAAAATAACGAAACGCAATGTGGATCCTGGGTAGAATTCTAGAAAAAGGACATTAGTGCCCTGGCTGGTTTGGCTCAGTGATTAGAGCGTCAGCCCGCGGGTTCAGTTCTGGTCAAGGGCACGTACCTCAGTTGCGATTCTTCCTCGGCTCTGGTTGGGATCATGCAGGAGGCAGCC
Source organism: Molossus molossus (assembly GCF_014108415.1). Lineage (NCBI taxonomy): Eukaryota > Metazoa > Chordata > Mammalia > Chiroptera > Molossidae > Molossus > Molossus molossus. The sequence continues at coordinate 55,749,692 of NW_023425344.1, forward strand.
ACTCGCTGTGTCCCTTTTACGTCATGTTTCTCTCTCTCTCTCTCTCTCTCTCTCTCCCCCCCTCCCCCTCTTCCCCCCTCCCACTCTATCTGAACAAAAATGGAAAAATGTCCTCGGGTGAGGATAAAAAAAAGAAAAAGGACATTAGTGGAAAAATTGGTAAAATTTTAATAAAGGCTGTAGTTTAGTTAACAATATTGTATCAGTGTTCATTTTCTATTCATAATTGTACTAAGATGTTAATATTAGAAGAGGAGGGAGATAAGGATATACGCTGTACTATTTTTGCAGCTTTCTTTAAGTCTAAAACTAACTCAAATAAAAAATTTAAAAAAGTATCTAATACTTACATAGTACTTACCATGCACCAGACTCTGTCTCTTAACTCTTTGATTCCTCTCAATAACTCTATGAGGAATATCTCAGATTAGGAAACTGGATACAGAGAAGTAAGAAACATGTTCAACATTAAGTGATCACATAGCTAGAAAGTGGATGAGTTGAGATTTGAACTGAGGCATTGTGAATCCAGAAATTCATTGCATCATGCTGACTCTCAGTGTGCTGCATATACACATGGTTTAAAAATAATTCAGACATGCTGAAACAGATTTATCCTCCACTGAGGCAATCTCTATTATTAGTTTTTTCTTTTAATCCTTCATAGAAGAATTTACTCTTCAACATTGATAATAACCCAGTTTGCTTTTTTTTCATAATATTCAAAGCTATGCTGTCACAATGTATTGTTCTCTCTTGAGGAGCTTCTCAGGGCATGCTGACCATTGTAGACAGCGTGCAGAAACTAGAGAATCCCAGCTGAGTTGGTCAGAGAGGAAATCTTTGTTATAAAGTGCTAATTGCTCATAAGTAATAGGTGCAGTCTGTACAGTAAGATTGAGTAGAATCAGACTTCATTTAGAATTCAGCCAAGAGGTTCTGCTGTCTCTGTCATGAATGTTTTGATTAGTGTGGATGCCTTTTTCATCTTACTTATTTTTTAAATGCAAATTGGTAGCCATTGTAACAATGGCTTTATATTGTTTAAATTATATTTGGGTTTGTGCTCTTTAAAATTGAAGAAAGATTATGATGTGTAAAATATTGTAGGTAGGAGCTTTGGGAATCTGAACGAGTTACCAGATAATGTAGAGACTGAATCTGAGCTTCCTATAACTGCTAGAAGTAGAGGTTCCCACAGGGGTGTGTGTGTGTGTGTGTGTGTGTGTGTAAAGATTCTGTCTTTTAGTGATATAGAAAGTTGATAAAGTGCATATATTAATTGTTGCTAACTCAGTAAGCCTTACAATTCTAGGAATCAGTCATTGCTGATGCATCTGTATAGGGAAATTCATTTCTATCTTTCTGTCGCCTTGGGCAAAAAAAAGGAAAAAGAAGAGAAACTAGTTATTTAAAAGGTGAGAAAAAGAGCAGGAATTTCCTACATATTTATATATACACACACACTACAAACACAACAAGCATGTAGTCTTTGTTGCAGAAGCAGCTTATGTTTATCTTTTTCCATAGTTACAGCATTTCCCCTTGTTTTAAATTAAAATCTGTAAACAGCAGTAGTGGCTTTTTTTCTGTGGGCATGATCTTACAGAAGAATTTCTGAATTGATGGAGTGATAGTCAAGAAATATGTGAATTATTGGTTAGAGAATCAGAACCTACTTTCTTATTGATATTAAAATGATAATGGAGATTGTTAAACTTGAGAGGTCCCTCCAGGGCAGGAACCTTGTCATATTTATCTTCTATCTCCTCTCTCTTCCTATTTGCCTTGTATAAGGTAAAGTATTTTTTCCCCTTCACATAAGCATTTATATATTTTTATTGAGGTATAATTAACATACAACATTATATTAGTTTCAGGGGTACAACATCATTCAATATTTGTATATATTATGAAATGATCACTATAGTAAGTCTAGTTAACATTCAGCACCACCATACATAGTTACAGATATTTTTTTTCTTGCAAGAACTTCTTTTTAAAATAATTTTTTATTTATTGATTTTAGAGAGAGAGGAAGGGAGAGAGAAACATCTGTTGATTTGTTCTACTTGTTTATGCATTCATTGGTTGATTTCTTTTTTAAGAAAATTATGTTTAGAAGGAACTAACTCAAGACAATGCATCCATTTGAAAGTGATATTTTTATTTTTTATTTTTCAGTTTTTAAAAGGAAGATTTATTTGACAAGTTTCACTTAGCGTAGTACACATAAAAGGAAATCACAGTACAGTGAAAGGTTTAAATCAAGGCTTGGAATTTCATACAAACACCAAGACCAAAATCCTAAAGTACTGATAAGTGTGTCTCAAATTTTCCCCATTGACTAAAAAAAAGAGCTTAAACTTATATGCCTTAGAAAGTTATTAAATGAAACTAGAATAAACAAACATGCAAAATGTTTCACTTTTTTTTTTTAATTTATTTTTTTAATCCTCATCTGAGGACACTTTTCCATTCTCTGTTCAGGTAGAGTGGGAGGGAGAGAGAGGAAGAGAGAGAGAGGGAAACATCGATGTGAAAGGGACACATCGAGTGGCTGCCACCCGCACGACCAACCAGGGCCAGGGACAAACTGCAACCGAGGTACATGCCCTTAGCGGGAACCGAACCCGGGCCTCTCCGGACCGCAGGCGGACACTCTAACCGCTGAGTCAAACCGGCCAGGGCTGTTTCACTTTTAATTGTAGACCGCTCCTATATTAAGTTTTACCAAAAAAAGTATCTCATTCAGTGTGCTTCCAAATAGTGTTCAATGTAATGAAAGTTGATATTTTTCATTGGGAACATGGAGTAAGAAACAGGTTTTGGGATAGAGACTACAGAGCTCGTTTCAGTCTACACATTAACAAGATAGTTCTTATTTTTAAAATATTATGGGATCCTAGATTATCAGTCATAAGACAAATTCATATGTTAAGATTATTTTCAAACACCACTACTACCCTAATAATTAAAATATATTCTAAAAATAAATGAGTTTTGAATTTTCCACCATTGGGTTGATATCTATTGAATATATTTCCCTCCATTCAAAAGGTAACTTAGAATTGACTATAGGGTACTTGTAATAATTACCTTAATTAACTTGATCATGTAAAATTACTGAAGAAAAGAAGAAAAGAAACTGTGCACATGTTCACACCTTCCCACCACTCTCCTCTTTCTTTATCTTTTCATCCCTTTATCTCTCCTTGGGACTGAACTTTTAATTTTACCCTGGCAAGAAAGGATGACTGAATATACCAACTTGACAGTAAGTTCCAGGTCTCTCTTCCAATTATTTCCCAATTAAGCAGTCTTTCCTTTGAATACAAAAAGTGTAGGATGCTAGTCTGAGTCCCTGATGTGTAATTGTGTAACAGCTTTGGTTAGGGGTGGTGAGAGTGTGTGTGTGGGGGGGGGAGTTACAAAGTGGGTGGCAACTTATTTCCTGTAGCTCCACATCAATCAGCACCATGAAGAAATAGGATCTCTCGGAAGTTAAATTATGTTTCTCCTCTACTTCATGGTTTTTCATTGTAATTTCAGAACAGTTCCAGTTACTGAGTATTACATACAAGACTTTGATATGATCTTGACCTCTTCTCTCCTGTGAAAAGGGGACACTTGTCCTGGATCTTTCACTTGAGGAACAGCATTCAGGTTTACCACACAGAGGCTGCAGAGGCACTCTCAGGGAACATAGGCAGGGAGACATCATCTTGGTGCCCTCCCTTGGCCTCACAACAGCTCACTAATACCTCCCAGAAAGGAGCTTATATACTCATTTGAAGGCTTGATTTTTGCAGCTGTCACCTAGGGACATCTCTAGACCTTCTGGTGTGGGGGTGAGCAGGGTTTATGACTGCAGTCACACAGAACTGTACATATTTCAGTGCTTTAAAAGCTTCTGCCTGAGGGAGTCTGGTTTCCAATCAGTCTGCAACTAGGTGCTGGCTGAGATTCTTCCCTTTGGAACACTGACAGATCTTGGTACACCCTCAACAACTATAAAAGCTAAACTAGGCTAATTAGATGATCACAACGATGAGAGAGACAACCAAGAGCTAGGACAAGGTTGAACGATAAGGTTTGTTTTCTACACAAGGTCACTCCTTCAAGAGTGAAAGAGATTAATACATAGAATCACTTAATACATAGAAACAAACACCAAGAGTCAAGAAAAATTAAGAAACTTAGGAATATGTTTTAAACAAAAGACTAGAACAAACTAATGAATGCATAAGTAATTGAAACAACAAATTGATGTTTCTCTCTCCCCTCTTTTTACTCTCTCTAAATACCAATAAAAAACAAGAATTAAACAAAACCTCAGTAAAAGACCTTAATGTAATGGAGATAAACCTACTAATAAAGAATTAAAAGTAATGGTGATGAAATTGCTCCCTGAACCCAGGAGAAGAATGGATGAACACTGTGGGAACTTAAACAAAGAGACAGAAAATATAAGAACGTACCAAGCAGAAGTCACAGAGGTGAAGAATACCATAACTGAACTGAAAAATACACTAGAGGGTTTCAACTGCAGACTAGATGAGGAAGAACATATCAGCAACTTGGAAGACAGGGCAGTGGAACTTACCCAAGCAGCAGCAAAAAGAAAAAATAATTTTGAAAAGTAAATATAGCTGAAGATACCTATAGAACAACATCAAGTGGAATAACATTTACATTAAAGGGCAGAAAGCTTATTTGAAAAGCAGCAAGAGAAAAACAACTTGTCATTTACAAGGGTACCCCCATCAGCTGATTTTTCAGCAGGAACTTTGCAGGCCAGAGGGGAGTGGTATGAAATACTCCGAATGCTGAAAGGAGAAAACTTCAAACCAAGAATACCCTACCAAACTTACTGTTCAAAATCGAAGGAGAGTTTTCCAGACAAGCAAAAGCTAAAGGAGTTAATCACTAAACCAGTCTTACAAGAAATGTTAAAAGGACCTTTTTTAGTCAGGAAAAAAAGACACTAGTAACATGAAAGTAAAAATCTCACTGGTCGCCCTGGCCGGTTTGGCTTAGGGGTTAGAGCATCGGCTTGCGGTCCGGAGAGACCGGGTTCGGTTCCTGCTAAGGGCATGTACCTCGGTTGCAGTTTGTCCCCGGCCCTGGTTGGGTTGTGCAGGTGGCAGCCACTCGATGTGTCTCTTTCACGTCGATGTGTGTCTCTCTCTCTCTCTCTCTTCCTCTCTCTCCCTCCCATTCTATCTGTACAAAAAAATGAAAAAATGTCCTCGGGTGAGGATTAAAAAAAAAATTTAAAAAAAAATCTCACTGGTCAAGGTAAATATATAGTAAAGATATGGTTTCATCATTTATAAAGCTCATATGGAGGTTAAAAGACAAAAGTAGTAAAATTAACTATAGTTACTTTAATTAAGGGACACAAAATACAAAAAGATGTAAAATGTGATGTTAAAAACATGGAGGGGACTTCCGGTCAAGATGGTGGTGTAGGTAAACGCGGTATCGCGTCCTCCCACAACCACATCAAAGTTACAACTAAACTACAGAACAACCATCATTCAAAACCACCTGAAATCAAGCTGAATGGAAGTCGTACAACTACGGAACTAAGGAAAAAAAAAAAGCAGCTACATCCAGACCGGTAGGAGGGGCGGCGGCGCGAGGGGGGGCGGCGGCGCAGCAGCGGCAGAGCGCGCAGCGGCGAGACGGGCTGGTCCCACACCCAAGCGTGGTGGATAAAAATCAGGAGGATCCTGCGGCTGGGAAGGTCCTTCCTGAGGACTGAGGGGTCCCCGTCCCACACCAGGTGTCCCGTTCAGGGTTCCAGTGCCAGGAAGAGAATCCCCATAACTTCTGGCTGGAAAAACCAGCGGAAACTGAGGCTCAGGGAAGCTGAAGTGGCTGGAGCCCCAGGCAGCTCCTTAAAGGGCCCGCGCACGGACTTATCGGACTCTCTCCCTCTAAGCTCGGAGGGGAGGCAGCTCGAGGGGCACCAGAGACACACAGGGAAGAACTGAGCTGTTTGGCACTGGAGCGAGAGCTGGAGAGGGGGCTTCCTCGGGGACAAACGTGCTGTCAGAGGCCTTTGTTCCTTTGGTGAGCCCTTCCGGGGGGCGGCAGACAGAAGCCATATCTGGGACTCCAGCAACCTGGCTCACACTCGTAGCCCCGCCCTGCTGACTCCCTGAGGCCCCGCCCCGCCCCACACAACTTTCAAGCTGTTGGCACTTGCTTAACCATAGGATTGGCCGGTCTTGGATCCTGCTTCAGGTTTTTCCTAAATTCTTTCAAACGAGCAGCACCGGGTCTCAGCGAGCCCCATACCTCTCATTAAGTAATACACAGAAACCAACACAGGGAGGCAGCCAAAATGAGGAGACAAAGAAACAGGTCCCAAATGAAAGAACAGAACAAAACCCTAGGAAAAGAACTAAGCGAAAGGGAGATAAGCAACCTAACAGATACTGAGTTCAAAATACTGCTTATAAGGATGCTCAATGAACTTAGTGAGAACCTCAGTGAACTTAGGGAGGGCATCAAGAGCATAAAAAAGTACCAGTTAGAAATCATGGATACACAGTTAGAATTAAAGGAGGCATTAACTGAAATAAAGAATAATTTACACAGCTTCAATAATAGAGTATGTAGATCCAAGGAGCAAACCATCGATTTGGAATATAAGGAAGCAAAAAATCCCCAATCAGAAGAGCAAAAAGAAAAAAGAATCCAAAAAAATGAGGATAGAGTAAGGAGCCTCTGGGATAACTTCAAGCGTGCCAACATTCGCATCTTGGGGGTGCCCGAAGGAGAAGAGAGAGAACAAGAAATCGAAAACCTCTTTGAAACAATAATGGCAGAAAACTTTCCTAACTTGGTGAAGGAAACAGACATACAAGTCCAGGAAGCACAGAGAGTCCCAAACAAGATGAACCCCAAGAGGCCCACACCAAGACACATCATCATCAAAATGCAAAAGGTTCAAGACAAAGAGAGAATATTAAAAGCAGCAAGAGAAAGGCAGCTAGTTACCTACAAGGGAGTACCCATTAGGCTGTCAGCTGATTTCTCAAAAGAAACTTTGCAGGCCAGAAGGGAGTGGCAAGAAATATTCAGAGTGATGAAAACCAAGAACCTACAACCAAAATTACTCTATCCTGCAAAGCTGTCATTTAGAATCGATGGACATACAAAAACTTTCCCAGACAAGAAAAAGTTAAAGGAGTTCATCACTACCAAACCGTTATTATATGAAATGATGAAGGGTCTTTTTGAAGAAAAAGATAAAATGTATGAACAAACAAAATGGCAATGAATACATATCTATCAACAATGGAATCTACAAACAAAATGAACAGGAAGAACAGAAACATTCTCATAGATACAGAGAACATTTTATTGGTTGCCAGTTGGGAAGGGGGTTGGGGGAATGGGTGAAAAAGGTGAAGGGATTAAGAAGCACAAACTCATTGCTAGACTGACAAACCTCAAAGGGAAAGGGGTTGGGGGGGTGGGAAGAAATAAACCAAAGAACTTATATGCATAACCAATGGACACAGACAATAGTGTGGGAAAAGGTGGGAGGGGGGCGGGAGTGGGGAGGAGGGGGTCAATGGGGGAAAAATGTGGAACATCTGTAATACATTTTACATCCAACAATAAAGATTTGGAAAAAAAAAAAAAAAAAAAAAACATGGAGGGGAAATAAAATGTGGAGTTCTAGAATTTGTTCAAACTTAAGTTGCTATTAACTTAAAATAGACTGTTATATGTGAACCTTATGGTAATCACAAAGCAAAAACCTATAGTAGATAACTAAATGATAAGAAAAAAATCTAAATATAACAATAAAGTCACCAAACCACAAGGGAAGAGAGCAAGAAAAGAAGAAAGGACAGAGAAAAACTACAAAAACAGCTACCAAACAATTAACAAAATGGTAATATGTATATACTTATCAGCAATTACTTTAAGTGTAAATGGATGAAATTCTCCAATCAGAAGATATAGAGTGGCTGAACAGATTATTAAAAACCAGGACTTATCTATGTGTTGTCTACAAGATACTCACTTCAGATGTAAGGACACACATACTGAAAGTGAAGGGATGAAAAAAGATATTCCATGAAAATGGAAATGAAAAGAAAGCTGGTATAGCTATATTTATATTAGACAAAATAGAGAGACACACTGATTGGTTGCCTCCCGCACGACCCTGACCAGGGCTGGGGATGAACCGCAACCAAGATAGGTGCCCTTGACCGAAATTGAACCTGACACTCATTGGTCTGTGGGCTGACGTTCTCGCCACTGAACCAAATCAGCCAGGGTGACAAAACAGACTTTTAAAACAAAGACAGTAATACAAGACAAAGAAGGGCACATAAGGATGAAGGGGTCAATTCAACAAGAGGATATAACATTTGTAAATATTTATGCACCTGATGTAGGAACACTTAAATATATAACGGAAATATTAACAGATCTAAAGGAAGGAATTGACAACAATACAATAATAGTAGGGGACTTTCATATCTCACTTACATCCAATCGTCTAGATGGAAAATCCATAAGGAAACATCAACCTTAAATGACACATTAGATCAAATGTACTTAATAGATATATGCAGAATATTGATCCAACAGCAGCAAAATACATATTGTTCTAAAGTGCACATGGAACATTCTCCAAGGTAGATCACATGTTAGGCCACAAAACACATCTCAGTAAATTTAAGAATATTAAAATCATATCCAGCATCTTTTTTTTCATTTTTTAATCCTTACCCAAGGATATTTTTCATTGACTTGCAGATAGAATGGGAGGGAAGAAGGGGGAGAGAGAGAGAGAGAGAGAGAGAGAGAGAGAGAGAGAGAGAGAGAATAAGGGAGGAAGAGAAAGAGAAAGAAACATTGATGTGAGAGAGACACACTGGTTGCCTCCTGCACAACCCGAACCAGGGCCTGGGATTGAACCACAACCAAGGTATGTGCCCTTGATCGGAATTGAGCCCACGACTCTTTGATACAGTGCTTTAGCCACTGAGCCAAACTGGCCAGGGCCCAGAATCTTTTTTGTATGAAACTAGAAATCAGTTATGAGAAAAAACTGGAAAAATCACAAATATATAGAGATTAACCAACATGCTACTGAACTACCAATGAGTCAATAAAGGCATAAAAAGAGGTAATTAAAAAAAAACAACATTGAGATAAATGAATGTATAACATCAAAATGTATGTGATGCAGCAAAAACAGTTCTAAGAGGGAAGTTTATGAAGATATAGGACTACCTCAAGAAACCAGCCCTGGCTGGTTTTGCTCAGTGGTTAGAGCTTCGACCTGTGGTCCAGAGAGACCTGGGTTTGGTTCCCACTAAGGGCACATACCTCAGTTGCAGTTTGTCCCCGGCCCTGGTTGGGTCGTGCGAGTAGCAACCACTTGATGTATTCCCTTCACATCGATGTTTCTCAATCTCTCTCTCTCTCTCTCTCTCTCTCTCTCTCTCTCACTCTCTCACTCACTCTCCCTCCCACTCTATCTGAATAAAAAATGGAAAAAATGTCCTCAGGTAAGGATTTAAAAAAAAAAAAAGAAACCTAAATAAACAATCAAATTTGACAGCTAAGGGAACTAGAAAAAAGAGGAACAAATCAATCCCAAAGTTAGTAGAAGGAAGGAAATAATAAATATCAAAGCAGAAATAAATTAGAGAATAAAAAACTTTTTTTAAAAATACATTTTTATTGAATTTTTAGAGAGAGAGAAACATCAATGTGAGGGAGATACATGGATTGGCTGCTTTCTATACACCCTCTACTGAGGATTGAGCCCACAGCCCAGGCATGGGCTCTGACTAGGAATCAAACCCAGACCTCTTAGTCCATGGGATGCTGCTTAATCCTCTGAGCCACACTGGCCAGGCCAAACTAATTTTTTTTTGAGGCAGCATTACCCTGATACCAGAATTAGACAAGGACACCACAAAAAGGAAAATCACAGGCCAATATTCCTGGAACATAGAAACACTGGTCCTCAACAAAATATTAGCATACTGAATTCAACAATGAATTAAAAAATTATATACCATGGTCAAGTAGGATGTATTCTAAGGATGCAAGGAGGATTCAGCCTTCACAAATAATAAATCAACTGATAACCACACTAATACAATAATAAAGGATAAAAATGATAAAAAATATATGATCATTTCAATAAATGCAGAAAAAAGCTTTTGACAATTTAATATCCATTTATGATAAAACTCTCAACAAAGTAGGTATAGAGGGAACATACTTCAACATAATAAAGTCCATGTATGACAAACCAACAGCTAGCAGCATAATAATAAAAAGCTGAAAGATCTTCCTATAAGATCATGAAAAAGACAAGGATGCCCACTTTTGCCACTTTTATTCAAATCAGTATTGGAAGTTCTAGCTACATCAATTAGGCAAGAAAAATAAAAAGCATCCAAATTGGAAAGGAAGAAGTACAACTGTCACTCTCTGCACATGGCATGATACTATATATAAATAGAAAATCCTGAAGACTCCAACCAAAAACTAATAGAACTAATAAATGAATTCAGTGAAGTTGCAGGATACATAGTCAATATACAGAAATCTGTTTTAGTTTTATGCATTAATAATGAACTATCAGAAAGAAAAATTAAGAAAAAAATCCCCATTTACAATTGCATCAAAAAGAAAATACCTGTGAATAAACTGAATCAAGGCAGTGAAAGAACAGTGCACTGAAAACCAGAAGAGGTTGATGAAAGAAATTGAAGGAGACAAGAAACAAGTGAAGAGAGAGTCTGTGCTCATGGATTGGTAGAATTAATATTGTTAAAATGTTCACCCAAAGCAATCTACAGATTCAGTGCAATCCCTATCAAAATTCTAATGGCATTTTATTTTTTCAGAACTAGAACAAACAGTTCAAAAATTGTGTGGAACCACAAAAGATCCCCAAAGCCAAAACAATCTTGAGAAAGAAGAACAAAGCTGGAAATACTATGCATGCCCTGATTTCAGTCTATATTATAAAATTATAGTTATTAAAACAGTATGGTGTTAGCAAAAAAACTAACACATAAATCGATGGAACAGAATAGAGAGTCCAGAAATAAGCCCACACATATATGATTAATTAATTTATGACAGAGAAGCCAAGAATATACAACAGGGAAAGGATAGTCTCTTCAATAAATGGTGTTGGGAAATTGGACAGCCACATGTGAAGGAATGAAACCATACTATCATCTTGCACCATACACAAAATGTAACGCAAAATGGATTAAAAACTTGAATATAAGACCTGAAACCTTAAAACGCCTACAAGGAGACATAGGTGGTCATTTCCTTAACATTGGTCTTGATGATGAGTTTTTATCTAACTCTAAAAAAAAGGCAGCAAAAGCACAAATAAACAGGTAGGACTACATCAGATTAAAAAGCTGCACAGCAAATAAAACTATCAACAAAATGAAAAGCAGCCCTCTGAACAAGAGAAAATAGTTGCAAATTATATATCCAATGAGGGGTTAATACAGTAAATGTGTAAAGAACATAGACAACTTGGTAGCAAGAAAAAAAAGAATTTTAAACAGTCCAATTAAAAAATGGACAGAGGCCCGGCTGGTGTGGCTCAATGGATTGATTGTCACCCCATAGACTGAGGGGTCCCAGTTCAATTACTGGTTAGGGTACATGCTGGGGTTTCAGGTTCGATCCCCAGTGTGGGGCATGCCGGGAGGCAATCGATATTTCTCTCTCACATCGATGTTCTCCCTTCCTCTCTCTCTCAAAATTCAATTTAAAAATATATTTTAAAAAATGGACAGAGGATCTGAATAGACCTTTTCCCAAAGAAGACATATAGATGGCCAACAGGCGCATGAAAAGATGTTCAACATCACTATTAGTGGAATGCAGATCAGAACCACAGTGAGATACCACTTCACACCTGTTAGAATAGCTGTAATAAAAAAGACAAGAAATAGTTGTAGGAGACGATGTGGAGAAAAAGGAACCATTGTACACTTGGTGGGAATGTAAATTGGTGCAGCCACTATGGAAGACAGTGTTTAGGTTTTTCAAAAAATTAAAAGTAGAACTACCATCTATTTCATTTAGGAGTATTTGAAGAAAATGAATACACTGACTGGAAAAGATATATGTACTGTATGTTCATTGCAGCATTATTTACAATAGCCAAGATACAGGAAAAAAACCTAAATATCCATCAATGGATGAATGGATAAAGAAAATGTGGTGTGTATACTATTCAGCCATAAAAAGAAGGAAATCTTACCATTTGTGACAACACGGATAGACCTTAATGGCATTACACTAAGTGAAGTAGGTCAGAGAACAATGAAGACTGTATTTCATTTGTAAGTAGAATGTAAAACATGAAACAAATGGCCCTGGCCGGTTTGGCTCAGCGGTTAGAGCGTCGGTCTGCGGTCCAGAGAGACCGGGTTCAGTTCCCGCTAAGGGCACGTACCTCGGTTGCAGTTTGTCCCCGGCCCCGGTTGGTCGTGTGGGTGGCAGCCACTCGATGTGTCCCTTTCACGTCGATGTTTCTCTCTCTCTCCCTCCCATTCTATCTAAACAAAAAATGGAAAAATGTCCTCAGGTGAGGATAAAAAAAACAAAAAAACACAAAAATGAAACAAATGGTCAAAGAAAACAAAACAAATATAGATACAGAGAATAGTTTGGTGGTTACCAGAGGGAAGGGGGTGTGTAAAATGGGTGAAGGGGGAGGTCTGTTGTATGGTAACAGGTTAACTAGACTTGTAGTGGTGATCACTTTTTAGAGTATATAAATGCCAGATAATTATGGTGTACTCCTGAAACTAATACAATGTTAGATGACAAATTTACCTCAATTAAAAGAAAAGAAGATAGCAAACCGAAGCATTAAACAAAAAAAAGGAAAGGTATCAGACCCATTTATGTAATCATCAACTCTTCTCATCTATAAGAGGGACTATCCCTTTTAGTTTTGCTTCCCTTTTTTTAAAAAGCTAAGATTTTCTGTTCCAGAAGTGAGTAGGATAAAATGAAAAAGCATTAAGTTATCTTCAGTTAGTTTCCTTTAAGTTTGAGTGATGTTCCAACAATAGTTACTTCATGGGGGTTTCCAGCTTTAGGAAAGGAGTTAATAACTAAACTCTTGCTTGGCTGGTGTTGCTCAGTGGTTGAGTGTTGGCCCATGCACCAAGAAGTCTCTGGCTCGATTCGCAGTCAGGGCACATGTCCAGGTTGTGGGCCGATCTCCAGTGAGGGATGTGCAGGAGGCAGCCAATCCGTGTTCTCTCTCATCAGTGTTTCTTTCTCTCTCTCCCTTCCTCTCTTTCTAAAAATCAATAAAATATATATATATATTAAAAAATAAAAATAAAATACTCTTGATTACAACATTAGCCATGCCCAGGAACAGAGTTTTGCTCTATTCTTCATGTTATAGAAAATTCTCACCTTTTTCACAGTGTGCTTCTATGCATTTAAAAATGGAAATGTACAGAGCTACAAGTGAAAATTCTTCCTCTTTTTATTCCCCCTTTAGGAAGGCATAACTTCCACAGGGCCTTTCCAATCACTAAGTCAGATCCTGTTTATCTTTGTTTAGTGTCCTTAATCCACACAATCCCATACAATTTTAGACATTTTACAAGCTGATGCATAAATGAAAATAGCTTATTTTCCAGCTCATTTAAAAGCCTTTTTGTCTCCTAAATCTATAATAATTAATAAATGTTATGTTGTATGGAGAAAAAATACAGATAAAAATATAGCTATCGTGCCCTGGCCGGTTTGGCTCTGCGGGTAGACATCGGCCTGCGGTCCGGAGAGACCCGGGTTCAGTTCCCGCTAAGGGCACGTACCTCGGTTGCAGTTTGTCCCTGGCCCTGGTTGGGTCGTGCGGGTAGCAACCACTCAATGTGTCCCTTTCACATTGCTGTTTCTCTCTCTCTTTCTCTCTCTCCCTCCCACTCTATCTGAACAAAAAATGGAAAAATGTCCTTGGGTGAGAATAATATATATATATATAGCTATTGCTTCAACTGCTCTTAAAAAATAAAATCTTAATAAAAATATGTATTTGCCCATTGCATAGATAATAATGAAGATAATTAAATTATCCATGGTATAAAAGAGGAAATACATAGAACTGGTTTTTTACTACTTGAGGAGAAGCAAGTTTGGATGTAAGAAAGTAATGAACTAGAGGGGTGTGGAAAAGAAATAAATGAAGGAATGATGGACTACATCTGGCTTGACACTACTAGAGTCTCTGTGGGTTTGGCATCATGGGAACTGGATTAGCCTGCTCTCTAAAGGCTGTCCAGTCCTGTCACTGCCAAGACTTTAATGAGACTTAATGTAATTCTTTTCTTACCTTCATCCTACCTTGTGGCATGTTATAGTACATCAACATGGTAAGGGTACATAGCCAAATGGTTTTCTAGAAATTTCTGACAAAAAGAGGTGGAGGTTTCAGGTGTTAATTTCACCCGCAATCTTGCAATTGCAGTCATTGTCATTGTTATCACAGAAAGGTGTACAAGGTATTTGAAGACCTACATGATGTGGACTTTTTACCTCTCTTACCTCATCATCTTCTATATTCTTCACACTCACCCACTCACCTTAGTCACATTTACCTCTGAGCCGCCCTGGTTTTCCTCAGACATAGCAGGAAGGCTCCTTGTTCTTTCTAGCTCAGTGTTGTCCAAAAATAAGCCATATATATAATTTTAAATTTCCTAGTATCCACATTTAAAAAGGTAAAAATAGCCCTGGCCGGTTTGGCTCAACAGTTAGAGCGTCGGCCTGCGGTCCAGAGGGACCCGGGTTCAGTTCCTGCTAAAGGCATGTACCTCGGTTGTAGTTTGTCCCCAGCCATGGTTGGGTTGTGTGGGAGGCAGCCACTCGATGTGTCCCTTTCACATCGATGTTTCTCTCTCTCTCCCCCTCCTACTCTATCTGAACAAAAAATAAAAAAAAATGTCCTTGGGTGAGGATAAATAAATAAATAAAAAGATAAAAATAGCAAATGAAATTAAGTTTATTAACTTATTGTATTTAACCCAATATATTTAAATAAGATGTTTAAGATGTTTCTCCTTACTATTGTGTTTAAAATCTGTATTATACGGACAGCACATTGCATTTGGACACTGCATTTTTTTTTTTTTTTTTTTTTTATCCTCACCCGAGGACATTTTTTCTATTTTTTGTTCAGATAGAGTGTGGGAAGGAGAGAGAGAGAGAGAAACATCGACATGAAAGGGACACGTCGAGTGGTTGCCACCCACACGACCCAACCAGGGCCGGGGACAAACTGCAACCGAGGTACGTGCCCTTAGCGGGAACCGAACCCGGATCTCTCCGGACCGCAGGCCGACGCTCTAACCGCTGAGCCAAACCGGCCAGGGCTGGACACTGCATTTTTATCAGAGATAACTTGATCTGTATTTAGATTTTATAAAATTTACAATTGTGATTGTAAATACCTGAGCTGATCTAAACATACTTAAATTTTTTAAAATAAATCAAGGTAACAGTTTTAAAATTTAAATGAAATGAAATACAATTAAAAATTTAGTTCCTTAGTTGCCAAGTCATATTTCAAGTGCTCAGTAGCCATAGGTGTTATTGGGAAGTATGGTTCTTGTTGTTCTCTATAAAAACACTTTCATGTAGATAGCCACTTGGCTAACTACCTTGAGGCTAAGGACTCTCACCTGACTCAGTAACACTCAATAAATATATATGAGTTACTTGTTTGTGTAAATGTTGTGCACTTAAGGTTCAGGTTACCCTCTTCAGAGTCAGAGTGAAGTGCAGAGTTATCACATTTACTTGGCTTTTGCTTCTATCTAGCACCTAGGAAAATACTCACCAATAACTCAGTGCTTCCCACTTGTAAGTGTTCCTCTCACAATGGTGAAATAAAGTTAATTTATACATATCAGAGCATTGACATTGAACTCTATGGTCGGGCACATAGTGGACAACTCAAGTATTTTTTGAGTAAATGAATGAATGAATGACTACATTTTCAGAATCACATGTATACAGAGAATCCCACAAATATCTAATCTCTGGAGTGGCCTGTATAATCAGTCACTCAAGAATGAGCCCTTGGCCCTGGCCTGTTTGGCTCAGCGGTGGGAGCGTCAGCCTGTGGACCATAGGGTCCCGGGTTCGGTTCCTGCTAAGGGCACGTACCTTGGTTGCAGTTTGTCCCCAGCCCTGGTTGGGGTTATGTGGGTGGCGACCACTCGATGTGCCTCTCTCACATTAATGTGTCTCTCTCTCTTTCTCCCTTTCTCCCTCCTGCTCTATCTGAAGATAAATGCAAAAATGTCTTTGGGTGAGGATTAAAAAAAAAGAAGAAGAAGAAGAAGCATGAGCCCTTGCCTAGAGAATTCTGATGTTGACTCCTGTGTTCTTGCATCTTTTTATTTCTAGAGAATATCCTTTAAGTATCTTTTCCTAGATTTTAATATCTTTCTTCCTATAAAGTACTTCATAAACACCAGGGAACCTCTAATTTTACTAATGCCATATTTTAGTTCTTGGTTTTCTACCTTAATTAGTGTCAACATTGTTCTCAGTCAGAAGTTCTATTTATAGTCCATTATCCCAGAATCTTAAAAAATATATATTTTTCTTTATTGATTTTAGAGAGAGAGGAAGGGAGAGGGAGAGAGAAATAGAAACACCGATGGGAGAGAATATTGATTGGCCACCTCCTACATGCCCCCCACTGGGGATCTGGCCCACAACCTGGGCATGTGCCTTGACTGGGAATCAAACCAGCAACCTCTTGGTGCATGGGTTGATGCTCAACCACTGAGCCACACTGGCTGGGCCATTGTCCCAGAATCTTGCTTTGCATGTTTCAGAAATCTCCTGAAAGGATAGAATGCAAGGGGGAATTGTCATATGCCCTTATCGCTTTTCCTCAGAGGTGGTTTACTATCCAAAATCAATGATTAGTATATGAGAAACCAAATCTCCAACAGTTACCATGGGTCATTCATGCTTGGTTCAATGATGTCTGCATAGAGCAGCGATTTTCAACCCCTGCCACAAGCATTTTTAAAACATGCATTAAATACCTGGCTAGTATTTAGTCAGGGGCACTGACCTTTTTTCCCTTAGATTGTCAAATGAAAAAAATGACAACAGCCAACACAACAATAGCTATCTGGTGTGAATTAATTAAAATTATACCTATTTTCTTTTGTCAGGTAAGCAAAAAATACATTTTTTGGTGTGCCGACAAATTTTAGTAATTAGTTTATGTGTGCCATGAGATGAAAAAGGTTGAAAATTGCTGGCCTAGAGCATTTTGGGTGCTCAATAAAATGATTCCCTAATAGTTTTAATATTTTGTACCACAGTAGTCTGAGTTACTTTTTTTCTGTGTTTGGATATTTGTGGGTTGGATTCTGGAGCTTTGGTCTAGATTTCTTAAGAACCAATCAAGTTATCTGATTTGAATAATAACATAAAGGCTGACTATTGATTTCAATGTAGTAAAAAATTTCTAAGGTGAAATCTAGAGGTACAAAAGAGATTTATAGGACCATTACAGGTTACCTGAGAATAGTCACAATTCACTTGGCTTTAGCTTCCACCCAGCACATAGAAAAATAGTCATCAGATAACTTAGTGCTGCTTCCCACTTACAGGTGCTCCTATCACAGTGGAGATGAAAATAAAGTTAATTTACAAATATTAAAGCATTGACATTGAATACTGTGGTCTGGCACACAGTGTTGTATGTGTACTTGTGACTGAGTGTGTCTGTTTGTAAAAGGGTCTAATAGTGCAAGATTGACAAGTCATAGAGGTATATAATTTCAAATAATAGTTCATCTAAGTGTTTAGTGAGGCCAAAATTGTAAGTTCCAGTGACCCAAAATAGGGCACTTTATCACTTTCACTGGAAAGTCCCTGTGGATAAAGCTTCTTCCCAAGGAAGTAGATGCTAGATCTAAAAAAAAGCCAAGTTGTTGCCCTTAGTTCCTAAACATGCTGATACTGTTCCTGCTAATGTTTGTCAGGGAAATCTTAAGCCTAGTAAGGCTACTGACTTTCTTTTCTCTCCATCTCTCTCTTTCCTTATTTCATAGACATTTATGAAGTGCCTATAGTGTGAAAGACATACTACACATTCTAGGAGATGTGAAGATATGTTAACATATATCGTGAGTGATATGTGAGAAATTTCTGAAGGAGTATCTTTTAAAATACCATACCTCCCACACTTTAATATAACTCCCTCCACAAATACACATATACACTTTGAAATCATCGCCATTGTCCTTGATAGAGAAAAAAGTTTGGAATTAAAGCCTAAAGGCTTAAAAATCTACCAACAGAAATGCTACAGATATGGTAATATATTACATTATAATTATTATATTATATATTGAATGTTATAGAGATAATATTCTGAATTATTTAGAAAATACTAAATAGAGCCCTGGCCGGTTTGGCTCAGCCATTAGAGCATCGGCCTGTGGACCAAAGAGTCACACATTTGATTCCAGTCATGGACACGTACCTCAATGGTGGTTCGGTACCCAACCCTGGTTGGGATCACGTGGGAGGCAGCCAGTCGATGTATTCCTCTCACGTTGATGCCTCCCCCATCCGAATATAAATTGGAAAAAAGTATCCTCGGGTAAGGGGAAAAAAAAACCAACTAAATAGATATGCTTTTCATTCCCTCTTTAAATCTGTTTTGTCTGTATGCCAGTCACCTTTAAGATTAAGTCCAAGGACAGGAAAAGTTAGATAATGCCAAAACAAGTTGGTTCATAGGATAGAGGAGAAGGAAATAGCTTGTAGGAAGTTCACCAAACAGGAACTGGGAACAGAAGAACTGATTCTAGAACAGAAAGAAAAGAAGGAGAAATTGTCCTGGCTCCTCCAGACTGAAACCCTGCAAAAGGCTGATGTCTCAGGAAATCCTTGAGCAGTGGAAATTATTTTCTAGCCTCTTCTTGGACCATTTTCAAGGTCTCTTACAAAAGGAACATGTCTCATGTGGGACCACCCAAGCAATAAGTTGGAAATAGCAAAGTAACAGAATAAACTGGAAGTAGACATAAGTTTCTATAAAATCAAGGTTGTTGTGATGGAATTCCTAGGTTTTGCTTTTGGGCCTAATGAAGGTAACTGGAGCACAAACCAGGTATGATCTGTAAGATATTTAGCAAGGTCAAGGAAACTCATCTAGGGAGGACTACCTAATAAGGTGAGAGGACATAGAAATTGTTCTTTAGAAGACCCAATACCAGGAGGCTGTGATGGGGGGAGTTTACCAATTGAACACCGAAAATCTATAGAACATACTGTTACTGAACCATAATTAAATGTCACCATTGCTGGAGATCAGACTAACAGCTAGAGCTAGCAGGAAACAGACTACATTTTTCCCCAATAGCAGAATGTCACAGTGTAGATGAAGAACCACCTGTGAAAAGGAAACTGTAATTCTCTATACTGAAAAACAGTTTAGTTCACAAACCCTCATGTCCACTAATGATAAAAACATTAATCTTGCCAATTAAAATTTAGTCATTTATGAGTTGAAACAGACTTCTTTAAATAAATATTTAAATGCAGAATTTTTTTTATCTGTTTTTCCCTTTCTGTACTTCCAAAGAGCAATCTGTTCTGCCTTTGGAGGAGAGGTATCATGTTCTGATGCTGACCTCTAGTGGCCACTGATTTCAGTGAGATGTCTGATCCTGTTTGGTCTCTGGATGGTGTTAATTTATATTTACTGCTGTAATGCCTCCAGCCTCTGCAATACAAGATATATGTACCTTATCACAACTATAATGAGCTCCTTTGGATCTTTCATATCTCTTTCAGCATCTTCCTTGAGCCATTGCAACATTTCAGATTCTTTACAGTAGTGGTCTTTAAATCAAGATACAAATAACTCTGGGGGTACGTGAAGAGGTTCTAAGGAGTATGTGGACAAGGTTGTTTTTTATTATTTCAAAAAATCAGACGTATTTAGGTATGATTTATATAAATGAAATTTATCAATTTTAAGTGTAAAATTCGGTAACTGTTGATAAATGTATATCATCATGTAAGTAACTACCATACAATCATGATGTAAAACATTTCATCACCTTCAAAAAATTCCTCATGTTCTTTGCAATCAGTCTCCTCCCTCAATCACTAATCTGCCTTGGCAATCACTAATCTGCTTTCTGTCACTATAGTTTTGCCTTTTCTAGAATATCATTTAAATATTACCATACAGTATGTAGCCTGTTGTGACATTTTAGCATAAAGCTTTGAGATTCATCCATATGTTGCATGTATCAATAGTTCATTCCTTTTTAAAAAATGTTTTCTTTATTACTGATTTTTTTAGAGAAAGAGGAAGGGAGAGAGAGATAGAAACATCGATGTGAGAGAGATAACGTCAATCAGCTGCCTCCTGCATGCACCCTACTGGGGATCAAGTCCGCAACCAGGGAGTGTGCCCTGACCAGGAATCAAACCAGGATCTCTCAGTCCATGGGACGACACTCAGTCCACTGAGCCACACCAGCCAGGCTCATTTCTTTTTTTAAAAACGGTACTATTGAGATGTAATTCAGATACCATACAGTTAACCCATTTAAAGTGTACACGTCAGCCCTGGCCGGTTTTGGTCAGTGGTTAGAGCGTCAGCCTGCGGTCCAGAGAGACCTGGGTTCAATTCCCGCTAAGGGCGCGTATCTTGGTTCCAGTTTGTCCCTGGCCCTGGATGGGTCATGCAGGTGGCAACCTCTCGATGTGTCCCTTTTACGTCGATGTTTCTCTCTCTCTCTCTCCCTCCCACTCTATCTGAACAAAAAATGGAAAAATGTCCTTGGGTGAGGATAAAAAATAAATAAATAAATAAATAAATAAATAAATAAATAAATAAAGTGTACAAGTCAGACCTGGCTGGTGTGGCTCAACAGGTCACCAGTTCCCGGTGAGGGCACATACCCAGGTTGTGGGTTCGTTCCATACCAGGTCAGAGTGTGTTGTAGGCAACCTGTTGATGTTTCTCTCACATTCTCACGTCAGTGTTTCTCTCTCTCAGTCTCTCTACCTCTCTCTCTAAAATCAATAAAAACATATTTAAATAAAATAAAGTGTATGAGTCACTGCTTTTTAGTACATTCATTGAATTATGCAACAACCACTACAGTCAGTTTTAGAACTACTGATCTAAAGAATGAAGTTTGTTTCTTTTTATTGCTAAGAAGGGTTCTCTTTGTTTTAACACTGACTAGTTGATGGAAATTTGGGTTGTTTCTGTTTTTTGACTATTATGAATCAAGCTCTTATTAACATTTGAGTAAGTTTGTGTAAACATATGCTTTAATATCTCTTGGGTAAATAGGAGTAGGATTACTGGGTCTTATTATAAATATACATTTAACTTGATACAAAGTGTCAAATTGCTTTCAAAAGTAGCTATACTGTTTTGTATTTCCACTAACAATGTATGAGAGTCCACATCGTCATCAGCATTTGATGTTATCAGTCTTTTTCATTGTAGCCATTCTTGTGGATATATTGTGGTTTTAATTAACATTTACTGATGCCCAACCCACTGTATGGGAGAACATCATTGCCAATGATGTATCAGATAAGGGGTTAATTTCCAATATATAGAGAGTGCTCATACAACTCAACAAAAGGAAGACAAAGAACCCAATTAAAAAATGGGCAGAGGAGCTGAATAGACACCTCTCCAAACAGGACATACAAATGGCCAAAAGACATATGAAGAAATGCTCAACATCACTAATCATCAGAGAGATGCAAATTAAAACAACAATGAGGTATCACCTCACACCTGTCAGAATGGCCGCCATCAACAAATCATCAAACAAGTGTTGGCGAGGGTGTGGAGAAAAGGGGACTCTAATACACTGCTGGTGGGAATGCAGACTGGTGCAGCCACTATGGAAAACAATATGGTGTTACCTCAAAAAATTAAAAATTGAACTTCCATTTGACCCAGTGATCCCACTGCTAGGAATATACCCTAAGAAGCCTGAAACACCAATCAGGAAGAATATATGTACCCCCATGTTCATAGCAGCACTATTTACAATAGCTAAGATCTGGAAACAGCCCAAGTGTCCATCAGTAGACAAATGGATAAAAAAGCTGTGGTACATGTACACAATGGAGTACTATGCAGCGGTAAGCAAGAAAGATTTCTTATCCTTTGAGACGACATGGAGGGACCTGGAAAGTATTATCCTAAGTGAAAGAAGCCAAGCAGAAAAAGACAAATACCACATGATCTCACTTATATACGGAATATAATGAACATAACAGTCTGAGGAATACAGTAGACCCAGAAACATGGAAGTAGGGCACAGACTGACATCCCTCAGAAGAGGGGGTGGGGAGAGATAAACCATAGAACTTATATGCATGTATGCATGACCAATGGACATGGACAACTAAGCCGGGGACGGGGCGGAGGTGGGGTGGGGTGGGGGGTGCCAATGGGGTAAAAAAGGTAAAATATCTGTAATAAAAAAAAAAATAAAAAATTTATAAAAAACAAAACAAAAAACATTTACTGATGCCTAATAATGTTGAACTTCTTCTTCTACTAGTTTCTCACTCATCTGTTTTCCTTGGTGAAATGTCAGTTTAAATCTTTTGCCCACATCAATTATTAAAATCAATCTTTTCTTTGCTTGGAAAAGCTACGCTGTTGGTTCAATTCAATTTTGCCTATTACGTGTCTACACGGAACAGAATGCAGCTGGAGAAAAACACAGTGGTTTCATTTGATTTCAAGTGGGCTCTTAATGCAGCCCAGCAATCATATTTCATTCACTCTTCTACTTTTCTAGATGACTATTTTATACTTTCTCCAATCTCATCAAATCTCTACCAATTTAACCATCATCTTTTGTCATGAAATTTTTTGAGAAAATTGAAACAGAAAGGAATCCTCACCATTACAATTGCTGCTTCCCAGTTTCTGTCAGTGTACAGTGCCTTCCCTCTTGTTCCTGTCTAAGGCCACCTCGTGTACTTGTATGCTAGATCCCACCCCCTTTTGCCTACTCAAGGACATTGATCCAGTATTTCTCCCTTCTCTCTCTTATATTATCAATTCTTCCCTTCCTCTCCTGTATTACCAATTTTCACCCTCTCTACTGAATCATTATTCAAACATGCTTATTTTCCTTCTTTAAAAAAATTTCTGTGAGATTCTCTTGTTTATCTTTACCTCACCCCTGCGATCAAGCCACTGCCTTATTTCTTTTCTCTTTTTTACAGAACACTTTTTGGAAGAGTTGAGTGTTTTGGCCTTCTCTAGTTCCTTTTCTTTTCATTCTCTCTTAGGCAATTCCAACCAGGCGTTCATCCCCACTGTTCCATTAAAATTGCTCTTAACAAATGCGGAAGATGGCAGTGAGCAAGACTGGAGTGAGGGTGAGTGTGTGAGAGTGTGAATGAATGTGAGTGTGGATGACCAACCTTGAGCAGTGCAGAAATGTGGGGCAGAAGGTTCCTGTGCTGTGGACAGAAAGCAGCTGGCTACCATGGTAAGAGGCTTGTCAGCAAGCTTCTCCCTGTGCGGCTGGGAGGCCCTGCCATTTTGGAAGATCCCTGGTCATCTCTGGAAGGAGGAAGCGGAGAGTGGGTAGGGCCGAGTGACCTGAGTCCACCAGAGTGCCTTGCACCATTGGACCAGTGGACCCCAATATGTCAACATGGTCCAGCACACAGTAGTGACGCTGTCGAGGTGCCTGCTACAGTAGCCACAACTGGCCGGGAGTCAAGCAACATCCCCCACAGCAGCAGTGACTGGTTGGGAGTGGAGACCACCCCCAGCAGCAGAGGCTTGGGAGCTGACATCCATCTCCAGGCAGCAGCAGCATAGATCAGCAGCTGAGACCCATCCCCAGGGGTATCAGCAGATGCTGATCAGGAGTGGTGCCCAGCCCAAGCAGCAGCAAGATTTGGGCAGCCGAGACCTGCCCCTGACAACTGCAGCAGCGGATTTGGAGTGGAGCCCCTCCCCCTGGCAGCAGCAAAGTCCCAGGAGTGGAGCATCCTTAGCCCCAACAGCAGCAGAGGATTGGGAGCTGAGAGCACCCCATGGCAGCAACAGCAGCAGTAGCAGTGCCAACCAGGAGCTGACACTCATCCCTAGCAGCGACTAATCAGGAGCTGAGCCCCACCAGGCAGCAGCTACCACAGCAGGATACCAGTGGGACCCATGCACCCCAGCAGTATACCAGCTGGACCCACACATCCTAGGCAACAGCAGCAGCAGCACAGATTGGCAGCTGATACCCATCCCCAGTGGCATCAGCAGAGGCTGATCAAGAGTGGTGCCCCAACCCAAGCAGCAGCAAGACTCGGAGAGCTGAGACCTGTACAACAGACCACTACCAGCCACCAGCTGTCAATCCACCAGGACTCACAGCAGGCAAGAGGCGCCATACACCAAAACAATCTGGGAGGCACAGCAGCCTTATTTGATGCACACCAACCTGCCTACACATTCCAACATCCCTCACCGGGCCTAGAACTACCAGACTGCTAAAATGGTGAGACAAAGGTACAACACCCAAATGAAAGAAAGGGAGGAATCACCAGAAAAGGAACTACAGGAAATGGAATAAAGCAATTTGTCAAATAAAGAATTCAAAGCAATGATTTTAAGGGTGATCAAACTATTTAGTGAGAACTACAAGCAACTTAATAAGAATTATGAAGAGCTCAGTGGGCCCTGGCCATTTTGGCTCAGCAATTAGAGCGTCGGCCTGCGGTTCCGAGAGACCTGGGTTCGGTTCCCGCTAAGGGCACGTACCTCAGTTGCAGTTTGTCCCCGGCCCTGGTTGGGTTGTGCGGGTGGCAGCCACTCGATGTGTCCCTTTCACATCGATGTTTCCCTCTCTCTCTCTCTCTCTCTCTCTCTCTCTCTCTCCATCCCACTCTATCTGAACAAAATATCAAAAAATGTCCTCGGGTGAGGATAAAAAAAACAAAAACAAAAAACAACTCAGTGGGAACTACATCAGCTTAAAAAAAGAGGTAGAAGCTATGCATAAAAATTAAGAGGAAATACAGAATGACATAGCTGTTATGAAAAATAACTTAGAAGGATTCTATAGTAGATTAGAAGAAGCTGAAGACCGAATCAGTGACTTAGAAGACAAGGTAGAAAAAAACACCCAAATAGAGTAGCAAATGGGGAAAAAAAAATAAAAGCAGGAGGAGCGTTTAAGGGAGCTTTGGGACAATACAAAAGGTAACATCAATTGCATTTATAGGGGTACTGGAAGGAGAAGAATCAGAGAAAGGAATAGAGAACCTGTTTGAAGAATTAATGACAGAAAACTTCCCTAAATTGGTGAAGGAAAAAGTCACATCAGTCCAGGAAACACAGAGAGTCCCAAGCAAGATGAACCCAAAAAGACCCACAGCTAGACACATCATAATAAAAATGGCAAGCATTGAAGACAAAGAAAGAATCTTAAAGGAAGCAAAAGAGAGACACAAAGTTACCTACAAGTGAGCTCCCATTAGACTGTCAGCTGATTTCTCAGTGGAAACACTGCAGGCCAGAAGGCAATGGCACAAAGTACACAAAATAATGAAAGGTAAGGATCTGAATCCAAGACTACTCTTTCCAGCAAGTCTATCATTCAAAATGGAAGGAGAAATAGAGTTTCATAGACAAAAAAAGAAAAAAGCTAAAGGAATTTGCCACCACCAAACAAGCACTGCAAGAAATGCTGAAGGGACTTCTGTAAGAAGAAGAAGAAACAAAAAGAGGGAGAGAAGAACACAAGCATAAAATTAAAGTGGAAACTAATTAGTATCAATAGTAATCTTAGATGTAAATGGCTTAAATGCTCTAATCAAAAGACATCGAGTAGCTGATTGGATAAGAAAACACAACCCATATATATGCTGTCTACAAGAGACCCACCCCACAACAAAAGACTCACACAGGATGAAAGTGAAGGGATGGAAAAAATTTTTCCAAGCAAACGGAAATAAAAAAAACCCCACAAAACTGGTATAGCAATACTCATATCTGATAAGATAAACTTCAAAACGAGGGCCATAATAAGAGTCAAAGAAGGTCACTATATAATATTAAAAGGATCAATCCAACAAGAGGATATAACCCTGGTAAACATATATGCACCAAGTACAGGAGCACCAAAATATATTTAAAACCTTCTGGAAGAGTTCTGAAGATGGTGGATAGGCAAACACAGTATTGCTTCCTCCCACAACCACATCAATTACAACAAAACTACAATACAACCGTCATTCAGAACCGCCTGAAATCAAGTTGAATGGAAGTCCTACAACTACGAAATTAAAGCCGCCACATTGAGACTAGTAGGAGGGGTGGAAGCGGGGAGGCATGGATGGGCTGGTCCCACACCCATGTGTGTCAGATAAAAATCAGGAGGGACACCTCAGCTGGGAAGGTCCTCCCTGAGGAGTGAGGGGGCCCTGTCCCACACCAGGTGCCCAGCTCAGGGTCCCAGTGCCAGGGAGAAAAGTCCCTATAACTTCTGGCTGTAAAACCAGTGGGAACTGAGGCAGAGGGAGGCTGAGACTGCAGAAGCCCCAGCAGTTCCTCTTAGCCCATGCACAGACTTACTCAGACCCACTCCCTCTGAGCTCCAAGGGGAGGCAGCTTGAGGGGCACCAGAGAATAGGCAAGAACTGAGCTGTTTGGCCTCCGGATGAGGGCCGGAGGGGCAGCTTTCTCCTGGACAGATGTGCTGATGGAGGCTGTTTTTCCTTTAGTGAGCCCTTCCCCCACAGGGCAGGGAAACAGCCACCATATCTGTGACTCCAGCAACCTGGCTCACACTGTTGGCCCTGCCCTGGTGATTCCGTGAGGCCCCGCCCCACCCAACTTTCAGGCCCACCCAAGCTGTTTCCAAAGGCTTTACCATAGGATTAGCCTGCCTTGGATCCTGCTTCAGAGTTTCCTAAAATCTCTCAAACAAGCGGCACCTGGTACCTGAGTCCACCAGTGCACCTGGCACCATTGGGCCAGTGGACACCCTGTGTCAACACAGACCAGTGTACAGTAGTAGAGCTGTCAAGGTGCTGGTTGCAGACACCACAGTTGGCCAGGAGCCCAGCACCATACCCCGCAGTAGCAGCCTGATCAGAGTCGAGATATATCCCCAGCAACAGAGGCTGGGGAGCAGACATCCATCCTCAGGCAACAGAAGCACAGACCAGCAGCAGAGAACTAACCCCCCTGCCACCCCCCCAAAAAAAAAACTACAGCAAAGGCTGAGCAGGAGCTGAGCCCCACTGGGCAGCAGCACTCCCCAGCCACCAGCAGTGGGACCAGGGGCTCCATAGGGCCCTGTGCGACCCAGCAGCCCACAAGAGCAGTACGGAGCCGGGGCTCGAGAGAAACCAGTCTCAGCGAGCCCATACCTCTCGTTAAGTGGTCCCAGGCCTGGCACTTGAAGCAGTCAGCCTTGGTTCACAACTTGGCTTTTCCTGGACATCTCCAAGAAGCAGCCATTTGCAGATAACTTTGCAGCTTATGCCTGGTGGCCCTGGGTAGAACACCAGGCAGTGGCTGACCTTGCCCCAGAGCCAGCACACCTGGTAGACAGCTTCAGATCACGTCAAAACACCACCACCCAACCACCTCCACAAGTGACACACTCAATGAGTGGACTCAGTGGGTACCAGAGCCCTGTTGACATAAGTCTTGCTCTGTGTGGTGGGCCCCTACACAGCTGATCATCCAAGGTAGTGGCTAGTGGGCACAGCCAGTCCTGTAGCTTACCAGTCTAAGTATACCCCTCCCACTGATGTGCCAACAGCAATCAAGACTGAATTACAAGGGAAGGGTGTACAGTCCACACTAGGGGTGCACTGTGAGGGCCCAGCTGGGGTGATCATGGAGACTGTGCCTGGATCCTACAGGACAACTACAACAGAAGGCCACCCTACAAAGCCTAGGAGGCATAGCAGCTCTGCCTAATACTAGAAACAATCACAGGGAAGCAGCCAAAATAAGGAGAGAAAGAAACATCCCAAATGAAAGAAAAGAACAAAACTCCAGGAAAAGAACTAAACAAAATGGAGATAAGCAATCTAACAGATGCAGAGTTCAGAACACAGATTATAAGGTTGCTCAGGGAACTTGGTGAGACATACAAGGGACTTAGTGAGACCTTCAAGGAACCTAAGGAGACCTCTGAGGAACTTAGTGAGAACATCAACAACATAAAAAAGGACCAGTCAGAAATTAAGGATGTACTAACTGAAATAAAGAATAATTTACAGGGAATCAATAGTAGAGTAGGTAAAGCCAAGAAGCAAACCATCGATTTGGAATATAAGGAAGCAGAAAACACCCAACTAGAACAGCAAAGAGAAAAAAGAATCCAAAAAAATGAGGATAATGTAAGGAGCCTCTGGGACAACTTCAAGCGTGCCAACATTCGCATCTTGGGGGTGCCTGAAGGAGAAGAGAGAGAGAGCAGGAAATTGAAAAACTATTTGAAATAATAATGACAGAAAACTTCCTTAACTTGGTGAAGGCAACAGTCATACAATTTCAGGAAGCACAGAGAGTTCCAAACAAGATGAACCCCAAAAGGCCCACACCAAGACACATCATCATCAAAATGCCACAGGTTAAATACAAAGAGATAATCTTAAAAGTAGCAAGAGAAAAGCAGTCCATTACCTACAAAGGAGCTGCCATAAAACTGTTAGCTGATTCCTCAAAACAAACTTTGCAGGCCAGAAAGGAGTGGCAAGAGATATTCAAGGTGATGAAAAGCAACAACCTACAACCAATTACTCTATCCTGCAAAGCTGTCATTTAGAACCAATGGCCATATCAAGAGTTTCCCAGACAAGAAAAAGCTAAAGGAATTCATCACCACCAAACCGGTATTATATGAAATGTTGAAGGGTCTTCTTGAAGGCGAAGAAGAACAAAAATATGAACAATAAAATGGCAATTGCCCTGGCCAGTTTGGCTCAGCGGTTACAGCGTCGGCCTGCGGTCCGGAGAGACCCGGGTTCGGTTCCCGCTAAGGGCATGTACTTTGGTTGCAGTTTGTCCCTGGCCCTGGTTGGTCGTGCGGGTGGCAGCCACTCGATGTGTCCCTTCACGTCAATGTTTCTCTCTCTCTCCCTTCCTCTCTCTCCCTCCCACTCTATCTGTACAAAAAATGGAAAAATATCCTCGGGTGAGGATAAAAAAATAAAATAAAATAAAATAAATAAATAAATAAATAAAATGGCAATTAATACATATCTATCAACAATTGAATCCACAAACAAATAAGCAAGCAGAACAGAAACAGACTCATAGATACAGAGAACTTTTTGTTGCTTGCCAGATGGGTGGGGGCTGGGAGGGTGGATGAAAAAGATGAAGGAATTAAGAAGTACAAATTGGTTGTTAGACAGATGAACCTCGCCCTGGCTGGTTTGGCTCAGCGGTTGGAGCGTCAGCCTGCGGTCCAGAGAGACCCGGGTTCGGTTCCTGCTAAGGGCACGTAGGTTGCAGTTTGTCCCCGGCCCTGGTTGGGTTGTGCGGGTGGCAGCCACTCGATGTGTCCTTTTCACCTTTCACATTGATGTTTCTCTCTCTCTGTCTGTCTCTTCCTCTCTCTCCCTCCTACTACATCTGAACAAAAAAATGAGAAAAAAAATGTCCTCGGGTGAGGATAAAAAACAAAGACAGATGAACCACAAAGGGAAAGGGGCATGGGGGGTGGGATGAGATAAACCAAAGAACTATGCATATATGCACAACCAATGGACACCGATAATAGTGTGGGGAAGGCAGGAGGGGGTGTGAATGGGGAGGGGGTGTCAATGGGGAAAAAAGGGAGAAACATCTGTAATACATTCAACAATAAAGATGAGTTAAAAAAAAAACAAAAACTTCTGGAGGACTTCAAGGGAGACATCAGTAGCAATACAATCATAGTGGGTGATTTTAACTCCTCACTGACAGAACTGGATAGATCTTCTAGACAAAAAATTAACAAGGACACAGAGCCCTTAAATGGCAAACTAGACCAGTTGGACTTAATTGATATGTACAGAACATTTCACCATAAAATTGCAGAATATACATTCTTCTGAAGTGTACATGGGACATTCTCAAAGATAGACCACATGTTAGTACACAAAGTAAGTTTCTGCAAATTCAGGAAGATTGGAATCATGTCAAGCATCTTCTCAGATCACAATGGCATGAAAATAGAACTTAGTTACAACAAAAACATTCAAACACTTTGAGGCTAAATAGCATGTTATTAAACAATGAATGGGTTACCAAGGAGATCAAGGAGGAAATTAAAAACTTCCTGGAAACCAACACATAACAACACAAAATCTGTGGGACGCAGCAAAAGCAGTCCTGAGAGGGAAGTTCATAGCACTACAGTCTTATCTCAAGAAACAAGAAAAATTCCTAATTTGACTTTTTAACCCTACAACTTAAAGAACTAGAAAGTAAACAAAAAGAAAAACCCAGAGCACGTAGAAGGAAAGAAATAATAATTGTCAGAGCAGAAATAAATGACATAGAGACTAAAAAACAATTCAAAAGATCAATGAAACAGCTAGTTTTTTGAAAAGATAAACAAGATTGATGGACCTTTAAACAGACTCACCAAGAAACAAAAAGAGAGGACCCAAATAAACAAAATGAGAAGGAGCAGTAACAACCGACACCACAGAAATACAAAGGATCATCAAGACATACTATGAACAATTATACACCAACAAATTGGACAATCTAGATGAAATGGACAAATTTCTGGAAACACACAGTCTCCCAAAACTGAACTGGGAAGAGGTAAAAAACTTGAACAGACCAATAACAACTAAGGAAACTGAAGATATAATTTTAAAAAACTCCCAGCAAACAACCCAGGCCTGTATGGCTTCACAGGGGAGTTTTACCGAACATTCAAAGATCTAACACCCATTCTCCTCAAACTATTCCAAAAAATCCAAGAAGACAGAAGACTTCCAAACTCATTTTATAAAGCCAGCATAATCCTAATTTCAAAACCAGATAAAGACAGTACAAAGAAAGAAAACTACAGGCCAATATCCCTGATGAACACAGATGCCAAAATCTTTAACAAAATATTAACAAATCAGATCCAGAGATACATCAAAAAAATGATTCATCATGACCAAGTGGGATTCATTCCAGGGATGCAAAGCTGGTACAATATTTGCAAATCAATAAATGTGATACACCACATAAACAAAATGAAAGATAAAAACCATATGATCATATCAATAGATGCTGAAAAAGCATTCAACAAAGTCTAGCACCCATTTCCGATACAAATGAAATAGAGGGATCATATTTATACATAATAAAGGCTATATATGAAAAACCTACAGCCAACATCATACTCTGGGCAAAAACTAAAAGCATTTCCCTTAAGAACAGGAACAAGACAGGGATGTCCACTTTCACCATTCTTATTTAACATAATACTGGATGTCTTAACCACAGCAATTAGACATGAAGAAAAAAGAAAAGGGATCCAAATTGGAAAAGAGGAAGTGAAACTGTCATTATTTGCAGATGACCTCATATTGTACATAGAAAACCCTGAAGACTCCATCAAAAATCTGCTAGATTTAATAAATGAATTTGGCAAAGTAGCAGGATACAAAATTAATGTCAAGAAATTGATGACATTCTTAACACCAACGATGAACTCACAGAAAGAGAAACTAAAAAACAATCCCATTTACCATCGCGGCAAAAAATTAAGATACCAAAGAAGTAAAGGACCTTTTCATAGAACTGCAGGTCATTGAAAAATAAATAGAGGAAGATATAAAAAAGTGGAAGCATATACCTTGTTCATGGATTGGAAGAATTAACATCATTAAAATGTCCATACTACCCAAAGCAATCTATAGATTCAATGCAATCCCCATCAAACTACTAATGACATATTTCACAGAACTAGAACAAATACTTCAAAAGTTCATATGGAACCAAAAAAGACTCCAAATAGCCACAGCAATCTTGAAAATGAAGGACAGAGTAGGAGGGATCACAATACCGGATATCAGGTTATACTACAAAGCCACTGTGATCAAAACAGCCTGGTACTGGCACAAGAGCAGACATATAGATCAATGGAACAGAACAGAGAACCCAGAAATTGACCCAAGACAATATACTCAATTAATATTTGACAAAGGTGGCAAGAGCATACAGTGGAGTCAAGACAGCCTCTTCAATAAATGTTGGGAAAATTGGACAATTACATGCAAAAAAAAAGTAAAGCTAGACCACCAACTTACACCATACACAAGAATAAACTCAAAATGGATAAAAGACTTAAATGTGACCATAAAAATTCTAGAAGAAAATGTAGGCAACAAAATTTTAGACATCACATGCAGCAGAATTTTCACCGATGCAATGCCTAAGGCAAGAGAAACAAAGGAGAAAATGAACACATGGGACTACATCACACTAAAAAGCTTCTGCACAGCAAAAGAAACAACCATCAAAATGGAAAGGGAACCCACTATATGGGAGAGCATAATTGCCACCGATACATCAGATAAGGGGTTAATTTCCAAAATATATAGAATACTTATACAACTCAATAGTGTTCATAGGATCACTATTTATAGTCACTAAGATCTGGGAACAGCCCAAGTGTCCATCAATTGATGAGTGGATAAAAAAGCGGTGGTACATATACACAATGGAGTACTATGCAGCTGTAAGAAAGATCACTTATCCTTTGAGATGACATGGAGGGACCTGGAGAGTATTACGCTAAGCAAAACAAGCCAGTCAGAGAAAAACAAATATCACATGATCTCACTTATTTGTGGAATATAATGAACAAAACAAACTGATGAACAAAATAGACCCAGAGACATAGATGTAGGGTACAGACTGATAAACTCAGAAGAGGGGGCAGGTGGGGGGAGTGAAGAGATAAACCACAGAACTTATATGCATGTATGCGTAACCAGTGGACATAGACAACGATGCTGGGGTTGGGGTATTAGGAGGAGGGTGTCAGTGGGGGAAAAAGGAAAAACATTTGTAACAAAATTAAATTAATAAAAAAAATTTTTTAAAAATTGTTCTTATCAAGGCTGTCAGTGTCCTCCACATTTCTAAATCCACCAATCAGTTCTCAGGCCTGATCTTATTTGACCTATCAGAAGCATTTGAGGCTTTTGATCTTTTCCTTTTTCTTGAAAATGTTTTCTTCACCTGACTTCCAGCATATTTGTTTCCTATTTTAGTCATTGGTATCTTTATCTTTCCAATTATTCAAGCTAACAATCTTAGAATAATCCTTTACCCCCTCTTTCTCTTGCAGCCCACATCCTATCAGTGCATCCTGCTGCTTCAATCTTAAAATTATGTTCTGAATTTAAGTCCAAACATTTTTTTTTTATCCTCACCCGAGGACATTTTTCCATTTTTTGTTCAGATAGAGTGGGAGGGAGAGAGGGGGGGAGAGAGAGAGAGAGACAGACAGACAGACGGGGGCGGGGGGGGGAGAGAAAGAGAGAGAGAAACATCAACGTGAAAGGGACACATCGAGTGGCTGCCACCCGCACAACCCAACCAGGGCCAGGGACAAACTGCAACCAAGGTACATGCCCTTAGCGGGAACCGAACCCGGGTCTCTCTGGACCGCAGGCCAACGCTCTAACCGCTGAGCCAAACCGGCCAGGGCTAAGTCCAAACATTTTTATTGTGTAATAAATTGATGTTGTTACAGATGATTTCCATTTAGTTTTAATAAATCATTACATTTTTGAAAATAGCTTTTTAGAACCTGCAAATACTTTTCCTTATCATATCTGAAGATATTATGCTTAATTTAATTTTCAAAAGGAGGATTCTTAACCAACCTAAAGATAACAGCACACACACACAATCTTCTCACCTTTACTGCTACCATCCTTGTTTGAGCCACTGCTAGCATTGTTAGAATAACCTGTAAAACTGGTCTTCCTACTTTTACCCTCAGATTACTCTCAGCATAACAACCAGGATGGTTCTTTTTAAAAAAGTAAGTCAGATCCTGTCATACCTCTGCTCAAATCTTGTGATTTGTTCCCTTTCTCTTAGAATAAAATGCAGCGTTCTTTTTTTTTTTATCCTCACCCGAAGACATTTTTCCATTTTTTGTACAGACAGAGTGGGAGGGAGAGAGAGGAAGAGAGAGAGAGGGAAACATCTATGTGAAAGGGACACATCGAGTGGCTGCCACCCACACGACCAACCAGGGTCAAGGATAAACTGCAACCGAGGTGCGTGCCCTTAGCCCGGGTCTCTCCGGACCGCAGGTGGACGCTCCAACCGCTGAGCCAAACCGGCCAGGGCAAATGCAGTGTTCTTAATGGCCTGCAAAGACATGATCTTTCCTACAACCCCCCTTACTTCCCTGACCTTACTCCTGCTACTCTTCCCTTATCTGTTTGTTTCAGTGGTATTGACCTGCTTGAATTCCCTCTGCTTGGCCACTGTTCTACCACAATCTTCATTCATAACTGATCTCCCCCATTTCCTTCAAGTCTTTGCTCAGATGTCACCTTTTCTGTGAGTTCTCCCTAACCACCCAATTTAAATCGCAAATTCTCTATGCACTCCTAAATCTCCCTTGTACTACCCTTTTTTTAAAAATTAATTTATTTTTGTTACAAATGTTTCTCCTTTTACCCCCACTGATTCCTGCCCCCCCTTTTTAAAAAAGTACTTATTATATTTTAACATACTTACATAATTTACTTATTTATTTCAGTTGTTATTTATTCCTCCCACGATAATATAAATTTGGCAAGGGCAAGATGTTTATTTTGTTCACTGTTATACCCCCAGTATCTAAGACAGTGCTGGGAACATTGTGAGGACTCAAATACTTGTTGAAAGAGTATTATCAAGAGATAAAAACAGGAAGAAAACAGGAATAGAGCAAAGTCATATTGGGAATAAACAGGCAAAACTTGCTTTGTACTTCATGCAGTGAAGTGTTTATTATGTTCTTTTTGGTGGACTCCATGTTTTGTGTGATACATAGCTGTATCTGTTAGGTTTGAGAGGGTCAAAGACAGGAAAACCCTACTACCACATTTCCTGTGGGCACACATGCCTGGGACTTAAAAGCAGGTCAGCATGAGCGTAGGCCTGAACACATGTGCACACACTGTTTTCCTTCTTAACCAAACTGCATTTTAAAAAATGATACTGTTTCTAGGATTGTATTTAGTGTATTTAATCTTAAATTGCTTAGCCAGCAAGGTGGGAGGAGGTTAGAAGTTTTGAAGAGTCTGGAGAGCAGAGATGAGATAGGTCTTGTAAAAATGGATACACTTCATGATAATTGAAAATGTTATATTGTGTAAAACACACACACACACACACACACACACACACACACACAGGAAAATACATGGAAGTATATAGGCTGGTGAATTTTCCCAAACTGAATATCAATGTAATCAACACCCAGAGCCCAAAACAGAACCTAAGTAGCATCCCAGGTGCTCCTCTTGTGCCTCTTCTCTTCCAGTTACTGCCTCCCACTTGGAATAACCACTCTCCGGACATCTAATACCATAAATGTGTTTTGCCTGATTTTGTACTCTGTGTAAATTAAATCATGCAGTATATGCATTTGTGTGTCTTTTACTCATAATTTTTTTTCTGAGATTTATCCACATTTGTTTATGTGGTTAGAGGTTATTCATTTTTAACGTTA
This sequence comes from Molossus molossus, assembly GCF_014108415.1. Lineage (NCBI taxonomy): Eukaryota > Metazoa > Chordata > Mammalia > Chiroptera > Molossidae > Molossus > Molossus molossus. The sequence goes on from NW_023425344.1 coordinate 55,785,514, forward strand.
TACAAAACCCATTGTATCATATACCACAATTTATCCATTCTAATATTGGTAGGCATTTGGATGGATTACAGTTTTTGGTGGTTATGAATAATGCTATTTAATACATTTTTTTAAAAATCCTCACCCGAGGACATTTTTCCATTTTTTTGTTCAGATAGAGTGGGAGGGAGAAAGAGAGAGAGAGAGAGAAACATCGATGTGAAAGGGACACATCGAGTGGCTGCCACCACATGACCCAACCAAGGCCCGGGACAAACCATAACCGAGGTGCGTGCCCTTAGTGGGAACTGAACCTGGATCTCTCTGGACCGCAGGCCGATGCTCTAACCGCTGACCCAAACCAGCCAGGGCTTTAATACATTTGATTAATGTATTTTGATATACATATGCATGAATTTCGTAGGACACTCAGTGGTTTTTTTATCCAGTCAATGAACTCTTAACTGTTCTTCAGCATGTAATCAATATATTTACTGTGTGTCCCTTGCTTGGGTATTACCAAATTCTTTCCTCCTCAGTTCTGTCACTAGACTTTGTCCATACTTAAGATTCTTAACATGTATTCTGGTTAAGTATACATATTCATATCTTTCATTAGCTTGCGAATGCTTCTCAGTACTTTGCTTTACTTGCTTGTGTATCCCAGTATCTGGTACAGTACCTGAAATACAGTAAGTTGGTTGAGTGAATGGTGATAACCATCATCATTGCCAGCGATTAACACAGCAAGTCCCCTTAGTTATGTGAACCATCTAGCTAGGGTAAAGTCTTGCTTTAGTTTGACATCCCAGAGTCAAGGGGTTAGGAGTGGGAAGTGATCACTCTCAGAGAAGCCCAGTGCTGAGGGCTCAGAACTGAACGTGCTGTGTGGTTAGAGGGAATTGCTGTGGCTTTACAAGCCTCTTGGAGATTTCATGTGTTAACAGCAGTGATTCCAAGGGATAGTGTGGGGGCCAGATATAAATAGCAGAACACAAATGGGGTAATGTGTCACTGCCAAGCTACTGCTGGGGGTGTTTATAAAAAGAAAAGCATTCCCTTCTCAGCTCTCACTGTCAACAACCTCCCATTCTGAAGACACGCTCACCACAACTGAGAGAGTGGGGAAACAGTTTGAGACCTAGCATCATTTAAATCTCCTCCACAGGCAGAGAAGCCAGGTAAATAAACATTTTTACTTATTTACACTCAGACTGCACAAGTGAAGAAAGAAAAACAAACAAACCTGGTTTCTGAGCTTTCTTGGCACATACTACTTTGTGACAGTTATCTGCAAAGTCTTATAGACCAAATCTTTTTTTTGGAAAGGGAAGTTGAACACAAAAGTGGCATGTTTGGTACTATTATTTTAATATCTTTAGTGAAACAAATGGCTCCTAAATAAAGGTGGGAATCTAGGGCCAAAGGGAAGACTCTCCTTTCCTCTGTGCTTTCATTCTCATACTCAGATGCCAGCGTATGGGGATGGGTATGGTAAAGCAGAGTTTAGTTCAGTTTCAGTAATGTTAACTGTGTTGTATGTGGAAGGAACTGTGGACCACCTTTAATGAATCATTTAATGACTCTGGGACAGCTTTAGCCCTTAGGGCCTCTTGCCCTCCTACTTACCCCTTTCAGTCTCATAAACATTGTGATGAATATTGGGCATTCATCCAGCAGGGTTGTATAATCTTATTGGAATTGCTGCCTATCCAGTTCCTTCTTATTCTCATTCCCGCCTTCAGAAAGTTATGCAAGGCATTTGTTTTATCCTTTGGCTTCTCCCCCCCCACCCCCACTCTCTCTCTTTTGTTAATCCTTACCCCAGGATATTTTTTCCATTAATTTTTAGAGAGAGTGGTGGGGGGTAGAGAATGGAAGCGGGGAGCGATGGGGTAAAGAGAGAGAGATTGATGGATTGGTTGTCTCCTGCACACGTCCCAACTGGGGCCAGGAATTGAACCTGCAACCCTTCAGTGCTTTGACCAGTGCTCTAACTACTGAGCAACACCAGCCAGAGCTCCTTGGGCTTCTCTTGAATGTGACTGTTTGAGGGAAGGAGGTCCCCTTGGATAACCTGCTTTGTATCATTACTGGCTTCCTCATCTTCTTCATCCTATGGGCATGGTTTGGTTTCCAAAGAGGATAGAAGAGTGGATAAAGTACATGGCCTCTAACTCCTGGAGAGTTCTTGGAAACTGGGAGCAGGGGACCAATTTTGAAATGTTTTTGTTTTTGTTTTTGTTTTGTTTTAGTTGGTGTTAATTGCCTGAGTATGCTGAAGGGAGATTTACTGGTAGCAAGAAAATGTGAGCACCAGTGACTGTGGTGGGAGAGACAACATATCTGGAGAATAGTGTAAATGGATAGAGTGAATCTTTATTTACTTTAATCCTCACCCAAGGAATTTTTTCCATTATTTTTAAGATAGAGTGGGAGGGAGAGAGAGAAACATCAATGTGAGAGAGACACATCAATTGGTTTCCTCCTGCACGACCCCAACCACGACCGGGGATCGAACCTGACTGAGGTTTCGTGCCCTTGACCAGGAATTGAACCCAAGATTTTTCAGTCCACAGGCAGATGCTCTAACCGCTGAGTCAAACCAGCCAAGGCAATAGATTTCATCTTGGAACAAATTGCTGAAGTTCTCTGAGTTTTTGTTTCTGCATCTGTAGAATGAGGGTGTTAGACCAACAGGCAACATCCAGGCCCTTCCAACAATTGGAATTTATGGTAATCTCTTTCTGACCATCATGAATACACACTTTCACCCAGAATGAAAATATATATAGCATACAGTGCTCCCCTTCCCTAAGCCTCTTTTTTTAAGTCTACTAAATTGGAATTTTTTTATTTTAATTTAGAAGAGAAAAATGAAGACAGGACATTTTGAAATGGTCACCATGCTGCTGTCAGCTATGATTCTAATGGATGTCTTCCAGGTAATATTGGGAGTGGGAAGTACATGGTCATTAGACTAGGAACTCTTGATATAACATTACTTAAGAATCTGTGTGGGTTCCTAACCCAAACGAGAACAGACAGAATAGATAAATCAGGTTTTTTAAGTAGCCTTCATCTTTTCATTTTACACATTTGATACATGTTAATTACAGAAAGTTGAAAAATTAAAATTAAGCAAAAAGAGGAGAGTAAAAATTATCCACAATCTCTCTACTCAGAGGGAAAGATTCTTAATCTGTTGGTGTAGTCTTGTTATCTTTTCTGTGTGTGTGTGTGTGTGTGTGTGTGTGTGTGTGTGTGTATTTAATTTACAAAATATATTTTTTACCTTTTTAAGTTAATACTGTGCTACAGATGTCTTTCCAGGTAGTTAAATAGTCTGAAAATATGTATTTGTTTTCCAAATAAGATGACACTGCAGTATTTGGTCACATGTTTTCTACTAAACTACTATATAATGACCATTTTCCCACATGCACTATTTTTTTTCTGATAGAAATTTTATTATTTTATTTTTTTACAGTTGAATCTTTAAACATTTTGTAACATTTTTATGTAAAATATGAGCCAGGCATCTCACTTAATTTTCCCCCACATTGTTAGCTATCAAATCACTGCTGAGTATTTGTCCACTGAGTTGAGGTACCTCCTTAAGATATCTTGAATTCTTAAAATTTTATCAATTTTTGAATTTAATATTCTGATCCATTGTTTATAGAATCATTATGTATTCTGTTGTCTGTACTGTAGTGTGGTTTTATTTTTATCCTCACCCGAAGATATTTTTCCATTTTTTGTTCAGATGGGGAGAGAGAGAGAGAGAGAGAGAGAGAGAGAGAGAGAAACATCGACGTGAAGGGGGCAAACTGCACCTGAGGCACGTGCCCTTAGTGGGAACCGAACCCGGATCTCTCTGGACTGCAGGCTGACGCTCTAACCGCTGAGCCAAACCGGCCAGGGCTGTAGTGTGATTTTTTAAATTGATTTTTTAGAGAGAGAGATAGAAACATCAATGTGAGAGAGAAACATCCATCAGCTGCCTGGGATTGAACCCACATCCCAAATATGTGCCCTGACCAGGAATGGAACCTGAATCTCTCAGTCCATAGGATGATGCTCAACCCACTGAGCCACATGGGCCGGGCTATAGTGTGATTTGAGATATAACTCATGTATAAAAATTCACCATTTTAGCCCTGGCCAGCTTGGCTCAGCGATTAGAGTGTCGGCCTGCGGTCCAGAGAGACCTGGGTTCAGTTCCTGCGAAGGGCATGTACCTTGGTTGCAGTTTGTCCCCGGCCCTGGTTGAATTGTGCAGGTGCAGCCACTCTATGTGTCCCTTCCACGTTGCTGTTTCTCTCTCCCTCTCCCTCCCTCCCACTCTATCTGAACAAGAAATGAAAAAAAAAAAAAGTCCTCGGGTGAGGATTAAAAATAAATAAATTCACCATTTTAAGGTGCACAATTCAGTGGTTTTTGTAGATTCACCATGTTGTACTTAATTTCACCACTGTCTCATTATAGACCATTCTTATCAACCTAAAAAGAAATCCGGTAGCTGTGAGCAGTCAGTCCAGTTCCCACTTCCCTGCATCCCCTGGCCTTCCCACCTACCTACATTCTGTCTTTGTAGGTTTGCCTGTTCTGGACATTTCATCTGAATGGAATCAACAGTGCCTATCCTTTTGTTTGTCTTCTTTCAGTTAGCATAATGTTTATAAGGTTCATCTATGTTGTAGCATATATTAGTACTTCATTCTTTTTATTGCTGAATAATAGTCCATTGTATGGTTATGCCACATTTTGTTTATACGCGTATCAATTTATGGACATTTAGGTTTTTCCCACTTTTTGGCTCTTATGAATGAGTAGTGCTGCTATAAAATTTCATGTATAAGTTTTTGTGTGAACATATGTTTTCAGTTCTCTTGAATATATACCTAGGAGTAGAATTGCTGGGTCATATGGTAACTCTATGTTTAACATATCGAGGAACTGCAGAAGTGTTGTACCATCTTACATTTCCACCAACATGTAGGAGGGTTCATTTTCTCTGTGTCCTTGCCAACACTTAGTTTCCTTTTTTTTTTTTTGTATTAATATAGCCATATCCTGATAGTTATGAAGTAGTATCTCACTGGTTTTGATTTTCATTTTTAATATTCTTTTGCAACATAATTCTAAAGTATTTGTCCTGTGAATTTCCATAATTTCTTTTCTTGAACATTTAGATCATTTCCACAATTTTGTAATAACTTTTGGTAACTGAACTTCATCAGTATTGGCCTTTGTTTCAATGGATAAATCAGAGGAAGAAAATATGTAATCAGTGTGTTCACCTAGCCTCTTGTACCTTAATATCCATCCAGTGGTCTCTGAACGGTGGTGACATTTGTGAACCATTTCACTGTTCCAGGCACTCACTGTACAGAACACACAATCAGCAGTGGCCTTAGGCCAGAAAGACTTAATGGCTAAAATTAGACAGGTGGAGGCTGGCTAGAGGCATAGAACAGACAGGAACATATTGGATCAACTCTGGTATGACTTGAGGAATGTGGAAGGTGGTGGTTTGAGGGTATGATGTCTTGTAATATGTTGAAGTCTTAAAGATAAATCAGCCATTGTTGTCTAAGTTACTCTCTGGTACATTCTGTGCTGCAGAGGAAAGTGAATTTCTTGGCTAGGAGGCAGCAGTGATGCAATCTCCTGAAGCTCAAATTCCCACTGCAAGAAACTGACCTACAGACTGGAGAGTACAGGGGTCTTTCCCGGCAGAATATTCTGTGGATGGTAATCAAGAAAGACAGTTTCTGTTGGTGGCCTAACAGCTTTGTTTCTAAAATGGTGTGATGACTTGTCTGCCCAACCTTTCATAAGGGTTTAAACCCTTTAAAAAGTGCTACATAGGGTGTCTGGGGGGGGGGAAAGGAGAAACATCTGTAACAAAAATAAATTAATAAAAATTGAAAAAACATGTTTAAGAACGGAAAAGTAAATAAATGTGCTACATAAATTTCAATGGTCCACATCATTGGAAACATTTTGATTAAGAGTCTGTGTCTGGAGATAGATTGCCCAGGTTCAAATCTCAGTTCCAAACAAGTTAGTCAATCTGTGTCTATAAAGTCTCCAACTAAGGCTCTAATTTACAGTGTAGCTTATGCAACCAGTGTGCCATAAAAGTAGTATAGAATAGTGGAAAGAGAGAGTGATGTGCAAGACATTATTGTTTCATTTATAGAAACCCTTACATTGTATCCCTAGGCAGATTTGCTCATCCTATTTTTTGATCGGTAGGCCAGAGTACGGGGTTCTTATTTAATTCACTTCAATATGTGTGGAGGCTTGGACTTTGAAAGAGAAATATAATGTAGATCCTATCCTTGAGGAACTTACAATATAATGCATATATTTCTATCATGAAATAATTAAAAATAACTACACTTTGTTGAAGGCTTGACATGTGCCAGGCATGGAGCTAAGGTTTTGCATATGTTCATTATATCATTTAACCCTCACAACAGCCCCACAATTAACCATATTTTCTTACTTTATCCTCATTTTAGATTAAAAAATTGAAGCTCAGAAATGTCAAATAACTTTCCCATTCTTAATTGGTACCTAGTTAGTAACAGAAATGGAATTTGAACCCACATCTGTCTGACTCCACGCTAGTATTAATTATAGTACACCCTCCTGTTTCTTAGCTATATGTATCATTTAAAGATGAATTGGGCCTTTTTCAGTTGTATATGACAGAAACAATGCAAATGTGCTCAAGCCAGCAGGGCATTTGTTGCTTCTTATGACTAAGGTAAAATACAGACTTCAAGTATAGTTAGATCCAGGGCCTTTAGTTATATTATCAGGGTCTCATCTCTCTCTCTCTCTTCTTTCTCCACCTCAGCTCTGCAAGCCTTTCTTTGTTGGCTTTATTTGCAGACAGGATTCTCCATGCAACTAAAAGGATAACTGTTGGCTTCCCCAAGCCAGTAGTATCCTTAGAATTTAGGATTGTAGAGAAAGAGTGTCTGGTTTTTAACCCTGATTCACCGCTTATCACTGGGGCTGAAGGTGCAGAATTAGTCCTACCCAAACCACGTAGACAAGGAAGGGAGTGTCCTCAAAAGAAGAGGGGTGATATTTGCCATTATGTATTTGTCATGTATAGTATTTCATGCATAGTAATTTCATATTCACTCAATAGTTTTGAGGGAGGAAATCTGGCTAAGAATATTTTCAAAGTCAGGACTGCCACCCATTTCTTCAATTTTATACTCATTGGTTTTTCCTCTGCACCACAAGGTTCAAATGAATGAGTTACAGTCATAATCATACCCGTATCTTACCCACTAACTTACTCTTTCACACAAATAGGTCATAAGTGAGAAAAGTTATCAATAGCAACGGAATATACTTTCTACATAAAAAACATAGCCCAGATGGTGTGGCTCAGTGGTTGAGCATTGACCCATGCACCAAGAGATCGCTGGTTCGATTCCAGGTTGTGGACCTGATCCCCAGTGGGGGGCATGCAGGAGGCAGCCAGTCGATGCTCTCTCTCATCGATGTCTCTCTCTCTCTCCTTCTCCCTTTCTCTCTCTCTAGGAAAAAAAAGGTTGGTTGTAAGCAAGAGAGAGATTCTTTCTTGGCAGGGTATGAAAGTATGGAAGCAGTAATGTGAGAGAAAATGACACACCAAATATCTTATTTCAAGAGTATTAATTTCCTTTTCTTTTGAAGGTGAAGGCTAATATGTTAGACATGGCAGATAATGCATTTGATGATGAATACCAGAAATGTACTGACAGGATGGAAATCAAATTTGTTCCCCAACTGCTCAAGGAAGAAAAAGCAAGCCATCAGCTTTTGGAAGATGTGTGGGAAAATGCGAAAGCCAAATGGGAAGCTCGGAAGACTCAGCTCTTTCTCCCTGTGAGTTTTAAGGATAACCATGGAATAGCCCTGATGGCATATATTTCTGAAGCTCAAGAGCAAACTTCCCCCTTTTACCGTCTGTTCAATGCAGCTGTGAAGATGGCTGGCCAATCTCGAAAAGATTATATCTTTGGCTTCCAGTTCAAAGCTTTTCATTTTTACCTGACAAAAGCCCTGCAGTTGCTGAGAAGACCTTGTGAGGATAGTTACAAAAATGTGGTGTATAGCTCCAGCCAGGGCACTTCATTTACCTTTGGAGGGCCAAACCAAGCCAGATTTGGCCAATTCACCTTGGCATATTCAGCCAAACCTCAAGCTGCAAGTGACCAACACATTCTGTTAACTATTCACACATGCTTTGGAGTTGCTGTTGAAAAATTTTTTGATAAAGAAAGTGAAAGTGAAAGAATTATTTTAATACCTATGAATGAGGTTTTTCATGTGTCCCAGGATGGGGCTGGCAATAACCTTATCCTTCAAAGCACAAACAAGACCTGCAGCCATTACGAGTGTGCGTTTCTAGGAGGTAAGTGTCTCTGTTCTGTCTGTTCTGTCTGGGAAGGAAGGTGTGGGATTCTTAGGACCAGGGAGAGGTCAGGTAGGAAACTGAGAGGTGTTTGAAAGAAGAAATGACATTGGTGGTCTCTAGTCTAGCTCCTTTCATACTGTTAGTTTTTTCCCTCCAAAATTTAGTTTTATTAAAGTAACACATTTACAGTACTATTTAAAGTTAAAAAAATAAAATAGTGCTATAAGGCCATCGTTCTCAACCAGGAACAATTTGCCCCTCAGAGTCATTTGACAAAGGCAGGAAACACTCTCTTGTTTTTTTGTTAATCCTCATCTGAGGATTTTTTTTCCATTGATTTTTAGATAGACTAGAAGGGAATTAGGGGTGGAGGGAGAGGGAGAGGAAGAGAGGGAAAAACATTGATTTAAAGAGACATATCAATTGGTTGCCTCCCACATAACCCTCACTGGGGCTGGGAATCAAACCTGCAACCCAGGTACGTACCCTTGACCAGGAATTGAACCCTTGACACTTCAGTCCAGGAATTGAACCCTTGACACTTCAGTCCACAGGCTGATGCTCTGACTGCTGAGCCAGACTGGCCAGGGCATGGCAGGAAACATTTTTAGTTGTTACAACTGTCCTAGTTGCTACTAGCATCTACTAAGTAGAGGCCAAGGACACTACTAAACAATGCACCGAACAGCCCCTCACAACAAAGCACCTGGGCCAAAATACTACTATATGGCTTAGAATGAAAAGTAGCAACCCCTTTCCCACCCATTCCCATTGGCCACTCCTCCGTGGTTTCCAATTTTATTAGCTTTTTTTTCTAGGTACTTATTGTCATGTTTCTAAGTAAATGAAATGTTTCAGCATGTTATTTCTTGATTTTTTTCTGTTGGCTTCACAGTATAGAGAATTACCATTTAGCTCTCATATTCCATGCATTGGTTAGGAGTTCTTTACTGCATTCACCTGTAACAGAAAACATACCTAATAGCTCTTGTTTAATGAGAGGGCTAATGGTAGGCTGTCCAGACTTGGTACAGTGGCTCAACAATGTCATCACTAACTCAGGCTCTTTCTGTTCCACCAGTCTTAGCATGCTGGTTTGTTGATTCATGTTTGTATTGTAACTGTGGACATCAGTCCATGTTCAAGACAAAATAAAGGAAAAGAGGGATGGCAGCCTATTTAATCAGGAAAGTAAATGTTTTCGAAGAAACTCTTGGTAGATTTCTGATTACATATCATTGACTGTAACAGCCACTTGGTCATTCATAACTACAAGAAAGGTTTGGAAAGGGGGTGATTAGTGTTTCCAGCCTCTAGTGCAGGGAGGAAAGGGAGAAGGGAATTAAAAATAGCTGTTAGGTCAGTAAACTAAAAGTTTCTAATAATCGGCACCCTCCTCTTCAATATTTGTGCATTCTCCTCTTCCCAATTTCCCAGTGTAATTAAGACTGGTACCTTGTTAAGTACCTCTTTACCCTAGGGTGATTAGTTGTATGATATTTTTGTTTCCTTCGTTTTTATATATCTTCAGTAATTTACCTGGCCCTGGCCAGTGTGGCTCAGCAATTCAGCAATTAGAACGTTGGCCCTTGGACCAAAGAGTCACGGGTTCGATTTAGGCCAAGGGCATGTACCTTGGTTGCGGTTTGTCCCCGGCCCTGGTTGAGGTTGTGCAGGAAGCAACCAGTTGATGTGTCTCTCTCACATTGATGTTTCTCTCTCTCTCCCTCCCTCCCTCCCTCTCTTCCACTCTAAAGATAAATGGAAAAATTATCTTTGGATGAGATTTAAAAAAAAAATTTACCCCCAAATCTTTAGAAATGTAATCTTAATACATTCAGATACTCTCTCTCCTTTTTTCCCCCCTTTTTCTGGATATACTGCTATATTCCCCCATCATCCCACTGTGTGCTGTGCTCTCTAGGCCTGTTGAATATACAGAAATCTCTCCTCACTACTATTCTGAGATTTCTTTTGCTTCTCCCCTGTAAGGAATCCCCTAAATCTTGGATTTCTAAGGGTTCTCTGGAAGTTTTCTAAGAAAAGGGACATTAAGGAAGATTTTCTAAGACTGCTTGTCTGAAAAATCTACCTTTAGGCTTGAATGTGTAGATTTGTATTTCTGTTTCAGAAATTATTTTCCTAGAGATTTTGGAGATGTTCCTCCATTGTCTTCTAGTTTCTGGTGCTGCTGGTGAAAAGTGTGAAGCCATTCTAATTACCAAAACTTTGAATAAAACCTGTTTTTTCACTCTGAAAAGTTTTAAGATGTTTTCTTTATCTCCAACATTCTGAAATTTTATGATGTGCCTTGGGGTATGTGAGTAAAGAGTTAACAAAACTCTTTCTACTTCTTCCTATGAAAATAGCCTCCAGTTGATCTAGCACTTTTTCTCTGAAATCTACTAAAGGTGGAATGACTAATGGTCAACTGCCTAATAGTAAACATAACCCTTGGTTGGGAATGTGCATCTGATCTGGGAGGGTTGTGAATGGACTGCAAATACCTGCCGGGAAGCCACAGTATTGGGCATACCTGAATGTATTGTGACATACCCAGGTGTTCTTCTTGCTGATTCCTAGAAGTACATTCATGGACTGGTATAAGAGATACTGTTTTCTGTGACAAATAAATATGTGGCATGAGGCTACTAAGTTAGGATAGTTCCTGCACCCATCTGTGTAATCTTGTTTCCTTGTAATTGAGCATCATTCTGGGGGCTAATAGCTCTGGACTGCTATAAGGACTTCCACTGAAGGGGTGTATCTCATGCTATTCTGTTGCTAAATAGTATGCTATGTTCCCTGCCTAGCATTTTTCTGCAAAGCTGGTGAGGTGATAGCTTTTTGGAGTCTTACGAGTGGTATTATCTAGCTGAACCCCAAACCATGACTGCTGGTCAAGCAGAGTGAGTGTTGCAGTAGGGCCTCACAAGTGGACAGATATTTAGATTTTGACTCAGTGTAGTCAAGGCACTATGAGATAAAGAATTGAGGGGGATGTGCTGATGAGACATCATGCCTAGGTGGGAGGCTGATCCATTTGCGGTTTAATGGCAGAAGCTATGTAGCCATTAAAATGCCAGGGACACAAAATTTAAGGAACTCCTCAGTCTTGGGGTCGTACACTTGCAGCATCTGCACTCCCATGGTCCTAAGAGCGAGTTCCCTCTTAAAGCTTGCACTTGTCACCTCATTTGGCTCACCCTAGTCCTGGCCCTGAGTTGCAAATAAGTGAGACTAACAGTTTACCTTGAGGGACAGATGGTGACTGGAGTAAGTAAATTTGTGTAGGGAGGAAAGATGCTCATTCTCTTACCAACCATACATTAGACCTGACCAAAAACCAAGCCAGTTGGAGTCAGCTCGTACCAGCTCATGGGGACTGATTTGTGGGCATGTATGTCTCCCCAGTTCTTTATATATCACAATAGCTTGAAAGTGGCCATGGTTGAGAGTTATACCATAGAAGTCAGCAAACACTGCAAATCAAGACCCTCCGACCCCCACTACAGAACTTGTTCAACCTCACCAGCACATCACTGCCAGAAACCCTGTTGCCTCTGGGCTGATGTATTTGCTACATGCCACATGTGAAGGCCTTGGTTGTGCAAGAACCCTGGCTGCAGTAGCTACAGGCCCAATCAATCACTGATATCTGGTTGATTGACAGAGGTGGGCAGTGAAGCCTCAAAACCCATGTTTTCAAGTAGGGTTATGATGAACAAAAGGGGTGAAGCCATTGGGTTGATTCAGAATGAGTCCTTCTCAAACCTGCATGGACAAGTGCATTATGAGCCTCATGTGAGGAAAGGGAAAGGGCAATGGGCACACCTCTGTGGGCCTGCCCACAAAGTCAGACAGAGGTAACCTGGCAGGTTAATGTTCAAAGCAGTCACAAGGGGAGACCTTTGTGGAGACTCACATGTACTATTTTTTTGGAAAGCTCTGACGAAGTCAGGCCACTGCACTTGATTGTATTGATTTAATTCCAAACTGAAGTCTAACCATTGTCCTCTGCTGCCATCTAGAGACAACTAATGGAAACTTAAGGTCAAAAACTCGATCATTAAAGCTAGGGCTGTTTGAAACACTATTAAGGGACAATAATCAGAACTTTTAGAAGCAAGCCGGGATATAATCAGAACCTTGTTCCATTGTGACTATAATTTTGGATGAAAAAAAGACAATTTCTTTTTTTTTTACCCTCACCCGAGGACATTTTTCCATTTTTTGCACAGATAGAGTGGGAGGGAGAGAGAGGGAAACATCGATGTGAAAGGGATACATTGAGTGGCTGCCACCCGCACGACCAACCAGGCTGCCACCCGCACGACCAACCAGGGCCGGGGACAAACTGCAACCGAGGCACATGCCCTTAGCGGGAACCAAACCCGGGTCTCTCCAGACCGCAGGCGGACGCTCTACCCACTGAGCCAAACCGGCCAGGGCAAAAAGACAATTTCTTAAAGGGATTAAAAAGTTGTACTGTACTAAATTAGCACTAACATAGTCCTGTATTCTTATTTTGAACTTTATTATGATTTCCAAGATAAAAATGTGTTGTGGGACTTACAAAAACTAGTTAGCTTAAAAAAAAAAAAGTTCATTTGGTTAGGAAGTGGAGAGAATACCAATGTCCTATTGGATAATACAATTCCTGATGGTCAAAGATACTAAACTTGGTATTATTTTGAGATTATGGGAGTGAACTGTGCATAAATGGTAACAAAACTCTTTATCCTTCCTCATGGGAGAATCACCACAGGTTAATCTTGTGTTACGTTTCCTTAGAAAATTGATAAAGGCAGAACGTCAGCTGTGTAATTAGACTATATTCCTTATCGTTAAACGTGACGCAGCTTGCTTCACCAGAGTAAGCAAGAGAGAGAGAGAGAGCAAGAAGCAGTGACCAGCAAGTCAGTCTTTTGCAACCTAATATTTTTACTAGAAGCAAGTCACTAGGTTCAATCCACACTCAAGAGGAGAGGATTACATTAGGGTGTGAATACAAGGAGGCAGGACTTTTGGGAGCCATGTTAGAAGCCACTTACCATAATCCCAACCCATTATAGTCTGTCACCTCCCCTTGGGGATGATCCAGATTGGCTGTCCTTTCTCCATAATTATGAGTTCCATGGTGACTTCTGCAGGCAGAGGAGAGTAGCTACAGAACCTCTGGAAGCAAAATCAGCAACCAGTTTCATATGCTGATGTTTCTGATCTGATCAATGTGATCAGTCTGTGTAGGTCATACGAAATATATATTCATTTACTGAAGTAAAAGCTGGTATATGAATATGAATATCTATCTACCCAGAGAAGTCAGAACAAGCACACCCACACAAAAAGGAGAGGAATACAGTCTTCCTCCAATTTCTCTCATTCTCCAAACTCTAATTCGTTGGTGCTTGGGAACTCAGTCAAGGCAGAGGTTAGCAAGATTGTGGGCAACTTGTGAATATCTGAAGACAGCCAGACCTGTCAGTCCTGTAGAGATCTTCACTGGGGAGGCTGGTAGACTTTTTCATTTGAAGTCCTAGTCCTTTATAACGATTTTTTACTGTGGTAGATTATAGAACCAGAGCTGTAGTAGAGATGATGGCTGCACATACTTGATTTGCTTTGTTGGTTTCCAGAGACTTTTCTTTAGATGCAGTCACTTCATATGAGCATGTACATGTGTAACGTAAAGACTGAGCTCATGAGCTGTGTTTGCTATATTCATTTCCATAGAGAGGGACTGCATTGAGTTTGTCTTTAGTAATCCAATTCTGGGTGTCTCAATGGCCTGATCATACAGCTGGGACAGTAGTGTTGGCACATGAGCGTACATAAACATAGATGTGCTCCTTGCCAGGGTCATCGTTTGAAGTTCAGCTCTTCACACATAGCATCCGAGGTAATGAACAAGTTATCATCATTATAATGGATGGATGCAGGCTTCTATTGGATTTTCCAAACTAGGGGGCAGGCTGTTTTGTTAGAGAACTGTGCTGTCTTTTCAGGTGTGAAGTCTTGTAGGGAAGGCCCCCATTAAGCCAGTAGTTTGGGTAAAGTAGTAGGTAAGGCTTTTGTAATGTGTAATGCAGAGGTTTTCAAACTTTCTCAGTTCGTGGTCCTTTCCTTAGTGTTATCATAGTTTGTTTCAGTGTCCCTAGGCTAAGAGAAGTATCCCAAAGTTCCACTTATTAGGTAAAGTCAAACAACTCAATAAACATTTATTTCCTAATGTCTTAGTAGCTGTTTGAAAAAATAATACACAAAATTTTTTTAACTTTATTTTTATTGTTGAAACTATTATAGATGTCCCCATTTTCTCCTCCTTTGCCCACCTCCTTCCCCCACATTTAAAAGAAAAGTACTATTCTGCCCTGGCCAGCTTGGCTCAGCGACTGGAGCATTAGCCTGCGGACCAGAGAGTCCTAGGTTTGGTTCCCGCTAGGGGCACATACCAAAAAAAAAAGTATTATTCTAATAGGATGTATGTGCCTTGAACAATACACAGCTTCCTAAACCTTGGAATTAGATTAGACACTACCTTATTTCCTGATCCACATTACTTTTCACATACTTGCTTTTTATTGCAATTGCTGAAAAACAGCTTTGCAAATGTAAGATATTAAATAGAATGTAACATAATATAACTTTGAAACTGCATTCTACCTCAAGCTAGTAGTTCATATGTGAACTGACAGATATCAACTATGGCTGTGTTTGTTTTAAAATTTTAAAGTATCCCTTGGTACCCCTGTGGATTTGCTATAGCACTCAGGAATACCTCTGCTACTGTTTGCAGATTGCTGGTCTAATAGAGGGGCAGCCGCCTGCCTGTGAAAGTGGCTAAGGCTTTAGGAACCAGGTTTGGCCCTTAATTGGAGGTAATTTTTTTTTTTTTTTGGAAGAGGAAGGGAGAGGGAGAGAGAAACATCCATGTTAGAGTGAGACATCAATTGGCTGCCTCCTACACACCCCCTACCGGGAGTGGAGCCTACAACCCCCTGGGCATGTGCCCTGACTAGAACTAAACCAAGGACCTTTTGGTGCATGGGTCGACGCCCAGCCAACTGAGCCACACTGGCCATGGCTGACAGTGGATCTTTTGGGAATTTTTCCTGCCTTATGGGAATTTAGTTCAGAGAGCACCCATTGCTTATTAAGGTATTGGCTTGGAAAGTTATGACTTTTATTTAGTGAGACAGTCTGTCCCAGTTAGGCCCAATAACAGGCTAACAGTAGCAGCTCTGCAAAGGGAAGAAGTCCTTGTGTCCAAAAGCCCAGTGGCCAACAAATACTGCTGTAATCTTTAAAAAAAATTTTAAAAATTGATTTGAGAGAGAGAGGAAGGGAGATTACCAGGCACCATCCTCAGAAGTTCTAAATCAATAGTCCTGAAAATTTCCATTTTAATAAGTACCCAGGCGATTCTGAAATGTGTGATGGAAGACTACACTTTGAGAAACATGTTCTAATTTGTGCTCACGACCAAAGATAAAGGCTTTTAAAATCCCCCAGAGCCTGGTCCCCAGGCTGAATCTATTATATCTGTAGCTTTCTCATCCACAATTTCCTCACCTCTTCACCTTACCCTCAGCTAAGCCCTGTAATGCTCGCACCCACTCATCTTCTACTGAGGATACATTTTGTAATTGTCTCTAGAACAGTTTTTTTATTTTTTCTTTCTCTCTTTAAAAATATGTTTTTATTGATTTTTTAGAGAGAGAGGAAGGGAGAGAGAGATAGAAACATCTATGTGAGAGAAAAACATTGATCAGCTGCCTCCTGCACACCCCCTACTGGGGATCAAGTCCACAACCCGGGCATGTGCCCTGACTGGGAATCGAACTGGGACCTCTCAGTCCATGGGATGACGCTCAGTCCACTGAGCCACAGAGACTGGGCTCTAGAACTGTTTTATAAATGTCTAGTCTAGCCAAACACCTAAGGTTAGCTTCAGGTCACCATCAGATTCTAACAGATCTGTACCAATTTCTGGACCAGCACGTCACCTGGATTCTTGGTTCAGACTCCACAAATAAGCAAGATTTGAGAGAAGATTATAGAAGAGCACAGCTCATGGTGAAACCAGGCCTCTCAGGAACTCCTCTAAGATGGAGAGGTTTATCCTCAGATAACTGAACTTGATTAGATGAGTGAGTTAGCTAGGCATGGAGAAGAGACCATAGAACATCTAGACCTTCTTGTGGAATTCTGGGAAACCCTCCATGGTGCATGCTGGCACCAAATCCAGATACCTTCTTACTGACCTTTTTTTTGGCCTTAACTGCTTTTGGGCAGGCTAGCAGATTTCCCTTTATGTCAAGTCTCAGGGGAATCGCTGCTGCACTGATTTTTTTCCAGGCATCACTAGCAAGAAGGTATAAAGGTATTCTATTAGATGCATGTTTCTGTTCCCCCAAAACTGTGGATCTTCTTACATACAGATCAGTTTTCTGGGGCCTACCAACTCTGTTTCTCTATATGCATGTGAAGGATCTTTGTTCATGTATTCAAGGATCTTGAAACTGAGATTCTTTTTCTCCAATGGATAGAAACTGTCATAGTAAAGGGATAGGTTTGTTGTTGAGGATCTTTAGTATTTGAAGAGAGAATTAGTTGAACAAGTAGTAAAATTTATCCTAATTTTACAGACTAATCATAGAATAGAATCATTAAGTGTTAGCTTTGGAAGGACCTTTGGCAGTCATTTGGAGCAATCTCTCACTAAACGATACAGATAAGGAAGCTAAATTCCAGAAATGTTAGATGTTTTATCAAAGATCATACTGCTGTTAGATGGCTATAATATGAATACAAAAATGTAATTGTTCTGCATTTTGCATTCCACTAAGTTAAGGGTCTGATAAACGAGGAGCTGACAGATTACTAATAGCCACAGACCAGTTTGAAATTTTTACAGGGTATATTGTGTCTAACTAATAAAGCTTTATCTTTATGTTTCAGGACTAAAAACTGCAAATTGTATTGAGAACATGGGTAAGATATGCTTTAAAGTTTTATCTTTGTAATGGGAATTTTACCAGTGTTATTTCTTACAGGCAGGGGTCAGAGCGGTCTGACCATATTGTAAAACTGGCAGCCATCATATTTTAAGGCAGACTTGTGCCACTGCTACAGTCGGCCCTCATTTATCGCAGTTAATCATTCCAGACTTTACCGCAATAAATGAGTTTCCGCGAAGTAGGATTCTTTATTTATGTACCTATAGTGTTTGGAAAAAATCACGATAGAGTGAAGCTGCGAAAGTCAAAGCATGAAGTGGCGAGGGACGACTGTACTGCCTTTTCAGGTGGAGGCGCCCCCCCCCCCCCCGTTCCCACCTACAGCCTTGCGTGTGGCTGTTCTCTCAAACACTGCATTTTTCTTGGCATGTAGTACCATTCTACTCTAGCCTATCCTTACAGGGGCATAAGGACTTCTGAATGCCCCTACATGACTCCTATACACAGAGCTAGACTTCATATGTTTTGATATCTTAGGAAATAACATTTTGGAGACTAATGAAGGCGTAGAGTGAACGTGGCTCAAGATGAGAGCTTGGAGGGACAGAATGGTAATGTAGTTTGTCTTAGCTTCCTGGGGAAAATAGGAGGATGTAACAAAATATAATCTTTCTTAGATGATCATGGGAAACTTTGAATAGGCGCACAGGAATTTTAAGAGTATTCAAGAATAGCATCAGATAGGCCCAACAGATTTGAACCAATGTTGTCAGAAAATACCTTGGGCTGATACATGCTTTGGGTGAACTTTTTAAAGATTTCCTTATTAAAAAGTTTGAAAATAAGGGTCCATTTATTTCTAGCTGTTTTCTTGGCTAGTTTTTCTATGAATTCTTTTTTATGTAATTAAAATGAATCCACATCCATTTGTTTTTGAGACTAAAATTTTTATATTGCTTACCTCACCACATTTTATATGTATCTTTGAAGTAAGCCAACTCAAAATTTTATCATTAATAAATGTTTAAAACTAGACTGAACCTGACATTCATGTCTGAGCATAGTACTGTATAATGAAAACATTTGTATTTCAGATTATTTTCAACCCATCTATATCTCCAGCCCTGGTAAGTATGCTCTCATGTTTAAAAATAATACTTACATTGGATATTTAATAGCTCTTTCTTATTTAACAAATTCAGTTCTTAGCTGAAGAAAAAGTATTTTGCAGTTATGAAGGGGTAACTTGGCACATATGAGAGGGGAAAAAGAAAAGAATCTATTCTGGGGAAATTCACCCGTCTATAAGTGAACAATATGGAAACATTCTAGGGAATAAGGTTGGTGGGACCTTAGTCACTCTTGAGAGGTCTGGGGGCTCCAAATTCAGTCACTGGGATTAATCTGTGTGACAACACCATTTAGATGAAAGTAGAAAAGTTAAATATTTGTGCCTCTCAAATATGCTAATATTTGGTATCATTTTACTAAAATATCTGGGTGATTAGATGTTTTTCTCCCCTGAGTTTCCAATTAATGGTGATATGGCCCAAATCACTTCTGTGCATTTAAGTTCTTTATTATGTGTTTGGCCCATGTAGCTACAATAAGAGATTTTCTTTATTATTTATTTATTTATTTATTTATTTATTTATTTATTTATTTTATCCTCATCCGAGGACATTTTTCCATTTTTTGTTCAGGTAGAGCGGGAGGGAGAGAGAGGAACAGAGAGAGAGAGAAACATCGACGTGAAAGGAACACATCGAGTGGCTGCCACCCGCACGACCAACCAGGGCCGGGGACAAACTGCAACTGAGGTACATGCCCTTAGCGGGAACTGAATCCGGGTCTCTCAAGACCGCAGGCCGACGCTCTAACCGCTGAGCCAAACTGGCCAGGGCTAGATTTTCTTTATTGAAGAGAGAAAGGTATCAGGCCTTTCCCTTTACTTCCTGTCATAATGTAATGTGAAGCACTTCATGCCCCTGAGGCATTTGCTTGGGCACACTTTTTATTGGCCCATTGCAGCCAAAAGTGTACTGGTCACTTTGCAGGGACCTCAGCTAACTCTTCAAGACAGACATTTTTCTTTCTCATTGAGATCCCCTTGGAGACTTGTTATATGTGATGGTTTTTCTTGAGATGCCAGAGGAAAGTTCCAGCCCGTGTGCATTTAGACTCTGGTTGACACTTAAATTTAGTAGCATTAATTTACTGGATGTACCAAATGGTTCTTTATGACTATATTTCCTGAAAATAGTTTTGTTATAACTATAGTAACTTCCAATTATTTTATTCTATTGTTAAAATGGAAAGTTTCTTTTTGTAACTTAGGTGATAAAAACCAGAAGCTTGAAGACCCTGGTAAGACATTTACATAAACTTGAGGGTTTCACATTTGCAAGATAGTTCCCTTAGGGATGGGAGCAAGATGGGCATGGCATGGTAAGGACCAGAGGGAGCGGGGAAGAACTACTTTAGCTTACTAGTTTGGTATATCAGAGATCTCCTGAATTTCAGATAGACTTCTTAGCAACGATGACACAGCAGCTCTCTCTGTGTCTCTTATCTAACAATCTTTAGATTATCCCAGGAGAGAAGTTGAGGAGGTAATTCTAAAGAACATATTATTTTCTGCTTTATGCTAGCAGTTACATGGATAGAGTAAGGTGTGACTAATTATTCCAAAAACTCTTATGTTTTTTTAATCCTCACCCAAGGACATTTTTTTTCTTCCATTTATCTTCAGATAGAGCGGGAGGGAGAGGGGGGAAGAGAGAGAGAGAAACATCGATGTGAGAAAGACACATCGAGCAGTTGCCACACACACACATATGACCCCAACTGGGGTAGGGACAAACTGCAACCAAGGTATATGCCCTTAGTGGGAACTGAACTGGGACTCTGGTCTGCAGGCCGACACTCTAACCTCTGAGCCAAACTGGCCAGGGCCCACAAACTGTTATGACCTAGGATATTGGGCAGGGGCATTAAAAATGGCATTTTTTTGTTCTAAATTAAAAATTATGATTTTGTATATTTATTTCTGCTTCTAACAATCTAACAGATTCTATTAACTATATCTACTTGAATATTTAGTATATTCCTAAGGTTTTTTTTTTTTTTTTTAATCCTCACCCAAGGACATTTTTCCATTCATCTTCAGACAGATTAGGAGGGAGGGAAAGAGGGAGAGAGAGAGAGAGAGAGAAACATCGATGCGAGAGAGACACATCAACTGGTTGCCTCCCATGACCCAACCAGGACCAGGGACAAACCACAACCGAAGTACGTGCCCTTGGTTGGAATTGAACCTGGGTCTCATTGGTCCGCGGGCCAACACTCTTAACCACCGAGCCAGACTGGCAGGGCCTAAGTTTTTTTTAAGTGATATTGTTCAAATGTTCTTAAGGGTGCTAGGAAGAGAACACTTAAATTACTGGTGAGCTTATAAATTGGAACTTTTCTGGAAGACAGTTAGGTAGTATGTATTACTAGCTTTAAAAATGTTCATACCTTTTAACCTAGTTATAGCACTTAGATACTTATCCTAAAGAAATAATCATAAAAAATTGTATATAAAATGTGTACAAAATTATTTACATAGTGTTACAGTAGCTAAAATTTATAAATAACCTCAATGCCCAACAGGTGGATATTACTAAATAAAATTATACCCATATTATGAAACACTGAACTTAAAAATCATTTTGAAAAATATTATAAGAATATGAGAAAGCATTTATATATAGTGGCAAATAAAAAAAGGATATAGACAGCATGATATCAATTTTGTTAAAAAATGTGAAAAAGTACAAACTTCTAGTTATAAGATAAATAAGTACTGTGGATATAATGTACAACATGATGACTATAGTTAACATTGCTGTATGGTGTATTTGAAAGTTGCTAAGAGAGTAGATTCTAAAAGTTCTCACCACAAGGAAAAAAACAGTTTTCTTCTCTCTTTTTTTTTGTATCTATATAAGATGACAGATATTAACTAAACTTGTTATAGTAATCATTGCACAATAAATGTAAGTCAAGTCATTATGCTGTACACCTTAAATTTACACAGTGCCGAATGTCAGTTGCATCTCAATAACACTGGAAAACATGCTAAAAATGTATATGTGCATATATATACACACATGGAAAAGAGATTGAAAAGAAATATACCAAAAATGTTAAGAATTACCAGCTCTGAGATTTGAGATTAAGAATAATTTTTAATAATTTTGTTTTTTTCCAAATTATCTGTAATTATAATGTATTGCTTACTTATATAATCAAGAAGTTTTATTAAAAATATACATCATGGCAAATGTAGGTTGGAGTCTTTGGACAGACCCTAAAAAAAAATCCAGGAGCAGCCGAGATCTTGTTGGTGGCATATGTCCTCAGTCTGACTCAAATAAACTCTTATAAAAATTAAAATAAAATAAATCAACAGGAGCTGTTTTTGCTTAATCTAGGAGAGATCTTGGGTCACTGGTCATTGTTCTCACCAGATATCAGTCAGGCTCCAGTGGGTTAAATCTTCTCTCCTTTACTCTGTCCCTAGCCATCTCTCAAAGCTTTTAGAGTTTTCCACTGTATAAATATCCATATAAAATAAGGTTAAATTAATTTTCAAGCCAAATGCATTTTTCACTAAATATTTCCTATTCTCATTTTTAGGAATGAAAAGCCAGGAGTCCACTGTCTTACCTGGTGGGTAATCTTTTTGGTTACTCTCTGAGGCTAGCTACCAGCTTAGGAGGTTAAGAGGAGACACAAGGACTCCAGGACCAAGGGCATTACTGGACTTGGAGAGTTTGAGGAATGAATTAAACCAGAACAGAAGGACTTCATTTATTGAGTGCTGATTATGTTTCATGCAGTGTACTAAGTACTTTTATCACGTATCTCCTTTAATCATCACTTACTACAAACCTGCAAGGTAGGGATTTCTTTTACATAAGTAAGGACTTGAAGGTCAAAGACATTAAGAAAGCCGAGCAGTTACAGAGCTAATAACTATAATGACAATAGAACCAAACCAAGAAGAGTCTTACACCCAGTACTGTTTTGTTTAAAAACCAGTGTACTAGGACTGCCTTATGAAGGTAAGCTTGGAGACATAGGGCCAGATCATAAAGTTCTTGGCTAAGGAGTTTGGGCTTTGTCCAGTTAGAGAATGAAGAGCCATTGAAAGGTATTTTTGTGTTACTGTTTTTTTCTCCCCCTTTTTAAAGTGTTAGAGATGGGGGAGGTGTAGACAAAAGTAAGCATTAACAATGCAAGATAATTGATTAAGACTAACCAGTATTCATTTCTGTTTTTAGGTATGAAGAGCCATGAGCCCATCCAAATACCTGGTAAGACAGATTTCTTTTCACCCTCTGGGCCCAAGTATGAGCTGAGAAGGATTCCCCTTGGAATTAAAGAGAATATTGTCATGAGACTATTGTTATTCATTAAAATTTCCTTTATAGCTGCCTGTCAGTCACTCTACAAAGACTTAGCTGGGGAAGAGAGTAGACAAAGTACCTTTACTCCTGTTCCTGGAATAGGAAAGTCCGCTCTCTTGGGGGCATTGCTGAGGGGCAAGGCTGCGGGGGACCTGGATGCATGCAGCCTAGCACCTTCCAGGTTCTACAGCTAAAGTTACTCAATAGAAACTTCAGCTTCCTGCAAAAGCTGATTGTTAGCTTTTGGCTAATATCTTGGCATCTAGGATCTCCAGGTAACAAAACGTAGTATGGTGTTCTGCTTTCAGAGAGATAGACTCAGTGAGGTGCCATGGCAGAAGGCTCTTCTAAGCTTGGTGTGGACTTGCACAGTGAGGATTCGTAAAGCCAGAAACGCAGTGTAGTGGGACCTTTGACACTTGTATCACTTGATCTCATCGGGCAAGGGTTTGGAAATTGTACTCACTGGAGCAAACTGCAAGTCACTGAAAACTTCTTTCTCATTTAGGAATGAAAATTCCAGAACCTTTTCCATTACCTGGTAAGCAGTAGTAGGCATGCCAGAGAGGAAGGTGCCGATTGGGGGTGGGGAATAGACATAACTGTCAACATCAGACGTGCAGGGGAGCGCGAGTACTTTGCACAAGATCACATAAGTGAGTGAAAGACCCAAGTCTCTTAACAACCACGTACACATTCTTTAAGATTTGCGGTTTCTCAAGTATATTTTTTAAGATATAACCATTTCATGTTTATTTAAAAAGTATGAGGGCAGGGCTGTGAAGGGGCCTTTGAGCTTCAAGGCCATTGAGCTTCTATGGCCAGAAAGAATGAACAGTGACTCCTGTCAAGTGCCTGAGAAGGGCCTCGGAACTTAGGCTTACAGGGAAGGACAAAAACAAAAAGGCTCTCAAACTTAATTTTTCCTGAGACAAGAAGGAAAAAAATATAAATGGACATAACGTTTAACTAGAGCTGTGGACAGTAATAACACTTTTCTATGCTTCCAAATTGTCAAACCTGGCTAACATGTGTCATGTTTACCTTACGGGGATATCTGTAAGGACTGTAAAAACACAAAATCTCGGGTATACGCTCCTATCCAACACTTACATTCTTTCTCCTGAGTTCATATAGTGTTTTGAAAATAATTTTTGGTAGGTTTTGCTATTAAGGAATGATCGTCTTTTTAAAAAAATAGATTTGTGACATTCACTAAATCGCATCCATCCACACAGTGCGCTGCCTTGCCTAACATTGCTGTCTATGGAAACATCATGCTGTGCACAGAACCAGCATGTTCGTGGTTAATTACCTAAAGCACACACAGGGGCCCAGACAGAGGGTCCAGCTGCTCTCTCATATTCACCCAGATTGCACTGTTGGACTTATTTGGCCACAACTTGGAAGTGAACCTCTCACAACACTGAAACGACACCTTACATGTGTATATCTCTTTAGCTCACTGGACCTGAGGAGCATAGTACTTTCAGAGTCACCTTACTAGGCCTCTGAGCAGGTATGGGGATAGACATGAACTGTGTAGACAGAGAGACCTAGCTTTATGAAATCTCTCCTGTGCCATTTTCTTCTGGGTAACTGTGGGGTATTTTTGGTTTGGTTTTGTTTTAAATCATTTTTTATTTTTCAATTACAGTTGACATACAATATTATATTAATTTCAGGTGTACACTCCAGTGATTAGACATTATATAAAACTAAGTGATCATCCCTATAAATCTCTTATGTATCTGACACCATACAAAGTTATTAGAATATTATT
Source organism: Molossus molossus (assembly GCF_014108415.1). Classification (NCBI taxonomy): domain Eukaryota; kingdom Metazoa; phylum Chordata; class Mammalia; order Chiroptera; family Molossidae; genus Molossus; species Molossus molossus. Next base: position 55,810,132 of record NW_023425344.1, read on the forward strand.
GACTATATTTCTTCTGCTGTGCTTTACATCCCCATGACTATTCTGTAACAACCAACTTGTACTTAATCCCTTTGCCCAACCCCTCAACCATCTGGCAACCATCAAAATGTTCTCTATATCTATGAATCTGTTTCTGCTGTTCTGCTTCTTCATTTATTTTGATTTTTGGATTCAATTGTTGATAGGTATGTATTTATTACCATTTTACTGTTCATATTTTTTATCTTTTTCTTCAAGAAGACCCTTTAACATTTCATGTATACTGGTTTAGTGGTGATGAACTCCTTTAGCTTTTTCTTATCTGGGAAGCTCTTTATATGTCCTTTGATTTTAAATAACTTTGCTGGGTAGAGTAATCTTGGTTGTAGGTTCTTGCTTTTCATCACTTTGAATATTTCTTGCCACTCCCTTCTGGCCAGAAAAGTTTCTTTAGAGAAATCAGCTGACAATCTTGTGGGAGCAACCTTGTAAGTAACTAACTGCTTTTTCCTTGCTGCTTTTAGGATTGTCTCTTTGTCTTTAACCTTTGGCATTTTAATTTTGATGTATCTTGGTGTGGGCCTCTTTGGGTTCATCTTGTTTGGGACTCTATGTGCTTCCTGAACTTGTATATCTATTTCCATCACCAGATTAGGGAAGTTTTCTGCCATTATTTTTTCAAACAGGTTTTCAATATTTTGTTCTCTCTCTCCTCCTTTTGGCACCCCATGATACGAATGTTGATACACTTGGAGTTGTTTCAGAGGCTCCTTACACTTTCTCACTTTTTTAGATTCTTTTCTCTTTCGTTATTCTGATAGAGTGGTTTTCGCTTCCTTGTATCCCAAATTGCTGATTGGATTCTTGGCATCATCTACTATTGATTGATTCCCTGTACATTCTTCTTCTTTTTTAATCCTCACCCGAGGATATTTTTCCATTGATTTTTTTTTTTTTTTTTTTTTTTTTTTTACATAGGGTAGGAAGGAGGGAGAAAAGGAAGGGAGGGAGAGAAACATCTATGTGAGAGAGACATCGATTGGTTGCCTCTGCATGACCCTGACCAGGGTCAGGGATTGAACTTGCAACTGACGTCTAGGGTCATACCACCCTGAAAGCGCCCGATCTCCTCTGAACTTGCAAATGAGGTACGTGCCCTTGATTAGGAATAGAACTTGTGACTCTTTGGTCCATGGGCTGACACTCTTACTGCTGAGCAAAACCAGCCAGGGCCCCTATAAATTAGTCTTCATTTCAGTGAATGTATCCTTCATTTCTTACTGGTTCTTTTTTTGTTTGTTTTTGTTTTTGTTTTTGTTACAGATGTTTCTCATTTTTCTTCCATTGACACCCCCCCCCATCCCCAGCTTTGTTGTCTGTGTTCATTGGTCATGCATACATGCATGAAAGTTCTGTAGTTTATCTCCCCACCCCTCCTCTGAGACTTGTCAGTCTGTACCCCATCTCTATGTCTCTGGGTTAATTTTGTTCAGCAATTTGTTTAGTTCATTATGTTCCACAAATAAGTGAGATCATGTGATATTTGTCTTTCTCTGCTTGGCTTGTTTCGCTTATCATAATACTCTCCAGGTCCTCCCATGCCATCTCAAAGGATGAGAGATCTTTCTTTCTTACAGCTGCATAGTATTCCATTGTGTTCATGTACCACAGCTTTTTCATCCACTCATCTACTGATGGACACTTGGGTTGTTTCCAGATCATAGCTATTGTAAATAGTGCTATGGTTTCTGTGTCCTTCTTCATGCTGTCGAAGTTCTCACTAACTTCTTTGAAGTTCTCACTAAGTTCCTTGAGTATTTTTATAACCATTTTGAACTCTTCCCCTTGAGTGTGTTGTTCATGAAGGTGGTAGGGTTATAATCTGGTATGGTCTGAAGCTGTCCACTGGGTTCACCAGCTCTGGGGCCTCCTGGGCGGTGTAAGGTCAGCCACTGCCTGTGCCCTAACTGGGGCCCCCTGGCATGAGCTACAGAGCAATCTGCAGATGTCTGATACATGTGCTGGGCTTGGAGGTGCCTAAGAGAAGCCAAGCTGTGAACCAAAGCTGGCTGCTTCTAATGCTGGGCCTAGTGCCACTTTTCAAGAGGTATGGGATACACAGAGGCCAGATACTACTAGTTTGAGAGATTTAGGAAAGTCCAAAGCATGAGGCAAGAGAGGCCAGTTGTGTGGAAAAGTCACTTGAAAATGGCTTGGGTGGGCCCTCATGTTGAGTGGGCTGGGGATCTCAGGGAATCACCAAGGTGGGGTGAACAGTGTGAGCCAGTTGATGAAGACTCGGACATGGCGCCTGCCTGCCAGCCTGCCAGCTCGGTGGGGGTGGGGTGTGTCTCACAAAAGGAGCAATGGCCTCTGCCAGCACTTTTGTCTGGCAGAAAGCGACCCCCTCAGTTCTTACCTTGATGCCAGACAATTCAGTTCCTGCCCATATGTCCCAGGTTCCTTTCAAGCTGCTACCTCAACACTGGAGCTCAGAGGGAGTGAGTCAGTAAGTCTGTGCTCAGGCCATTTAAGAGGAACTGCCTGGGATTCCCTTCTCAGTCAGCCATAATTCCTGCTGGCTTTTACCAGAAGATATGGGGACCTCTCTTCCCGGCTCTGGAACCCTGGGCTGGGGGGCTTGGTGTGGGGCTGGGACCCCTTGCTTCTCAGGGGAACCTCCACAGCCCAGATATCCCTCCTAGATTTTATTCACCACACGTGAGTGTGAGACCAGCCCGTTCTGCATCTCTACCCATCCTAGCAGTCTCAGTGTGGCTGCTGCTTTAATTCCCTAGTTGCAGAACTAACATTCGGCCAGCTTTCAGGCAGTTCTCAATGATGGTTGTTCTGCAGTTTAGCCGTAATTTTGATGTGGCTGTGGGAGGAGACACCATGTTTACCTACGTGGCCATCTTGACTGGAAGTCTCTTCTTGGTAACTTTAAGTTACTTCACTTTTCTGTACCTCTTCTGTCACATTTATAAAATGAAGAACACTTCTGTTTCACAGGACTGATTAAAGTTCTAATGAAATGAAGTACTGACAAATGAAAAGTAGTTTAAAATAGTAGTAAATGGTAGCTGTCTTCATTATCATCTGAACATCTTTTCTCATTTAGGAATAAAAGTGGCACAACCGGATGAAAAACCTGGTAATAAAATTTTTATTGGGGGTGGAGGCATCATGGGGTTCTGAGTTCTTTACCATAGTCATTCATTTAGTTTAATCTTAAGGAGTCTGGGGAGGATACCTAGCTGGATAGCTTCTGACATGCTAGTCTCAAGCTGGAGAGGGAAAATTGGAGAACTTTCGATGTGATCTGCTATTATGGTTCTCTGGGCCAAGCAGATGAAAAGGTGCTTGACCTAAACTGAAACATTTGGCTTCCAGCTGCACCTGTGTATTCCAGAACAGGCAGGAGGCTTCCCAGGGTAAGCTGGCTACTGTGAGGGAATCTATATAGTCACAGGAATAGCTTCTCCAAAGAGATGTGTATGAGAACGGTATAGCATGGGGCCAGCCATGCCGTGCTTCTCACTACACTCCATGTCCTCCACCAAATTGGTTTGCAGAGCCTGTTTTGTATTGTGCCCTCTCCTGGAAAGCTGTGTGTAGTGCATGCTTTTTTTGTGTGAAAACATTTACAGTTTCATTTAATCCAAGATAAATACTGTTTTTGCCATTTCAGAGATGAGGACATGGAATATAGGAAGGTTAAGGAACCTGCAAAAGGCTAGAAAGAGACAACCAGGACTCAAACTTTTCAACTTTTGTTCGCTTTCTGTCACACAACATTTGTCTTTCACCCAGATTTAGTTGTAAAAAATACTCCTCCATCCTGGGCTCCTAGAATTGGCATTTGGCTTCAAGCCCGTCAAAATATGGCAATAGTAATTTTTCAATGCTAGGCACACACTTGGAAGTAGTATAGCATAGTAAATAGGTCAGAGGCTTTGAAATCAGACATTGCTACCACTCACTGATTAACTCTGATTTTATTTAAGTTTTGAGGAACATCTGTATAATATGGATAACTAGCCCTACCTTCTAGGACTGTAAGAAATAAAGGTGACAATGTACATAAAGCATTTGTACAATGAGGGACACATAGTAAGCACCCAATAATTGGTAGGTATTAATATATTTGGGAATCTAAATTGAATATGTAAAAATACTTTTTTGTAATACAAATTTTCATTATTCTTTTAATGGAAACACTTCCTTGGTAAAAAAAAAAAAATCTAAGTGCAAATGAGTTAACAATTAATTCCTTCCCCCAATCTCACACATAACTCTAAACCTAATATCCTGACCCTCAGGCCCACTCCCAGAAATAACCAAGTTTGATCCATCATTTAATCAGATTTTTCTCTTCTAGATTATTAGGTGTACAATGCAGTTAACTCAAAACCTGTTCATATTTTAGAATATAAAAGTCAAGAAGATATCTACAATCCTAGTAAGAAATGTCTCATTTCCTTAGCTGATAAATGTTTAATCTGCAATAAAGGAAAAGTGAGAAATTTATTTTTTCTTTAAGAAAGTTTTAAGAATAAGGCATCATGACAGGATATAATGTCATATCCAAATGTTTATGTGTGTATATATGGTGGGGGCAACTTGATGATTCTTGAGCATTTTCTACTGTATGTAGACTACTGTTTAGAGCAGTTCTCAACCCTATCAACCCAATTCTCCCTTTTTATGACAAATATTTTATAAAGCCCTTATACTATCCTGAAATAAGATTCATAGAGACCTATGTGCACCCATAAAAAATATAATATCCTAACTATAAATTATAAGTTATATACATTTAATATGTAAATGCATAGGTTATACTAGAAGACATAATATAGTAGACATATTATTGTATTTGCTTATGCAAATATATTTAGATTGAAGAGAAGACTGAAGCTACTCTATGTGAGGATAAGAAAATGAAAGTGAAGAAATACAGTGGCTACCAGATAGAAACTGTTCATTAAAACTAATCTAAGCCCTGGCCAGTTTGGCTCAGCGGTTAGAGCGTCAGCCTGCGGTCCGCAGAGACCCGGGTTCGGTTCCCGCTAAGGGCACGTACTTCGGTTGCAGTTTGTCCCCGGCCCTGGTTGGTCGTGCGGGTGGCAGCCACTCGATGTGTCCCTTCACATCGATGTTTCTCTCTCTCTCTCCCTTCCTCTCGCTCCCTCCCACTCTATCTGTACAAAAAATGGAAAAATGTCCTCGGGTGAGGATATAAAAAAAAAAAAAAAAAAAAAAACTAATCTAAAAGTATTTTGTTTATATATAAAACTGACTTAAGTTCTGGGTTATGCATTACAAATAGGTTTTTAACTTATGTGTATGTCTAGCAGTGCGTTTGAAATTTGTGTGGAAATGGGTCAGTTTTCCATGGTGCAAAACTAGCCTTCTACTTCCACCCTACCCTTGTGACAATCAAAAACTACCCTGACAAATTTCCAACTGTCTCTTAGAGGGCAGTGCTGCCCCCTTGAGAACCACACTGCTCCATCGTAACAAACTAATGCATGAGTATATCTGCCTGCCCACTTCCCTATCTGTATACATGTAACTGCATGTTTGTAATTATGGCAAGTAAATTGACAAAATGAGTTGAAGGCTTTTATAAAATTTACTGGCTATTTCTCTTGGCTTCACTTATGAAATCTGAGTGGTGATCTCATTTGGATACTTCCAATCAATCCTCCCTTGTACAGTCTAAGCCAAAACCCAGCTGGAAGTCAGGTATCTGAGTTAAGGGTAGTGTCAAACAGATCCTGAGATGGATCCTCTCCACTAACTAGTTCAGATGAAAGGGAAGCAGTTTTCTCCAAAGCAGAAAACTATGCATGAGGGAAAAAATTTTATTTTTTAAAATAAGCCTGCAGGGCTTAGTATTTAAAAATGCAGCTACATTCAATTGTATATTGGCAGATGTGAGTATATGCATATGAAATATACTTTACTTGAAACAGAAGACACAATATTGACCCTACCTTGCCTATATATGCAAAAAATGAAAATAGAAAATTGTTAATTCTAGAGAACTTGAACAAAAAATTATCTTGTCTACATAGATATTAAAAGGCTTGTGGAATTTGAGTGATATACAGGGTGGGGCAAAAGTAGGTTTACAGTTGTGAGTATACAAGTTCTTGTATTATTACATATGTACAGTTGTAAACCTACTTTTGCCCCACCCTGTATATAAAAATATAGTTTGAAATCTGTAATGAGTGATATTTATTTGAAAATTGTTCCTGGTCGGAAGTACTTCAGGTTAGTTTCTAACTCAACTTGAATGTGCCAATGACTTTTTGTTTTCATTAACAGCTCCAGCTCCAGCTCCAGGTCCAGGTCCAGTTCCCAAAACCCATCCCTCTGCATCCTCTGGCAAAATGCTCCTTCCATTGTTTGGGACATTCATCATTCTGATCAGTGCTTCTGCTGTATCTCTTCATTACTTTGTAGTCTGATACAGTCTTTATTATTTGAAATACAACACAGGGATCCCACAGGAAATGAATGTTATATTCTTCACTTGTTGGCCAAAGTCAGTTGATAAAATGACAACGGCTTATGTTATTCCCTTTGAAAATTCAGAGTTTGTCCAGTTATGTCGTAGAATCATTTTCATTTATTTGTATATTAATCTCATGATTGTAAAAAACCTATATTTCTGATTGAATTCAATAAAAGACTTTAAGATTATTAGATATAATTTCAGTAGAATTGCCAATACTAAAATATCCAATGTTAGTGGTTTACATGAATTTGATTCCTGAATTAGAATTTTTGGGGGGAGGGAGATTTTTTCTTCTTTTTCAATTAGTTTACATTTAATATTTGTGTATTAGTTTCAGGTGTACAACACAGTGGTTAGACATTTGTATACTTTAAAAAGTTGTCCCCTCTATATTCAAGTATCTACCTGGCCCCTTACATAGTTAATATTGACTATATTCCCTAAACTGTAATTTACATCCCTGTGACTATTCTGCACATAAGAATTAGCAGTTCTTAATCCCATCACCTTTTTACTCATCCCCCCTAACCCCCCTTCCCTCTGGTATCTATCAGTCTGTTCTCTGTATCTAAGTCTGTTTCTATTTTGTTCTTTAGACTCCACATATAAGTGAAACCATATGGTATGTCTTTCTCTGACTTATTTCACTTAGCATAATACCCTTTAGGTCCATCATGCTGTTGCACAACTGAATTTTAAATATGTTCTACTCATCTTTGAAGAATCAGACTTTGACTTCAAATAGTATCATCCCTCAAAATATGAGCACCTTCTATTTCTGTAAACAGTTTACTAAGTTTTTCACATACATAGTTACTAACTTGAATCTCATGTTAATCCAGGAAGGTAGACAGTACTCTATATGTATGCTAAATAAGCAAGGGAAGATTTTCCCCAGGATATTGTGGTTAACTAGAGACTGATTTAGGCACAGGGCTTTGGTAATTGACAATTGTTTACACTTCGCCAATGTTTCAAAAAGAATTTAAGGCCACTTTCAAAGATACAGAACACTCGATAAAGTTTATACTGTTAGGGATTCAATGTGCTCTAATTCTACCATTTAACTCTCTTCCTGTTCAGAATTTGTTTTTTATTCACACCTGAGGACATCCTTCCATTTTTTGTTCAGATAGAGTAGGAGGGAGAGAGAGAAACATCGACGTGAAAGGGACACATCGAGCCCTGGCCGCTTTGGCTCAGCGGTTAGAGCGTCGGCCTGCGGTCCCGAGAGACCCAGGTTCGGTTCCCGCTAAGGGCACGTACCTCGGTTGCAGTTTGTCCCTGGCCCTGGTTGGTCATGCGGGTGGCAGCCACTCGATGTGTCCCTTCACATCGATGTTTCTCTCTCTCTCTTCCTGTCTCTCCCTCCCACTCTATCTGAACAAAAATGTCCTCGGGTGAGGATAAAAAAAAAAAAAAAAAGAAAGGGACACATCGAGCAGCCACCATCTACACAACCCAACCAGGGCCGGGGACAAACTGCAACCAAGGTATGTGCCCCTAGCGGGAACTGAACCAGGTCTCTCTGGACCGCAGGTCAATGCTCTAACTGCTGAGCAAAATCAGCCAGGGCCAGAATTTTTAGTAGACTATCCACAAGAACCATTAGCCAGTTAAAGACTAAACATAAAACTTCTCTGTAAACTGCGCTGGAGAACACAACTTTGTGCTGAGGCCAAAGTGGGTCTTATCTCCTCCTACTCATTCAAATCTAGAAATTGGTTAGCACTTGCTTGGAACACACCTGTAGTACTGATTGTCATATTTAACCAACAATGCAAGGACCACACAGGTCAGCCTTACACATGCGGTAAGTTACCAGCAGGAACAAAACTTTTAAAAAGGCCCACTGGGCATGTCTTTAAGGCAGACCCTAGGCCCTATTTAGGGGTACTTATCTTGTGAAATTAGGAACCTGACAATATCAGAACACGAAAAATGAAAGGCTGGAGAAGTGAGCATTGTGTGCATAAAGTAATTTGTTTTTCTTTTTCATGGAATGGGGCTCAGTGAGTAACAGCAGTTCTCATCAATTAGAACAACTCTTCCTACAGTAAAAGGATATGCAGAGGGACAGATACCTTCCACAGTCAGCTCCGTGGATGAGAAGGGTGGAAGTGCCTATCTTCTGGTCCAAGGAGAAAAGGAACTATCTCCCATCACTGTTGGAATTGTAACAATGAGTAGGAAAGTAGGATGAAAGGCAGTGGTATACAGGGTAGTATAACAAGTTTGCATGCCATAATCTTGGCAGAAGTAGCTGCAGACTACTAGCAGCTAACTTGGAAATAAAACAGTTTTAAAGTTCCTAGTCTCCTACACACCTGTTACGTAATCTGCAGCTGGACAGAAATTCCTTCAGTGGGATCTCTAAAGATGACCTCGGGGTATACAGTGCTGCACATTCCTCACTGTCCCCATAGTAAACAGTGGCAAGATTCATGCCAAAGCATCACACACAAATGCAAAATTAAAGCATTTCCAAGAGGGGGCCAACATGATGCAGCCCAGGTATGCAATCTGTAGTAAGAAAAATTGTTTAAAATTATCTAGTTTGAAAGACTATTTCACATTCTGATATCTAATTCAGATTTTCTAGTATTTTTAGATACTAATGATATATTAGGAAATTCTCTATCGTAAATATTGAAAATTTTATTTGCCAAGTCAAATAAACAGCATTGATATATTTTTTGTAGGAGAGAAAAATCATGCTTTGAAAAATGGACTTAAAATTCTTGAGTTGTGATAGACATGAATGGTCATTCTCCCAGAGCCAAATAAAGCACCAGACAGAATTATATAAAAGCAATTACAATCAAGAATTTATTTGTTTTCATCTTTTTTAGAAATAAAAAGGTTTAAAAAAAAAGTTGCAAAAATGATAAAATGTAATTTTGTTGATACCCTAATTGCTTAGGTGTGTTCTGTAAATTTCAAATAAGTAAAATAATATAAAAATATATTTTCAAATCTTTATAGAATGAAAAGAAAACCACATTAATCATTAAATACTCTTGGATTTTCTTTACTCCTCCCACAGATAAATTCACAAATATAAAAAACTGATGTACATTTATATTCTGAAGTACAAATCTCCAACAGCCAAGTAGTCATACATTTTATGTGCAAAGTAGATATTGCATATTTACTTGCTATGGAAAGCAGAGTACAGGCTCAATGGAGGATAATCATTAGACACTGATTATTTTTAGGAAAAATGCTGTTGTAAAAATGTACAATAGTACATATTTTTGGTAATTATGTACTTCTCAAAGTAAATAACAGCTTTTAAGATACACATCTTCCAAAGGCTGTCTCTGGAGAGCTGTGAAGTAACATTTCAAATCTGAAGAACAATAATTTGTCAGTAATCTTCTCAAAAAGCAAGCCAGGAGAGGATTTTCTTTCTTTTTTTCTCCATGTGGTCAGTTTCATCCTTAGGGAAGGCCTAATGTAGCAAGAAGATAAGAGTTCACAAACCTTTAACACAAGTTTGTGACCTGTCAACTAAATACACCACCTCTGATGTGGATGGTTTCATTCAATCCATGTTCTACCAACTTTATATCTTCTAGATCATCTTTTATGATGCTAATCAAGTGGCTAAGGCCTTCCTGTTGTTGTTTCAAATGCTAGAAGGAATTAAAAAATATATTAATAAATTATTAAATAAACTGCAAGCTACTCATAGGAATAGGACTATTTTACTAGCAATACAGCACTCTGTAGATGCTCTAAATATAGCGGGCAAACACATTTATCTTTTGTTAATACTTTTATATGACCTACAGTAAAATATATACTATAAAAAATAATAAAATAAACAAATGTAATGAATATCTTCAACAGAAATTTTACAGAAGATGCAGAATTTTTTTCGATTCCTTTGATAAAGGGTATGACATTAAAACAATGCAAGAAGGTACTCAAATATAGATGACTAGCAAAATAATCATTCTGAAAACAGAATTTTAATGTTTTGGAGTACAAAGTATACAGTGATAATAACTACAACTGCTAACATTTTTAAGAGTCCTTCCTAGGTGTTGAGGCAATTTGAAGAGCTTAATAGGTATTAACTCATTTAAAATCCTTTGAGCACCTTTCTGGGAACAATTATTATCTCTCCTGTACAGATGGAGAAGAAGAGGTACAGGTAAGTCACTTGCTCAAGGTCATAAAGTAGGTGATGAGCCATGATACTTTTCATCATTTTAGGTAGGTGTTTATATTATTCCCCATTTTATTACATATATAAACGCTTTAAAATAATTTATTCTGATCTGTTAGACTCTTTCATAGTTAATTTAATAGCAGATATTTACAATGGTATATAATTTGAGTGTATGCATACTTTCCAAAAAGCTAGTAGCCAAACTAGTTCTTATTTGCATAAAATGGAAATATCCATTCTAAAACACATAATAAAATCAGAATTGTTGATGACATTTAATAACATCTAAAATCCTCAGGCCCATGCTAACAGTCTTACATAACATACTTCACAAAGTTTACCATCTTAATATATTTTCTTTAGACACAGTCAATGGTTGGACAGTTCTCATTAAACCAATACTAATGAAAATAAGCTAGAACAGTACTTCTCAACTTGTTCATACAATGAGAGCCTTAGACAAATAGTTGGAGGTTCTGGCCACCCCATCCTTCACCCCGGACCCCTGAGGACTGAGGAGATCAATAACTCTATATAATTTCTACAGAGTAAGGAGAGATTCTATGTTTGGAACTTTGGTACCTCTATTACCTCTATTCATTTTGGGGGGAGGGGGGGGAGAAAGAGAATGAGTTACTTATTTTTTATTATGATAAACTGTACATAACCAAAAAAGCCCATTTAACCATTTTTAAGTGTACAGTTCATTACCATGAAGTACATTCACAGTATGAAACAATCACTACTATCTACCTCTGGAGCTTTTGCATCTTTCCAAACTGAAATTCTGTATGTATTCAACACTAACTCTCCACTTCCTCTTCCCATAGCTCTTGGCAACCACCATTCTACTCTTATGAATTGGGAGTACTCTAGGTATCTCACAGAAGTAGAATCATACAATATTTGTCCTTTTAAACTGGCTTATTTCACTTGGCATAGTATCCTCAAGGGTCATCCATGTTGTAGTGTGTCAAAATGTCATTCCTTTTTAAAGGTTGAATATTCCACTTTATGTATATGCCACACTTTGTTTACCTATTCATCCATGTATGGACACTTGGGTTTCTTCCACGTTTTGGCTATAGTTAATAATGCTACTATGATCATGGGTATACAAATAAATATTTCTATTCAGTTCTTTTAGGTATATATCCAGAAGTAGAAATGCTGGATCATATGGTAATTCCATGTTTAATTTTTTAAGGAACTGTTTCCCACATTGGCTGTATCATTTTACATCGCCACCAGCAATGCAAAGTTTTCCATTTTCTATCCACCCTCATCCACACTATTTTCTGTGTTTTTTTTTAATAACAGCCAATCCAGTAGGTGTGAAGTGGTGATCACCTTTTTAAAAAATATACACTATCCCTGGCTGGTGTGGCTCAGTTGGATGGAGCCTCTGTCATCCCCTACACGGCACAGGAAGGTAGCAGGTTCCAACCCCAGTCAGGCAGGTACAGAAGGCAACCAATCGATATTCTCTCTCATACTCTCCCTTCCCTTCTCTCTAAAATCAGTAAGATAAGCATATCCTCAGGTGAGGATTGAAAAGAAAAAAAAAAAAAAATGCACACTAGTGTGTAACACTTACCTGCTTGATTTCTCGTAACAGATCTGCATCTATGTAATATCTTTCTTCAGATTTGACTGCTCCAAAATGATTCTGCATTCTGATTTGGGACATCAGTTCATTTAGTCGACCCTAAAAATAAGATCGAGTCAAATTACAACTGCTAACAACAGTAGCCACTTCTAAAAGATAATGTTTTATTTTAAAAAGATGGTTACTACTCTATTAAAGGTGTCTAATTTTCCCTCTGTACACTATTTGAAATGTTAATACATGCCAAAAACATGATTAAGAGTCTACTTTAGAGAGTTTTGATTACAGAACAAATACTTAAAAATCAGGTATACAAAATTCCTGTTTTTGGCCAAGCAGTATTTTTCTGTAGATGCACAGGAACCAAATGATACTTTTATGGTTACATAAGTGCTTACCTTAAACTGAGTAGGTGCATTTAGTTCACACTGAATTGTATCTAGCTGAACTCGCAACTGCTCTTCATCAGCTTGGATGGCATACCCACTCTTCCTCTGAATTTCCTGTTTGATTAGGACCTACACAAAGAAACCCCAACAGTATCAATTAGAATTTTCCTACAATCAGTTGTTGAAAGAAATCAGCCGAATACAGTGTGAATCTTAGTTCAAGATCTGAATCACATTTATCCATTTTTATTAGTCAAGTTACATTAGTACATTGATGTTTTTCAATGTATTATTAAGCAATAATTTAGTCAGTTTCCCTATTGAAGGGCATATGTTTTGATACTGTCAACAATACAGTAATAAACATATTTGTATATACATCTTTATTTACTGATACAGACCCCAAGAATGAGATTGCTGGGTTTAAAAGTATGTTTTCAGTCCTCGCCACTCTGGCTTAGCGGTTAAAGTGTCGGCCCTTGAACCAAACTATCACGGGTTTGATTCCAGTCAAGGGCACACATCTCGGTTGCGGTTCAGTCCCTGGTCCTGGTCAGAGTCACGTGGGAGGCAACCAACTGATGTCTCTCACATTGTCTCTCTCTCACATTGATGTTTCTCTCTCTTCCTCTTCCCCTCCCTCCCACTCTATCTGAAGATAAATGGAAAAGTATCCTAGGGTGAGGATTACAAAAAAAAAAAAAAAGTCTATGTTTTCAGTCTAAGAGAATCTACTAGATGGCTGTTTCAAAAGATCCAAAGAATTTAAATTGACAAGCTGAATGAGTATGCTTCCCTCCAAATTCCTGTCAGCTATCAGTTGTGGTGTTTACATTTTCTCTAACCTGATGAGTGTAAAGGGAGCTCACATCATTTCTTTAATCTGCAGTCTGCATTTCTACAATATGAACTGCTTTTACCTCAATTGTATATATTTCATTTGCCTATATTTCAATTGTGTATTTTCCTTGTCAGATTACAGGATCTCTTTGTATAATATGAATATTTATAGCTAAAATCTATGCTGTTTCCAAATCCAATTTTTTTCTTTTTTCTGAAATCTATCACTGACCTATTGACAAACAGCTTCTTTTTGGTATCTTTTGCTATATGTCATCTTAGTTGTGTAATTTCTGGCTTTCTGGCCAAAAGTCTCTCCAGTCCCTAGCCTCATACATTTCTTAGAGTTAAATCTTTAATCCGCCTTATTTTAGTGTATGGTGTGATACAGTGGTCCAATTTTATTTTTTTCCAGATGGATAGCCAGTTACTCCATTAATTATTAAATAAACCCACTAAACTGAAATTCCACTTTTGTCATACTTTGTTTTTATAAACATTAATTCAGATTTTATATTTACCTCATGAATTTATTCCCAAGTATTTTATAGTTTTGTCATTATAGTGAAAACATTTTCCTGTTTCCATTAACAGTATGAAAAAACACAAATTTTGTACATTTATCTTGTATATATCCATCTTACCATATTCTATAATTTTCTTTATTCTAGATATGTAGTTATGTCATCAGCAAAAAAGACAATTTAATCTCTTTTCCAATGTTTATATTAGTTACTTAATTACCTTGTTCATTATATTTATGAAAACCTCCAAGATAACACTAATTTTGGGTATCAGGGTTTGGTTTTTGAATGTGATTTTAGTGCTTTGCTTCTTAGAATATTTGTGGCTTATTTATGGTAACAGTCTTTATATTTTTTTCCTTTAATGTTTTGATATAAATTTTAGTGGTAGATTTCCTGTTATAGAACCAATCCTTCTTTCCTGAAATCTTACTTGGTTATAACACATTCCTTTAGAATTTGATAACTAGCTGGATTCTTTTTGCTTATATTTTATTTAGAACTTCTGCATTTCTGTTTTTTTGGGGGGTCAGATTTACTGAGGTATAATCCACATACAACAAAATTCACCCTTTTTAGATGTACAGTTATGTGAATTTTGACATCATGTTACCATCACCACAATCAAGGTACGAACATTTCCATCCCCCATAAAGCTCCAGCTACTTATTTATTATCTGTTTCTAGTTTTACCTTTAGCATAATGTCATTATGAATGAAATCAAGTCATATGTAGTCTTTAAGCCTGGTTTCTTTCACTTAGTATAATTTGCATCTCTATTAGAAGTATCTGTTTATAGCTTTTTATTTTGGGGAACTAAAAAGAGATGTAACATGGTAAAGCTGGCTTGGAAAGCAGTTTGGCAGTTCTTCAGAAAGTTAAAGGGAGAGTTACCATATGATCAAGCAATTCCAATCCTAGGTTTATGTACTGAAGAGAAATGAAAGCATATGTCCATGCAAATGCTTGTACACAAGTGTTAACAGTAAGGTTATTTCTAATAGCCACAAAGTGGAAACAACCAAAATGTTCATCAATTGATGAATAAATAAAAATGTGGTGTACTCATACAACAAAAATTTTAGCAATAAAAAAGGAATAAAGTACTGTTACATGGTAACAGCACATGCTACCTAAAAGAAACCAGTCTTAAAAAACCCCACATATTATGTAATTCATTTATATGAAGTGTCCTGAATAGGCAAATCCATAGAGACAGAGGGCGGGGGGAGGGGGAGTGTTTGGCTTTAAATGGGAAGTGACTGCTGATGGGTATGGAGTTTCTTTTTAGGGTGATAAAAATGTTCTGAAGTTATGGTGATAGTTACATAAGGCTCTGAATATACCAAAAACAACTGAATTGTATACTTTAAATGTATACCTTGTATAGTATGTAAATTATACCTCAATAAAACTGTTTTAAAAAATGGGAAGCTGTTTATACTTTTCCTTTTGTCTGGAATAACTAACAACTTTGGAATTAGAATGAGCTTTTTAGTGGCTAGACAAAATTCAGCAGTGAACTATCAGGCCTTAGTGTATATTCCCAATTGCTTCTATGGTATTTGTCTATTTAAGATTTTTACCCTCTCTGTAGATTAATTTTGGCAATTTCAATTTTGCTAGAAAATCAGTGGTTTCCTCTAGCATCCAAATTTGTTGCCCTGAATTTTACACAATATTATTGTTCTGTGTACATCTATGGTAATGTCTCCTTTCTCATTATTTTTCTTTTCCATCTTCAGATTCATGAGATAAGTCTCTTTTTTTCCTTCAGACTCATGAGATGTTAAGCCATTTTTTTGTTATTGTTGCTAATCCTCACCTGAGGATATTTTTCCCTTAATTTTTAGAGAGTGGAAGGGAGGGAGAGAAGAATGGGCGGGAAGGAGGGGGGAGTGGGGAGAGAAACATCGATGTGAGAATCATCAATTGGTTGCCCTGACCAGGGATCGAAACCATAACCTAGGTATATGTGCCCTGACTGGAAATTGAACCCATCACCTTTTGGTGGCTCCAACCAATCAAGCCATACCAGCCAGGGCAAGATTATTTACTTATTTACTGCTTCCCCACACCCTCTCAATAAGATGTGAATTTTAGAATATTTTTAACTTTCTTCACCCAATTCTGTGAGACTACTCCTCTAACTTACAGGTTTTACTAAGAAAGTTTGCTACTTTCAGCTTCAGACTATTAAAAAAAATCCATGTTTAGCACTTCTATCACAGATATAATATTATAAATGTTGAAAGAAATATCCAGATTACTACCTGTAAGGTTCTGTGGGAAAGGTCCATGAGTTTCCTCTTGTATTGCGCAATTTTGGCCATAGTTGTAGTTTGATTCTTCTGTAATTCACCAATATCTTCAGATATAATCTGTTTTTTTTAAAAAAAAAAATTTCATGTAAATCAAGAATAAATATTACAACTATTTTATCAGGTTCATCTGTATACAAAGTCTAATTTCTAAGGTAAACCTGAGATTCAGCTCTCAAAATATAAACTCTTTATATCTTATCTTTATATTTCTTCTCCTTTGTACATCTAAGTTTTATTTTATTTTTTTAAAAAAATATGGTTTTATTGATTTTTTTAGAGAGAGAGGAAGGGAGAGATAGAAACTTCATCCAGCTGCCTCTTGCTCACCTCCTACTGGGGATAGAGCCTGCAACCTGGGCATGTGCCCTGACTGGGAATAGAACCCAGACCTCTCAGTCCATAGGACGAAGCTCAATCCACTAAGCCACACTGTCCAGGCTAAAATTTAATTTTTTTATCCACACCTGAGAATATGTTTATTGATTTTAGAGAGAGAGGAAGGGAGAGAAACATGGGATGTGAAAGAGACACACTGATTGGTTGCCTTGCGTATGTGCCGTTAACTGGGGACTGAACCCACAACCTTTTGGTGTACAGGACAGTGCTCCACCCAACTAAGCCATCAGCCAGGGCTGTACCTCTAAAATTTTAAAAGTACCATTTAAACATTTCTCTAGAGCTCTAGGAAATTTTTTGATGAGACAAAATATGTAAGAAAATAAAACATATACTTCAGACATAATTAAGGAATTTAAAGTAATATTATGGAAGAGAATCAACAATCAGGCCATGAATGGAAAAAGTTAAGATCTATAAAGTGACATCCAGAATGGGCCTTAATAGACAATGAAATCTAACTACTTGCGGAAAATATAGTATAGTCCAATATCAACTGTTACAGAATACTTTGGAGTGAGTGATTAGTGTAGAGGGGAAAAGGAGGATATTAATTATATAATAAAATAGTTTTATGCTTCTGGATATCTGATTTGCTCTTTGCTTGGCCTAAACTTCCATGGTTCTGCCTGATGAAGTATTAACCTTACAGACCCAGTTAAAATCCCATTTCATTAAAGCTTCCCAATCAGAATTAATCCCTAATTGTTACTATCATAATCATTCTATGGCATTAGCTGATACTGAGATGTTAAAAAAAAAAAAAAGGTTTAGAAGATTGTGCAAGTTATATTTTAGCATGTCATCCTGTACATGTCACCTTTTAAGGAAACTTTCCAATGTCAGGCCATACTCAAAGATAGAATTAGGTGGCCATGTTTTATTATGTAACCTAGGCACCCTCCCCATCACTTTTGAAAAGTTGGAAGGGCTCTGGACACAAGAGTAATTATAGTGCTCTAAACATGAAAACAATCTAGGAAACAGCCCAAGAAGAGTGCATAGGATGTTTACAGAGGAGAGTATTTCACAATTGTTTCAAAGGATATTAAAGACCTCAATGAGTAAAGAAACATAATAGTAAATCATTCCATTATGAACATGTTAAAATTCACTTTACTACAAATTATACATTTAATGCAATTCCAACTAAACCTCTAACAATTTTAAACTTATTCTAAAATTTACAGAATATCCATAAAGAGCTTAAAAAACTCTGAAAAGATTGAAGATTCACTTTAACACAAAGCCATGAGTAAAATAATGTGAAGCTAATTTAAGAATAGATTATATTATATATAGGGTATCCCCCAAAAATGTATGTACAATTTTGAATAATTATAAAGCCAGTGTTTATTAAAACAGTGTTTATTACCTTTCATTTTCAAAATGTAATAAAATCTACAGACACCCTGTATACATTATTTTTTTGGGATACCCTACACACACACACACACACACACACACACACACGTGCACATAGAAACTTGGTTTGATAAATGTTTTGATAAGTCATTGGGGAAAGTATCAATTTTTTTTGTAGATGACATTTGAAAAATTGGCCCACTATTTAGAGAAAAATAGAAAGTTGGGTTCATACTACTTATAATATATAAAGTTGAACTCCATGAAGACAAAAGACCTAAGTGTGAAGGGTTAAACTCTAAAATACTAGAAAAAAAATGTGTCTTTTAGATTTTGGGATAAAGAATGATTTCTGAAGCAAATTCCCAAAAAGATAACATAAGGCAAAAAATGAACTGCTATCATTAATTAAAATTAAGGTTTTCTGTTCAACTGAGGACACCAAAGACAGAGATGAGATAGGAGATATTTACAATGTTATAAACAGATAGGGATTAAAATCTGCAGTAAATGATGAATTGACATTCAGTGAAGACAATGCATGAAGCCCAGTAGTAACCCTAGGTTTTTGGAACAGGAAAGGAGCATGGGTTTCAACTTTAAGTCACCAGCTCTGCATTAGCCACTAATAGCCTATCCTTTGAAGCCAGGCACTGATTTCTCTTCTCTAGCTATGAAAGTCTTAGGTGGCATCTTTTTCAAATATCAGGCTGTTTTGTTTACCTTGAAATTCAGTGTTGCCACCCTCATTAATTATCTTAACTAGATCCTCTGGATAACTTGCTACAGCTTCTACGTCAGCACTTGCTGCCTCACCTTGTACTTTCATGATGGACATAGCTTCTTTCCTTAAACTACTTGAACCAACCTCTGCTAACTTCACACTTTTCTTCTGCAGCATCTTTACCTCTCTCAGCCTCATAGAACTGGAGAGAGGCCTTGCTGGCCTTGCTGTGAATTAGGCTTTGGCACAGAGGAAGGTTGTAGCTGGTTTGATCTTTTTTTTTTCTTAATCCTCACCCGAGGACATTTTTCCATTTTTTGTTCAGATAGAGCGAGAGGGAGAGAGAGGAAGAGAGAGAGAGAGAAACATCGATGTGAAGGGACACATCGAGTGGCTGCCACCCGCACGACCAACCAGGGCCGGGGACAAACTGCAACCGACGTACGTGCCCTTAGCGGGAACTGAACCCGGGTCTCTCTGGACCGCAGGCCGACGCTCTAACTGCTGAGCCAAACCGGCCAGGGCTGGTTTGATCTTTTATCCAGACACCAAAACTTGTTTCATGTCAGCAGTAAGACTGTTTCACTTTCTTACCATTTGTGTGTTCAATGGAATAACACTTTTAATTTCCTTCAAGAACTTTCCTTTTGCATTAACAACCTGGCTCACTGTTTGAGGCAAGAGGACTAGCTTTCAGCTTATCTCAGCTTTCAACATACCTTCATTATTATTCCACTTAATAATTTCTAGCTCTTGATTTAAAGTGAGAGACTACAACCCTGTCTTTCACTTTTACACTTAGAGGCCTTTGTAGGGTTATTAATAGGCCTAATTTCAATATTGTTGTGACTCAGGGAATACAGAGGCCCAAGGAGAGGAAAAGAGTTGGGTGAATAGCCAGTCAGTGGAGCAATCAGAACACACAAAATTTGTTAAGTTCATCATCTTACATGGGCATGGCTTGTGGAGCCCCAAAACAATTATAGTAGTAACATCAAAGACAACTGATCACAGATCACCAAAACAAATATAATAATGAAAAAGTTTGAAATACTGCAAAAACTAAAATGTGAGACATGGCCAAAGTGAGCAAATGCTGTTGGAAAAGGGTGCTGATAGACTTGCTGAATGCAATGTTGTGACAAACCTATAACTTGTAAAAAATGTAACCTTTGAAAGGCACAATAAAGAGCTATAAAATGAGGCATGCTTGTATTAATTTGGGCCAGATAACTCTTTGCTGCAGTGGCACTGTTCTGTACATTTAGTATGTTTATCAGCATCCTGGCCTCTATCCATTAGATACTTGTAGCACTCCCCTAGTTGTAACAACCAATTTTACAGACATTGCCAAATGTTCCTGTGGATACAAAATTACTACTAGCACCACCACCAAGAACTATTGCCCTAGAGCAACCACTAAAAACTGGTAGTTCAAATGACAATAAATTAAAAATAGAATGCTAAAAAATGTCCAAATAATCAAAAAGAAGGCAGAGAAGAGGAAACAGAAGAATGGAAAAACGGGGGGAACAAAAAACAAAACTGCAGGCCTAAATAAATCCCAACTTCATGCTATTTATAAAGAACTCACTTCAAATATAATATACAGTTAATGTGCTGCATAATGATGTTTTGGTCAATGACTGAATGTACATACGACAGTGGCCCCTTTAGATTATAATGGAGCTGAACAATTCCTATTGCCTAGTGACATCATAGTCGTCTTAAGGTCATAGATCATGCATTACTCATGTTTGTGGTGATGCTGGTGTAAACAAACCTACAATAGTGCCAATAACATAAAAGTATACATTTATGTACAGTATAAAATACTTGATAATAAATGACTGTTACTGTATTTACCACAATATACTTTTCGTATACTCTTTCTACTTATAAAAAGTTTACTGTAAAACAATATGCTATTACAGGACAGACCACATGTTAGACTGCAAAGCAAGTCTCAGTAAATTTAAGATTGAAATCATATCAAGCATCTTCTTTGACCACAATGGTATGAAACTAGAAATCAATTACAAGAAAAAATATGAAACACACAAACACATGGAGGCTAAATAACATGTTTCTAAACAATGAATGGGTTAACAATGAGATCAAGAAAGAAATCAAAAGATACCTTGAGACAAATGAAAACATAACCACCCAAAATCTATGGGACACAGGAAAAGCATGCTGAGAGATAAATCCATAGCAGTAGAGACCTATATCAAGAAATAAGAAAAACTTCAAACATTCTTACCATAAAACTAAAGGAACTAGGAAAAGAACAAAGCTCAAACTGAGAGGGAAATACTAAAGATCAGAGGAGAAATAAAATAAAGTCTAAAAAAAAATACAAAAGATCAATGAAAAGATAAACAAGATTGATAAATCTTTAACCAGATTCATCAAAGAAAAGAGAGGACCCAAATAAATAAAATGAGAAATGAAAGAGAAGTAACAACTGACACCACAAAGTATAAAAAATTGTATATGAACAACTATATGCCAACAAGGACAATCTGGAAGAAATGAATAAACTCCTAGAAACATAACAATCTTTCAAGACTGAATCAAGAAGAAACAAAATCTGAACAGACCCATTACAACTAATGAAATCAAAGCAGTAATTAAAAAATTCCAACAAAAAAGTCCTAGACCAGATAGCTTTACAGGAAAACTTTACCAAACACTCAGTGAAGAACTAACATCTATCTTTTTCAAGCTATTCCAAAAAATTCAAGAGGGGGAGACTCCCAAGCTCATTTTATGAGGCCAGCATTATCCTAATTCCAAAACCAGATAAAGACACTACAAAGAAAGTTATAGGCCAATATGCCTGATGAAAAATAGATGCAAAACTCAACAAAATATTAGCACACTAGATCCAGCAATACATTAAGAAGATCTCACAACACGACCAAGTGGGATTTATTCCCGGGATACAAGGTTGGTACAATATCTGCAAATCAGTTAATGTGATACACCCCATAAACAAAATGAAGGATAAAAGATACGATGATTCTATCAATAGATGCAGAAAAAGCATGTGAAAAAATCCAACACCCATTATGATAAAAACTCTAAGCAAAGTGGGAATAGAGGGAATATACCTCAACATAATAAAGGCTATATATGACAAACCCACAGCTAACATCATGCTCAACGGGGAAAAATGTTTTCCTTAGAATAAGTAACAAGACAGGGATGTCCACTTTCACAGCTCTTATTCAACATAGTACTGGAAGTCCTAGCCACAGCAATCAGACAAAAAGAAAAAAGGCACCAAAATTGGAAAGGAAGAAGGAAAACTGTCATTATTTGCAGATGACATAATACTGTATAGAGAACCCTAAAGATTCCACCAAAAGACTAGAACTAAAAAATGAATTTGGTAAAGTAGCAGCATATAAAATAAATATTCAGAAATCAGTTGCATTTTTATACACCAACAATGAACTACCAGAAAGAGAAACTAAGAAAACAATCCTATTACACAATCGCATAAAAACAAACAAAAGGCCCGGCCAGTGTGGCTCAGTGGATTAAGTTAAACTCTCAGTCAGGGCACATGCCTGGGTTATGGGCTTGATCTGGGGCATTCAGGAGCCAGCTGATTTATGTTTCGCTCTCACATCAATGTTTCTTGCTCTCTCTCCCACTCTCTCTCTAAAAAAAAAATTAAAACATTTAAAAACAAACAAAACCCTGGGAATGAATCTAAGCAAGGAGGTAAAAGAGTTGTATCAGAAAATTATAAGACACTAAAGAAACTGAAAAAGATACAAATAAATGAAGTCATATACCATACTCATGGATAGGAGAAATTAATATCATTAAAATGTCCATACTACCCAAAGCAATTTATATTAAAATACCAATGGTGTTTTCCACAGAAGTGAAACAAATAATTCCATTTGGTTTTTTTTTCATCCTTACCTGAGGATATTTTTCTATTTATCTTCAGACAGAGTGGAAGAGAGGGAGAGAAAAAGCAACATCGAAGTGAGAGGGACACATCAACTGGTTGCCTCCCGCAGGACCCTGACCAGGGCTGGGGACAAACTGCAACCAAAGTACATGCCCTTGACCAGAATCAAACCCGTGACTCATTGGTCTGCAGGCCAACACTCTAACCACTGAGCCAACCCGGCCAGGGCAACAATCCCATTTTTTAAAATCCTCACCCGAGGATATTTTTACATTGATTTTCTTTTCTTTTTTTAAGAAAGGGAGGGAGGGAAAAACATTGATGGGAGAGAAAGACATCAATTGTTGCCTCCTGCACAACCCCAACTGGGACTGGGGATCAAACCTGCAACCCAGGTATATGCCCTTGACTTGGAATCAAACCCATGACTCTTTGGTCCAAAGACCAATGCTCTAACCACTTAGCAAAACCAGCCAGGACCCAAAAATGTATATGGAACAGAAGTGAAACAAAGACTCCAAATAGCCACGGTAATCTTAAGAAAGAAAAAAAAAAGTTGGAGGTATCATGCTACCTGGTATCAAACTATATACATGGCTACAGTAATCAAAACAGCACGGTACTGGCATAAAAACAGCCACACAGATCAATGGAACAGAATAGAGCCCAGAAATAACCCATCCAATTAATATATGACAAAGTAGGCAGGAACATACAGTGGGGTAAATACAGTCTATTCAATAAATGGTACTGGGAAAATTGAACAAATACAGGCAAAAAAATGAAACTAGGTAACTTCCTTACAACATATACAAGAATAAACTCAAAATGGTTAAAGACTTAAATATAAGACTTGAAATCATAAAACTCCTAGAAGAAAATATAGGCAGTAAAATATCTGACATTTCTCTTAGCCATGTTTTTTCTGACATATCTCCTTGGGCAAGGGAAACTAAGGAAAAAAATTAATGGGACTACATTAAACTAAAAAGTTTTGCATAGCAAAGTCATCAATAAAATGGAAAGACAACCTACTGAAAGGGAGAACACATTTACCAATGGTATATCTGATAAGAGTTAATATCCAAAATATATAAAAAATTCATACTAAACACCGAAAAACAAACAATCCAATTAAAAAATGAGTAGAGGACCTGAATAAACACTTCCCCAAAGAGAATACAGATGGCCAAAAGACATATGAAAAGATGCTCAACATCACTAATCATCAGAGAATTACAAAATAAAAACATGTAAGATATCATCTCACACCTGTCAGAATGGCTATCATCAATAAATCAACAAACAAGTTTTGGCAAGGATATAGAGAAAAGGGAACCCTTGTGCACTGTTTGTGGGAATGCAGATTGGTGTAGCCACTGTGAAAAACAGTATGGAGTTTCCTCAAAAAAGTAAAAATGGAACTGCTTTATGATCCAGCAATTCCACTTCTGGGTATGTATTTGAAGAAAAACAAAACACTAACTCAAAAGAATATATGCACCCCTATGTTAACTGCAGTGCTATTCACAACAGTCAAGAAATGGAAGCAATTCCAAGTGCCCATTCATAGACAACTGGATAAAAAAAAACAGTGGTACACATATAAAATGGAGTATTACTTGGCCATAAAAAAAAAAAAAAAAAGAAATCTTATCATTTGTGACAGCATGAATGTACCTAGAAGATATTATGGTAAATGAAATAAGTCAGAGAGAGAAAGACAAATACCATATCACTTATTGTGGAATCCAAACAGCAAAATAAATGAACAAAGAAAATAGAAACAGACTTGTAGATACAGAGATCAGACTGACGGTTGCCAGAAAGTAGGGGGGTTGGGGAACTAGGTGAAAAAGGTGATGGGATAAATGAGTACAAATTCAAAGTCACGGAATCCTCACAGGAATGTAAAATACAGCATAGGCAACATAGTCAATAATGTTGTATTAATTATGTAAGGTGCAAAGTACATACTTGAAATATCGGGAGTACCACTTTGTAAAGTGTGATTATCTACCCACTATGCTGTACACCTGAAACAAATACAAAATGATATTCAATGTAAGCTGTAATTAAAGACAAAACCACAATAGCACAGTCAGTGTGGCTCAATGGTTGAGTGGCAACCCATGCACCAAGAGGTCGCTGGTTTGATTCCCAGTCAGGGCACATGCCCAAGGCTGTGGGCACAATCCCCAGTGAGGGGCATGCAGGAGGTGGCCAATCAACGTTTTCTCTCTTTGACATTTCTGTCTCTCCTCTCCCTTCCTCTCTAAATTCAATAAAGAAAAAAAAATAAACCCCACAACAGTATGCTGCATTATGCAGGCAGCAGCCTCATGTGTCTCGTGCTTACCATATCTCCTGATTACATCATTTTCTCTTGTGCTTGATTTAATCTCATGTTGCTTTACACAGTAATATACTGTACAGGCTTGTAGCCTAAAAACAATAGGCTATAACAGACAGAGATAGACTAGGTGTGTAGCAGGCTATATAATCTAGGTTTTATTTGAACAAAGATGAAATTGCCTAAGGATACATTTTGCAGTGGCATATGACTGTAGATAGGTTAAAAGTAAAAGGATGGAAAAAGATATACCATGCAAGCACTAATCCAAAGAAAATGAGAGTGGCTTTATATTAATATTAGAGAAAGTGGACTTCAGAGCAAAGAAAATTACCTAAAGCATGACATTATAACCCTGGCTGGTTTGGCTCAGTGGTTAGAGGATCAGCCCGCGAACTGGAGAGTCCTGGGTTTGGTTCCTACTAAGGGCACGTACCTCAGTTGCAGTTTGTCCCCGACCCCAACCCGGTTGGGGTCAGTGGGTAGCAACTACTCGATGTGTCTCTCTCATGTGGATGTTTCTCTCTCTCTCTCCCTTCCTCTCTCCCTCCTGCTCTATCTGAAGATATATGCAAAAATGTCCTCTGGCAAGCATTAAAAAACAAAGAAAAAGAGTGACATTATATAATAATAAAAGGTAAATTTGCTAAGTGAACATAACAATCCTAGATACATATGTACCTAATAATAGACCTTCAAGATACATGAAGCAAAAACTGATATAGTGAAAAGGAGAAAAAAGAAAAATCGACAATTGCAGCTGGAAACTTCAACTCTCCTCTCATAACACAACTACTTAAATAGGAAAATCAACAAGATTATACAAGAACTGAACTATCTACCAACTGGATTTCACTTAGGCTAACAGAAAACTCCATCCAAAAACAGCAGAATCCACATTTTTCAAAGGCATGTGGGTTAAAAACCATAACAAAATTAAAAGAATTGAAACCATACAAAGTTCTCTGACCATAACAGAATTAGACTAGAAATCAACAACAGAACAACAGGAAAATCTCCAAACACTTGGAAGTGAAAAATATTTCTAAATAATTCAGACTTAGATAAAGAAGATGTAGTACATATATACAATGGAATACTACTCAGCCATAAGAAAATATGAAATACTGTCATTTGCAACACTATAGATAGACCTTGAGAATATTGTGCTATGAAAATAAGTCAGTAAGAAAAAGATAAGAACCATATGATTTCACTCATATGTGGGCTATAAAACTGAAACTCATAGACACAGACAATAGTATGGTGGTTATCAGAGGGAAGGAGTGGGTGTGGGTGTGTGTGTGTGTGCGTGAGCTAAAGGGAGCCAAATATCTGGTGATGGAAAATTATTTGACTTTGGGTGGTGTACACACAATGCAACATACACAGATAATGTATCACAGAAATGTACACCTGAAACGTGTATGATCCTATGAACCAATGTCACCCCAATAAATTTAAAATTTAATTTAAAAAAATTAATTAATAATCCATTAGTCATAAAAATCCAACAGAGAGAACTCTCAAGGGAAGTTAGAAAATATTCTGACTGGATCAAACATGAAAATACATTATCAAATTTGTGGGATTTAGGTAAAACAGTGCTTAGATTAGAAAAGACAAAAGATCTCAAATTAGTAATCTAAGCTGCTACTTTAAAAAACTAGAAAAAGAAGAGAAAAATAAACCCAAAGAAAGCAGAATAAAGGAAATTGCTAAGAGAAGAAATTAATGAAATTACAAATAAAACTAGAAAAAAAAAAATCAATGGAAACCTAAGGTAATGAAGGATCCAGAAATCATGTTACATGCAAAACCATGCTGGAATTCTCAGTCAGAGAAGCGACTACTAAAAAGGATGAATGATTATGATGTTCGAATATCTGTAGAGCTGTCATAGGAAGCACAGTGATTTACCTACAAAGCAATGCCAGAGAAAATGGGTATAAATATAAGAAAGAGAATCTGTATCAATTAGAACTAGCTGACAGTGAAATGGGTTGCTTCATTAAAACAGTGGCTTTTCATTACTCAAACAGAATCTGAATGAATAGTTCATCAAGAATTCCATTTAGAGTTTGGAGGTGACCTTTAAGAACCTTTAGATATTTGGTTATATAAAATATTATGTAGATTTAAGCATTCAGTAATTTAAATTTGTTTCCTTAACCTACAATTGTAATATACTATGACAATGTAATCATAATTAGAGCCTTCATTTTCATAAGGTTCCATAAATAAAAGTGTTTAATAAAGCAAATAATATGCATTCTCTGGCTGGAACTGAAAATGAAAGTATAATTAATTTGCTAAGCCAACAATTTAAAATTCATTGTTGAAATATACCAAATCAGATTTACATGATTTTGGAGGCTATAATAAAAGTTGTACAAAACTGCCCTGGCCAGTTTGGCTCAGCAGTTAGAGCCTCGGCCTGCGGTCCTGAGAGACCTGGGTTCGGTTCCCGCTAAGGGTGTGTACCTCGGTTGCAGTTTGTCCCCGGCCCTGGTCGGTTGTGCGGGTGGCAGCCACTCGATGTGTTCCTTTCACATCAATGTTCCTCTCTCTCCCTCCCACTCTACCTGAACAAAAAATGGAAAAATGTCCTCGGGTGAGGATAAAAAAAAAAAAAAGTTGTACAAAACTATAATTGCTAAAAACAAAAGACAAACTGTAATTGCTAATTTACAATACATACTATATTGTTCCCTATAAGACAAAATTAGTTAAGAACTAATACACACAGTAAAAAGAAATATCTATGATCCCTTTTACTACTCCCAGGTCCAGAAAATGAAAGTAAATGCTTACATCTAATCTGGTCTGGTGCTGCTTAGTCATCTGATCTTGAACCTTCAGTCTTCGAAGAAGTTCTTTGAAACCCACCATTGGAACAGGAATTAACCTGAAGAAATGCAAGTGGTCAATTTTCAGACCTTAAATCTATTACTATAAAATACAAGAAGTTAGTAAGGTTTTCATAATAACATTCATATAATTTCACATTAAATTTCTAGAGTTTAAAGGCTGATCTATGACTATGAAATCAATAATGTCACACCATAGAGATTTTATTCAACCACCCTAAATTACAAATGAGGAAATATAGTTAGGCAAAAACTTGCATTATTAAATGCAAATATAATTAGGGTACTGGTACTCAGATTTCAATGTTTTTACCACATTATGCTGCTCTACCACAGCCAAGATTCTTTAAAAAGCAATAGAAATAAAAATAAACTCACCTAAAAGGTTAGAATTATAATTATAATAGCTTGCATTTGTTGCTTCCCTGGTAGCAAATATTAGTTTATATGAAAACAAAATGAAGATACACTTACTTTTCAGAATCAGGGTTATCCACCTTGGCTTGTTCCCAAATAATAGGATCAACACCTACCAAAAAGAAGTATTTTTTTCTAAAAGAACTATTTTCCACTTTTATATCTGTATAAAAGGCATTCCCAAAGTAAGACACAAAGCCCATAAGCTGTAATGAAAAATGACTGTCAAATATGACCACTGCACAAAAATAAAAATTTTGCAAGATAAAGCTAAAAAAAGGGTGTAAATAGATAGAAACTACCTATAACCTGTAAGATAATGATTAACCTGAATATAGAAAGAGTTCCTATAAATCAGAAATAAAGACCAAAAAATCTAATAGAAAATGGGGAAAGGATACAAGAGAATCTTTTATAAGAACACATTGAAGTTTTACTTGAAGATCCAGCTAAAACAAGAAATAAACTAGAAAAAAAATAAATCAAAATAAGAGTAAATTACCTTTGGGTAGATAGATTATAAACTATTTTTCTTTAGTTTGTCATTTCCCAAAATTTCTAATAAACATATCAGCTATATAATTAAAAAAAGACAATATATCAATAAAATAAAAAATTCAAAACTATGTCCCAAATAAGCAGACATGTGATAAGCTGACACTGGTTTTATTAACATTAATGACCAACCAAGAATTCGCAAATTAGAGAAAGCATGTATCTCTACGTCTTTCATTTCCTCAACTCTATGAGTATAGATAAACATACCGGCAGGAGGATTTTGTAAAAGTTGTTTGATCTGTGCAGGAGACAGTTCTGTTCTAGTCATAGAGAGGGTTACACCAAGTTGCTGCAGTTGTGTTTTTATATTGGTTTGTTCAAAATGGGCATACAGTGTTGTAGCTGGAACTCTTCTTGAAGTACCATTTGGAGAACGTTCAATAACATAAATGACAACTTCTGTCCTGGGAAAAGAATAACCAAGTTATAACATACAAAACATATAACTCATAGCTACTAACATCAATGCAGCATTTGACTTTAAAAAGGCACTAGGTGAGTCCGGCTGCTGTGGCTCTGTGGTTGAGCGTCAAGAACCATGCATCAAGAGATCACGGTTTGATTCCCAGTCAGGGCACATCCCCAAGTTGTGGGACCTATCCCCAAGTTGTGGGACCTATCCCCAGTGGGGGCATGCAGGAGGTCACCAACTGATATTCTCTCTCATCGATGTTTCTCTCTTTCTCCCTCTCCCTTCTTCTTTCTCTAAAATCAATAAAGAAATAGAAACATTTAAAAGGGCACTAGCTGAATTAAGAAATGGCTGTTTCAGAAGGGAATTAAAAATTTTTTTCTTACATCATTTTTTTAACTTATTGAGTTTATAGAAAGAGAGGGAGCGAGGGGGAGAGAGAGAAATATTTTTTGTTCACTTATTTATATATTTATTGGTTGCCTGTGGTATGTGCCCTGACTCGGGATCAAACCCACAACCTTAGTACATTGGGATGATGCTACAACTAACTGAGCTACCTGGCGAGGGCTCAAATCTTGAAAAATAAAATACTCTTATTTAATGTTCTGTTCACTTATATATCAACCTAAGTAATAAAGTTAGAATGAGACAGGCAAATAAGGTAATATTTGTCAAAGGTTTGCTTAGCTATGCCCTGGCCGGTCTGGCTCAGAGGTTAGAGCATTGGCCCACAGACCAGAGTCCCGAGTTCGGTTCCCACTAAGGGCCCGTACCTCAGTTGCAGTTTGTCCCCAGCCCCAGTTGGGGTCGTGTGGGTGGCAACCCCAGTCAATGTGTGTCTCTCATGTCGATGGTTCTCCCTCTCTTCCTCCCTCTCTCCCTCGCACTCTATCTGAAGATAAATGCAAAAATGTCCTCGTGTGAGGATGAAAAAAAAAGGTTTGCTTAGCTGCAAAGTGCTATGTAAATATAATTTATTATTTTCTCCTAGATTTGAGAAGTACTTTGGAGATTCTTTTGAAGCTTATCGGTTACTTTACTGCAAGTTAGACCAAGAAATAACTGATTTCAGTTATTTCCTAAAATAGGATAAGGGAAGTTAATCAATCATATTTATTGATAAATGAACATGAATAGTAAGTAATCAGTTAAAACTTTCCATTAATGTCTTTGTGGCTCTTGATATGCACACAGCCATAATTAGTGTTTCTTCCTGTTTCTAAGTGAAAAATCTAAAAAATTAGTAGTATCTAATAACTTACAAAGTCCAAGATTAAGAAAATAAGCTTTTAAATGTTTCTATATAAATACTAAAAAGTCACTAACTGAGAAATAACTTTCTGCTGAGATTTAATTGGGGCTCTGGCCACAAAAACACTTGATCACGCTATGGACCAAGGCATACAGAAATAAACAGTATATTTATTGTATACTTACTGATCATCTGGCAGTGTTTTAATACCCTCTACATTTACTGTGAGGGTCTGGTTTCCTCCCAAAACTTTATGTAATGATTCTACCAATTGCTGTTGCTGGCTTCGAATATCTGTTTCTTTTTTGTTGAAAACTAAAACCACTAGCCCATCTTCATCTTTATTATTGGGCATACAACTATAACCCACTGCCTGCGGAATAACAAAATAAACAATATCAAAAATATGCACAGATCTGAAATCAAGTATTTAATATTAATAGCTTCTTATCTGCTAAACAGCTATGGGGAAACAGCTTAATGTCTGGTAGTGAAGGAAATAATGATTCTTATCTCATGTGCCCTAGGAAGTTACACAATTATAAAGAGAAATTATTTTACCCCAGAATAACACAAATTTATAGAGTGAAATTAAAAATTCCTTTTCAACAGAGTTAACTAAGCAGCTTTTGCCTCTGAAAAACTTTGATATCCATTGTTGTTGGGTGTTTTTACATACTGTTGAAACAACTCTGAATGTCATATAAAAATGACTGTAGAAGTCATGGACCAAAATGTTAGTTATTTTACTATACAGTAGACTCATGGGATCTTAAGTTTTAGGTATGACAAAGTATATCTTTCTAGAGAATTACTCTTTTAGATAGAAGCCTTTATTTGTCAGCATTTATAATGCCAAGTTTTAAAAAAATTTAAATTCACTCTAGATTAGTTCATTATGCATTTTACCATACACATTGTCTTTTAAAAAAGGAAAAAATTAAACCGTTATATTCAACCTGTCTACTGTATACGTCTTTGTCAACAAATAAAGGCACTAAAACTTCAGACACTCAAAAAACACTTTTTTTGTCAGAGTGATAAGATAAAGAGAAGTTCTCTAACAAGATCAGCTGGTCACTTTTTGTTTAACTATGTTCAAGGGTCTGATTCTAAGCTTTACAGATCTAAACACAGGCTTATGTACACATTAAGATTGGGTTTAAGAAGCTGACAAAACTCAAAAGTGGCTGAAGTAAACTGGATTGCAATGTATTCATTTGTTATAAAAAATACACCATAAGTTGACCTAAACACTCTCACTGGCTGATGAACAGAGTCTGGGAAGTCAAATTCAAATGAGAAGGTTGTATGGTAGGCATGGAGTCAGAACAAAGAAAATGGGCTACATTGTTTTAATGGCTTTGGCATCAAGCTAGAATAGTGACAATAGGATTACATATGCTAAGCAGAACAGATACTCCTGTATACTTGTTAGGGTGTACTTTCCTGGACAATGTTAGATAAATACCACTAAGTTCTCATTTTACATCAGACCATTCTCCTTTAGGTAACATTTTTTCCCCCTCAGTTATAAATTATATTCTAGTTACACCTTCTTTAGTCATAATCTGGTCACCTTCAAACACACATATGTATGAAATCACTTTAATTTTATAATTTTTGTATTTTAAAAAAAGTATAATTGTACCATGTTCAAGGAGTACTGAAAAACCAAGCAATTGTTTTCTTAGTATTATTTTAATCCAAATACCATATTCTCTCTTAAACATACTCTTCAAGTGAAGATCAAAAGCACTACTAATACCTTAAATCGGCAAAAGGGATTCTCTTGTGTGAATTCCACTGGTGGAATGTTATTGTTGAAATATCCTTTTCCTGTTCCCCAAAAGGCCTGCAGTTGATTCCATTTTGCCAAAATAGCATCTCTCTCATCTCCCAACAGTGTTGGAGCAGAAAGAGCACTTGCAGTATTTATCAGTTGGTTGGACTGGGCAGGAGCTTGTGTAGGCTGACTGAAGAGACCACCTAATGCTAAAAACATACCCCAAAATTAGTATTAAAAAGAAACAACAAAAAAACAAATCAGATCCTAGATATGGTAGGCAGAATAGTGACCCACACAAAGATGTCCACACCCTAATCCCCAGAACCCATAAATATGCTACCTTACACAGCAAAAGGGACTTTGAAGATGTGATTAAGAGATAAAGTTGAGCCCTGGCCGGTTTGGCTCAGTGGTTAGAGCGTCAGCCTGCGGTCCAGAGAGACCCGGGTTCGGTTCCCGCTAAGGGCGCGTACCTCGGTTGCAGTTTGTCCCCTGCCCTGATTGGGTCGTGTGGGTAGCAGCCACTCGATGTGTCCCTTTCATGTCGATGTTTCTCTCTCTGTCTCTCTCTCTCCCTCTCACTCTAACTGAACAAAACAAAACAAAAACAAAAAAAATGTCCTCAGGTGAGGATTAAAAAAAAAAAATACTAAAAAAAAGAAAAAAAAAAAAGAAAGAAGGGCAAAGTTGCTAGATCGGATCATTATTTCCAAAGTGTAAGATAATATATGATATAGCAGTCAAGCAACAGCTAAGTTACTAAATGGACTAATTCACATAACAAAAAATTCCCTATTAATTGTCTGATTATATTTTCTAGAAAACTCTCAGTTTGGTGCCAGTATGCCTTTAATGTTTCATGACACCTGCTTACATCACTTTTTAACAGAGGGTTGAACAAGTCTAAGGCTCAGAGCTTAAGGCACAAAGGCTAGAACTTATTAACACGATTATATATTTTTTGTACTTTTTTTTTTTATCCTCACCCGAGGACATTTTTTTATTTTTTATTCAGATAGAGCGGGAGGGAGAGAAAGGAAGAAAGAGAAAAACATTGACGTGAAAGGTACACATCAAGTGGCTGCCACCCACACGACCCAACCAGGGCCGGGGACAAACTGCAACCGAGGTACGCGCCCCTAGCGAGAACCGAACCTGGGTCTCTCAGGACCGCCGGCCGACGCTCTAACCGCTGAGCCAAACCGGCCAGGGCTGTACTTAATTTTGATCATCTTTTTTTTCATAGTAAATGATACTGGTTTACCATTTATAGCAAGAAATACAGAGGACAAAATTATGTTAAATTATACCATGGGAATGCAATCAGTAAAGTCTTGACCAAAACACTTCATAGGACGAATGAGCTGACTTCAACAAATTGAAAAATAAGAGTCAAAAGAGGAACTTGCAGGGATTTAAGATATGTAAAGCAATATTGTTTACACACTTGTAAAGTGATTATCATAAAGACAGGATTATATAATTCCTCTGATGGGGAAGTGATTAGTAGGGGAATGTGGAGGGCTTCAGAAGAGGCTGGCCAGGGTCCACCTCCTGACACAGGCAGTGTTTATAAGAGTGCTTACATTATATATAATTCATTTAACTGTACTTTTGTGCAGTTTTCTATGTTTGTGTGTGTGTTTTTGTTTTTTTTTAGCAAAAACAAAAAATTTAAATGGAATGATACTAAACACAGAGAACTTCTAATCATGTCAATAAGTCTTCTTCCCAGTTGTTATCATCAGATATAAACATGAGTAGTTTTAGAATCCTGTGGAATATAATATATATATAATTCTTTTTTTTCCCCTTAATCCTCACCTGAGGACATTTTTGCATTTATCTTCGGATAGAGTGGGAGGGGGAGGAGGGGAAGAGAGAGAGAGAGAGAGAAACATTGATGTGAGAGAGAGACATCAACTGGTTGCCACCCACCCGAACCCAACTGGGGCCAGGGACAAACCGCAACCGAGGTACGTGCCCTTAGTGGGAACCAAACCCAGGACGCTGTGGTCCGTGGGCTGACGTGCTAACCACTGAGCCAAACCGGCCACGGCAATATTTATAATTCTTTTAAAAAAAAGCTATCCACTAAAGTATTTTGAACAATACACTCAACAACGTCAGCTATATTGTTTTAATTTTATACTGGAAATAAGACGAAAACCTCATACTTACTAGTTTGTTGCTGCTGCTGCTGTGTATTAAATCCTCCAAATCCAAGTCCAGTTCCCAAACCAGTACCTAAACCAGTACTAGTTCCAGTTGTTGTGCCAAAACCAGTACCAAATCCAAAACCTTTATTCTGAGTACCACCAAACAGTCCTTTAAATAAAACATTGAAATGACATGTTAAAAAAAATTGACGTCTAGCTCATTTACTTCTACAAATGACTAAAGTTTCTCTCTTACCAGTAGTGCCCGTGTTAGTTGGAGCAGAAAAGCTGAACGCAGAACCTGCTGTTGTAGATGTTGTCCCAAATCCTCCGAACCCACCTAATTACAACGGAATAAAGAAAATAGGAAGAATGTTTTGTATACATGTGAGGTAATTTCTTTTTCAAATTATTTTAAAAGTAATTGCTATACACAAAGACAAGATTTATTGATCTATTTTTCCTTTCCCTCCTTTCAACATCATTAAAAAAAGAAACATTCTACTAATCAAGAAGTCAATACGTTGCAAGAAATAAGTGACTTAAGTATTTAAACTAGAATAACTACAGGGATGATTAACAGTTACGGCTGAGAAAACATGTTAAGCCTATGGCCATTATGTTTAACAAACTAAAAAATGATTATGTATGTACTTTTAGAGTACGGATTGCAAATTCAAATGCCTACAAGATTTAGGCTGATAACATTAATGGATGGTGGAACTGTTCAATGTGAAGTTTTTAAAAATGGCAGCAGTTCCTAAATTCTAGCAGACTACTGCTGCAAAAGAATGGCAGTTTAGCAGTGTAATATATCCCCATTTTTTCCAAAAGAAATAGAAGATCTAGATTTCCTCCGTGAAATTTACAGAATTAAAATCCCTAATGCAATTGTTTTCTTGCAACTAATTCAAATGTTTTTAAAGTAGTGTGCTGAAGAGATCAAAATGGCAGACTGCGTTGACACCTTGCAACCCTGGCTTTGGTCAATTAATTTATACTCTACTCTAGCTTATATTTCTACTTGGTCTCCACTGAGCAACTTTTCAAAGAAAACATACCAATATACTGATCTCTATACAACAAGAATGTGTCTCTTGGAGGAAGATATAAGGGAGAAAATAGCACAAGTGGAAGGCAATTGCAGGGAAAGTGAACAGAGCTATCACATACCTCTGGAAAATATATCAGTTTGGCAAATCTGACAGATATACAAATTCCATCTTTTGGTAAGTGTAGAGACAAAATTAATCTTAACTATATCTAACTTGACATGTGAACAGAATGAAATACTAGCCAATCTAAAATTGTTTTATGTATTTTCCTTATTGTCAGTCTTTACCTGATTACCAATGTGGTGCTGCAGGTTTTCTGGGAGTCTAACTTATGACCTCATATATTTCTGGTATAAGAGACAGAGATTCATCAATATTGTAATATAGAAGATAGAAGAAGGAAAAAAACCCAAACCTTTGATATTCACCATGTAATTCTGTTATAGAAAATGACTCAAGAACAGAATGCATGTTGCATGCAGGCAACACCACTCTATTTATATGCTCTAGAGTAGACTGCAAAACTGGAAACATTTTTGATAAAAATCACCTAAAGTACTGAACATTGTTCTTAATCTTTTTCATTACTCCTCATTTCCATAGGAAAACTACCATATACTTTGAATTGGCTACATGATAAAAATATCAGTCAGGACCTTATCATGCTCCATAATACAAAAAATGTTTATTATTAATAGTGGATCTGCAAGGATACAAAATTAAAAAGTAGACAAAAAATTTTTATCAGCTCTTTGCTGAAGGCAAAGTTAATGAACATATGTAAATAATAGTTAAAACAGCTATATTATCACAATTCAAAACTTAACAGTGATAATTCCTATGTATATAAAAGTAGTTAAACAGTTATATTATTACAATTCAAAATTTAACAGTGATAATTCCGAATGAACATGAAATCAAGCAAATACCAACAGATTTATTTATTGTTGGTGAATTACAACTCGGTGGCTTTGTCTGGAAACACAAATTTGAAAATAATGTTTCTGTTTTACCCAGTGCCAATTTTAAGCAAACAGGAAAAAGCAAACATACCAAACGACAGTAATATATGATCACTTTAAATATATCTTAATGATAATGGATTATTTCATCTTTGGAATTTTCAAGTATTCTTCAAGAAGTTTTCAAATCAGGTGCCAGGGTGATACTCACAGTAGCAAGTTGCATAAAATACCAGGAACTTCCCAAAAAAGTTTTAGGAAATAAAATTTAACAAATGCATATAATTGGCATGGGCATAAGTGGCATAATGTAAGAGAATATGGACAACAAATTCATATACGAGCAGCTGATGAACAAGATTTTTCTATGGGGTCATTGTATATATACATAGACCTATTTTAAATTTATACATACACATACATTATAGTTTGTGTTTTGCAAATTTTCCAATGAACTTCAAACAATCCATCTAAATAGTAAAATCTTCATAATTATCTTTTGAATGCAAAGATGTCTAGCCTACCTTTTAGAACTCAGTGCTGACAATAAAATAAATTGTACTCTCTGATCATTTTTTAAATTTTCCAGGAAAGAATTGGTGATTCCTTCTATTATTACATATCTTACAGAAATGTGTACACATGCTGAGTTGAACAAAGAAATTCATTACTATTCTTATTCTTATTCTTATTATTATGCAGGTTAAAAAACAAGACAGGTTACTGCTGTTCGTATAAGACGTGTTCTCTTAGGAAACACAAGAACAATCAAATGAAATTCCAATGAAAGATGCAAGAAAAAAATGAAAGAAAAAATAAATAAGTGACTGCAGGAGTCCAAGAATCCCAGAAAATGGGCCTGACTGCTGAGCTTATCCTTTGGAAGAGACAGATATCTAATAATTTGGAAGACAGAGTCTACTCAAAAATAACAGTCCATTCCAAACTCCTATACTTGGAAATTATATTCTGTTCAATTAAATACAAATTTAAAATTTAACAAAGGAACATTATAACTTGCAAGACAGTCAAAACTTGATACAAATGTTATTGATTCAACATTAGGTGATAATTTCCTTCCCTCATTAGACAAGTCCCAAACTCTAGGAATCACAAAATATTCTTGGACTCCAGCTCCCAACATTCGTTACACATACGACCCGCAGTATCTACCTGCACTTGCCAGACTGTTACCAAAATTGAACGGAGTCGCCGAGGTAGAAGGAACACCGAAATTCCCAATATTAAAGTTCACTGCAGGATTAGCAGTTAATCCGAAACCCCCAAAATTAAACCCACTGGCGGTGGAGTTGGCAGTCTCAAGCCCACCAAATCCTGATAGGCGTGTAGGCAAAGAAACAAACGAAATTTAAAATGGAAAAGGGAGAAGAAGAAAAAGAAAAAGCAAGATAGTATTATTAGAAGAGTGCTGAAGTTTTATAGAAGTGAACAAAAGACAAACCTTGACTTTGCTCCAAACAAGTTAAGAAAGCGGTGGGGACAGGAGGAAGGAGTAGGAGCGTGAAGTCCCCTAGCGGGGGCCAAAGGGGCCGGGGCGAAGGCTCCCGCCCCCCGGGGGCCGGGCCCGAGGGAGCCGCAGGGCAGCGCCCCAGCCCCCAGCCCTACCCTCTCCGGGCCCAGCAGCAGGGGCCCTGCGAGCGTCCCCGCCGGGACTGGAGGCTGCGGTGAGGAGGGGAGGGGAGGGGAGGGCGGGTCTCCCGCAAGGTTAGAGAGGAGCCGCCTCCGAGTCCAACTTCGCGATGGCGGGAAGCGAACCCTAGGAGGGCAGGGTCCAGCGGGGACCCATGCTCAGCATGCGAGCCCCGGGTTGGATGTCGAGTCCCCCCGCGGCCTCCTCAGGAGCCGCCCCGGCCAGCTCTGCCGCCGCCCGCCCTTTTCCGAAGCCCTAAAGTCTCCGCCCCGGCAGGAAACCCCAGGAGCCCCAGCCGGGGAGTCTCGGAGCGAGGCGGGCCAGAGGCCTCCCCTCCACCCCAAGAGAAGGTCCGGGGAACCACTCACCCGCGGGGGCTGCGGGGGCTGCAGTGGTGCCCGACGTGCCCGAAGGAGCCCCAAAGTTGAAGGCCATGTCGCGGGAGCAAGGGACCAAGAAGCGGCTCCCGCGACACAGGGTGCACTTCGCTTTTTGATCCGGCGGGGAAATTTTCTCCGGCTCGCGGAGTTCCGCCTCTTTTCTGGCCTAGCCTATGGGGCTGGAACGCTGGGAAGGCGTGGGGGGTGAGGACGGAGAGGGAACACCCCGGATCCGGCTAGTTTCCGGGGCATCGTGGCTTCCTGCGGC
The DNA here is from genome assembly GCF_014108415.1 of Molossus molossus. NCBI lineage: Eukaryota > Metazoa > Chordata > Mammalia > Chiroptera > Molossidae > Molossus > Molossus molossus. Next base: position 55,849,058 of record NW_023425344.1, read on the forward strand.
GTCTAGCGTCACATCCGAGGTGAAATGCTGGAAATCTAGCAGAGACGTGTCGCTTGAGAGCCCTTAAGAACTAATTTAGGCTGGTCCGTTGGAATAGATGTGCAGATACGTGTATGTCATGAAGACAGGGTAGGAAAGAACCAAATCCTTATTCTCCACAGTGGGGACCCTGTGGGTAATGTTACAACGGAAAGTTCAGGAAGCCGTGTGTCATGTAGGGTCATGGGAGTAAATTTTTTAAAAAGTTGGGGGCCAAAAGTGGCGCCTCAGAAAAGGATGCCTCTCTCTAGCTTATTTTTATAAAACAAACCTTTCAGAATTATTTGATTCATAAGTCTATGTTCTTGTATAACTTTAATAAAAAGTAACAAAAAAGCCATTGTATTTACCAACATTACAAATGTCCTTAGACCTAAGAACGGTATCTTGTAAATAATTTGGCAAGACTATGGAACACAAGATCTTTCCTTACAGCATTGTTTATAAAAACAAATTACTGGAAACAAATGAGTTTGCTTCAGTAAATTTATACAAAGGAATACTATTCAGACATGAAATGGTAACTGTAAATTACAAGGAAAAAAATGTATAACACTATATGACATGCTACAATTTAGGTGAAAGGAGGAGGGCTAAAATATATAATACACATACTTTCATAAAATATTCCAGAAAGATAAGTTTTTAAAAATTTATAACATCATTGACCTCTGGGAAGATTAATCGAGTGGCTAGGAGATAGTTGGAGGAAGACTTTTTATTTTAAATCTCTTTAATTGCCTTTTGAAAATGTAAATTGATTCCCTATTCAAAAAATTAAATAATGCTCACAGTGATCATTGCAGGAGTCCCAGTGAGAGCTTGGGTTAGGACAGCAGGAGCAGAGACTGGGAAGCATGGGAAGCACTTGATGATGGGATATGGAGGGAAGGCTGAGGTGTAGCAAGAATGCCTGGTTTGTAGCTTGTACAGCTGGGTAAATTGTGATGCCATTACCCAGTAATGGGAATTTGGGAAGAAGATAAGAACAAAATGAGTTCCTTTCTTTACTCGCTGGATTTGAGGACAACCTGGCTGAGGATATCCATCAGGTGGTTTGGATATGTGAGGCTGAGGGTGAACAGAGCAAGGCAATAGGACTGTCAGGGAGGGAGTATCAAGTGAAAAGAGGTTGCAGCTGTGCACTGGTATTAACAAGTAGTGGCCAGAGAGTTAGAAGAATCAGAGTGCAACCACAGAAATGGCCTTGAAGTAGGCCTGAATAAGGGTTAGTGCAGGTAGATTTGGGAGGAAGCAGCAGTGAGGGCAAGGAGTGTGAGACAGGGTATGCAGAAATGATCACAGGAAGCAGTTCCACCAAGGGCAATCCTAGTTGAGGAACCCTGTAGAGTGAGCCTGAGGCCTGTTCCTCTGAGGACTGGAACATTCATCAGCTTACTCCTGCCCAATTTAGTTGAGCGTGTACCTGGGGGTATTAATTCCCCATGCTCCTGGGGGGCTCTCAGCACTCTGGAGAAAGCCCTGAGGCAGAAAAGTACACCATGGGACCTGCTTGGAGTGGGACTTGTCTGGCTCCCTATAACTATCCACCACAGTTGAGCTGATATCAGAGGTGGCCCAAGGGGTGTGACTTAGGCCTGTGTTGGACAAGAGAGCAAAGAACATCTTTCAAATAAAACTCCATAGACAACTGGACATCTGATGACATAACATACAATTTCCAATGCAGTTTCATATAAATGGGTTTTTTATTAGTGAAATACTTCATTTCAGTAAGGGTAGAAATAAACATGTCAATCACATGAAATGAACAAACTATACAAGCTACAAGAAGAGCATTCGGGTCAGTATTCTCTAATAGCCACAAGCAATGAACTCCAGTAATAATGCCCAGAGGGCCAAGCGTGAAGGTCACCTTTTGTGAAACTCACATCTCAAGCAATGTAAATAAAAAATTATCCTCTCAAGTAAAAACCACGACAGGGGTTAGTTGTATGGTACTTGTTCCACTTGACCATTAGTAATCTTTCTATAAGTGAGGAAATAAAGCCTAGAGGGAAAAGCATGGAGCTAAAAGTAGCCAAGCATACTTCCTGTCCTGTGTTCTAGTTCCAATTTCCCCTCTGTCAGTTTGGTTTCTCCCTAAGGTGAGTATCATAGTACAGGACACTGGTGTTCTGTGATTGTGACAATCACAAAGATTTCGGGGCCTTTCCAGGAAAGTGGCTCCAAGAGTGAGTATGAAGAATAGTTTGTTATTTTCATTCTAAAACCAAATAGGTAGTACATTCATGCTTCCTAACCAAGCTATAATCTTGACTGCAGTTTATTTATGAGTTTGCCATAGACTTCTCAGAAGAAAAATATCAAATGTGATTTTAAGCCAAGTAACTATTAAGAATCATGTGGGAATAATATGGTTTCTGTCTCCCTGTCTGTGTGGGATTCAGTCTAACGGTGTGTGTTTGTGTGTGTGTGTATATATATGTATATATACATATATATATATGAATGTTATCATTCATAGTAGTTACAAATTTAAAAAATTTCCTCCTCACAGATGGTTATATCCTGAAAATAGGATGAACTAGTGAGTATTCACTGGCTTATCAGTTTTATTAGTGTGGATACATGGATACATAAAAGAATAAGATATGCCAGTTATCTAGTTAAATGTTAATTTAAAAATCTAGATATTTGGCATTAGTGAAGACAAAATATCTTTAATTTAGTTTTACACATTTCATTGATTTGGGGTAACCGTAGGTTCTATCTTCATTTAAAGAAATGTTGAGAGCTAATGAATTGCCCTTTCAAGAAGGGAAACTTATTACATATTGCTTTAGTGTAGAGAAAGGGGAAATTGGGAAAAATAAACAAAAACAATTAATTACCCCATATAGGGATCAGAAACTATATTTGTGAAATCCATGGCTTTTTTCCCTTCATTTGCTTACACTGAAATCCATTTATAAACAAAACCAAAAAAATACTGTAGAGTTATTCAGTTGTTAAGAAATTTTGTATGTGTTTTGCCAGACAACTATAAGTTTCTCAATAAAAAATGAATATTGAATTTTGAGAATAAAAAAAATTGCCCCTGCCTGGCTGGTGTGGCTCAGTGGTTGAACATCGACCCATGCACTGAGAGGTCACAGGTTCGATTCTCAGTCAGAGTACATGCCTAAATTGTGCGCCAAATCCCCAGTGTGGGGCATGCTGGAGGTGGCCAGTCGATGTTCTCCCTCATAGATGTTTCTGTCTCTCTCTCCCTCTCCCTGCCTCTCTCTCTGAAAATCAATAAAGGGAAAAAAAATTTATTGGAGGATTGAGTCAAAGTAGATAAAATTTCTTTAAAAAAAAAAAAAAAAAGCCCTTAAATATGCTTGGTTCTCAGACCTCTGACTTGGGTTACACCAGAAACCAAGAGACCTTCTGAAGAGAGGTGACTCTGCTTCTGGTCCCAAGGGAACTTTAAAGCACTTTCTGTGCAATATTTTAAAACACTCATTCTGCCAGCAAGATGATTGTCACAGGAAGTGTAGGGCACATTTTTCTCTCTTCAGTGAGTGACAGTGAGCCACAAAACATCAAAAGGAACCAAATCTGAGGAAAGAACAACTTATAAAAACAATTTTAAAGTTACCAAAAAGACTGTCCTGGAAGAAATGTCTCTTTAGTGTAATCAGACTTACTGAAATTTATGTGCAACTTAGGCTGCGGATGCATGGATTTCTTTTACTCATAAATAATTTTACAAATAATCAATAGTATTGTAATTAATACAGTATCATATTTGGCAAGGGTGATGGGGAGGGGAATCAGTTATTGATTACATTCTCCCAGGAGCACCTTTCCACAGCAAGATAATTTCAGCTGAAAAAACAACAAGCTATCCACAAATCTCAGAACTAGCATTTAGTTCTACTCCATGAAATCTGCACTGTCCTCAGCAACATTATCTATGCATTCTTTTGATTCATAAAAGTGCAAGAAAAAAAAATCCTCAGGTGTTTATCATTATGGACTCATTAGGAGTCTCATTCTACCCAACCCCTTCCCTACTTGATTCCTATCAGGTATGAAAGTAGTCAAAAGACCAAATTATTTTCCTGGAGGAATTATGAACTAACAATTAGCATAAAATGCAACAAAAAACTTTTAAAAAAGAAATTAGATTCATTTGAATGACGTACTCAATGAGGCTACCATTACCCTGGGTTCTGAACTCTTATTTACTTCTGGTTTTGGGGTGACATGAATGGAGGAATACAACAAAAACAAAAAAATGGTATGTATTTCTGTACTTGGAGTACAAAGTTTGGTGAATGAAGCACACCGAATAAGGTTAGGCCAATAGCGTTAAGTGATTCAGACGTTATAACCACAACAGTGGTCACAAAATTCTGGAGCTACCAGCACCCAACAACAATAAAATTACTATACAAGAGTTTATTAAATACTTGCTAGACCCGTGAAAAACAAAACGCGTTGTCAGGGACCACAGGATGTGATAAAGCCTGATGGCTAACAAATCAGCCTGTTCTTTGAGCTCTGGCCCTGCCGCTTTCATCACTTGCCAGCTCCGGCTCTTCTCCCTCCTCTCACACCAGGCAGTGAGCTGCGAGGACGCTGCTGGTTTCCCCACGTCTGATTCAGGTCAGGAGAGCCCTCCACGGTTTTCACCACACTCAGGCCACGGTTAGGTAGGTTAGGTTCGCATGAGGGGTGCTCTTTCATCTGCAGTTCCCTGTGACTCCGAAGAGAGAGGACAGCAAAGTTAGGCGTTCGTGTCAGAAACTTTTCTCCACGTGAAAAGTAGGGGGAGGGGCGATGGAGGAAAGGGGGAGGAGAGACTGATAGGAAGGCAGTTGTGGCACTCATCTCTCTTCTCTGGGCCTGCTGCTGCTTCCTCTTCCTTTAACATTCAGCCCTAACCCTCTAGAGGAGGCCTGCTCTGACCATGTCACCCAGGTCCCAGAGCAGCCCCCTCCCGTATATGGATCTGAACTGTAACCTCAGCACATTTGGTTGAACTTGCCTCCGTCCTGTTTTGAAACCTGCCAGGGAACAATGTCAGGGAGGTGGTGATGAGTGCTCCAGCACTGCTTGCTTGTTGAATGCGTGGAGACGGTTAATTGTAGGGGCAGTGATAACATTTACGTGGGCTTTCATCTGTGCTTATGAAAATCTCAGTGACTGTACAATGTCAGACTGGAAGTGAGATCCACAGATAGAAATGGCAAAATGCAGGGGTGTAAAGTACAGCATGGGGAATATAGTCAATAATATTGTGGTGACTATGTATGGGGCCAGGTGGGTACTGGAACAACTGGGGGGACACTTTGTAAAGTATGATTGGCTAACCACTATGCTGTACCCCTGAAACTAATACACAATAATATAGAATGTGAACTATAACTGAAAAATAAATTTTAAAATAAACCTAAAAAATAAGAAACATAATGAAGGAACATGGAAGATGGGAAATCTGGGCTAATGTTATTCAGATGTTTTCTACCTATTTCATTTCCTATTTCATGTGGGCCTCAGACAATTAATTGAGGCAGAAAAAATTAACAATCTTTGTTGCAACAAGGGAAGCTGCTGAGAATTTAAGAAAGGCTCCTATAGAAAATGGTCAGTGAAGGTATTAAGACACCTGGGTTGGCCCGCTAGTCACTTAGGTCTGTTTATCCCATCAATTTGGGGTTGTTCCCATCCCTCCAGGAAAGGAACGGCAACCCCTGTGCTAATCATTTATGATGCAATAATGACTCTGTGGTAGGTATATTTGATAATATACTACAGATTCTTTCCAAGCAGGTCCTGGTTGCCTTGCTCTATAATCTTGGAGCTGATTTTATTGTACAACTACTATTTACCGAGCTCCTACTAAATGCTAACATTGAGCCAAGTACTTTATGTTTACGACATCACCTAATCCTCACAAATAGCTACTAAGGGAGGCTCAAGTAGTATTCCATTTTACAGATGAAGAAACTGAGACACAGTTTTTAGGGTCACAGTCTAGATATTAAATCACAGTTTTTAGATATTAAGTGACGATCCTGGGATTTGAACCTAGGCAGTCTGACACAAATGCCAGGTGCTTAGATGTTATATAGTCTTCCTTTTCTTTCAGATTATTTTCAAAGATGGAAAGCTTACTCCCAGGGATTCCATTCCCACCACAAGAGCTCCAAACACTGGACAGTGCCATCCTATCTCCCCTCCTTGCTTCTCATTCTGCCCAGCAGTAATGTAAGCATGAAATCACCGTGTCCAGCATAAAACCTCAGAATACACCCTAAAGAGCCAGCTGACTGCCCTTCAGCGAAGCCCAGTTGAATTCTCAGGTATAGTTATCCAATAAGAAGTTCCTCCATGCTCACCTCATCCATGGATCCCTGTCCTCGGCACACAAGCCAGGTGAAGATCAAACCGAAGAACACACCCAGTGCCATGACAATGTAGGGTATGTTGGTCACAATCATCATAGTGTTAATCACAGACTTCAGTCGACTTGCAGTCTCTTTGTCAATGAGAACACTCTAGGAGAACGAGAAAATAAATAGTTATTGCCTTGATTACTAAATATCTAGGGTGTAACTTTTTTTTTACTATATCTTTTTTCCAAATCATTAAATGCAATTTGGGTATGTCCTCCTGTTAGCAAACCAGAGATACAGAAAATCCATTTATAAATTAGAGTAACTAGAGGGGGCATTTATTCATTAACATCTTCCCTTTTCTCTTAATTAATTAATTAAATTTTCTCATTTCTTTTTACATTTTCTTTTTTAAAATTTATTTCTTCCCCTTTTCTCTTGAAGACATGTTTTATTCTCAAAATGTGTTAGAAGAAGGAGGAAAAAAAGTATTAAAAAATATTGAGATAATGTTATTTTTTGCTTTGTATCAGATAACTTCAATTCATTTTTTAAAATCTAGCTCAGCATAACTTCCTCCCAGTTTTCTCTGGCCACCTCAGTCCTGGTTAAGGCTCTTTTTCTGCGTTTTCAGCTCACTCTCTAAAATCCTCCAATACTGTCTTTCTACTCTGCATTGAGACTGTCTGTTTAGTTGTTGGCCTCCTTGTGACCGTGAGATCCGAAAGGCCAAAGTTTCATTTCAGTCGCCTTGACAATGGGTATAGCACACAATGGGTGCTCAATTCATGTCGGTAGATGGAATAAATGAATGAATGAAACATTCCAACAATGGTATAGGGAAAGAATAATTTCTCTCTTGATTAGATCTATACTAATAAGGACCAGAGGTCTCAACAGAAAGTGTTCAGAGGACGTCTTGAGGCTAACCAGCATTCCAGAGGGTGTTCTAACTAAGGAATGCTCTAGAATAACACTTTCTGTATGAAGGGCAAAGTTTATCACTTTAAACTGTCATGACTGAGTTATCTGAAAAAGCTTAATTCCATAAAATTCATTTGCAAGAAATGGGACTTTGGGCTAAATTTAGGCTCAGTTTGCACTGGGGCAGAGGCTAGGGAAAAAGGGCTGGCTTTTCCAGGAACTGGCCAACTGTCAGGCTCAGTCTCCTCCTCTGGAAGAAGAGAGCAGGAGAGCAGCCTCCAAGGTCACTTCCAGGTCTCCCTGGATTTAGTCTGGTCTTGAACAACAACAAAAAAATCAAAGCAGAAGTTCAAGTGGAGGGGACTTCAGATACGCTGCAACTATAAACAAAAGCTTACATGGCAGAGCCACTCCTCATTTTCAAAAAGCCCTACTTTCATGTTCTTCCCACAAATAATAACATTGATGACCCAGGAGCAAGTGTAAATAGGTCCTACAAAAATGGCAAATACACTGCCCAGCCAGTGTTGCTCAGTGGTTGAGCATCGACCCATGCACCAAGAGGTTGCCGGTTCGATTTCTGGTCAGGGCACATGCCCAGGTTGTGGGCCAGATCCCCAGTGGGGGGCATGCAGGAGGTGGCCAATCGATGTTTTCTCGCTCATTGATGTTTCTATCTCTCTCTCCCTCTCCTTTCCTCTCTCTCTAAAATCAATAAGGAAAAAAAAAGACAAATATTGCCTGAACTTTTCTTATGAGACAATAAAAGCATTGTCTTAGCATTGTAATCACAAATCCTTCTAGTTTATAAATGTGGCTACCAATATAATGCTAAATTAGAAAAGGATATAAAAGTAGCTACAGTATGGTCTCAATGATGTAATTTCAAAATCAGAATAATGCCGAGGCCACAAGCAGATGTCCAATGCACCTTCTACTCAGGGACAGGCTTAGCAGGGGTTCGCTTTTTAAACATATTTTCTAAAATTTCCAAGAGTTCTATAAAGAGCACATATTAGTTTGACAAAATGTAAACCATTAAGTTATTTTGTACAAAGCTGTTATCAGAAAAAGTTTTACAACACATTGGTAAGTAAAAGAAAGCAAGTTAAAGACAATATGTCAGTCTGACTCAGGTTTTGTGAAAAGCAATTTTAATTTTTTCCTTTTTCTTGCTTTAATCTGTTACCAAATTTTCTACAAAGAACAAGTATTTTTAGGGAAGAGAGAAAAATAATAAACACTTTTAAAATGCTGCTATTTACAACAAAAGCCAGTCAACTGAGATTTACTGAGGGAGAAAACCTTATAATTTTTCCCTCGAAACTGGTTGGAAGAGAGGGAAACTAAGGAGACAGAACTATAGTTAATGTAATGTGTAATTCAGAAAAAAATTATTACCAGCGTCTTAAATAGTGGGTGTTTTCCGAGCCTTCAGAATATGCTTTTATTAACAAAACTTCAATTTACACCTGACATTTAGAGATATTTATTATTATTATTTTAGAGACAGAGTAAGGGAGAAAGAGAGACACATATACAGAGAAAAATCGATTTGTTGTTCCACTTATTCATGCATTCATTTGTTACTTCCCTGACTGAGGATTGAACCCACAACCTTGAGCCATCGGGACAGTCTAACCAACTAAGCTACCCAGCCAGGGCCTAGAGATAATATTTCTGTGGGTACACTTCAAAAGAAATATTTCTTCAGGGAAACTCCTTTTTATGTTTAAACTAAGATAGGCTCTGTTTCCTATAATTCACGATATGTTTATTTACCAGAAAGTAGAAAAAACTCTATGCTATGATGAAGACTGAGGCAACCATGCATCGCTGAAATTAACAGGCATGGATCACATTTTATTTAACCATTTCTTTAACCACTTACACAAAATTTTTATTAATGTTGCCAGTCATTTTAATGTTATTCTCTTTTTCTCCTCCTTAACTAATGAACAGTAAACGGATGACATTTTACAAACTGGCAGGGTTGCAAAGAAGGTTTAATTGGACCTTCTTAATTGGACAAAGATTTAATTGGACATCTATCTGAATGCTGGCTATTTATTGTTTCAACAGTGTCTGACATTGCTTTATAGACCTTTGCAATTTTTTCTTGCACAACCAGTTTCCCAGAAGGTAGTTTTACCCAAATAATATTTTCAAGAAGGGAAATTTCTTTCTGGTATTTTCAAATCTCAGATATAAGTGGCTTCATGTAAACACATACATAAATTTTCTGAGGACAAACAGGTTTTTAACCACCCCCCCATATCTAAAATGACACATAATACAATAGTAGACATCATCATGGAAGGTTTCCAAGCTTCCATAGGTAAAGCACACCTGTGGCTCTCTCCCAGGACTCACCTCATTGACATGCACCACTGGAAAAACCATGGTTCTGATGTTTCCTGTTTCACTGCAAAGACAAAAGATGAGATCATCTTATAGACATCCTCACTGTGAGAGCACACTGGAGAGAGACGTTTATAGGAAGTTCCAGCACACTTATTTCATTAAATTACCCAGAATTTAAAGAGACTTCTTAGTTATCGAAGATACTTTGTTCCAATCTGTCAGTGTAGCAATGCCAAGTGTGGCGCATTTATGTAAAACACAAGATGTTGAACACAAAATGATGCCAATTCTCCCAAGAGTCAGAGATGGGACTACAGCTGGCAGAACAATGCTGCCAGTCCTCAGAATATTTTGTAACTAGGCTACCAGGTATCATCTCCACAAAAGTCCAGAAAAATCACTTACTGAGCATTTACCATGCACCTGCTCTGCACCAGTGTTTTGGGAACATTATCTCATTTAATTCTCATAGTAGTCCCATGCAGTGGGTATTACTGTCCCAGGTTTAAGAGAGGAAATTATGGCTCAGAGTAATTTGTCCAGGACCATCAGAGTAAATGGTAGAGCCAGGATGGTAATTCCATTTTTAGTCTAAAGCACTAGTGACTAGACCTTAACTACTAAATTATCTGGCTCAGAAATACACACATGGGTGACAACTGTATTTGTGCAACCCACATTTGCTTCCTAGAAATATCCATAACTGTGGGATTAAATCTGGCAAATTTGATGGGGGAACTAACAAGTTTTATAGATAGATAAAAAGAATAGATAGATAGATGGTATTATGCATAGTTTTGCATTCTGTTTTTTCCAGTCAATATTAAATCATAAGCATTTTCTCATATCCCAAAAATTCCCATTGAAAAATTTGAGCAGGAGACTATATTTAGGAATCCTAATTAAGTTGTGGTTTTTAGATGGAGTGTGGAAAGGCTAGAAACAAGAGACCATTTTAACTATCCAAGTGGAGCTTGTGGCTGGCCCAGGGTGGGTGTGGTGAGGAAGAAAGGAGACAACCAGAGTTATGGCAAGGGAAATACTTAGTGGAGTGGGCAAGAGCCAACTCTGTAGTCTTGCTAGCTGTGTGAGTTCTAGCAAGCTATTTAATTTCCCTGTGCCTCATTTTCTTCATCTATGAAAAAGGTATAATACAGGGCTATTGTGAGAAATAAATGAGTTCATATATGTAAAGTACTTAGAACAACGCTTGATCCATGGAAAGCACTGTATATGCATTTGGTTAAATAAGTAAATTCCAGACCAAGGGAAACTAAGAAAATGCTGGTCATGCCTCATCCCGAGGGGCAGAGATGAGTGGACTTAGAAGTGGCCTGTATCCCTCCTGACATCAGCCCCACCAGAAAGTCACTGTAGGAAAACTACCCTTTGCCTCTGTAGAAAGAAGCAAAACTTACATAAAGCCATCTCTTTTTTCAACATAAACATTGATTTGGAACCTCTTGGCTGCTCTTAGGATAATTCCAGTCAACTGCAAATCAGAGAAGTAGAAAGAAAACATTACTAAAACCACAAACACAATTTTTTTTAATAGAGCACCATTTCTGTGTGGTTCTGATAAACAGGGTGACCACTGCCATGTTTGACAGGCATAGTGGAACACTGACCCCAGAACAAAATGACCATGTAGATTATTTTTAGGTGCGTGGTAGACCAATGTTTCTCAAACTTTAATATGTGTATGAGTCCTTGTTAAAATGCAGGTTCTGACTCAGTAGGTCTGGGGCCTAAGATTGAGCATTTCTAACAAGCTCCCAGGATGCTGCCACTTTGAAGAGCAAAGCCCTAGAGGACCCTGGCAGAAGGGTGATCCAACAGAGACCCAGTCAGGAGGATGGTTGTCACTGCCACAGAACAGTGCTCAAGTGTGGTTAGGGCCCACCCAAGAGGAACAGCTGCTACTGTCATCTAAGGTTATGGGACTGTGCCTCGCCCTAGCCCTTGGTAATAAACTCCTGCTAACAGTTTAGCTGATGAAAAGGAACTTACTGGTGGCTAAGACAGAAAAGGGGAGAAAAACACACCTGATCTTATTCACAAAAAGATAAGACCACTGATTTCTCAGGTACAAATGCACTGAGTTTAGCTAAGAGTGAAGTCCCCCTAAATTGCTATTCTAAAAGAATGTTTTGCTTTTCTCTTATTGTGCCATGTGTTCAAAAGCCCAAGAATGAAGATATCCGACCTTTAATTCAGTTCCTAAAGTGAGAAGCTGTTGTGACCATAGACAGTCAGGGAGCACCAGGGAGTCTCCCCTGATGGTCCAAATGATGCAGGGGGAGGTTCTTACACAGATTGCTCCAAAAGCTAAAAAGATGAATGGACAAGGCCCACCCTGCCAAAAGCTAGAAAGATAATTGGATAGAAAAAAACAAAAGCCCTCCCCTCCCTATCCCTGTAACAACCATAGGCTTGAATAAAAAGGGGGGATGATCTTTGAGACTGGAGTCCTCCATTCTCCCAGGTCATGGCACATGAATAAATATCTTTCCTTTTGCACCAGCACCTGTCTCACAAATTTGGCTTTTGTTGTAGCAGGCAGCTGAGCCCACAATTTTCGGTTACACTGTCACATTCTGAAATGTGACATCCTTTTAACATGGTTTTTGTTTTTCTCTTCTATGAATATAGGATTAAAGTGTATGTATACCTGATGCATTTTAAGTGAATATATAATAAACTCTCAAAAGTACCTGTAGAAAGAGGTTTGCCAAAGGTGACTAAAGCTAATACATATGTCTAAATGTTAACCAAAACATTTCTGGCAATAAACAGAGGAATGTCTTCAACCTTGCTGATCGTGTCCCCATGGGAGAAATGTATGTATGTTCACGTCTAAGGCTGGTGACAGAAGTTTGACCAGGTTATCTGGGTCCAATCTCAGTTGTTTTCAGTGATGGAACTTTCACTGTTCCTTTTTAGTTAAAGCAGGTCTGCTGGCGTTTCTGCATAATTAGGTCCAGAGAATTCAGTCTTCCAAACAGGGGACTAGGAGACTATGCATTACATTGCACTGAGCTGGTTTTCCTACATTTGATTGTATATGAAAGGAAAACTATAGATTTAAGAGAGCTAAGGACTAAATCACAAACACTGAATAGACAGAATGAAACGTATGGTCTTTCACCAGAAAGAGGTGTGTACTCACAGGATTAATGTCCACAAACGTCTCATGATATTCCTTATTTGGATGCATGCCATCTATGGCAGAAACAAACTTCTCATCTGCTTGGTAGAAGTGTGGGAAAGATAAAATAATAGGTGCACCTGCGTTTTAAGGAAAATAGAAATGATCAATGTGGTTCTGTAAAGTCTAAGATAAATATAAAGTTCCTGACCACGAACCTGGCTCCTGATGGGTGAAAAAGCCATATAAAAGTAATCTTGGGTCAGAGAGGACAGGCTAAAATTTCATTCTATACCTCCTAGTTCAGGATTTATACTTCACTTTCTGACATCTCATTAGTTTAATCCACAATATATACTGAAGTTCCAGCTAAATTATTTAATACATTTTTTTTTTCTTTTTATTGATTTAGAGAGAGAGGACAGGAGAGGGAAAGAGAGATAGAAACACAGATGAGAGAGAACATTGACTGGCCGCCTCCTGCATGTCCCCCACTGGGGATTTGGCCCACAACCTGGACATGTGCCCCAACTGGAAATTGAACCAGTGACCTGTCGGTGCATGGATCAACACTCAATCATTGAGCCACACCAGCTGGGTATGAAGTTCCAGCTAAGTTATTTAGTCTTCAACAAACATGTACTCAACCTATAAAAGTAAGTGCTTTATACACATTATTTTAATTAATGTTCCCAGCAGCCCTATGAAACTAGAACTATTATCTTCATTTTGCATTTGAGGAAAGTGTGGTTCAGAGAAGAGACATAATTTAGCCAGGGACATCCAGCTGTCAGGTGACAGACGCAGAATTTTAATTAAATAAAGGATGTTTTAGCTCAAAGCATTTAAGGGCCTTGTTTCAACTACAATTCTCTGCCAATAAATGGCTTTTTTTTTTTTTTTTTGCTTGCTTCTTTTTCTGTTTTTAATTGATCTAAGATAGATCAATTTGTTCTCCTGCATATATTGATGCAGAACGTTTTAAGACTGTGCCTGGTCCTGATATCTGCCCAACCTCTGACTAGATCAACGCCTGCCCACATGAAGATCCTGTTTTATTTTATTTTTTGTTTTGCCTTTCCTATTAACTTTAAGAAACAAATTATTAAAGAAAACGTATTCTAGATTTTGCTATTGAGGAGGAGAGAGGAATCCAATAATTGTGGCCAGGGAATTTTTTTTTTTTTTTTAAGAAATTAGCCCTGGCCAGTTTGGCTCAGCAGTTAGAGTGTCGGCCTGCGGACCAGAGAGACCTGGGTTCGGTTCCCGCTAAGGGCACGTACCTTGGTTGCAGTTTGTCCCCACCTCGGTTGGGGTCATGTGGGTGGCAACCAGTCTATGTGTCTCTCACATCGATGTTTCTCTCTCTCTCATCCTCCCTCTCTCCCTCCCACTCTATCTGAAGATAAATGCAAAAATGTCCTCGGGTGAGGATAAAAAAAGAAAAAGAAAAAAAAAAAAGAAATTAGCTGATTGGCAAGTAATTTCATTCTTCTTACATATCCACCCATCATATGACTCAGTATACACATCATCTGTCACAAACACAATGTTTGCCCTTTACTCCTAGACAGTCTCACAGAGCCATAATTTCACTCTTTGTGACCTACAGTCACCTTTGAAATGTTGTTTTGTTTTTTTTTTTCTTTTTTTATCCTCACCTGAGGACATTTTTTGTTCAGGTAGAGTGGGAGGGAGAGAGAGGAACAGAGAGAGAGAGAGAAACATCGATGTGAGAAAGGAACACATCGAGTGGCTGCCACCCGCACAACCAACCAGGGCCGGGGACAAACTGCAACCGAGGTACGCGCCATAGCGGGAACCGAACCCGGGTCTCTCAGGACCGCAGGCCGACACTCTTAACCGCTGAGCCAAACCGGCCAGGGCTGAAATGTATTTTTAAAAATCTTTTGAGGGTTTAATAAGGGCCAGACACTACCCTAGGTGTTTTGTATCATTATCTGTAACCTTAACACAAGTTTCCAAGGAGATTATAATCACCCCCATTTTTATGGATGAGAAATCTGGTATCTAGAACCCTCCTTAATCAGCATGGCCAATTTGCTAACAAGCAGAATAGGACTCAAATCCCCATCTCCCTGACTCCAGAACACTCACTCATCCCACTATCCAAAATGTTTCCCTGGGGAATTCAAAACACTTGAGGGCAATCCGGAGAGGTAACATTTCAGTCCACATTTGCTAATACACAAGAAGCAAGAGAAAAAATTGTTGCCAGAGATTTGACTGTTGCATAAGTAGAATCTTCCTGTTGATTCTGCCATCAATTTCTTGAGGTAGCAGACATCCACACTTATGCCTGGAGCCAGAGGCACATGGGCTGAGTGGGCAGGGCACTATTTTAGGACTATTCACCCAGTAAGACAGTAGGAAAGATCAAAAGCAGAAACTTGTTCCCATTCAACCTTGGTGTTATCTCCAGGTGAGGGGTGTCGTGATCCTGGCACAGTGTTCCCCAAATACGTAGGAATCATCTTCATCACCTGGAGCTCATGTTAAAAGTATAGATTCTAGCCTGGCTGGTGTGACTCAGTGGCTGAGCATCAACCCATGCACCAAGAGGTTGCCGGTTTGATTCCTGGTCAGGGCACATGCCCAGGTGGTGGGCTAGATCCCCAGTGGGGGGCATGCAGGAGGTGGCCAATCGATGTTCTCTCTCATCGATGTTTCTCCCCCCTGCCTTCCTCTCTCTCTCTCTAACAAAAAAAAAAAAGTACAGATTCTGGGCCCTAGTGTTTGGGCCCTGGGACAGATATTTTTAATGATGCGCCAGATAATCCTAGTGCAAGGCCAGGTTTGGAAGACATTGCTCCATCAGACAAAGATAGGGAGGATACTGCTGACCTCAGACTTATCCCAAAAGGAGATTTTCAAACCAATTAGACAGGAGGGAAAAAGTAAATTACTTTATTCAGGAGAAAAGGGTTACAGCGTTACTCAAGAGAAACTGTAAAGAGGAATTGTAGCCTAAGAAGAGTCACAGTATGAATATAAGACCTTAGTTCCAACAAGGACTTGCTGAGGGATAAGGATATGATAAAAATCACATTCCCTCTCTAATCCTTGGTTTTCACATTTACAGAAAGAGGCCACTGGATATCTCTCTAGCAAAGGTATTGTAAATAATTATGCAACATAAGATTGTTAAAACTCGTCCTCAGATGAAATTATTTTGTCAGTTGTACCATTGATAATTCTACCTCATTCATGGAAAGGAGTAGAGTAGCCCAGACATTATGAAAAACTGAGAAATTTGCAGTCAGTGTTTAAAATGAACCTTTCTTTGAATCATTGAGACTCTTTACCTAGATCTGTGCTTTCTCATTACAGAGTTCTCCACTTTCTTTTAGCATTGTTTGAACGTGAAATCAGTTAATGCTTCAAATGTATTAACTATATGTAAATATGTAAAGCATTTGAAACAGTGACTGGTACTAGTAAGTACTAACAAACATAAGCTATTATTACTGTTATGACTTCTACACTGCCCACAAAAAACACATGGCATTCTAGCAATAAAAACCATTATAGGAAAGCAAATAATGTTTTGTTTTGTTTTTTTCACTATTCTATAGCCATGTTATGAAACATTGTTCTTGAAAGGTCATATGTTTTTTTGGTTGGGCTGACAATGTTCTCTATTGAAGAATACCAATCCTGCACTCCAGACCCTCGGAATCATGTCATCTCTTACCGTTCTTGCAGATGCTGATATTCAGAACTCCTGAGCCCAGGCAGTTTCCTGTGGGTATACAGAAGCCAGCATTGTCTGAAGTATTGGCTAATATTTCTTCAGGTACCTTAAACCGAAAGGCGGGCAGTCCCTGTACTCTCTCATAGTCACTGAAAGTTATATACAGTGACCTGTTAGGAAGCAAGAACAGAACGTCAGTGTGGGCTCCAGTCAGCACAATCTGGCCTGAGTCAGTTTTATATTCTTACTTGGC